>NC_135233.1:1085194055-1086507805 GCF_051348905.1 Ranitomeya variabilis
AGGCTATCAAAGGCCTAAAATAACAAACAATAGGCTCATTGCAGTTTTACAGCGGTTACATGGATAGACGGGCAGGCAGCTTGGTGGTGGTGAGTGGAGGAGTATTTAAAGTAGGGACCGCAGACAGGCTTCAAAGGCCTAACATAAGAAAATGGGCTGGATGTAGGCACTTTATAATTGGTTCCAGGGGTACACGGGCAGCAGTGGTCTGGTCAGTGGAGGAGTATTTAAAGTAGGGACCGCAGACAGGCTTCAAAGGCCTAACATAAGAAAATGGGCTGGCTGTAGGCACTTTATAATTGGTTCCAGGGGTACACGGGCAGCAGTGGTCTGGTCAGTGGAGGAGTATTTAAAGTAGGGACCGCAGACAGGCTTCAAAGGCCTAACATAAGAAAATGGGCTGGCTGTAGGCACTTTATAATTGGTTCCAGGGGTACACGGGCAGCAGTGGTCTGGTCAGTGGAGGAGTATTTAAAGTAGGGACCGCAGACAGGCTTCAAAGGCCTAACATAAGAAAATGGGCTGGCTGTAGGCACTTTATAATTGGTTCCAGGGGTACACGGGCAGCAGTGGTCTGGTCAGTGGAGGAGTATTTAAAGTAGGGACCGCAGACAGGCTATCAAAGGCCTAACATAACAAACAATAGGCTCATGGCAGTTTCACAGCGGTTACATGGATACACGGGCAGGCAGCTTGGTGGTGAGTGGAGGAGTATTTAAAGTAGGGACCGCACACAGGCTATCAAAGGCCTAAAATAACAAACAATAGGCTCATGGCAGTTTCACAGCGGTTACATGGATACACGGGCAGGCAGCTTGGTGGTGAGTGGAGGAGTATTTAAAGTAGGGACCGCACACAGGCTATCAAAGGCCTAAAATAACAAACAATAGGCTCATGGCAGTTTCACAGCGGTTACATGGATACACGGGCAGGCAGCTTGGTGGTGAGTGGAGGAGTATTTAAAGTAGGGACCGCACACAGGCTATCAAAGGCCTAAAATAACAAACAATAGGCTCATGGCAGTTTCACAGCGGTTACATGGATACACGGGCAGGCAGCTTGGTGGTGGTGAGTGGAGGAGTATTTAAAGTAGGGACCGCAGACAGGCTTCAAAGGCCTAACATAAGAAAATGGGCTGGCTGTAGGCACTTTATAATTGGTTCCAGGGGTACACGGGCAGCAGTGGTCTGGTCAGTGGAGGAGTATTTAAAGTAGGGACCGCAGACAGGCTATCAAAGGCCTAAAATAACAAACAATAGGCTCATGGCAGTTTTACAGCGGTTACATGGATACACAGGCAGCTTGGTGGTGAGTGGAGGAGTATTTAAAGTAGGGACCGCAGACAGGCTATCAAAGGCCTAAAATAACAAACAATAGGCTCATGGCAGTTTCACAGCGGTTACATGGATACACGGGCAGGCAGCTTGGTGGTGGTGAGTGGAGGAGTATTTAAAGTAGGGACCGCAGAAAGGCTTCAAAGGCCTAACATAAGAAAATGGGCTGGCTGTAGGCACTTTATAATTGGTTCCAGGGGTACACGGGCAGCAGTGGTCTGGTCAGTGGAGGAGTATTTAAAGTAGGGACCGCAGACAGGCTTCAAAGGCCTAACATAAGAAAATGGGCTGGCTGTAGGCACTTTATAATTGGTTCCAGGGGTACACGGGCAGCAGTGGTCTGGTCAGTGGAGGAGTATTTAAAGTAGGGACCGCAGACAGGCTATCAAAGGCCTAACATAACAAACAATAGGCTCATGGCAGTTTCACAGCGGTTACATGGATACACGGGCAGGCAGCTTGGTGGTCAGTGGAGGAGTATTTAAAGTAGGGACCGCAGACAGGCTATCAAAGGCCTAAAATAACAAACAATAGGCTCATGGCAGTTTTACAGCGGTTACATGGATACACAGGCAGCTTGGTGGTGAGTGGAGGAGTAGTGCAAGGAGTGTCTGTCCCAGTACTCCCAAAATATAAATAGATGTTAATGTCTCGCAAAACAACCAAAACAAAAAAAAAAGGTGGCATACTTAGGTACAGGGGTGGGCTCATCTACTGAGTTTCTGACATTGTAATTTGGCAGTAACTATTTAATGGTGCCAATATAGGACACAGACACAGACTACTTTAAGTTGCATCATAGATGTCTACAAATTTGTATTGTCAGTGCCAGACATTGAATGATGTCAGCGAATAGACTAAAGATTGGTGGAGCTGTGCGACATAATTTTGCACGTGGTAGAGCACATTTTGAGCTGGGGTAGGGGGGAACTCTCTTGAGGCCGGCGGGACCGCCCCAGGGCCCCTCATGTTACAACGGTGTGTCTGACGTTGGGTGCGCACCACCACCGCCAGAGACACTACATTGTACTATGAGGGACCCAGTAGCAATGCCGTCAACCAAAAGCGAGCACACCCACCTCTTCAGACAAACAGCAGTCTCACGGGTGCTTGCGCCAAGTCGCGATACCACGGCCCCGTGTGGGGAGTTTTGCCATTTAGGGAGGTGTAAACATGTCGTATGCTGTACAATCAGCTGCAGCAAATTAGACATTAGAAAAGTAATTCACAGGCAAGAGCTTTTCATAGGAAAGCTAGGTGTCGGCCGGGCAAGGTGGGGCAAAAGATTTCGAAATCCAGTTGTGGTTCATTTTAATGAATGTTAGATCGTCAACATTTTGGGTAGCCAGACGAGTCCTTTTTTCGGTTAATATTGAACCTGCAGCACTGAATACTCTTTCTGATAGGACACTTGCTGCCGGGCAAGCAAGCTCCTGCAATGCATATTCTGCCAATTCTGGCCAGGTGTCTAATTTGGAGGCCCAGTAATCAAATGGGAATGACGGTTGAGGGAGAACATCGATAAGGGATGAAAAATAGTTAGTAACCATACTGGACAAATGTTGTCTCCTGTCACTTTCAATTGATGCAGCAGTACCTGTCCTGTCTGCGGTCATAGCAAAATCACTCCACAACCTGGTCAGAAAACCCCTCTGTCCAACGCCACTTCTGATGTGTGCACCCCTAACACTCCTAGTCTGCTGCCCCCTGGAGCTTGTGTGAGAACGATCACGTGCGCTGTGTGCTGGGAATGCCTGAAGCAAACGGTCAACAAGAGTTGATTGTTTGGTTGCTAATATTAGTTCCAAGTTCTCATGTGGCATAATATTTTGCAATTTGCCTTTATAGCGTGGATCAAGGAGGCAGGCCAACCAGTAATCGTCATCGTTCATCATTTTCGTAATGCGTGTGTCCCTTTTTAGGATACGTAAGGCATAATCCGCCATGTGGGCCAAAGTTCCAGTTGTCAAATCTCCGGTTGTGATTGGTTGAGGGGCAGTTGCAGGCAAATCTACGTCACTTGTGTCCCTCAAAAAACCAGAACCCGGCCGTGACACGCAACCAATTTCCTGTGCCCCCGTGAAAGTTTCCGCATTAAAAATATACTCATCCCCATCATCCTCCTCGTCCTCCACCTCCTCTTCGCCCGCTACCTCGTCCTGTACACTGCCCTGACCAGACAATGGCTGACTGTCATCAAGGCTTCCCTCTTCCTCTGGTGCAGACGCCTGCTCCTTTATGTGCGTCAAACTTTGCATCAGCAGACGCATTAGGGGGATGCTCATGCTTATTACGGCGTTGTCTGCACTAACCAGCCGTGTGCATTCCTCAAAACACTGAAGGACTTGACACATGTCTTGTATCTTCGACCACTGCACACCTGACAACTCCATGTCTGCCATCCTACTGCCTGCCCGTGTATCCTCCCACAAATAAATAACAGCACGCCTCTGTTCGCACAGTCTCTGAAGCATGTGCAGTGTTGAGTTCCACCTTGTTGCAACGTCTATGATTAGGCGATGCTGGGGAAGGTTCAAAGACCGCTGATAGGTCTGCATACGGCTGGCGTGTACAGGCGAACGTCGGATATGTGAGCAAAGTGCACGCACTTTGAGGAGCAGGTCGGAGAACCCAGGATAAGTTTTCAATAAGCACTGCACCACCAGGTTTAAGGTGTGAGCCAGGCAAGGAATGTGTTTCAGTTGGGAAAGGGAGATGGCAGCCATGAAATTCCTTCCGTTATCACTCACTACCTTGCCTGCCTCAAGATCTACTGTGCCCAGCCACGACTGCGTTTCTTGTTGCAAGAACTCGGACAGAACTTCCGCGGTGTGTCTGTTGTCGCCCAAACACTTCATAGCCAATACAGCCTGCTGACGCTTGGCAGTAGCTGGCCCATAATGGGACAACTGGTGTGCAACAGTGTCATCTGCCGATGGAGTGGTTGGCCGACTGCGTTCTGTGGAAGAGCTGTAGCTTCTGCAGGAGGACGAGGAGGAGGAGGAGGGGGTGCGAACGCCTACAGCCAACTGTTTCCTAGACCGTGGGCTAGGCACAACTGTCCCTAAATTGATGTCGCCTGTGGACCCTGCATCCACCACATTCACCCAGTGTGCCGTGATGGACACATAACGTCCCTGGCCATGCCTACTGGTCCATGCATCTGTAGTCAGGTGCACCTTTGTACTCACAGATTGCCTAAGTGCATGGACGATGCGCTGTTTAACATGCTGGTGCAGGGCTGGGATGGCTTTTCTGGAAAAAAAGTGTCGACTAGGTAGCTCGTATCGTGGTTCAGCGTACTCCATCAGGGCTTTAAAAGCTTCGCTTTCAACTAAACGGTAGGGCATCATCTCTAACGAGATTAGTCTAGCTATGTGGGCGTTAAAACCCTGTGTACGCGGATGCGAGGATAAGTACTTCCTTTTTCTAACCAGAGTCTCATGTAGGGTGAGCTGGACTGGAGAGCAGGAGATCGTGGAACTTTCGGGTGTGCCGGTGTACATGGCAGACTGAGAGACGGTTGGAGACGGTATTGTTTCCGCCGGTGCCCTAGATGCAATATTTCCTCCTACTAAACTGGTGATTCCCTGACCCTGACTGCTTTTGGCTGGCAAAGAAACCTGCACAGATACTGCCGGTGGTGCGGAAAATGGTGGCCTTACAGTGACGGAAGGGATGTTGCGTTGCTGACTAGCTTCATTGGCCGAGGGTGCTACAACCTTAAGGGACGTTTGGTAGTTAGTCCAGGCTTGAAAATGCATGGTGGTTAAGTGTCTATGCATGCAACTAGTATTTAGACTTTTCAGATTCTGACCTCTGCTTAAGCTAGTTGAACATTTTTGACAGATGACTTTGCGCTGATCAGTTGGATGTTGTTTAAAAAAATGCCAGACTGCACTCTTCCTAGACTCGGATCCCTTTTCAGGGATTGCAGACTGAGCTTTAACCGGATGGCCACGCTGTCCTCCAACAGGTTTTGGCTTTGACACGCGTTTTGGGCCAGATACGGGCCCGGCAGATGGAACCTGTTGCGATGTTGATGCCTGCTGCGGCCCCTCCTCCACCTCCGCTTCTGAACTACTGCCGCCTGCACCCTGTTCCCCCAATGGCTGCCAATCGGGGTCAATAACTGGGTCATCTATTACCTCCTCTTCGAGCTCGTGTGCAACTTCGTCTGTGTCACTGTGTCGGTCGGTGGTATAGCGTTCGTGGCGGGGCAACATAGTCTCATCAGGGTCTGATTGTGGATCTGTACCCTGAGAGGGCAATGTGGTGGTCTGAGTCAAAGGAGCAGCATAGTACTCTGGCTGTGGCTGTGCATCAGTGCACTCCATGTCAGAATCTACTTGTAATGGGCATGGCCTGTTAAATGTTTCACTTTCTAAGCCAGGGACGGTATGTGTAAAGAGCTCCATGGAGTGACCCGTTGTGTCGCCTGCTGCATCCTTCTCTCTTGTTGTAGTTTTTGCTGAGGAGGACAAGGAAGCGACTTGTCCCTGACCGTGAACATCCACAAGCGACGCGCTGCTTTTACATTTACCAGTTTCGGAAGAGGAGGCAAAAGAGCTAGAGGCTGAGTCTGCAATGTAAGCCAAAACTTGCTGTTGCTGCTCAGCCTTTAAAAGCGGTTTTCCTACTCCCAGAAAAGAGAGCGTTCGAGGCCTTGTGTAGCCTGACGACGAAACTGGCTCCACAGCTCCAGACTTAGGTGGAATATTTTTATCCCCACGACCACCTGATGCTCCACTACCACTACCATCATTACCAGCTGACAATGAACGCCCACGACGACCTCTTGCACCAGACTTCCTCATTGTTTAAAAATCGTAACCAAACTAACTTTATTTGTTGCTGTCAAACAACTTACACGGTGAGCTATAACTTCAGTATGATTTCAATATCCCTTAACAGGTTGGTGAGACCACAAGGAAAATCAGGCACAATGTTACACACTCTGTTTTCTGTGACACCAAATCACAGAGATGACACACACGCAGGACTGTCACTCAAGCACTAATGTCAATATTAATCTCCCACCTAATTTATTTTTTTTTTTTTCTCTGTGAGACTTTAGAAACCAAATAATATTTAAAAAAAAAACAAAAAAACAAGGCTTTCTATGGCCCACTGAATGAGAGATGGCACGCACAGGAGTGGCACACAAGCCCTGACTGAGGCCAATATTTTTCTCCCACTGATTGATGTAGTGTTTTTGTGTTGAGGTTGATTTTAAAACACAAATGAAGGAAAAAAATAAAAAGGCTTTCTATGGCCCACAATTAGAGAGAGAGGTGGCACACCCAGGAGTCAAGACTGGCACACAAGCTGAAATGGCAATATTACTCTCCCACTGTTTTTTTATGTATTTTTTTTTTATTTTCAGGGAGACTTTAGAAACCAAATAATATTAAAAAAACCAAAAAATAAATAGGCTTTCTATGGCCCACTGAATGAAAGGGAGAGAGGTGGCACACCCAGGAGTCAAGACTGGCACACAAGCTGAAAGGGCAATATTACTCTCCCACTGTTTTTTTATGTATTTTTTTTTTTTATTTTCAGGGAGACTTTAGAAACCAAATAATATTAAAAAAACCAAAAAATAAATAGGCTTTCTATGGCCCACAATTAGAGAGAGAGGTGGCACACCCAGGAGTCAAGACTGGCACACAAGCTGAAAGGGCAATATTACTCTCCCACTGTTTTTTTATGTATTTTTTTTTTTTATTTTCAGGGAGACTTTAGAAACCAAATAATATTAAAAAAACCAAAAAATAAATAGGCTTTCTATGGCCCACAATTAGAGAGAGAGGTGGCACACCCAGGAGTCAAGACTGGCACACAAGCTGAAATGGCAATATTACTCTCCCACTGTTTTTTTATGTTTTTTTTTTTTATTTTCAGGGAGACTTTAGAAACCAAATAATATTAAAAAAAAACAAAAAAACAAGGCTTTCTATGGCCCACTGAATGAGAGGGAGAGAGGTGGCACACCCAGGAGTCAAGACTGGCACACAAGCTGAAATGGCAATATTACTCTCCCACTGTTTTTTTATGTATTTTTTTTTTTTATTTTCAGGGAGACTTTAGAAACCAAATAATATTAAAAAAACCAAAAAATAAATAGGCTTTCTATGGCCCACTGAATGAAAGGGAGAGAGGTGGCACACCCAGGAGTCAAGACTGGCACACAAGCTGAAAGGGCAATATTACTCTCCCACTGTTTTTTTATGTATTTTTTTTTTTTATTTTCAGGGAGACTTTAGAAACCAAATAATATTAAAAAAACCAAAAAATAAATAGGCTTTCTATGGCCCACAATTAGAGAGAGAGGTGGCACACCCAGGAGTCAAGACTGGCACACAAGCTGAAATGGCAATATTACTCTCCCACTGTTTTTTTATGTTTTTTTTTTTTATTTTCAGGGAGACTTTAGAAACCAAATAATATTAAAAAAAAAACAAAAAAACAAGGCTTTCTATGGCCCACTGAATGAGAGGGAGAGAGGTGGCACACCCAGGAGTCAAGACTGGCACACAAGCTGAAATGGCAATATTACTCTCCCACTGTTTTTTTATGTATTTTTTTTTTTTATTTTCAGGGAGACTTTAGAAACCAAATAATATTAAAAAAACCAAAAAATAAATAGGCTTTCTATGGCCCACTGAATGAAAGGGAGAGAGGTGGCACACCCAGGAGTCAAGACTGGCACACAAGCTGAAAGGGCAATATTACTCTCCCACTGTTTTTTTATGTATTTTTTTTTTTTATTTTCAGGGAGACTTTAGAAACCAAATAATATTAAAAAAACCAAAAAATAAATAGGCTTTCTATGGCCCACAATTAGAGAGAGAGGTGGCACACCCAGGAGTCAAGACTGGCACACAAGCTGAAATGGCAATATTACTCTCCCACTGTTTTTTTATGTTTTTTTTTTTTATTTTCAGGGAGACTTTAGAAACCAAATAATATTAAAAAAAAAACAAAAAAACAAGGCTTTCTATGGCCCACTGAATGAGAGGGAGAGAGGTGGCACACCCAGGAGTCAAGACTGGCACACAAGCTGAAATGGCAATATTACTCTCCCACTGTTTTTTTATGTATTTTTTTTTTTTATTTTCAGGGAGACTTTAGAAACCAAATAATATTAAAAAAACCAAAAAATAAATAGGCTTTCTATGGCCCACTGAATGAAAGGGAGAGAGGTGGCACACCCAGGAGTCAAGACTGGCACACAAGCTGAAAGGGCAATATTACTCTCCCACTGTTTTTTTATGTTTTTTTTTTTTTTTCAGGGAGACTTTAGAAACCAAATAATATTAAAAAAAAAAAAAAAAAAAAATAGGCTTGCTATAGCCCACTGAATGAGAGATAGCACACACAGCAGTGGCACACAAGCCCTGACTGAGGCCAATATTTTTCTCCCACTGATTGATGTAGTGTTTTTGTGTTGAGGTAGATTTTAGAACACAAATCACGGAAAAAATAAATAGGCTTTCTATGGCCCACTGAATGAAAGGGAGAGAGGTGGCACACCCAGGAGTCAAGACTGGCACACAAGCTGAAAGGGCAATATTACTCTCCCACTGTTTTTTTATGTATTTTTTGTTTTTTCAGGGAGACTTTAGAAACCCAATAATATTTAAAAAAAAAAATAAATAGGCTTTCTATGGCCCACTGAATGAGAGGGAGAGAGGTGGCACACCCAGGAGTCAAGACTGGCACACAAGCTGAAAGGGCAATATTATTCTCCCACTGTTTTTTTAGGTTTTTTTTTTTTTTTTCAGGGAGAATTAGAAACCAAATAATATTAAAAAAAAAAAAAAAAAAATAGGCTTGCTATAGCCCACTGAATGAGAGATAGCACACACAGCAGTGGCACACAAGCCCTGACTGAGGCCAATATTTTTCTCCCACTGATTGATGTACTGTTTTTGTGTTGAGGTAGATTTTAGAACACAAATCACGGAAAAAATAAATAGGCTTTCTATGGCCCACTCAGTGAGAGATGGCACACACAGGGATGGCACTGTAGCAGAAATGCCAATCTTAATCTCCCACAAAAAAAAAAAACAAAAAAAAAAAAAAAACTGTCCTACAATTACTATCTCCCTGCAGTAATGTAAGCCAGGTATGGCAGGCAGCAATAGGAGTGGACTGATGCACAAATTAAATAAAAAGTGTGGAAAAACAGAAAAGATAGCTGTGCAGAAAGGAAGGAACAAGAGGATATGTGCTTTGAAAAAAGCAGTTGGTTTCCACAGTGGCGTACACACAGCAATACAGCTATCACGGAGCCTTCTAGGGCAGCCCAATGAGCTACAGCGCTGAGGAAAAAAAAAAAAAAAAATAGCTTCCACAGTCCCTGCACACCGAAGGTGGTGTTGGACAGTGGAAATCGCTGCAGCACAAGCGGTTTGGTGGTTAGTGGACCCTGCCTAACGCTCTCCCTGCTTCTGATGAAGCGGCAGCAACCTGTCCCTAAGCTCAGATCAGCAGCAGTAAGATGGCGGTCGGCGGGAACGCCCCTTTATAGCCCCTGTGACGCCGCAGACAGCAAGCCAATCACTGCAATGCCCTTCTCTAAGATGGTGGGGACCAGGATCTATGTCATCACGCTGCCCACACTCTGCGTTCACCTTCATTGGCTGAGAAATGGCGCTTTTCGCGTCATTGAAACGCGACTTTGGCGCGAAAGTCGCGTACCGCATGGCCGACAAGCACAGGGGTCGGATCGGGTTTCATGAGACGCCGACTTAGCCAAAAGTCGGCGACTTTTGAAAATGATCGACCCGTTTCGCTCAACCCTAACTGCCACAATATACAAGAATATAACTACTATAATACTGCTCCTATGTACAAGAATATAACTACTATAATACTGCCCCAATGTACAAGAATATAACTACTAGAAAACTGCCGCAACGTACAAGAATATAACTACTATAATACTGCCTCTATGTACAAGAATATAACTACTATAATACTGCCCCTATGTACAAGAATGTAACTACTATAATACTGCTCCTACATACAAGAATATAACTACTATAATACTGCCACTATGTACAAGAATATAACTACTATAATATTGCCCCTATGTACAAGAATATAACTACTATAATACTGCCCCTATGTACAAGAATGTAACTACTATAATACTGCTCCTACATACAAGAATATAACTACTATAATACTGCCACTATGTACAAGAATATAACTACTATAATACTGCCACTATGTACAAGAATATAACTACTATAATACTGCCCCTATGTACAAGAGTATAACTACTATAATACTGTTCCTATGTACAAGAATATAACTACTATAATACTGCCCCTATGTACAAAAATATAACTACTATAATACTGACCCTATGTACAAGAATATAACTACTATAATACTGCCCCTATGTACAAGAATATAACTACTATAATACTGCTTCTATGTACAAGAATCTAACTACTATAATACTGCCCCTATGTACAAGAATGTAACTACTATAATACTGCTTCTACATACAAGAATATAACTACTATAATACTGCCCCTATGTACAAGAATATAACTACTATAATACTGCCCCTATGTACAAGAATATAAATACAATAATACTGCCCCTATGTACAAGAATATAACTACTATAATACTGCCCCTATGTACTGGAATATAACTACTATAATACTGCCCCTAAGTACAATAATATAACTACTATAATACTGCCGCTATGTACAAGAATATAACTACTATAATACTGCTCCTATGTACAAGAATATAACTACTATAATCTGCCTCCTATGTACAAGAATACAACTGCTATAATACTGCCCCTATGTACAAGAATATAACTACTATAATACTGCCCCTATATACAGGAATATAACTACTATAATACTGCTCCTATATACGAGAATATAACTACTATAATACTGCTCCTATATACGAGAATATAACTACTATAATACTGCTCCTATGTACAAGAATATAACTACTATAATACTGCCACAATATACAAGAATATAACTACTATAATACTGCTCCTATGTACAAGAATATAACTACTATAATACTGCTCCTCTGTACAAGAATATAACTACTATAATACTGCCCCAATGTACAAGAATATAACTACTAGAAAACTGCCGCAATGTACAAGAATATAACTACTATAATACTGCTCCTATGTACAAGAATATAACTACTATAATACTGCCCCTATGTACAAGAATATAACTACTATAATACTGCTCCTATGTACAAGAATATAACTACTATAATACTGCTCCTATGTACAGGAATATAACTACTATAATACTGCCACTATGTACAAGAATATAACTACTATAATACTGCTCCTATGTACAAGAATATAACTACTATAATACTGCCCCTATGTACAAGAATATAACTGCTATAATACTGCTCCTATGTACAAGAATATAACTACTATAATCTGCCTCCTATGTACAAGAACATAACTACTATAATATTGCTCCTATGTACAAGAATACAACTGCTATAATACTGCCCCTATGTACAAGAATATAACTGCTATAATATTGCTCCTATGTACAACAATATAACTACTATAATACTGCCACAATATACAAGAATATAACTACTATAATACTGCTCCTATGTACAAGAATATAACTACTATAATACTGCCCCAATGTACAAGAATATAACTACTAGAAAACTGCCGCAATGTACAAGAATATAACTACTATAATACTGCCTCTATGTACAAGAATATAACTACTATAATACTGCCCCTATGTACAAGAATGTAACTACTATAATACTGCTCCTACATACAAGAATATAACTACTATAATACTGCCACTATGTACAAGAATATAACTACTATAATACTGCCACTATGTACAAGAATATAACTACTATAATATTGCCCCTATGTACAAGAATATAATTACTATAATACTGCCCCTATGTACAAGAATGTAACTACTATAATACTGCTCCTACATACAAGAATATAACTACTATAATACTGCCACTATGTACAAGAATATAACTACTATAATACTGCCACTATGTACAAGAATATAACTACTATAATACTGCCCCTATGTACAAGAGTATAACTACTATAATACTGTTCCTATGTACAAGAATATAACTACTATAATACTGCCCCTATGTACAAAAATATAACTACTATAATACTGACCCTATGTACAAGAATATAACTACTATAATACTGCCCCTATGTACAAGAATATAACTACTATAATACTGCTTCTATGTACAAGAATCTAACTACTATAATACTGCCCCTATGTACAAGAATATAACTACTATAATACTGCCCCTATGTACAAGAATATAAATACTATAATACTGCCCCTATGTACAAGAATATAACTACTATAATACTGTCCCTATGTACTGGAATATAACTACTATAATACTGCCCCTAAGTACAATAATATAACTACTATAATACTGCCCCTATGTACAAGAATATAACTACTATAATACTGCTTCTATGTACAAGAATCTAACTACTATAATACTGCCCCTATGTACAAGAATGTAACTACTATAATACTGCTTCTACATACAAGAATATAACTACTATAATACTGCCCCTATGTACAAGAATATAACTACTATAATACTGCTCCTATATACAAGAATATAACTACTATAATACTGCACCTATGTACAAGAATATAACTACTATAATACTGCTCCTATGTACAAGAATATAACTACTATAATACTGCCCCTATGTACAAGAGTATAACTACTATAATACTGCCTCTATGTACAAGAATATAACTACTATAATACTGCCTCTATGTACAAGAATATAACTACTATAATACTGCTCCTATATACAAGAATATAACTACTATAATACTACCCCTATGTACAAGAATATAACTACTATAATACTGCCCCTATGTACAAGAGTATAACTACTATAATACTGCCTCTATGTACAAGAATATAACTACTATAATACTGCTCCTATATACAAGAATATAACTACTATAATACTGCCCCTATGTACAAGTATGTAACTACTATAATACTGCTTCTACATACAAGAATATAACTACTATAATACTGCCCCTATGTACAAGAATATAACTACTATAATACTGCCCCTATGTACAAGAATATAACTACTATAATACTGCCTCTATGTACAAGAATATAACTACTATAATACTGCCCCTATGTACAAGAATGTAACTACTATAATACTGCTTCTACATACAAGAATATAACTACTATAATACTGCCCCTATGTACAAGAATATAACTACTATAATACTGCCCCTATGAACAAGAATGTAACTACTATAATACTGCCCCTATGTAGAAGAATATAACTACTATAATACTGCCCCTATGTACAAGAATGTAACTACTATAATACTGCTTCTACATACAGGAATATAACTACTATAATACTGCCCTGTTTACAAGAATATAACTACTATAATACTGCCCCTATGTACAAGAATATAACTACTATAATACTGCCTCTACGTACAAGAATATAACTACTATAATACTGCCCCTATGTACAAGAATATAACTACTATAATACTGCCCCTATGTACAAAAATATAACTACTATAATACTGCTCCTATGTACAAGAATATAACTACTATAATACTGCCCCCTATGTACAAGACTATAACTATTATAATACTGCCTCTATGTACAAGAATATAACTACTATAATACTGCCCCTATGTACAAGAATATAACTATAATACTGCCCCTATTTACAAGAATAGAACTACTATAATACTGCCTCTACGTACAAGAATATAACTACTATAATACTGCCCCTATGTACAAGAATATAACTACTATAATACTGCCCCTACGTACAAGAATATAACTACTATAATACTGCCCCTATGTGCAAGAATATAACTACTAAAATACTGCTCCTATGTACAAGAATATAACTACTATAATACTGCTCCTATGTACAAGGATATACCTAATATAATACTGCCCCTATGTACAAGAATATAACTACTATAATACTGCCCCTACGTACATGAATATAACTACTATAATACTGCTCCTATGTACAGGAATATAACTACTATAATACTGCTCCTATGTACAAGAATATAACTACTGTAACACTGCCCCTATGTACAAGAATATAACTACTATAATACTGCTCCTATGTGCAAGAATATAACTACTAAAATACTGCTCCTATGTACAAGAATATAACTACTGTAACACTGCCCCTATGTGCAAGAGTTTTACTTTCTCTAAATTCTCTGTTGTGGCTTCTTCTTACTTTTCTGTATAGATGGGGGTCTCAGATGCAGGGTAATGTCTCCCCTATAGGCGCTGTGCTAGGATCTGTACGTGACGTGTGAGCCTTACTGCTGTGCAGGACACTGGAGCAGTCATACACATAATTATACTTGATCCGTGAAAACAAACAGAATTAAAGCACAAAGCAGGAGGGTCATTTGTGTAACACAACAATAACCAAACCCGCCTGATCGCTGGACGCAGATCCGAGCGCCACAGTCACCACTGTTCTCCAATCTATCTAATTGAGATAATATGCAGCAGAAAGCCCGAGGTGAGGATTCCTAGTAGATTATAGCAAAACAATCAAGTAATTGCTTAGTGCACATGTATGGAGGCCAAGCAAACCGCGGCCAGACCAAGCCCGTGGAGCCGTATCCTGCAACCTACAGATCTCCTGCTGATGTGAAAGTCCGTCTCCCAGCATTGCATGTGATACCTTCACCACCTGAGCCAGACTGAATGATTGACTTTTCATTGCACGCTGATTAGGAGTGCATCATATAATAATTAACCCATATCTGGCGGCATTCGCGCCGCCGAAGCCTGGATCGTGCCGCCGTGGTTCAGGCAGCATGAATCTAATGACATGTTTTCTTTAAGGCTGCAGAAAGTCACGAGTGATGCAGTAGCTAAACTTCAAAAATCACGTACCTCCAAAATTTGGAAACTTTTTGTGTTTCGACAGTGAAAATTTACCAAAATTGTTACATAATTCCCGAACTGTGATTTTGTGAGTTTAATTGCTATGAATTTTTGATTTTAAAATGCGCCTTACAAGTTTCAGAAAAAGCATTGGGGTGTCCTGATTTTTCATTACTATGGGCCTGAGATTACGCATTCGTGTGTAACTACAGAAGTATCGCATGATGGTAATATGAGGCCCTTGGTAATGGGCTGATAAAGACAAATGGCCCCAATGTAAACCTTCATTGTAGGGAGGAGAGCTAAACTTGCGGTCTGTCTTGCGTGTCTGGGCCGGAAGCCGGAACGGTCGGGGCTGTCACCAGTTTTTCAGGGGGATGAGATTTCGGACCGGAGCAGTTCAGGACACCTGACTAATGGGAGCGGGTCCGACATAAATAGCAGACTGAGTGGGAAGACGGTACACTTGGCAGGGAGCGAGCTTGTGAGTAGTGAGACTCCCTCTCGACGGACCCACACCAGCTACTGTCCCTGTATCTCCAGGTAGCGATACTGCCGACACATACTACCCCCAGCCCAGAGAGACTCCCGCATAGGGTAGTGACCAGGATAGAGTACGTACCTTGGCTCCCCTCACCACCGCGGAGGCACCGCTTAGTCCCATCCTTGCGGTGCCTGCTAAGGACCCGCCTGTGCCTGTGTCCACTGGACTGTCTGCTTCTACTGCGGCCTTGCTCACTGAACTCTCTGCTTCTTCTTCTGTGCCGCCGACCATCATCTCTACCCCACCATGTGCCCGGATCAGGAGATCACGTGCTGAAGGACCCGGAGGATTCGTTGTTGCCAGGAGACAGTGCATCGTCCTTCTACGGGACCGGATGGGAGACATCTTGCGCTGCCTGAGGCTCCGCCGAGGGATCTTCCAGCCACCTTCCTCCAGCGCACAGAGACTGATACGTTAACCTGTTACTTTCTTCTGCATTTGACTTTCCTCTGATTTCTTTTTCATCTCGTACCTATCAATGAGGCAGGCTGCACATTTTCTCTTGCATTTTCAGCTTCAGCCATCCATAGGGGGAGCTCACTGCATACCAACAGTTTTTCCTCCTTTTCGCTAACTTCTTCATGACTGGATGATTTTTTTTTTTTTCATTTTTGCACTTCCATTCTCCCCTTCCTCCAAGAGCCATAACTGTTTACATTTCCATTGATATAGTTATATTAGGGCTTATGTTTTATGGGTCAGTACTAGGTTTGAATGACAATCAGTGGTGCACTGCTAATAGCAGCACACCACGTGGTTGCTCCCTTCTCCATCATATTTCCTGTGTCTCTGACATCTAAGCGCAGCGTCACTATATCGCTGTATCGCCTCCGTCCCGTTCCAGGTCTGCCCGCGTTGCTGGGATGCTGCACATATCTCACAGGCCCCCTTGCACTCCACTAAGGGCACGTGCATGCACACTCCCGGTCTCTTAAAGAGACAGCGCGCTATTTCCTAATTATGTGTCTGAGTGTCTCATACTACTTCAGGCACCTCAGCCCTTAGGGAGGTGCCTGAGCAAAAAAATCACAGAGAAAAAAGCAGAGATGGTTACCTGCTGAAGCCTCCAAACAAATGCACCAACAGGGCGCATCAGACCCGATTAATGATGGCAAAAACACAGGTGCAAAAAATACCGATGAAACAACCACTTTCAATCCAGTATTGGTTGTTTGGCATTAGTGCACAAAAAGATAAGCGATAATAGTCTGTATGTGGCATTGTTCACACAGGCAATGCAGAGCATCTGGTCTACAGCCTATTACTAATGCACATACAGGCGGGCTGCCCAGTGCTACAAAATGCATGCTGTGTGCCTGAGCAACAAGTGTTTCCTGTGCCTGCTTCTTTGCTCTGCCTGCATCTCGCTAACACTGTTTGTTTCCTCAGTGTGTCCACCATGCTTCCACTCTTCCTGGAACTACATCTGCTACCCGCCTGAGCCCCCTGTCTCCTGTCTGGTCCTTTGCTGCTTGCAGCAGCTGCCTGCCCGCAAGCCCAGCTGGGTCAGCTACCATGTACCTGGGGTCTAACTGGAGGTAGCACCTTGGGTCTCCTGGGCTTCCACTCTGGCCCTATTCGAGGGGTCTTACTACGGGAGTTCGGGGCTTGCTTAGTCACGCCCCCTTCACAGCCCCCTGGGTAGTGGCCCAGTGGTTCCACAATTAGTTCAATAAACGAATGTGCACTTCACCACCTGTGCCTTCATTTCCATTAGTTACAGATTGCTCAGGCCATGGAACCCGCTGGCTCCCAACCACCTTCGGCTGCAGAGCTATATGAGGAAGTCACCCGCCTGAGAGACCAGCAGGAGAAGATTACGATGTATCTATGGAACATGTCAACCCACCTGGATTCCGCAGCATCTACAGTTCCGCCCGCCTCTGCTCCAGCTGTGACTGCCTCAGCTGCTGGCTCCCAGACACCCTGCTTCGTCTCTGGTAAAGGACCTCGCCTGGCTGCTCCCACCCGGTTCGATGGCAATCCGGCGCAGTATCGGAGGTTTATAAATCAGTGCATGCTGCACTTTGAACAGTGGGTCCATTTGTTTGCTTCCGATCGGGCTAAGGTAGCCTTCATGATGTCTCACCTCATGGGAGAGGCTCTTGCCTGGCTGAACCCTTTGTGGGAGAGAGGGGATCCGCTGGTTAACGATCGTCTAGCCCTTCCTCGGGGCCTTCTGCAGGACCTTTGATGAACCAGGTCGTACTACTTCTACAGCTTCTTCCCTTCTCTGTCTCTGCTAGGAGGAACTCACAGTGGTTCAGTATGCTTTTCGGTTCCGCACCCTTTCTTCCAAGCTGTCCTGGAATGACGAGGCATTGGTGGCTGCCTTCTGGGAGGGCCTGTCGGGTAGAATCAAGGACGAGCTGGCAGGCTGGGACAATCCTGCTTCCTTGGATGACCTGGTTTCCTTGGCGACTCAGATTGATCTCCGGTTTCAAGAATGCGCCAGGGATACTAAGCGGGAGAAGAGACTTTTTCGCCAAGTTCCCTGTCCCCAGAGGTGGGTGGTTCCTCATTACTTTGCTACTTCCTCAGAGCCCATGCAGGTAGACAGAGTGAGTTTGGTCAAACAGCGCCAGGAGGAGCGCCGCTTGCAGGGAAGATTTTTTTACTGCGGCAGTCCTGAACATTTGATTCACTCTTGTCTGGAGAAGCCGGAAAACTCCAGAGCCTAGGGCCTGTAGGAGAGGCTTCCCTTGATGAGGATTGTTCCTCTCCTTCGCTGCTGATGACTGTGTTGCTGTCCTTTGGCACTGTCAATTTTTCCGAGTCTGGTTACTTGGATTCCGGGTCTGCCAGGAATTTCATTCAACAAGCCGTGGTGAACCGTTACTGGATTCCTGTCCGAAGCCTCCAGAATCCTGTATGGGTGAGCTCCTTGGATGGCAAAGCCCTGACCAAGCCCATTGGTTTCCAGACTGTACTAGTGGAACTTCGGGTAGGTTTGACTCACTCAGAAAGAATCTGTTTTCATGTGTTGCCTGGCTTGTCTCAGCCCTTGCTCCTAGGTTTACTCTGGCTTCAAGCGCATGAGCCTGTGTTGAGCTGGAGGACCGGCGAAATCCTTTGCTGGGGGGATTCCTGTTTCAATAGGTGTCTTTCTACCATCTGTCCACTCTGCCGTCCTGGGGCACCATCTGCCCTGTAGGGTTTAACATCTTCTTTGCCGATGTCTTCGATAAGAAGGATGCAGAGACTTTACCACCCCACAGGTCGTATGACTGCCCCATTGACCTGCTAACTGGGTCGTCTCCTCTTTGGGGACGAATCTATCCTTCATCCCAGGTGGAGACCCAAGCCATGTCAGAGTACATCAAGGAGACCTGGCTAGAGAATTCATCCAGCAGTCCTCTTCTCCGGCGGGCGCCGATTTCTTTTTCGTCAAGAAGGATGGATCCTTACGGCCCTGTATCGACAATAGAGGTTTAAACCAGATCACTGTGAAAAATCGGTATCTGTTGCCACTTATTTTGGAGTTATTTTATCGTCTCAGAGGGGCCAAGATCTTCACCAAATTGGATCTTAGAGGGGCCTACAACCTGATTCGCATACGCCAGGGAGACGAGTGGAAGACGGCCTTCAATACCCGAGATGGGAACTATGAGTATCAGGTCATGCCGATCGGGCTCAGCCACGCTCCTGCAGTGTTTCAATAGTTTGTGAACAACATTTTTAGGGATCTGCTGTATTCTTGTGTGGTTGTCTACCTGGATGACATCCTAATCTACTCGCCTGACTTGGCTACACATCAGAGGAATGTCCGTCAGGTTCTGCAGAGACTCAGGGAGAACAGGCTGTATGCCAAGATTGAGAAGTGTGTCTTCGAGCAATCCTCTCTGCCTTTTCTAGGTTACATTGTCTCGTCCAGTGGCCTGAAGATGGATCTTGAGAAGTTGGCCTCTATTCTCAAATGGCCTGGCCCGACCGGGCTTAAGGTGATACAGAGGTTCCTATGGTTCGCTAACTATTATCCCACATTTCTCATCTCGCGTGGCTCCCATCTCTGCTTTGACCTTAAAAGGCATCAATTCCAATAATTGGTCTCCCAAAGCAGATGAAGCGTTTACCTCTCTAAAGAAAGCCTTCTCCTCTGCGCCAGTGCTCCATCGGCCAATTGCTGATAAACAGTTCTTCCTAGAGGTGGATGCCTCCTCCATAGGCGCCGGAGCAGTTCTTACCCAAAAGTCTTCCTCCAGGCGAATGGTCTCTTGTGGCTTCTTCTCAAAGGTTTTTTCGGCTTCCGAAAGAAATTATTCCATCGGTGACCGGGAGTTACTGGCCATCAAGCTGGCTCTACAAGAGTGGCATCATCTACTCGAGGGAGCAGTTCACCAGGTCGTTATCTTCACTTACCATAAGAATCTTGCCTATCTTCAGTCTGCACAGAGGCTAAATCCACTCCAAGCCAGATGGTCTCTTTTTTTTTGCTCGTTTTAATTTTTTTCTGCATTTTCTTCCTACTAGCAAGAACATCAAGGCTGATGCTCTCTCTAGGTCCTTTCTGCCCTCCGACTTGGAAGAGGAACCTCAACACATCATCGAGCCCTGTGTCAATCTGTCTCGGATTCCTCCCAGTAAGACGTTGGTAGGTAGCTCGGACAGGAGACGAGTTCTTCGGTGGGGTCACTCTTCTTTATTATTCAGTCACGCTGGGCAGAGGAAGACTTCACAACTCATCTCCTGTTTTTATTGGTGGCCTACCATGCATAAGGACATTTTGGAGTATGTCTCGGCTTGTGCCAGAAACAAAACTGCAAAGCATCTTCCGTCTGGACATCTCCTGCCACTTCCTGTTCCTTCAGTTCCCTGGCAGCACATTGCTATGGACTTTATTACAGATCTCCCCGTCTCTTCTGGCTGTTCCGTTATATGGGTTGCGGTGGACCGCTTTTTGAAGATGGCTAACTTAACCCCTCTGTCTGGTCTTCCATCTGCTCCTGAGCTTGCCGACTACTTCTTTCAACATGTTTTTCATCTCCATGGGTTTCCTCTCCACACTGTGTCCGATATAGGTGTCCAGTTCACTTCAAAGTTTTGGAGGGCGATCTGTAAAACAATGAATGTGGAGCTGGATTTCTCTTCTGCTTATCATCCTCAGTCCAATCGTCAGGTGGAGAGGATTAATCATATCGTGTCCAGGTTCCTGCGTCACTTCGTCAACATCACAATGACTGGGGCAAGTTTCTACCGTGGCCGGAGTTCTCCTATAACAACTACGTAAGTGAGTCTTCTACTAAGTCTCCTTTCCAGATTGTGTTTGGACTCCAACCCGGTATCCCGCTTCCTATCCCTGGGTCTTCGGGCATTACGACTGCTGACACCATCATGGAGAGTTTTTCTAAAGTGTGGAGATATCAAGGCTGCTTTAGAATGAGCGTCACAGCGCATGAAGAAGCATGCCTATAAGAGACACCTGGATGCTCCGATCTTTCAGCCTGGGAATAAAGTGTGGCTCTCCTCCAAGTACATCCGTCTGAAGATGCCTTCCTACAAATTGGGGTCTCGCTTCATCGGTCCCTTTGAGGTCTTAAAATTAATGCTCTCTCTTATAAGTTGAAGTTGCCTGCTTCTTTGCGTGTGCCTAACTCTTCATGTTTCCCTCCTCAAACCGGTAATTTTGAGTTCTTTCTTTAAGGACCCGGGCACTACTCCTGATCCTGTCAGTGAGGAGGATGTATTTGAGGTAGAAAATATTTTGGCCACAAAAAGGCTAAGAAACAGACACACCCTTTGGACTCATTTAGAGATAGACATGCCTCTTGGAATCATTCCGAGACAGATGTATCCCATAGTCTCATTATAGACATGCCCCTTGGACTCAAAGATTGACACACCTCTTGGACTCATTCAAGATAGACACATCCCTTGGACTTATGTAGGGATAGACACACCCCTTGGACTTATTTAGGGATAGACATGCTCTTTGGATTCAGAGATTGACACACCTCTTGGACTCTTTCAAAGATCAAGACACCCTGGAGATTACTTCAAAGATAGAAACATTTCCTCCTGAAAAATATTTCATGAAAAAAATGGGTGGAAACAGACAATGTAGAGGCCTCACGCAATGCAATTTTTCTATGAGAATGCATTGTAACAATAGCAAAAAAAAAATAGCAAAAAAAAAAAAAAAAAAAAATAAACAAAATTTTATTGGATACTTTTAAAACGGCACCAATACTGTATGTCTAGTGTGAAGCCAATGTGATTGGCAAATTTTCGAAGTCACCAAAACTGCGCTCCATGGGTCCATATCACCCCATAATCAACATTGTAAATACTTAAGCCGAACCCCTATAATTTTTTTTAACTTTTAAGTAACTTCTCCGATTCAAAAATGTCCATAATGATTGAAATCTCAGCTATTCAAACATTAAGTCAGTGAAAAGAGACACAGAAGAAATCATTTAGGTGTCAGACAAATCAGCGATTACATCACACAACTTCCCCGATCCTAGACCCCAGCCCGCCTCATCTGTACGACTGCCACAACAGCCAGTTATCATGCCGAGTCTATTAAATTACCTGGGGGGTAAAAAAAAAGTGCTAAACGATATCATTGAGCTTCGCTTTGAAAAGCCTCAGGCGAAATGTTTCATTGCTCCAGGCAAAGGGACGAGCAGTCAGCTGTGTAGTAGCCACGCTCTGGCTCCCTCTAGTGGTAACGCGCTTTTATAGCAACAGAACATGATGTCACGAAGGAAAGTATTGTGATGTAATACATCACTGACTTACAATCTAAAATAAAATTGGGAATAATAATAACTAACTTGATAAAATGATAATAATGATTTGATTACCTACTAAAATGATTAATAATAATTGTAAATATAATTGTATTAATTAGAAATAGTGTTATAGTAATATGCGTTATTTTTACTTTTATTAGTAATGGCAGTAGCAAACGTCATCGTCGTAGTAAAACGGGCAAGAAAACAAGTAATAGCATTTGTAACTGTTCTTAAAATATCTTCTTGTACAGTACTCAGATGGTTTGTAATAGGTTTAATTTTCCCCTTTTATACTACTTTGTTAGGCCGGTTTCACACGTCAGTGGCTCCGGTACGTGAGGTGACAGTTTCCTCACGTACCGGAGACACTGACACACGTAGACCCATAAAAATCAATGCATCTGTTCAGATGTCATTCATTTTTTGCGGACCGTGTCTCCGTGTGCCAAACACGGAGACATGTCAGTGTTCGTGGGAGCGCACGTATTACACGGACCCAATAACGTCAATGGGTCCGTGTAAAACACGCACCTCACACGGACATTCTCCGTCTGGGGTCCGTGTGCGTGCAGGAGACAGCGCTACAGTAAGCGCTGTCCCCCCCACATGGTGCTGAAGCCGCGATTCATATGTTCCCTGCAGCAGCGTTTGCTGCAGAGAAAATATGAATAATAGCGTTTAAAATAAAGATCTATGTGTCCGCCGCCCCCCCACCCCCTGTGCGCCCCCCGCTGGTCAGAAAATACTTACCCGGGTCCCCCGTCGGCTGTCGCTCCTTCCTGGTCTGGCCGCGGCTTACTGTATGCGGTCACGTGGGGCCGATCATTTACAATCATGAATAGTCGGCTCCGCCCCTATGGGAGGTGGAGCCACATATTCATGACTGTAATGGGCGGCCCCACGTGACCGTATACACTAGAAGCCGCGGCCAGACCAGGAAGGAGCGACAGCCGACGGGGGACCCGGGTAAGTATTTTCTGACCAGCGGGGGGGCGCACAGGGGGTGGGAGGGCGGCGGACACATAGATCTTTATTTTAAACACTATTATTCATATTTTCTCTGCAGCAAACGCTGCTGCAGGGAACATATGAATCGCGGCTTCAGCATGATGCAGAGTGGGTACCACACGCTCCGTGTGGTACCCACTCGCCATACGGGCGGCACACGTGTGCCGCACGTATGGCCTACGTGAGTTCCCAGGCACACGGACACGGATAACTCCGGTACCGATTTATTCCGGTACCGGAATTATCTGGACGTGTGGGACAGCCCTTATGGACCCTCACATTTTCCAGGGGCTTCTGACATAACTATGTTCTAATACATAAAATTGAAAGAGTAAAAAAGGATGAGAGAAAATGCAAAACACACACCTGGCTCCATCCTGAGAAGCATAATAAGCCTCACTGGTGTCACAATACTGGGAAGATCTCCTGGGTTCTATCTATCTATTATCTATGTATCTATTATTTATTATCTATCTAATATATATGTATATATATATATATATATATATATATATATATATATATATATATATATATACATTATCTATCTGTCTATCTATCTATTATCTATCTATTATCTATGTATCTATTATTTATTATCTATCTATTATATATATATATATATATATATATATATATACATTATCTATCTGTCTATCTATCTATTATCTATCTATTATCTATGTATCTATTATTTATTATCTATCTATTATATATATATATATATATATATATATATATATATAATCTATCTGTCTATCTATCTATTATCTATATATCTATTATTTATTATCTATATATTATCTATCATCTTTATATTATATATTATAATCTATCTATCTATCTATCTAGCTATTATCTGTTATATATCTATTTATTTTCTATTATCTATTATCTTTATATCTATCTATTATCTATCTATCATCTATCTATTATCTATCTATCTATCTATCTATCTATCTATCTATCTATCTATCTATCATCTATCTATCTATCTATCATCTATCATCTATCTATCTATTATCTATTATCTATCATCTATCTATCTATCTATCTATCTATCTATTATCTATTATCTATCTATTAACTATATATTATCTATCTATCTAATATCTATCCAGATTGTTTGAGCTTAAACTCATATTTATATAGTAATGAGTCAATAAACACATATTGTTCTTTTTAGTCCTCAGATCGCTGCTTTTAAGAAAGTAAGATTATGCAGAAATAATACATGGTTTAAAGTGAAATGTAGAAACGAAGAGTAAAAAATCTAAAAAATAAGGTTAGAGAAAGGAGGAGATGAAGAAACTGAAGAAGTAAAGAAAATATATAGAAGAGAGAAAGGAAGGAAGGAAAAGATAGAGAAAGAAAGAGAAAAAAGGGTAGAAAAAAGAAAGGAAAGAAAGTAATAAACAAAGAAAGAAAGACCGGAACAGAGGAAGAAAAAAAAAGAAAGAAAGAAGGAAAGAAGAAAAGACAGAAAGAAGGAAAGAAAGATGGAAAAAGAAAGAAAGAAAAGGAAAAAAGAAGGAAAAAAATGGAATAAATAACAGAGTAGAAGGAAGAAGAAATATAGATAGAAGAAAAAAAGCAAGAAATAGAAGATATGTAGAATAACGACAAATAGAAAGAGAAGGATAGAAATACATATTCTCAACAAAAGTTACAATGTCTGTATACTGTGACAAAAAAAACTTAAATGAGTTTTATTAAAAATCTAAGGAACAGAAAGACCTAATTTATAAAAATCGGAATGATCTGAATGTTTTCACCATTTTTTATTACATTTTTGTGTATTTTTTGCCCTTTTACTTTAATGTTTATAAAACCTTTAACATAATCTAAAACATACGTCTGAGTTTTCATTGCTATAATTATTCAAGTTTTTTTATGTGTTTTTTTTTTCTTTTGCTGTATTTATTTACTTATTTCTCCCCATTTTTTTCCGGTGATTTCTACGCCGACGGATTCGAATGCTTGCAGTCGACCTGTTGATATTGAGTTTCGCTGTGACTGAAGACGCAGCCTTTCCTCCGGCAGAGAACAATCCCGAATCTTCCCCTTTTATTCCTCCCTATTGACAGATCTTATTGGCATTTTCCAGCATAACAAAAAAAAAAAAAAAAAAATCAACAATCCCCCGCGTTCAGCTGCTCGCTATCCTCTGAATGGCTCTGTTGTGCTCTCCCCGTCCCCATCTGAGGCACGTCTGTGTGAATTTACAAGTGCGCTCGTGAATGAAGTAGCATCTGATATGAATTTATACCCATTTGTTTGCGGTTTAATGCGCCCCTGCCACTTTTTTTCTTTTTTTTTTTTTTTTAACAGTGTTACCCTTTAAAAGAGTCTTTCATCAACATAAAGACTTGGGGTCAAAAGTAACTTAACCCCCTTGACAAAATGTACAATTGCTGGGGAAGGTAGAAGCACGAGCAGCTGCTGGCACCCTACCGGCACGGCACCGCGCGTCCAAAAGTCACAGTATAAATAATAAACCTCCATCTCCCTCCTCTCCCCTCCTCGCTCATGAGGTCTCATGCTTTTTATATGAAGAATTATAACCCTCCCAGCAGCTGCAATAATTGTGTTCCTATTGTAATCTACGCCTCCCTCCCGGCCGCCCCCCTACAAGTACCATTGTTAACATCGAGTCAAGTGATTATACGCTTTGACTGATGTCGTTTTTGGGCCCAGCTGCCTTAACTGCTGACGCACAAAATCCGTCGGCGAGAGGGAACCTGCGTCGGCGAAATGGGGGCTTCTAAAACATACCAGATTTTTTTTATTTAATTTTTATTTTTTTTTGCATAAGTCAAACGGGAACAAACGAAGCTTTATAAGCCTGCTGACAAGGCTGGCCGCGGCGCTTTTGAAGTTGCGAGCCCTTCCAGCCTTCTCTCCGCAACTGGAGCAAACATTCCTCTTTTTTTCTTATATCCTGCACGCTCATTATCCCTGGCCCATATAATGATTTTTGATGGAAGGATGGCATCTCGCTTTGCCGAAAGGGAATTTTTCCCCCAATTTTTTTTATTTTTTTGCATTTTTATTTGTATTATTATTTTTTACTTTTATTACGTTTACATGTGCCGTCGCACCGACAGGTCTTCATACAAAAAAAATAAAATAAAAAAATAAAAAAAAAAATAAAACGACTTTCCTTGTGCATGTGGAATTTCTCCAACACTAAGTTCTTGTTCTCGAAGGCAGCGAAGGTTTGAGCCGTGAAATTCTTAATTAAGCAGTAAATAGTGAGCGGGGTGTCAGCAGATGTAGCCAGTAGTCATGGAGACTGAGTCACATGTAACACGGATGAGGGATGGGGATCGGGGGGAGTAATGCGAGGGCCTGCGGCGTCTCCTTGAGTGGCAGCTGAAGAATTCTACAAAGCTTGTAAACTGGATTACTTGGCTGACTAATTATATCATAGCATTAATGTAACTAAAAATAACAGAAAATTGGGGGGAAAAAAAAAAAGCGAAAAAGGATTTTTTTTTTTCCCAGTGATTTGGTAGTTTTGACATTCATTTTCATTATTGTTATTTTTTTTTTTCATTTAAGATATTTCAGCTTTAATATAACTGGGAACATAAAAGTAACAGACGCTGACTCTTTTGTGTTAAAATTGTAAAAATTTATAAAGTTGTTGTAAAATTTGTTTTACTTTTATGTCCTATTTGGAGTTGTATTTTTTTTTCTATTTTACATATCTTTGTAATTATTATTATTATTATTATTATTATTATTATTACCGCATTAAATCATAATGATATTAATTACTGTAGAAATGTCATCATTGTTATTATTTATATTAGTAATGTAATAAATAGTGATGATAATAATAATAGTAATAATAATAAGTGATAATACTACTGCTACTAATAATAGTAATAATGATAAATAAAGATACTACTACTATTCATAATAGCAAAATAAATAGTAATAATACTACTATCACTACTACTAATAAAACTAATATGTAATAGTGATACATCTACTGCAAATAATAATAATACAAATTATAATGATTCATAAAGATACTATTACTACTACTAATAATAATTATAATCATAATGATAATAACAAAATAATTAATAGTGATACTAGTAGTACTACAACTACTACTATTATTAATAATAATAACACTAATAATTAAAGGTGATACTACTACTTCTACTACTAATAATAAAAATTATAATGATCAATAATGATACTACTACTACCTCTGCTGCTACTACTACTACTAATAATAATACTGCAATAATTCATATTGATACTGCTTCTACTACTAATAATAATACTAATAATAACAAAAAGATTTAATACTAATAATACTACTTGTATTACTAGCGCTACTATTACTTATAATGATAATAATAATATCCATACTACTAATAATAATACTAATAATACAAAAAAAATTTGTGATACTACTACTAGTTCTATTACTACTACTGCTACTAATTCATATTGATACTACTACCATTACTACTAATAATAATAACAAAATAATTAATAGTCATACTACTACTACTACTGATAATAATAATAATTAATAAAGATACTACTACTAATAATAATTACTAGTAATACTACCAATAATAATAACATTTACTAGCGATACTAATACTACTAATAATAAAAACAAAAATAATTAATAGTGATAATAATAATAATATTAAAACAGCCAATCCCCACATGTGTTGCATCTGTTGATCAGCCGCGACACATGCAGGCGCGAAGGTGCGCCGAAGACACTCGATTAGCACCAGAGCATGCTCAGATAACAGCTTATCCCAGCACGTTGCTCATCACTAGTCTCTTGTTCAGTATGTGGCTGTTCGTGGCTCCGGGAACATGGAGACTGCGGAGTCTTCTGTCCAAACCGTGAGTGTTATAACGTACACCCACAACATAAAGGGAAATGGGACACTATTTACTTGTGGGGTGCCAGGGTGTGGGAACGCAGCAGCCACTCGACCATGACTGCCGCCCTGTGCACCTTACACATCACCAGCTCAGTGCCACATTGACTTGATGGTGAAACCAGTGATGCGGCCATTTCCCCAGAGTGTGCTAGGAGTCCTATCATCAACATGAGAGCACCAGACCATATGTTGCTCATGCTACTGACTAAACAGGCAACCACGGCCTGCAGCGTCTCCAGACTTGTCTCCCATCGAGCACATCTGGGACGTCATTGGTCGGTGATTACACAGCAGCTGCCAGCAGCGGATCTTGATGATTTGCCCAGGTACATTCAGCAGCAGAACCTTCCTCAGATGACCATTATTGTCATCACTGACAGCAGCTGAGGCTGGAAGTGCCGGGATTTCTGCGCTCAATAAATCGATAACTTTTCAATGATCTTGTTCCCATTTTTCACCATTTGCAGATGAGTAACGTCATCGTCCTGTGATCTCCAACGTTCCACAACTTTTCCTTCTCGGTGTTGCAATGTCAATGTTGGGAAGTGAAGGACTTTATACTTTTTTCCAAACTATTTTTTTGTGTGTTTTAACAGTTTTTATTAGTTCCTATAGGAATGTGAATCTGCGATCGCCACAGTCCATGCTTCATGTGTGCAAACATGGCAGGCGCCGAGGCTACAATAATAACAAACGTTAGGCGTGAACGATACCCCTACTTTTACTATAGTGACCCCTTGTAGGCTTGTCAAAAGGTGCAGAGTAGAGTTTGCTACTTGATAGCAGAGGTCAGGCTATAGGGCCCAAAGATGGCTCAGTGCTAAACCAACCCAAAAAAGCACAAGTGCCCGCGGGCCACGGGGCCCCACACAGCGGCCGGAGGGTTATGGATGACACATGACACGGGCACACATCACACAGGACTCAGAGCGGTCACATTACCCAGGTACACCAGGACGCCACGTTCACTGTCAAAGGACCAATCACAGGCAGCGCCATCTGCAGGCACTGGAGGAATAGACTGGAGATGCCTCCCGACAGCGGATCCACACATCACGGAAATAGTAAGGACACGCGGCAAATTAGTGTGCCGAATATACAGATAACTCCCTGCAGCAAAATCATCGAAAGTGGCCGAGTACTGCAAGAGAAGGAGAGAAAGGATAAAATAACTCTCAACATCACCGTGAAATATCTATTATCTATCATCTGTTATCCATCTATTATCTATCTATCATCTATCTATTATCTATCTATTATCATCTATCTATCATCTGTTATCTATCTATTATCTACCTATCTATTATCTATCTATTATCTATCTATCTATTATCATCTATCAATCTATCAATTATCTATCTATTATCTATCATCTATCTATCTATTATCATCTATCTATTATCTATCTATCTATCTTCTATTATCTATCTATTTATTATCTATTATTTATCTATCATATATCTACTATCTATTTATTATCTATCGATCTATTATCTATCTATTATCTATTATCTATCTATCTATTATCTATCTATCTATCTATCTATCTATCCTTTATCTATCTATTATCTATCATCTGTTATCTATCTATCTATCTATCTATCTTCTATGTATCATCTGTTATCTATCTATTATCTATCTATTATCTATCGATCTATTATCTATTATCTATCTGTTATCTATCGATCTATTATCTATCTATTATATATCTATTATCTATCTATCATCTATCTATTATCTATCTATCTATCCTTTATCTATCTATTATCTATCTATTATCTATCTATCTATCTATCATTTATCTATCTATTATCTATCATCTGTTATCTATCTATCTATCTATCTATCTATCTTCTATGTATCATCTGTTATCTATCTATTATCTATCGATCTATTATCTATTATCTATCTGTTATCTATCGATCTATTATCTATCTATCATCTATCTATTATCTATCTATCTATCTATCCTTTATCTATCTATTATCTATCTATTATCTATCTATCTATCGCAGAGCACAGTTGGAGACAGGCGTGGCTGCTGTTAATAGCCTATGGAGCCTCAGAACGATAGGTTTTTAGGGATGGATTCGAGGAATGTTGTAGGAAGCGCCGCACTACGCCGGACCTGTGTGGGACCCTTATTTTCTAATACATCGGTGAACAAGAGAAAGTGTCTTCCTTTCTTTTTCTCTTTTTATGTTTATCAAGTATCCATTGCTTGACTTCATCAGATTCCCTGGACTGACATTGATGAACAAGCAAAAGCGTGGGGAGTGTTTATTCAAATAAAGTATTTTCTGTGTGTTGTTCTTTTTTATTATTATTATTATTGGCATAGTAATGTGGGAGTCTGATAGACGCCTCTCCTTTATTAACCCCCGGGCTTTGCAGCAGCTGTGATTGTTGAGAAGTTGACATCAACCCCCCAAATACCATTACCCCGATTGCCATTGCACCAGGGCAAATGGTAAGAGCAAAGGAAAAGCCCCAGACTTGGCGAATTCAATTCTGGGGCTGCTGCTGGCTTGCATCTTTAGGCTGGGAAGGGACCAATAAAGCGGGACCTTCCCAGCCTGATAATATCAGCCCCAGCTATCTGAGATGCTTTCCTCGCATTGCACTTGTCTGATCTGTCTTGGAATCTATCTTTCCTCATTTGCACATTTCCAGACAAGAATCCTGCCTTCTCCTAGTCTACAAACTACTCAGTACAAAAAGGAAGCAGACCTTTCAATGGCAGAACATTGCACCATCTAGTGGGGAAAAGAAGTATTGCTGGCTTTCTGCACTTTTTTTCCAACTTTATTCGCACGCTTAGTAAAACAATACGTATATCACAAGAATATAATAATTCCATTTTATTTCACACACTCGTCAGATCACTATTTTCTCGATCCTAAATAATGTCTTTAACACAACCTTGCTCTTATGCTTAAGAAATCATTTCATACATTGATAGACGTACTCCAAAAATCACTATTCTGTTGGCATTTTTCAACGAATCCATTTGTGTCTATCCGTATATGAAATATCTATATATCTGGAAGCTTCGGGTGTCACCTCTTGAGAACGTAACCCAGCATCAGCATAACACAGCTCCTCCACCAGCAGAATAGTGAGTGCAGGCAGGGCCGGGACGAGGGGCAGGCAGGCTAGGCACCTGCTCAGGGCGCTACCTTCTGCCTCCCTGATGGGGGCGCACTATGGGGGGGAAATAATGCCCGGCATCTTAGGCGTTCAGCTCAGTCACGGGGACACGAGATCAGTGCCGGTCCTGACACCGCGCACACCTCTCTATATCCTGTGCCCGTCCAGTGTTACCTTCCCAGACTCAACTGTATTCGTGTCTGTCATTTGTGAGTTTGGCTGAAGAGAAAGGCATGGGTCTGGCAGAGGGGACATAAGAGGGGCTGGCTGTAGGGACATAAGAGGGGCTGGCTGTGGGGACATAAGAGGGGCTGGTTGTGGGGACATAAGAGGGGCTGGCTGTGGGGACATAAGAGGGGCTGGTTGTGGGGACATAAGAGGGGCTGGCTGTGGGGACATAAGAGGGGCTGGCTGTAGGGACATAAGAGGGGCTGGCTGTGGGGACATAAGAGGGGCTGGCTGTAGGGACATAAGAGGGGCTGGCTGTGGGGACATAAGAGGGGCTGGTTGTGGGGACATAAGAGGGGCTGGCTGTGGGGACATAAGAGGGGCTGGTTGTGGGGACATAAGAGGGGCTGGCTGTGGGGACATAAGAGGGGCTGGCTGTGGGGACATAAGAGGGGCTGGTTGTGGGGACATAAGAGGGGCTGGCTGTAGGGACATAACAGGGGCTGGCTGTGGGGACATAACAGGGGCTGGCTGTGGGGACATAACAGGGGCTGGCTGTGGGGACATTATACTTGTGCTGTAGGGACACCATACTATATACGATATGTAGGGGGCATCATACTACACAGGGGGCTGTGGGCAACAACATAATGTATAGGGGACTGTGGGGGCCATTATACTGAAGGCTGCGTAGACATCGTACTGTAAAGGGGGCTGTGGGGTCCATTCTTGTAATGGGGGCTGTGGTGGTGACCATACTGTATAGGAGACTGTCGCTGTATAGGGGTCTGTGGTGACAATATTTTATATGGGGCTGTGGTGGACATCATACTGTATATTGGGGGGCTGTGGTGGACATCATACTGTATATTGGGGGGCTGTGGTGGACATCATACTGTATATTGGGGGGCTGTGGTGGACATCATACTGTATATTGGGGGGCTGTTGTGGATATACTGTATAGGCAGCTGTGGTGACCATAATACTGTGAAGGGGGACAGTGTGAGGAGAGGGTACAGTTTGGAGAGGACAACATGGTGGGCGGCATGAGGGCAGAATGTGTAAAGGGAGCACATAATGGGTATGGAGAGGGGGCAGCATGAAATGAGGGTGCGGTATGGAGATAGGTTAGCATGGCAGGGATGCAGTGTGGAGATATAGAGAGGATAAGAGAAAACATTGGAGAAGGACAGCCACGGTAAAGGCTGTGGTTCATAAGGGTGGACGGTGTGGTGGTTATATTGGGCATATGTGGAGGCCATGTACCATTGAAGGCGTATTTAGGGCATATTTGTACATAGAGGGCATTAACATTACACTCTTATTTTTAAGGGCACTGTATGAGAATGAACTTCAGAAGACTGGAGGACAGGAAATCTGGAGAGTTGAGCTGTGGATGTGAAAAGTCATCATGGTGTCAGGACAAGGGACAAGATGGAGACGAAAAGAAAGAAATGACTCAATAAGAAGATGTCACCCATAAGGTACCTGGATGTAAATGTTTAATTGTTGATATGATACAGACTACGTCTCAGTCATCAGTACTGTGGTTCCTGTATGGTCCATGGTCTGATAAAGACTGATAACAACAACTCCCAGCATCTCCTTACCATTGTTAAGAATATACTGGGAGTTGTAGGTTTATGTGATACAAATGTATATGGGCCTGACTTGACATTTCAGTTGATTGGTTTTCTATGATTGGAGATGTAATCATGTATTTATGGTGGTTCTGGTTATGTATACATGTACTGGTGTTGTATTTATTTACTGACGGTGGTTACTGTGATGTATTCATGTACTGATTGAGGTTCTAGTGACTCTTTATTGTACTGATGGTAGTTCTAGTGATGTATTCATGTACTGATGGTGATTCTAGTGACCTGTTTATATACTGATTAACACTCTGGTTCTGTATTTATGTACGATCTATGGCTCTGATGTTCTATTTTTATGCTAATGATGATTTTAGTTTTATATTTATGTACGGATGATGGTTCAAGTGATGAAAACAGCATCAGAACCATCAACACTTCATGAATACACCATATCAGTACTATATAAATACTGCACCAGAACAACTATCACAACATGAATACATCACCAGAACCACCATCAGAACAGGAATATGACACAAGAACCATCATCAGTATATGATCTGCAGACCAAAAACCACCACCAGTACAGGAATATGGCACCAGAACCACCTTCAGTACAGGAATACTGACTTTGAAAACCCACTCTTGTTGACTACATCACTTTTTTTTCTTTTGATGGAATGATAATACAGAACGGTGACTCAATGGTTAGTACTACAGCCTTGCAGCACTGGGGTCCTGGGTTCAAACAAAGACAACATCTGCAAGAAGTTTGTATGTTCTCCCTGTTTTTGCGTTGATTTGCTCTGGGTTAACTCCCACACGCCAAGGACACAATGATAGCGAAATTAGATTGTGAGACCATTATGGTGCCAATCAGGTCTGTAAACGCTGTGGAATTAATGGCCTATATAAGTGAGTAACATAAATAAATATTATTTTGTGAAAAAGGTAACAATTCAAGTGGAAGTAGTCAACCCAGCATGTTACCTGACCCAGTGGAGGGGGTTGCGTTAGGGCACCTTTAACTTTAGTCTCTGACCCTTTCCTTTATTTGTAGGATGAGGGTTCATTGGGTGGGTGCATCAGCTTCATCAGTTTAGGGCACCAATAAACCTTGACCAGACCCTGAGGGCAGCTCTGGAGTATAATACATGATGTAACTCAGGATCAGTAATGTAATATATGTACACAGTGACTGCACCAGCAGAATAGTGAGTGCAGCTCTGGGGTATAATACAGGATGTAACTCAGGATCAGTAATGTAATGTATGTACACAGTGACTGCACCAGCAGAATAGTGAGTGCAGCTCTGGGGTATAATACAGGAGGTAACTCAGGATCAGTAATGTAATGTATGTACACAGTGACTGCACCAGCAGAATAGTGAGTGCAGCTCTGGGGTATAATACAGGATGTAACTCCGGATCAGTAATGTAATGTATGTACACAGTGACTGCTCCAGCAGAATAGTGAGTGCAGCTCTGGAGTATAATACAAGATGTAACTCAGGATCAGTAATGTAATGTATGTACACAGTGACTGCTCCAGCAGAATAGCGAGTGCAGCTCTGGGGTATAATACAGGAGGTAACTCAGGATCAGTAATGTAATGTATGTACACAGTGACTGCACCAGCAGAATAGTGAGTGCAGCTCTGGGGATAATACAGGATGTAACTCAGGATCAGTAATGTAATGTATGTACACAGTGACTGCACCAGCAGAATAGTGAGTGCAGCTCTGGGGTATAATACAGGATGTAACTCAAGATCAGTAATGTATGTACACAGTGACTGCACCAGCAGAATAGTGAGTGCAGCTCTGGGGTATAATACAGGATGTAACTCCGGATCAGTAATGTAATGTATGTACACAGTGACTGCTCCAGCAGAATAGTGAGTGCAGCTCTGGAGTATAATACAAGATGTAACTCAGGATCAGTAATGTAATGTATGTACACAGTGACTGCTCCAGCAGAATAGCGAGTGCAGCTCTGGGGTATAATACAGGAGGTAACTCAGGATCAGTAATGTAATGTATGTACACAGTGACTGCACCAGCAGAATAGTGAGTGCAGCTCTGGGGATAATACAGGATGTAACTCAGGATCAGTAATGTAATGTATGTACACAGTGACTGCACCAGCAGAATAGTGAGTGCAGCTCTGGGGTATAATACAGGATGTAACTCAAGATCAGTAATGTATGTACACAGTGATTGCACCAGCAGAATAGTGAGTGCAGCCCTGGAGTATAATACAGGATGTAACTCAGGATCAGTAATGTAATGTATGTACACAGTGACTGCACCAGCAGAATAGTGAGTGCAGCTCTGGGGTATAATACAGGAGGTAACTCAGGATCAGTAATGTAATGTATGTACACAGTGACTGCACCAGCAGAATAGTGAGTGCAGCTCTGGGGTATAATACAGGAGGTAACTCAGGATCAGTAATGTAATGTATGTACACAGTGACTGCACCAGCAGAATAGTGAGTGCAGCTCTGGGGTATAATACAGGAGGTAACTCAGGATCAGTAATGTAATATATGTACACAGTGACTGCACCAGAAGAATAGTGAGTGCAGCTCTGGAGTATAATACATGATGTAACTCAGGATCAGTAATGTAATGTATTTACACAGCGACTGCACCAGCAGAATAGTGAGTGCAGCTCTGGAGTATAATACAGGATGTAACTCAGGATCAGTAATGTAATGTATGCACACAGTGACTGCACCAGCAGAATAGTGAGTGCAGCTCTGGAGTATAATACAGGATGTAACTCAGGATCAGTAATGTAATGTATGCACACAGTGACTGCACCAGCAGAATAGTGAGTGCAGCTCTGGGGTATAATACAGGATGTAACTCAGGATCAGTAATGTAATATATGTACACAGCGACTGCACCAGAAGAATAGTGAGTGCAGCTCTGGAGTATAATACATGATGTAACTCAGGATCAGTAATGTAATGTATTTACACAGCGACTGCACCAGCAGAATAGAGAGTGCAGCTCTGGAGTATAATACAGGATGTAACTCAGGATCAGTAATGTAATGTATGCACACAGTGAGTGCACCAGCAGAATAGTGAGTGCAGCTCTGGAGTATAATACAGGATGTAACTCAGGATCAGTAATGTAATGTATGTACACAGTGACTGCACCAGCAGAATAGTGAGTGCAGCTCTGGAGTATAATGTGGGATGTAACTCAGGATCAGTAATGTAATGTATTTACACAGCGACTGCACCAGCAGAATAGTGAGTGCAGCTCTGGAGTATAATACATGATGTAACTCAGGATCAGTAATGTATGTACACAGTGACTGCACCAGCAAAATAGTGAGTGCAGCTCTGGGGTATAATTCAGAGTGGAGCTCAGGATCAATAATGTTATGTATGTACACAGTGACAGCACCAGCAGAATAGTGAGTGCAGCTCTGGAGTATAATACAGGATGTAACTCAGGATCAGTAATGTAATGTATGTACACAGTGACTGTACCAGAAGAATAGTGAGTGCAGCTCTGGAGTATAAGGCTGGGGTCACACATGCGAGTTTTACGGACGTAAGAGCGCAGAAACTACGTCCGTAAAACTCGCATTACATACGGCACAATTATTCTCAATGGGGCTGCTCCTATTAGCCGTATATTACGGTTCAGTATTATACGGCTTTCTACGGCCGTACAAAATCGCAGCATGCTGCGTTTGTCAGCGTACTGCGCAAATAATACGCCAATGAAAGTCTATGGGGGCGAGAAAAATACGGATTCCACACGGACCAGCAGTGTGACTTGCGAGAAATACGCAGCGGTGTTAGTGAAAAGTCGGTAATTCAATTGCCGGCTTCTCATTTCTCCTTCACAAACCCGACAGGATATGAGACATGGTTTACATACAGTAAACCATATCATATCCCCTTTTTTTTTGCATATTCCACATTACTAATATTAGTAGTGTGTATGTGCAAAATTTCAGCGCTGTAGCTGCTGAAATAAAGGGTTAAATGGCGGAAAAAATTGGCGTGGGCTCCCGCGCAATTTTCTCCGCCAGAATGGTAAAGCCAGTGACTGAGGGCAGATATTAATAGCCTAGAGAGGGTCCATGGTTATTGGCCCCCCCGTGGCTCAAAACATCTGCCCCCAGCCACCCCAGAAAAGGCACATCTGGAAGATGCGCCTATTCTGGCACTTGGCCACTCTCTTCCCACTCCCTGTAGTGGTGGGATATGGGGTAATGAAGGGTTAATGCCACCTTGCTATTGGAAGGTGACATTAAGCCAGATTAATAATGGAGAGGCGTCAATTATGACACCTATCCATTATTAATCCAATTGTAGGAAAGGGTTAAAAAACACACACACACATGATTACAAAGTATTTTAATGAAATAAACACAGCGGTTGTTGTAATAATTTATTGCTCTCCCATTCCATTTCCAGGACCTCGCTTGGCAACATAATAAACGCACAAGATACATACCTTCTGCTGTCAGATCTCGTCCCACAAAGTAATCCATCTGAAGGGGTTAACTAATATTACAGGCAGGAGCCCTGCTAAATGCAGCGGTGTGCTCCTGCTTGTAATTCCCCGGCGAATGAATGAAATGTAGGTAATTGACCTACATTTCCTTCAGTCGCGGTGATGCGCCCCCTGCTGGATGTCCTCATATGACCTGGAGCGTGGGAAAAAGTTCCCAGGCTGCAGTTCATGAGAACATCCAGCAGGGGCGCATCACCGCGACTCAATGTAAGTACAGATCACTGCTTTCCTTTCAGCACCCGGGGCTTACAGGCACGGAGCACAGCTGCATTTAGCAGGGCTCCTGCCTGTAATATTAGTTAACCCCTTCAGATGGATTACATCGTGGGAAGTGATCTGACATCAGAAGGTATGTATCTTGTGCATTTATTGTTTTCCCAAGCGAGGGTCTGGAAATGGAATGAGAGAACAATAAATTATTACAACAACCGCTGTGTTTATTTCATTAAAATACTTTTCAATCATGTGTGTGTGTTTTTTAACCCTTTCCTACAATTGGATTAATAATGGATAGGTGACATAATTGACGCCTCTCCATTATTAATCTGGCTTAATGTCACCTTCCAATAGCAAGGTGGCATTAACCCTTCATTACCCCATATCCCACCGCTACAGGGAGTGGGAAGAGAGTGGCCAAGTGCCAGAATAGGCGCATCTTCCAGATGTGCCTTTTCTGGGGTGGCTGGGGGCAGATGTTTGTAGCCACGGGGGGGCCAATAACCATGGACCCTCTCTAGGCTATTAATGTCTGCCCTCAGTCACTGGCTTTACCACTCTGGCGGAGAAAATTGCGCGGGAGCCCACGCCAATTTTTTCCGCCATTTAACCCTTTATTTCAGCAGCTACAGCGCTGAAATTTTGCACATACACACTACTAACATTAGTAGTGTGGAATATGCAACAAAAAAGGGGATATGAGATGGTTTACTGTATGTAATCATGTCTCATATCCTGTCGGGTTTGTGCAGGAGAAATGAAAAGCCGGCAATTGTATTACCGGCTGTTCACAGATATCGCGCTGAATGAAATCTAAATACAGAATATATATATGTGTCTCAATGACATATATATATATATATATATATACTGTATATATGTTTTCCCTAACATTTGAGCACATAAATCCATTAGATGTCGGTTTTGCAAGCCTGCGCGAAAATCTCGCAGTACGGATGCCATACGGATTACATACGGAGGATGCCATGCGCAAAATACGCTGAAACACCCTGACTACAGATCAATATTTTGGGGACATTTCTCCGTATTACGGCCGTAGTACGGACGTATAATACGTGGCTTATTTTCTTACGCCATGTGTGACCCCAGCCTAATACAGGATGTAACTCAGGATCAGTAATGTAATGTATTTACACAGTGACTGCACCAGCAGAATAGTGAGTGCAGCTCTGGGGTATAATACAGGAGGTAACTCAGGATCAGTAATGTAATGTATTTACACAGTGACTGCACCAGCAGAATAGTGAGTGCAGCTCTGGAGTATAATAAAGGATGTAACTCAGGATCAGTAATGTAATGTATTTACACAGCGACTGCACCAGCAGAATAGTGAGTGCAGCTCTGGAGTATAATACAGGATGTAACTCAGGATCAGTAATGTAATGTATTTACACAGCGACTGCACCAGCAGAATAGTGAGTGCAGCTCTGGGGTATAATACAGGATGTAACTCAGGATCAGTAATGTAATATATGGACACAGTGACTGCACCAGCAGAATAGTCAGCGCAGCTCTGGAGTATAATACAGGAGGTAACTCAGGATCAGTAATGTAATGTATGTACACAGTGACTGCACCAGCAGAATAGTGAGTGCAGCTCTGGAGTATAATGCAGGATGTAACTCAGGATCAGTAATGTAATGTATTTACACAGCGACTGCACCAGCAGAATTGTGAGTGCAGCTCTGGAGTATAATACAGGATGTAACTCAGGATCAGTAATGTATGTACACAGTGACTGCACCAGCAAAATAGTGAGTGCAGCTCTGGGGTATAATTCAGAGTGTAGCTCAGGATCAGTAATGTAATGTATGTACACAGTGACAGCACCAGCAGAATAGTGAGTGCAGCTCTGGAGTATAATACAGGATGTAACTCAGGATCAGTAATGTAATGTATGTACACAGTGACTGCACCAGCAGAATAGTGAGTGCAGCTCTGGGGTATAATACAGGATGTAACTCAGGATCAGTAATGTAATGTATGTAAACAGTGACTGCACCAGCAGAATAGTGAGTGCAGCTCTGGGGTATAATACAGGATGTAACTCAGGATCAGTAATGTAATGTATGTACACAGTGACTGCACCAGCAGAATAGTGAGTGCAGCTCTGGAGTATAATACAGGATGTAACTCAGGATCAGTAATGTAATGTATGTACACAGTGACTGCACCAGCAGAATAGTGAGTGCAGCTCTGGAGTATAATACAGGATGTAACTCAGGATCAGTAATGTAATGTATGTACACAGTGACTGCACCAGCAGAATAGTGAGTGCAGCTCTGGGGTATAATACAGGATGTAACTCCGGATCAGTAATGTAATGTATGTACACAGTGACTGCACCAGCAGAATAGTGAGTGCAGCTCTGGAGTATAATACAGGATGTAACTCAGGATCAGTAATGTAATGTATGTACACAGTGACTGCACCAGCAGAATAGTGAGTGCAGCTCTGGAGTATAATACAGGATGTAACTCCGGATCAGTAATGTAATGTATGTACACAGTGACTGCACCAGCAGAATAGTGAGTGCAGCTCTGGAGTATAATACAGGATGTAACTCAGGATCAGTAATGTAATGTATGTACACAGTGACTCCACCAGCAGAATAGTGAGTGCAGCTCTGGGGTATAATACAGGATGTAACTCAGGATCAGTAATGTAATGTATGTACACAGTGACTGCACCAGCAGAATAGTGAGTGCAGCTCTGGGGTATAATACAGGATGTAACTCAGGATCAGTAATGTAATGTATGTACACAGTGACTGCACCAGCAGAATAGTGAGTGCAGCTCTGGAGTATAATACAGGATGTAACTCAGGATCAGTAATGTAATGTATGTACACAGTGACTGCACCAGCAGAATAGTGAGTGCAGCTCTGGAGTATAATACAGGATGTAACTCAGGATCAGTAATGTAATGTATGTACACAGTGACTGCACCAGCAGAATAGTGAGTGCAGCTCTGGAGTATAATACAGGATGTAACTCAGGATCAGTAATGTAATGTATGTACACAGTGATTCCACTGATATCTGCCATGTGTTATGTATAATACTTATGTCCACTTTTGTAGCACAGGGACTGTGGACTCTCACAGGCACTAGGTTTGGGCAACCTCTAACGTCCCCTCAATTATCCCTCCCGCAGTTCATTCCCATACAGCAAGTTTTATGATTTGCAGGAATTAGGTAGCGGCCATCAGTATGATAATCCCTATAATATTATTTTAATGCCGTACATAAAAAGTAATGGCCACAATAATTAATGGAACATAATAATCCGGATCATTGCTGAGATTTCTCCTTAAGGTCACTGAGGAGATGAATTTTTGTGTTATTTCCTGGCAAAATTAGCCAATTTTCAGTTTTAGCAAACTTTTAGATTTTGTATATCATTTCTGTCTAAAAGTTAAGAATTGCTGATATAAATGCATTTTACTTACATGTTATTTACTTCAAGTGTTTGGATATGGGGGTTACAGAGATATTGATTGTACCTGTGCCCTAATATGTTGAGTGGAGCAATGGCATTTAACTGTATAAGGCTGTAAGGGATTGTTGATAGAAGATGTATAAAAAAAATAATAATTCCATATTCCCATTGTCCAATGCCTGACCTGACACTGCTATTACTGAGGTCTATGTGCTTTAAAGAGAATAAGTCATCAGAAAATGACACACTGTTATTAATAGATCTTGGAATTGTAATAAATTCCACAACTGAATGTGATAAAAAAATGTTCCTGTGCTAAGATAATCTTATAAATGTGCCCTTTCTATGCATGTGTACAACCACACAGAGCTGCTCCAATTCATGGTCGGCACATACCACAGCCCTGGGCCATGGGAGAAAGCATAAGTCCCTTGTGATAAGCGAGTATACAGACAAAACAGCAGAGCTGCTACTTTCTGATCAAACACATGTTTCAATTTGTTTTATCACAGGAATTTGTATTTTTTTGCCATAACATCGGTCCTATGAGCTCATCATAAATCAAGTCAGTGACATATCAGCTCAGCTTCCATTGGAGCTCCTTCATTTATGATGAGCTCACAGGACTGGTGACTCGGTTAAAACACTCCTGTGATAAAACAAGCAGTGAAAAGTGTTTACCACAGGCAGGAAAATGCACTACCTCATGAAGTAGCATTTGTGAGCACCTGTTATTTCATATGAATATTCCCTTATCATAAATTACTTATTATTTTACTTCTGGACAGTAGTAATGACTATGAACTGGAGCAGCTCTGCGTGATCGGACACAGACATTACACAGTACATGGCAGTGCCACTTTTGCAAGATTATCTCAGCACAGGAACATGTTTTAACCCATCCAATTGAGGAATTAATTATTATTTCAAGATCTATTGATTAAAATATATTTTGCTTATGGGAACACCCCTTTAAGGTCAAGCAATTTTTCATTTTAGGTAGTTTCATTTTTTTCCTCCTTTTCTTCCAAAAGCCAAAACTTTTTTACTTTTTTCCATTTGAGGACTTCTTCTCTGCAGGATAAGTTGTGAAGACACAATTCACTTAATCAGAAAATGTACTGAAAAACGAGAAATAAATTTCAAAAGCGTTGACACAAATTCTGCCATTGTTTTTAGGGGTTTGTTCATTTTGCGGTAAAAATAACTTGGCAACATAATTCTTCAGATCAGTTTGACCATGGCGATATCAAACATAAGGTTTTTTATATTGTTAAAAAAACAATTTGGCTTTTGACGCCATTTTTCCTGATACGTAACTTTTTAGTTTTTTCCATCTATGGAGTTGTGTAAGGCTACGTTCACACGATCCTTTTTTTCATCCTTTTTTTTTCAGGTCCTGTTTTTAAAAACCGCAGCTAAATTCAGCGCTGATTTTAGCTGCGGTTTTTGATCCTTTTTCTTCTGCGGATTCCACTGCGGGTTTCCAAATGCAGTTTCCTATTGGTGCTGCTGGAAACCCGCAGCGGAATCTGCAGAAAGAAGTGACATGCTACTTCTTTTTTCTGCAGGCAAAACCGCTGCGGATTTGCCCGTGGAAAAAAGGATCGTCGGCACAGCGGGTCCTTTTTTCCATTGGGTTACATTGTACTGTAACCTACATGGAAAACTGCTGCGGATCCGCAGCTGCAATTCCGCTGCGGATCCGCAGCAAAAACCGCACCGTGTGAACATAGCCTAAGGGCTTCTGTTTTTTATATTTTGAGTTCACGTTTTTATTGAAACCATTTTGGAGTGCATACAATGTTTTGGTTGCTTATAATTGCATTTTTGCACATTTTTGTGACTTTACAGAGTCAGTTATATCTCTTTTTAGACCCACTTAGCCTGAGGAAAACAAGATGCCTAATAATTCTGCACATCTCGATAAAGGGCCCTGTATCCTTAGGACACACGCAGCCTCATTACACAAGTATGTGGCACCCCAGGAGTTCAGGTACCACAGTGATGTTGCCTTCCTCTCGGGGAGGTTCATTTCATGCCTGGAGACAGGAGGGATCCCTTTGGCAGGTAAGCTGTACATGCAACACATTCTGACTCCAGGCCAGGAGGGGGAGCTCAAAACCTGGTTTTAGGGGAGAGCTTCCCTATATCCATCCTGGTCTGGAGGAGGAGTTAGTTTAGTCTGGTGCAGACAAGAGACAGGGAAGGAGCACAGAGGAGTGATTAGTGATTAGAAGCTTGAGAAAGGCCATGATTTAGCTCCTCAGAGCTGAAGCGCAGAGGCCGTGCACCGGGAGCCCGAGGTCGTGTTGTTCTCCAGGACAAATGGCAGAACCAGAGGGCATAGGACTATACGTAAATTGCCCACACCACACCTGAGGTACAGCAGCATTCTAGAGCCTGGAGTCACCGTGCAAAGAGACCCCAGCGGAACGGATCAAGCTGCCTACCATGCAGGCACTCTCCCAGGACAGGAGAGAACGAGGACCTTGTTAGGACACTACAGATAGCAAGGCACTAATAGACCACCTGTCTTCAGCCTGCCTGGACTCCATCTACACCTGTTGCCTGTACCCTGGACTGTGGTCTGCTACCATCAGTAAACCAGGTAAAGACTGCAACCCTGTGTCCGTCGTTTATTTACTGGCAACCCACCATCCTTGCCCACTACACTGGGAGCCCTGGGGACCCCGCTTCACCTGTGGGAAGCGTCACCATCTTGTTGCACCAACATCACCTCAGAGGACCCCTTTAAGCAGCATCGGTCCCTACTGACCGAGAACCACAGGTGGCATCACAAATATAGACTTTATTCACCAAACCCTTAAAAGACTATCCCCTTTTAGCTTGAGTTCCCAGGGCACGGACTGGGTTGCAGCCACCGTGACATCCCCTTTAAGTGCAACAGGACCCGGTACCAAGTACCCCATGCCCTGGTGGGCGACTCAAATACACATCACCTGATCTGCTTTATCCAATAAGCATTTAGGTTTATACAACTTAAGAGTTTGCAAAATCTGCATAAAATGATCATACAGTGCATAGAGGCATTGTAGGCCCATTATACTGTGTATAGGGGAGCTGTGGGCCCACCATACTGTGCATAGGGGAGCTGTGTACACATTATACTGTGTAGTATAGTATAGCTGTAGTGTCAATATACTGTACAGAGGGGAGGTGATGACCCGTGACACTGTATAGAGGAGTTGTAGGCCCATAACATTATGTATAGGGGAGCTTTGGGTCCAAAATACTGTATGTAGAGGAGCTGTGGGCCCACCATACTGTGTATATTGGAGCTGTGGGCCCACCATACTGTGTATAGAGGAGCTGTAGGCCCACCATACTGTGTATAGAGGAGCTGTAGGCCCACCAAACTGTATAGAGGAGCTGTGGGCCCACCAAACTGTATATAGAGGAGCTGTGGGCCCACCATACTGTGTATAGGGGAGCTGTGGGCCCACCATACTGTGTATAGATGAGCTGTAGGCCCACCATACTGTGTATAGAGGAGCTGTAGGTCCACCAAACTGTGTATAGAGGAGCTGTGGGCCCACCATACTGTATATAGAGGAGCTGTGGGCCCACCATACTGTGTATAGGGGAGCTGTGGGCCCACCATACTGTGTATAGAGGAGCTGTAGGCCCACCATACTGTGTATAGAGGAGCTGTAGGCCCACCAAACTGTGTATAGAGGAGCTGTGGGCCCACCATACTGTATATAGAGGAGCTGTGGGCCCACCATACTGTGTATAGGGGAGCTGTGGGCCCACCATACTGTGTATAGATGAGCTGTAGGCCCACCATACTGTGTATAGAAGAGCTGTGGGCCCACCATACTGTGTATAGGGGAGCTGTGGGCCCACCATACTGTGTATAAATGAGCTGTGGGTCCACCATACTGTGTATAGAGGAGCTGTGGGCCCACCATACTGTGTATAGAGGAGCAGTGGGCCCACCATACTGTGTATAGAGGAGCTGTGGGCCCACCATACTGTGTATAGGGGAGATGTGGGCCAACCATACTGTGTATAGATGAGCTGTGGGCCCACCATACTGTGTATGGAGGAGCTGTGGGTCCACCATACTGTGTATAGAGGAGCTGTGGGCCCACCATACTGTGTATAGAGGAGTTTTGGGCCCACCATACTGTGTATAGGGGAGCTGTGGGTCCACCATACTGTGTATAGAGGAGCTGTGGGCTCACCATACTGTGTATAGAGGAGCTGTGGGCCCACCATACTGTGTACAGGGGAGCTGTGGGCCAACCATACTGTGTATAGATGAGCTGTGGGCCCACCATACTGTGTATAGAAGAGCTGTGGGCCCACCATACTGTGTATAGAGGAGTTGTGGGCCCACCATATTGTGTATAGGGGAGCTGTGGACCAACCATTTTGTGTATAGAGGAGCTGTGGGCCCACCATACTGTGTATAGATGAGCTGTGGGCCCACCATACTGTGTATAGAGGAGCTGTGGGCCCACCATACTGTGTATAGAGGAGTTGTGGGCCCACCATACTGTGTATAGGGGAGCTGTGTACCAACCATACTGTGTATAGAGGAGCTGTGGGCCCACCATACTGTGTATAGAGGAGTTGTGGGTCCACCATACTGTGTACAGAGGAGCTGTGGGCCCACCATACTGAGTATAGAGGAGCTGCGGGCCCACCATTCTGTGTATAGAGGAGCTGCGGGCCCACCATACTGTGTTTAGAGGAGCTGTGGGCCCACCATACTGTGTATAGAGGAGCTGTGGGCCCACCATACTGTGTATAGAGGAGTTGTGGGGTCATTATACTGTGTATAGCGGAGCTATGTGACCATAATACTCTGTATAGGGGACCTGTTGGCCCATGATACTATGTATAGGGGAGTTGTAAACCCATGATACTGTATACAGGTTAGCTGTGGGCCCTTCATACTGTGTATAGAGGAGCTGTGGGCCCACCATACTATGTATAGAGGAGTTGTGGGGTCATTATACTGTGTATAGCGGAGCTATGTGACCATAATACTGTGTATAGGGGAACTGTTGGCCCATGATACTATGTATAGGGGAGTTGTAAACCCATGATACTGGATACAGGTTAGCTGTGGGCCCACCACACTGTGTATAGATGAGCTGTGGGCCCACCATACTGTGTATAGAGGAGCTGTGGGCCCACCATACTATGTATAGAGGAGTTGTGGGGTCATTATACTGTGTATAGTGGAGCTATGTGACCATAATACTGTGTATAGGGGAACTGTTTGCCCATGATACTATGTATAGGGGAGTTGTAAACCCATGATACTGTATACAGGTTAGCTGTGGGCCCGTCATACTGCATAGAGGGGAGATATGAGCCCATGACCCTGTGTAAAGGGGAGCTGTGGGCCAATCATACTGTGTATAGGGAACTTTAAATAGGAGAACTCAAGATACATTATTAAATGTTAAGCGGGGACTTAGGAAGCATAATTGTTATAGGCCCGTAAAGGCAGGGTCCTCTTCCCTCTGTACCAGTCTACCATGGTTAGCTTGCCTACTGTAATTGATATTTGTATTTTGATGTAACCCCTTCTCATGTACAGCACCATGGAATCAATGGTGTTATATAAATATTTAATAATAATAATAATAATAAAGGTACAAAGAGTGTTGTGATCAACAAAGAGGTATATGAGGCACTTTTACTTTCTAGGGGAAAAATGTGGACACTGATTTCTATGATGCTTGCACAGGACTTTAATATTTTATATGGGGAAATTTTATCATCTAGAGGGCGCAAAGGAGGCATTAAGGGGCATAGTGGCGTGTATTAATCTGAGGGACAGTGTGACGACATTGCGTTTATTCTTAATTTTGCCAAAGGCATTATTTAGTAGACCCAGGGACATGAGCTATTGTGCATGCGAGTCTAAACGTTGACTCTTGTAGGTTGAATTGATATTTGTTGATTCGTTGAATGATTGCAGATTATTACTTATTGTATCAGTCCTTGCAGCTAATCGTTCTGCTGCCCTTGAGAGATAAAGGAGCAGGTTAATTGAACAATCGATGTTTCTTAATTTGGTGAATGCCTGCTGACTACTTTTTCTATCAGTTCATGCAGCTTGTTGTTCTGCAAGCATTGAATGACAAAATATGCAGGTTAATTGAATACTCGAACAATGAGAAATGATCTCCCCAAAATTGTGGATAATGGCCTGAAAGACAGCTGTGGGTCTAAAAATGGACCTCTCTCCTTCTACAGAGAGACTCAAGAGGACATAAGCCAAGGCAAAATGGCTTTGACAGGAGGAATACAGATTTGATCCACTGCCCATCAATGAACCCATAAAGACATTTGAACCCAGGATGGAACAATCAGGTCACCTGGCCACTTTCCTCAATGTACTCTGTCAGCATCCTGAGTCTGCTATTATCTCCTTTCTGTGGGTGGCTGCTAAAAGCGGGGTGCCACTGGTTGGGGTACTTAGACCTGGAGGCCCTGAAGTCACAGATGTTCTCATTCACGGCGAGCCAGCAGAAGGTTGAGACTCTGTCATTTGCACCATCTTATGTACTTGCTGGGACTGCACTATATGTTATTAGTGATTGATGATCCAATAAAGTTTCACCCCACTGTGTTACCATCACCATGTGTTGTCTGAGTAGTATTTTTCTCACGGGAAAGAAGTATGGGCGTTCAGTGGGATAAGCCCTGGTCCATGCTGAGCACCCACAGACCCTCGTGTCTAAACAGGCAGTAAGAGGAGCACTGTTTTTACACCACACAGCAGGTGCAGTAATAAGGACTCATATGGCAGCAGGGGCTCAGTATTGGGATATCAACAGGATGAGTTCCTGCAGGTCGGAAGTAGATAGGGAAGGGGCTGGAAAGCTTGCCATGTTGGTCTGGGCCAGATGTAACTGTACTGGTACCTACCACTATATGGTCACCATATGGCGGTAATACAGTATCAGTGTTAATCTTTGTGTACAGATTTTCAGTAAGGGTGGTTATCTGCTGAGGTTTCTCTATGCTATGATTAAGCAGCGCCACCATAGTTGTACAAACGGCTACCTGGTTAGGGGCCCCCACAGATGTTTCACGCTCCTCTGAGTTGACCCCCTAGATACGCCTCCGATTACTGGTCTCCACAGGCTGGGCTCATAAGAAGGCAAACATAAGATGGCAAACATAGAGGTCTTCAGAAGACCCTTGGCTGCCATGACAGCTGATTAGCACCCTATCATTGTATTGCAATGGGCTTGGAATAATGATGTTGGTCATCTTGGATGCATCAAGCATGACAGCAAGATTTAAAAGTTTAAACTGACGTGATCAGACCAAGCTCGAGAGCCAGCTCCATAGATGCTGCTCAAAAAAATAAAGAGATCACTTAAACAACACAATGTCACTAAAAGTCAATCACACTTCTGTGAAATCAACGTGCCCAACTATGAAGCAACGTCGATTGTGAATCAATTTCTCCTGCCGTTGTGCAAATGGAACAGACAACATATAGAAATGATTAGCAAGACAACTGCTATAAAGAAGTGGCTCTGCAGGTGGTGACCACAGACCATTCATCTGTTCTCATCCTGTTTGGCTGTTGTTTTGGTCACTTCTACATTTTGATATTGCTCTCAACGCTAGAGGTACTATATAGTAGCATGAGGCGGTGTCTACAACCCATGGAAGTAACTCAGATAGCGCAGCTCATCCGGGATGGCACATCAATGCAAGCTGTGGCAAGAAGGGTAGCTGTGTTTGTCAGCAGTGTCCAGAGCATGGAGAAGAGCAAGGAGACAAGCCAGTACACCAGGAGACATAGAGGGGGCCATAGGAGAGCAACAATCCAGCAGCAGGACTGCTACCTTCTCTTTTGTGCAAGGAGGAACAGGAGGAGCAGTGTCAGAGTCTGGCAAAATGACCTCCAGCAGGCCACTAACATCCGTGTGGCTGCTCAAACTTTCCTCATGTGTCGCTCTATCCACCAATGCCACATTGCACCACAGACTGTCCAGGAGTTGGCAGATGCTTTAGTCCAGGCCTGGGAGGAAATCCCTCAGGAGAACATCCGCCGCCTCATCAGGAGCAAGTCCAGGCGTTGTAGTGAGGTCATACAGGCACGTGGAGGCCACACACACTACTGAGCATCGTTTCCTTGTCTTGAGACATTTCCACTGAAGTTGGGTCAGCCTGTAATTTGATTTTCCACTTTGATTTTGAGCATCTTTCCAAATCCAGACCTCCATGGGATATTAATTTTGACTTACATCATTTTTATATTTCATTGTTCTCAACGAATTCCACTATGCAATGAATAAAAATTTGCAACTGGAATATTTAATTTAGTGATATCTGGGACTGGGGTATTTTAGTGCTCCCTTTATTATTTTGAGCAGTAAATAATGATTGCACTCTCCATTGGTAAGTGGTTAAACTAGGCTTTTATTTTATAGGTATTATTCAAAATGTTTGGCAAAGTGATTTTTTTGTTTAATTTTTCATATCAAAGGCTGTAAAAACAAAAAATCTAGAAATTTTCACACCGGGGCATTTCTAGACTATTATTTCCTCTTTCAGGAATTTCACATGTACATTAGCAACAATACGCTGACTCTGACCCTATCTTTTTCATTGAAGCAGCTAATGAGCATGTGCAGAATTTTCTGATAATATCCCCAGTAATTTTATAAACGTATTATTTGAATTGCGGTATACATAAGAGGGCAGCAGAGATAGTAACATGTGTCTCCTATCGACCCTCACTCAATAGTGTATATCATATATTAACAAATAGGTCACACAAGTCCAGTATTATTACGTCACCCACATCTAACAGAGGAGCGGGAAGAAATATTCAGACCCCTTTCATCTTCTTGACAGAAGGATTTAGATTTAATCCTAAAAAGTTGCACAATGGCCCATTGTGGATTATGACTTCACTGAAAATATTTAAGGTTGTCAATCATAATTTTACTTTATTCCTTCGAGGACACAGTCGGTAATGCCCTTCAGAAGTCGTCCACTTTCGACAACCCCGATATTTTTTTAGAAGGAGCCCTTTAAAAATAAGATAAAGATAGAGAGTTGTGCAGTGACATTTATTCTGTAATTCAGGGGAAAACGCAGCACTACTGCTTTTGTCCATCAGTGCCGATCCTCAGTATTCACAATTGTGTGCCCCGATGGTCTCCTGGCATAAATAAAAAGTTACATACGCCTGCAGCCAATTAGAGGCAGATGATCAGCTGCAGCCATCACTGTCTGTCAGATGTTCATATGGAAAGTAATGACTACACATGTAACTCAGGATCAGTACAGGATCAGTAATGTAATGTATGTACACAGTGATTGCACCAGCAGAATAGTAAGTGCAGCTCTGGGGTATAATACAGGATGTAACTCAGGATCAGTAATGTAATGTATGTACACAGTGACTGCACCAGCAGCAGGGCCGCACTGGCCATCGGGCAGTTCTGGCAAATGCCAGAAGGGCCAGTGCCAGTAGTGGGCCGCTGCGCGCCGACTCACCCCCACCAGCGCCGCCGCCGCATTCAACTATACCGGCGTCTATGACGCCGGTACAGTTGAATGCAATGATGGAGAGAGCGTCTGCTGACGCTCCCTCTCCCATCATTCCCCGCTCTGCCTCTGGCACTGCCATTGCAGCGGCAGCCGCCGAGACAGGAGCAGAGAGCAACGCGGGCACGAGTAGAGGTGAGGAGTGTGGGTTTTTTTTATAACTGGACTGTGGGGCCATTCTCGGGGGGGGGGAGGAGAGATGCGGGCTGTGCTGTATACTACTATGTGGGCTGTGCTGTATACTAATGTGTGGGCTGTGCTGTATACTACTATGTGGGCTGTGCTATATACTACTGTGTGGGCTGTGCTATATACTACTATGGGGGCTGTGCTATATACTACTATGTGGGCTGGGTTGTGCTATATACTACTATGTGGGCTAGGTTGTGCTATATACTACTATGTGGGCTGTGCTATATACTACTGTGTGGGCTGTGCTATATACTACTGTGTTGGCTGGGTTGTGCTATATATTACTATGTGAGCTGTGGTATATATTACTGTGTGGGCTGTGCTTTATACTACTATGTGGGCTGGGCTGTGCTATATACTACTATGTGGGCTGTGCTGTATACCACTATGTGGGATGTGCTATATACTACTGTGTGGGCTGTGCTATATACTACTATGTGGGCTGTGCTATATACTACTATGTTGGCTGTGCTATATATTGCTATGTGGGCTGTGCTGTATACTACTATATGGGCTGTGCTATATACTACTGTGTGGGCTCTGCTGTATACCACTGTGTGGGCTGTGCTGTATACTACTGTGTGGGCAGTGCTGTATACTACTTTGTGGGCAGTGCTGTATACTACTGTGTGGGCAGTGCTGTATACTACTGTGTGGGCAGTGCTATATACCACTATGTGGGCTGTGCTATTTACTACTGTGGGCTGTGCTATATACTACTACGTGGGCTGTGCTGTATACTACTATGTGGGCTGTGTTATATACTACTGTGTGGGCTGTGCTGTATACTACTGTGTGGGCTGTGCTGTATACAACTACGTGGGCTGTGTTATCTGCTATGCGGGTTGTGCTATATGCTATGCGGGTTGTGCTATATGCTATGCGAGCTTTGCTATATACTATGCGGGTTGTGCTATATACTATGCGGGCTTTGCTATATACTATGCGGGTTGTGCTACATACTATGCAGGCTGTACTACATACTATGCGGGCTTTGCTATATACTATGGCGGTATATTATATTCTATGGGGGAGGCCGTGTTATATACTATGTGGCTGTGTTATATACTATTGTGGGGGTATATTATATTCTATGGGGGAGGCTGTGTTATATACTATGGGGGTATATTAAATTCTATGGGGGAGGCTGTGTTATATACTATGGGGGGCTGCATCATATTCTATGGGGGCTACATTATATATTATGGGGAGGTGGGCTGTATTATGTTCTATGGGGGGCTGTATTAGATTTTATGAGGGATGATTGCGTCATACTCTTTGCTGGGGCTGCATTATATTCTGTGGGGAGGTGGGCTGTATTATATTCTATTCAGAGCTACATTATATTCTATGGGGGGCTGTATTATATTTATATTCTTTGAGGAGTGATTGCATCATACTCTATGAGGGGGCTGCATTAAACTATGAGGGGGGCAGCATTATATACTATGGGGTGGCTGCATTATACTCTGGGTTGGCTGCATTATACTCTGTGGTGGCTGCATTATATTTTGTAGGGTGGTGGCTGCATTATACTATATGTGGGCTGCATTATACTGTATTGAAGACTTTGGGGAATACGTTATACTATATGAAGAACTATGGGGTGCATTATACTATGGGAAGTGAATTGTACTACATGGATGACTATGGCGGTGCATTATACTATATGGAGCACTATGAGGAGTGTATTATGCTATATGGAGGACTGAGCAGTGTATTTTAATATATGGAGGACTATAGGGAGTGCATTAAACTATATGGAAGACTATGGTGCACATTATAATATATGGAGGACTATGGGGTGTATTTTACTAAACAAGTAAAATGCAGTATATTCAGATTGTTTTTGCTGGAACAAAAATCATTTGTTAGGGCTAGTGGAACGCACCTAATGAAAGTATATATTTTATTAGGATAGATGCGTTCGTAGCCAGGGGTCCACCGTGCAGGAGAACCTGCTGCTAGCAAATAGCGGAACTAATGGCGGTGTTAGCTAACTCTGTTACTTCACAGAGCAGTCGTGAACTCAAAGCACTGCGCCCTGTTAGACTCCACAGAGGCACAGGTTAACTGTCTAAACAAGAGCAGTCAGTGGTCTTGCACGCACACGAAACTCCTCGCCGGAGGTGCCAGCATTCTAGGGGCTTATTTCAGCCGGGTCCCTGAACACACTCATACAAGACCACACTGGGGCAAAGTACATAAATGAAAGCAATACTAGCGCATGGCCGTGCGGCCATGCGAGCCTTATATAGCTGCAGCAAGTAAAAGACCTTCCTAGAAGGACCAATGACAGGCTGCCATACCTGAGCATGTGACCCTAAATCTCCACTGAGAGATCTTGCCCTGGGCATGCTCAGTGTGCGCCAAGCAGGACTTAGTCCTAGCACCTACAGCATACCTCCCAACCGTCCCGGATCCCGCGGGACTGTCCTGATTTTGACAGTCAGCCCCGGGATCCCGGGAGGGACATTAGTCTTAGCCTAGTGACTCATTAGACTCCACCAGCAGAATAGTGAGTGCAGCTCTGGAGTATAATACAGGATGTAGTTCAGGATCAGTAATGTAATGTATGTACACAGTGACTGCACCAGCAGAATAGTGAGTGCAGCTCTGGGGTATAATACAGGATGTAACTCAGGATCAGTAATGTAATGTATGTACACAGTGACTGCACCAGCAGAATAGTGAGTGCAGCTCTGGGGTATAATACTGCATGTAACTCAGGATCAGTAATGTAATGTATGTACACAGTGACTGCACCAGCAGAATAGTGAGTGCAGCTCTGGGGTATAATACAGGATGTAACTCAGGATCAGTAATGTAATGTATGTACACAGTGACTGCACCAGCAGAACAGTGAGTGCAGCTCTGGGGTATAATACAGGATGTAACTCAGGATCAGTAATGTAATGTATGTACACAGTGACTGCACCAGCAGAATAGTGAGTGCAGCTCTGGGGTATAATACAGGATGTAACTTAGGATCAGTAATGTAATGTATGTACACAGTGACTGCACCAGCAGAATAGTGAGTGCAGCTCTGGGGTATAATACAGGATGTAACTCAGGATCAGTAATGTAATGTATGTACACAGTGACTGCACCAGCAGAATAGTGAGTGCAGCTCTGGGGTATAATGCAGGGTGTAACTCAGGATCATTGCAGGATCAGTACTGTAATGTATGTGCACAGTGACTGCAGCAGCAGAATAGTGAGTGCAGCTCTGGGGTATAATACAGGATGTAACTCAGGATCAGTAATGTAATGTATGTACACAGTGTCTGCACCAGCAGAATAGTGAATGCAGCTCTGGCGTATAATACAGATAATACAGGATGTAACTCAGTATCAGTAATGTAATGTATGTACACAGTGACTGCACCAGCAGAATAGTGAGTGCAGCTCTGGATTATAATACAGGATGTAACTCAGGATCAGTAATGTAATGTATGTACACAGTGACTGCACCAGCAGAATAGTGAGTGCAGCTCTGGGGTATAATACAGGATGTAACTCAGGATCAGTAATGTAATGTATGTACACAGTGACTGCACCAGCAGAATAGTGAGTGCAGCTCTGGGGTATAATACAGGATGTAACTCAGGATCAGTAATGTAATGTATGTACACAGTGACTGCACCAGCAGAATAGTGAGTGCAGCTCTGGGGTATAATACAGGATGTAACTCAGGATCAGTAATGTAATGTATGTACACAGTGACTGCACCAGCAGAATAGTGAGTGCAGCTCTGGGGTATAATACAGGATGTAACTCAGGATCAGTAATGTAATGTATGTACACAGTGACTGCACCAGCAGAATAGTGAGTGCAGCTCTGGGGTATAATGCAGGGTGTAACTCAGGATCATTGCAGGATCAGTAATGTAATGTATGTACACAGTGACTGCAGCAGCAGAATAGTGAGTGCAGCTCTGGGGTATAATACAGGATGTAACTCAGGATCAGTAATGTAATGTATGTACACAGTGACTGCACCAGCAGAATAGTGAATGCAGCTCTGGCGTATAATACAGATAATACAGGATGTAACTCAGTATCAGTAATGTAATGTATGTACACAGTGACTGCACCAGCAGAATAGTGAGTGCAGCTCTGGAGTATAATACAGGATGTAGTTCAGGATCAGTAATGTAATGTATGTACACAGTGACTGCACCAGCAGAATTGTGAGTGCAGCTCTGGGGTATAATACAGGATGTAACTCAGGATCAGTAATGTAATGTATGTACACAGTGACTGCACCAGCAGAATAGTGAGTGCAGCTCTGGGGTATAATACAGCATGTAACTCAGGATCAGTAATGTAATGTATGTACACAGTGACTGCACCAGCAGAATAGTGAGTGCAGCTCTGGGGTATAATACAGGATGTAACTCAGGATCAGTAATGTATGTACACAGTGACTGCACCAGCAGAATAGTGAGTGCAGCTCTGGGGTATAATACAGGATGTAACTCAGGATCAGTAATGTAATGTATGTACACAGTGACTGCACCAGCAGAATAGTGAGTGCAGCTCTGGGGTATAATACAGGATGTAACTCAGGATCAGTAATGTAATGTATGTACACAGTGACTGCACCAGCAGAATAGTGAGTGCAGCTCTGGGGTATAATGCAGGGTGTAACTCAGGATCATTGCAGGATCAGTAATGTAATGTATGTACACAGTGACTGCACCAGCAGAATAGTGAGTGCAGCTCTGGAGTATAATACAGGATGTAACTCAGGATCAGTAATGTAATGTATGTACACTGTGACTGCACCAGCAGAATAGTGAGTGCAGCTCTGGGGTATAATACAGGATGTAACTCAGGATCAGTAATGTAATGTATGTACACAGTGACTGCACCAGCAGAATAGTGAGTGCAGCTCTGGGGTATAATACAGGATGTAACTCAGGATCAGTAATGTAATGTATGTACACAGTGACTGCACCAGCAGAATAGTGAGTGCAGCTCTGGGGTATAATGCAGGGTGTAACTCAGGATCATTGCAGGATCAGTAATGTAATGTATGTACACTGTGACTGCACCAGCAGAATAGTGAGTGCAGCTCTGGGGTATAATACAGGATGTAACTCAGGATCAGTAATGTAATGTATGTACACAGTGTCTGCACCAGCAGAATAGTGAATGCAGCTCTGGCGTATAATACAGATAATACAGGATGTAACTCAGTGTCAGTAATGTAATGTATGTACACAGTGACTGCACCAGCAGAATAGTGAGTGCAGCTCTGGGGTATAATACAGGATGTAACTCAGGATCAGTAATGTAATGTATGTACACAGTGACTGCACCAGCAGAATAGTGAGTGCAGCTCTGGGGTATAATACAGGATGTAACTCAGGATCAGTAATGTAATGTATGTACACAGTGACTGCACCAGCAGAATAGTGAGTGCAGCTCTGGAGTATAATACAGGATGTAACTCAGGATCAGTAATGTAATGTATGTACACTGTGACTGCACCAGCAGAATAGTGAGTGCAGCTCTGGGGTATAATACAGGATGTAACTCAGGATCAGTAATGTAATGTATGTACACAGTGACTGCAGCAGCAGAATAGTGAGTGCAGCTCTGGGGTATAATACAGGATGTAACTCAGGATCAGTAATGTAATGTATGTACACAGTGACTGCACCAGCAGAATAGTGAGTGCAGCTCTGGGGTATAATACAGGATGTAACTCAGGATCAGTAATGTAATGTATGTACACAGTGACTGCACCAGCAGAATAGTGAGTGCAGCTCTGGGGTATAATACAGGATGTAACTCAGGATCAGTAATGTAATGTATGTACACAGTGACTGCACCAGCAGAATAGTGAGTGCAGCTCTGGAGTATAATACAGGATGTAACTCAGGATCAGTAATGTAATGTATGTACACTGTGACTGCACCAGCAGAATAGTGAGTGCAGCTCTGGGGTATAATACAGGATGTAACTCAGGATCAGTAATGTAATGTATGTACACAGTGACTGCACCAGCAGAATAGTGAGTGCAGCTCTGGGGTATAATGCAGGGTGTAACTCAGGATCATTGCAGGATCAGTAATGTAATGTATGTACACAGTGACTGCACCAGCAGAATAGTGAGTGCAGCTCTGGAGTATAATACAGGATGTAACTCAGGATCAGTAATGTAATGTATGTACACTGTGACTGCACCAGCAGAATAGTGAGTGCAGCTCTGGGGTATAATACAGGATGTAACTCAGGATCAGTAATGTAATGTATGTACACAGTGACTGCACCAGCAGAATAGTGAGTGCAGCTCTGGGGTATAATGCAGGGTGTAACTCAGGATCATTGCAGGATCAGTAATGTAATGTATGTACACAGTGACTGCACCAGCAGAATAGTGAGTGCAGCTCTGGAGTATAATACAGGATGTAACTCAGGATCAGTAATGTAATGTATGTACACTGTGACTGCACCAGCAGAATAGTGAGTGCAGCTCTGGGGTATAATACAGGATGTAACTCAGGATCAGTAATGTAATGTATGTACACAGTGACTGCACCAGCAGAATAGTGAGTGCAGCTCTGGGGTATAATACAGGATGTAACTCAGGATCAGTAATGTAATGTATGTACACAGTGACTGCACCAGCAGAATAGTGAGTGCAGCTCTGGGGTATAATACAGGATGTAACTCAGGATCAGTAATGTAATGTATGTACACAGTGACTGCACCAGCAGAATAGTGAGTGCAGCTCTGGAGTATAATACAGGATGTAACTCAGGATCAGTAATGTAATGTATGTACACTGTGACTGCACCAGCAGAATAGTGAGTGCAGCTCTGGGGTATAATACAGGATGTAACTCAGGATCAGTAATGTAATGTATGTACACAGTGACTGCACCAGCAGAATAGTGAGTGCAGCTCTGGGGTATAATACAGGATGTAACTCAGGATCAGTAGTGTATGTACATAGTGTCTGCACCAGAAGAATACAATACACATAATGAAATATATATATATATATATATATATATATATATATATATATATATATATATATATATATGAAGTCATTGAGTAGCATATAAACCAATGTAGCATGTATAACTATGATTTCTCCTCTACTTACTTGTAATCTGGCTTTCGTATGCGGTACATGAAATATAACGGTGTAGGTTTCTTTGTCCAGCAGCACAGCCTGCCATCCGTACAGGTTAGATAAGGTGTCCGGGACATAGTTCACACTGCTCGTCTGATTACCGCTGTTCTGGAGAGTGATGTTGTAGCCGACACTGGGGGCTCGTGCCCTGAAACCGATCAACAGAGAGAGACATGAAGATATTGGTCGAGGTGCTTTAGGGGTTAAATGGATAAGATTAGAGTATAAGGGGTAGGCTGCCAATCACAGCTTCCTCCTCCTGGACTCTGAATGCCTCTTATGCTGGATGAGTATAGACATTGATCTCCCTTTTCCCGGGTGATGCATTCTCGGTAAAAGACATAGTACAAAATGCCTCCACAGGAAAAATCGACATAGGCACAGCCATGCCTGACCCCCTCTACACCTATTCTCGACTGACTGGATAGGCGAGTCTGGTATACCCCCTATGTTCCCAAGATGGGTACCTGTCTTATATTTTCTTCATATAATCTGTCCCTTGTGCGGCGAGAGAATGTATTTTTCTTAACTTTTTCATATATTTGCTTATATTGTTCAAGCACAAGGGCATTAAAAAGTAGGAAAGTTCATGATTAACCTCAGGACAATGGAGTGGTGTCGGTATCATGGGTCTTTGTCCTCTTAAGTAAGCCCTAGAGGCTCCTATTGTCCAGTAAAAGGGCTTTAAGAGATATCTCTGGTTCCTCATGGGCGGAGTCAACTTGTTTCTAATCCCATTCTCCTATGGTAATAAAAAGGATCCCACAGGGGATTGAAAAAAAATCATGCTGCCTCCAGTCCCAAGGTGTTGGGTCCAAAGAACATCATAAGACTATTCCATTCTTTTTTGCATTAGGGCCCCTTCTTTTGGGGCCCCTTTCTTTTCTAGTGATATCTTTGGCTGTGTTTGTGTTTCACCCCTGTAATTTTTACTGTATTTCATGAGTTTTATATTAGTTGTGCCTGCCACCATTGTGATTCTGGGAAACACACATTTCCACCTGTCTTTGAAGTGTAGGATTAATGGGGTTTTGTCTGGGGATTTAGGATTTACGCAGCAATTTGTAGCGCAGGAACGGATTTCATGTTATTTGCTTTAATTGCTTTTCTGTTTCGTGTTTATTTGCGCGATTTTCAGCCGCCGTTCTCGGGTTATATGTTTATTTTACGCGTGTAGACTTGTACTCACGGGTTATATAAGGCCTGATGTTTCGTTTTATTACACAGCAGTGGTGGAAATAAGCGGTATGGAATAATACCGCTCTCCCCTTTACTGGGAGGTAAGGTGACTTTTACAAGTTCCCTTTTGCGAGGTGACATCGAGAAGTTAGTCTGGAAGTTTTGACCTCCTGTCGCACCGCTGGTCTTGTTTCATTGGACTTTTTTTTTTAATACAGGAACTTTGAAGAATTAGCAGGGTCATAAACATCAGCCTCCATGTTCCTGTGAGGCCGGGACTTACAGGGCGATGGACATGCGGTGGAACGTGATGTTTGATGCACACACGTGGCCAGACACGCCACCGCCATTAATATAATCCACCGCCCAGCAGGAGGAGTCTGGGAGTATACCGGTGTCGGCCAGCAGGTGGCTCCCTTCCAACTCCGAGACCGAGCCATCAATGTCTTTAACGAGGGTGCAGTGAGGATATGGAAAAAAGACCTTCCTGAGAGATTTTAGAAACTTCAGCTTTTGTGTCTTTACTGTGAAGCCACCTAAGAACAAAAAAAAAAAATGAGATCTAAGAAAAAAAAAAAATGAGAGAACAAATTAAGTAAGTGAACCCCTCCTTCTTAGTTACCTTGACCCATAATGCAGCCTGAGCAGGTTTTGATGGCAGAGCATTGCTCACGGTCAAAGTTTCTAAATGTTGTGTTAGTGATCACCGCCTGGAATCTTTTAGGGGTGATTATACCGGACGTCATACATTTGCCCTCCTTTAAATGAAAAAGATGCCAAAAATTAAATCACATAGACTTCTAAGTGAGAGAAGCTATCAGACGTCACCACAAGGGGGAGCTCACAGCTTCAGCTGAGTGTTATACTATTTGTATAAATTCATATGCATTTAGCTCCCCCTAGTGGTGGCTCCAGGTACCCAAAATTACATCATCTATATATCTGCTGTAGTAACATGTAGCGGTAGTAGAACTGAATTAGTCATTGAACTGTTTCTTACGTGACGAATACTGACTCAGTAGTTATATGTTTAATGTGGGAATAACAGGCACATGTTTAGGAAATTAATCTTCATATTCATATATGAATTATTTAATCTGCATTAATGCCATATTCTTGAATGAAGGTATTTGGAGCACAAATTTTCCAATTCCTGTGAGTACATCACATATACCCCACCTGTGCCAAAAGTCTACAGATTTATAGGGCAGGTAAGATCCAGCACTAATCAAAAACAACCTTTGACTGAAGGGAGAAGGCATGCTCAGTCCTGGCCTGTATAAAAGCAGAGGCAGGGAATGCAGCAGCTATTCTGTGGTGAATGTGAATAGTGAGAGGACATCACACTTCACAGCTTAGCCATAGAGATAGGCAAAAATGTACTGAATAAACTGTACAGACAGTGTGTGTGACATAACAGTCAAGAAGATTAATGTGTAAGGTAAAGAGAACAATGTATCACAACATAGCCATAGAGAGAGGCAGCAAAACAACAATAAAGAAACTTTACAGACAGTGTGTGACAGAGGAGGGAAGATTAGTGTGTAAGGTAAAGAGAATAGTGTCTCACAGCTTAGCCATAGAGATGGGCAAAATCACTGACTATACTGTGCAGACAGTGTGTGCGACAGAGCAGGGAAGATTAGTGTGTAAGGTAAAGAGTATAGTGTCTCACAGCATAAACAAAAACACTGACAAAACTACAGACAGTGTGTGCGACAGCGCAGGGAAGATTAGTGTGTAAGGTAAAGAGAATGGGGTTCACACAACATATTCATAAAGATAGGGAAAAAACTCCGAAGCAGAAGATTATTGTGTAAGGTAAAGAGTATGGTGTCTCACAGATTAGCAATAGAGATTGGCAAAATAACTGAATATATTGTGCAGACAGTGTGTGCAACAGAACAGGGAAGAATAATGTGTAAGGTAAAGAGTATAGTGTCTCACAGCTTAGGCAAAAACACTGACAAAACTGTACAGACAGTGTGTGCAACAGAGCATAGAAGATTGGTGTGCAAGGTAAAGAGAATACACTGTGTGCAAAATTATTAGGCAAGTTGTATTTTAGAGGATTATTTTTATTATTGATCAACAACTATGTTCTCAATCGACCCAAAAGACTCATAAATACCAAAGCTTAATATTTTTGGAAGTTGGAGTGTTTTTTTTTTTTAGATTTGGCTATCTTAGGAGGATATCTGTTAGTGCAGGTAACTATTACTGTGCAGAATTATTGGCAACTTAATAAAAAGCAAATATATTCCCATCTCACTTGTTTATTTTCACCAGGTAAACCAATATAACTGCACAAAATTTAGAAATAAACATTTCTGACATGCAAAAACAAAGCCCCAAAAATTAGTGACCAATATAGCCCCCTTTCTTTATGATGACCCTCAGCAGCCTCCATCCATAGATTCTGTCAGTGGCTTGATCTGTTTACGACCAACATTGTGTGCAGCAGCCACCACAGCCTCCAGACACTGCTCCGAGAGGTGGACTGTTCTCCCTCCCTGTAGATCTCACATTTTATGAGGGACTACAGGTTCTCTATGGGGTTCAGATCAGGTGAACAAGGGGCCATGTCATTATTTTTTCTTCTTTGAGACCTTTACTGGCCAGCCACGCTGTGGAGTAGTTGGAGGCATGTGATGGAGCATTGTCCTGCATGAAAATCATGTTTTTCTTGAACGATACCGACTTCTTCCTGTACCACTGCTTGAAGAAGTTGTCTTCCAGAAACTGGCAGTAGGTCTGGGGGTTGAGCTTCACTCCATCCTCAACCCGAAAAGGTCCCACAAGTTCATCTTTGATGATCCCAGCCCATACCAGTACCCCACCTCCACCTTGCTGGCGTCTGAGTTGGAGTGGAGCTCTCTGCCCTTTACTGATCCAGCCTCTGGCCCATCCATCTGGCCCATCAAGAGTCACTCTCATTTCATCAGTCCATAAAACCTTTGAAAAGTCAGTCTTAAGATATTTCTTGGCACAGTCTTGACGTTTTATCTTATGTTTCTTGTTTTCAGCCTTCCTTACCTTGGCCGTGTCCCTGAGTATCGCACACCTTGTGCTTTTTGTTACTCCACTAACGTTGCAGCTCTGAAATATGGCAAAACTGGTGGCAAATGGCATCTTGGCAGCTTCACGCTTGATTTTCCTCAATTCATGGGCAGTTATTTTGCGCCTTTTTTGCTCAACACACTTCTTGCAACCCTGTTGGCTATTTGCCATGAAACACTTGATTGTTCAGTGATCACACTTCAAAAGTTTGGCAATTTCAAGACTGCTGCATCCTTCTGCAAGACATCTCACAATTTTGGACTTTTCAGAGCCGTCAAATCTCTCTTCTGACCCATTTTGCCAAAGGAAAGAAAGTTGCCTAATAATTACGCACACCTTATATAGGGTTCTGATGTCATTAGACAACACCCCTCCTCATTCCGAGATGCACATCACCTGATTTACTTAATTGGAAGTTGGCTCTCAAGCCTGAACAGCTTGGAGTAGGACAACATGTATAAAAAGTATCATGTGATCAAAATACAACTTGCCTAATAATTCTGCACACAGTGTAGTGTCACACAACATATCCGTAAAGATAGGCAAAATCACTGAATATACCGTGCAGACAGTGTGTGCAACAGAGCAGGGAAGATTAGTGTGTAAGGTAAAGAGAGTAGGGCCTCACAGCTTATCCATGAAGATAGGCACAAACACTGACTATACCGTGCAGACAGTGTGTGTGACAGAGCAGAGATCAGGGTGGACACAGGAGAGTGTTTGTCAATCCCCCTTGTCAGGGCGATTGGAGGATTGATGGTAATTGAAGATCGGCTGCATCACCTGTATTCCCCACAAATCGACTCAGAATTTAGAGAATTTGAAATGAGAAAATCTTCGCTCCTCTCTTTTGTCTCTGCTTCCTGCAACCGTCTGATAATCCAGAGCATCTGATAATCCAGCTCCGATCAGATCCTATCAATCTCACTGTATAAAGTAACTGGTGCAATGAACATAGCATTTTGCCTGTTTCAGGCGTACTTCGGCTAATTGGCTAACTTAATTTGCAGCAATTATTGGTAGGGGACACACGTGTATATATATATTTGTTATAATTCCAGATATTTATCTTAAAATAAGTCGTGTTACCTCAGCGGAAGAGATCAGGAACGTGAATGTCACTGCTACCTAATTGATGCAAAGTAGACATCCTTATTAATGGGCGCATTACATAAATTAAGATGCAAATTATGTCACGGGGGATGTTATTATGAGATAACAAAGATAATAACAATTATAATTGAACCCCTGGCAAAACTCGCAGCAAAATGTCTCATTTCCCCAAGGTCTGGGACGTGCTCCGAGAGCGAGCTGCTAAATTCGAGAGGAATATTAACCGCTAGATCCGCAGCGACGGTCTATTCTGGGTTTTCCTCTTGCAAGATACAACCATTCGCATGAACAATGGCAAAACCAGCCCTGGGCCTCTTCCTGCAAAATTTATACTTACGGAACCTTGCTGGAGTGAAGTGATTGACCTAGAAAAGGTAACGAGCGGCAGGAAAACTAAAAATACACCTGGGGAATGGCGGCACAGCACTAGAAGCGCAGTACATGGATAAATCATGAGTGCACACAACAGTGGTCAACCGAAGGTCAGGAATAGAAGAGGGGCAAATGCCCCAAGGGCCCCCATGAACCCGATCATGCATGCACACGTGGCTTAAGACCTATGCGGACCACCTATAACTACACAGTTTCCAACAGGTTGTATGAGTGTATGATGATGTCCTCAAACCCAGACCCACCACTGACCACCAGGGAAATTGAAGGGTTTGATGTTAATAAAGATTGACTGCAATATAGTGAAAAGACATAAAAGTTTCTAAACATTACAACATAACACGGGGCATCATGGGTGTAAACTGCCAGGAAAAAAAAGCCCAGACATTTGGAGAAGCAAGTCACAGGATACCAGGAAAAAAAGAAATCAACTGGAGCAACCAGGTAAAAAGATATAAAAGTAGTGAAAAGACATAAAAGTTTCTAAACATTACAACATAACATGGGGCATCATGGGTGTACCAAACTGCCAGGGGAAAAAGCACAGACATTTGGAGAAGCAAATCACGGGATACCAGGGAAAAAGAAATCAACCGCAGCAACCAGGTAAACGAACATTGACATGGCAGAGACAGTGGCCATCAAATCTGTATTCCAGAGACAACAGGCCACAAACTGCTGAAAACCAGACATTGGGGAAGAAATCAAACCAGGGCAAGAAACACAAGACTACCATTTTATACGCCAAGTATTCGGATGTCAACCCACTCATTACCAGAGACAGAAGCAGCAAACCTCTGGGAACCACAGATTGGAGAACCAAACCACGGGACACCAGGGCAAGAGACACAAAACTACCATATTTTACACCGAGTATTTGGATGTATAATGAGGGTATAATCACTAGACAAGGACATAGTGGTCGGCAGAATAGAAGGACTAAGGTGAAGAGGAAGACCAGCAACCCAGTGGCTTGATACTATCAAGATAACTGGGTAGACGATCCTGGTGGACCTGTCTAGGTTTGCACAAGATCGATCTTCCTACAGAGCCTTCATTCATCAAGTTGCCATAGCTCAACATCGAGTCAAAGGCCATAAGAATATAAATAAATTTGGGTGTCAACTCACTCATGACCAGGAACAGAGGCAACAACTGCCGGAAACCAGAGATTTGGGAGCCAAACCACAGGACACCAGGGCAAGAGACACAAAACTAGCGTATTGTACACAGAGCATTTGGATGTCAACCCACTAATCACCAGGGACAGAGGCAGCAAACAGCAGCAACTAGGAGAAAAAAACAAGACAAGCTGGAGCCAATAAATCTGTATTCCAGTGACCGAAGCGCCAAACTACCAGAAATAAGAGATTGGGAAACTATTCCATAGGACACCAGGGCATGGGCCACAAAACTACTGAAATGTACTGTACTGGATGTCAAACCACCTAACACCAGAGACAGGGGCGGCAAGCTGCAGAAAACCAGAGACTGAAGAAGTATACCATAGGGTAAGAGGCACAAAACTATAGTACTCTAAGTTTTTGGATGTCAAACCACTTAACACCAGGAATCATGACAGCAAGCTGCTGGAAACCAGAGATTGGCATGCAGCCAGCGGGTAAGGAAAGGGTGAATCAAACACCCGAAAACCCCGCCCATATGACCCAAAACTGGTCCCGCCAAATTCAGGTGACAGTTTCCCTTTAACACCAGTAACCGTGGCAGCACACTGCTGGAAACCAGAGATTGGGGAAGCCAAACCACAGAACACCAGGAACATGGGCAGCAAATGGCTGGAAACCAGAGAATGGGGAAACCAAACCACAGAACACCAGGAACACGGGCAGCAAATGGTTGGACCCAGAGATTGGGGAAACCAAACCACAGAACACCAGGAACATGGGCAGGAAACGGCTGAAAAATATAGATTGGGGAAACCAAACCACAGAACCCCGGGAACATGGGCAGCAAATGGCTGAAAACCAAAGATTGGGGAAACCAAACCACAGAACACCAGGAACATGGGCAGCAAATGGCTGGAAACCAGAGATTGGGCAAACCAAACCACAGAACACCAGGAACATGGGCAGCAAAGGGCTGAAAAATATAGATTGGGGAAACCAAACCACAGAACCCCGGGAACATGGGCAGCAAATGGCTGGAAACCAAAGATTGGGGAAACCAAACCACAGAACACCAGGAATATGGGCAGCAAATGGCTGGAAACCAGAGATTGGGCAAACCAAACCACAGAACACCAGGAACATGGGCAGCAAATGGTTGGACCCAGAGATTGGGGAAACCAAACCACAGAACACCAGGAACATGGGCAGGAAACGGCTGAAAAATATAGATTGGGGAAACCAAACCACAGAACACCGGGAACATGGGCAGCAAATGGCTGGAAACCAGAGATTGGGCAAACCAAATCACAGATTACCAGGAACATGGGCAGCAAAGGGCTGAAAACCAGAGATTGGGGAAACCAAACCACATAACACCAGGAACATGGGCAGCAAATGGTTGGACCCAGAGATTGGGGAAACCAAACAACAGAACACCATGAACATGGGCAGCAAATGGCTGGAAACCAGAGATTGGGCAAAGCAAACCACAGAACACCAGGAACATGGGCAGCAAAGGGCTGAAAACCAGAGATTGGGGAAACCAAACCACAGAACACCAGGAACATGGGCAGCAAATGGCTGAAAACCAGAGATTGGGGAAACCAAACCATAGAACACCAGGAACATGGGCAGCAAAGGGCTGAAAACCAGAGATTGGGAAAACCAAACCACAGAACACCAGGAACATGGGCAGCAAATGGTTGGACCCAGAGATTGGGGAAACCAAACCACAGAACACCAGGAACATGGGCAGGAAACGGCTGAAAAATATAGATTGGGGAAACCAAACCACAGAACCCCGGGAACATGGGCAGCAAATGGCTGGAAACCAAAGATTGGGGAAACCAAACCACAGAACACCAGGAACATGGGCAGCAAATGGCTGGAAACCAGAGATTGGGCAAACCAAACCACAGAACACCAGGAACATGGGCAGCAAAGGGCTGAAAAATATAGATTGGGGAAACCAAACCACAGAACCCCGGGAACATGGGCAGCAAATGGCTGGAAACCAAAGATTGGGGAAACCAAACCACAGAACACCAGGAATATGGGCAGCAAATGGCTGGAAACCAGAGATTGGGCAAACCAAACCACAGAACACCAGGAACATGGGCAGCAAATGGTTGGACCCAGAGATTGGGGAAACCAAACCACAGAACACCAGGAACATGGGCAGGAAACGGCTGAAAAATATAGATTGGGGAAACCAAACCACAGAACACCGGGAACATGGGCAGCAAATGGCTGGAAACCAGAGATTGGGCAAACCAAATCACAGATTACCAGGAACATGGGCAGCAAAGGGCTGAAAACCAGAGATTGGGGAAACCAAACCACATAACACCAGGAACATGGGCAGCAAATGGTTGGACCCAGAGATTGGGGAAACCAAACAACAGAACACCAGGAACATGGGCAGCAAATGGCTGGAAACTAGAGAATGGACAAACCAAACCACAGAACACCAGGAACATGGGCAGCAAAGGGCTGAAAACCAGAGATTGGGGAAACCAAACCACAGAACACCAGGAACATGGGCAGCAAATGGCTGGAAACCATAGATTGGAGAAACCAAACCACAGAGAAATATTCACACACACACACACACGGTCAAATTTTAAGTTTAGAGGTACTATACATTAGTCTTTATTAAGAAAAAAAGCCCCAGGACACCAGGACTTTGAAAACCCAACAAGATTTTGGAGAAATAGACATATTCACTTGTATTAGCTCCAGCAGCAGGCTCTGTCTCTTCCTTTGCTTGTGATCAGCTGACTCTGCTGTCATATAAGTTGTAAATCTAGTGACACCTCTCATGTCAACCGCTTAGGCCATTGTTAGGCCAACATATGGTGTGCTCCATCTGAGTATTCAGGTACCTTTGATGACTGACACTACATCTCCGATGGGCTTTGATATTACTGTGTCTTCTGTCTTTCCAAGCTCAGTCTCACCAGTGGGCTCTGCTCTACTGGTTTCAAGTTACCTCTGCTGTTCCAAAGTGCCTTTCTGCAAACTCAGCTAAGCTTTTGCAAGGTGCCTGTCCACATTCTCATCTATGCTGTTGCAAGATGCCTACCCGCAGACTTGACTATGCTGTTCCAAAGTGCCTTTCTGCAAACTCAACTATCCTGTTGCAAGGTGCCTGTCCACATTCTTGGCTATGTGGTTCCAAGGTGCCTATCTGGATACCCTATTCTGCACTTCTAAGGTGCCAGCTCCCACATTCAGCTCTGCTGCTTTTTGCAAAACCAGCTCTGCCCTTCACCGATGTGACATTCTTAGCTCAACATTTCCATGACCAAGGGTGCATCCACAATTTTTAACTCTGTTGTTTCATGACCAAGGTCGCATCCACCATTCTTAGCTCTACCATTCCACAGCACAGGTGCTATCCAGCATTCTCTGTTCTGCCATTCCATGACCAAGGTACTATCAGAATTTTCAGCATTGCTGTTCCATGATCCAAGTGTCATCCACCATTTAGCTGTAACATTCCACAGCCAAGATGTTATTCAGCATTCTCTGCTCTGCTGTTCAATGACCAAGGTATCATCCGCATTCTCAGCTCTTCTGTTCCAGGATCTAGGTGCAATCCAGCATTCTCAGGTCTACCATTCAATGACAAAGGTGCTATCCAGCATTCTCTGCTCTGCAGTTCCATATCCAAGGTTCTTTCAGCATTCTCAGCTCTGCCGTTCCATGACCAAAGTACCATCCACCATTCTTATCTGTACCATTCCACAATCACGGTGCTATCCGGCATTCTCTGCTCTGCTGTTCTATGACCAAAGTATCTTCCGCAATCTCAGCTCTGCTGTTCCATGACCAAGGTATCTTCTGCAATCTCAGCTCTTCTGTTCCAGGATCTAGGTGCAATCCAGCATTCTCAGGTCTACCATTCAATGACCAAGGTGCTATCCAGCATTCTCTGCTCTGCAGTTCCATATCCAAGGTTCTTTCAGCATTCTCAGCTCTGCCGTTCCATGACCAAAGTGCCATCCACCATTCTTATCTGTACCATTCCACAATCACGGTGCTATCCGGCATTCTCTGCTCTGCTGTTCTATGACCAAAGTATCTTCCGCAATCTCAGCTCTGCTGTTCCATGACCAAGGTATCTTCTGCAATCTCAGCTCTTCTGTTCCATGATCGAGGTGCAATCCAGCATTATCAGCCCTGCCATTTCATGACCAAGCTGCTATCCAGCATTCTCTGCTCTGATGTTCCATGACCAAGATACCATCCAGCATTCTCAGGTCTGCTATTCCATGACTACGGTGCCATCCAGCATTCTCAGGTCCGCCATATCATGCTTCAAAGCCTTTCCAGTTCTACTATTCCACGTTGCTTCAGTTGCTATCCGGCATACCCAGCTCAGCAGTTCCACGGTGCATCAATGCCTCCCGTCCGTGCTGCAGGTTTAGACCTGCGGCTTAGAGAATCTACCTCCTCATAAGATAGGCTACTTGATAACGTGGCAAAACCAAAGCACCTAGACACCAATACCATGAACAGAGAATCATTGTTCCATTTCATCTTGACTTTGCGCTACTCATACGGTCTTCTTGGCCCATAACCTTGGGAGAAGGCTATTTTTTACCCAACTTTCTAATATATAATAATCGTAATAATTATTCACAATCCCGCGCCGCATAGTGACTATTATTGACCCGTGGTTCTGCCATATAGAGAACCTCTATAATATAAAGGCGCCGTGTATTCCGCTCACTATGCTTATCTCCCAGACTTTGTATATTGCACTAATCCCGGGAGAGTGGGGAATAATGAAATATCGTTGGAGCCATCACCTATATGCTCCGGGACACAAAACACAGTGTTATTAGTAGTCGAGCCCCATAATATACAATATTTTTTGGGGGGCCGTTATTAAACATGCTCAAGGATTGAGACATGAGTTAAAAGGAAACCAGAAATCTTAACTTCATAAAATTTGTTTTCCAGAGCTTAAAGCTATAGTTCGGTAATTTCCCCTCCCTCCACCCCCGGATATGACAAGCTTGTATTAGGACGGCCGGTCATATAGGAGCTGTCAAAAGGTTATTTATGCCTGCTAACTCCGAAAGGAAAAGATTAAATTTCATTACTTACCTCGCCATCAAAATGGCCAAGCAATAAACTATCAGAAACTTCAGCATTCCCGGAGCTTTCGCCGATATTAATTCCAAAATCTTCGCAAGAAAAGATCTGAAAGTCTTTAAAAGAAACATTTCCGCATTTTGTGATCTAAACACGGAAAAAAAATAGGAACAATTTAGGAGGATGATTTTCCATGAAACTCTTTTTTTTCTATAGCCCTGCTTGTGTAATTACTGCAAATTTGGCAGACCTGGCAGTTAGCCATGAACCAGGAGGGGCAGGATGAGCAGTGTATAAGTGTATGCATGGAAATTGGAGAAGGACCTATATCAAAATGGGGATCTCAGCTGCTTTAGCTAGAGGCCAGCTCACCCAATCTATCAAATATTGCTAAGAAATGCCGCTCCCTGTCACCACTTTTTTGTCATTTTGGATTATCATCAACCAGATTGCTGCTCAGGATGGGTGTTATCTAGGGTCTATTTTATAGAAAATGAGGCTCGGGGCCAAAGTATGACCCTACTGTACTAAAAAAGTTTTATCATCATTTTGAAAAGTTCTATATATGAAATAATACTGCCATATATTTTCCAAATATTACTGCCATATATTAACCCGCTATATATTATGAAAGCAATAATAATATTTCATGGCCAAATATAACCCTTTTCCATTGTCGAATTCATAGGGTCCCAAAACTTATTAAGAGTTCTACAACCTCCCCAACCTTCTCCAGAGGAACCAGGATCCCAGTTATAGGAAGTACACAGAGGCCTTTATGCCATAAAATGACATCTGTCTTATAAGTGGCACGTGGTATTTGGTGGTTCTGATATACCCTTTGCATTGCGACCCAAAAATCTTGAGATACACCTCTAAGAGGAACTTCCATCTTCCACAGAGGTGAGACACTGGCCAAAGTGGGGGTGGGACTAGCTTTTCAAGTGACCAAAAGTCATGTTATTAATTTGGAGGGTATAAACAAACAACCACCTGGGGATACACAATCTGGGACCATAATGAGAGGAAGAATTGTTTTGTTCCCCGGGGTGAGAAATCGGCACATGCAGGGGTGGTACTAGCTTTTTTTACTGGTGGAAACAATGTGAAGGGATAAAGAAACAACACCCCTTCAGTTCTGGGTGGCATAACCAGGTACGTTAATGTAAGGAAAGACTGTTGTGTCCCGCTGGGTTGAGAAACTGGCCCAAACAGGAGAGGGACTAGCTCTAGTAGTGTTCAAAAACCATGGGAACAGCATAAAAACAATGGTTTCTTCTGTTCTGGGTGGCACAGTTAAGCACCATGAGAGAAGAAACTGCAGTGTCCCTTGGGGGTCAGACATTGGTTCAGGCCGGGGTGGGACTAGCTCTAGCAGTGTTAAAAGGCCATGGAAACAATATAAGAAACAATAGCCTCTTCTGGTTTGGATGGCACAGCTTAGAGCCGTGAAAGGAAGAACTGCATTGTTCCTCAGGGGTACGAAATTGGCCAAGGCAGGGGCGGGACTAACACTTTTAGCGCCCAAAGATCATGAAAACCATTTCGAGAGATAAACAAATAACTGCCCACTGATATGGGTGGCACAACCTGTCCCCATAATGAGAGAAAGAACTGTAGTACTCCATGGGGTAGGAAATTGGCCCAAGCAGGGGAGACACTAGCTCTTTTAGTGCCCAAGGATCATGGAAGCAATGTAGAGGTATGTACAAACAATTGACCCTTCCCTTCTGCATTGAGCAGGGTGTTGGACACGATGACCCTGGAGGTCCCTTCCAACTCTAACATTCTATAATTCTATGATTCCGGATGGTACAAGATGGCACCCTAATGAGATGAACAACTACAGTGTCCCTCGGGGGAGATAAATTGGTCAAAACAGGAGTAGGACTGGCTCAATTAGTGCCCAAAGGATGTAGAGGGATAAACAAACAACACACCCCTCTGTCCTGGGTGGCAAATTTTGGCATCACAATGAGAGGACCCTTTTGATCTTTCCTTGTCCGCGCACCACTGGATGTTTTTCGCCTTCTCTCCATTTCTAACATGCCAGGGCTTTTAGTGACATAATACCTTTCTTCTAAGAGTCGTATCCACAGACCCCACCCCTGCGGTTTCTCTCCTACTACTGTATATATGTGTGAGTCTTCACTACAGCATTTGCTTTCTATTTATAAAGCATTAGCCCGAAAGCTCAGTATGAAAAAGAGCCACAAGAGTAATAAAAACAGCAGAATAGTGCGGGAAAGCAAATGATAAAAGCAGTGTAAGGGATACATTAATAATCACTGTGATTCTCGCCAGCGCAGTGCATGGGGCTCTACATATCGGGCTATTTCGGTATCTTCCCAGCCTGTACTAATCTTTCCTAATGCCGTTCTGAACTGTAGCCAATCATTCTTTTGTTTAAACTGCAAGCGTAGCTAGAAATGAGAATTAGCAGCATTTAACCAGATTGTTTGCTACACTAAAGTATGTTAATCTTCCCCATTTAGGAGAGATGCCATTTTCCTAATTTCCCGAAGAAACGTTTCTTGCTTCTTCTCCTCTTTTTTATATCTGCCAATTTGTTAAAGCCGTTTGGAGATTTGCAGTAAACATTAGCGTTTTGTGGAGCCCGTGCCAGGAAGCCGCACTAAAGGATGGCCTAATTACCAGCCACTTAGAGACGGGGTGCCGGTCTTACTGTACCTCCGCTCCACCTCGGCTCTTCCAGGCTGTGAAGTCTTGGAATGTGGTCACGGTGTCACTGCCAAACGCCTGATAATCCGGGTGCAGGCGAAAGCCAGACCTGTGTGGTGAAGCAGACGGAGGGGTTGGTGCCTTTACGTAAGGCTTACTGGTAGAGATGAGCGAACGTGGACTTAAAAGTTTGAGGATCGTACCGGACAGTTAGTGTCCAGCGCTAAACGCCATACGTGGACTTCTCCCGGAAATCCCTTGTATTGATTAGAGTTCTGGGGGAGGGAGAGTTTGGGTACAGTTCTGGTTTGGGTCGGGTACCAGAACCCCAACTTCCATGGGTCCACTCATCCCTTCTTATTGACACTCTAAGATAATTATTAATTGTTCCAATACTGAGGGACACAATATACACAGCCCAACGTGGATTCCTTCTGCCCGATCCTCCCATTCAGTTGTTCCCCTAACACCATAAAACTTAATTAGAGGGATACAATATACAGGGCCGCCATCAGAGCATTACTGCACTTACTGACGTATGGGGCCCGGTAAGGAGGGGGGTCTGGTCCAGGCCTCCCTTCTCATTGGGCCACGGGGCAAAGGTCAGGGGCAGGATCGACCATTTGCTCAGTAGCTGAATGCTCAGTTGCACTGCAATAGGAGCCGCCAGCCAATCAGAGGCCAGCAGCTGATGTTGGCGTGCATGTCGCCAGCGTATGATGTCACTGTCATGTGCCGGCGGGTCCACGCCTCAAATGGTTCAGGAAGAGGATGCTGCAGGACCGTGACCAGGTGAGGAGAAACTTTTTTTTGTACTGAAATCCACAATATGGGGAGACATATGAGGGGTCAGGATTGAGACATATCGGGGGTAGAATGGAGAGATATGAGGGGGCATGATGGAGATATATCAGGGTTCAAGATGTAGACATATGAGGGGGCAAAATGGAGACATATGAGGGGGTAGGATGGAGACATGGGGGGCAGGATGGAGACATATTAAGGGGCAGGATAGAAACATGGGAGGCAGGATGGAGACATAGGAGGAGGCAGAATGGAGACATATGGGGGGCAGGATGGAGACATATGAGTTGGTAGGATTGAGACATAGGAGGGGGTAGGATGGAGACATGGGGGGGTAGGATGGACACATAAGAGGGGGCAAGAAGGAGACATATTAGGGGGCAAGAAGGAGATAAATGAGTTGGTAGGATAGAGACATGGCGGGCAGGAAGGAGACATGAAGGGGCAAGATGGAGACATAGGAGGAGGCAGGATGGAGACATATGAGGGGGCAAGATGGAGACATAGGAGGAGGCAGAATGGAGACATATGAGAGGGCAGGATGGAGAAATAGGAGGAGGCAGAATGGAGACATGAAGGGGCAAGATGGCGACATAGGAGGAGGCAGAATGGAGACATATGGGGGGCAGGATGGAGACATATGAGTTGGCAGGATGGAGACATATGAGGGGGGGTAGGATGGAGACATATGAGGGGGCAAGAAGGAGACAAATGAGGGGGAAAGAAGGAGATATATGAGGGGGTAGGAAAGAGACATGGGGGGCAGGATGGAACATATGAAGGGGCAAGATGGAGACATAGGAGGAGGCAGATAAGTATATTGGGGGCTCATTTTGTTCCATTTTTTGGGGGGAGGATGGAGGATATCCATGGGCGGACATGCCATTGATAAAATCTGTGGAGCCGCACAGGGACCTGAGAGGTAAGAGGGCCACATGTACCTCCAAAGCAGCTGGAATTGTGAATTATGTTGAGTTATTAGACTGTTCTTGCACAGGGGCCTCTTCTGTCCATATCCGTCGGTGAGGATAACTTACCTCATACATGACACAGCTGAATTTTTCCGAAAAGTTTCCAAAGGGGCTTGGGAAGGCCCGTCTGGTGCGAGGTGGTAAAAATATCCATATCCCGAGCTGCAGACTACGTTTTCCTTAAAAGAATCACAGAAACATAAAGTGAACATTAAATGCAATTATCTGCAATATTTTCTATCACTGCATCTCTAAAGAAAATATTGTCTCCCAAATTTTGCACTTTTTGCGGCAGTCACTTTTGCCCCATCACTGGGGTCATTTTCCATTTGGCCCAGTAATCCCATACTGCAATTTTAAGACCATTTGATAATCCAGAATATATGATAATCTGCCAGGTACGTGCCCTAAACATTTTAGTCTCACTCCTGGCTCTGTTTTAGCCCTCTCTGGGACCACCCATTTGTTGGTGACATTTGTGTCGTTTTTAGATGGCTAAAAAATAAAATAAAACAAAAAAAATATATACATTATTAAAAATCTAAAATGATGAAAATTTGAATCCTTCACTTTCCCCACTTTAAAAATAAGAAGAAGGGGGGAAAAATAATTGGCATTGGTGCATTCTTTCTATTAAAATATAAAATTAATTAAATCATACAATAAGTGTTGTAAGAAAAACAACAATAAATTGGTATCAAGGTTTACAGGTCTAAAAAGAGCAAAACATTTTTTTTGCTGAATTTTTTTCCCAAGTTAAAAAAATAATCTACAAGGATGATATCGCTGTAATTGCATTGAACCTGAAAATCGTGATTCCAGATCATTTTACCGCTCTGTACAAACAAAACCCAAAAAACAATGGAGGAATTGCGTGTTTTTTTTCCAACTCTACTGGAATTTTTTTTTTCCTGTTTTCCATATGAAAAAAATCAATGGTATATTTGAAAACTACAGTCGTCCCACGAAAAAAAATAAGTTGTGTCGTGGAAAATATTTTTAAAACGTTATATGACGCTTGAAATAGGGGGAAGAAAAAAAAATTAAAAAATGAAAATTGCCCATGGCGGGGTAAAGGTGAAAGGATGAGGGATGTCCCCTGTGAATGGCCCTGGGAACCTTGAGGATTAAAATGCGGCAGGCTTTTTTTTTCCAGCTGATTACCTGCATAGCCCTCGGTGAGCAGATAACGGTTGCTCGGAATGACGATGAGTTCACCAAACTTTGTCATTTACACGGTCTGTTTCCACATCAACGCTCATGCTTTAGGCAGGAACGTCCTACCCCAAAATTACCTTATGCCATTTTCCAAATTGCACTTCTACTTGAGTTCTGTACTTTGTACAAGTCCCGTCATTACATCAACTCATTCAGATCGGCGGACACCCTCGTGGTGATGAAGGTTTAGGCGAGCAGAGAATTTGTGTAGAAATCAATTTAGCTCCTGATTTCAATGAATTATAGAGTTTTATGCCGCGTACATTTCAGGTGAAAATTACTAATCTTTCAATGCCCCGGGAAAAAAAAACCTCAACACCGACATCAAATCTCACCTGAACAAGACTCACAGGGACACGACGTAGCTGAAAACGCGTGTCTATGGAGAATAGAATGACGCTCGCTTATTTCCGCGTTATGTAGAGCGTTTTAAGGTTTTTGCTATACAGGGGAGTGAGAGTAAATGTATGAGTGTGCAGAAGAATTTTTGTGATATATTGAATGAATCCATTTCTTATGTGTTGATGCATTATAGAACTGTTAATGTACAAGTGAGAAGCAAGAGGTTTAGCAGCATACCGGATGTGTGCAAGGAAGGAGAATTCTGAGATCGCAAGCCCGAAATAGTAACTTAGTGAGTGGAAGTCTGGATTTTCATACAGCCAAAATGTCCTGGATAACTAATGAGAGGAAAAGACGGAAAGAGAGCTCAGCAGTGGTGGGAATGGCCAGGAGACCAGAAGATGTAGCTGTAGGTTTGTGGGGACCCTGGACAGCAAGAGGAGTAGTGCTGAAGAGGCAACGTGTAGGCCGGATCTGGAAGTGCTGGTAAAAGAAGACTCAACTCGCCATGCCGGATCATGGGTGTCGCACGGAACTGGGTTTTGGTTAGAAGAAAAGCAAGCTAGAAATTAAGGATCCAAGATATTCATATTGGATTGAGGAGCTGTTACTTGTAAGTGATCTGCTGTCACATGTAAAACAAAGTCAGTAAAAGGTGGATTCTTTAGGAGCGCTTGATAGGTAGCCCTAGTGAGGGGACAGTCCCCCCGCAGCTCCAGCCGAACACCTCCGAAGGAGGACAGAAACAGGAAAAGGGTGAAACTCGGTCAAAGGAGCGCCGAAAGGAAACTGACACCAGAATGGGGTTAAGCCACAACGCGTTTCAACGGAAGTACCTGATGAAGATGGTTCTTCCATTGAAACGTGTTGTGGCTTAACCCCATTCTGGTGTCAGAGTTTCCTTTCGGCGCTCCTTTGACCGAGTTTCACCCTTTTCCTGCTGTCACATGTGATTCTTATGCCTGTGCCTCTGTGTAAAACAGAAAATGTGAAAAACAAGCTTTGCACTTGCTACCTATTGTACGTGTGTTCAATTGTCTATATTGTAAACCCGGCTTTCCTGTTCTATCCTTATAGTATGCAGCCACTTGTAGAGGTTAACATCAAACACATAGAAAAACCCGACCTATGTGACTTGTACACCATAAACTGGCATAGTTGGCAGGATAGGAAAGTCCTGCAAAGTATGGAGAAGATACGTGACACAGCATCAAAGGTATCTTATATTGAAAGCTTAAAAATGGTGGAATGTGATTTAACTATTAAGAAAATACCGACCCATCATTGGTGGAGGCGGCACAAAATCGTGCGAAAAGTAGCTTAGTCCTCCAGAGTAAGTAACAGACAGCAGAGTACAGAACAGTAATGGAAGAGAAGTCCGGCCTGAAGTGGGTTGTGTGTATCTGTGGGTGGCGCAAAGTTTGGAAAAGTCCTTGCCAGTGAGAAGTGGAGAAAGAACAGGTGGTGTGCTAACATGAGTGACAAAATCATACTTGAAGGAGTTCCAGCCTAACTTGCTGAGAAGATGGTCTTCATAGGGTAAGAGCCGTGGCTGCAGAAATGTGGTACATGAGAAACTGCTACTATTTCACTGCAAGAAGGAAAAAAAGAGAGTGGCATGATTTCAGCGAGATGAGTGATCACATCATAACCGACTAGATGCCCGCGAGTGCAGAGTCTTAATGGAATGCAGGCCATGGAGATGCCAGTTTGGAGTAGACAAAATTGGCACCTTTTCCCAATGAGTCTAGTGTGTCCAAGAACACCTTGTCGGGCCCAAATTCTTCCTGGCAAAGACCTTGTAGAGATTTATCATATTATACGGCAGTTGTATGAAAGACAGTAGAAAGCCACCTTAAAGATGTGGCACAATTTCGGACACCGAGTTTTAATTGAGGTCCCAGTGAGTGACAAGGACGTTTTGGAGGCAACTGCAACAATGACTGGGATGGCCCAGTCCATGATGCCCAAAGAGAGATCCATGGCCAATATCACTGTGACTAGCGATCATCAAGTAGCTTTGGATAAGTCCTTAATGTGGATGGATGTTATACACTGGGGGTAATGGGGTCAGATGATATAAATGGGGGTAATGGGGAAGGGTGTCATACATGGGGGGTAATGGGTCTAGATGCTATACACTGGGGGTAATGTAGAGGGATATTTTACATGGGGGGAAATGGGCCTAAATCAAAAATAAATTATTAAGAGGTGCGGCTCTATACATTTACGTGTCTTTGGATTGTAGAAAAACATTCATTGATCCCCGCTATGCAAAAGCATTTTACCATTAGGGAATATGGACTTCTGTAAACACATAATAATCTTATTTTATGGTATTATCTTGTGTATTTCCCAACAAATTGAAATCTAATGTTTGCCCTCATTGAATTCTGGCAGAGCTGGGGTTGCCCTTTTAATAGAAATCCTTAATGATAAAACACAATTCCCCATGAAAGATTTATAAAATCCTCTTTTGTGGACATTACAAATGTAAAAACAGTATTCATGTATTTTATTTCAAGACGAATATATAACCAGTTAAACCCAAAGCCTGAGGCTGCACTACTGAGACATTGTTATCTCTGCCCGATGCCTTGTCGTCATAGAGACCCAACTCACCAAATACATGAATGTTTACATGTGTTTGCGGATATTTTCCTCTATCCAAAGAGGAGGACGTAGATATTGACTTGGATGGTGAATTCGGATCTGTACAAGGTCTCCATGACAACACTGCATGTGACAGAACGCACAAGGCGGCCATCTTAGGCTTTTGGCCTATAACTTCAAATGATCAAAACTCAGCCTAGAAATAAGATATTAAACAACAGTTTTCACAACTTTACTGTACAAAAAACGGCATTTGGAAGAAGAAACGTGAGGCTGACAGAACTGAAATGTTTCCCGGGCCCCTTTAATGCTATAGTTAACAAGAAGCCATGGCAGTGCAGATGGAGTACGTTACTGACAAAGCGACAATGTAAAGCAGTGATCATAGGGGACAAGGATCTCCTGTCAGTGATGCCACGGAGAAAAACAATAGTTATCCGCGCCTCAGCCTGAAATGGCTGATAACAGGGAACAATAAACAGAATTAAATCCTCACCTCAATGGCGTTGGATGGAGACAGGATATAAACAGCGGCCGGTGCCAATGTCTCAATATTTGAGAGACTATCGGTCCCCAAAACCTTCATCAGCAAATTCCTCTTAACTTGGAGGTTATTTCCTAGAAGATCTCCTATGAGTATGAAAGCTGTCATTACCGGGAAGTATGGATGGACAGATAGAGGAAGGGATGAAGGAGGGATGGATAGACATATTGACAAGCAGATAGATAGACAGATAACAGATATATGATAGATAGATAGATAATAGATAGATAATAGATAGATAGATAGATAGATAATAGAAAGATAGATAGATAATAGAAAAATAGATAATAGATAGATAATAGAAAAATAGATAAGCAATAGGTAGATAGATAGATAGATAGATAGATAGATAGATAGATAGATAATAGATAAATAGATAGATTATAGATGATAGAAAATAGATAAATAATAGATAGATGATAGATAGATAATATATAGATAATAGATAACAGATAGATAGTAGATAGATAATAGATAAATGGATATTAGATACAGAAAGTACAAAAGTAATTGTCAATGATATGGAAAAAGCATTAAAAAGATACAACAGCCCGACGTGGAAATAGATAATTTTTCGGTAGTGTATTCAGACATTGTTGCCCTGATCACCAGTAACAATCACTCACCTACAATCACACCATGACCTTTAATATTGAAAAATATATTTTCTTTCACTGTGAAATGGGAAATCCCAGAAAGGCTGATGCCGCGAGCGAAGGAGTTCAGCACCACAGATCCCTGGATATAGGAACCTAGGACGGGGACAGGTAATGACACAGAACCTTAATGATGGCAGAATGTAGGGAGATGGCTGAGCTAAACAACCTGGACTCCAGTCTGAGACACTGAAATTGTAAAAACTCATCATGCCATGATCTCACATGTGAATTCAATTTTCCCATTGCATTTTTTTATACAGGTGTCTGCACCAAAATACGCAATTGTGATCTGATCTGATTTTCATACATTAGCCATGTTTTTTTTATGCATTTTCTACTTAATTCGTACACTTGTGGTGCAGATTTGATGAAAGTTTTTTCTTTTGTTCAAAAATATTGGAATTCTGCACACAGTGACTGCACCAGCAGAATAGTGAGTGCAGCTCTGGGGTATAATACAGGATGTAACTCGGGATCAGTAATGTAATGTATGTACACAGTGACTGCACCAGCAGAATAGTGAGTGCAGCTCTGGAGTATCATACAGGAGGTAACTCAGGATCAGTAATGTATGTACACAGTGACTGCACCAGCAGAATAGTGAGTGCAGCTCTGGAGTATCATACAGGAGGTAACTCAGGATCAGTAATGTATGTACACAGTGACTGCACCAGCAGAATAGTGAGTGCAGCTCTGGAGTATAATACAGGATGTAACTCAGGTTCAGTAATGTAATGTATGTACACAGTGACTGCACCAGCAGAATAGTGAGTGCAGCTCTGGAGTATAATACAGGATGTAACTCAGGTTCAGTAATGTAATGTATGTACACAGTGACTGCACCAGCAGAATAGTGAGTGCAGTTCTGGAGTATAATACAGGATGTAACTCAGGTTCAGTAATGTAATGTATGTACACAGTGACTGCTCCAGCAGCATAGTGAGTGCAGCTCTGGAGTATAATACAGGATGTAACTCAGGATCAGTAATGTAATGTGTGTACACAGTGACTGCACCAGCAGAATAGTGAGCGCAGCTCTGGAGTATAATACAGGATGTAACTCAGGATCAGTAATGTAATGTATGTACACAGTGACTGCACCAGCAGAATAGTGGGTGCAGCTCTGCTCAGCTGCTGCTCATTGTCCTAATTGTGGGTGCGGTCGCTGCTGAACCTGCAGTGTGCTCCTGAGCTCCTGGGAACCACCACCTCTCCACCCGGGGACCTGCTCTCTCTCTTACCCAGGGAGGGAGTGGGTTTCCTGGGATGAGTGAAGGAGCCAAGTCCCAGGCTTCCACTTCCCGGACCAGGCTGGCGGGGGGCAGAAGGAACCAGCAACCAGCCTGCACATCAGAGGATTCGGGGGTGAGACACTCCACCAGGAGTCGCAGCAATGTGGCTCCTACTCCCCCCAGGTCTGCAGAGACCGAGAGAAGCCGCAAGGCTTCCATGGAGGAGAAGCCTGCTAGCGTGCAGGATGGCGGCCCTTCCGGAGGAAAGCTAAGTGCTCACGGAGGTGAGGCCGACCTCACTGAGGAGGGTTGGGCGCTGCAGAGAACCCGGGAGTCTGTGTCCTCCTATGCCTCCCGGGTCATGAGCCACCTTCGTGAGTATGAAGAGGCAAGTAAGAGATTGAGAAGGCTCCGGGAGGAGCTGCGCTGCACAAGCGCAAAAGCTGCAGGCGCCTCCAGACCCAGGAAGACACAATTCCAGGCGGAGGTAAAGAGGCTGAAGCTTGAAATTAATGACCTGGAGGTAAGAAAAGCGTTTATCCAAGAAAAAAGTGGACCATTTAAAGAAAAATTGCAAAATGAAGACCGATTCAGAGAAATGGCTGATAACAGAGAGCAAAGGCAGATTGGGCTGCAGCCTGGGAGCCAGGTGGATGATGATGATGATGATGATGAAGAGAAGAAGGAGGATGACCAGCAGAAAGCCCCACCTGGCAGCCTGCTTAGTCACTCACAGGCCACGTACAGCGAGCTCCCTGCTGGACAGGCGACAATGACATCTCGTCGCAGTTCTGCTGGCTCTGGGGAGGACAGTGACAACATCGGCCAGGGAGGAGCGCTAATGGCAGAGATCAAGCTCCTGGAGTCCCCAGTGTGCCTTCAGAACTTCCATCTTGGCACCTGGGGGCCAGAAGAAAAAGGCAAAGAAAACCACCAAGCCAAAGCTGCAGGAAGCGGTAAGCTATGTGTATGCCCCCCTCCCTGTACCCCCTGAGTCGGCTGCAGGGTCAGCTCGCTGTATAAGCCCCGTTGCCCAGCCCAGCCCGGGTTCTGCTGTGGATCCGGTGCAAAGGCACGGGGAGATTACAAAGCACGGTAGTGAGGCGCAGAGCTCCGTCTCTGCTTGTAGTAGCGGGAACGTAGCAGCAGGTGCATCAGCCAAGAGGCTGGACAGTGAGGGCGGCCCGGCAGCAGGCGAAAAGTCAGGCCACGATACTGTGGTGCGCTCCCCAGTGGGAGGGGGGAGCAGCCCGGTGTCAGGGGCAGCTCCGGTAGCCTCGGTGCCCCTGAATGCTGTTGCCGCTGATCACTTAGTTGAGAGGCGGCGGCAGTGTGAGGGGGTTACCGGGGCTGGGCGTTCCGGTCCTCCCACCAAAGTCCTGTTCTGTGTTGGCACCGCTGGTCAACAAGATGCTGATATAAAGGATCAGCGGCGCCCCACAGTGGCGAAAGATCAGCGGTGCCTGGTATCAGCAGTAAAGCAAAGGAAAATATCATCTGATGATGCGGGAGGGCACACGTAAGACCAGGGGTGAGGTCGCCTCCAGTTCTGTGGAGGAGACTCAGCCCCTTGTGCCTGATGATGCGGAGGTCAAAATGTCACCCCCTGTTGTCACTGGTCCAGCAGGAGTGAATGTGGTGGTGGGTATGGATGAGGAAAAGTCTTTGTCTAGTGGTGTGGTTGCTGGTTTGGTAGAGGGTGAGGGGGTTATGGAGGTGGGTAATGGTCCGGTTGCCCCCCCGGTGGTGGCAGCACCTGTCAGGAGTTTTGCCGCTGTCACCTCCGGGGGAAATAGGGCATCCTCCTCGTCTCTGGGCTCTGGGGACGGCATGTTGCAACGGCTGTTGTGAATTTGGATTCTGGGCTCCCCCGGTGGCTACTGGTGGAATTGAACTGGTGTCTTCATCTTCTCTGTTCACCTGTTCCCATCAAGATGTGGGAGTCGCTATATAACCTTGCTGCTCTGTTAGTTGCTTGCCGGTCACCAATGTTATCAGAAGCCTCTCTGTGCTTGTTCCTGCTCCTAGACAACTACTAGATAAGTTGGACTCTTGTCCATGTTTGTTTTTGCATTTTTGTTCCAGTTCACAGCTGTAGTTTCGTTACTGTGTCTGGAAAGCTCTTGTGAACAGGAATTGCCACTCTGGTGTTATGAGTTAATGCCAGAGTTTTAAAGTAATTTCTGGATGGTGTTTTGATAGGGTTTTCAGCTGACCATGAAAGTGTCCTTTCTGTCTTCTGCTATGTAGTAAGTGGACCTCAAATTTGCTAAACCTATTTTCATACTACGTTTGTTATTTCATCTTGATTCACCGCCAATACATGTGGGGGGCCTCTGTCTCCTTTCGGGGTATTTCTCTAGAGGTGAGCTAGGACTAATATTTTCCTCTGCTAGCTTTATTTAGTCCTCCGGCTGGTGCTGGGCATCTAGAATCAACGTAGGCATGCTACCCGGCCACTGCTAGTTGTGCGTTAGGTTTAGTTCATGGTCAGCTCAGTTTCCATCTTCCAAGAGCTAGTTCCTATATATGCTGATGCTATGATCTCTTGCCATTGAGATCATGACAGTTTGACCGGCCCACTAAAGGGTTAAAATCCTTGGCTGAGAAAGGAGAGTAATAAGTAGTCTGCTGAAATTTTTTTTTTTTTTTTCTCTCCTTTGAATGGCTCTGTGTCCACCTGTTTGCAATGGATCTTCAGAGTGTAACTGCAGGTTTGAATAATCTCGCCACGAAGGTACAAAATTTGCAAGATTTTGTTTGTCATGCACCTGTATCTGAGCCGAGAATTCCTTTGCCGGAATTTTTCTCGGGGAATAGATCTGGGTTTCAGAATTTTCGAAATAATTGCAAATTATTTTTGTCCCTGAAATCTCGCTCTGCCGGAGATCCTGCACAGCAGGTCAGGATTGTGATTTCCTTGCTCCGGGGCGACCCTCAAGACTGGGCTTTTTCATTGACACCAGGGGATCCTGCGTTGCTCAATGTGGATGCGTTTTTTCTGGCCTTGGGGTTGCTTTATGACGAACCTCATTTGGAGCTTCAGGCAGAAAAAACTTTGATGTCCCTATCTCAGGGGCAAGATGAAGTGGAAATTTACTGCCAAAGATTCCGTAAATGGTCTGTGCTTACTCAGTGGAATGAGTGCGCCCTGGCGGCGACTTTCAGAGAGGGTCTCTCTGATGCCATTAAGGACGTTATGGTGGGGTTCCCTGTGCCTGCGGGTCTGAATGAGTCCATGACAATGGCTATTCAGATCGATAGGCGTTTGCGGGAGCGCAAACCAGTGCACCATCTGGCGGTGTCCACTGAGAAATCGCCAGAGAGTATGCAGTGTGATAGAATTCTGTCCCGAAGCGAGCGGCAGAATTTTAGACGGAAAAATGGGTTGTGTTTCTATTGTGGTGATTCTACTCATGTTATATCAGCATGCTCTAAGCGCACTAAAAAGCTTGGTAAATCTGTTTCCATTTGCACCTTACCGTCTAAGTTTATTCTATCTGTGACCCTGATTTGCTCTTTGTCATCTATTACCACGGACGCCTATGTCGACTCTGGCGCCGCTTTGAGTCTTATGGATTGGTCCTTTGCCAAACGCTGTGGGTATGATTTAGAGCCTTTGGAGACTCCCATTCCTCTGAAGGGGATTGACTCCACCCCATTGGCTAATAATAAACCACAATACTGGACACAAGTAACTATGCGTATTAATCCGGATCACCAGGAGATTATTCGCTTTCTGGTGCTGTATAATCTACATGATGATTTGGTGCTAGGATTGCCTTGGCTGCAATCTCACAACCCAGTCCTCGACTGGAAAGCTATGTCTGTGTTGAGCTGGGGATGTAAGGGGGCTCATGGGGATGTACCTGTGGTTTCCATTTCATCATCTATTCCCTCTGAAATTCCTGAGTTCCTGTCTGACTATCGTGACGTCTTTGAAGAATCCAAGCTTGGTTCGTTACCTCCGCACCGAGAGTGCGATTGTGCCATAGATTTAATCCCGGGTAGTAAATACCCAAAGGGTCGTTTATTTAATCTGTCTGTGCCTGAACATGCTGCTATGCGTGAATATATAAAGGAGTCCTTGGAAAAGGGACATATTCGTCCATCGTCATCTCCCTTAGGAGCCGGTTTTTTCTTTGTGTCAAAAAAAGACGGCTCTTTGAGACCATGTATTGATTATCGGCTTTTGAATAAAATCACTGTTAAATATCAATACCCATTGCCGTTGCTGACTGATTTGTTTGCTCGCATAAAGGGGGCCAAGTGGTTCTCTAAGATTGACCTTCGTGGGGCGTATAATTTGGTGCGAATCAGGCAGGGGGATGAGTGGAAAACCGCATTTAATACGCCCGAGGGCCACTTTGAGTATTTAGTGATGCCTTTTGGTCTTTCAAATGCTCCGTCAGTTTTCCAGTCCTTTATGCATGATATTTTTCGCGATTATTTGGATAAATTTATGATTGTGTATCTGGATGATATTCTGATTTTTTCGGATGACTGGGACTCTCATGTCCAGCAAGTCAGGAGGGTTTTTCAGGTTTTGCGGTCTAATTCTTTGTGTGTGAAGGGTTCTAAGTGTGTTTTTGGGGTACAGAGGATTTCCTTTTTGGGATATATTTTTTCCCCCTCTTCCATTGAAATGGATCCTGTCAAGGTTCAAGCTATTTGTGATTGGACGCAGCCCTCTTCTCTTAAGAGTCTTCAGAAATTTTTGGGCTTTGCTAACTTTTATCGTCGATTTATTGCTGGTTTTTCGGATATTGCTAAGCCATTGACCGATTTGACTAAGAAGGGTGCTGATGTTGCTGATTGGTCCCCTGATGCTGTGGAGGCCTTTCGGGAGCTTAAGCGCCGTTTTTCCTCTGCCCCTGTGTTGCGGCAGCCTGATGTTGCTCTACCTTTTCAGGTTGAGGTCGACGCTTCTGAGATCGGAGCTGGGGCAGTGTTGTCGCAGAAAAGTTCTGACTGCTCCGTGATGAGGCCTTGTGCCTTCTTTTCCCGTAAATTTTCGCCCGCTGAGCGGAATTATGATGTTGGGAATCGGGAGCTTTTGGCCATGAAGTGGGCTTTTGAGGAGTGGCGCCATTGGCTTGAGGGGGCCAGACATCAGGTGGTGGTATTGACTGACCACAAAAATTTGATTTATCTTGAGACCGCCAGGCGCCTGAATCCTAGACAGGCGCGCTGGTCATTATTTTTCTCTCGGTTTAATTTTGTGGTGTCATACCTACCGGGTTCTAAGAATGTTAAGGCGGATGCCCTTTCTAGGAGTTTTGAGCCTGACTCGCCTGGTAACTCTGAGCCCACAGGTATCCTTAAGGATGGAGTGGTATTGTCAGCCGTTTCTCCAGACCTGCGGCGGGCCTTGCAGGAGTTTCAGGCGGATAGACCTGATCGTTGCCCACCTGATAAACTGTTTGTTCCTGATGATTGGACCAGTAGAGTCATCTCTGAGGTTCATTCTTCTGCGTTGGCAGGTCATCCTGGCATTTTTGGTACCAGGGATTTGGTGGCAAGGTCCTTCTGGTGGCCTTCCCTGTCACGAGATGTGCGAGGCTTTGTGCAGTCTTGTGACGTTTGTGCTCGGGCCAAGCCTTGTTGTTCTCGGGCTAGTGGATTGTTGTTGCCCTTGCCTATTCCTAAGAGGCCTTGGACGCACATCTCGATGGATTTTATTTCAGATCTGCCTGTTTCTCAGAAGATGTCTGTCATCTGGGTGGTGTGTGACCGTTTCTCTAAGATGGTCCATTTGGTTCCTCTGCCCAAGTTGCCTTCTTCTTCCGAGTTGGTTCCTCTGTTTCTTCAAAATGTTGTTCGTTTGCATGGTATTCCTGAGAATATCGTTTCTGACAGAGGGACCCAATTCGTGTCTAGATTTTGGCGGGCATTCTGTGCTAGGATGGGCATAGATTTATCTTTTTCGTCCGCTTTCCATCCTCAGACGAATGGCCAGACCGAGCGGATTAATCAGACCCTGGAGACATATCTGAGGTGTTTTGTGTCTGCTGACCAGGATGATTGGGTTGCTTTTTTGCCATTGGCAGAGTTTGCTCTCAATAATCGGGCCAGCTCTGCCACTTTGGTGTCCCCGTTTTTCTGTAATTCGGGGTTTCATCCTCGATTTTCCTCTGGTCAGGTGGAATCTTCGGATTGTCCTGGAGTGGATGCTGTGGTGGAGAGATTGCATCAGATCTGGGGGCAGGTGGTGGACAATTTGAGGTTGTCCCAGGAGAAGACTCAGCTTTTTGCCAACCGCCACCGTCGTGTTGGTCCTCGGCTTTGTGTTGGGGATTTGGTGTGGTTGTCTTCTCGTTTTGTCCCTATGAGGGTCTCTTCTCCTAAGTTTAAGCCTCGGTTCATCGGCCCATATAAGATATTGGAGATTCTTAACCCTGTTTCCTTCCGTTTGGACCTCCCTGCATCCTTTTCTATTCATAACGTTTTTCATCGGTCATTATTGCGCAGGTATGAGGTACCGGTTGTGCCTTCCGTTGAGCCTCCTGCTCCGGTGTTGGTTGAGGGTGAGTTGGAGTACGTGGTGGAGAAAATCTTAGACTCTCGTGTTTCCAGACGGAGACTCCAGTATCTGGTCAAGTGGAAGGGATACGGCCAGGAGGATAATTCTTGGGTGAATGCATCTGATGTTCATGCCTCTGATCTGGTTCGTGCCTTTTATAGGGCCCATCCTGATCGCCCTGGTGGTTCTGGTGAGGGTTCGGTGCCCCCTCCTTGAGGGGGGGGTACTGTTGTGAATTTGGATTCTGGGCTCCCCCGGTGGCTACTGGTGGAATTGAACTGGTGTCTTCATCTTCTCTGTTCACCTGTTCCCATCAAGATGTGGGAGTCGCTATATAACCTTGCTGCTCTGTTAGTTGCTTGCCGGTCACCAATGTTATCAGAAGCCTCTCTGTGCTTGTTCCTGCTCCTAGACAACTACTAGATAAGTTGGACTCTTGTCCATGTTTGTTTTTGCATTTTTGTTCCAGTTCACAGCTGTAGTTTCGTTACTGTGTCTGGAAAGCTCTTGTGAACAGGAATTGCCACTCTGGTGTTATGAGTTAATGCCAGAGTTTTAAAGTAATTTCTGGATGGTGTTTTGATAGGGTTTTCAGCTGACCATGAAAGTGTCCTTTCTGTCTTCTGCTATGTAGTAAGTGGACCTCAAATTTGCTAAACCTATTTTCATACTACGTTTGTTATTTCATCTTGATTCACCGCCAATACATGTGGGGGGCCTCTGTCTCCTTTCGGGGTATTTCTCTAGAGGTGAGCTAGGACTAATATTTTCCTCTGCTAGCTTTATTTAGTCCTCCGGCTGGTGCTGGGCATCTAGAATCAACGTAGGCATGCTACCCGGCCACTGCTAGTTGTGCGTTAGGTTTAGTTCATGGTCAGCTCAGTTTCCATCTTCCAAGAGCTAGTTCCTATATATGCTGATGCTATGATCTCTTGCCATTGAGATCATGACAAACGGCGTCTCCTGGAGGCTCTAAAGAAGGGAGAGAGATCACTAATGGTAGAGGGTCAAGAGGTTGATCTATCCTTCTGGATAGAGAGGCATGGCCTCGGGGCCTTCCGAGAGCAAAGACGGGGGGATACAGTGTGGTCCCTCCCAACAGCTGGGCCAGGTAGTGTGCGTAGGAATGTGGTCCGTCTTCGGTGGAGGGGCAGTGATGCGTGTCCTCCAAGGTCTAAAGTTGTGGAGCTCCTGCTGAGGATGGGCTTCAAGGCGATTGACATCTATGCCTTGATACATCCCTATTCCACACCTGAGTTTGATGTCAGCTTTGTTCGGCCGGAGGGGCTTGAGCTCTTCTGGTCGAACTATGAGTTGGCAAAAAATGAGCCTGGCTAGCGAGACTTTACCATTCAGGTGGTGTCTCGCCAAAACCAAGTCAAGAAAGTGACCGTGATGACTTGTAACGAGTCGCTTTCTTGTTACGACATCATGGCGTGGCTTGGCCGGTATGGAGAGGTGGTAGAAATGCCAAAGAAAAACTGTGACGAGTTTGGTATCTGGTCAGGGGCCTGGACGTTTATGGTAAAACTTAAGCGTTCAGGGGGTACGGTTGCCCACATACCATCATCTGTCTTCCTGGGTAGGGATCGTATCCTGGTCTTCTACCAGGGGCAACCAAAGCTCTGTCACAGGTGCGGCGACCCCACACACTTCAGCGCAAACTGCACTGTGCAGAAGTGTGCACTGTGTGGGGATATTGGCCATCTTGCTGCATCTTGTGTGGAGATTAGGTGCCACCTGTGTGGTGAGTTAGGTCACCCATTCAGCCGTTGTCCTCGCTCCTTCGCTAACGCAGTCGTGACCCCGGTGGGAGAAAGCCGTGAGGCTGATTCTGCTGGGGAAGGGACTAGCAGGGGTGAGGGAGCTGAGGGGCCAAGGAAGAAAAGCAATAAAAAGACGCCTGCCCAGCTAAGGCGTCTAGACAAGCGCAGACAGGATAGGGAGCTGGGCGAGCCTCGGGCTACTGGGGCGGCTCCTGTCCTGGACGCCAGTCTTGCTGCTGAGGCCCCGAGGGATGATGAGTTGGATGAGGAGGTCAGGAGGATCCACAGGGAGGAAAGTGCCACTGCCTCAGAGTCCTCCCATTATGAAAGTATGGATGAGGATAATAGGCAGTGGCTAGAGGACAAGCGTATGCTCGGCACCAAAAAGAAGAGAAAGAAGGGAGATAAAAAATCTTCTCCCGCTCTGACCAAGGTACCTAAGGAAGGAAAAACCGACTCCCCTCTGGTTGGTCTTTCTAACCGGTTCCAAGCCCTTGAAAACATCTCTTCCTCTGAGGAGGAAGCTGAGGGTGAGGTTCTGGCTTCGGTGGGGCTCACAGGGGACGCCAGTCTCCTTCTTCGGGGAATGTAAGATCCTTGGAGGGAGGGACTTGCCCAGAGTCCAGAGACGAGGACGATAAAAATAAAAAACACATGGGAATGGATACCTCATTGTCATTAAAGAGGGGGAAGGATTCCTCCTCTGAGGCAGAGGATAAGGGGAGTGGGAAAAAGAAAGCCATCTAACTCAATCACCAATGATGGCGGAACCCACTCCGTTGACGCTGGCGTCCATTAATGTCGCCAGCATAAAGTCAAATACAGCTAGATTTGCGGCCTTTGATTTTCTCAGCCGGGTTGAAGCTGACATTTTCTTTTTGCAAGAGACCAGGCTGCCAAACATGGCCGATGTGTTTAAAGCTAAGAGGGAGTGGAGACTCGGGCCCTCCTATTGGTCTCTTGCGGCCGAGCCGTATAGCGGAGTGGCGGTCCTTTTTACCACACCGGTGGAATGCCGACGGGTTATTGAGTTAGAAATGGGGAGGTGCCTGATCTTAGATGTCCTAATGAAGGGACAAGAGCTCCGGCTCATTAACATCTATGGTCCCCAATCTAAGTGGGACCGGAAGTGTCTCTTTATGAGGATCAAGCCCTACCTTTTTACAAGTCGGCAGGTTGTCTTTGGAGGGGACTTCAATGCTGTCACGAGGCCCCGAGATAGAGGAGGTTCCAGAGACAAGCTGACTTATGATAGCGTCTCCCTTAATAGTATAGCTAGTGAGGCTCGCCTGGTGGATGTCCACATTCGGCACACCCCAGGCCACGAGGGGTTCACCTATCATAGAGGTAACTGTAGGTCCAGAATAGATAGGTTTTATTTAAAGTAGGAAGCTGTCTCTTCAGCAGTGTCTGTTGTTGAGGTGGATTTCTCCGACCACTGTTTAATTTTGTTTTCTCTGAATGTTACAGAGACCCTCCGGATGGGAAGAGGCTTTTGGAGGCTCAATTCCTCTCTCTTGGAAGAAGCGGAGATAAGACAGTCCTTTGAGGATTTTCTTCAGAGCTAGGTACCCTTACTGGATCTTTGTAGTAGTAAGTCAGAGTGGTGGGAGATGTTCAAGGAAAGGGTGGCGAGATTCTTCCGCCAGCTTTCGAGTCTCAGGAATCTGAGCAGGTACCGCCTGTATCAGGGTCTGAGGAGGAAACTCGAACATCTTGTCTCAACTGGAGGTAGCCGCGAGGAGATCTCCAGAGTGAAATCTTTGCTTATGAGGTGTCAGTACGATAGACACGCATCTTTGGTTTTTGAGAGGGATTACGGGAAGTACCGCTCACCCGACCCTTACAGAAACTGCAAGATGTCAGTGAATAGTAAAGTAGTTACAGGACTGGTCGACACTACGGGGTCCCTGAGGCGATCCAGATCAGGGATCCTGGAGGTTGTCAGATCCTTCTACTCGCACCTCTTGGGGAAGAGGGATCTTGATTGGGATGAGATGTCGGCTTTCCTGGCTGAAGCCGTCCCCGAACCAGGGGTAGACCCCTCTCTTGACAGTTTGACAGAAATGATCAGGGAAGAGGAAGTTCAGTTGGCGATTGAAGGGCTTGCCCCAAAAAAATCGCCTGGTCCAGATGGCTTAACATCTGAATTCTATAAGACCTTTAAGGACGTTTTGGTTCCCCTCTTGACTGAGGTATTCACTGAGTGTCTTTCCTCGGGCACTCTGCCGAAGTCAATGAGGAGGTCTGCTCTGATCATCTTGTCAAAGGGTAAGGACCCATCTTGCATTGAGAATTGGCGTCCCATAGCGCTTCTCAATGCAGACAGGAAGGTTCTAGCAAAGGTGCTGTTTAATCGGCTGGTGAAATTTGCACCCCGACTCCTTTCGGAGGCCCAGCATTGCTCTGTTCCAGGCCGCAGCACATTTAGTGCTGTGCTCTGTTTCTGGGAGGCAGTGGAGCAGGGTAGGGCTGGTCACTGGAAGGGGTACATGCTGTCACTGGACCAGGCAAAAGCGTTTGATCGGGTTAATCATGAGTACCTCTGGTCCGTCCTTCTGAGATATGGCCTGCCGGGGGGGTTTGTTGATTGGCTTAAGACCTTGTACAGTGGGGCAGAGAGTTTCCCGCTTGTGAATGGTTGGATTGGCAGCTCTTTTGAGGTTGGGTCCGGTGTTCGCCAGGGTTGTCCCTTGAACCGCTGCTGTACGTGTTTGCGATTGACCATCTTGTTAGGAGGGTGGAGCGTGGACCGTTGGCCGGGATCGGGATGGACCAGGCAGCACCGGAGGCCACTCTGAGGGTGGTGGCGTATGCCGATGATGTCACCGTGTTTGTTTCCTCTCACGAGGAGGCAGGGTGGCTGATGTCAGAGGTAGATCGCTACTCGGAGGCATCCGGGTCCAAGATCAACCGGGATAAGTGTGAGAGTCTCTGGCTGGGAGGAGGAGATCCTGGTTTTGATCTCCCGGACACCCTTCCAGGACCCAAAATCTCTGCAAAAATCCTTGGCATCGAATTTGGCCAGGGGGATTACCCCAAACAAAATTGGGACAGCAGGCTAGAGATCGCCACTCAGAAGGTGAACCAATGGAAGGGTTGGTCTTTAACTCTAAGGGAAAGGGTAAACCTGATCAAAACTTACCTGCTCCCTTTACTGATTTATCTGGGCAGTGTGTGCATCTTGCCGGAATCTCTCTGGACCCGGGTCTACAGTTTGTTCTTCCAACTGTTATGGGGGAATAGACTGAACCTGTTCAAGAGGGAGGTTACTTACCGTACGAGGAGACTAGGAGGGTTGGGTATGGTCAACCCTGTGGTATTCCTTATGGATACCTTCATTAAGATCAATATTGCAAACCTCTGGAAAGAGAGGGCTCCTCCGTGGGTATTCTCCTGTAGGGGATGGTTTCAGCCTTTCTTCCAGGAATGGGAGACAGGAGGGCAAGTGAAGGATCTTCGCACACCGCATGGACATCTTCTGGCTTACGCTACCTTGGTTCTGAAGGTAATTCGTCGGTGGGGTCTGGGAATGTGGGAGATCAGGACTCTGCCAAGGAAACTCCTTGACAATAGGGTTCTGTTGACCCATTTCCAGAGGCCTCTGGCGCTCAGGGACTGCCCAAGTCGGGATCTTGAGGTGGGTTTACATCTTTTGAATTCTATCCAGATCCCCTCGAAGTTTTGGGACTTGGCTTGGCGCTGCTTCCATGGGAAACTGTGTGTGAGGGACAATCTGAAGTGTAGGAGCTCTGAGGACAGGAATTGTCCTCGGGAGCATTGTGGTACCTTGCTGGAAAGCATGGACCACTTCCTGCTTCATTGTCCCTTCAACACAGAGGTGTACAACAGGGTGGGCACCTTCATTGGCTGGTCTCGGCTGGCCGGTCTCTCCTATGCGGAATGGGCCTATGTAGCATTCGGAGACCTTGGTGGTCGGGACCGCTGCACCTTATTTCTAGTTAGCGCAGTGGTTAGGTATCACACGTGGAATGCACGGTGCTTAGTATCGACGCAACGAAAAATCCTCCCCGTGGATGATGTGTTTAGGACCATACTCGGTGGCCTGGTGAAGGTGCGCTCTCTGGAGTATGGGAAACTGGGCACACGGAGGGCCGCGCTCCTCTGGAGGGGCTTTTCTTTTAGTGTGCCCTAGTCTGGTCATCTCCTTTCCTGGTGGTGGGCTGCTGCTGACACTGTAGATTTTTGTTTTGTTTGATCATTATACAGTGATGTAGGGCTGCATGCGCCGAACTTGGGCTTCGTGAGTTGTGATTATTGTGGTGTGTGCTGCTGTATATATTGTATATATTGTATATGGGGATATAGATTTGGGTGTAGGCGTTAGGTTGGGTGGTGGGAAAGGGGGGTAGGTGGGTTTATCTTGTGGGACTATGGGACACTGGGTTGTTTGGGGGAAAACTGGCACTGCCTGATCTGGCCTATGGATGTTGGACATGGACTGAGGCATGAGACGCCGGACCAGCTCTCAGTTCAGTGCGGGGGGTTGGGAATGGAGGATAGCTTAATATTGTATATATTTGTTTAAATTTGTGGCTATTTTATTTAAAACTAAAAAAAAACTAAAAAAAAATAAATAAATAAAAATAAATTAAAAAAAAAAAAAAAAGAGAAAAAAGTTCATGTATATAGTCTTTGTTTGCCATTGTTTATTTTATTTGTTATTATTATTTTGTTTGGTGACCGGACCAGAAGGTCAAAGTAGTTATTGTTCTGTATATACTGTATAATATGTGTGAGAGGAGAGAGTGAGCGGCTGGACCAGTGTTCAGTATACTGATTATTTTTTTCTGGCTGATATTTCTGTTTTGTTTCTGTTATTATTATTGTTATGTTTTTCATTTTTATAATAAAAGATCTACAGGATGTAATTCAGGATCAGTAATGTAATGTATGTACACAGTGACTGCACCAGCAGAATAGTGAGTGCAGCTCTGGAGTATAATACAGGATGTAATTCAGGATCAGTAATGTATGTACACAGTGACTGCACCAGCAGAATAGTGAGTGCAGCTCTGGGGTATAATACAGGATGTAACTCAGGATCAGTAATGTAATGTATATACACAGTGACTGCACCAGCAGAATAGTGAGTGCAGCTCTGGAGTATAATACAGGATGTAATTCAGGATCAGTAATGTATGTACACAGTGACTGCACCAGCAGAATAGTGAGTGCAGTTCTGGGGTATAATACAGGATGTAACTCAGGATCAGTAATGTAATGTATATACACAGTGACTGCACCAGCAGAATAGTGAGTGCAGCTCTGGAGTATAATACAGGATGTAATTCAGGATCAGTAATGTATGTACACAGTGACTGCACCAGCAGAATAGTGAGTGCAGCTCTGGGGTATAATACAGGAGGTAACTCAGGATCAGTAATGTAATGTATGTACACAGTGACTGCACCAGCAGAATAGTGAGTGCAGCTCTGGGGTATAATACAGGATGTAACTCAGGATCAGTAATGTAATGTATGTACATAGTGACTGCACTAGCAGAATAGTGAGTGCAGCTCTGGGGTATAATACAGGATGTAACTCAGGATCAGTAATGTAATGTATGTACACAGTGATTGCACCAGCAGAATAGTGAGTGCAGCTCTGGAGTATAATACAGGAGGTAACTCAGGATCAGTAATGTAATGTATGTACACAGTGACTGCACCAGCAGAATAGTGAGTGCAGCTCTGGGGTATAATACAGGATGTAACTCAGGATCAGTAATGTAATGTATGTACACAGTGACTGCACCAGCAGAATAGTGAGTGCAGCTCTGGAGTATAATACAGGATGTAACTCAGGATCAGTAATGTAGTGTAATTTAGGTAGAGTAACACTATATTAATAACACATTGTTTTTGTTTGGGGGCCACAGTTGGATAGTAGTGGTTATTATAGCATTGGTCAGTTATCTTGTTGTCATTTTCAGGTTTTCTGTGGACAGTAAATGCAATGATAACTTACTGCGTTCTCTTCTTACTGCTACTGTGTATAATTTATAGTAACGTGTATGTGAAGATCTCAGGACTTTATGCTTCTAGTTTCAGAAATAAGATAATTAAATATGCAGATATTTCTTACAAATCTTCTCTACATGGAAACGTTTCTTTCCTACCGATCATGGATCCATTGCCAACGATACTGAGGGCACTGCGTGACTGTGAGAAGCCTTGGCCGGCGTGCAGGAAGCGGACCCCCGAGATCTGGACCAAGCTGTCCTCATCCTTCAAGGCTTGAGCGATAAACACCATTCCCAGATCTTGAGACCCCAGGGTCTTCTCACTTTTGTCATATGGGCAATCTGATAAATCTGACATAGAGATGAATAAATTTGGAATTGTCACCACCGATGATGAAGAGAAGCCATGTCTGGACCAATGGAGCGTACATATAGAATTTATGTGGTTACTCAAGAGACAGGTATGCAGTTGCAGAGATACCCTCACCCCCTCTCTAATATAGTATATCATATATCTTAACAGGAATATCATTTAGCCCTGATTAATATCATATTTTATTTTCATTATGATCACAATTAAATTTTCAGGATATATCTCAATATCCACTTCATAAACATTGAGCTAAATACTATAATTTTTGCTACCACTATCCACCATTAGGGGGAGCTCTGGAGCGTCTTGCACACTGTTTTTGAACCCAATAATATAACTGTATGCAGTAAGCTCCCCCTAGTGGCTGCTGCAGGAAGCAACAATTTGATAATTTTCCTCCAGAAGAAAACCAGGATTTGCAGCTCTGTATCACAAAACTCAGTTTTGACGCATTTTTGGACTAAAAAATGTGACTTTGTTAAAAGGGGGACATCCACTTCAAGTATAAGCGGCCACGGTCCTTTTACAGTCCAAATCTGGCAAAAATTAAAAGGTCCACTAGCATCTTATTATACCACCTCTTAAAAGGGTGTTTTAGCCTCTGAAAGCATTTTTTTATAATTTTTTCTACTTAAATGCATGTATCTGAGGCTACAAGTAATATTTGTTATTTTGCTTCATCAAAAGGTTTTGCACCGTTTGGTTTTTACAGGCTTTTTCTTGTCCTGCACCTTCAACTTTGATGCGGTCTGTGATCATAAATCAATTGATAGGAGCTCTGAAAAAGGCAGATAAAAGCATTTGAACCTCTCCCATTGGACCATCAGGATGAGCTCACCGACGGATCCTCAGTGAACTCATTCTGCAGCCAGAAATAGACTATGCAACACCAAGGCTATAGAAGATAAACGGTGCAACATTTTTAAGGAAACCCAATTAAAAAATATGTGTTTTTGACCAAAAATACATGTATTTCAGTGAGAAAAGAAAGTCGTCCCTGAATGTGGACAACCACCATCCTACACTTTTGAGACCATGGAAGAGCGCTTTACGTTGTCATTTATTGGTTAAAATGTATTTCCTGGGTGCGACTATTTACCGGAGACGGCTGCTTCCTGACATCTGATGTAACGGGCGATATACTCATCTGTTAGGTTCCCTTGTATAGTAATATCTCTGCTTATGAGTGCCACCATGGGCCTGAAGTAGACATACCCAACCTCGAGGGGTTGATCGAGGATATCATAGGCATATCTGCAACATGAAAAACAATTTCATTGACCTAAATTTGTGCACAAAAAACATAACTGACTGAGAATTGCATAACTGTATTAATTGAATTGTATATATAGTATAGTATAGTATAGTATATATAGAATTGTATATAAAAAATATAGCAAGAGTTAAAGGAAATGTTCGGGATCATGGAAGAAAAAGGGACATGATGGAGTGGACCCCAATAAAGGGGACCTGCCAGCTGATTTATGCTGCCCAAACCATCAGATAACCTTTGCATTATTACAACTGTGTATGGTTTACACTGCAGACTTCAGAGAAAACATACTTGTGAACCTGTACGAGAAATATGTATCTAATTTAATTATCTCAAGGCTGGTCACTGGTGGCTTCATCCCACCCTGCTCTCCTAGAGAGACAGGGCTCTCCTTATGCGACTGTGCAAGGAGAAACCTCTTAGTCTAGTGTAGCAGGGTTGGGAGAAGCTGCCATTTGAGAACATGGTCCCCGGCCGGCTGTTGAAAGTAGCTATCATCCGAGAACATGGTCACTGGACAGCTGTTCAAAGCAGCTATCATCAGAGAACATGGTCCCCGGCCGGCTGTTCAAAGTATCTGCCATTTGAGAACATGGTTCCCGGCCGGCTGATCAAAGCAGCTATCATCTGAGAACATGGTCACTGGTCGGCTGTTCAAAGTAGCTATCATCCGAGAATATGGTCACTGGACAGCGGTTCAAAGCAGCTATCATCAGAGAGCATGGTCCCCGGCCGGCTGTTCAAAGTATCTGCCATTTGAGAACTTGGTTCCTGGCCGGTTTTTCAAAGTAGCTATCATCCGAGAACATGGTCATTGGCCGGCTGTTCAAAGTAGCTATCATCCGAGAACATGGTCACTGGCTGGCTGGTCAAAGTAGCTATCATCCGAGAACATGGTCACTGGCTGGCTGGTCAAAGTATCTGCCATTTGAAAAAATGGTTACCGGCCGGCTTTTCAAAGTAGCTATCATCCGAGAACATGGTCACTGGCTGGCTGTTCAAAGTAGCTATCATCTGAAAACATGGTCAACAACCGGCTGTTCAAAGTAGATGCCATCTGAGAACATGGTCACCAACTGGCTGTTCAAAGTAGCTGCAATCTGAGAACATAGTCACCAACTGACTGTTCAAAGTAGCTGCAATCTGAGAACACGGTCACTGGTTCATTGTCATCAAAGCAGAATATTTCAGAATTTTATAATAATCTTTATTTTTATATAGTGCTAACATATTCCGCAGCGCTTTACAGGTTGCACGCATTATCGTCGCTGTCCCCGTTGGGGCTCACAATCTAAATTCCCTATTAGTATGTCTTTGGAATGTGGGAGGAAACCGGAGTGCCCGGAGGAAACCCACGGAAACACGGAGAGAACATACAAACTCTTTGCAGATGTTGTCCTTAGTGGGGCTTGAACCCAGGACTCCAGCGCTGCAAGGCTGCTGTGCTAACCACTGCACCACCGTGCTGCCCTAGAATTTTGAGTGGTGTTTGCTATAGTACAGATTGTAACAATAGCCACAGACCCTTATTATGGCCATATACTCCACTACATTGAAATTACAACACCAAGAAGGAAAAGTTGTGAAATACTGGAAATCACAAGATGGAGATGTCACTGATGTGCAAATGATGAAAAAAAAAAATTGGAAACAACAATTTCAAAACATCTGCATCTCCGAGTCTGGAGCATGAGTCACGTGCAGAAATCCAGACACTTCTAGCCTCGGATTCCATCACTGAGGTTGTTAATGGTCTTCTGAGGAAGGTTCTGTCACTGAATGCACTTGGACAAATCATTAAGATCCGCTACTGCCAGCTCCTGTGCAATCACTGACCAATGACGTCAATGACATGCTTAATGGAAGATGTTGGCATTGTCTAGTTGAAAAAGAGCAAGACAGCAGTGGAGACTGGAATGGAGATTTGTCCTCTTCATCAATGAATCTTGCTTTAGACACACTGATACCCGTAAATTGATCTGGAGACCACATAGACTACACCATGAAGTGGTCTTCACCAGGGAACATGTAAGTGTCTCAGGAGCTGATGTTCATGATAATAATGCCAGGCTACATTTTGCTGGACTACTGTGAGCATCTTGCTTGGCTTAAACATGCTCCAATGGCTACAATATCTCTTGACTCTGATTGAGCACACTGGGGACATCATTGGTAGGTGATTACACAAGAGCTGCCAGCAGTGGATCTTGATGATTTGCCCAATTGCTATCAGTAGTAGAATCTTCCTCAGATGACCATTAGTAACCTCACTGATAGTATTTGAGGCTGGTAGAGCTGAAGATTTCAGCATGTGGCTAATACTCGAGACTGAATAAATCCGGAGGTTCTTAAACTTTTGTTTTGATGACTTCCGGAGTGACACTGTAGCTGACTTGTGAGCATTATGGATGTTATAAGGACATTCTGTTTATGGTGAAGATCTTTGGGTCATTTCATTTGTCACGGGGACATTATCAGAATCATTGGACTTTGAGGTTGTCTTGGGGCCTATCTGTGGCTTTCATGGGGGCATTACGGCTGATATTAGGGATACTGTAGCTGTTGAGGGAGCAATCTGTGAGAGCCATGGCAAGAAAGTGGTGTGAAGTTGAGGAGCATGGGCAGGAATTTCTTTAGAGACGTGTGTTCGTTGTTATAACCCTTCATGGCAGTCTGTGCCAGGTGGAAAAGCCGAACACAGTTGATGCCCCCTCTCAAAAAATTGCTCTATGTGATTTTTTTTCTGTCCAAATCTAAGACGGATTCAGCACAAAAAATGGTCGGATGAATGGGAATGATTCCATAGAAAATGGTTGGAATCATGTTCCCTCTGACACTTCTCCAGTTCACTGGCTGATAAATGGAAACAAGACCCAAAGCCGAGGTGCACATCACTTTATTCTACCTTCCGAGTGTGCACCGACAATATCGGATCACACTCGGACTAATGTTAGTCTATGGGGCCGTGCACATGTTCGATTGAAACATGTTCGAGTTTGATCTGATTATCAGATTGTACTCAGCCATGCAAATCAATGAGTGGGTGGAAAACATTGGACTACACTGGGATGACGTCTGAGTGCAGTCTGATTTACGCACAGTGAAAGAATGGAGAAGATCTAAGAGAATCGGATCACACACCGATCATGAGTATTATTAGCATAATTGGCTTGGTTCTCTCAGATGAGAGAATGTATGGTGGTGAGACCCTACCCTAAAGCACCAAAACACTATTCAAGACAAGAAGCCATGCCTGGACCTCCATTAATGACACAAAGAATACCAAGAGTACATCACTGGACTCACCTGAGAGGCGGACTGACAGAAATGCGTGTACCATTGACATTCACAATGGTAAGAACCTCCTCTTGTTTTAGAGGGTCATAAAAACTGGATCCGCAAAGGACAAACTGATCCCCTATACGCCAGTCAACAGGGTCCATTACAGTCAGCTGGGTGTCTTTGGCTCTAGCAGGATATGCCAGACTTGTGGAAATGAACTGTGGCACCCAACCTAAAAGATAAATGTGATAGAAGTCATAACGTGAAACTCCGGAGCCCCAGAGTAAAATCTCCAACAAAGCCTACAGAGATGTCAACCTGGGACAGCCCATTATAGGGTCGTACTCAAGAAGCCAAGCATGTCCAATGAGTGAACTTTTTAGGGTCATGGCCCATGTAAAAAGGTTTGGCTAAATATATTCAGACTGCCTATGTTATAACCCGACCCCTATATTTATTGGGACCCCACTAGATATGAGAGAGCATATCGAACCAAGCAATTCCTAATGCGGTTTCCAGTAACGAGCATAATGGGAGTCAATGGGATTTGCATAGAAGATAAATTTTAAAAATTATTTAAAAAATATATATACCGGTAATGATTTAAGTAAACCAAAATTGAATTAGACATAAATTTTTATTAGACAAAAAGGAGGGTTTCATACACATTTTGTTCAAATTGTCATGTAGTGGTACTCCTAGACTTATAAAGGCTATGTGCAGCGCCCCAGAGACTTGGTCGTTGCATTAATGTCGCTCCGCCACTCAGGGGAGTGATGTTACGTCTGATTGCACAAAAGGAGTTCACCTGACCAGGTATCAGTCACACACTACATTTCACACTTCAGCACCAGGGGGAGCAAAGGGTACTATGTATTAGGCCACTCCTCACACTTGGGTAAAACTGGGGCTGGATAGAAAGTTAGTGAGAAGCTGACTGGGTTGGAACCAGGCAACATCCTGTGGCAGAGGGTGTTGCGGGGGGAAGATTCAGGGGGGTCTCTGTCAGGGGTGGGATCCTGACAGTGACCTAGCGAACAGAACATTATGGAGCCGCGTCTGCACCCGTTGCGGTGGCATCCTAAGAAAGGTCACGAAGAGACGTTTATTGTGGAGAAGTGAGAAACGAGATTGCAGCAAATAGGAGATAAAGCCAGTAGGAGTCGTGCCTTAAGATCGTGGCAACATCTTACTGAGGCGTGTAGCCGGTGGCCGGAAAGCCGAGGAAGTATTGGGCTCCAAGCATTACTTCAAACAGCGGCAGGACAGTTGATTATAGGTTGGCTGTCTCACCTAAAACACCTAAGCAGACATAGGGGGCAATTGTGGGAGAGGGGCGACGCTAGGGTCCCGGAAGAACTCCAGGCCTACCCGTCATATGGGTGCGTCCTAGCCATATCATCTGGGGGACGGAGAAGAACATCAGAACAGATACGAGTTGTGAGAAAGAATATCAGAAACAGACACAACAGTTGTGAGGACTATCCCGTGGTGCTCAGCAGGGAGGTACTACAACACACAGGCGCTAGAAGGTAGGCACTGATTTCCACCTGCAAAGGAAACTCTGGATGTGCCTTCGGACCAGCCGGTCTCAGCCAGCCCTGTTAGCAGTACTCTGGATTGTGGATCCTGAAGCCTTCAGTAAAGAGGTAAAGAGACTGCAACCCTGTGTTCTCGTTATTCATTGCGACCTGCACCACGCACCATCACCACATCTTTCATTGGACGCCCCTTAGCAGGGTCACGAACCAGGTCTAGCCACCGTGACGACCCCAGGACCGAGACTGAGAGGCCCGGTACCGAGTACCCCATGGCCCTGCGTCTGGGGGTGCTCCAATTTGGCGTCACGAACAGGATCTACTTAAGCCTGAAGAAACAGGTCATGTGTGCCTTGGAACTGTGTCTGAATTGTGCTTGAACTGTGAGTTATTGCAAAGACTGTGCATTGCTGATTCCCGCCAAAACCGTCGCCATTACAGCGCTAAGAGGAGCGCAGGAGGAGAAGAAGGGCGTGGAAGTGGGCGTAGACAAGCTGAAGAGCGCGAAAGACAATGGCCGCCCAGTCTAATTGTTTCTGTATCCTGAGGACGTGTCCGTCAGCAGCTGAGGTCCGCCTTCTTATCCTCTTTGGAGGGTGGAGACCATGGAGACGGGGCCGCCCACGAAAGAGAACGTGGGAAGATGATCTAGAAGAAGGGACAGACATGGCGGCCTCCAAGCAGCCATGTGGGGACGACCCGACCCGGCGCCAGCCCGCATCGTTGGGAGTGAGCCAGGACCCACCGCTACAGCGGGTGCTGACCGCTGCAGAGCTGCTTGCGAGAGGAGGACCCGGCAGCCGCTCGCCGGACGAATGGGTGGTTGCGGCCGAAGCCCGGCAGGAGGCACGATGCTGGGAAGCCCATGCCCGAGTGAGTTCCCGGCTGGTCCACTCTGCAGAGATCCGCCTGTCCCCTGCGTTCCCCTCTTCACCCAACCCTACCGCGGAAGACCCACGGACCCCGTCACCAGGCCGTGAACCGCAGGAGCGGGATCTGGATCTGATGCCATGGATGGAGCACCGGCGGCGCCTGGTGGCCGCGTGGCGAAAGGAGAAGGAAAGAGAAGCCCGACCTGTGGCCGTGATCGATCTGAGGGCCGAAGTGAAAGATCCTCCGCCGAAGTGGGGTGTAGCGGTCACCTTTAAATCCCAGGAAGGAAGGGGAGTTATCCAGGAGATCGGGGAGCCGCTGAAGGTACATGTCGCTCGGGGCGAAGTGGAACCCTGCTATGGGGAGATTGACGCGGACCGCGACCTGCAGCCTGAAGATGCCGTAGTCTACACCCGGTGGCAGCGAGGGACTGGTTCGAGGGCTCAGGATGTCCAGCGGTGTGCAGCTCTTCAGGCCGCCCCTGAGGCCCAGGAGACCGGACCCCTTGTTGAGGAGCTGACTGCCGCCTGCATTATGGATCATCCGGTGGTCACGACCCAACGTGTGACCTTGAGTTCCACCCGTCCTCGGCTGAGAGGGGTGGACTTGGGGCCAAGCCTTCCTAAGCCGCAGAGGGCTACCTGTGAGGTAAAGCCCTGGTGGAAACCACCTCCTGATTTATGAGCCTAAACTGCAGAAAGCTGAAATTGTATATAGTTCATTAACTGTTCGTCTTCCGTGTCCTGTGCTGCTAATACCCGACCAGGGTTATTCTTAAAGGGATCCCTTTGTTTATCCGGGATCCCTATTGCTTTCTTTTATTTTTCTGCTCTTGTTTTTATTGTTGCTTTTGTTCATCAATGGTTACAAAGACTGCCGAATCATGGACGGTGAATGGTTCACAAACTGTATTGTAAATAGTTGGCACCTTCTTAAAGGTGCCCTTTACTGGTTTTACAAAAAAAGGAGAGCTCTTTGAAGAGACTGTTCCTGAATACAGCACAGAAGCTCTTGCCTTAACCGGACTTGCAGTTAGAGAGAGTCTGCATTACCTCAAAGAGACTTGGTTCCCTCTTAAAGGGAACGTTCACTTGTTGCACTTAAAGCATAATGTTGCCTTAAAGAAAGTAAATGGTAAAAATGTTTTACATAGAAGTAATATGTAGTTAGCTAGATAGTTATAGAGAATGTTTAATAATGTTACTAGAGATTGAGGACAGGAAAGAGTTGAAAGCTGAATTTCAATAAAGTAAACCCGTAGGGGTTAGTTAGTGAGTCCTCCTGAGAGCCATAGAGAGATGGTTAATTGATCCTGTACTAAGAAAAGAGGCAGTAAGCCTGGGCAGATAGACAGGCGGTCCTGCATATGAGAAATCAGAGAGTAAAAAGAAAAATGTTGCACTTAGAAAAGAGAAATAAAGAAAAAGTTAATTTATATTTTAGAGTTTTATAGTAAGCCTTTAGTGGGTTCAACCTATACGCCCTTAAAGGAAAAGTTAAATTATTGTTCAGAATTTGCACTTAGTAGAATACCCGGCTGGGTAATAGAAGTTATTTATAGTATGTTAATTAAAATATTTAAACATGTTTTTGTTTGTAACGTTCAAGAGTCCTCACCTCCCATAAAGGGAAGCACTGTTATATTTACTTGTTCATTGCATTTCAAAATTTTTTGTATGTCTTTTGCTGACATGTATTGTTGTTTTCTTCCCAGTCCGGGAGTACTGGATTTAACCGGGGGGGAGTGCAGCGCCCCAGAGTCCTGGTCATTGCAGTACTGATGCTCCGCCACTAAGGGGAGTGATGGTACCTCTGATGGCACTAAAGGAGTTCACCTGACCAGGTATCACAGTCACACACTACATTTCTCACTTCAGCACCAGGGGGAGCAAAGGGTTCTATGTATTAGGCCACTCCTCACACTTGGGTAAAACTGGGGCTGGATAGAAAGTTAGTCAGAAGCTGACTGGGTTGGAACCAGGCAACATCCTGTGGCAGAGGGTGTTGCGGGGGGAAGATTCAGGGGGGTCTCTGTCAGGGGTGGGATCCTGACAGTGACCTAGCGAACAGAACAGAATGTTACGGAGCCGCGCCTGCACCCGTTGCGGTGGCATCCTAAGAAAGGTCACGAAGAGAAGTTTATTGTGGAGAAGTGAGAAGTGAGAAACGAGATCGCAGCAAAAAGGAGATAAAGCCAGTAGGAGTCGTGCCTTAAGATAGTGGCAACATCCTACTGAGGCGCGTAGCCGGTGGCCGGAACGCCGAGGAAGTATTGGGCTCCAAGCATTACTTCAAACAGCGGCAGGACAGTTGATTATAGGTTGGCTGTCTCACCTAAGACACTTAAGCAGACATAGGGGGCAATTGTGGGAGAGGGGCGACGCTAGGGTCCCGGAAGAACTCCAGGCCTACCCGTCATACGGGTGCGTCCTAGCCATATCATCTGGGGGACGGAGAGGAACATCAGAACAGATACGAGTTGTGAGAAAGAACATCAGAAACAGACACAACAGTTGTCAGGACTATCCCGTGGTGCTCAGCAGGGAGGTACTACAACACACAGGCGCTAGAAGGTAGGCACTGATTTCCACCTGCAAAGGAAACTCTGGATGCGCCTTCGGACCGGCCGGTCTCAGCCAGCCCTGTTAGTAGTACTCTGGATTGCGGATCCTGAAGCCTTCAGTAAAGAGGTAAAGAGACTGCAACCCTGTGTTCTCGTTATTCATTGCAACCTGAACCACGAACCATCACCACATCTTTCATTGGACGCCCCTTAGCAGGGTCACGGACCGGGTCTAGCCACCGTGACAACCCCAGGACCGAGACAGAGTACCCCGCGGCCCTGCGTCTGGGGACGCTCCATATGCACTAAGTGTAAAGGCTGCCAAAAACTACAAGCAGGGTCATCCACACACCCTTGAAAGCACCAGTTGAAGTACCTCAGGACATGGCCATTAAAGGGAACCTGTCACCCCCAAAATCGAAGATGAGCTAAGCCCACCAGCATCAGGGGCTTATCTACAGCATTCTGGAATTCTGTAGATAAGCACCCGATGTATCCTGAAAGATGAGAAACAGAGATTAGATTATACTCACCCAGGGGCGGTCACACTTGTTTTTTGTTTGGCTTTTCTGCTAGGTTCCCTAAATGCTAAAACTGACCTGCCATTATTATTCTCCAGGTCATTACAAGTTCATAGACACCAAACATGTCTAGGTTCTCTTTTATCTAAGTGGTGAAAAAAAAATACAAACTTTGCTAAAAAAAAAAAAAAACCATTGCGCAATTTTCTGATACCCGTAGCGTCTCCATTTTTCGTGATCTGGGGTCGGGTGAGGGCTTATTTTTTGCATGCCGCGATGACATTTTTAATGATACCATTTTGGTGTGTATACAATCTTTTGATCGCCCGTTATAGCATTTTAATGCAATGTCAAGGGGACCAAAAAAAACTAATTCTGGCATTTTGACTTTTTTTTATTGCTATGTCGTTTAGCGATCAGGTTAATCCTTTTTTTATTGATAGATAGGATGATTCTGAAAGCGACGATACCATTTTTTTTTTACTTTTGCCATGCTTTAATAGCCCCCATGGGAGGCTAGCAGCTGCCACAACTTGATCGGCTCTGCCACAACTTAATCGGCTCTGCTACATAGAGGCGATGCTCAGATCGCTCCTGTGTAGCAAAATTACAGACTTGCTATGAGCGCTGACCACAGGGTGGCGCTCATAGCAATCAGGCATCAACAACCATAGAGGTCTCAAGGAGACCTCTGGTTGTCATGCCGATGCACCGATGACCCCCAATCACGTGACGGGGGTCAACGGTGCTCGCATTTCCAGCTCCAGCCAGATGGCCTGAAGTGCTTGTTAAATTCCGCTGTCGGAGTTTGACAGTGGCACTTAACTAGTTATTTGCCGCGGGTGGATCGCAATTCCACCAGCGTCTATTGCGGGCACATGTCAGCTGTTCAAAACAGCTGACATGCCCCGGCTTTGTTGCGGGCTCACCGCCAGAGCCCATATCAAAGCGGGGGATACTGCCATCGGACAGACTATTCATTTGATGTGGCCTAAATCAGCTAAAGAAGAGCTCAGTAATAGAAGACTTAGGCCCCTTTCACACATCAGTTTTTTGCTATCAGTCGCAATCCGTCTGATTTTGAAAAAAACGGATCCGGCGACTGATGCCGCCGGATCTGTTCTTTTCTCATAGACTTGTATTAGCAACGGATTGTGACGGATGGCCTCACATTTCATCTGTCGTTCGCCGATCTGTGGAAAATTGTTTGTCCGGTGACAGGAGACAACGGACAAAGTAACGTTTTTTGTGTAGCGTCGTTTGCTATAATGGAAGCCTATGGCGCCGGATCTGTTAAATGACAGAATTCGGAGACAGATTCCGTTTTTTTTAACTGAGCATGTTCCGATTTATTTAGGATCCAATTAGCCAGATCCGCTAGTCAGATCAGTCCAAAAAACGAATTCGTCGCATCAGTTTTTCACAATCTGATACGGATTCGTCAAGCCATTGGATTGTGACTGACGACAAAAAACTGATGTGTGAAAGGGGCCTTAAAATTATTTTTAGCCCACAATAAATGCACTTAAAAAGGACCGGTCAGACTCATTAATTAAGAATTGTCCAGTTTTTGCTCTTATTTTAGTCTTCCTGTTCCTCTGAATATATCAACTGTTCTTCCTTTAATTCCGCCATAAGATTCCAGAGACATGGGCCTTTTTTATATAGTACTAATTTTATGGTTCTTACAATTGGGCGGTGCTCACAGGGTAATAATGAGAAGCAGTCAAAAGACATGCCCCTAAGCATCATGTAAGAAACGCCCCAGAGGATCTGTGAGACACGCCCCAGAGGATGTTGTGAGACACATCCCAGAGGATCCTGTGAGACACGCCCCAGAGGATCCTGTGAGACACGCCCCAGAGGATCTTGTGAGACACGCCCCAGAGGATCCTGTGAGACACACCCCAGAGGATCCTGTGAGACACGCCCCAGAGGATGTTGTAAGACACATCCCAGAGGATCCTGTGAGACACGCCCCAGAGGATCCTGTGAGACATGCCCCAGAGGATCCTGTGAGACACGCACCTGGAGATCCTCAATAAAGACTAGATAAAAAGTGCAATATCTCTGGAAGTGTATGGCTGATTTAAAAAAAATCAAGGTTGCAGCGGGACTAAAATACGAGGAAGAACTGGAGACTTTTGGAGTTATGACATGTTTTATTCAAGTAAAAAAAATGTCCCCAAAGATATCCATACTATTTAAATTAAGGAAACACCAAGAAAAACTGAAAGAGTTGACATATCTAGACGCCCTTCATAGTTACCAAGGTTTGGAAGCACAAGAATTGGACAGATAAGGCTGGTTTCACACTTGCGTTTTGATCTGCAGCGTTTTTTTAAAAACAACGCATGCGTTTTTTTCCCTATGTTTAACATTAAAAACGCATGCATTTTTTTGTGTACGCGTTTGGCCGCGTTTAACAACGCATGCGTTTTTTTGCTGCATGCGGTCGATTGCAGAAATGCAACATGTAGTAATTTTTAGAGGCTTTTTTTGCCGCAAAAAAACTTATTGCTGTCTATGTAAACGCATGCGTTTTTATAGAAAAAAACAAGAATACACACTGACAAGCTACCCCCCCACCATCAAGGTGATAAAGGGATCCAAACCCTAACCCTAACCCTGACAAGCCACCCCCCACCATCAAGGTGATAAAGGGATCCAAACCCTAACCCTACCCCTAACCCTGACAAGCCACCCCCCACCATCAAGGTGATAAAGGGATCCAAACCCTAACCCTGACAAGCCACCCCCCACCATCAAGGTGATAAAGGGATCCAAACCCTACCCCTAACCCTACCCCTAACCCTGACAAGCCACCCCCCACCATCAAGGTGATAAAGGGATCCAAACCCTAACCCTACCCCTAACCCTACCTCTAACCCTAACACTATGACAGTCAATACTCTACGAGTTTATATTTTTAGTACTCTATAGCAATACCGTATATCTTGGGGTGTCCACATTGAACAAAGCTTTTTATTAGAAGAATGTCCTGGTCACCAGGTCAACATAATAGCCAATTCCTATGGATCCCTAGGATCCCTAGGGTTAGGGTTAGGGGTAGGGTTAGGGGTAGGGTTAGGGGTAGGGTTAGGGTTAGGATCCCTTTATCACCTTGATGGTGGGGGGTGGCTTGTCAGGGTTAGGGTTAGGGTTTGGATCCCTATATCACCTTGATGGTGGGGGGTGGCTTGTCAGGGTTAGGGTAGGGTTAGGGTTTGGATCCCTTTATCACCTTGATGGTGGGGGGTGGCTTGTCAGGGTTAGGGTTAGGATCCCTTTATCACCTTGATGGTGGGGGGTGGCTTGTCAGGGTTAGGGGTAGGGTTTGGATCCCTTTATCATCCTTGATGGTGGGGGGTGGCTTGTCAGGGTTAGGGTTAGGGGTAGGGTTAGGGTTTGGATCCCTTTATCACCTTGATGGTGGGGGTGGCTTGTCAGGGTTAGGGTTGGGTTAGGGGTAGGGGTAGGGTTTGGATCCCTTTATCACCTTGATGGTGGGGGGTGGCTTATCAGTGACCTGGTGACCAGGACATTCTTCTAATAAAAAGCTACCCCTAACCCTAACCCTAGGGATCCTAACCCTATCCCTAACCCTAACCCTAACCCTAGCTATTTCTATTTATAGTGGGTTTTCTAGTTGATTTTGATGAATGGCAGCTGTCACACACTTCTCAGCATGCGTTTCAAAAACGCAAACGCATGAAAAAACGCATGTAAATGTGTCAAAACACCGCGTTTTTGTTTCCAATGCAAAAACGCATGAGTCTAAAAAACGCAGCGTTTAAACGCGTTTACATGCGTTTTTTCACCACCTGCGTTTTTTTTTAAAACGCTGCAGATCAAAACGCAAGTGTGAAACCAGCCTTAGGTGCACCTGGTATTTTCTGGATACGTCCCCAAATAACCAGTAAGAAATGGGAACGCCCACATTTTGGGTTGGGTTTACATAAATCCTGCCTTCTTTCTGACTGCAAAATTGGGAAAGTTACCAAGTATGCCCCTACCTGCCAAGAGACCCATTTAGGTACCAGGGCCTGTTGGTACTTCTTGTGCATCCTTCTCGGAATCTGATGTCCCACCACAGGTATCCTCTTCTAGAAGTTTTGTGGGACAATATCTGTGGAATATTGAAGCGCCACCGCACAGTCTCCATACACGTGGCTGCTATGTGCATAGCTCCCAAACTGACCGCCCCAGTGGAATGCCAAAAAGTATACTTCATGGGTACCGTCCCTTTTAATCCAAACAATCCCTTTTATCCCAGACTTTTGAACAGGAGAACAATGAGGAGCCCTCTCCCCAGTACCTGCGCTCCGTCACGTACCGCACACCAGCACTTTTTTCTTTCCTCCACGTTCCCCCGCGTACAGCTGGCACCATTTTTACATTATTGCCACTTAATCTATGGCGCTATTGAATGAGACAAGGAATATTCGCCTGCAGGAATCTCCAGACATGCTGAAAGGATCGTTTAGATGCTAAGAGCAGTTGGCTATAACGACAACATATTGCTAGGTAAATTTTCATCGCTGTCAATTGAATTACGCATTATTGTTAATGGGAAGATGTCTGTTACACAACATTGAGCATGTGCCCCATTATGACCAATTTTGGACAATTTGCAGAAGAAACAAACGACCCCGAGGAAAGGAGAATTGTAAAAAGCTCGAGAAGAAAGTTGAGGAAGTGATCACTGAGTGAGTAATTGAGAAGTGGATATTTTCTCATTTGTAACATGTTCCGCTCGGATATTTAGACCTCTCTGACGCTCGCTGCAAATTACGGGAGGCGGGGGGAGAAGTTTAGGGGATTTACATATCCCGGGAGGGGCAGAAATAATGTACGAGACTGATCTTAATTGCTGACAGAAAACAAAGTTTCGCTCCTTCTTGTCTGTCTGACTTCGCTCTAGTGCACATTATGGAGTTGGCAGAAGACGAGTCCTCACCACAGAGACAATGGGAAATCAGGAGCCAGAGAGTTCAGTTTGGAAGGAAAATCTCTAGACTATTAAATGGAAATAACAAATCGGACCTGGTCTATCAAAACCTCCCGACAGGAAGACTCTGTTATTGACCATATGGCTGTACCATTCATAACATACAGTGCCCTCCATACCACATCATACCTCCATACAACAGTGCCCTCCATACCACACAGTGCCCTCCATACCACAGGGCCCTCCATATCATACAGTACCATTCATATTATACAGTGCCCCCCATACCACAGTGCCATCCATACCATACAGTACCATCCTTACCATACAGTGCCCTCCATACAACAGTGCCCTCCATACCACAGTGCACTCTATAACACAGTGCCCTCTGAACCACAGTGCCCTCTGTACCACAATACCCTCCGTACCACACAGAGCCCTCCATAAAACACAGTGCCCTCCGTACGACAGTACCATCCACTTCACACAGTGCCCTCCATACCACAGTACCCTCCATACCACAGTTCCCTTCATACCACACAGTACCCTCCATGCCACAGTGCCCTTCATACCACAGTGCCCTCCATACCACAGAGCCCTCCATACCACAGAGCCCTCCATACGACAGTGCCCTTCTTACCACAGTGCCCTCCATACCACACAGTGTCTTCCATACCATAGTACCCTCTATACTACAGTACCATTCATATCACAGTGCCCCCATACCACAGTACCCTCCATACCACAGTGCCCTCCATACTACAGTGCCCTCCATACTACAGTGCCCTCCATACCACACAGTGCCCTCCATAACACACAATGCCCTTCATACCACACAATGCCCTCCATACCATACAGTGCCCTCCATACCACAGGGCCATCCATACCATAGTACCCTCCATTCTACAGTACCATTCATACAATAGTGCCCTCCATACAACAGTACCATCCATGCCACAAAGCCCTCCATACAACAGTGCCCTCCATACAACAGTACTCTCCATACCACAGTGCCCTTCATACCACACAGTACCCTCCATACCACAGTGCCCTTCATACCACAGTGCCATCCATACCACAGAGCCCTCCATACCACAGTACCCTCCATACCACAGTGCCCTTCATACCACAGTGCCCTTCATACCACAGTGCCATCCATACCACAGAGCCCTCCATACCACAGTACCCTCCATACCACAGTGCCCTTCATACCACAGAGCCCTCCATACCACAGAGCCCTCCATACCACAGTACCCTCCATAGCACAGTGCCCTCCATACCACAGTGCCCTCAAAACCACAGTGCCCTCCATACCACAGAGCCCTCCATACCACAGTGCCCTCCACACCACAGTGCCCTCCATACCACAATGCCCTATATACCACAGTGCCCTCCATATCATACAGTACCATTCATATTATACAGTGCCCCCCATACCACAGTGCCATCCATACCATACAGTACCATCTATACCATACAGTGCCCTTTATACCACAGTGCCATCCATACCATAGTACTCTCCATACTACAGTACCATTCATGCCACAAAGCCCTCCATACAACAGTGCCCTCCATACAACAGTACTCTCCATACCACAGTGCCCTTCATACCACACAGTACCCTCCATACCACAGTGCCCTTCATACCACAGTGCCATCCATACCACAGAGCCCTCCATACCACAGTACCCTCCATACCACAGTGCCCTCAAAACCACAGTGCCCACCATACCACAGTACCCTCCATACAACAGTGCCCTCCAAACCACAGTGCCCTCCATACCCCAGTGCCCACCATACCACAGTACCCTCCATACCACAGAGCCCTCCATACCACAGTGCCCTCCATACCACAGAGCCCTCCATACCACAGTGCCCTCCATACCACGCAGTGCCCTCCATACCACACAGTGCCCTCCATACCACACAGTGCCCTCCATACCACACAGTGCCCTCCATACCACACACTGCCCTCCATACCACAGTACCCCCTCCATACCACAGTGCCCTCCATACCACAGTACCCTCCATACCACAGACCCCTCCATATCACAGTGCCCTCCATACCATAGTGCCCTCCATACCACAGTGCCCTCCATACCACAGTACCCTCTATACTACAGTACCATTCATACCACAGTGCCCTCCATACCACAGTACCCTCCATACAACAGTGCCCTCCATACCACAGTGCCCTCCATACCACAGTCCCCTCCATACCATACAGTACCATCCATACCATAGTCTATACCATAGTGCCCTCCATTTCACAGTGTCTTCCAAACCATAGTACCCTCTATACTACAGTATCATTCATACCACAGAGCCCTCCATACCATACAGTACCATCTATACCATACAGTGCCCTTTATACCACAGTGCCATCCATACCATAGTACTCTCCATACTACAGTACCATTCATACCACAGTGCCCTCCATACAACAGTGCCCCCATACCACAGTGCCCTCCATACCAGAGTGCCCTCTATACAACAGTGCCCTCCATACAACAGTACTCTCCATACAACAGTACTCTCCATACCACAGTGCCCTTCATACCACACCGTACCCTCCATACCACAGTGCACTTCATACCACACAGTAACCTCCATACCACAGTGCCCTTCATACCACAGTGCCCTTGATATCACAGTGCCCTCCATACCACATAGTGCCCTCCATACAATACAGTACCATCCATACCATACAGTGCCCTCTATACAACAGTGCCATCCTTACCATAGTACCCTCCATACAACAGTACCATCCATACCACAAAGCCACACAGTGCCCTCCGTGCGACAGTACCATCCACTTCACACAGTGCCCTCCATACCACAGAGCCCTCCATACCACTGTGCCCTCCATACTACAATATCATTCATACCACAAAGTGCCCTCCATACAACAGTGCCCTCCATACCACAGAGCCCTTCATACCACAGTGCCCTCCATACCACAGTGCCCTCTATACAACAGTGACCTCCATACAACAGTACTCTCCATACAACAATACTCTCCATACCACAGTGCCCTTCATACCACACAGTACCCTCCATACCACAGTGCCCTTCATACCACAGTGCCCTTCATACCACAGTGCCCTTCATACCACAGTGCCCTCCATACCACAGAGCCCTCCATACCACAGTACCCTCCATAGCACAGTGCCCTCCATACCACAGTGCCCACCATACCACAGTGCCCTCAATACCACAGTACCCTCCATACAACCGTGCCCTCCAAACCACAGTGCCCTCCATACCACAGTACCCTCCATACCCCAGTGCCCGTCATACCACAGTACCCTCCATACCACAGTGCCCTCCATACTACAGTGCCCTCCATACCACATTACTTTTTATTACTACAGTACCCCTCATACCATAGTACACTCCCTGACAGAAGTTATGTCGCTTATTCATGTTATGTAATTAGAAGCTTATAACCTGACGATAAATTCATCCATTGGTTGTATAAATTATTATTTTGAAAGCTGAAACCCTCGGAAATGTGGTTTAGGTTAAGAATATAAATTGGCAATGGTCACAGAATGGTCAGATTTTGGCAAGACAAAAGTTTTGTCGCCTGGTCATATAATGCACCCAATCCTAGTTTACATCCTCACCTGTGCTCAGTAAATGATCGGTTAATTAGTGTGTGTGTATAAAAAGAAACCCAGCACCCCAGACCTTCACTTGAACTGCAACTTGAGCTCTGACAACATGCCAAAAATGCACCCTGCGACCAAAGCCTGGATTATCAAGAGGCTGAAGACCAGATCCACTGCAGAGGTGGCTGGCACCTTTATTGTGTCTCAGCATCAAGTACAAAGAATTAAAAAAAGATATGAAGAGACTGGAGATGTTTGACAAGCCCAGGTCCGGCAGACCCCGCAAGACAACTGCTCAGGAGGAACATTTGCTGGTTAGAAAATCCAAAGCATGCCCCTCTTCTACTGCAGCAGAGCTCCAACAGGCCTGGTCACCTCAAGTCCCTCTGTCAACTAGAACAGTTTGTAGGATTCTGTCTCGAAGGGGCCTCCATGGTCGAATCAGTGCCCAGAAGCCAGCACTAAACAAAAGGCAAATAAAAAACCGTGTGGCATTTGGCAAAGTCCCACAGCCTGCTAAACAGATGGACGCTGGAAAAGTGGCAGAAGGTGGATTTCTCTGATGAATCTTCAGTAGAATTACACCACAGCCGCCGCAAATACTGCAGGAGACCTACTGGAGCCCGTATGGATCCAAAATACACCCAGAAAACAGTTACATTTGGTTGTGGAAAGATCATGGTCTGGGGTTACATTCAGTATGGGAGTGTGCAAAATATATGCAAGGTGGAAGGCAATATCAATAGCCTAAAATATCAAGAAGTATTAGCTACCTCTTATATTCCAAATCATAAAAGGGGGCAAATTCTGCAGCAGGATGGTGCTCCATCTCATACATCCATCTCTACAACAACGTTCCTCCAGGCAAAAAAGATCAAGGTGCTCAAGGACTGGCCAGCCCAGTCACCAGACATGAACATCATTGAGCATGTTTGGGGTAGGATGAAAGAGGAAGCTTGGAAAAGAAAACCAAAGAATCTAGATGAACTCTGGGAGGCTTGTAAGACTGCATTCTCTGCTATTCCTGATGACTTCATTAATGAATTGTATGAATCATTGTTGAACCGCATGGATGAAGTCCTTCAAACTCATGGAAGTCACACAAAATATTTAATATGACTAATAGCACTACAACTTCATTCACCAATGTTATGCAACATATATTTGTATTTTAAGTTAATTATTTGTTTGAATATCACATTACTTTCTGTTTGCGACAAAACTTTTCTCTTGCCAAAATCTGACCATTCTGTGTCCATTAACTGATCAATATTTCTGCATTGATGCCAATTTATTTTTTTAACCTAAACCACATTTCGGAGGGTTTCAGCTTTCAAAAGAATAATTTATACAACCAATGGATGAATTTAACGTCAGGTTATAAGCTTTTATTTACATAACATGGATAAGCGACATAACTTCTGTCAGGGAGTGTACTTTTCTTACCCCAGGTACTGTTTCCGGACTCGCGTAGTACACTTGCATTGAGTATGGTGGATACAGTCTAGTTGTGTTCTGGCCAGCAGTATCCATATCGCAGACTTGCCGTCACGGGACCGTCGTTCCCGGAGTGGACATCAGCGGATCCTCACAGTGCGCGGCTCCTGCGTTGGGAGGATTCAGGAGTCTGCAGCCGCATAAAGTGTCATTTTAGACCTGACAACCCCTATATGACAGATCTCGGTAGTTATGTGCCGAACATTGCCACTGATTTCATATGCCTTGAGTTGGCAGATTTGCCTCTATGATGGCTTTAGAAATTAGGCACATTTTTATTAATGTTGTAATCGTCAATCATACTAGTCACCACACAGCTTTTCTTGCCCCCTGAAGGTCAAATTGTCACTGTTATATCCTGTGATTCCAGTGGTGGACACAGCCGCCCCCTGCAGAAACAACTTATAGGATCATCATATCGGCACCATGTATGGAAAATATGAGATGATACATGGTGCCGATATGATGATCCTACATGCTCTAGCCCACCAGGGATAGTATTACTACCCCCATTATCTTTCCTAGATTACCAGGTATGCTTTAATTAATTCCATAACTGCTTAAAATAATATTTCTGGAAAATATTGGTTTAAAATTAATAATAACATCCCTGGTGGGCTGGGGTAGTAATTGAATAAATTATAGCATATCTGTTGCTCCAAGGCAGTTAAGGGATTAATGATAACATGCACGGAGGTCTAGAGAGTGAGTGAATAAATATATGATAACATAACATCCCTGGTGGTCTAAGGAGTTTAAGGAATAACACTTCTAGTGGTCTAGGGCAGTTAAGGGGTTAAAGACAACATCCTCAGTGATCTAGAGCTTGAAGGAATTAATGATAACAACCCTAGTAAGTTTAGATTGTGAATGCATTTCTTATAAAATCCCGGTGGCTTAGAGAGTGAAGGAATTAATAGTAACATCATTGGCGATATAGACAGCTAAAGGGTTAATATAACATTCCTTGTGGTATAGAGACGTGGATGGGTATAATGATAGCAGCCCTAGTAGTACAGAGAAGTGTAAGGGTTAATTATAACAGCCCTGACGGTCTGGAGCAGTGGATGGTTTAGTTATAACAACCCTGGTGGTCTAGAGAAGTGGATGGGTTAATAACAACCCTGGCGGTCTAGAAAAGTAAATGGGTTAATTACAACAACCCTGGCAGTCTAGAGAAGTGGATGGGTTAACAACAACCCTGGTGGTCTAGAGAAGTGGATGGGTTAATTATAACAACCCTGGCAGTCTAGAGAAGTGGATGAGTTAATTATAACAATGCTGGTGGTCTATAGAAGTGTATGGGTTAATTATAACAACCCTGGCGGTCTATAGAAGTGGATGGGTTAATTATAACAACCCTGGCGGTCTATAGAAGTGTATGGGTTAATAACAACCCTGGCGGTCTAGAAAAGTAAATGGGTTAATTACAACAACCCTGGCAGTCTAGAGAAGTGGATGGGTTAACAACAACCCTGGTGGTCTAGAGAAGTGGATGGGTTAATAACAACCCTGGTGGTCTAGAGAAGTGGATGGTTTAATTATAACAACCCTGGCAGTCTATAGTAGTGGATGGGTTAATTATATCAACCCTGGTGGTCTATAGAAGTGGATGGGTTAATTATAACAACCCTGGAGGTCTAGAGAAGTGGATGGGTTAATTATAACAACCCTGGCGGTCTATAGAAGTGGATGGGTTAATTATAACAACCCTGGTGGTCTATAGAAGTGGATGGGTTAATTATATCAACCCTGGTGGTCTAGAGAAGTGGATGGGTTAATTATAACAACCCTTGGTGGTCTATAGTAGTGGATGGGTTAATTATATCAACCCTGGAGGTCTAGAGAAGTGGATGGGTTAATTATAACAACCCTGGCGGTCTATAGAAGTGGATGGGTTAATTATATCAACCCTGGTGGTCTATAGAAGTGGATGGGTTAATTATATCAACCCTGGTGGTCTAGAGAAGTGGATGGGTTAATTATAACAACCCTTGGTGGTCTATAGTAGTGGATGGGTTAATTATATGAACCCTGGTGGTCTAGAGATGTGGATGGGTTAATTATGACAACCCTGGTGGTCTAGAGAAGTGGATGGGTTAATTATATCAACCCTAGTGGTCTAGAGAAGTGGATGGGTTAATTATATGAACCCTGGTGGTCTAGAGAAGTGGATGGGTTAATTATAACAACCCTTGGTGGTCTAGAGAAGTGGATGGGTTAATTATAACAACCCTGGTGGTCTAGAGATGTGGATGGGTTAATTATATCAACCCTGGTGGTCTATAGAAGTGGATGGGTTAATTATAACAACCCTTGATGGTCTAGAGAAGTGGATGGGTTAATTATATCACCCTGGTGGTCTAGAGAAGTGGATGGGTTAATTATAACAACCCTTGATGGTCTAGAGAAGTGGATGGGTTAATTATAACAACCCTGGTGGTCTAGAGAAGTGGATGGGTTAATTATATGAACCCTGGTGGTCTAGAGATGTGGATGGGTTAATTATAACAACCCTGGAGGTCTAGAGAAGTGGATGGGTTAATTATAACAACCCTGGTGGTCTAGAGAAGTGGATGGGTTAATTATAACAACCCTTGGTGGTCTAGAGAAGTGGATGGGTTAATTATATCAACCCTGGCAGTCTATAGAAGTGGATGGGTTAATTATATGAACCCTGGTGGTCTAGAGATGTGGATGGGTTAATTATAACAACCCTGGAGGTCTAGAGAAGTGGATGGGTTAATTATAACAACCCTGGTGGTCTAGAGAAGTGGATGGGTTAATTATAACAACCCTTGGTGGTCTAGAGAAGTGGATGGGTTAATTATATCAACCCTGGCAGTCTATAGAAGTGGATGGGTTAATTATATGAACCGTGGTGGTCTAGAGATGTGGATGGGTTAATTATAACAACCCTGGAGGTCTAGAGAAGTGGATGGGTTAATTATAACAACCCTGGAGGTCTAGAGAAGTGGATGGGTTAATTATAACAACCCTGGTGGTCTAGAGAAGTGGATGGGTTAATTATATCAACCCTGGTGGTCTAGAGAAGTGGATGGGTTAATTATAACAACCCTTGGTGGTCTAGAGAAGTGGATGGGTTAATTATAACAACCCTGGTGGTCTAGAGATGTGGATGGGTAAATTAGATCAACCCTGGTGGTCTAGAGAAGTGGATGGGTTAATTATATGAACCCTGGTGGTCTAGAGATGTGGATGGGTTAATTATAACAACCCTGGAGGTCTAGAGAAGTGGACGGGTTAATTATGACAACCCTGGTGGTCTAGAGAAGTGAATGGGTTAATTATAACAACCCTGGTGGTCTAGAGAAGTGAATGGGTTAATTATAGCAACCCTGGTGGTCTAGAGAAGTGGATGGGTTAATTACAACCCTGGTGGTCTAGAGAAGTAGATGGGTTAATAACAACCCTGGTGGTCTAGAGTAGTGCATGGGTTAATTATGACAACCCTGGTGGTCTAGAGAAGTGGATGGGTTAATTATAACAACCCTGGAGGTCTAGAGAAGTGGATGGGTTAAATATAACAACCCTGGTGGTCTAGAGAAGTGGATGGGTTAATTATATCAACCCTGGTGGTCTAGAGAAGTGGATGGGTTAATTATATCAACCCTGGTGGTCTATAGAAGTGGATGGGTTAATTATATCAACCCTGGTGGTCTAGAGAAGTGGATGGGTTAATTATAACAACCCTTGGTGGTCTAGAGAAGTGGATGGGTTAATAACAACCCTGGTGGTCTAGAGTAGTGCATGGGTTAATTATGACAACCCTGGTGGTCTAGAGAAGTGAATGGGTTAATTATAACAACCCTGGTGGTCTAGAGAAGTGAATGGGTTAATTATAGCAACCCTGGTGGTCTAGAGAAGTGGATGGGTTAATTATAGCAACCCTGGTGGTCTAGAGAAGTAGATGGGTTAATAACAACCCTGGTGGTCTAGAGTAGTGCATGGGTTAATTATGACAACCCTGGTGGTCTAGAGAAGTGAATGGGTTAATTATAACAACCCTGGTGGTCTAGAGAAGTGAATGGGTTAATTATAGCAACCCTGGTGGTCTAGAGAAGTGGATGGGTTAATTACAACCCTGGTGGTCTAGAGAAGTGGATGGGTTAATTATGACAACCCTGGTGGTCTAGAGAAGTGGATGGGTTAATTACAACCCTGGTGGTCTAGAGAAGTGGATGGGTTAATTATGACAACCCTGGTGGTCTAGAAAAGTGGATGGGTTAATAACAACCCTGGTGGTCTAGAGAAGTGGATGGGTTAATTATATGAACCCTGGTGGTCTAGAGATGTGGATGGGTTAATTATAACAACCCTGGTGGTCTATAGAAGTGGATGGGTTAATTATAACAACCCTGGTGGTCTAGAGAAGTGGATGGGTTAATTATAACAACCCTGGTGGTCAAGAGAAGTGGATGGGTTAATTATAACAATCCTTGGTGGTCTAGAGAAGTGGATGGGTTAATTATAACAACCCTGGCGGTCTATAGAAGTGGATGGGTTAATTATATGAACCCTGGTGGTCTAGAGATGTGGATGGGTTAATTATAACAACCCTGGAGGTCTAGAGAAGTGGATGGGTTAATTATAACAACCCTGGTGGTCTATAGAAGTGGATGGGTTAATTATATCAACCCTGGTGGTCTAGAGAAGTGGATGGGTTAATTATAACAACCCTGGTGGTCTAGAGATGTGGATGGGTTAATTATATCAACCCTGGTGGTCTAGAGAAGTGCATGGGTTAATTATGACAACCCTGGTGGTCTATAGAAGTGGATGGGTTAATTATATCAACCTTGGTGGTCTATAGAAGTGGATGGGTTAATTATATCAACCCTGGTGGTCTAGAGAAGTGGATGGGTTAATTATAACAACCCTTGGTGGTCTAGAGAAGTGGATGGGTTAATAACAACCCTGGTGGTCTAGAGTAGTGCATGGGTTAATTATGACAACCCTGGTGGTCTAGAGAAGTGAATGGGTTAATTATAACAACCCTGGTGGTCTAGAGAAGTGAATGGGTTAATTATAGCAACCCTGGTGGTCTAGAGAAGTGGATGGGTTAATTATAACAACCCTGGCGGTCTATAGAAGTGAATGGGTTAATTATAACAGCCCTGACGGTCTGGAGAAGTGGATGGGTTAATTATAACAACCCTGGTGGTCTAGAGAAGTGCATGGGTTAATTATGACAACCCTGGTGGTCTAGAGAAGTGGATGGGTTAATTATAACAACCCTGGCGGTCTAGAGAAGTGCATGGGTTAATTATGACAACCCTGGTGGTCTAGAGAAGTGGATGGGTTAATTATAACAACCCTGGCGGTCTATAGAAGTGAATGGGTTAATTATAACAGCCCTGACGGTCTGGAGAAGTGGATGGGTTAATTATAACAACCCTGGTGGTCTAGAGAAGTGGATGGGTTAATTATAACACCCATGGTGGTCTAGAGATGTGGATGGGTTAATTATATCAACCCTGGTGGTCTAGAGAAGTGGATGGGTTAATTATATGAACCCTGGTGGTCTAGAGATGTGGATGGGTTAATTATAACAACCCTGGAGGTCTAGAGAAGTGGATGGGTTAATTATAACAACCCTGGCGGTCTATAGAAGTGGATGGGTTAATTATATCAACCTTGGTGGTCTATAGAAGTGGATGGGTTAATTATATCAACCCTGGTGGTCTAGAGAAGTGGATGGGTTAATTATAACAACCCTTGGTGGTCTAGAGAAGTGGATGGGTTAATAACAACCCTGGTGGTCTAGAGTAGTGCATGGGTTAATTATGACAACCCTGGTGGTCTAGAGAAGTGAATGGGTTAATTATAACAACCCTGGTGGTCTAGAGAAGTGAATGGGTTAATTATAGCAACCCTGGTGGTCTAGAGAAGTGGATGGGTTAATAACAACCCTGGTGGTCTAGAGAAGTGGATGGGTTAATTATGACAACCCTGGTGGTCTAGAGAAGTGGATGGGTTAATTATAACAACCCTGGCGGTCTATAGAAGTGGATGGGTTAATTATAACAGCCCTGACGGTCTGGAGAAGTGGATGGGTTAATTATAACAACCCTGGTGGTCTAGAGAAGTGGATGGGTTAATTATAACACCCATGGTGGTCTAGAGAGTGAATACATGTATGATATCATCCCTGGTGGTCTAAGGATGTTAAGGAATTAACGAAGACAATCCTTATGGTCTAGGGCAGCTTAGGGGTTAAGTATAACATCCTTTATGGTCTAGGGTGGTAACGGAGTTAACAACAAAATCTTCGGTAGTCTAGAGCAATTAAGGGGTTAATGATAACATTCTCAGTGGTATAAAGAGTGAAGGAATTAATTATATCATCTTCTAGTGGTCTAGAGAGTGATTATATTTATTATAACATCCCTTATGGTCTAGGGCAGTTAAGGGGTAAATGATAATATTCCTGGTGGGCTAGAAAGTACAGAAATTAATGTTAACATTCCTGGTGGGATAATCAAGTAAGAGGTTAATAATAACATCCTTGATCGTCTAGAGAAGTCAAGGGGTTAATGATAACATCACAGGTGATCTACAGAATGAAGGACATCATGCTAACATTACTGGCGGTCTAGGCAGTTGAGTGGTTAATGATAAGATTCATGGTGGTCTAAAGGGTAAAGTAATTGATATTAACATCCTTGGTGGTCCTGGCAGTTAAGGGGTAAATAATAACTTCCCTGGTGGTGTAGGGAAGTTGCGGGGTTAATGATAACATCCCTGGTGGTGTAGGGAAGTTGCAGGGTTAATGATAACATCCCTGGTGGTGTAGGGTAGTTGCGGGGTTAATGATAACATCCCTGGTGGTGTAGGGAAGCTGCGGGGTTAATGATATCATCCCTGGTGGTGTAGGGAAGCTTCGGGTTAATGATAACATCCCTGGTGGTGTAGGGAAGCTGCGGGGTTAATGATAACATCCCTGGTGGTGTAGGGAAGCTGCGGGGTTAATGATAACATCCCTGGTGGTGTAGGGAAGTTGGGGGGTTAATGATAACATCCCTGGTGGTGTAGGGAAGCTGCGGGGTTAATGATAACATCCCTGGTGGTGTAGGGTAGTTGCGGGGTTAATGATAACATCCCTGGTGGTGTAGGGAAGCTGCGGGGTTAATGATATCATCCCTGGTGGTGTAGGGAAGTTGTGGGGTTAATGATAGCATACCTGGTGGTGTAGGGAAGCTGCAGGGTTAATGATAACATCCCTGGTGGTGTAGGGTAGTTGCGGGGTTAATGATAACATCCCTGGTGGTGTAGGGTAGTTGCGGGGTTAATGATAACATCCCTGGTGGTGTAGGGAAGCTGCGGGGTTAATGATAACATCCCTGGTGGTGTAGGGTAGTTGTGGGGTTAATGATAACATCCCTGGTGGTGTAGGGAAGTTGTGGGGTTAATGATAACATCCCTGGTGGTGTAGGGAAGTTGGGGGGTTAATGATAACATCCCTGGTGGTGTAGGGAAGTTGCGGGGTTAATGATAACATCCCTGGTGGTGTAGGGAAGCTGCGGGGTTAATGATAACATCCCTGGTGGTGTAGGGAAGTTGGGGGGTTAATGATAACATCCCTGGTGGTGTAGGGAAGTTGCGGGGTTAATGATAACATCCCTGGTGGTGTAGGGAAGTTGCGGGGTTAATGATAACATCCCTGGTGGTGTAGGGAAGTTGTGGGGTTAATGATAACATCCCTGGTGGTGTAGGGAAGTTGTGGGGTTAATGATAACATCCCTGGTGGTGTAGGGAAGCTGCGGGGTTAATGATAACATCCCTGGTGGTGTAGGGAAGTTGGGGGGTTAATGATAACATCCCTGGTGGTGTATGTGTAGAGACCGCAGATAAAGAAGGATGCAGGGACAAAGAGGAGTCAGAAAGCAAATAACGTTTTTTTAACTTTCCTTTAACTTCCAACCCAACAAAGAATAACAACAGTTTTCCACACAGGGAACTTAGGTACACGATCACAATTTCACAGTAAATCCTATCTACTATATAGGCGCCCTGAACTAAACCCGCGAAACACGACAGCGCCTCACTAGTGACCCACTAACAAGAACAAGTCAACCAAGTTCACTTATCAGCGTTGTTTCAACGATGCAGTCCTGATGGTGAAGCTCCGTCAGCGGCGTAGTCCTGATGGTGAAGCTCCGTCAGCGACGTAGTCCTGATGGCGGGGGAAGGAGGTGTCCTCCGTTGACGGGCCCAGGTGTAGATTCGAGTCCAGAATGTCTTTTGCGGTGCTGTGTTACCTCCCACAGGCGGACGTTGATCCGGGGTAACAGTTTCCACGTCCAGAGAGGGGTCTTTTTGAGAAGAATTAGCAGAATAATCGGTATCAGTCACAGCTAAGAAAAACCCAGGAGGGCCCGGAGTACTCTGTGGCAAGATGCTCCCGGGGAGCACGGTAATATTGTCCCTGAGCTGATCAGCGCTACCCCTCTGCCTGGGGGGTCGCTGACGACGAGTGCGCCTCTTTTTGGGGGCTCTGGTAATTGCCCGCAGTGTCTGTTGCACGTTCTCCCCCTGCTTCCAGCAAGTCTCACTGCGGCCTGCACACACACAACAACTGCGCTGCAGTTTCCTCTCCTCAGAGATTTCCCGCGCTTCTCTGTCCCTGCTTTCGCGCGTTTTGCTTTTTATCCTCTCCTCTCCCTGCGTCACTCTGCCTCCTGTCACATGAGCCTGGCTTCCCATGCGCCCCTCAAATCCGTCCCCCGGAACCCCGACTCCCGGCAACAATGGTTCCACCCGTCTGCACAGCTCACCAGGTCCCTGTCCCCTACATTCCCCCACCCTGTATGCTCGCCAGTCCCCGGGCGAGGCCTTCGCACTGACAGGTCGCCCATCTGACGGGTTGTTCCACACTTGGGTCTGTCTAGTGTGTAAGTCAGGACTGTAGCGAGTTGGGGGTCTACCGGCAGTAGAACGTTCAGAACGTCGTGGCTCGGGTCTTTGTGTAGGGGGTGTTGGGGGAATGTCGTCAGCGGAAGGGTGACTGGTCAGGGGTAGTGTAGTAGTCGATATAGGGGGAGTATTTTGACGCCGTTCTTCTTCTTCATCATCTTCTTCATCCCACCAATGGTTGTTGGGGGACTCAGTCGTAGGTGGCTCTTCCCTGATTGCGGATTCCGGGGTGTCCGAGTCAACAGAGCGACACAACCGGAGCATGTTGCGATGAAGAATGCGAGTACCTGTACTTCCGGGGGCCTCAGACTGCACTTCATATACAGGTCCATGCGGGTCTATACGGCGAAGCACCCGATAGGGTGTTTTTTCCCAACGATGGTCTAACTTGTTTTGCGGTCTTTGCTCTCGAACGAGTACTCGATCACCTGGCCGGAACTCTGGGGGTTTTGCTGTAGGGGTGCTCCGATGCTCCACTTCCCGAATTCGAGTGTGTACCAGTCGGTGTAAGGTCTGCAGCCGATGCAGATGATCACGCACCCACGAAGCCATCCCTGTTCGGGGGCCTTCTTCCTCCGAAGACAGTTCCAGATCTGTCATGCCTTTTCCTGAGCGCCCAAAGACCACTTCATACGGGGTGCGTCCTGTGACTTGATGAACTCTATTGTTGTAGACCCACACTAGGTCAGACACATACTCCGGCCAGCGAGCCTTCTGATCTTGTTCTAGCGCACGCAGCATTTGAAGCAAAGTCCGGTTAAACCGCTCACAAGCCCCATTTCCCTGGGGGTGATACGGTGTGGTGCGTGACTTATCAATGCCGTAGAGGCGATGCAGCTCTTCCATGACTTTGCCCAAGAAACAGGCGCCTTGATCCGAATGTATTCGCCTCGGACAGCCGTAAACTTGAATAAAGTTCTTACAGATAGCGCTCGCCGCCGACTCAGCTGTCTGATCACGGATAGGGGTGACTACCGCGAATTTTGAAAAATGATCTACCATAACGAGGCAGTGTTCGTAGCCTTGATGCGCTGCTCCAATGGTAATGTAGTCTATCATTAATACTTCAAAAGGGGCAGACGTCGTGATGCTCTGCACAGGCGCCCTTTCCTCCGGTGACTTGGTTAGCTCACATTGTCAACATTGTCTACAGGCAGTTTGTACTTCCGCAAGCAGCCGAGGATGATAGAACCAAGTTTGCAGCCACTTAAACATCCTCTTCACTCCGAAGTGTGCCCCGGACTCATGAGCTTCTTTAGCAACTGCGGCCACCACGGGCCCTGGTAAGACCATCTGCCAGGTCGGCTCGGAATCTGCCTGAGCCATGGTTAAGTGGCATAAGAGCCCGTCCTGAAGAGTTAGGCGCTCCCACTGCCGCAGAAGAAGGTTCAGGTCTGACGGGAGAGTTTGTCCAGGGGTTCTCACGGGCAATAGACCATTCGTTATCCACTGTCGCAATGGAGCTAGTTCCTGGTCTTCCTGTTGCAGCCGTATCCATTCGTCCCGACTCTGAACCAACAGTCCTGTAGCCGTTCCGTTCCCGGTCTGTTCCCGGCTCACAGCCGTCCGAGCAGCGCCCCCGATGGCGTAGGGGATTTCTTCTCCCTCCAGCTCCTCATCTCGGTTAGTTCTTGGGGGGTTCTTCCGCAGACGAGATAATGCGTCAGCATGAACATTCTCCGCTCCTCGCTTGTAGAGGATACGGTATCTGTACTTGGCCATCCGGGCTACCCAGCGCTGTTCCAGGGCACCCAATTTCGCATTTTCCAGATGTGCCAATGGGTTGTTATCCGTGCGTATCAGCACCTCGGAACCGGCCAGGTACTCAGCGAACCGCTCCGTCATAGCCCACACCACGGCCAGCAGCTCCACCTTGAAAGAACTATAATTGTCCGGGTTCAACTCAGAGTCATGAAGAGACCGACTCGCATAGGCGATCACTCTCTCCCGCCCATCCTGAACCTGAGACAACACAGCCCCCAATCCCTGAGAGCTGCCGTCGGTGTGTAGGATGAACGGTTGCGAAAAGTCCGCATAAGCCAACACCGGCGGCTCCATGAGAGCTGTCTTCAAGTCCCGGAACGCTGCTTCTTGTGGCTCCTGCCATTGTATCTTCTTTCCCCGTTCCTTGGGGGAGCTTCCTTTCAGCAGGACTTGTAGATTGTGAGAACGGCGAGCAAAGTTCTTCACGAAGCGCCGGTAGTACCCAGCGAGGCCCAAGAACGCCCGTACATCCTTGGCGGTCTCCGGTGTGGGCCACTCCTGGATTGCGGCAATCTTCTCCTGCGATGGCCGGACTCCTTCGGCGGACACCACATGCCCCAGGTACTCGATCTGTTCCCGGAACAAGTGACACTTCTGGGGCTTCACCTTAAGTCCGTATTTCAGCAACCGGTCTAGTACCTGCTCCAGTCGGCACAGATGTTCCTCGAATGTTGGAGCATAGATGATGATGTCATCCAGATAAATGAGAGTGACCTCGAAGTTCAAATCCCCCAGACACCGCTCCATTAATCGTTGGAAGGTGCCTGGAGCGTTGGCCAGCCCAAACGGCATTCGATTGAACTCGAATAGTCCCATGGGAAGGATAAACGCTGTCTTAGGACGATCTGCTTCTGTCATCGGGACCTGCCAGTATCCGCTGGCTAGGTCTAAGGTGGAAAAATATTTGGCCCGACCCAGCACGGAGAGAGACTCCTCGATACGGGGAAGTGGATAAGAGTCTCGGACGGTGCATGCATTTAGCTTACGATAGTCCACACAGAACCGGAGCGTGCCGTCCTTTTTCCGCACCAGCACGATCGGGGCAGCCCACGGGCTCTGACTCTCGCGGATCACTCCCTTTTGTAGCATCTGGCCTAACAACGTCTTTACTTCCTGGTACATCTGCGGGGGAATCTGTCTGTACCGCTCCCTGATGGGCACTGTATCTCCGGTCGGAATTCCATGTTCGATGGCCGTGGTACAGCCAAAATCATCTTCATGTTGTGCGAACACTTTAGCATAATGTCCAAGGAGTCGCTGCACTTGTGAGATCTGTGATGGATCCAGGCCCGACAATTCCGTCCGCATGTGCTCCAGAATAGTTTGACCCTTTCGAAACGCTATTGGCTCAGGATCCTGTGTAGACCGGACACTGACCATCCAGGGATCAGGGGAATCCACCGTTAACTGCAAAGTATCTGGAGGGGGCATCACTTCTAAAGGTCGTAACACTTTGGCCATCTCACTTCGGACCCGTAGCACGACATCGTGTTCGTCCACATTCACACATCGCACTGGTACGGCCCCATTTTTAACAGTAGCCAGGGATCGGGCCACCAGCAGTCCTGTGGGCAAAGGGGATGTAAAGGTGGGCTCAATCTGTACTTGTACTCCTTCTAGAGGGATGCGAGCTCGTATGGGCAGGGATATAACAGTCTGTCCTGGGGGGAACGTCACCTTTGCTGTCGGGGAAGTAATTACTCTCCCTAGTATGTCTCCCTCCTGACAGGTCTCTTGTACTCGGACTTCCCTCACTAACTGTCTGAACACGGAGCCCTGAGGTGTACTGGTCCCCCACTGATTGAGTGTCTCTTGCGTAGTCTCCCCTAACAGAAAACTGCCAAAATCTTTCAATACGTTCATCCCCAAGGTTACAGTATGTTGTGGGCCGGGATCTCCCCGTGTTAACACAACCCCCCGGCGGCCCAGGTCCTTCCCACATAAAGATATTTGCATCCAGGTGACCCCTTCCACTGGGATGGGCAGCTGATTGGCGGCCTGTAACCGAATTACGGGACCCCATTGGGGTCTGACTGTCAAAGGAAAGTGTTTTCTAAAATAAGCCTCGGGCATAGTCGTTACTTGGGACCCGGTGTCCACCAGACAACGGACAGCCCGCCCTTCAAACTCTGCCCAAACCAGGGGGCAGCTGGCAACCAAATTTCCGGGACTTTCACCACCCATCCGCGGGGACTCTGGCTCCGAGCGTCGTCCCCTTAGCTCGGAGCCCTCTAGTTTAACGCCTGACGGGACGAGGCCCTCCCTCTCCGGGGGCACTCCCGTGCGAAATGTCCTGCCTCCCCGCAACCATAGCAAGCACCGGGGACCGGATAATATCCTGGACGAGCGCCACGAGCTGGACTCCCAGACCCTTGCCCCCGGGGTAGCTCCCTTGGGCTTCGCGCATTCTTTTTAACTTCAGCCAGTTCGTCCCTGATTTGTTTGAGCTCCTGCCGCATCTCCTGAACCCACGACGGCTCACCCCCTCCTGGTGCAGCGGTCTGGATAACCTGAGTCTCTCCTGTCAGGACCGTCACCCCCCTCTCTTGCTCCCGGGTGCGGGCCTCATTGCCTATGTCGGAGAAAGTCAGGCGCGGGTCGACCCGCACTCGTTCACGTAGAGCCTGTTTGGTCAACTCATCTCGCAGTCCCGTCACCAGTTGGTCGCGCAGGGTCACGTCAACATGTCCCATCCCCATACCATCTTTCCGCACGATTGCAATGTTTAGCTCTTGCAGAGCATTCATGTACTGAGTGACAGTCTCGCCTTCTTTTTGTCGCCGTCCAAACAACCGGGCCCGCAGTTCTCCCACGTCGGTGGGATCCCCGTGCGTTTCCCTCTAACACATTTAACACCCCGGTAAAAGTATTCCGCTCTGTGGGGGGTCTCAACATCACTGAATCTCAGGCCTCTCCGTCTAAGGCCATAATGGCCACCTCTGCTTCCAGGGCCGGGGTCATAGGATGCATCCTCAGCAGCCCCCGCATCCTTTCAGTCCAACTCCACAACAACATGTTGCTCCCATTAAACTTGGGCAGGTTATTCAACATGGCCCCCAATGAGAGAGACGCTCTCGGGCCAGCCCCATCCTCCGTATCTTCTGGCTCCCTCTTTGGATCCTGCATCCTGCCGACTACGCCAAATGTAGAGACCGCAGATAAAGAAGGATGCAGGGACAAAGAGGAGTCAGAAAGCAAATAACGTTTTTTTAACTTTCCTTTAACTTCCAACCCAACAAAGAATAACAACAGTTTTCCACACAGGGAACTTAGGTACACGATCACAATTTCACAGTAAATCCTATCTACTATATAGGCGCCCTGAACTAAACCCGCGAAACACGACAGCGCCTCACTAGTGACCCACTAACAAGAACAAGTCAACCAAGTTCACTTATCAGCGTTGTTTCAACGATGCAGTCCTGATGGTGAAGCTCCGTCAGCGGCGTAGTCCTGATGGTGAAGCTCCGTCAGCGACGTAGTCCTGATGGCGGGGGAAGGAGGTGTCCTCCGTTGACGGGCCCAGGTGTAGATTCGAGTCCAGAATGTCTTTTGCGGTGCTGCGTTACCTCCCACAGGCGGACGTTGATCCGGGGTAACAGTTTCCACGTCCAGAGAGGGGTCTTTTTGAGAAGAATTAGCAGAATAATCGGTATCAGTCACAGCTAAGAAAAACCCAGGAGGGCCCGGAGTACTCTGTGGCAAGATGCTCCCGGGGAGCACGGTAATATTGTCCCTGAGCTGATCAGCGCTACCCCTCTGCCTGGGGGGTCGCTGACGACGAGTGCGCCTCTTTTTGGGGGCTCTGGTAATTGCCCGCAGTGTCTGTTGCACGTTCTCCCCCTGCTTCCAGCAAGTCTCACTGCGGCCTGCACACACACAACAACTGCGCTGCAGTTTCCTCTCCTCAGAGATTTCCCGCGCTTCTCTGTCCCTGCTTTCGCGCGTTTTGCTTTTTATCCTCTCCTCTCCCTGCGTCACTCTGCCTCCTGTCACATGAGCCTGGCTTCCCATGCGCCCCTCAAATCCGTCCCCCGGAACCCCGACTCCCGGCAACAATGGTTCCACCCGTCTGCACAGCTCACCAGGTCCCTGTCCCCTACATATGGAAGCTGCGGGGTTAATGATAACATCCCTGGTGGTGTAGGGAAGCTGCGGGGTTAATGATAACATCCCTGGTGGTGTAGGGAAGCTGCAGGGTTAATGATAACATCCCTGGTGGTGTAGGGTAGTTGCGGGGTTAATGATAACATCCCTGGTAGTGTAGGGAAGCTGCGGGGTTAATGATAACATCCCTGGTGGTGTAGGGAAGCTTCGGGTTAATGATAACATCCCTGGTGGTGTAGGGAAGTTGCGGGGTTAATGATAACATCCCTGGTGGTGTAGGGAAGTTGCGGGGTTAATGATATCATCCCTGGTGGTGTAGGGAAGTTGCGGGGTTAATGATAACATCCCTGGTGGTGTAGGGAAGTTGCGGGGTTAATGATAACATCCCTGTTGGTGTAGGGAAGTTGCGGGGTTAATGGTAACATCCCTGGTGGTGTAGGGAAGTTGCGGGGTTAATGATAACATCCCTGTTGGTGTAGGGAAGTTGCGGGGTTAATGATAACATCCCTGGTGGTGTAGGGAAGTTGCGGGGTTAATGATAACATCCCTGGTGGTGTAGGGAAGTTGCGGGGTTAATGATAACATCCCTGGTGGTGTAGGGAGGTTGCAGGGTTAATGATAACATCCCTGGTGGTAAGGGGAAGTTGCAGGGTTAATGATAATATCCCTGGTGGTGTAGGGAAGTTGCGGGGTTAATGATAACATCCCTGGTGGTGTAGGGAAGTTGCGTGGTTAATGATAACATCCCTGGTGGTGTAGGGAAGTTGCGGGGTTAATGATAACATCCCTGGTGGTGTAGGGAAGTTGCGGGGTTAATGATAACATCCCTGTTGGTGTAGGGAAGTTGCGGGGTTAATGGTAACATCCCTGGTGGTGTAGGGAAGTTGCGGGGTTAATGATAACATCCCTGGTGGTGTAGGGAAGTTGCAGGGTTAATGATAACATCCCTGGTGGTGTAGGGAAGTTGCGGGGTTAATGATAACATCCCTGGTGGTGTAGGGAGGTTGCAGGGTTAATGATAACATCCCTGGTGGTAAGGGGAAGTTGCAGGGTTAATGATAATATCCCTGGTGGTGTAGGGAAGTTGCGGGGTTAATGATAACATCCCTGGTGGTGTAGGGAGGTTGCAGGGTTAATGATAACATCCCTGGTGGTCTGGGGCAATTACAGCATTGGTAATACCATCCATGGTGATGAATGAGGGCTGTTAATGATGGGGTTACAGAAGAGAAAACCAAATCGAATTATTTCCTAATTCACGGTCCGATCCCAAATCACTAGGGAACCAGGGACCAATTAGTGACACAGGGTGACAGACCGGAGCGCTGTGGTAAAAGTTTTGGTGCAGTTTTGCCCCCACTGGGACGTCTCGGGGGGCTCCTCTTCATAGAGGCCATGCCGGGAAGCAGCAGAATAACATGGGACTCAGGGTCTCGTATAAGCGTCCACTCCAGACTCTGACACCCCCCCCCGCCCGTATATTTCGGATTACGCCCCCTCCCGCGTCGTGAGACTTTGGAAATTGCTATTGATACAGGACCTCCCGTCCGCCTTCTCCTGTCACTTATCGTGGAAGGAAACAAGAAGAGTTCGGAAACCGAGACAGTGATAAATGTCTTTCCCAAATAAATCAATAACCCGTCGTCCGTCCTCCGTGGCCATGATTAAACTGTCAGCTATTCCCCGTCCTCCTCCTGCAAAACTAACGCTGCTTTATAGTGACACCTGATTGGCAGCCGCTTTACGGGCGGCGCGCCCTGATTGGCAGCAGGGTTACACTTACCCCGTAGGCAAAAAAAAATCAAAAAAATCAAAAAATGTAATTTCCCAACGCTCCATGACCACCCGAGTCCTGAGCCTGTCATTCACCCTACGAATTCGGAGAATTTTGCCATTTTATTTCTTTTTCCTTAAGTCACATTAACATATGAAAAGAGACAGCTGACAGGGCGCACAAGTCAAGCAGAGCCGGGGACGGCTTCCAACTTTCCTCCCCACCTAAAAAAAATTAAAGTTTGACTCTTCCGAGAATTTCAAAGTGTGTTTGTTTAAAGATTGGGAACTCCGATAAGACGCAAAAAAAAACAAAAAAAAAACACGGACATGATCTGCAATTTGTTCTAATGCCGTGGACTCGAAGGGTCTGAAATGAGAACCGGGCGCGACCGATGGCGTTTGATGTGATCCGCGCTCTTTAGAATTCTTCACTACCTCAGTGTTAAAGCGTGGACGGCGCAAGTGTTTTCAATGATCTCTAATTGCATCCATCCGGCGAGGTCCGGGATATAAAAAAAAATTAAAAAATGTGTTTTTTTTTTAACTTTTTTTTCTTTTTTACTTTTTTTTTTCTTTTTTAGCAGGCTCATATGGCAAATTATCCCTTTGTTCCTCGGGTACGGCATGCACGGTCCTGGCGGAATCTGGTATCTCTTAGTATAATCTATTGTTTAAAGATCCGCAATTCTCCTGATAATGAGAACGCTCCGTGTTTGCGTAGGTGCGCTAATCTAATTCAGAGACGGGGAGGGCTGCTACAAATTTTGCAAATTGAGCGGAATTCCAGAGAAGGAAGAGAAGTGCCGGCGCGGGAGAGAAGAAGTTCTCCTGCTGGGTTTTCCTCACAGAGGATTAACTGTTTCAAGGCAGTATATTGGGAACAGAGGACCTGTCAACTTTCAGGATATGTTAGTTTTGGTATAAAATGCTGCCGAAACTTTTTTTTTTTTAATAGACATTTATTGTGTTATTCCTCTGTTATTCCTTCTGGAAACAATTGTTAAGCAAACACTGTCAGTGTGTAAGGAAAAAAGGGAATAGCTGACAATTTATTGATACATTTCCAGGAGTAATAACAGAATAGATTATACAGAATTTTAATAAATCCATACAGTGTTGTGTGAAAGTTTGTGAAACTTCCAAACTTTCCATATTTCGCCATAAATGGGTCCTCCTCGTGGAGTATTCATGAAAATTAATGTAAACTAATGTGAGTGAGGCCTTTAGTTGCTTAGACGTTACCCTTGGGTTGCATTGTGACCCTGAGAACTATTAGGCTAAGATGAGATTTTGATGCAGCATTGTTGTTTTTTTTAAATGCAATAACTTATCTTACTTGAAATCTGCAATATCAAAAACTCACCAAAAAGCTCATCTTGGGAGCGTACCCTCATATGCCTTGCTCTTGAGATAGCGGTATTTTTAACACTTGAAACGTCAGGGGGTCCTGCCATTCGTTCATACTGACAGCCTGAGTCTCTCCACATTTGGTAAGATGTACCCTTCCCAACCCTGTATTTATGTTCACTTGGTCTGAGGAAGATATGCATGTATGCATTAACGGGCTGGTGTTGTGTTGCTCCTACCTACAAATACAATAGATGCCTCGTACACATCACATGACTTGTTTGGTTTTGATGTACTCGTGGCCGCCTTTCGTTTGTCTGTCTTCCCTATAACCTTTTTTTACAAACTGTAATTTTTAAAAGAAATTTGTTAAATATAATTAATATTTAAACCTTTCTACGCCACGTACTCGTGTTTCTAAGTAGCTACAAACAAGTATAGATTCTTCCCTCCAAGAGAAATGGGCCAATTATCCTAATCATATTCTGAGTTTGACCAATGTGACCATAGTGTGATCCAATTCTCTCGGATGTGGAATAGATGGAGAAAAAAAAGTCTCCATCTTCTCCATTGTGTCAATCCGATGTCTCCATCTTCTCCATTGTGTCAATCCGATGTCTCCATCTTCTCCATTGTGTCAATCCGATGTCTCCATCTTCTCCATTGTGTCAATCCGATGTCTCCATCTTCTCCATTGTGTCAATCCGATGTCTCCATCTTCTCCATTGTGTCAATCCGATGTCTCCATCTTCTCCATTGTGTCAATCTGATGTCTCCAGATTCTCCATTGTTTCAATCCAATGTCTCCATCTTCTCCATTGTGTCAATCCGATGTCTCCATCTTCTCCATTGTGTGAATCCGATGTCTCCATCTTCTCCATTGTGTCAATCCGATGTCTCCAGATTCTCCATTGTGTCAATCCGATGTCTCCATCTTCTCCATTGTGTCAATCCGATGTCTCAGTCTTCTCCATTGTGTCAATCCGATGTCTCCATCTTCTCCATTGTGTCAATCCGATGTCTCCATCTTCTCCATTGTGTCAATCCGATGTCTCCAGATTCTCCATTGTTTCAATCCAATGTCTCCATCTTCTCCATTGTGTCAATCCGATGTCTCCATCTTCTCCATTGTGTCAATCCGATGTCTCCATCTTCTCCATTGTGTCAATCCGATGTCTCCAGATTCTCCATTGTGTCAATCCGATGTCTCCAGATTCTCCACTGTTTCAATCCAATGTCTCCATCTTCTCCATTGTGTCAATCCGATGTCTCCATCTTCTCCATTGTGTCAATGCGATGTCTCCATCTTCTCCATTGTGTCAATCCGATGTCTCCAGATTCTCCACTGTTTCAATCCAATGTCTCCATCTTCTCCATTGTGTCAATCCGATGTCTCCATCTTCTTCATTGTGTCAATGCATCTGAATATTGGATCAAACTCGGCAATGCAGCAATTTGTTCTCTGTCAGAGGAACAAAATCGATCATATTCACAGCAAATATCACAAATATCATTGTTCCGAGTGAGATCTGATGTTTTGTGAGATCGCACTTGGAACAAAAATACGCTCTTCTGCTCCTGCGCTCAGAGTGATCATTGTACACCTGTGCTTAGAGTGATTATTGTTGGTCAAGGGTAATAATGGTCATGATTTGTATAAAATCTGTTTGCTCGTTGATTGTTCGTAAAATCTTTTTAGAGATGGTTTTGTAACAATTTGCAGCCTGATGAGCATCAACAACTCTTCTCCTGAGGTCCTTAAAAATCTTCTTTGTTTGCGAATTCCAAAAGATTGTCGTGATGATCAAACAGGTCAACCACTCACACCTGATTCTTATCCCATTGATTGAAAACACCAGACTCTAATTTCACCTTTAAATTATCTGCCAATCCTAAATGTGCACATACTTTTGCCACTCAAAGACAAGTGATTCTGAATCATATTCCTCAATAATAAAAAAACACGAAAAAGTCAAATATTTTAGATTTTTTGACTCGTTTGTTTCATTTTATTCTTTTTAGACCATTTTAGGACTTGTTCGCAAATCTGGAAAATTCTGAAGGGTTGACAACCTTCCAAGCACCGATGTCTTTATCAACTCTCCTGAAAAATGGTAAATAGAGTTGAGTGAAATTTTCAAAATTCAGTTCCGATTATGATTGGGGGCGAATATTGTATTTCCAATATTCGCTGAACAAAGCCGAACGTCATTGGAGTCAATGGGACTAGAAATGACCGAATATGTTTGGAACCGATCATCAAACATAAATTCGGCACAAATACGGTACCAATATGGCACGAATGTGGCAAATTCAGATTCGTTGACCGATTCCGAACATATTCGCTCAACTTTAATGGTAAAGATACAAGTAATAATTTCAAATTGTAAGCAGGAAACTTTGACTTATGCTAGAATTAGGAAGTATCTTCCGCACTAAGACTTTCACCAGACCAGTGCAAGCTTTCTTAAGACTTCTTTCACACCGCCTGGGATGACACCTAAGACTGTCAACAATGACTACATTTGCGTAAAAGCCAAATGTTCTGCCATAAACTACATCATCTCATCTCATAATCAAGAAATGTTTAAGTCTTCACTAAGTTAAAGAATCTCAGTTCTAATAACTCTGTTCCTTCTGTCCCATTCTACACAACAAAGCTCGAAAGTGCCAAACAAAGCGAAACAATAGCCGATATCTTCTGCCCATTTGGCCGGTGTGGAAAACTGTGATATTTCAAGACCTGATTGCAAAAAAAAGAACAAATGACTCTGAAGGTTAAAAAACTATGAAATGTACAGACTCACCGTGTATAGAAATAGACGCATTCCGGACACTGAGAAACTTTATGCCATACAGACTCAACGGAGCAGTGTATGAACTACCGTACAAAGTGATGTTTGCTTTCCCTTTAAATGGTTGAGATGTTGTGCCTACTTGAAGCTCCCCACCATCTGAAATCAGTATATAATGAGCTCGGAGATGAATGAATCCCGATCCTATGAATATTAGTTTACCACCTGGAAAAAAAAATAAAACATGAAATAAAAATGAATAAGTACAATTTTTAGCATAATTAAGGCTACTTTCACATTTGCGTTGTGCGCCGCAGCGTCGGCGACGCAACGCACAACGCAAATGTGAACGCATGCACAACGCTACGTTTTGCGCCGCATGCGTCCTTTTTTTCATTGATTTTGGACGCAGCAAAAATGCAACTTGCTGCGTCCTCTGCGCCCGGACGCGGGTGCCGCAGTGACGCATGCGGCGCAAAACGCAAGTGCGACGCATGTACATGCGCCCCCATGTTAAATATAGGGGCGCATGATGCATGCGGTGACGCTGCGGTGCTGACCGCAAATGTGAACTTAGACTAACAAAGAACATGGTACGATTTCATGCACTTCTGTCTCGGTGAAGATGATTGAAGATTACTGATTGGGCGTCGGTGTCACAACAACAAAACCAGAGTTCCGGGACTGCGAGGAGGCGAGTATAGGCTTTATTATTTTATGGGGGCCAAACATTTCGATCAAGAAAGACTTGTGTTAGTAGTGGACAACACTTTTAAAGAAACTCAATCGGGTCTTAAGTCTTTAGAAAAAAACAATAAACCATTTGCTCAGTCTACGTTCTACTCTCATTTTTCTTGGCGCCAAGGGGGGCAAGGGATGACTGTTATCCTAATGGTAAGGGGGTCACAAAAGTGAGATTGCACCTGCCAATATTTCTGATATACCTTACATTATTGGCTCAGCTTTCTCCAAAGACCAACTTCCCTCTCCTTCACTAGACACAATGGTGGTTCCCCGTTTTACCAATAGGTTGGATCCCAGATAAGTGAGACCCCTGGTAACAGTTGTGATACCTCTGTTATATAGCCATCCCCCCTCTAAATGATACTTAGCATTCACGTAAATCTCTCAAGTGTTAATGTTTCGACTTTTTACAATAAAAGAATCCAAATCATAAAAACATTTTTTTTAAAAATCCCAAACTTTGAAATTCTTTCACCTTGCCAAAAAAGCGTCGGCTCGGATGACAGATTATATTAAGAGGATACGTTCATATATAAATTTACAAGCCCCATTATGAAAACAAGGCAGGCAGAAAGACAAAACGTATCCGCACTAATTCCCCAAACATACACTCCACGCACTTCACTTAGAATAAATAGACACGGCCGAGGCTTTACATAGGAGCAGATCCTTCCAGCTCCAGAGGGCTTGACCCCGTCTCTAAAAAGCCAAAACCAAACATGCCTCCGGCGTTTAGCACTGACCCTTAAATTGTTTGCTACAGCTCTGTGAAAAATCTTGCAATGTCCTACAAGCAACCTCAGATAATTTTATAAAAAAAAAAAAAATCAATCAACTATTGTTATCGTGGAGAAAAACAAGCACGAATAATGCCGTACAGAAGCACGCGCTGCCTTCTAATCCTGAAATGTAAAGCTTTATTATATCGGCTGCTTTAAATTGTACATTCTCGCTTCATGCGAAGAGGAATGGATGTGGTCAATAAGAATTGGTTTTAATTTTTTTAACCGCCAATAACACATTATGCATAGATTGAAAACTGTTTTCTTTGTCAAAAAAATGGATACAAATACTATAATACTGCCCCTATGTACAAGAATATACCTACTATAATACTGCTCCTATGTACAAGAATATAACTACTATAATACTGCCCCTATGTACAAGAATATAACTACTATAATACTGCTCCTATGTACAAGAATATACCTACTATAATACTGCCCCTATGTACAAGAATATAACTACTATAATACTGCTAATATATACAAGAATATAACTACTATAATACTGCTCCTATGTACAAGAATATACCTACTATAATACTGCCCCTATGTACAAGAATATAACTACTATAATACTGCTAATATATACAAGAATATAACTACTATAATACTGCTCCTATGTACAAGAATATAACTACTATAATACTGCTAATATATACAAGAATATAACTACTATAATACTGCTCCTATGTACAAGAATATAACTACTATAATACTGCTCCTATGTACAAGAATATAACTACTGTAATACTGCCCCTATGTACAAGAATATAACTACTATAATACTGCTCCTTATGTAAAGAATATAACTACTATAATACTGCTCCTATGTACAAGAATATACCTACTATAATACTGCTCCTATGAACAAGAATATAACTACTATAATACTGCTCCTTATGTACAAGAATATAACTACTATAATACTGCTCCTATGTACAAGAATATAACTACTATAATACTGCCCCTATGTACATGAATATAACTGCTATAATACTGCCCCTATGTACAAGAATATAACTACTATAATACTGCCCCTATATACAAGAATATAACTACTATAATACTGCCCCTATGTACAAGAATATAACTACTATAATACTGTCCCTATGTACAAGAATATACCTACTATAATACTGCTCCTATGTACAAGAATATAACTACTATAATACTGCCCCTATATACAAGAATATAACTACTATAATACTGCCCCTATGTACAAGAATATAACTACTATAATACTGCCCCTATGTACAAGAATATAACTACTATAATACTGCCCCTATATACAAGAATATAACTACCATAATACTGCCCCTATGTACAAGAATATAACTACTATAATACTGCCCCTATGTACAAGAATATAACTACTATAATACTGCTCCTATGTACAAGAATATAACTACTATAACACTGCTCCTATGTACAAGAATATAACTACTATAATACTGCTCCTTATGTACAAGAATATAACTACTATAATACTGCTCCTATGTACAAGAATATAACTACTATAATACTGCCCCTATGTACAAGAATATAACTATTATAATACTGCTCCTATGTACAAGAATATAACTACTATAATACTGCCCCCATGTACAAGAATATAACTACTATAATACTGCCCCTATGTACAAGAATATAACTACTATAATACTGTCCCTATGTACAAGAATATACCTACTATAATACTGCTCCTATGTACAAGAATATAACTACTATAATACTGCCCCTATATACAAGAATATAACTACTATAATACTGCCCCTATGTACAAGAATATAACTACTATAATACTGCCCCTATGTACAAGAATATAACTACTATAATACTGCCCCTATATACAAGAATATAACTACCATAATACTGCCCCTATGTACAAGAATATAACTACTATAATACTGCCCCTATGTACAAGAATATAACTACTATAATACTGCTCCTATGTACAAGAATATAACTACTATAACACTGCTCCTATGTACAAGAATATAACTACTATAATACTGCTCCTTATGTACAAGAATATAACTACTATAATACTGCTCCTATGTACAAGAATATAACTACTATAATACTGCCCCTATGTACAAGAATATAACTACTATAATACTGCTCCTATGTACAAGAATATAACTACTACAATACTGCCCCCATGTACAAGAATATAACTACTATAATACTGCCCCTATGTACAAGAATATAACTACTATAATACTGCTCCTATGTACAAGAATATAACTACTATAATACTGCCCCTATGTACAAGAATATAACTACTATAATACTGCCCCTATGTACAAGAATATAACTACTATAATACTGCCCCTATGTACAAGAATATAACTACTATAATACTGCCCCTAAGTACAAGAATATAACTACTATAATACTGCTCCTATGTACAAGAATATAACTACTATAATACTGCCCCTATGTACAAGAATATAACTACTATAATACTGCCCCTATGTACAAGAATATAACTACAATAATACTGCTCCCTATATACAAGAATATAACTACTATAATACTGCTCCATATATACAAGAATATAACTGCTATAATACTGCCCCTATGTACAACAATATAACTACTATAATACTGCTCCTATGTACAAGAATATAACTACTATAATACTGCTCCTATGTTCAAGAATATAACTACAATAATACTGCTCCTATGTACAAGAATATAACTGCTATAATACTGCCCCTATATACAAGAATATAACTACTATAATACTGCCCCTATGTATAAGAAGGTAACTACTATAATACTGCCCCTATGAATAAGAATGTAACTACTATAATACTGCCCCTATGTATAAGAATGTAACTACTATAATACTGCCCCTATGTACAAGAATATAACTACTATATTACTACCCCTATGTACAAGAATATAACTACTATAATACTGCTCCTATGTACAAGAATATAACTGCTATAATACTGCCCCTATATACAAGAATATAACTACTATAATACTGCCCCTATATACAAGAATATAACTACTATAAAACTGCCCCTGTGTACAAGAATATAACTGCCATAATACTGATTCTATGTATAAGAATATAACTACTATAATACTGCCGCTATGTACAAGAATATAACTACTATAATACTGCTCCTTATGTACAAGAATATAACTACTATAATAATGCTCCTATGTACAAGAATATACCTACTATAATACTGCTCCTATGAACAAGAATATAACTACTATAATACTGCTCCTCATGTACAAGAATATAACTACTATAATACTGCTCCTATGTACAAGAATATAACTACTATAATACTGCCCCTATGTACATGAATATAACTGCTATAATACTGCCCCTATGTACAAGAATATAACTACTATAATACTGTCCCTATGTACAAGAATATACCTACTATAATACTGCTCCTATGTACAAGAATGTAACTACTATAATACTGCCCCTATATACAAGAATATAACTACTATAATACTGCCCCTATGTACAAGAATATAACTACTATAATACTGCCCCTATGTACAAGAATATAACTACTATAATACTGCCCCTATATACAAGAATATAACTACCATAATACTGCCCCTATGTACAAGAATATAACTACTATAATACTGCCCCTATGTACAAGAATATAACTACTATAATACTGCTCCTATGTACAAGAATATAACTACTATAACACTGCTCCTATGTACAAGAATATAACTACTATAATACTGCTCCTTATGTACAAGAATATAACTACTATAATACTGCTCCTATGTACAAGAATATAACTACTATAATACTGCCCCTATGTACAAGAATATAACTGCTATAATACTGCTCCTATGTACAAGAATATAACTACTATAATACTGCCCCCATGTACAAGAATATAACTACTATAATACTGCCCCCATGTACAAGAATATAACTACTATAATACTGCTCCTATGTACAAGAATATAACTACTATAATACTGCCCCTATGTACAAGAATATAACTACTATAATACTGCTCCCTATATACAAGAATATAACTACTATAATACTGCTCCATATATACAAGAATATAACTGCTATAATACTGCCCCTATGTACAACAATATAACTACTATAATACTGCTCCTATGTACAAGAATATAACTACTATAATACTGCTCCTATGTTCAAGAATATAACTACAATAATACTGCTCCTATGTACAAGAATATAACTGCTATAATACTGCCCCTATATACAAGAATATAACTACTGTAATACTGCCCCTATGTATAAGAAGGTAACTACTATAATACTGCCCCTATGAATAAGAATGTAACTACTATAATACTGCCCTGTTATGATTTTCCCAATGGCAGGGAAATCAAAATAACAACGGACTAGCTCTCGGGTGATGGGAACTAAAGTGACCGTGACCTGAACCTGACACGACACTGGAAGTAGCCGGGGAGTGTTTCCTACGATGCCCTAGACACCACGCGCCAGCCGGAGATCTAACTACCCCTATCAGAGGAATATACAGGCCTGCCTTACCTCCAGAGATGAACCCCAAAAGGAGATAGCAGCCCCCCACAGATATTGACGGTGAGTCAAGAGGAAAAGACATACGTAGGATGAACAGCAGATTTAGCACAGTGAGGTCCGCTTACTAGATAGCAGAAGTACAGGAAAGAGTCACTTCACGGTCAACTTCAAAACACTACTCAAAAACACCATCCTGAAATTACTTTAAAACTCCAGTGACAACTCATGCCACTGGAGTGGCAATTCCAGTCCACGAGAGCTTCCAGCTACAGAGAGTCACATTGCAAATAGCTGGACAAAAATAGCATTAACTAGAAACAAAATTCAACTTAGCTGAACAGGATCTTGAGGCAGGAGAATGCAACAGAATGCTACTGATACATTGTTGGCCGGCATCAGACCAGCAGCCAAGCAGCCTTAAATAGGAAACTCCCCTAATGGGTGTCAACAGGTGATCAAGGATAGAAGAAGGCAAATAAGTGGAACTACCATAAAACACCACCGGGGGAGCCCACAAACAGAATTCACAACAGTACCCCCCCTGTTGTGAATTTGGATTCTGGGCTCCCCCGGTGGCCGCTTGTGGAATTGGACTTGTCATCCTCTTTCCTGTTTCACCTGATTCCATCAGTAGTGGGTGTCGCTATTTAAGCTCATTTCTCTGGTGGTTTCTTGCCGGTCAACAATGTTATCTGATGCCTCTCAGTGCTTGTTCCTGCTTCTAGACAACTACTAGATAAGTTGGACTTTTGTCCATGTTTTGTTTTGCCTATTTGTTCCAGTTCACAGCTGAAGTTTTGTTACTGTGTCTGGAAAGCTCTCGTTGATCAGGGATTGCTACTCTGGCGTTATGAGTTAATGCCAGAGTTTAAGGTAATCTCTGGATGGTGTTTTGTTAGTGTTTTTCTGCTGACCATGAAAGTATACTATCTGTCTTCTGCTGTCTAGTAAGCGGACCTCAAATTTGCTAAGGCTATTTTCCTGCTGCGTTTGTTGTTTCATCTGAACTCACCGTCATTATATGTGGGGGGCTACTGTCTTCTTTGGAATATTTCTCTAGAGGTGAGCCAGGTCTTATATTTCCCTCTGCTAGCTATTTAGGTCTTAGGCCAGAGCTGGGCATCTAGCGATAAATAGGAAATGCTACCTGGCTATTTCTAGTTGCGCGGCAGGCTTAGTTCATGGTCAGTATAGTTCCATCTTCCGAGAGCTTGTCCCTCTATAGGCTTGCTATGATCTCTGCCTGCAGAGATCACGACAGTTTGACCGGCCAATAAAGTGTTAAAGACCCAGGTTGAGAAAGGAGAGTTATAAGAAGTCTGCTGGAATTTTTTTTTTTTTTTTTTTTCCTCCAGTCTGCCTTGCTGCAGTCTTTTTTCTCTCTCTCCTCCTAATCTCTGTATGCTCTGTGTGCACCTGACAATAATGGATCTCCAGAGTGTAACTGCGGGTTTGAATAATCTCATCACGAAAGTACAAAATTTACAAGATTTTGTGGTACATGCTCCGGTATCTGAGCCGAGAATTCCTTTGCCGGAGTTCTTCACAGGGAATAGAGCTAGCTTCCAGAATTTCCGAAATAATTGTAAGCTTTATTTGTCCCTGAAGTCTCGTTCAGCTGGAGACCCTGCTCAGCAGGTTAGGATTGTGATTTCCTTGCTCAGGGGTGACCCTCAAGATTGGGCCTTCTCATTGCCAGCAGGGGATCCTGCGTTACGCGATGTGGATGCGTTTTTTCTGGCCTTGGGCTTGCTTTATGAGGAACCTCATTTGGAACTTCAGGCAGAGAAAACTTTGATGGCACTATCTCAGGGGCAAGACGAAGCTGAAGTTTTCTGCCAAAAATTCCGCAAATGGTCTGTGCTTACTCAGTGGAATGAGTGCGCCTTGGCGGCAATTTTCAGAGAAGGTCTCTCTGATGCCGTTAAGGATGTTATGGTGGGGTTCCCTTTGCCTGCAGGTCTGAATGAGTCCATGACAATGGCTATTCAGATTGATAGGCGTCTGCGGGAGCGCAAACCGGTGCACCATCTGGCGGTGTCTATGGAAAAGACGCCAGAAAGTATGCAGTGTGATAGAATTCTGTCCAGGAGCGAGCGACAGAATTTTAGACGGAAGAATGGATTGTGTTTCTATTGTGGGGATTCTACTCATGTTATATCGGCATGCTCTAGGCGTACAAAGAAGCTTGATAAGTCTGTTTCCATTGGCACCATTCAGTCTAAGTTTATTTTGTCTGTAACCCTGATTTGCTCTTTGTCATCCATTGCCACGGACGCCTATGTTGACTCTGGCGCCGCTCTGAGTCTTATGGATTGGTCCTTTGCCAATCGTTGTGGTTTTGATTTAGAGCCTTTGGAGACTCTTATTCCTCTGAAGGGGATTGACTCCACCCCATTGGCTAATAATAAACCACAATACTGGACACAAGTAACCATGCGTATCAATCCGGATCACCAGGAGATTATTCGTTTCCTGGTGCTGTATAATTTACATGACGATTTGGTACTGGGATTGCCATGGTTGCAGTCTCACAACCCAGTCTTGGACTGGAGAGCAATGTCTGTGTTGAGCTGGGGATGTAAGGGTATTCATGGGGACGTACCTTTGGTTTCTATTTCGTCGTCCATTCCCTCTGAAGTCCCTGAGTTCCTCTCTGATTATCAAGACGTCTTTGACGAACCCAAGCTTGGGTCGTTACCTCCGCACCGTGAGTGCGATTGTGCCATAGATTTGATACCGGGTTGTAAATATCCAAAGGGTCGTTTGTTTAATTTGTCTGTGCCGGAACATGCTGCTATGCGGGAATATATAAAGGAGTCTTTGGAAAAGGGACATATTCGTCCATCTTCTTCTCCCTTGGGAGCTGGGTTTTTCTTTGTCTCAAAAAAAGACGGCTCTTTGAGACCATGTATTGATTATCGGCTTCTGAATAAGATCACTGTTAAGTATCAATACCCATTGCCATTGGCTCGAGGGGGCTAGGCATCAGGTGGTGGTATTGACTGACCACAAAAATTTGATTTATCTTGAGACTGCCAGACGCCTGAATCCTAGACAGGCGCGCTGGTCTTTATTTTTTTCTCGCTTTAATTTTGTGGTGTCATACCTACCGGGTTCTAAGAATGTTAAGGCAGATGCCCTTTCTAGGAGTTTTGACCCGGACTCTCCTGGTTATTCTGAACCCACAGGTATCCTTAGGGAGGGAGTAATTTTGTCGGCCGTTTCTCCTGATCTGCGGCGGTCCTTGCAAGAGTTTCAGGCGGATAGACCGGATCGTTGTCCGCCTGATAGACTGTTTGTTCCGGATGATTGGACCAGCAGAGTCATCTCTGAGGTACATTCTTCTGCATTGGCAGGTCATCCCGGAATTTTTGGTACCAGGGATTTGGTGGCAAGATCCTTCTGGTGGCCTTCTCTGTCACGAGATGTGCGAGTCTTTGTGCAGTCATGTGATGTTTGTGCTCGGGCCAAGTCTTGTAGTTCTCGGGCTAGCGGACTGCTGTTGCCCTTGCCTATTCCTAAGAGGCCTTGGACACACATCTCGATGGATTTTATTTCAGATCTGCCTGTTTCCCAGAAGATGTCTGTCATCTGGGTGGTCTGTGACCGTTTCTCTAAAATGGTCCATTTGGTTCCTCTGCCCAAGTTGCCTTCTTCTTCTGAGTTGGTTCCTCTGTTTTTTCAGAATGTTGTCCGATTGCACGGTATTCCTGAGAATATTGTTTCTGACAGAGGTACCCAATTTGTGTCTAGATTTTGGCGGGCATTCTGTGCTAGGATGGGCATAGATTTGTCTTTTTCATCTGCTTTTCACCCTCAGACTAATGGCCAGACCGAGCGGACTAATCAGACCCTTGAGACATATCTGAGGTGTTTTGTCTCTGCTGACCAGGATGATTGGGTTGCTTTTTTGCCATTGGCAGAGTTCGCCCTCAATAATCGGGCCAGTTCTTCCACCTTGGTGTCCCCGTTTTTCTGTAATTCGGGGTTTCACCCTCGATTTTCCTCCGGTCAGGTGGAATCCTCGGATTGTCCTGGAGTGGATGCGGTGGTGGAGAGATTGCATCACATCTGGGGGCAGGTTATGGACAATTTGAAGTTGTCCCAGGAGAAGACTCAGCGTTTTGCCAACCGTCATCGTCGTGTTGGTTCTCGGCTTTGTGTTGGAGATTTAGTGTGGTTGTCTTCTCGTTTTGTCCCTATGAGGGTCTCTTCTCCTAAGTTTAAACCTCGGTTCATCGGCCCTTATAGAATATTGGAGATTCTTAATCCTGTTTCTTTCCGTTTGGACCTCCCTGCGTCCTTTTCCATTCATAACGTTTTTCATCGGTCGTTATTGCGCAGGTATGAGGTACCTGTTGTACCTTCAGTTGAGCCTCCTGCTCCGGTGTTGGTTGAGGGTGAGTTGGAGTACGTTGTGGAGAAAATTTTGGACTCTCGTGTTTCCAGACGGAAACTCCAATATCTGGTCAACTGGAAGGGTTACGGCCAGGAGGATAATTCTTGGGTCAATGCATCTGATGTTCATGCTTCTGATCTTGTTCGTGCCTTCCATAGGGCTCATCCTGGTCGCCCTGGTGGATCTGGTGAGGGTTCGGTGCCCCCTCCTTGAGGGGGGGGTACTGTTGTGAATTTGGATTCTGGGCTCCCCCGGTGGCCGCTTGTGGAATTGGACTTGTCATCCTCTTTCCTGTTTCACCTGATTCCATCAGTAGTGGGTGTCGCTATTTAAGCTCATTTCTCTGGTGGTTTCTTGCCGGTCAACAATGTTATCTGATGCCTCTCAGTGCTTGTTCCTGCTTCTAGACAACTACTAGATAAGTTGGACTTTTGTCCATGTTTTGTTTTGCCTATTTGTTCCAGTTCACAGCTGAAGTTTTGTTACTGTGTCTGGAAAGCTCTCGTTGATCAGGGATTGCTACTCTGGCGTTATGAGTTAATGCCAGAGTTTAAGGTAATCTCTGGATGGTGTTTTGTTAGTGTTTTTCTGCTGACCATGAAAGTATACTATCTGTCTTCTGCTGTCTAGTAAGCGGACCTCAAATTTGCTAAGGCTATTTTCCTGCTGCGTTTGTTGTTTCATCTGAACTCACCGTCATTATATGTGGGGGGCTACTGTCTTCTTTGGAATATTTCTCTAGAGGTGAGCCAGGTCTTATATTTCCCTCTGCTAGCTATTTAGGTCTTAGGCCAGAGCTGGGCATCTAGCGATAAATAGGAAATGCTACCTGGCTATTTCTAGTTGCGCGGCAGGCTTAGTTCATGGTCAGTATAGTTCCATCTTCCGAGAGCTTGTCCCTCTATAGGCTTGCTATGATCTCTGCCTGCAGAGATCACGACACCCCCCCTTAAGGAGGGGGCACCGAACCCTCACCAGAACCACCAGGGCGATCTGGATGAGCACTATGAAATGCACGAACCAAATCAGGAGCATGAACATCAGATGCTGTCACCCAAGAATTATCCTCCTGACCATAGCCTTTCCACTTAACCAGATACTGAAGTTTCCGTCTGGAAACACGGGAGTCCAAGATCTTTTCCACCACATACTCCAACTCACCCTCAACCAGCACAGGAGCAGGAGGATCAGCAGACGGAACAACCGGCACCTCATACCTCCGCAACAATGACCGATGAAAAACATTATGAATAGTAAAAGATGCTGGGAGGTCCAAACGAAAGGACACAGGATTGAGAACCTCCAGAATCCTATAAGGGCCGATAAACCGAGGCTTAAACTTAGGAGACGAGACCTTCATAGGAACAAATCGAGAAGACAACCAAACCAGGTCCCCAAAACAAAGACGAGGACCGACACGCCGATGACGATTAGTGAACTGTTGAGTCTTCTCCTGGGACAACTTCAGATTGTCCACAACCTGTCCCCAAATCTGATGCATTCTATCAACCACAGCATCTACTCCAGGACAATCCGAAGACTCCAATTGACCGGACGAAAAGCGAGGGTGAAACCCTGAATTACAAAAAAATGGAGAAACCAAAGTGGCAGAACTGGCCCGATTGTTAAGGGCAAACTCTGCCAATGGCAAAAAATCAAGCCAATCGTCCTGATCAGCGGACACAAAACACCTCAAGTAAGTCTCCAAGGTCTGATTAGTACGCTCAGTCTGGCCATTAGTCTGAGGATGGAATGCAGACGAAAAAGACAAGTCGATGCCCATCCTGGCACAGAACGCCCGCCAAAATCTAGACACAAACTGAGTACCCCTGTCAGACACTATATTCTCAGGAATACCATGCAAACGCACAACATTCTGAAAAAATAGAGGGACCAGCTCAGAGGAGGAGGGCAATTTGGGCAAAGGTACCAAGTGAACCATCTTGGAAAAACGGTCACACACCACCCAGATGACGGACATCCTACGAGAAACAGGAAGGTCAGAAATAAAGTCCATAGAGATGTGCGTCCAAGGCCTCTTAGGAATAGGCAAGGGCAACAACAACCCGCTGGCCCGGGAACAGCAGGGCTTAGCCCGAGCACAAACATCACAAGACTGCACAAAAATACGTACATCTCGAGACAAGGAAGGCCACCAGAAGGACCTAGACACCAGATCCCTGGTGCCAAAAATTCCAGGATGACCTGCCAACGCGGAAGAGTGAACCTCCGAAATAACTCTACTGGTCCAGTCATCAGGGACAAACAATCTACCAGGCGGACAGCGATCAGGCCTATCCACCTGAAACTCCTGCAAAGAGCGCCGCAGGTCTGGGGAGACAGCTGACAATATCACCCCATCCTTCAGGATGCCAGTAGGTTCGGAATCACCAGGCGAGTCAGGCTCAAAACTCCTAGAGAGGGCATCCGCCCTCACATTCTTAGACCCAGGCAGATATGAAACCACAAAGTTAAATCGAGAGAAAAACAACGACCAGCGCGCCTGTCTAGGATTCAGACGCCTGGCTGACTCAAGATAAATTAGATTTTTGTGGTCAGTCAAGACCACCACCTGGTGTCTAGCACCCTCAAGCCAATGACGCCACTCCTCCAATGCCCACTTCATGGCCAAGAGCTCCCGATTTCCAACATCATAATTTCGCTCAGCGGGCGAAAACTTTCGAGAGAAAAACGCACATGGTCTCATCACTGAGCAGTCAGGACCTTTCTGCGACAAAACTGCACCTGCTCCGATCTCGGAAGCATCTACTTCAACCTGGAACGGGAGCGAAACATCAGGCTGGCGCAACACAGGAGCAGAAGAAAAGCGGCGCTTAAGCTCCCGAAAGGCCTCCACAGCCGCAGAGGACCAATTAGCAACATCAGCACCCTTCTTGGTCAAATCAGTCAAAGGTTTAGCAATGGCAGAAAAACCCGCTATGAATCGGCGATAGAAATTAGCAAATCCCAAGAATTTCTGAAGACTCTTTAGAGAAGTAGGTTGTACCCAATCACAAATAGCCTGAACCTTAACAGGGTCCATCTCCATAGATGAAGGGGAAAAAATATATCCCAAAAAGGAAATTCTCTGAACCCCAAAAATACACTTTGAGCCCTTCACAAATAGAGAATTAGCTCGTAAAACCTGAAAAACTCTCCTGACCTGTTGAACATGAGATTCCCAGTCCTCCGAAAAAATCAAAATATCATCCAAATACACAATCATAAATTTATCCAGATATTCACGGAAAATATCGTGCATAAAGGACTGAAAAACGGAAGGGGCATTCGCGAGACCGAAAGGCATTACCAAATACTCAAAATGGCCTTCAGGCGTATTAAATGCGGTCTTCCACTCATCCCCCTGCTTAATCCGCACCAAATTATACGCACCACGTAGATCGATCTTAGTGAACCACTTCGCCCCCTTTATGCGAGCAAAAAGATCAGTCAGTAAAGGCAACGGATACTGGTATTTAACTGTAATCTTATTCAGAAGTCGATAGTCGATACAAGGTCTCAATGAACCATCCTTTTTACCCACAAAGAAAAACCCTGCCCCCAGTGGAGACAAAGAGGGGCGAATATGACCCTTTTCCAAAGATTCTCTGATATACTCCCGCATAGCAGTATGTTCAGGTACAGACAAATTAAACAAGCGACCCTTAGGAAATTTACTACCGGGAATCAACTCAATAGCGCAGTCACACTCTCTGTGAGGAGGGAGAGAATCAGTTTTAGGCTCCTGAAAGACATCATAAAAATCTGACAGAAATGCTGGGATCTCAGAGGGAGTAGATGAAGAAATGGGAACCAAAGGTGCATCCCCATGAATCCCCTGACATCCCCAGCTCAGCACAGACATTGATCTCCAGTCCAAGACTGGATTATGAATTTGTAACCATGGTAATCCAAGTACTAATACGTCATGTAGATTATATAACACAAGGAAACGAATAATCTCCTGATGGTCTGGGGACAGATGCATAGTCACTTGTGTCCAATATTGTGGTTTATTGCTAGCCAAAGGTGTAGAATCAATACCCTTTAAGGGAATAGAAACCTCCAGAGGCTCTAAATCAAACCCACAACGCTTGGCAAAGGACCAATCCATGAGACTCAGAGCGGCGCCAGAATCCACATAAGCATCCACAGTAACAGATGATAAAGTACAAATCAATGTCACGGACAAAAGAAATTTAGACTGTAAGGTACCCATAGAAAAAGATTTATCAACCTTTTTATCAACCTTCTTTATGCGTTTAGAGCATGCTGATATAACATGAGCTGGATCTCCACAATAGAAGCACAACCCATTTTTGCGCCTGTAATTCTGTCGTTCGCCTCTAGACAATACACTATCGCATTGCATATGCTCTGGTGCCTTTTCAGAGGTCACCGCCAAATGATGCACAGGTTTTTGCTCAAAAGATACCGCCATATGGTGCATAGGTTTTTGCTCAGAAGATACCGCCATATGGTGCACAGATTTGCGCTCCCGTAAACGCCGATCAATCTGGATAGCCAATTTCATGGCATCATTCAGACCTGTAGGCACAGGGAACCCCACCATGACATCCTTCACGGCATCAGAGAGACCTTCTCTGAAATTAGCTGCTAGAGCGCACTCATTCCATTTAGTAAGCACCGACCATTTACGAAATTTTTGGCAGTATATCTCAGCTTCATCTTGCCCTTGAGAAAGAGCTATCAAGGCTTTCTCAGCCAAAATCTCTAAATTAGGTTCTTCATAAAGCAACCCCAAAGCCAGAAAAAACGCATCTACATTTAATAACGCAGGATCCCCTGGCGACAATGCAAATGCCCAACTTTGTGGGTCACCCCGCAATAGAGAAATAACAATTTTAACCTGTTGTGCAGGATCACCAGCAGAGTGAGATTTCAGAGACAAAAACAATTTACAATTCTCTCTGAAATTCAAAAAACGGGATCTGTCTCCGGTAAAAAATTCAGGCAGAGGAATCTTAGGTTCAGACATTGGAGCACGTATAACAAAATCTTGTAAGTTCTGGACCTTTGTAGCCAGGTTATTCAGACCTGCAACAAAACTCTGTGGATCCATGATTCAAACAGGTGTAACCAAAGCCATTCAGAGATTAAGAGGAGAGGAGAAAAAAAAAAAGGCTGAAGACTGCAGTTTAAGCAAGGAGTACAAATAAGCACTAAGGTGCACTTTCCAAACACAGAAGGAAAAAAAACTTTTTCATATCCTTTCCTGCTTTAGTGCATAGTTTTAACACATGTGGGCCGGCCAAACTGTTATGATTTTCCCAATGGCAGGGAAATCAAAATAACAACGGACTAGCTCTCGGGTGATGGGAACTAAAGTGACCGTGACCTGAACCTGACACGACACTGGAAGTAGCCGGGGAGTGTTTCCTACGATGCCCTAGACACCACGCGCCAGCCGGAGATCTAACTACCCCTATCAGAGGAATATACAGGCCTGCCTTACCTCCAGAGATGAACCCCAAAAGGAGATAGCAGCCCCCCACAGATATTGACGGTGAGTCAAGAGGAAAAGACATACGTAGGATTTACAGCAGATTTAGCACAGTGAGGTCCGCTTACTAGATAGCAGAAGTACAGGAAAGAGTCACTTCACGGTCAACTTCAAAACACTACTCAAAAACACCATCCTGAAATTACTTTAAAACTCCAGTGACAACTCATGCCACTGGAGTGGCAATTCCAGTCCATGAGAGCTTCCAGCTACAGAGAGTCACATTGCAAATAGCTGGACAAAAATAGCATAAACTAGGAACAAAATTCAACTTAGCTGAACAGGATCTTGAGGCAGGAGAATGCAACAGAATGCTACTGATACATTGTTGGCCGGCATCAGACCAGCAGCCAAGCAGCCTTAAATAGGAAACTCCCCTAATGGGTGTCAACAGGTGATCAAGGATAGAAGAAGGCAAATAAGTGGCACTACCATAAAACACCACCGGGGGAGCCCACAAACAGAATTCACAACACTGCCCCTATGTATAAGAATGTAACTACTATAATACTGCCCCTATGTACAAGAATATAACTACTATATTACTACCCCTATGTACAAGAATATAACTACTATAATACTGCTCCTATATACAAGAATATAACTGCTATAATACTGCCCCTATATACAAGAATATAACTACTATAATACTGCCCCTATATACAAGAATATAACTACTATAAAACTGCCCCTGTGTACAAGAATATAACTGCCATAATACTGATTCTATGTATAAGAATATAACTACTATAATACTGCCGCTATGTATAAGAATATAACTACTATAATACTGCTCCATATATACAATAATATAACTACTATAATACTGCTCCTATGTACAAGAATATAACTACTATAATACTGCCTCTATGTATAAGAATATAATTACTATAATGCTGCTCCATATAAACAAGAATATTTCTACTATAAAACTGCTCCTATGTACAAGAATATAACTACTATAATACTGCTCCATATATTCAAGAATATAACTACTATAATACTGCTCCTATGTACAAGAATATAACTACTATAATACTGCTCCTATGTACAAGAATATAACTACTATAATACTGATCCTATATACAAGAATATGACTACTATAATACTGCCCCTATGTACAAGAATATAGCTACTATAATACTGCTATAATGTACAAGAATATAACTGCTATAATACTGCCCCTATGTACAAGAATATAACTACGATAATACTGCCTCTATGTATAAGAATATAACTACTATAATACTGCTCCTTTTTACAAGAATATAACTACTATAATACTGCCCCTATGTACAAGAATATAACTGCTATAATACTGCCCCTATGTACAAGAATATAACTACTATAATACTGCCTCTATGTTTAAGAATATAACTACTATAATACTGCTCCTATATACAAGAATATAACTACTATAATACTGTTCCTATGTACAAGAATATAACTACTATAATACTGCCCCTATGTACAAGAATATAACTGCTATAAAACTGCCCCTGTGTACAAGAATATAACTGCCATAATACTGCTTCTATGTATAAGAATATAACTACTATAATACTGCTCCTATATACAAGAATATAACTACTATAATACTGCTCCTATATACAAGAATATAACTACTATAATACTGCCCCTATGCAAAAGAATATAACTACTATAATGCTGCTCCTATGTACAAGAATATAACTACTATAATACTGCTATAATGTACAAGAATATAACTACTATAATACTGCCCCTATGTACAAGCATTTAACTACTATAATACTGCTCCTATATACAAGAATATAACTACTTTAATACTGCCCCTATGTACAAGAATATAACTACTATAATACTGCTCCTATGTACAAGAATGTAACTACAATAATACTGCTATAATGTACAAGAATATAACTACTATAATACTGCCTCTATGTACAAGAATATAACTACTATAATACTGCCCCTATGTAAAAGCATATAACTACTATAATACTGCTCCTATGTACAAGAATATAACTACTATAATACTGCTCCTATGTACAAGAATATAACTACTATTATACTGTCCCTATGTACAAGAATATAACTACTATAATACTGCCTCTATGTACAAGAATATAACTACTATAATACTGCTCCTATGTACAAGAATATAACTACTATAATACTGCCCCTATGTGCAAGACTATAACTGCTATAATACTGCCCCTATGTACAAGAATATAACTACGATGATACTGCCTCTATGTATAAGAATATAACTACTATAATACTGCTCCTTTTTACAAGAATATAACTACTATAATACTGCCCCTATGTACAAGAATATAACTGCTATAATACTGCCCCTATGTACAAGAATATAACTACTTTAATACTGCCTCTATGTTTAAGAATATAACTACTATAATACTGTTCCTATATACAAGAATATAACTACTATAATACTGCTCCTATGTACAAGAATATAACTACTATAATACTGCCCATATGTACAAGAATATAACTGCTATAAAACTGCCCCTGTGTACAAGAATATAACTGCCATAATACTGCTTCTATGTATAAGAATATAACTACTATAATACTGCTTCTATATACAAGAATATAACTACTATAATACTGCCCCTATGCAAAAGAATATAACTACTATAATGCTTCTCCTATGTACAAGAATATAACTACTATAATACTGCTATAATGTACAAGAATATGACTACTATAATACTGCCTCTATGTACAAGAATATAACTACTATAATACTGCCCCTATGTACAAGCATATAACTAATATAATACTGCTCCTATATACAAGAATATAACTACTATAATACTGCCCCTATGTACAAGAATATAACTACTATAATACTGCTCCTATGTTCAAGAATGTAACTACTATAATACTGCTATAATGTACAAGAATATAACTACTATAATACTGCCTCTATGTACAAGAATATAACTACTATAATACTGCCCCTATGTACAAGCATATAACTACTATAATACGACTCCTATGTACAAGAATATAACTACTATAATACTGCTCCTATGTACAAGAATATAACTACTATAATACTGCCCCCTATGTACAAGAAAATAACTACTATAATATTGCTCCTATGTACAAGCATATAACTACTATAATACTGCTCCATATATTCAAGAATATAACTACTATAATACTGCTCCTATGTACAAGAATATAACTACTATAATACTGCTCCTATGTACAAGAATATAACTACTATAATACTGATCCTATATACAAGAATATGACTACTATAATACTGCCCCTATGTACAAGAATATAGCTACTATAATACTGCTATAATGTACAAGAATATAACTGCTATAATACTGCCCCTATGTACAAGAATATAACTACGATAATACTGCCTCTATGTATAAGAATATAACTACTATAATACTGCTTCTTTTTACAAGAATATAACTACTATAATACTACCCCTATGTACAAGAATATAACTGCTATAATACTGCCCCTATATACAAGAATATAACTACTATAATACTGCTCCTATGTACAAGAATATAACTACTATAATACTGCCCCTATGTACAAGAATATAACTGCTATAAAACTGCCCCTGTGTACAAGAATATAACTGCCATAATACTGCTTCTATGTATAAGAATATAACTACTATAATACTGCTCCTATATACAAGAATATAACTACTATAATACTGCTCCTATATACAAGAATATAACTACTATAATACTGCCCCTATGCAAAAGAATATAACTACTATAATGCTGCTCCTATGTACAAGAATATAACTACTATAATACTGCTATAATGTACAAGAATATAACTACTATAATACTGCCCCTATGTGCAAGCATTTAACTACTATAATACTGCTCCTATATACAAGAATATAACTACTTTAATACTGCCCCTATGTACAAGAATATAACTACTATAATACTGCTCCTATGTACAAGAATGTAACTACAATAATACTGCTATAATGTACAAGAATATAACTACTATAATACTGCCTCTATGTACAAGAATATAACTACTATAATACTGCCCCTATGTACAAGCATATAACTACTATAATACTGCTCCTATGTACAAGAATATAACTACTATAATACTGCTCCTATGTACAAGAATATAACTACTATTATACTGTCCCTATGTACAAGAATATAACTACTATAATACTGCCTCTATGTACAAGAATATAACTACTATAATACTGCTCCTATGTACAAGAATATAACTACTATAATACTGCCCCTATGTGCAAGACTATAACTGCTATAATACTGCCCCTATGTACAAGAATATAACTACGATGATACTGCCTCTATGTATAAGAATATAACTACTATAATACTGCTCCTTTTTACAAGAATATAACTACTATAATACTGCCCCTATGTACAAGAATATAACTGCTATAATACTGCCCCTATGTACAAGAATATAACTACTTTAATACTGCCTCTATGTTTAAGAATATAACTACTATAATACTGCTCCTATATACAAGAATATAACTACTATAATACTGCTCCTATGTACAAGAATATAACTACTATAATACTGCCCATATGTACAAGAATATAACTGCTATAAAACTGCCCCTGTGTACAAGAATATAACTGCCATAATACTGCTTCTATGTATAAGAATATAACTACTATAATACTGCTTCTATATACAAGAATATAACTACTATAATACTGCCCCTATGCAAAAGAATATAACTACTATAATGCTTCTCCTATGTACAAGAATATAACTACTATAATACTGCTATAATGTACAAGAATATAACTACTATAATACTGCCTCTATGTGCAAGAATATAACTACTATAATACTGCCCCTATGTACAAGCATATAACTAATATAATACTGCTCCTATATACAAGAATATAACTACTATAATACTGCCCCTATGTACAAGAATATAACTACTATAATACTGCTCCTATGTTCAAGAATGTAACTACTATAATACTGCTATAATGTACAAGAATATAACTACTATAATACTGCCTCTATGTACAAGAATATAACTACTATAATACTGCCCCTATGTACAAGCATATAACTACTATAATACGACTCCTATGTACAAGAATATAACTACTATAATACTGCTCCTATGTACAAGAATATAACTACTATAATACTGCCCCCTATGTACAAGAAAATAACTACTATAATATTGCTCCTATGTACAAGCATATAACTACTGTAATACTGCTCCTATACACAAGAATATTACTACTATAATACTGCCTCTATGTACAAGAATATAACTACTATAATAATGCCCCTATGTACAAGCATATAACTACTATAATACTGCTCCTACATACAAGAATATAACTACTATAATACTGCCCCTATGTACAAGAATATAACTACTATAATACTGCTCCTATGTACAAGAATGTAACTACTATAATACTGCTATAATGTACAGGAATATAACTACTATAATACTGCCTCTATGTACAAGAATATAACTACTATAATACTGCTCCTATGTACAATAATATAACTACTATAATACTGCTCCTATGTACAAGAATATAACTACTATAATACTGCTCCTATGTACAAGAATATAACTACTATAATACTGCTCCTATGTACAAGAATATAACTACTATAATACTGCCCCTATGTACAAGAATATAACTACTATAATACTGCCTCTATATACAAGAATATAACTACTATCATACTGCTCCTACGTACAATAATATAACTACTATAATACTGCTCCTATGTACAAGAATATAACTACTATAATACTGCCCCTATGTACAAGAATATAACTACTATAATACTGCTCCTATATACAAGAATATAACTACTATAATACTGCCCCTATGTACAATAATATAACTACTATAATACTGCTCCTATGTACAAGAATATAACTACTATAATACTGCTCCTATGTACAATAATATAACTACTATAATACTGACCCCTATGTACAAGAATACAACTACTGTAATACTGCTCCTATGTACAAGAATATAACTACTATAATACTGCCCCTATGTACAAGAATATAACTACTATAATACTGCCCCTATGTACAAGAATATAACTACTATAATACTGCTCCTATGAACAAGAATATAACTACTATAATACTGCCCCCTATGTACAAGAATATAACTACTATAATACTGCTCCTATGTACAAGAATATAACTACTATAATACTGCTCCTATGTACAAGAATATAACTACTATAATACTGCTCCTATGTACAAGAATATAACTACTATAATACTGCCCCTATGTACAAGAATATAACTACTTACATAAGACATTTTGTACAGCAATATACCTACCATATTATTGCTATTATATTTTTGCTTAGTGTGTGCAGTATTAAAATACATATTTTCATGCCTACAGATAGAATTTGAATAGTATAGTACTAATACAGTATTTTATATTATAGCCTATTACAATTTTACCGTGAAGTAGATGTATTAGTCATATATGATTTGTACAGCCTCTGAATATACAGGTGAAGTATTCATTGCTGTCACCAGATTGTGGATTACGGAGGGATTGTCAGACGGTTTAACAGATTTTGTATGGGGAGAAGAATAAATAACGGTAGTCGGAAGCTGGTTAGGGAAATGTGTCATCTTGCTAAATTAGCTTCCTTCATGAATCGTTAGTTATGACAAACATTACTGTGCTAAACACTGAAATATGTTTTCTGAATGTGAGATAATTAGAGGACGGAATAATATGTAAGAACGAGAGTCTTGAAGTGAAGACAAGACAGACCTGGCTTTTTCACTGGGATTAGTACTTAGATGTTGGGGCAAAAGGTGACCCAAAACTGAGTCTTCAGAATGGAGCTACACAATATTTGAGTTTTTTATTTTAGACACAGTAAAATCACAACCTCATTGTCTTTGCATTTTATATTTCATTCTTTTTGAATTTGTATTTTGGTCCACGACTAATATATTGACGACGTATCCGTAGGATAATTGCATATAATGGTCGTCATCATTTAAAAGATTGCAGAAGATACCATCAGCCAGACCTCAGGTACAGCTATGAGGAGTTCCCCATAAAGCCTTGCAGCTATTACACTACACAGTAGAGTAAAGTCAAATAAATGAGACTATCAAAGCCAGTATTAAAGCCGAGGGAGGAAATGCAGCAGCCATTTTGAAGTAACTCTGGATCAAAACGTCACAACTCACTTAGCAATTGAGTCAGGGAAAGAAAGCAATAACATACTGAAGAAACTGTACAAATAATGTGTGACAGCACTCAGTGAAAATGAAAATAATACAGATTTAACGGATAGGGAGAGAGCTAGAATAGTCACTGCAACTGTGAGGCAGGGATTGGGAGCGGCACTTACATGGAAGCTGTGGCTTCCTTTATTATTGTGCTTATAGTGCTCCTTATTTTGCAGTTATGCAGAAGCAAGCCACCAATATTGCTTTGACAATACTATTAGCAGTCTTTTATTTAAATAGCTGACAAAGAGCTCAAAAAAGATTGGCTATAGTTCTAAAAAAAAGCCTTACTAATACTATATCACACACAAACTTTCAGAGAATGTTTAGGCTCACCTAATGAAGTGGACCCACTAAGCCCCAGGTCCAGATGGGTACACAGACCCCGGGAATTGGTAAAGCTTGTAAATGGAGAACAAGGACCAAATACCCTCAAGAATTTTGGGAGCAGTAAGACAGATGAAGTAAGTTAACACAGTGTGCAGAGGAAGTGGACAAAAACAAACTAGAGTCTTGAGTAACAATCCAAATGGGCCTTAAATAGCATCATGAGGATGACATCATCGAGCCATGTAGGAGTACCTGGAAAACATGACATGGAGCATAACAGAGGGCAACGTGGTCGGGAGTATGCATAACACATACATAACCTCCTGTTCTGGGTCAGAAACTGGCAAATTTGATGCCTACGATCTCCCACAGTCTCCCCACAGGCTTCATTGTGAAGACATATGTTGCTCTCTTCTTCATGATGTCTCGAAAGTTCTATGGATTTACGTATGAAACCACTGGGCAGTAAGGTAGGTGAATCCAGAGTGACACAATAACAGATGGCCTACTTGATTTTTGCTATGGGATCATATTTTGTCTATGTACAACCATGTATAGTGGCGCGCCGCCAATGACGGTAGGCCAGTCAACTGCTATGATGACCATACGCTGGAGGGCCATGATCAATGGCCCTGCCCGCTGCCTGGGATACACTTACACGTCCCGACATCGACCTAACACGTGCAGTGGAAATCAGGAGGATTCGTATGAGGCAGGCTCATGCTCTGTGCCCACTTCATACCCGGTGGAGGCAGACAACTCACCGGTAACCATTCCGGTAACTGTTGCAATTTAAGTTAGCTCTAGTTTGCAGGGACCATGGCTGATTGGATTGGTTGGGAATCCTCTGTCCTTTGGTTCCCCACACTGCGATTGCAGGACCCAATTGGGTTGTGTTATGGCAGGTGGTGGCCCGAATTGTAAACTTATGCCTCTATATCAGACAACTGCCCTAGATAGATGGTACCAGGCACAGCTAGGACAATTTTACTTCTTGATGATCCTAGAAATGAAACCTCCCCTGCTTTCCAGAGTGTGGAACAACTGAGAACTGTGCAAATACAAAATTAAGAATCCACCCACACCACCTGCCACTGCCGGAAGCGCAAGAATTAGTCTCAGGATTTCGGTTGATGATTCCCTCGTGTTTCCTTTTTAATTTGAATTACTTCTCCTTCTATTCTTCCCAATAATTGTTATTATTCCATTTACTTAACGCTGATGAACAGAGCTAGGAAACATTCTATGCAATAAATGTTACATCTTTAGACGCAGTCTATGAAGCAGTTTTTTAGAGGCAAAGCACCTCCATATTTAGATATATTAACGCATCCCTTAATACATAAACATTAAGGAGAAAGGAGGATCCATCGCAAAAAGGTATTTTTAAAAATAATTTTTTTTTATAAATTATATATATATAATTTATACCTAAAAAATCAAGCAGATAGAACAATATTGTATCAAAAGTACTGCGCTGACATCAATAATCTAATAAAGCAATGCTGGAAATAATGACCACATCGAAGGCAAAAGAATGTTGAGTATTAAATATTCAATGACCAAACAAGGCTCAACGAGAGTTTGAATTCAGACTATATTGTCCAAACTAGGTAAAGCAAATACAGAGATCCCCATAGCAGGGGAACTTTTTGAAAAGTCTTAGGTAAAACGCGTCGGGTTGGCAGCGCACTGCACATTCATCACGCTGAATACAGTTAGACTTCCCTACTATGACGACTATACTTGTCTGCATTGATCAGGTCTCTAACTTAGCAACAAAGCGCTTGCACTTTACAATTAGCTATGGGGAACTCTGTATTATAGCAGTTATATTCTTGTACACAGGGGGCAGTATTATAGTAGGATCTCATCTTTGTACCTAATGGCAGTCAGGCTACCTCTGGCGAGCACAGCGTCGGACTGGAGCACCTTGGTCCCACCAGAGAAAATCATTCTTGGGGCCCACTATGTAGCTACATAGAAAGAGATACAAGACCACCAATTGTGCAGTAAAAAGCGCTAATATCAGGGTATAATATAAGGTAGTTCACGTCTTAATTATATAGCAAGGGTTGGGGTAGCCCCCTCACAGAATATAATGTAGCCCCCTCATAAAATATAATGCAGTCCCCTCTCATAGAATATAATGCAGCACCCCACAAAATATAATGCAACCCCCTCAGGTATGACGCAGTCCCCACCATAGAATATAATGTAGCACCCCCATAGGGTATAATGCAGCCCCCCTCATATAGTATAATGCAACCCACCACAGAATATAATGTAGTCCCCTGAGAGAATGCAGTTCCACCACAGAATATAATGCAGCCCCCCCCATAGAGTATACTGTAGCCCCCTCATATAGTATGATGTAGCCCCCCATAATATAATGTAGTACCCTGAGTATAATGCAGTCCCCCCACAGAATATAATTCAGGGCCGTATTTAGAGTTTCTGCTGCCCTAGGCACTTTTAGTGCTGCCTCCCCCTTTTGTGAGTATGACACTATCGGCAGTGACTTTGGCAAGAATCGCTGATGTGAAAGTCACCTTTTGCAGCAGATCCGGCAGTTTTTCTGCATGTGCTGCATAACGGATCACTTACAGCAACACTGCGTTCGGCCTCATTCATTCCCTATGGGATTTGTGGCACTTACCGTGATCTGGCAAATGTGGTACCATACCTCCCAACTTTTGAAGAAGGGAAGGAGGCATAAAGTTTGCGGCGCACGTAGGCAAATTTTAGGCCACACCTCTGACCACACCCATTTCACAACTAGTCACACCCATATTCACGTCCCAACCCATTTAGCACTGCTGATCAGACTGTTTTATATACAATAATTATAAACAAAAAAAAATATGGCCACACAGTGCTCCATACTGTATAATGGCCACACAGGATACTCAATACTGTATAACGGCCACCACACATGATGCTCCATACTGTATAATGGCCACACACAGTTTTTCATACTGTATAATGGCCACACACAGTTCTCCATACTGTATAATGGCCACACATAGTGCTCCATACTGTATACCGGCCACACACAGTTCTCCATACTGCATAATGATCCCACATGATGCTCAATACTGTATAATGGCCACACATGATGCTCCATACTGTATAACGGCCACACATGATGCTCAATACTGTATAATGGCCACACAGTTCTCCATACTGTATAATGCCCCCCCCCTCCTGTATGCATGGCTCATCTCCCTCCCATCCCATATGCATGGCTCATATTCCCCCCTGTATGCATGGCTCATATTCCCCCCCTGTATGCATGGCTCATATTCCCCCCCCTGTATGCATGGCTCATATTCCCCCCCTGTATGCATGGCTCATATTCCCCCCTGTATGCATGGCTCATATTTCCCCCCCCCGTATGCATGGCTCATATACCCCCCTGTATGCATGGCTCATATTCCCCCCTGTATGCATGGCTCATATCCCCCCTGTATGCATGGCTTAGTCATATCCCCCCTGTATGCATGGTTCATATCCCCCCCTGTATGCATGGCTCAGTCATATTCCCCCTGTATGCATGGCTCAGTCATATCCCTCCCTGTATGCATGGCTCAGTCATATTCCCCCCTGTATGCATGGCTCAGTCATATTCCCCCCTGTATGCATGGCTTATCTCTCCACCCCCGCTCCTGCTCCTGCTCCCATCTTGCATGGCGCGCCGGCTTAAGTCCTCCTTCATTCCCCCGTCCCCCCGTCCCTCATACTCACCTGTCCCACACTGCACGGCCGCGCCGACATCCCTCACGCTCTGTCCCAACTCCCGGTGCAGCACCTTCTTCCTGCCTGAGCAGTCATGTGATACCGCTCATTAAGGTCATGAATATGTGCATATTCATGACCTTAATGAGCGGCACCACGTGACCGCTCATTCAGGACGAGCTGCAGTGCAGACGCCGAGACCAGGAATCGCTGGAGCAGGGTGAGTATCGTCTTCAAGGAGGGTGGGTGGGAGGCGGGCGGCCGGGGGGGCCCCTGGAGCAGTGGGGTCCCTAGGCAGCTGCTGGCCAGTATGCCAGCAAGTGTCAGTGTCAGGGCCCACCGGAGAATCCTCCGGTTCTCCGGTGGGCCAGTCCGAGCCTGGGCGAGCACATGTAGGGCTGTGCGGCCCTCCAAAGAAATGCCACCCCACACCATTACTGACCCACTGCCACACTGGTCATGCTGAAGGATGTTGCAGGTAGCAGATAGCTCTCCACGGCATCTCTAGACTCTGTCATGTCTGTCACATGTGCTCAGTGTGAACCTGCTTTCATCTGTGAAGAGCACAGGGTGACAGTGGTGAATTTGCCAGTCCTGGTGATCTGTGGCAAATGCCAAGCATCCTGCACGGTGTTGGGCTGTGAGCACAACCCCATCTGTGGACGCTGGACACTCAGACCATCCTCATGGAGTCAGTTTCTAACCGTTTGTGCAGACACATGAATATTTGTGGCATGCTGGAGGTCATTTTACAGGGCTCTGGCAGTGCTCCTCCTGTTCCTCCTTGCACAAAGGCTGAGGTAGTGGTCCTACTGCTGGGTTGTTGACCTTCTATGGCACCCTCCTCATCTCCTGGTGTACTGACCTGTCTCCTGGTAGCGCCTCCAGCTTCTGGACACTACACTCACAGACACAGCAAACATTGCCACAGCTCGCCTTGATGTGCCATCCTGGATGAGCTGCACTACCTGAGCCACTTGTGTGGGTTGTAGAGTCCGTCTCATGCTGCCACGAGTGTGAAAGCACAACCAACATTCAAAAGTGACCAAAACATCAGCCAGAAAGCATTGGTACTGAGATGTGGTCTGTGGTCCCCACCTGCAGAACCACTCCTTTATTGGGGGTGTCTTGATAATTGCCAATAATTTCCATCTGTTGTCTATTCCATTTGCACAACAGCATGTGAAATTGATTGTCAATCAGTGTTGCTTCCTAAGTGGACAGTTTGATTTCACAGAAGATTGATTTACTTGGAGTTATATTCTGTTGTTTAAGTATTCCCTTTATTTTTTTAGGCAGTGTATATATATACTCCCAAATAACAAAACAAAAAAAACCCCAAAAAATATTTAGGTTCCACACAACTTTAGTAAATTAATGCACAGGTACAAAAATATGCCACAATGCGTCAGCACTCTGCGACTATTGGATAAAAATGTCAGGTACTTAGTGTTTTTGGATCAAGGAGTGCAAAAGCCTCCAACAACGTCAAGGTGAAGCTAAATATGGAGTCATTTCAAAGCAGACCTCATCTGAATAAGGAGTGAAAGAAATGTCTATGTGTACTCACTACCTCTTTTATGGAGTCTTTCTTACTAGTCTTGAGTAGGCTTTTTCCTTAGACTGATCAGTATTCATTGAGGCATGCATCCATCAAGCCTCTGGAAACATATCTTGGACTTCTTGGTTCACCGGATTGACATTCTTTTTTGGAATTGACTGTTTCATCACATTGTAAAGGTGGACTGAGATCTTGTAACTGTGCTGTAGTTGGAGTGACGTCTTTGTGATTCTCATGAGGTGAAATGTGCTTTGTACAACGGTGCATTTTCCTACAGGAATCAGCCATAAGAAGATGATTTTACTATAGCCATAATGGTATGCTAGAGAGAACACTATCCATCAGGCCGGCTGACTTTTTCACGAGTCTGTTTCCACCATAATCATGGTTTCCTTTTCGTTAATAGAAGGTTTGGAACTTGTTGCCGCCTTTTTCTTCTGTAGAACATCCACTTCAAACCCACGATTGTGCCACATGGCTGCTCGACTGCAAAAATACCACCAGTGAATCCCACTCTTCTGTTTATTTATGGCTTGACGAAGGCCCTATGTGCCTGAAATGTTGCATGTGATCTGCTCTGTGTATGCTCTAACTAATAAAGCGATTATTCAGAGGAGAACTTCTGGTGCCTTAGATTTTGGACCAGTGAATACTAGTTTATTATCACGTGTCTCGGAGATCTGCAAGAATCATAGTATTTTCTGAGGGCTACAAAAATTGTTTATGTTGTTGAATGCCGGAGACTGTTTTATTTTGCTTGTTCTCCAGACAACTATGTCCAAGCCGGACATAGTTGTGTAGAGAACAAGCAAAATAAAACAGTCTATCTAGTCTAAGCACCAATAAAAAATATTTCTATATTGTAGATCTCCTCTATCAATTTAGGTTTTCCCAGTAATGGTTAAAAATCTTTGGCCGACAAAGCTGCTCATCTCTCTATGGTTGTGTGACCTACCCAGTTGACATACACATGCTTTGAACTCACTGTTATTGGTGTTTCTTCACAGAGCTCCAGGCCTTCAAGAAGGTTGATGTAACCAGGCACAACTGCCTAGCTTCTCCACACACAGGAGCCACGGCCCGTTGAAATGATGATCTCTCTCTAACACCACAAAAGGTGGGCATGATGAAGAATGAGCACTTAATATGCACAAGAGAATGGTCTCTTCAATCCCTGGTTGTAGTCACAAAAATGTCCCTATTGTCAGCTCTTTCCATAAGCCATAGAAACATTCTACAAAACTGAAAGACACACTGATGCTCCATTTACATTGCTCCACAGTCAAGTAGACAGGAGGAACGTAGGACTTGGGATCCAGCTTCTAGTGATGGGTGGAGTCTTCAAGAATCTCTCAAATTTGGAGAGACCCTTAAACAAAATGGGTTCCTCTAACCTTACCTTTCGATTGACAAGATCTTATCACCCACGGAACTGGCCATGACTGATGCTTTTTTAAAAAATATTAAATTGTTTAGTGAAGATCCTTGTTAAGTTCTAAGCTACATTGTCTAGCCCAAATCATCCTGTGATCAGTGGTTCCATAAACACTCTTCCTACCCAATTCTGTAGGACGGGCTAAAGAAAAACTTGACTTTGCATCTTTGTAGCTTTGATGGGGATGTACAGAATTAGAAAAATAAAGTTGCCTTCTTCTGGTAACAGCGCCACCCCTGTTCACAGGTTGAATGTGGTATTGTAGATAAAGCCAGCCATGTTTTCTAATCCTGTACAATCCCTTTAAAATGTTTTTGTTAACAAGCAGGTGCACAGGAGTATCTGAAAAAGTGGCCACTCAACCGCAACTCAAGTCGTAGAATATCTACAGTCATATGTTCCAAACTTGATCTGGAACAAACAACCTTTCTTGGGTGCCAAAAAGATGTTCCTTGCTACATGCAAGTGAATTATTTATGTGGTGCACCGTGTGCCGCGCCATGCAGGATGCTGTGATACCTAAATGTAGTTTTTGAAGCCAAGAACCGATGTTTTTTTGCTAATATAATTAGTTATAGAGAGAAATCAAACTACATTTTGGGGTCATTTAAAACATTAAAGAGCCGGATTCAACATTTTCAGTTTTTATTTTAAGTCACTTTTTTGTCTTGCGTTATTAGTTGACTTTTTTGCGCCAGATTCGTCAAAATGGACAAAACTAATTACTATTCCTCATCAATACAATTGTGAAGATGGCGCAAGTTGTTCGTGAGATTTGTGTAAAATCAAAAAGGTTCTTTATTTTTGTTTAAAACATTCTTAAAACTTTTTAACTGAAAAAGTCGCATGTTCTTCGAAAAATTATCCATAATTTGCATACATTTTTTAAAAAAGGGTTTTCAAGGTTTGGGGTCCAAGTGTGCAGCAAATTTGTGTGACTGCAGACTTGTGGATCCTCACAGGGCGCAGTGTGCGCGCTATCAGGATTCTACGGACGCGTGACCTAAAAAATGTGATTTACATACATGTGGTCACATGCCGACTAGGCACGATACGTCTAGTCTGAATGTGACCGGGGATATGCAAATTCCAAATACTTAAGGTCATGTGCCTAGCCAGCTCTCGACGCCGGCACCAGAGAATCCTGACAACGCGCACAGTGCACACAGAGGATTCACAAGTCTGCGTTCTCAGAGTGACTGCGGACATGAGTCACAAGCATGGACAACCCATTTAGCATGTACATAATATCACTCCAGGAGGGGACAGCAGTATGTTTCTGCAAAAATATTAAGACTTTAAAAAATTTAAAAAAATCGCAATTGATTAATCAGCCGAAAACATCAAGAAAGCCCAAACCACACCCAAAATGATGAATATGAGAAAAAAAAAGGGCAAACATAAAACGAAATAAAAAGGAACAAATTAAAAGAAAAACAAAGCGCAAATGAAAAACAGGCAAAAAAAATAGAGAAAAAAAATGTGCAATAATGAATTAAGTTCCATAGCTAAGGAAAAGAAACTATACATTAGTGATTTTTTTAAATTATTAATGAACAAAACTTTTGTCTTCATTTTTTTAAGCTAATTTCTCCACACGATTATGAGGTCAGACATTTTTTCTTAGCAGCTGCAACTGATGTTACACAGATTGTCATCTAATGTGAGGGCTCAATAAAGGTGTTTCAATCTCTCTTGATTCCTAGGTCATGGGTATCTCTGCCACGTCCCAACAGTAAGGCCGGCCTCACACTCAGCGTATGTAAATACGGTCCGTTTTTTATGGCCGTAATACGCAGAAAAGTCCCCAAAATAGTGGTCCGTATGTCATCCGTAGGCGGGGTGTGTCAGCGTATTTTGCGCATGGCATCCTCCGTATGTAATCCGTATGGCATCCGTACTGCGATATTTTCTCGCAGGCTTGCAAAACCGACATCTAATGGATTTATGTGCTCAAATGTTCGGTAAAACATATATACAGTATATATATATATATATATATATATATATATATATATATATATGTCATTGAGACACATATATATATATTCTGTATTTATATTTAATTCAGCGAGATATATGTGAAAAGTAGGTAATTCAATTGCCGGCTTTTCATTTCTCCTTCCCAAACCCGACAGGATATGAGACATGGTTTACATACAGTAAACCATCTCATATCCCCTTTTTTTTGCATATTCCACACTACTAATGTTAGTAGTGTGTATGTGCAAAATTTGGGCACTGTAGCTGCTAAAATAAAGGGTTAAATGGCAGAAAAAATTGGCGTGGGCTCCCGCGCAATTTTCTCCGCCAGAGTGGTAAAGCCAGTGACTGAGGGCAGATATTAATAGCCTAGAGAGGGTCCATGGTTATTGGCCCCCCCTGGCTACAAACATCTGCCTCCAGCCACCCCAGAAAAGGCACATCTGGAAGGTGCCTATTCTGGCAGTTGGCCACTCTCTTCCCACTCCCGTGTAGTGGTGGGATATGGGGTAATGAAGGGTTAATGTCACCTTGCTATTGTAAGGTGACATTAAGCCAGATTAATAATGGAGAGGCGTCAATTATGACACCTATCAATTATTAATCCAAGAGTAATTACACACACTATGGCGCTCGCCGCAAGGAGGAAAGGGGGAAGGAAATGGCAGTAGATGGCAGGGGGAATGGGCGGTGGGATGATGAGAGGAATGAGCACCCCTAGCTGCTGGTAATTATTAATCCAATTGTATGAAAGGGTTAAAAAAACACACACATTATTAAAAAGTATTTTAATGAAATAAACACACAGGTTGCTTTAATATTTTTTTGCTCTCTCAATCCACCTGAAGACCCTCGCTCTGAAAAATAATAAACCAACAATATACATACCTTCAGATGATCTGTCATGTCCCACGAAGTAAATCCATCTGAAGGGGTTAAATCATTTTACAGCCAGGAGCTGCGCTAAGGCTACGTTCACATTTGCGGTGTGCGCCGCAGCGTCGCCGCACGCGTCATGCGCCCCTATATTTAACATGGGGGCGCATGGACATGCGTCGCACTTGCGTTTTGCGCCGCATGCGTCCCTGCGGCGCCCGCGTCTGGGCGCAGAGGACGCAGCAAGTTGCATTTTTGCTGCGTCAAAAATCAATGAAAAAAAGGACGCATGCGGCGCAAAACGCAGCGTTGTGCATGCGTTTTGCTGCGTTTTTGTTTGCGTTGTGCGTTGCGGCGCCGACGCTGCGGCGCACAACGCAAATGTGAACGTAGCCTAATGCACTCGCTCGTACCTGTAAACCCCGGGAAAGCTGGGTGATCTGTAGTTACCTTGAGTTGCAGTGAGGCGCCCTCTGCTGGATGTCCTCATATGAACTCGAGCGTGGGAACTTTTCCAAGGATGGATTTACTTCGTGGGACGTGACAGATCATCTGAAGGTATGTATATAATATACATTATTGGTTTATTATTTTTCAGAGCGAGGGTCTTCAGGTGGATTGAGAGAGCAATAAAATATTAAAACAACCTGTGTGTTTATTTCATTAAAATACTTTTTAATAATGTGTGTGTGTTTTTTTAACCCTTTCATACAATTGGATTAATAATGGATAGGTGTCATAATTGACGCCTCTCCATTATTAATCTGGCTTAATGTCACCTTACAATAGCAAGGTGACATTAACCCTTCATTACCCCATATCCCACCGCTACACGGGAGTGGGAAGAGAGTGGCAAAGTGCCAGAATAGGCGCATCTTCCAGATGTGCCTTTTCTGGGGTGGCTGGGGGCAGATGTTTGTAGCCAGGGGGGGCCAATAACCATGGACCCTCTCTAGGCTATTAATATCTGCCCTCAGTCACTGGCTTTACCACTCTGGCGGAGAAAATTGCCACGCCAATTTTTTCCGCCATTTAACCCTTTATTTTAGCAGCTACAGCGCCCAAATTTTGCACATACACACTACTAACATTAGTAGTGTGGAATATGCAAAAAAAAGGGGATATGAGATTGTTTACTGTATATAAACCATGTCTCATATCCTGTCGGGTTTGGGAAGGAGAAATGAAAAGCCGGCAATTGAATTACCGGCTTGTCACTAACACCGCTGCGTATTTCTCGCAAGTCACACTGCTGGTCCATGTGGAATCCGTATTTTTCTCGCCCCCATAGACTTTCATTGGCGATTTTTTTGCGCAATACGGTGACAAACGCAGCATGCTGTGATTTTCTACGGCCGTACAAGACCGTATATTACGGATGCGTAATATACGGCAGATAGGAGCTGGGCCATAGAGAATCATTGGGCCGTGTGTAATGCGTATTTTACGAACGTAGTTTATGCGCTCATACGTCCGTAAAACTCGCCAGTGTGACGCCGGCCTAAAGCTCTCCAGCTTCTACTGCATCTCTATAGAGGGAAGTACTATAGTAGTTATATTCTTGTACTTAGGGGCAGTATTATAGTAGTTATATTCTTGTACATAGGGGCAGTATTATAGTAGTTATATTCTTGTACTTAGGGGCAGTATTATAGTAGTTATATTCTTGTACATAGGAGCAGTATTATAGCAATTATATTCTTGTACATAGGCACAGTATTATAGTAGTTATATTCTTGTACTTAGGGGCAGTATTATAGCAGTTATATTCTTGTACATAGAAGCAGTAATATAATAATTATATTCTTGCACATAAGAGCAGTATTATAATAGGCATATTCTTGTACATAGGAGCAGTATACTATTATAGTAGTTATATCCTTGTACATAGGGAGCAGTGATATAATAATTATATTTTTGCACATAATAGCGGTATTATAGTAGTTATATTCTTGTACATAGGGAGCAGTATTATAGATTATAGATAGGCGCAATATTATAGTAGTTATATTCTTGTACATAGGGGGAGTATTATAGTAGTTATATTCTTGTACATAGGGGCAGTATTATAGTAGTTGTATTCTTGTACATAGGAGCAGTATTATAGTAGTTATATTCTTGTACATAGGGAGTACTATTATAGTAGCTATATTCTTGTACATAGGGGCAGTATTATAGTAGTTATATTCTTGTACATAGGAGCAGTATTATAGATGTTATATTCTTGTACATAGGAGCAGTATTATAGTAGTTATATTCTTGTACATAGGAGGCAGTATTATAGTAGTTATATTCTTGTACATAGGGGCAATATTATAGTAGTTATATTCTTGTACATAGGGGCAGTATTATAGTAGTTATATTCTTGTACATAGTAGCAGTATTAGGGTATGTGTCCACGTTCAGGATTGCATCAGGATTTGGTCAGGATTTTTCATCAGTATTTGTAAGCCAAAACCAGGAGTGGAACAATTAGAGGAAAAGTATAATAGAAACCTATGCTCCACTTTTGCATTTATCACCCACTCCTGGTTTTGGCTTACAAATACTGATGAAAAATCCTGACCAAATCCTGATGCAATCCTGAACGTGGACACATACCCTTATAGTAGTTATATTCTTGTACATAGGGGGCAGTACTATAGCATTTATATTCTTGTACATAGTGTCACGCTGCTGTTATGCAGGGAGATGCAAGCTCCACTAGATGACAATAGAGTGGCAGGAGGAATGCACACTGACAGAGCAGACCTGCAGCGCAGCAGCGAGGCTATCACCATGTGGTAGCAGGATAGTCAAACAAGCTGGGTCCATATTAGTTAGTAGTGCAGTACCAAAGGAATAAACAAACACAGAGTCAGAGACAAGCCACAAAGGTCAATACCGGTCAGGAGCGGAAATATCAAAGACAAGATACAAAAGCAGGTCAGAGTAAAAGCCGAGTCAAGTACTTGGGAGTCCACACACGAGAGAGAAACACAGTGTTGGGACAGGAAGAGTGGAGTAAACAGATGTGGGTACAGTCAGCAAAGGCAGCAGGACAAATCAGGGTTTAAGCAGGGTCAGCTACTCATACCGTAGGCAGAAACTATAACTGACACCACGTGCAGGATGCAGCAGAGATAAATAGCAAACCTGAACCCAGAATGAGGCACAGCAAAGTTAACCCTTGACATCACCAGACCGAGAAAGGGGTAGACAGGACACAAAACCTGGGCTGGATCATGACAGTACCCTCCTCTCAAGGGGGGGCCACCAAACCCTCAGGTTTCTCAGGGTAACATGCATGAAAGGTGCGAACCAAGCGATCAGCATGGACAGATCGCACCGGGACCCATGATCGATCCTCAGGACCGTAACCCCTCCAATGAACCAAATACTGAAGTGAGCGGCGGACCATGCGAGAATCCACAATCCGTTCCAAGTCATACTCAGTCTGACCATCCACAGAGACAAGTTGCAAAAGGGATGGAGACCCAACAGGGGAGGGTACAAATGACTTCAGAAGAGACTTATGGAACACATTGAGGATCCAAAGCAACGGAGGAAGGCGCAAGCTAAAGGCAACTGGGTTGACAACCTCCATGATCTGGTAAGGACCAATAAACTTGGGACCCAGCTTAACAGAGGGCACCTTCAACCGTATGTTCTTGGTAGACAATCATAGTTTATCTCCAACCAGAAATACAGGTCCTATGGACCGTCGCTTATCAGCAAAACATTTGTTTGCCCTGAGCCTCAGCTCCCCCCAACCACTGAACTGCCGAATCAGCCCCTGGGCATCCTGAATCCAGCCTGGAAATTTCGCCAAAATGAGGGTGAAAACCGTAGTTACAACACAACGGAGTGGTGCCAGTGGACTGATTAATCCGATTATTAAATGCAAACTCAGCCATAGGCATTGAAGAGCACCAATCATCCTGCTGAGTTGCGGCAAGACACCACAAAATTTGTTCAAGTGACTGATTGGTCCCCTTCGTCTGACCATTGGTCTCGGGATGTTAGGCCGAGGAGAAGGTCAAACTATTACCCAATCTTTCACAAAAGCCCTCCAAAATTTGGACACAAATTGAACCCCTCTATCAGAAAGAAATCCCACTCAGAGGCACGCCATGTAACCACACCACGTGCTTAACAAACAACTTAGATAGAGTCTCTGTATTAGGCAGTCCTGTCAAAGGTAAGAAATGCACTTGTTTACTGAATCTGTCCACCACTACCAAGACAACAGTTTTTTCATTGGAAGGAAGGAGATCAGTGATAGAATCCATGGACAAATGAGTCCAGGGTCTATCCAGAATTGTCAATAGCACCAATTCCCTGGCTGGCAGGGTATGAGAAGCTTTTGCACGGGCACACTTATCACAAGCGGACACAAACACAGTGACATCAGAGGCCATGGAGGACCATGAAAACAGCCTAGCAATAGCTCTCTGGCTGGCCGAGATTCCAGGATGCCCACTAAGCAGAATCGTGGAACTCACGGAGCACCTTCAACTGGTACTGAACAGCAGGGCCGGTTTTAGGCAAAGTGGGGCCCTAGGCAAAAGTTTAAAATGGGGCCCCAAATGCTAACATATTGCACCAACAGAAACATTTTGGTTGTAGCTACATGCGCTGATTTCAGGCCACTAAACGAGCGTGATCAACAATATTGAAGTCATTCGCCACTTGTTTCCAGCCTCTTTACACTGGCTGGGGACAGAATGATCACTAGTAAATCAATCTGTCCCCATACAGTATCATCTTAGCAGAATATCTGCAGTTTTAACTGGGCGATGTGCTGATGAGAACAATGATTTTTGTTCCGGCATATACTGTACATACATACACCGTACATACACACAGATACACATACCGTACATACACAGACATACACCTTACATGCATACACACATACAGTTATATACACAGATAGTATACACATACCGCACATACATATACCATACATACACACAAATACACATACATACACCGTACATACACACAGATACACATACAAATACAGTATATGCAAACACATACATATACCATACATACACACAGATACACATACATATACCGTCATACATACACATACCGTACATACACACATGCATATACCATACATTCACACAAATGCCGTACACACATATACCGTACATACACACAGATAGACACACACATACCGTACATACACAGATACAGTTATATACATATAGTACACACATACCGTACATACATATAAAATACACCCAAATGCACATACCGTACATACATACATATACCGTACATGCATAAACACACATATACCGAACATAGATACACATACACATACCGTACATACACCCATACGGTATATACACATACCGTACACACATATACATACACATATACTGTATGTACATGCACGTAAACATACATATATACCATATATCCATACAAATTTATTTCACATACACAGATACACACATACTGTACATGCATACACACACAGCCATACAACTATACCATACATACACACATATACTGTACATACACAGATACACACACACAGATAGAAACATACACATAGATACACACAGATGCACACATACATATACAAGCATATACATACATACATACTAATCTTGTATAGGTGATCAGATGAGCCCTGCAGGTCAGTTCAGCTGGAGAAGGCTGCAGACCCCACTGTGGGGGATGGGGCACAGAGCAGACAGCACCTGATGATAAATTCCCAGTAAGGGAGGAAAAGACTCAAATTCAAAAAGTTTCATGACTAAAATTATAAAGAGATAAGTTATAAAGAGCACTATAACTGCACATTACTTTTCAGGTCACTTCACAGCATACATGTTGCTGCCGTGCTGCCCCTGCAGTGAGCTCCTCCCCATCTCTGCTCTGTGAGGAGACGCTGCAGCCTGCTCTGAACAGAACAGTGGAGGGAGCAGAAGACCCCCTGTAAGTCCTGCTCTTCCTCCACTGATGTCTCTATGTGCTGTGCAGCCGGGGCCCCTGACTGTAGGCGAGTACTCACCATTGGGACGCTCCATGCAGGGGGACAGACGGCAGCCAGTGAGCGCTCTCCTCAGTCTGGTCACTGTGAGGTAAGGAAAGCGTTCATTGGCCAGCGTCTCTCCCTGCATGACACGCCCCCTTTTTGATCTCCTGCACTTCGCGCCCCGCTCTCTCCCCGACACTCGGTGTTCCATGATTACAGGAGGGAGTGAGAGGGGCCCGACCCTGCATGATACCGGGCCTGCCTGCAGGGGCCCCCCTCCACTTCTGGGCCCTGGAGAAGTGCCATCAACAGTATGTCTGCCCCTGGCTGGGGGCCCCTAGAGCAGCGGGGGCCCCAGGCAGCTGCCTAGTCTGCCTGCCCCTAACGCCGGCCCTGCTGAACAGGAACGAAGAGCTTATTATCAGGCAAATAATAAAGGAGCCAGAAACTGAGCCTCACGAATCTCCCGCTCCAATTCGGATGACACCCCTGCCACGACCACCCCGTGCTGAGGAATGGAGGAGGAGGTTCAGGAGGTGATATCGGATCCAAGCTGCAATGTAAGGTATCAGCCTTGACATTCTTAGAACCAGGTTGAAAGGTGATGGAAGAATGAAAGCGTGAAAAAATAAGTGACCATCTCACCTGTCTAGGAGTCAACCGTTTGGGAGACTCAATGTAAAACAGGTTCTGTGGTCAGTAATCACTGTGATCCGATGAACAGCCCCTCCAAAAAGTGCCTCCATTCTTCAAAAGCCAGTTTAATGGCTAGTAGCTCCCGATTCCCGAATTTCTCTCAGCAGGAGAGAATTTCTTAGAGAAAAAGGCACACGGTTTTAAGTTAGTCAAAGTGATGGGTCCTTGAGACAACACCTTCCCCCCCACTCCCACCTCAACAATTAACGATTCTGACGGTTCGGCCTGGATCAATACAGGGGCAGACATAAAACATTTTTTCAATAAAGAAAAGGCCACCACTGCTGGAGCCGACCAGTTTTTGAGATCAGCCCCCTTACGAGTGAGATAAGTGAGGGGCTTGACCATCTGAGAAAACCCCTTAATGAATTTACAGTAATAATTGGCAAACCCAAAAAAACATTGAAGACCATTAAGGTCTCTGGGTTGTACCCAATCAACAATGGCCAGTACCTTTCCAGGGTCCATACGAAACCCCTTAGCAAACAGAATGACCCCTAGAAAGAACAGCTCTTGGATGAAAAATTTCAGGCTTAGCAGTTGGTTATGGGATGTGGCCAGAGCCCTATGCTCCAAAAATAAGCCCTGCATCGTTTGCGTCAGATTAGACATCTGATCTGCCAAGATACGGAGCGGTTCCATAAAAAAAGAGGAGCAAGAAAAAAAAACTGTCTGTGGTCAGTTATAATGTCATGCTGCTGCTATGCAAGGAGATGCAAGCTCCACTAGATGGAAATAGAGTGGCGGGAGGACTGCAACTGCTAGAGCAGACCTGCAGTGCAGCAGTGATGCTACCATCAGGTGGCAGCAAGATAGTCAAGCAAGCCGAGTCGATATTAGTCAGTAGCGCAATACCAAAGAAATAAACAAACACAGAATCAAAGACAAGCCAAAAAAAAGTCAATACCGGTCAGGAGCGGAAATACAAAAGACAAGAGACAAAAGCAGGTCAGGGTCCAAGCCGAGTCAAGTTCCTGGAAGTCCACACACGAAGGGGAAATACAGTGTTGGGATGGGAAGAGGGGAGTAAACAGATGCTGCCACAGTCAGCAAAGGCAACAGGATAAATCAGGGTTTGAGGAGGGTCAGCTACTCATGCCTTAGGCAGAAACTATAACTGACAACACCTGCAGGATGCAGGAGAGATAAATAGCAAACCTGAACCCAGAATGAGGCAGGGCAAAGTCAGACCGGGAAAGGGGTAGACTGGACTCAAAACCCGGTCTAGATCATGACACATAGGAGCAGTATTATAGTAGTTATATTATTGTACATGGGGGGCAATATTATAGTAGCTATATTCTTGTACATAAGGGCAGTATTATTATAGTTATATTCTTGTACATAGGGGCAGTATTATAGTAGTTTTATTCTTGTACATAGGAGCAGTTTTATAGTAATTATATTCTTGTACATAGGGGCAGTGTTACAGTAGTTATATTCTTGTACATAGGGGCAGTATTATAGTAATTATATTCTTGTACATAGGAGCAGTATTACAGTAGATATAATCTTGCACATAGGGGCAGTATTATAGTAGTTTTATTCTTGTACATAGAGGCAGTATTATAGTAGTTATATTCTTGTACATGGGGCAGTATTATAGTAGTTATATTCTTGCACATAGGAGCAGTATTATAGTAGTTATATTCTTGTACATAGGGGCAGTATTATAGTGGTTATATTCTTGTACATAGGAGCAGTATTATAGTAGTTATATTCTTGTACATAGGGGCAGTATTATAGTAGTTTTATTCTTGTACATAGGAGCAGTATTATGTAGTTTTATTCTTGTACATAGGAGCAGTATTATAGTAGTTATATTCTTGTACACAGGGACAGTATTATAGTAGTTATATTCTTGTACATAGGAGCAGTATTATAGTAGTTATATTCTTGTACATAGGGGCAGTATTATAGTAGTTATATTCTTGTACATAGGGGCAGTATTATAGTAGTTTTATTCTTGTACATAGGAGCAGTATTATAGTAGTTATATTCTTGCACATAGGAGCAGTATTATAGTAGTTATATTCTTGTACATAGGGGCAGTATTATAGTAGTTTTATTCTTGTACATAGGAGCAGTATTATGTAGTTTTATTCTTGTACATAGGAGCAGTATTATAGTAGTTATATTCTTGTACACAGGGACAGTATTATAGTAGTTATATTCTTGTACATAGGAGCAGTATTATAGTAGTTATATTCTTGTACATAGGGGCAGTATTATAGTAGTTATATTCCTGTACACAGGGACAGTATTATAGTAGTTATATTCTTGTACATAGGAGCAGTATTATAGTAGTTATATTCTTGTACATAGGGGCAGTATTATAGTAGTTATATTCCTGTACATAGGAGCAGTATTATAGTAGTTATATTCTTGTACATAGGAGCAGTATTATAGTAGTTATATTCCTGTACATAGGGGCAGTATTATAGTAGTTATATTCTTGTACATAGGAGCAGTATTATAGTAGTTATGTTCGTTTATATAGGGATAATATTATAGTAATCTCAGTAGGTGAATTAAAAATTGAACATGTCACCAATATTCTAAGGAAATCTATTTCTAAAGGTGTTGTTGACATGGAATTCTCACCAGATGTCGGTAACAACCCATTCAATCCACACATGGAAAGAAATCAAACCATAGATGTAAAATACATTTATTAAAATCCCATGTCCTATGCTGCCACTGTGAAATGCAACTGATTTTCTGCGAATACTCACTAGAAAATACTGGAGACATTTTTTTGGGCGCTATTGGAACTCTGCCTTCGTGATATCTGCAGCATTAGAAACTGTAATCTCTACTTAACATTCTGCAAATTTTATTTTTAAAAAAACGTATTTTTAATTTGTTTAAAAAAATGTAAATGATTTTGAAAAAAAGATATGACAGTAGAAAATAAAAATAAATGCAATTAAAAATAGGATTTTTTTTGTTCTCCACAGAAGCTCTTCGGGCAATGTATCTGCTTCTCTTAACTGTTTCACTCCTGAATAAATCAGAAACACCTCGGGGCGAAATCCGGCAGAAATTAGACAAAAGCTTCCAACATCAGCCAGGACCTGAATGCAGGAGCAGAGTAGTTGCTCGCAGGGAGGGTAATATAAATCGTTACTGGACAGTACGGCTGTAAATGGGTTATGGAGGCGGTAATATATCGGGGGGACACGCATTACTTGCTCTGATATTGAATGATACATTTAACAATTCATCACAAACCAGGGCGAGAAGGTGTGAATGAGCCCCTGCCCGCTCCTCTGTGATGCCTGTTATTGAAAATACATTATCTCCCTGACATCTCTCCGATAATACATATTCCCAAATTATACGTCTCCCTGTGTATCCCCCGGGTCACTCCACGGATGTAAATATATATATATATATATATATATATATATATATATATATATATATTGTAGGACTTGTGTCATAGATTCATTTTTTTTTCCTATGGTGGATTTTCATTGTGTGCAGTCGCTATGTGGCGCTGAGATTAATTATACAGAGGGAAGTATGTTCCATTTCCAATAAAATAAAATCACTCGACCATATAACACCTTTTACTTTTCTTTGACGTTGTTGATGGTGGAGGATGTTTTTATCCCAGAGCTTTTTTTTTTGTTTTATTGTATATATATATATATATATATATATATATATATATATATATATATATATATATATATATATATATATATATATATACACAGTGTATCTATATCTCATATATATATATATATATATATATATATATATATATATATATATATATACATACAGTGTATCTATATCTCATATATATATATATATATATATATATAATTTTTTTATATATATATATATATATATATATATATATATATATATATATATATATATACACACACATATGTATATATTTTATAAATATATTTATATATATAAATAAATAAATAAATATATATATATATATATATATATATACGGTATATATATATATATATATATATATAATAAAAAAGGAAAAAGCTCTTGCGACATGTTAGAAATCTGAAATTCGTTATTTTGCTATTATCGTTAGTAGTAAAATCACTTGTATCAGTGATAGAATGTTTTCATGTTTTATTAATTCTGAATTCATTTATGTCATGATTTTGTTTATTGTTAAATATGTCAGTTGTGTATATGATAATAATAATAACAACAACTATTATTATTATTATTATTGTCTCTTCTTAAAAGATAGTTGAATTAAATAATAGACATAGAATTTTGCTAAAAAAAAAAAAAAAAAAAAACACTAGTCATGAATATTTTAATCAGTTTATTTGTTATTTAGGCAATATTGCAAATTGCCCAATTATTTTTTTATTTATTTTGTTACATATTACGTAACTATTTTCTATCTATTATCTATCTATCATCTACTATCTATTATCTATATATCTATTTATTATCTATTTATCATCTATCTATTATCTATCTATACCTTTATTATATTATATCTTTATAGACCTTACTTCCATGAATCACATGCTCTGGTATAAAACATTGTATATTAGTGGAATAAAGGAACACTCCCGTAAGAGCTGTATAGTGCTGGACATGGAGGCAGAGGAGCTGTTGTTGGCTTCAGGTCTTTATGCCCAATCAATTAATGATAACAAACTTTCATATAATTTTTAATGATTATATTGAGGAGCTGTTTGAGTAATAACCTCTATATTTCCCTTTCCTGTAGGAGACACTTAAAGGACTTAGGGTAGCGGAGGTCAGCTGTTTGGGATCAATACCTGCATCCCCACCATCAGCTCCAGAGGCGAGCATTGTGCGGAGCCGGTGAGCATTGTGCGGAGCCGGTGAGCAATGTGCGGAGCCGGTGAGCATTGTACGGAGCCGGTGAGCAATGTGCGGAGCCGGTGAGCATTGTACGGAGCCGGTGAGCAATGTGCGGAGCCGGTGAGCATTGTACGGACCCGGTGAGCATTGTACGGAGCCGGTGAGCATTGTGCGGAGCCGGTGAGCATTGTGCGGAGCCGTTGAGCATTGTGTCCACCCCTGGGGCAGTCCCTAAGTAACAGGACCACCCATCTGGTGCCACTGCATTGTGGGGCATATGGCAGTCACTGCTATGTATTGTAGTCAGTGGTATATTTATAAGGGCAGCTGAGGAATCAGGCGCACAAAGGTTTGGGACTGTGCTGAGTGATCCTGTTATGCCCGTGATTTTCACTGCACTAGTTAGCTGTCACAGTCCTGGCAGCACTGAGCATTTTTGGCATTGCGTTTTGCATGTTCCTCTGATGGTGGCCGCTGTCTCCATTTCTCTGGTCTCGGCCGATGTCTCTGTTCCTCTGGTGGTGGTCGTTGTCTGTTCCTCTGGTAGTGGCCGCTGTCTCCGTTCCTCTGATGGTGGCTACTTTCTCTGTTCCTCTGGTAGTGGCCACTGTCTCTGTTCCTCTGGTAGTGGCCACTGTCTCTGTTCCTCTGGTGGTGGTCTCTGTCCTTGTTACTTGGGTGGTGACCACTGTCTGCATTCCTCTGGTCGTGGCCGATGTCTCTGTTCTTATGATGGTGGCCGCTGTCTCTGTTCCTCTAGTAGAAGCCGCGGTCTTAGTTCCTCTGGTAGTGGCCACTGTCTCCGTTCCTCTGGTCATGGTCGATGTCTCTGTTCCTATGATGGTGGCTGCTGTCTCTGTTCCTCTGATAGTGACCGCTGTCTCTGTTACTGTGATGTTGGCTACTGTCTCTGTTCCTCTGGTGGTAGCCACTGTCCCTGTTCCTCTGGTGATGGCCGCTGTCTCTGTCCCACTGGTGATGGCCGCTGTCTCTGTCCCACTGGTGATGGCCGCTGTCTCTGTTCCTCTGGTGATGGATCCTGTCTACGTTCCTCAGCTGATGGCCTCTGTCTGCGTTCCTTCGATGGTAGCTGTTGTCTCCATTCCTCTGGTGGTGGCTGATGTCTCTGTTCCTCTGGTCGTGGTCAATGTTTCTGGAGGCAGTATTGCAGTCAGTGGTATATTTATAAGGGCAGCTGAGGAATCAGGAGCGCAAAGGTTTAGGACTGTGCTGTGTGATCCTGTTATGCCCGTGCACCACGTTAGCTGTCACGATCCTGGCATCACTAAGCATTCTCAGGTATTGCACTTTGCATGTTCCTCTGGTGGTGGCCTTATTTCTCTGGTGGTGGCTGCTGTCTCTGTTCCTCGGGTGGTGGCTACTGTCCTTGTTCCGCTGATGGTGGCTGCTGTCTCTGTTCCTCGGGTGGTGGTCACCATCTCTCTTCCGCTGGTCGTGGCCGCGGTCTCTTGCCCACCCCAGTGTGGACGAGGTTTATGCTCACCTCACCAATTCGTGGCCCAGGACACCACACATTTGGCAGCTTTATCTCTGAAAATGAGGACAATTCTGGAAAATGATGGCCAGGGCTGCCAACTTGACTTATTATTTTTACCTAACAACTTATCACAAAACAGACAGACAAAATGTTTTTCAGACACACTGAAAAACCGTCATAAATCCCAAAGATCATCAGAGATCCTGGCTGTGACCGTAATGCTGATTTCAGACATCAGCGCAGTCGCTGTAACCTGATTATAATTACAGTCATAATAATCAGTACATCACTGGACGGTTGGTGCCCCTGATTTGGGGATATGGTGGCATATATACGCTGTTATGGGGTCACCGCAGTTATTATTATGGGGACTCCGTAGTTCTCAGTTTTGTGACGACATTGACACTGTGGCTGTCACTTTTATAGGGGCTGTTTGTCACTGCTATGGGGGTAATGTGTCTGTCACTGTTATGGGGGCACTGTGGCTGTCACTTATTGTGGCACTGAGGCTGTCACTGTTATCTGAGCACTTTAGCTGACACAGTTATGGAGGGACTGTGGCTCGCACTGTTCTGGGGACACTCTGCCTGACAATGTTATTGAGTACTGTGGCTGTCACTTTTATAGGAGCCGACTGTCACTGCTGTGCAGCATTGTATCTGACACTGTTATGGGGGCACAATGGCTGTCACTGTTGTGGGGGTAATGCAACTGGCACTGTTATCATGGCACTCTGACACTGTTATGGGGAACTATGGCTGACAACGCTGTCACTATTATGGGGGCACTGTGGCTATCACTATTATGGGGGCTTGTGGATTTCACTACTATGGAGGCACTGGGCCTGTCACTATTATGGGGACACTGTGCCTGTCATTATCTTGGGGGCACTGTGCCTGTCACTATTATGGAGGCATTGTCGTTGCCACTATTATAGGGACACTGGGTCTTTCACTTTTAATTTGCCCCCTATAATTGTGACAGATGCCCCCCCCCCCCCCCCGCAGTCACTATTGACCATGGCACATAATCGGTTACTTTCTCAGATTTGATCTCTGGTCCCAGTAATCCATAAAAGGGTTAAGAATACCAGTCACTGGGGCGGACATACCCCTCCCTATGGGTGCTCGTCTCCCCCCTCCTCATGTTCAATCATCTCCCCCCCTCCCCATGGGCGCTTATCTCCCCCTCCACATGGGTGCTCATCTCCACCTCCAAATGGGCGCTCGTCTCCTCCCTCCTCATGAGCGTTCTCCTCCCTCTCCCCATGGGCACTCGCCTCCTCGTTCCTATGGGCGCTCGTCTCCCACGTTCCCATGGGCACTCGTCTCCCCCCTCCCCATGGGCGCTTGTCTCCCCCTCCTCATGTTTGCTTGTCTCCCCCTCCCCATGGTTGCTCATCTCCCCCCTCTCCGTGGGCACTCGTTTCCCCTCCTATTGTTTGATCGTCTCCCACCTCCCCATGTTCGCTCGTCTCCCTCTCCCCATGAGTGCTCATCTCCCCTCTCCTCATATTTGCTTGTCTCCCCCTCATCGCTCCCCATGGGCATTCATCTCCCCCTACTCGTGTTCGCTTGTTTCCCCCCTTCCCATGTTCGCTCATCTCCCCCCTCCCCATCAGTGCTCATCTCCCCCCTCATGTTCGCTCGTCTCCTCTCTCCTCATGTTTGCTTGTCTCCCCCCTCCCCATGGGCACTCGTTTCCCCCTCCCCATGGGTGCTCATCTCCCCCCTCCCCATGGGCACTCATCTCCCCCTCCCCATGGGCGCTCGTCTCCCCCCTCCCCATGGGCGCTCGTCTCCCCCCTCCCCATGGGCGCTCATCTCCCCCCTCACCATGGGCGCTTGTCTACCCCCTCCCCATGAGCTCGTCTCCCCCCTCCCCATGAGCGCTTGTCTACCCCCTCCCCATGGGCGCTCGTCTCCCCCCTCCCCATGGGTGCTCGTCTCCCCCCTCCCCATGGGCGCTCATCTCCCCCCTCCCCATGGCGCAATCGTCTCACCCCTCCCCATGAGCTCGTCTCCCCCCTCCCCATGGGCACTCGTCTCCCCCCTCCCCATGAGCTCGTCTCCCCCCTCACCATGGGCGCTTGTCTACCCCCTCCCCATGGGCGCTCGTCTCCCCCCTCCCCATGGGTGCTCGTCTCCCCCCTCCCCATGGGCGCTCATCTCCCCCCTCCCCATGGCGCAATCGTCTCACCCCTCCCCATGAGCTCGTCTCCCCCCTCCCCATGGGCGCTCGTCTCCCCCCTCCCCATGGGCGCTCGTCTCCCCCCTCACCATGGGCGCTTGTCTACCCCCTCTCCATGGGCGCTCGTCTCCCCCCTCCCCATGGGTGCTCGTCTCCCCCCTCCCCATGGGCGCTCATCTCCCCCCTCCCCATGGCGCAATCGTCTCACCCCTCCCCATGAGCTCGTCTCCCCCCTCCCCATGAGCGCTCGTCTCCCCCCTCCCCATGGGCGCTCGTCTCCCCCCTCACCATGGGCGCTTGTCTACCCCCTCCCCATGAGCTCGTCTCCCCCCTCCCCATGAGCGCTTGTCTACCCCCTCCCCATGGGCGCTCGTCTCCCCCCTCCCCATGGGTGCTCGTCTCCCCCCTCCCCATGGGCGCTCATCTCCCCCCTCCCCATGGCGCAATCGTCTCACCCCTCCCCATGAGCTCGTCTCCCCCCTCCCCATGGGCACTCGTCTCCCCCCTCCCCATGAGCTCGTCTCCCCCCTCCCCATGGGCACTCGTCTCCCCCCTCCCCATGAGCTCGTCTCCCCCCTCCGCATGGGCGCTCGTCTGCCTCCTGCCTGCAGTGATACCTGGTGCAGTCAGTCGGCTCCTCACCCTCCGCCTTTTGGCTCCATTCACATTACGCCTGTGTACAATCTTTACTTTTAGAGCAAATCATCTTATTTCTCCAGCAGAGAAAATGAATTTCTGATCTGCAGCGCGGGAGTATTATCAATTCATAAACCGGGCGAGCGACCTCGTGATGCAAGACAGAAAATCCTCAGAATAGGATCAGTGCGAGGAGCCTCACAAGGCTTCTTCTTGGAGACAAGATACAGAAGAAAAAAAAGAAAAAAAACCTTTGATATGAAGCCAGTGGAGGAGATGGGTGCTATCATCCAGCAGCAGGGTCCGGCCTCGCTCTACCGTGACATTGTCGCCATCTAGTGGTGGGTGACCAGAAGGCCATGTGGAATTCCGCGACCACAAGCCGCAGAAGTGAGCGGAGATGTTGGAAACCTAAAACGATACAAAAAAAAAGAATATGTCTAATATTTATGTATAGACATCATCCATTTTTTTGAGAGGTCATCCTGTATTATCTTACAAAAAAAAAAAAATTCTAAAATCAGTAGTTTGAAAACTTTATAAAATTCCTTGTGCTTTAATTTCGGACTATTTTTCAAGATCCCTGCTGGCTGTCTACAAAAAAGTAAAGGCTCCTGTGGGCACACAAGGTCACAGGAACTCAATATGACAATGATCAAGTTGAGGGTTTGCTACAATGTATCAGTCTCGAAATTTAAAGGGATTTTCCACTTTTATACAATTAAAGCATAATGTAGAGATTGGCACTTAGATTTTCTCAGACCTGGTCCGGCGTCCACACCTCTCCTCCGTGGCAGCAGGGTATCACTTCTATGCCTGACATCCTCAGACTAGATCCTTGGTTTTTAATTTCTAGTAAATGTATAGTCCAAAATGTGCCGAAACATGCGCCTCTTAATTAGACATCCCTTAGTCCAGCACTAGTCACTCTAAGACAGAAAAAATAACACTAGTCCTATTAAATTCCCGCAGGTGCTTTTCCATTATTTCTTATTTTTATATAAATTTTTTATATTTTATTTTTTATTTTCATTATTTTTTATAATTTTTTTTGTTCAAAGGTACAAACAAAGGTTTTAAAAATGTATAATTTGTAACATATCTTTATCTTTTTTTTTTAATAGAAAAATGATTCCTTTCCCACTTTCAAGAACGGCTCAAATCTGTCTACAGTTCTGTCTACAGTGAGAGAATTACAGCTGCCTATAGAAATCTATGGAAAGAGTGTGGGAAAAGCTATAGGGTGAAAGAGGCAGAGTACAAAATGAAAAAAAAAACAGCACAAGACACCAGAAGGACCCTATTGACTGTAATAGGGTATGTTTTATTTTAGCTTGGATGGAAGCCATTTTAACATGAAAAAATATACGGTATGTATTTTTTTCTACTAGTAAAAATCACAGAATTCCTATGAATCTAACGGAAGTTAGCAGTTTGTATCCTTCATTTTCCCCAGTTTTCTCCTCTGCAGGCTCTGTCTAATTTCATATTTTATGTCAGGTCCCAGCCATTATAATAAATAGGGATTTTCATAAAATGCTGCATGATCCGTCATCAGTCAGCATTGGGCTAAGTGAAGTTATCGTGTGCATGAAGGGTGTGGAGACAGATGACTAGGAGGGAGCAGTTTCTGAATAATATTTAGATGGAGGGAACAGGGGTGAGTTAGGTTGGTGAGTAGAGATGATAGGCTTGTTTAAAGAGATATGGGTAGTGCATTCCAGAAAACTGGCGCAGCACGGGAGAAGTCTTGGAGACGGAGGTGCGAGGTTCGGATTACAGGGGATGTTAGTCTTAGATCAGTTGAAGAATGGAGGGCACGTGTAGGGCGATAGACAGAGATGAGAGAGGAGATATAAGGCGGTGCAGAACTGTGGAGAGCTTTGTGGGTGAGAGAGATGAGTTTATATTGCATTCTGTAGCAGATGGGTAACCAGTGTAATGACTGGCACAAGGTGGAGGCATCGGTGAAGTGGCTGGACAGAAATATGGTTCTGTTTGCCGCTTTCAGGACTGATTGGAGAGAAGAAAGTTTGATTAGAGGGAAACTGATCAGTAGAGAGTTGCAATAGTCCAGATGGGAATGAATAAGAGCGACAGTAAGAGATGGATTGGATTGGTAGATGCAGGTGACATGACTGAGTGATGGGATATAATAGTAATAATCTTTATTTATATAAAGATTATTATTATTATAGGGGATAAAGGAAAGTTCTGTGTCAAATACAACCTCAAGACAGAAGGCGTCCTGCTTGGGAGTTATGGTTGATCCGTCCAAGGTCATTTCAATGTCAGGTAGTAGAGGGAGGAAACACAAGAAGTTCAGTTCTGGGGAGATTCAGATAAAGGGAGGACACAATGTTAGAGACAGCGGACAGACAAACCCTATACCTGGTAAGGTTGGTGTGATGTTAGGAAACGATGTGTATAATCGGGTGCCGTCAGCATAGGACTGTCGAGTGCATTCCTTCCTGAAAGACGGTTCTACTATCTGTCATGTATCATGTGATTTTATTGTATTTTTAATGACTCCGGTAATCTGTGAAAATGCATAGAACATTATAGAAACAAATTGATGTGGTTATTGTGATGCGTGATAGGGAAAGGATAGAGTTAGGTTTAGTACATAAGGTATATTATAGGGCTTAGAGGTTACGTTAGAAAAGGGAAATATGCATATTAGTTCTAGGAAGTAGTGCACAGGACAAGAGACAGTTAAAATGTTTGGGACCAGCCCAATATAGGAGGTGGAAGGGTCAGACATAAACGGAAAGCATTTACTGGTGTAGTTAGATAGTGTTTAGTGCTAGAGAAAGTGAGAAAAAAAGTGAAGTTCAGTGGTCTGAGGCACGAGAAGTACTATTGTTCTGGTGGTATGGGATCCTGTGGAACTCCCTCCGGACATTCCTGGAATGTCCGAAGCCTAAGGCTCGAGTCGGTGACTATGGAGCGCACTGACAATCCTTTCGGACAGTGGAAGATGAACGGTGAAACACGTGAGGGAATCGGGATGGATCTCTTGGGTACTGCAGAGCTGGATAGAAAATCCCTGTGGCTGAAAGAGCCAGTAAGTGAAGGAACAGTTCAGGCTGAAACAACGGAGGTCATTGAAATGTACTGAGTAATGAACCTAAGCAGAGGAAAAGGTTGTGCCCAATTCTGCATGATGGCATCTATTGAACATGGACTGTTAAGTAAAGTTGGCCTGGTGGTTAATAAGAATCGGGTATCCCCCAATGTATGTGCGGCTATTCCTGAATCCAGAAGCCTGGAGAAAGCAGAGGCCTTCAGCCGAAACGTGAGTGTTCTGCACTACACACCCAGCACACAAACAATAGATTGGGACACGTTTTATTTGTGGGGTGCCAGGGTGTGGGAACGCAGCCCTCCGACCTTGACTACCACCCTGTACAACTTACAAGCATAGAGATGATACTGGAAACCAAATCTACCAATTGTTTGTTCAATAGGGGCGGTGTATAGAGAGAAGAGGAGGGGGCCTAGGACTGAGCCCTGAGCAACACCAACAGTAAGGAGAAGAGGAGGGGGCCTGGGACTGAGCCCTGTGGAACCAAGACAATAAGGGGAAGAGAAGGGGGCCCAGGATTGAGCCCTGAGGAACCTCAATAGGAAGCCGAAGAGGAGGGGGCCTAGGACTGAGCCCTGAGCAACCTCAACAGTAAGGGGAAGAGGAGGGGGCCTAGCACTGAGCCCTGAGGAACCTTTTCAATAAGGGGAAGAGGAGAGGGACTAGGATTTAGCCCTGAGGAACCCCAAATAGTAAGCAGAAAAGGAGGGGGCCTAGGACAGAGTCTGAGGAATCTCGACAGTAAGAGAAAGAGGAGGGGGATCTACAACTGAGCCTTGAGGAACCTTGACAGTAAGGGAAAGAGGAGGGGGCCTAGGACTGAGCCCTGAGCAACCCCATTATTAAGGGAAAGAGGAGGGGGCCTAGGACTGAGCCCTGAGGAACCTCCACAGTAAGGGGAAGAGGAGAGGGCCCAAGACTGAGCCCTGAGCAACTTCGACAATAAGGGGAAAAGAAGAAGGCCTAGGATTGAGCCTGAAGAACCTCAACAGTAACAGAAAGAGGAGGGGATCTACAACTGAGCCTTGAGGAACCTCAACAGTAACGGAAAGAGGGGGGGCCTATGACTGAGCCCTGAGCAACCCCATTAGTAGGGAAAGAGGAGGGGGCCTAGGACTGAGCTCTGAAGAACCTCGACAGTAAGGAGAAGAGGAGGGGGCCTAGGACTGAGCCTGAGGAACCCCAACATTAAGGGTAAGAGGAGAGGGCCTAGAACTGAGCCTGAGGAACCTTGACAGTAAGGGGAAGAGGAGGGGGACTAGGACTGAGCCCTGAGGAACCTCAACAGTAAGGGGAAAAATATCGGGCCTAGAACTGAACTCTGTGGAACCTCGACAGTAAGGGGAAGAGGAGGGGGCCTAGGACTGACCCTTGAGGAACCTCGACAGTAAGGGGAAGAGGAGGAGGCCTAGAACTGACCCTTGAGGAACCTCGACAGTAAGGGGAAGAGGAGGAGGCCTAGAACTGACCCTTGAGGAACCTCGACAACAAGGGGAAGAGGAGAGGAGTAAGAGCTGGCAAAAGATACAGAGAAGGAGCTGTCAGAGAGGTAGGAAGAGAACCAGGAGAGTAAAGTGTTGAGGAGAATACAGTGGAGCATAGTGAGAAGGAGCTGGTGATCCACAGTGTACAATTCTGCAGAGAGATCCAAGAGAATCAGCAGGGAGCAGGGGCGTCCATTGGATTTAGCTGTTGGTAGATCATTAGACTCTTTAGAGAGGGCAGTTTCAGTAGAGTGTAAAGAGCAGAAACAAGATTTTACAGAGTCAAGAAAAGATTAATCTGAAAGATTGCAGATTTAAAGGGGGTGGACCAAGCGTTCCAGAAGTTCAGATATGAAGTGAAGATTTGAGACCTGTCTTTAGCTAGCAGCAGTTATGGTCGAGGGATTTTTTTTTATGTGGAGCGTTTATGATGGCATGTTTGAGTGAGGAGAGAAAGGTACCAAAAGAAAGAGCGTGGTTAAATGTTATAGTTAGGTGTGTGGTGTGAACCAGTGAGAGAGACTGCAAGAGGTACAAATGTAAAGCCAGCAATGGAATGGAATTATACACTTACTAAAAGCAGCAGCATTGAGGACATTATATGGCACAACTGAGCAGTTCAGATGTGAAGTCAGCCCTGATGTGAAATAAAACACCTACTAGAAATCAACAGCATGGAAAACATTATACAGCAGTAATGAGCAGCATAGCTGTAAATCCACCACTGGGATGGGTTAATACACTTACCTAAAAGCAGCAGCACTGACAAAATTCTAGAGCAAAACTGAGCAGTGAAGCTGTGAAGTCAGCCCTGATGTGAAATAAAACACCTACTAGAAAGCAACAGCATGGAGGACAATATACAGCAAAACTGAGCAGTGAAGCTGTGAAATCAGCCCTGATATCAAATAAAACAACTATCAGAAATATCATAATGGTACATTATGCTGCAGAACTCAGTAGTTTAGATGTGAATCCAGCACTGTGAATAAAACACTTACTAAAAATCAGCAGCATAGAGGAAATTATACAGCAGAAATGAGAAGCAGCAGGACATAGGGCATTCAATAGGCAGCTGTAATGTGACCCCTAAGAGAGCTTGGGCTCCATCTTGTTTTCACAGAGAATTTTCTAATTTTTCAGAGAGAATGAGTTCAGACAGCATAGGTAAATAGAAGTGGCTCTTATGTGGAGAAAGAAGCAAATTTGTCTCTTAAGATAGATCACAATGTTTCTTATATACTGTGTTCACAATTATTAGGCAGTGAGTTTTTTGACCTCATCATCATTATTATGCAAATTTCCCACCTCTGAGCTGTAGAAACGTAAATGGTTATTGGATGAAGAAGATCAGGTGATGTGTATTTGTGTAATTAGGGTGTGTGGCCTCAGATGCCCCACCCCTTATCAAGGAGCTTGTTTTCCTCAGTCAAAAAGTACCAAAAAAAGAGATTTACCCGACACTGAAAAGTCCCAAATTGTTACCTGTCTTCAAGAGGGCGCAGCTCCGGAGATTGTCAGATATTGGGGCGATCACAGAACAGCAAAAGTTTTGTTGCTAAGAGTGAACAGGAGGCAAATGTAATGAGAAAAATAAACACAGAACAACTGCTCAGAGACACGGCCGAGGTGAGGAGGCGGAATCCGACCACCACTGAGCAAGATACAGAAGTACAAGGTGATCAGTGCTCAGAGACACAGCCGAGGTGAGGAGGCTGAATCCGACCACCACTGAGCAAGACACAGAAATACAAGGTGATCAGTGTTCAGAGACATGGCCGAGGTGAGGAGGCTGAATCCGACCACCACTGAGCAAGACACAGAAGTACAAGGTGATCAGTGTTCAGAGACACGGCCGAGGTGAGGAGGCTGAGCCCAACCACCACTGAACAAGATACAGAAGTGGAAACGCCAAGACTCGAACAAGAAATATCTGATACAGATTGTTCCCAGGTTTTATGGACTGATAAGATGAGAGCGACTCCTTATGGAGAGGATGGATGGGCCGGGGCTGGATCAGTATTGGGCACAGACCTCATCTTCCCCCCAGACACCAGTGAGGTGGAGGTAGGCACTGCTATGGGGGGATTATTACAGAGGTATTAATAGTAGTAATATACATAGTAACAATGAGCTCTTTAGTTCTTCTCATGTTCGTAGATGAAAGCAAATAATTGTGATGAGCATTTCCCATTTAGTCGCCCAATAATTCTGCACGCAGAGACATTCTCCTAAGTCCTAAGCCACGCTTTTTTTTTACTAACTAGGAGCAACTATGAGAAGTTATCGTGTCCGCACGGGCCAATGTACCTGCAAAATCTAGTGTAATCTACGCTGCAGGTTTATGGGGGTTGAGCAGATGTCCTACTAGATGGGAGTCTCACTACAAGTTGCATTGTAATGATCCAATCTATGATTTTCACTTCAAAATAGAGGAGAAAAATTAACTTTAAGCTCAAATATATTCAGCTTTGATATAGTGAATTTGCGTTAGCAAAAAAAAAAATATATATATATAACTCATAAACCATGACATAGTATCACGGACGCCAAATGGAGTATTTCAGAGATTCTAGGAGGTTCATGGATTGGTGTTTCCAGCTGCCCACAAGCCCGGGATCCCCATTCATAGTGGCCAGAGTCAGGTGGAGTGCTGTAAAGCCACTGAACTCTGGAGAAATGGAGCCAGAGTAAAAAACTGTAAAGAAAAAAGCATTTTCAAGACTGAAGTGATGGTGGCATCCCATAAAAATTAATAGGATCCATCACGGTCTATTTTTCTGTTGTCTGCTCACCTAAGGCTAAGTTTACCCATTTATCTTTACTGGAGGATTTTGTAAATATTCTCTACAGGAAAAAATGTGATACGTTTTCGACTTACTAAGAATAAAATGTATTTGTGGACATTCTCCATTTACCATTCATTTTAATGAAGTGGGACTCGTAGGGATTAGCAGATCCCTATGGGGCCTTCATGGTGTATATAAACTGACCATTTCCTACAATATCAGTGCAATTAGAGCAAATGTCCCAACTGGACAACTTCTTCTCTACATGAAGGCCCCCTGGCCTTGTGCTGTAGGTAACGTGGTATTACACAGCACCATATCAAAAAGTCCGTCACCGGTCTCGTCTTATTGGCCACACTTCTGTGGTTTCCTCCTGGGATCTCTGCATCAGTAAATCTCATAGGTGTGACTTCCGCCTCCGAGCCATCATGTGCCGAAGTCCTGCTTCTCCAACCAGTAATTATGCTCCCTTAAACTGACGAGTTTCCCTAGTATTGGAGTTCCCACTGCAAAAACAGTATTGCAACTTTTGTGTCACCCATCAAATAAAAGTTTACACTTGCCTAATCGAAGTCCCATACACACACAGCGGGATTGCTCAGGTGGCACAATACGGGACAAACATTGCCCAGAGAATCTGACATCTTGCAGCTGGCAACCTACAGGTTGTGGTGTGGCAAAGAACCTATGGTTGCCTTCTTTACCACAGTATCCAACTTTGGAATCTTCTCGAAGCTTCGGCACTTACTGGAAATACGCTTACCCGGCTTGGAGTCTGAGACATGTGCTCTGCCCCATATTTTTGCCAGTAGCTGTGTCATTCCTTAGGTCACAATTTTGCGCTCCTAATCATTGTGTCTAGGACATCCCCCTGTCTATGCTACCCTAATGTGTCTCACCGATGTCCAGCCTGCTCAGACTTCTTACAGACCTCAGCCCAGTGACCAGTGCCTGAGTAATTAGGTCCTTTATGGATTTGTTTGTATTGGGCCTTTCCTGGCATTGGTCCATCTTGTCTCTTGACATCATCTACTTGTCTGCTGCCTGCCCTGACCGTCATTTTATAGTGAAAGCACTCCGCCTATCCCTTTGTCAAAAATTTCCAAAAATTTTGATTGGGACAATTTAAGGTTTCTCTCAAAATGAAATGAGACTTCTCCTTTACTTAGCCGCTAAGGTCTCTAGCGTCTTCTGAAACCAAGCACAATGGGCTGAGGTGAGCATTCTTGTTTCTGGAGAAGTTCGAGGAGATAGCTTCAGCTTTGCGATAAATTTGCCCATTTTTAGTGGTGGCTCTCCACTTTAGCCAAGCGAAGGGACTGCTCCACTTTTGTTTTTCTTTTATAACTCCAATATCCAAATGGGTAGAGTTGGTGGGAATCGATTTACAGGACCTGGAACATTCACCGAAACGATAATCTGTAGATCCTGGATGGGATCCATGAGAAGTGGTAACTACCTGATGGCATCGGCGGCTCTTCTTTTGATTATCCGGCTTGGCGCAATGTCATCATTGTGGTGTGACCAAAAATGCCGGCTAATCAAATCAAAAGAGGAGTATCATCAGGCAGGAGGTGGTTTCTCACGGCTCCTGAAAATCGATTCACGCCAATTCTACAAATGGGACATATCGAGAAGGGTTATCTAGGTCAGAATAATCCTACAACTCCTTGATTTACCTCTTTCTTGGCATGTATGACAGGACAGTCTCTTTTTTGTCATCCTGCATCTCAGAGCCATAACTTTTTTAGATTTTGGTCTACATAGTTGCACAATTACTTTTTTATTGTATAGAGATGAATGTTTTCAATCGCATCTTTTGGGATTACATATAGTGTAGTGAAAAACAGGTGTGAAAAAAAACAGCAATTCGACAATATTTTGGGTATTTTTATGGTATTTACGGTGTGGTTTAACTTTAAGCAATGTTAGTTACGGTAGTTTATATTTCTTATGTTCTCATGTTTATGTTTTTATGAAAGCATTTTTGTGTTGCTGTATGTGACTCCTGACTTTTATTTTTCCATCGACTGAGGGGTTAAAATGACCAGTTTTGACATTTCCTCTGATACCGACCATTGCAGCAAAGTGTGAGTGCTAATGTATAAGCTGATACATGCTGAAAAATATGCTATCATAAGAAAATGGCCTATTGTTTCTCTTCACGTATTTTTTTTATTTTAGGCATTTTATTTTTATATATCACGATCTATATTTAAGAAAAAAAAAAGTAATTTTGCAGATTTCGAACTGGCCACAAGGGCTGCTTTAGACGCAAACTTACTGTTCTTTTTTGAAGAGTTTTCAGAATGCTCCTTATCATCAGGGGCAGAATTACAAGAGCAGGTAACACCTCTTTACACAGCTGATAACACAGCAGGATTCAACAATCACAACAGCCGATAACACAGCAGGATCCACCAATCACCATAGCTGCTGGCACAGCAGGATCCACCAATCAACATAGCTGCTGCCACAGCAGGATCCACCAATCACAATCACTGCTGAGACAGCAGGATCCACCAATAACAATAGCTGCTGACACAGCAGGATCCACCAATCACCATAGCTGATGACACAGCAGGATCCACCAATCACAATCGCAGCTGACACAGCAGGATCCACCAATAACAATAGCTGATGACACAGCAGGATCCACCAATCACCATAACTGCAGAGGCAGCAGGATCCACCAATAACAATAGCTGCTGACACAGCAGGATCCACCAATCACCATAACTGCTGAGACAGCAGGATCCACCAATAACAATAGCTGATGACACAGCAGGATCCATCAATCACAATAGCTGATGACACATCAGGATCCACCAATCACAATAGGTGATGACACAGCAGGATTCACTAATCACAATGGCTGATGACACAGCAGGATCCACCAATCACAATAGGTGATGACATAGCAGGATCCACCCAATCACCATAGCTGCTGAGACAGCAGGATCCACCAATAACTATAGCTGCTGACACAGCAGGATCCACCAATCACAATAGCTGATGACACAGCAGGATCCACTAATCACAATAGCTGATGACATAGCAGGATCCACCCAACCACCATAGCTGCTGAGACAGCAGGATCCACCAATCACAATAGCTGATGACACAGCAGGATCCACCAATCACAATAGCTGATGACATAGCAGGATCCACCAATCACAATAGCTGATGACATAGCAGGATCCACCCAATCACCATAGCTGCTGAGACAGCAGGATCCACCAATAACAATAGGAGATGTCACCTCCACCTCCCTCCATAATGACCTTTGCACAGACTCATTAGATGCTTCAATGCAAAAAATACCGTCTGAGTGTGCCCATTGCTGCTAAAGTACATGTGCGTTTCCTGAAACATCAGAAAGTCAGAGTCTAGAATAGCCCCAGTGGATGGTGTGAGAATTACAGGATTTATATTTTTCATTTTTAAAACAGATCATGATATGAAAAATCATTAACAAATATTTTAAAAAATAAATTAAATACAAAACTCTGATTAGAACTTTAGGTCGTTTCCCGATAATAATTTCCTAAGAAGTACATGTTTGCTAAGAGCTTGCAGAAAGCACCTTAAATATAAAAGCTTAGGGATTGGCCATTAATATCTGATTGAAGGAGACTTTTGGATGTAATGAATGAATAAAGGACCTCCATCAGGAACCTTGTCATCTTCATTGTTCGCTGTAGGAAGCACAGCGCTGTGTTCTATTAGTGGCTGCAACTGGTATTGCAGCCCATAGCAAACCAGTCCCATTCCAATTAATGTGACTAATCAGGTGTAGTCACATCCTAATATATGGCCTTTTAAACAATGATGGGGCCCCTTCATATAAAAGATCTACAGGAGGTAACATAGTAAGGCCGAAAAAGATATCAGTCCATCCAGTTCAGCCTATATTCCGTCAGAATAAATCCCCAGATCTACGTCCTTCTAAAGACCCTAATAACTGTAAGATACAATATTGTTATGCTCCAGGAAGACATCCAGGCCTCTCTTGAACCCCTCAACTGAGTTCGCCATCACCACCTCCTCAGGGAAGGATTCCAGATTCTCACTGACCTAACAGTAAAAAATCCTCTTCTATGTTGGTGGAAAAACCTTCTCTCCTCCAGACTCAGAGAATGCCCCGTGTCCGCCACCTTCCTTGGTATAAACAGATCCTCAGATAGATATTTGTATTGTCCCCTTATATACTTATACATGGTTATTAGATCGCCCCTCAGTCGTCTTTTTTCTAGACTAAATAATCCTAATTTTGCTAATCTCTCTGGGTATTGTAGTTCCCCCATCCCCTTTATTAATTTTGTTGCCCTCCTTTGTACTCGCTCTAGTTCCATTATATCCTTCCTGAGCACCGGTGCCCAAAACTGTACACAGTACTCCATGTGCGCTCTAACCAGGGATTTGTACAGAGGCAGTATAATGCTCTCATCATGTGTATCCAGACATCTTTTAATGCACCCCATGATCCTGTTTGCCTTGGCAGCCGCTTCAGGTAAGTTTATCATTAACTAGGATCCCCAAGTCCTTCTCCCTGTCAGATTTACCCAGGGTCTTCCCGTTCAGTGTGTAATGGTGATATTGATTCCTTCTTCCCATGTGTATAACCTTACATTTATCATTGTTAAACCTCATCTGCCACCTTTCAGCCCAAGTTTCCAACTTATTCAGATCCATCTGTAGCAGAATACTATCTTCTCTTGTATTGACTGCTTTACATAGTTTTGTATCATCTGCAAATATCGATATTTTACTGTGTAAACCTTCTACCAGATCGTTAATAAATATGTTGAAGAGAAAAGGTCCCAACACCGACCCCTGCTGTACCCCAATGGTCACAGGACCCAGTTAGAGAATAGACCATTTATAACCACCCTCTGCTTGCTATCACTAAGCCAGTTACTTACCCATTTACACCCATTTTCCCCCAGACCCAACATTCTCATTTTGTGTACCAACCTCTTGTGTGGCACGGTATCAAATGATTAAAAGATGATTAGAAGGAACCGGGAGTCAAAATTCTAAGAACACATCATTATAATAAAAATTTCGGAAAACCCCTTTAAGAGTTCCGGTTGATTTCTTGACTTTTAGCCCCCAAGGTAGAATAGGGAGAATTTTTCATTCATCCTTGGCTGATGTGACCTGTGTAATAAGTTGTCAGGTGGCCGGCAACATGGAGGCTGCTACATTGACTCACGCATGCAAGCAGCACGGCGAAGAGCGTTGACAGATTGCCATTTAACCATCAAACAAAAAGCAAGTGTTCCCGGCCCCAGCCGGCGGAATGACAAGGTTAACATTTCACGTGATGGAATGTAGTGTATTATTTCCCGTTGGAAGGGACCCGTGACTCCAAACACTTCACCTCCATGATGAACGGCATGGTGTAAATTCTCCGTAGCCCCTTAAAAAACACAAGAACCCCCCACCACCTCAATCTCGAAGATGATGGGAAACACAATCCTCAGCTTTACAAACCCTTTTTTTATTTTTATAACGAAACCTTGCTTTGTTACTTTTTCTCCTCCCTGCCATCTGCTCTAATTATTGCTAATGTTCGGCCACCATCTTCTTACAACAATGAAAATAATTACGTCCTGGAGGGCAGAAAGAAAAGATACAGGGATAAACAAAAGTTAATTACATTTTGCTCTCAGGGTAACAAGCAACTTTCCTAATAAAGAAGCAATTAGGTAGGTAGTGGCATCACTTATAACGAGGAAAAATCAGATTTTTTTTTTTGTTAATTCTTTCATTGTATCTCTGGATACTTACCATAAGATAATACAGTGTTATGTGAATGGACACATAAATAAACAGATACATTATCTTACATGACGGACAATCTCACTGTGATGGCTGAAATATTATTTCACCTGCGTTTTGTGGAAAGATGTCTATTAATACACTAGATGGTGGCCCGATTCTAACACATCGGGTATTCTAGAATATGCATGTCCACGTAGTATATTGCACAGCCCACGTACTATATTGGTCAGCCACGTAGTATATTGCCCAGTGACGTAGTATATTGCCCAGTGACGTAGTATATTGCCCAGTGACGTAGTATATTGCCCAGGGACGTAGTATATTGCCCAGCCACGTAGTATATTGCCCAGTGACGTAGTATATAGCCCAGCCACGTAGTATATTGCCCAGTGACGTAGTATATTGCACAGTGACGTAGCATACAGCACAGAGCCACGTAGTATATTGCCCAGCCATGTAGTATATTGCCCAGTGACGTAGTATATTGCCCGGCCACGTAGTATATTGCCCAGCCAAGTAGTATATTGCCCAGCGACGTGGTATATTGCCCAGCGACGTAGTATATTGCCCAGTGATGTAGTATATTGCCCAGCCACGTATGTCACAGGTTAAAAAAATAAAAAATAAACATATACTCACCTTCCGCAGGCGCGTTGTAGTTCTGTCACCTGTGTGGGGTGCAGGCGGCAGCTTCCGGTCCCAGGGTGTGATGACGTTGCGGTCACGTGACCGTGACGTCACGGCAGGTCCTTCTGCCAGACCATCCTTGCCACCGGAACGTGCCGCTTGCATGGACCGGCCGGAGCATCGTGAGGAGCGGGAAAGGCGGCGGAAGGTGAGTATATAATGATTTTTTATTTTTTTTATTATTTTTAACATTAGATGTTTTTACTATTGACGCTGCATAGGCTGCGTCAATAGTAAAAACTTGGTCACACAGGGTTAATAGCGGCGGTAATCGGTATTCTAGAATATGTATGTCCACGTAGTATATTGCCCAGTTACATTGTATATTGCCCAGTGACGTAGTATATTGCCCAGTTACATTGTATATTGCCCAGTGACGTAGTATATTGCCCAGTTACATTGTATATTGCCCAGTGACGTAGTATATTGCCCAGTTACATTGTATATTGCCCAGTGACGTAGTATATTGCCCAGTTACATTGTATATTGCCCAGTGACGTAGTATATTGCCCAGTGACGTAGCATATTGCCCAGCCACGTAGTATATTGCCCAGCCACGTAGTATATTGCCCAGCCACGTAGTATATTGCCCAGTTACATTGTATATTGCCCAGTGACGTAGTATATTGCCCAGTTACATTGTATATTGCCCAGTGACGTAGTATATTGCCCAGTTACATTGTATATTGCCCAGTGACGTAGTATATTGCCCAGTGACGTAGCATATTGCCCAGCCACGTAGTATATTGCCCAGCCACGTAGTATATTGCCCAGCCACGCAGTATATTGCCCAGCCACGTAGTATATTGCCCAGTTACGTAGTATATTGCCCAGTTACATTGTATATTGCCCATTTACGTAGTATATTGCCCAGTTACATTGTATATTGCCCAGTGACGTAGTATACAGCACAGAGCCACATAGTATATTGCCCAGTGACGTAGTATATTGCCCAGTGACATAGTATATTGCCCATTTACGTAGTATATTGCCCAGTTACATTGTATATTGCCCAGTGACGTAGTATACAGCACAGAGCCACATAGTATATTGCCCAGTGACGTAGTATATTGCCCAGTGACGTAGTATACAGCACAGAGCCACGTGGTATATTGCACAGCCCATGTAGTATATTGCGCAGCTACGTAGTATATTGCCCAGCCACGTATGACACAGGTTAAAAAAATAAAAAATAAACATATACTCATCTTCCGCAGGCGCGTTGTAGCTCTGTCGCCTGTGTGGGGTGCAGGCGGCAGCTTCCGGTCCTAGGGTGTGATGACGTCGCGGTCACGTGACCGTGTCACGTTCACAGGACCGTGACGTCACGGCAGGTCCTTGTCGCGCAGGACCTGTGATGACATCACGGTCACATGACCATGACGTCATGGCAGGTCCTTCTGCCAGACCATCTGTTCTGCCCTTCCTAATGAAGGACAGGGGTTCGTCCAAGCATTAAAGTTTCACTGCTATAGTTTTGGTTTTGCTGTTATAGCACCACCCAGTGGTGGATAAATTTATTACCTGTGTTTTTCTTAGTGATCATTAGAGTGTTGCATTCTGGGTTGCACCAAAGCATCATGGGATAGGGGAATTCCCCATCTTTATCTCTGTGTATTTTCCTGTACACTCGTGTTAATCTGCTGTGTTGGAACTACTTCACTTACTTGCCACCCTGGTTAGTTTATCCGGTAAGATTGCTATCCTTGTTCTTGCAATATAGTGTTCTATAGAATGTGATTACTGTATAGCAACTAGTACCTGGGAAATCTATTATCTGTCAGTTACTGTATGTAGCTGCATGTAGATGTTGCATCATCCTGTATGCTTTCCCTGCTAGTTATAAGTATCAGTTCTGCTGTTATTTGCCCAATACTTACCCAAATCATTTGTATTCTTATAGTTTTACCGCATTTCAATACCTGTTACCAATAAACAAGTTAGACTACAGAGAACAGTCTGCTTCTTTTGGAAGACAGAAGTGGTTTATGCTGTATGTTGGATCACACACCGTATCAACGTGTATGAAGACAGAACAGTAAAACGGAAGCTAGACGCCGGGATGACAGTAAAGGGAGGCTCGACGCCAGCGTTAGAAAATACCACTTACGCAGCCGCTTGTACCACACCGCACTGCCTGCAGATACCGCAGCGGCCGCCATACAGTCACAAATACCAAGAGTGCAGCCCACCAAGCACCACACGTCTCAGTCCACGCTGAAGTCACCCCTACCCGCTCTGAGACGTCCTACAGCCTGCAAACGGACATAAAATGTCTGCAAGTCAAACATCTTCACTCAGGACGAGGTCCCAAACAAGCCGCTCTAGCAAGTCTTCCTCGAAAAGGTCTGTCACCCTCACCCGAGCAGAAGCTGAGGCGGCGAAAGTAAGATCCTCCTTCGCTGCACAAGAGATGCAGTTAAAGTTAAGACAAGCAGACCAAGAAGCAGAAAGAGCCCGCCTGCAAACAGAGCAAGAAGCAGAAAGAGCCCGCCTGCAAGCAGAGCAAGAAGCAGAAAGAGCCCGCCTGCAAGCGACCTTAGAAAGGCTTTCCGCTGAAAAAGAAGCAGCAGCCGCAATAGCCAAAGCTGAGTTTTTAGAAGCCGTGGAGTTTCCTGAATCCGAGCGAGGCAGCGACATACGCGGACCAGACCTTGATCGTCAGGACCCTGCTCAACGCGTCTCAGAATATGTCCGCCAACATCCCAAAATAGAAGACAACTCTGATCCGTTACACCAACCAGCCTATACAGATTACCAGAGATCCTTCCTCCAAACACCGTACTGGAAGCAGGAAAGTATACTGCGAAACGACATTGATCACCACTACCGTCTTACGGAACAGAAGGTACGGCCTCCGCCCAGACTGACAGGGACACCCTTCGCTTCGGAACGGGTTTATACAGACTTTCCTAAGCCAGAAGCTCCTACCAGGTATGAGGACGCACCACACACACCGCATGACAACAGCACACCAGCTCATGTTGGCATTGACTCAACCACTATGAACTTTGCAAGGTTCTTTACCCGCCGGGAGCTGGTGACCAAGGGACTTGTAAAGTTCACTGATCGAGCTGAAAGCTACAGAGCATGGCGAGCCTCTTTCCAGAATGCCATCAGAGACTTGCATCTTTCCAGTAGTGAAGAGTTAGATCTACTGGTTAAGTGGCTTGGGAGCGAGTCAGCTGAACACGCCAAAAGAATCAGGAACATTAACATAAAGTACCCACACACAGGACTTCGCATGGTGTGGGAGAGACTCGAAAAATGTTATGGGTCAATAGAAGCTATAGAAAATGCTTTGTATAAAAGAATTGATGATTTCCCCAAGATAGCAAATAAGGGTTATCAAAAGCTCAGGGAACTGAGCGACTTGTTAATGGAGCTACATGCTGCTCAGGCAGAAGGTGACCTACCAGGGTTGGCATTCCTGGACACTGCCAGAGGTGTCAACCCGATTGTCCAAAAGCTCCCATACAACTTACAAGAAAAGTGGGTCAGTCACGGGTCCCGTTACAAACAGGCTCATAAGGTACCATTTCCTCCTTTCAGGGTGTTTGTAGACTTTGTTGCTCAGCAGGCTAAAGTTAGAAATGACCCTAGTTTCGATTTCACTATGTCATATACCACTGCCTCTGGTGTAAAACCCAGTAAAACACCAGTGGCATTCCACAAAACTAATGTTACCTCCACAGGTTTTCCTTACAGGGCAAGTAAGTCTTCTCCAGAAGAGGACAAACCGCAGGATCTCAGCAAACACTGCCCCCTACACAAGAAACCTCATCCTCTGCTAAAATGTAGAGCCTTCAGGGAGAAGTCTCTAGAAGACCGTAAGAGTTTCCTAAAGGAAAACAAGATATGCTTCAGATGCTGCGCGACAACCTAACACTTCGCCAAGAACTGTGAAACCAGTGTGAAATGCACAGAATGTAGTAGTGTGGAGCACAACACGGCCTTGCATCCTGGACCACCTTCAGGGGTATCATCGTGAGTAGAAGAGTCTGCCGAAAAACAGATGGACACTGACATGGACACCCCAGTGGTCACCTCTCAGTGCACAGAGATCTGCAAGGAACTCGTAGCAGGAAGATCCTGCTCAAAGATCTGTCTTGTCAGAGTATTCCCAGCGAGCCAACGGGATAAGGCAATCAAGGTATATGCAATCTTGGACGATCAGAGCAACAGGTCTCTAGCTAAGTCCTTTCTCTTCGACACCTTCAACATTGCTGGTCCCGGCTCTCCGTACTCCTTGAAGACATGTGCAGGTACTGTCGAGACGGCGGGGAGGAGAGCAACTGGATTCAAAGTAGAGTCTATGGACGGTCAAACCTGCTTATCCTTGCCATCAATACTGGAGTGCAACCAGATTCCCGACAACAGGTCTGAGATACCTACACCAGAGGTAGCAGCTTATCACACCCACTTGAGATGTATAGCTCACCTGATACCAGAGCTTGACCAAGGAGCTCCTATCGTCTTACTTCTTGGAAGAGACATACTATGAGTCCACAAGGCTAGAGGACAGATCAACGGCCCACAAAACGCCCCATACGCTCAGAGACTTGACCTAGGATGGGTCATTGTGGGAGATGTCTGTTTGGGTGGAGCGCACAGGCCGACATCAGTCAACAGCATGCTCACCAATACCCTCGAGAATGGACGCCCGTCTCTCTTCCAGACATGCAAGAGCAGTTTCCTGATTAAAGAATTGCCACCCCACACCCCTCCACCTTGTCCGTTAGCTGATCCTTCCTGTGAAGACCATGCATGCGACGGTGAGCAAGATCATATAGGGTGCACAGTTTTCCACAGGACAAGAGAAGACAACCAGGTAGCAACGTCCATAGAGGACAGACTGTTCTTGGACATCATGGAGCGAGAGATAGTAAGAGATGAATCAAAGAGTTGGGTCGCACCTTTACCATTCAAACCACAGAGGCAATGCTTACCCAACAACAGAGAACTTGTCTACAGTCGATTTGTCTCCCTTACGCGCAAACTGCAGAAGGCACCAGAAACAAAACAACACTTCTTTACCTTCATGGAGAGAATATTCCAGAGTGGCCACGCGGAAATTGCACCTGTACTTCAAGATTCCGAGGAATGTTGGTACTTACCTATTTTCGGCGTGTATCGTCCGAAGAAACCAGGTCAGATAAGAGTGGTATTTGACTCAAGTGCCAGATACGAAGGTGTTTCTTTAAACGACGTCTTCCTGTCTTGTCCAGACCTCAACAACAGACTTCTGGGAGTACTTCTTAGTTTCCGCAAAGATGCAGTAGCATTTATGGCCGACATACAACAGATGTTTCACTGCTTCCTTGTTAAAGAAGAACACAGAAACTACTTGAGGTTCTTCTGGTACCGCAATAATGACCCCTACAAGGACATCGTGGAATATCGTATGAAGGTTCACATCTTCGGGAACAGCCCTTCCCCTGCTGTCGCTATCTATGGCCTTAGACATTCAGCCAGAGAGGGTGAAGCGAAGTATGGATCGGATGTAAGATCTTTTGTGGAAAAGGATTTCTACGTAGATGACTGCCTGAAATCCACACCCACAGAGGAGTCGACAGTCAGTCTCCTAAAAAGGGCACAAGAAATGCTCGCTTCATCCAATTTGAGGTTGCACAAAATTGCTTCCAACAGCCAGAAACTAATGGCAGCCTTTCCCTCTCAAGATTACTCAACCGATTTAAAAGACTTGGATTTAAGCACGGACTCCCTTCCCATGCAGCGGAGCCTGGGTTTACTGTGGGATTTGAAAAAGGATGCATTCACCTTCCAGATCAGCGAAGAGAAAACCTTCACGCGTAGAGGCGTCCTGTCCATTGTAAACAGCTTGTACGATCCTCTGGGATTTGTAACCCCTGTGACTATCCAAGGTAAAATGATGTTGAGAGACTTCACCCGAGAGACGTCCGATTGGGATGATCCGCTTCCCAGCGAAAAAAGAGACTTGTGGGTAAGATGGAAGAACTCTTTAGAAGCCTTGTCAAGTCTCTACGTGGCACGACCATATACTTCTGTGCCATCAACAGAAATCAAGATGCAAAGGCTTTGTATCTTCTGCGATGCCTCAACCAAAGCAATTGCGGCAGTGGCATATTTGAAAACAACTGACATCAATGAACAATGCCACATAAGGCTTGTTATGAGCCGGACAAAACTGGCCCCACTCCGTGAACACACACAGTACCCAGACTGGAACTCTGTGCAGCTGTGCTAGCAGTAGAGTTAGCTGAGCTTATCTCGACAGAAATGGACCTGGAAATCAAAGAAGTCAAATTCTACACTGACAGCAAGGTAGTGCTGGGGTACATTTGCAATGAAACTCGTCGCTTCTATGTCTATGTCAGCAATCGGGTGCTAAGGATCAGGAAACCCACCGAACCTAAACAATGGCACTATGTGTCCACAAACCACAATCCTGCGGACCACGCAACCAGATCCGTTGAAGCAAGTCACCTTAAGGAAACGACCTGGTTTACTGGCCCTACATTCTTATACCGTTCGACGCCATACATGGACGAGTCAAACATCTTTGAACTGGTAGATCCAGAGGCAGATGAGGAAATCCACCCTCAGGTATTTGTTCTACGTACGGTGAATAAAGACAATCATCTCAAATCCCACCGTTTCACCAGGTTCTCAACTTGGAATTTGCTTGTTCGTGCCCTCGTTCGTTTAATTCCTCAGACCAGTTGCGGAACTTGTCTTACTGTTTTCGCCAAAAGAGCTGTGTGTGGCATCGGTTGATGCCAAGCGGGGAGTGTTCTGCCCTTCCTAATGAAGGACAGGGGTTCGTCCAAGCATTAAAGTTTCACTGCTATAGTTTTGGTTTTGCTGTGTTATAGCACCACCCAGTGGTGGATAAATTTATTACCTGTGTTTTTCTTAGTAATCATTAGAGTGTTGCATTCTGGGTTGCACCAAAGCATCATGGGATAGGGGAATCCCCCATTTTTCTCTCTGTGTATTTTCCTGTACACTCGTGTTAATCTGCTGTGTTGGAACTACTTCACTTACTTGCCACCCTGGTTAGTTTATCCGGTAAGATTGCTATCCCTGTTCGTGCAATATAGTGTTCTATAGAATGAGATTACTGTATAGCAACTAGTACCTGGGAAATCTATTATCTGTCAGTTACTGTATGTAGCTGCATGTAGATGTTGCATCATCCTGTATGCTTTCCCTGCTAGTTATAAGTATCAGTTCTGCTGTTATTTGCCCAATACTTACCCAAATCATTTGTATTCTTATAGTTTTACCGCATTTCAATACCTGTTACCAATAAACAAGTTAGACTACAGAGAACAGTCTGCTTCTTTTGGAAGACAGAAGTGGTTTATGCTGTATGTTGGATCACACACCGTATCAACGTGTATGAAGACAGAACACCATCCTTGCCACCGGAATGTGCCGCTTGCATCGCGAGGAGCGGGAAAGGCGGCGTAGGTGAGTATATAATCATTTTTAATTTTTTTTATTAATTTTAACATTAGATGTTTTTACTATTGACGCTGCATAGGCTGCGTCAATAGTAAAAAACTTGGTCACACAGGGTTAATAGCGGCAGTAACGGAGTGCGTTACCCGCAGCATAACGCGGTCCGTTACCGCCGGCATTAACCCTGTGTGAGCGGTGACCGGAGGGGTGTATGCGGGCGCCAGGCAGTGAGTGCGGGGAGTAAGGAGCGGCCATTTTCTTCCGGACTGTGCGCTTCGCTGATTGGTCGTGGCAATGGTCGTGGGCGTTTTGCCACGACCAATCAGCGACTTGGATTCCATGACAGACAGAGGCCGCGACCAATGAATATCCGTGACAGACAGAAGGACAGACAGACAGAAAGACGGAAGTGACCCTTAGACAATTATATAGTAGATTATAACAAAGCGATACTGCCCCCTATATCCTGGAATTCACTACAATAATACAGGCCCATATATACAAGAATATAACTACTATAATACTGCCCCTATGTACAGGAATATAACTACTATAATACTGCCCCTACATACAAGAATATAACTACTATTATACTGCCCCTATGTACAAGAATATAACTACTCTAATACTGCCCCTATGTACAAGAATATAACTACTATAATACTGCCTCCTATGTACAAGAATTCAACTACTATAATACTGCTCCTATGTACAAGAATATAACTACTATAATACTGCCCCTATGTACAAGAATATAACTACTATAATACTGCCCTATGTACAAGAATATAACTACTATAATACTGCCCCTATGTACAAGAATATAACTACTATAATACTGCCCCTATATACAAGAATATAACTACTATAATACTGCTCCTATGTACAAGAATATAACTACTATAATACTGTTCCAATGTACAAGAATATAACTACTATAATACTGCTCCTATGTACAAGAATATAACTACTATAATACTGCTCCTATGTACAAGAATATAACTACTATAATACTGCTCCTCTGTACAAGAATATAACTACTATAATACTGCTCCTATGTACAAGAATTCAATTACTATAATACTGCTCCTATGTACAAGAATATAACTACTATAATACTGCCCCTATGTACAAGAATATAACTACTATAATACTGCCCCTATGTATAAGAATATCTACTATATAATTGTCTAAGGGTCACTTCCGTCTTTTTGTCTGTCTGTCCTTCTGTCAGACTTTTTGAAAGGTATCAGGGGGTCGATGGTTACTCGTGGAGGCACCCCACTCCACACTGGGAATCCCAACAGGGGGGCAGAGGCCTACTGTGCACCGTAGTACACCAACCCGACAAAACAAGGCAACACAAACAAGGCTTAACAGAAAACTTCAGGTATACAAAATATTCACTCACATATAACAGAGTAATGCACCAGGGCGTGGAGGTAGGGGAGTAAACCAAAATAGAGAAGGATAAGGAATTACCACGCATACAAGCCAAGCTAAGGTCACAGATAACTCCTCCAACTCTCCTCATATGAACTCCTCTCCCTCCGTTATCCATGCAGCAAATGTTAGATCTGACAAGGATTTGTAACAGCGCCCAGATTATAAAGGGGAAAGGAGTGGCTAACAGAGCCCAGCTGTGAGTACAGGGATTTCCAACATGGCCGATTAACCCCTGTTCTGCAAAAAGAAATAAACGCATTTAAAATGAAGCAGAAGTGCTTCTTCTCAGCGCTGTAGTAGGAGTAATCAGACGCTGCGGTCTTCTGGCTCCACACTGTTGCGGTAATCCAGTGACACCTCCGCAAGGAGTATAGCTCAAGAGCTAGTCCATATTTTTGACCAAATGGGCCTACCAAAGGAAATCCCGATGAACAAAGTAACACCTTTTATCTCTAAAGTGATAAGGGAGGTGTGTTAGGCCCTCAAGATTATGTAACTCAGGACATAGGTGTACCATCCACAGACAGACAGCCTGGTGCTGAGGTTCAACAAAACCTTGAAGTCAATGCTCAAGAAGGTTGCGAAGAAGGATGGCCGAGACTGGGATTGCCTACTCCTGTATCTGCTGTTTTCCGTAAGCAAAGTCCCAGAGGTCTCTACGGGGGGGGGGAATAGAGAAACGGTTAGTACCAAGACCTTGTACTGTAGGCGTAGGGTGTTAAACCTGGCCCATTCTCATGTCATGGGTGGGCATCTGGGTGTAGACAAAACCCAAGAGTGGGTCCTTCAGATGTTCTACTGGCTTGGATGTCAACGAGAGATTGTTAACTATTGCCAGTCCTGTCCGATTTGAGCTGTTGTATGGCCGGAACCCTCATGGACCTATGGATATTGCAAAGTAGACCTGGGAAGCAAAAATCAAAGGTTACACGCCATGGGAGCATCATCGAACATGCGGTCCAGATGCAGGAAAGGATTACAAAGATGATGCCTATTGTAAGGGAGAGCCTCCTTCAGGCACAAGAAGTCCAGGCAAGAGTCTATAATCTGTCGGCAAAACTGAGACAGTTTAACCCTGGAGATGAGGTATTAGTGCTAATTCCCACTGTCGAAAGTAAGTTTGTGGCCAGGGAGAAGAAAACAGTACTAGGTCTTCCACATAAATCTGCTTAAGCCATGGTGAGACAAGGAACCAGTGGAAGGCTACGTCCCTAGGGAGTCAATCTCGAAGCCAAGGTGGAGGATGTCATAGTGTCAGAGACACTGTTACCAGCCTAGAAACAACAGTGCCAAGAACTGTTTCAGTGGAACTGAGATCTGCTTTCAGAGTTGCCAGTATTAGAGATGGGCGAACCTGAACAGTTACTGTTCAAGTTCGGCAAGCCCAACAAAGCTGGATGAAAGGCTGCAGCGCAGCCTATTAACAAACTTTACTGTGTGGGCACTTCCGGCACAATAACAGCCATGTCAAGTATTGGCATGGCTGTGATTGGCTCATGCAAACTTTTTTTTGTGGGGCCCATCTACTTTTGATAACCAGTGCAGTTAAAACTGACAGCTGTAGGCTGCAGCACCCAGCTGTCAGCATTAACTTGGCTGGTTATCAAAAATAAAGTGGTCCCCACTCAATTTTTATTATTATTGAAATAAATTAAAAAAGAGGCGTTGTTTTCAACCCATTTTTAATAACCAGCCAAGCTAAAGCGGACTGCTGGGGGTTGGTATTCTCTGACTGGTAAGGATCCATGATTATAAGCTATTCCCCAGGTTAAAATTAGAAGCCCCCAGCTGCCCCAGAAAAGGTGCATCCATAACAGAGCACTGAACAGTGTTAACGTGAAAGGTACTGCCGATTAGAGCCGGTGTTTCTCACGCTGTCACACAGATGACAGCATAGGAAATGCCGGATGTTCGGACTCCCCATTTATTTGTATGAGGTCCAGGTTCAGGTTCAAGTACTGTTCTGGTACCCAAACCAAACTTTTTTTTTAACATCCACGTGTCTGCCCACCACTAGCCAGGAGCACACAGGTCGTCGAACACCAAATCTGAACTTAAAGCCATATCGAATTCCGGACGCCCGTCAAAAGGTGATTTCAAATGAGATGAGGAGTCAAAAAGTGGCTAGTCTAGCCCCACTGTCTTTGAGCTGAAGCCTGATGGAGAATGGTACTTTTGTAGTGATTACAGGAAGCCTAATGAGGTGTCCAAGTTCGATGCATATATGATGACCTGGGTTGATGAACTCATTGAGAGGCTTAACCTGTTTCTTACAAGATAGGAAGAAACAGGCTAAGGTTTTTCTGAAAACTTTGGGATACTATCGGCACTTTATGCCAAATTTTGCCATTAAAGCCACACCCCGATCAACCTCCTTAAGGGCTCAAAGATGTTGATGACCAAGTGGTTTTTCGAAGCGGAAATGGTGTTCCAAGAGTTGAAGTTAGCTCTGTGTAAACAGCCAGTCTTTGTTGCACCTGACTTCAACAAGGAGTTCGAGGTCCAGACAGATGTCTCAGAGGTCTGGTTGGGAGCTCTGTTGTCCAAGGAAATAAATGGTGAGGAACGTCCAATCCTATAACTAAGTAGGAAACTCTCTTCCTGGGAAAATAATTATGCTATCGTAGAGAAAGAATGCTTGGCTATCAAATGGGCAATTGACACTCTGAGGTACTACTTGCTAGGCAGAAAGTTTAGGCTGGTGTCAGATCATGCACCCTTGACAGTCATGAGAGAAAGGAAGGGGAAAAATGCCTGGCTGACTAGATGGTTTCTATCTCTCCAGGACTTCAGCTTTCATGTGGCGCACAGGCCCATGAAACTACAATGTGACGCAATTGCCCCATCGAGACCTCCCTGTTTAGTGACTCAAGAAGCCAAATCCCCAGATTTGGGCAGATGGAATGCTATGTGAAAAGGTCACTGGTAAAATACTGGAGGGGAGATATGTGTCACTTAGGATGTTACCCTCAGTGATATGGAAAAAATGCTCCAGCATACTAAGTGCTCAGTAACATTAAAGGATGGGTTTTTGTGAACAGCTAAAGAGTGAGTGGGAGGCTGTTCACCATATCTCCACCCCAGAGTGTGGTCCAGAAGGTAAGTGTGGAGCCATTGGACTCAGTTAGTGTTCGGTTTGTCGAGAAATGAGATCTCCAGAGTTGTGCTCATGTTGAAGAGAACTGAATGTTGTTTCTGTTCCCCTGAGAGGCAAGATCCCCGCAGCCACACAAACTGTACCGTATGGTATTTTTGTTTTTCCCGTTATGCCACAAGGGCCGTGTTTGTTTACCTAATTTTTCTACTAGTTTATGCAGTATGTTTTTATTAAACCAGTTGAAAACTTAAATGGAAAGTGTTCCTGTGACTACCTCTTTTTAAACTTTATACTTGGTAGTGGTAAGGTCTCTATGGATTTTAAAACGTTCTAAATAAAATATTGGAATTTTTATTAGACTGGCCCGCTGCTGGGATTCCTTGTTTGTTCTACTGTAATGCTGCTCCTACAGTTGTGCTTAAAAGTTTACATACCCCGGCAGAAATTTTACTTTCTTGGCCATTTTCAGAGAATCTGAATGATAACACCAACACTTTTTTCCACTCATGGTTAGTGTTTGTGAGAAGCCATTTATTGTCAAACTACTGTGTTTTCTCTTTTAAAATCATAATGACAAACCAAAACATCCAAATGACCCTGATCAAAAGTTCACATACCTCATTTCTTAATACCGTGTATTGCCCCCTTTACATCAATGACAGCTTGAAGTCTTTTGTGGTACTTGTGGATGAGGTTCCTTATTTTCTCAGATGGTAAAGCTGCCCACTCTTCTTGGCAAAAGCCTCCAGTTCCTGTAAATTCCTGGGCTGTCGAGCATGAACTGTGCACTTGAGATCTCTTTAGAGTGGCTCAATGATATCGAGGTCAGGAGACTGAGATGGCCACTCCAGAACCTTTCATTTGTTCTGCTGTAGCCAGTGACTGGTCGACTTGGCCTTGTGTTTTGGATCGTTGTCATGTTGGAACGTCCTAGTACATCCCATGCACAGCTTCCGTGCTGATGAGTGCAAATTTGCCTCCACTATTTGCTGATAGCGTGCTGCATTCATATTTCCTTCAACTTTGTAGCTCACAAATCCCCAAAACATCAGTGATCCACCTCCGTGCTTCACAGTAGGAATGGCGTTCCTTTCATCATAGGCCTTGTTGACCTCTCTCCAAATGTAACGTTTATGGTTGTGGCCAAAAAGTTCAATTTTGGTCTCATCACTCCAAAATACCTTGTTCCAGAAGTTTTGAGGCTTGTCTCTGTGATGTTTTGTGTATTGTAGGTAAGATACTTTGTGGCATTTGTGCAGTAATGGCTTTCTTCTGGTGACTCGACCATGCAACCAATTTTTCTTCAAGTGCTTCCTTATTGTGCATCTTGAAACAGCCACACCGCTAGTGTTCAGAGAGTCCTGTATTTCAGCTGATGTTATTTATGGGTTTTTCTTTGCATCCTGAACAATTTTCCTGGCAGTTGTGGATGACATTTTTGTTGGTCTACCTCACCATGGTTTTGTTTTTACAGAGCCCCTGATTTTATATTTGTTAATCACAGTTTGAACGCTGCTGACTGGCAGTATCAATTCCTTGGATATCTTTTTGTATCCCTTTCCTGTTTTATACAGTTCAACTACCTTTTCCCGTAGATTCGTTGTCAATTCTTTTGCTTTCCCCATGACTCACAATCCAGAAATGTCAGTGGCTGGATGAAAGATGCAAGAGTCTGTCTGGATCCCAGAAACTCACTCAGCTTTTATACACATACACTGATTACAAGCAGACAGGACACAGGTGAGGATGTTACCTTTAGTAGACATTCACACCCATTTGTGTCACCTTCTGTGCATGTTATCAGGCCAAAATCACCAGGGTATGTGAACTTTTGATCAGGGTCATTTGGATGGTTTGGGTTGTCATTATGATTTAAAAAGAGAAAATACAGTAGTTTGAAAATAAATGGCTTCACCCAACCACTAACCATGAGTGGGGAAAAAGTGATGTTATTATCATTCATATTCTCTGAAAAGGAAGCAAAAATTTTGCCGGGGTATGTAAACTTTTGAGCACAACTGTATGTTGGTATTATTTCGTTACAGTATGGTGATATTATTTCCATACAGTATGTTGGTATATGAGCACTTTATGGAAGTTTTTTTTTATCACTGTAGGTTATCATTATTTCTGCACAGTGTGGTGGTATTATTTCTACATAGTGTTTTGGCATTTGAGCACTTTATGGTAGTATTATTCGATCACTATAGGTTATCATTATTTCCGCACAGTATGGGGGTATTGTGTAGCACTGATTGGCACTGTCCAGTACAGAGCACGGTATTATATTTGGGGTGTACAGTGGTAGCGGAACTATATGACATTATCATTTAGACATCTTTGGAAACAATACAGCGCTACTCTTTAGAAAACCGCACTCTGTTCAGATATTTAGGCAGTGCAGGGTAGTGCACCATATGGGTAAGTGTAGAGCCGGCATTATGTCAGGGACTCAATTTCAGATTTTGCTGTGAAGCGGAGGCCTTTGTATATTAAAGCTCATCTGCACATAATACCATTCAGTGCATTAGGTGGGATTGATTAGCTGATGACCTTTATCGTATTGACCTCTCAGCGCTGCGCCTTCTCCATCTACAGTCCACATCCCCTATAGGATGCGCAGGTCCTCTGAACTATAGGAGAGCTCACAGCCTTTGACATCAAAGTAACTCTGACCCTATGAGAATCCCCACGTTGCTGCGCACAGGATTAGTATTGCACAGCTGATGATAAATCAATGGACAAGCTCAGGCTTCAGGCGGCAGAGGAGCTGCTTCTCAATCATCGCACGCCGCCTCCTGCAACACCATCACCTGCCAGGAGCGATTATTTTCCTCTGCACGCCTCATCACTCCGAGAGCGGAGCGGAACGCAAGGAACGAGCGGGGCGAAGGGGGGAGAAGAGCCATGACCCCCAAATATGTGATGGGGGTTGTAGTCTTCACATGTTAGGGACTAAAGGCTTGTGAGGACACATGCAGAAATGGAATTAGATGGATAGATAGATAATAGATAGATAGATAGATAGATAAAAGATAGATAGATAGATAGATAGATAGATAGATAGATAGATAGATAGATAGATAGATGATAGATAATAGATAGATAATAGATAGATAGATAGATAATAGATAGATAATAGATAGATAGATAATAGATAAATAGATAATAGATAGATAATAGATATATAGATAATAGATAGATAGATGATAGATAGATAATAGATAGATAGATAATAGATAAATAGATAATAGATAGATAATAGATAGATAGATAGATAATAGATAGATAATACATGATAGATAATAGATAGATAATAGATAGAAATACTTGATAATAGATGATAGATAATAGATAGATAATAGAGATAATAGATAGATAATAGCTTCATAAATCTTCTTGCACCCATTAATGACGATCTATCAGGGACTTGTAATGAACCTGTGTGGGGGGTTGGACACAGGACAGGGACTAAGGCTATGTGCACACATTCAGGATTTGTAGCAGAAAATTGTGCTGTAAATCCTGATATGTTGGCAGGAAAAACGCTGCATAAAATATGTTTTTGCCATGTCTTTTTACATGCGTTTTTGTTGCAGATTTTTCTCCCGCTCATTAGTACGGGTGAAATACGCTAAAGAATTGACGTTATGCAGATTTTAAGCTGCAGCAAATCTTCAAGAACAAAATAAGCAAGGTGTGCGTGAGCCGTCAGGGATCTCACTCACTTTACTTGTCCCGTAAAACGCTGCACATTTTCCACAACAAATCTGTGTGGGGAAAAAGCAAGAAAAATGCAACGTCTGCACATAGATCCAGTCAATACATCACACGTTTCATCCGTTTATCGCTGGAACCGTCGCTGGGCGTTTTTTCGCGGGACAGAAAACATTCATATGGACGTTTCCTCCATTCGCCGGAAAAGAAATTTTGGACGGATCCGGCAAAAAATGGATGAAACGCGTGGCCATCAGGCACAATCTGGCGCTAATACAACTCTGAGAAAAAAACGGATCCGGCGGAAAAAAAAACCAAAAAAAGGTTTTTTTTCAAAACTCACCGGATTGTGCCTGACGGCAAAAACCTGATGTGTGAAATTTGTCTAAGGCTCCGAGCATGTCAATTTCTGATCCGATTTTGAGGATCAGAATAGGACATACTCTATGGATCTGTGTGCTGTCCAAGAAAAAAATCGGCAGCACACTGACACGTCACATGGATACAGGAATGTAGCATTATTATGTACAGTACAGTCCCTTGTTACATAGTGTACATTCTTGTTATATATAGCGTAATCTCTTAGTATATAGAATACATTCTTTTCATACATTCCATTCCTCCATCCTTAATTGCATAGTTTCCCCTTTTATTATGTATAACACTGTCCCTTATTACGTAGCATCCTTTCTAATTATGTATGTTGCCATCCTTAATTATGTAGCGTCCTCTGTTGTTTGCCTTCTCCAACAGAAAAAAGCTTGATCGTGCTCCATCAGCAATCATTTCAGTTTATATCTAAGAAAAGAGGATGTAATAATGACCACGGCAGTATAAATAACAATGCTGTACATAACGAGAGAGCACTGTGTAATAAGAGACGGCACTACTCATAATAAGAGATGGCACTGTGTAATAAGAGATGGCACTACACGTAACAAGAGATGGCACTGTGTAATAAGGGACTATATATAACAAGAGATGGCACTGTGTAATAAGGGACGGTGCTACCCATAATAAGAGATGGCACTGTGTAATAAGAGATGGCACTACACATAAAAAGAGATGGCACTGTGTAATAAGGGACTATGCTGTATATAACAAGAGGGAACTGTGTAATAAGAGATGGCACTACACATAACAAGAGATGGCACTGTGTAATAAGGGACAGTGCTGTATATAACAAGAGGGAACTGTGTAATAAGGGGTGGCAATATACATAATGAGAGGAGACTACGTAATATATGTACTGCATATATCTGTACATTGGTAGCCATAAAAGGAGGGGTGCCCAAACACATTTCTTGCACAGGGGCCCCAAATTGTCTGTGTCCGCCCCTGATTTGTGTCTAATGTAATGTGATATAATGTATTATGGTGATGTACAGGATAAAAAGTGTAGAGCATGAGGATAAGCTTAGGACAGCACAGGATAAAAAACAGCCTGTAGGTAGGAAATGGTTAAGGTTAGGATTAGCAAAGTGAGAGGCACAAGTGCTGATAAGCAGGGGGCACTTTCTGGTAAGGGAGAGTTCAGTGTCATCCAGTGAAGTGTGGAGGAGCGTTCAGGTGGGGTAGTGGGCTGCTAGAGGCAGCATGGACCGAATGTTCAGGGCAGTGGCCGGCCAAATGGAGACAATCCAATAGCATGTGGAGCCTAGAGCTCAGACTAGGTACCATGGAGCGGGCCTGGTCCACCACCATCACGAGGTCGGTGGACATGGAGTTACATAAGGGGTAGGTGGCCGGTCCCGGGTGCACTTCTGGAGTGGACAACGAATCCCTAGGGCTGATGGAGTCAGTGGGCTTGGGGGTAGTCCCGAATGAACAAGTGGCAGAACAGAAGAGGAGTTGTGTAAGGAGGAAGGACGTGTGAATTTCTGTGCCCTACCCCACCTGTACCCACCTGATAATCTTGTGCTGTTTAGTAAAAGTTTGACTGTTACAAAGAACTTGGTGGCCCATGCATTCTGTGCGGCAGCTCCTGAGGACGGAAGTCTGGAGACGGTGAAGGCCTGTGGCCTACAAGTGATTGTGATGCACCCCACACCCTACAGCACACTGGGACGGGGACTCCCCTTGTCTGTGAAGTGCCAGAGCTCAATTGGACAACAGGTCGGTCACAACTTTAGCTCTGCAGCAATTTAGATATAGGTGGTCCACATGAACCAGTACCCCCAGAACAGCTCACCCAAACCCAACCAGACCAAAACACAAATAACAGCACACTGACAAAAGCCAGAATCAGGAAGATGGTAGACAAGGACCAGGGGAGGTTTGTCAGAGCCTGGAAGAACGATATCATCCTCTTACAGAAACTGACCATGTACTGGAGTCTACAGAGAGACTACAGACTGGCTCCATATCTGGAGAAACTCAAGGACCCCAGACACCGCCGGATCCTGAGCCAATATAGACTCCGTGCCCACAATCTGGCCATCAAGTCGTGCCATCACATACAGAGCTACAAGCCCAGGGAGGACAGACTGTGCCCACACTAAGACCTGGAGGCCCCGGAGGAGCAGACTCATTTACTGCTACACTGCACCAAATACTCAGCAGTGAGGGAGACTCACTTCAGGAGACTCTCTCTTCTTGGAATTCAGCTCCATGAAGTAGGAAGAGAAAACATATCTTGCTGCGGGAGGAAGAGAGTGCCGGTTAGATAGCAGCGCAGTATGTGATCGTGGGGAGAGAGCAGCGCAGTATGTGATCATGGGGGAGAGCAGCACAGTATGTGGTTGTGGGGAGAGAGCAGCGCAGTATGTGGTTGTGGGGAGAGAGCAGCGCAGTATGTGATCGTGGGGAGAGAGCAGCGCAGTATGTGGTTGTGGGGGAGAGAGCAGCGCAGTATGTGGTTGTGGGGAGAGAGCAGCGCAGTATGTGATCGTGGGGAGAGAGCAGCACAGTATGTGGTTGTGGGGAGAGAGCAGCGCAGTATGTGGTTGTGGGGGAGAGAGCAGCGCAGTATGTGATCGTGGGGAGAGAGCAGCGCAGTATGTGATCATGGGGGAGAGCAGCACAGTATGTGGTTGTGGGGAGAGAGCAGCGCAGTATGTGGTTGTGGGGAGAGAGCAGCGCAGTATGTGATCGTGGGGAGAGAGCAGCGCAGTATGTGGTTGTGGGGGAGAGAGCAGCGCAGTATGTGGTTGTGGGGAGAGAGCAGCGCAGTATGTGATCGTGGGGAGAGAGCAGCACAGTATGTGGTTGTGGGGAGAGAGCAGCGCAGTATGTGATCGTGGGGGAGAGAGCAGCGCAGTATGTGATCGTGGGGAGAGAGCAGCGCAGTATGTGGTTGTGGGGGAGAGAGCAGCGCAGTATGTGATCGTGGGGGAGAGAGCAGCGCAGTATGTGATCGTGGGGAGAGAGCAGCGCAGTATGTGGTTGTCGGGGAGAGAGCAGCGCAGTATGTGATCGTGGGGAGAGAGCAGCGCAGTATGTGGTTGTGGGGAGAGAGCAGCGCAGTATGTGATCGTGGGGAGAGAGCAGCGCAGTATGTGATCGTGGGGAGAGAGCAGCACAGTATGTGATCGTGGGGAGAGAGCAGCGCAGTATGTGATCGTGGGGAGAGAGCAGCGCAGTATGTGATCGTGGGGAGAGAGCAGTGCAGTATGTGGTTGTGGGGAGAGAGCAGCGCAGTATGTGGTTGTGGGGAGAGAGCAGCGCAGTATGTGATCGTGGGGGAGAGCAGCGCAGTATGTGATCGTGGGGAGAGAGCAGCGCAGTATGTGATTGTGGGGAGAGAGCAGCGCAGTATGTGATCGTGGGGAGAGAGCAGCGCAGTATGTGGTTGTGGGGAGAGAGCAGCGCAGTATGTGATCGTGGGGGAGAGCAGCGCAGTATGTGATCGTGGGGAGAGAGCAGCGCAGTATGTGGTTGTGGGGGAGAGAGCAGCGCAGTATGTGGTTGTGGGGGAAAGAGCAGCGCAGTATGTGATCGTGGGGAGAGAGCAGCGCAGTATGTGGTTGTGGGGGAGAGAGCAGCGCAGTATGTGATCGTGGGGGAGAGAGCAGCGCAGTATGTAAGCACATGCCAGAGGCTGCGAGAAAGAGAACGATGATAAGCTTAAACAATGGGCAACGACTAATAGAATGGTATTTAACAAGGAGAAATGTAAGATTCTACATCTGAGCAAGAATTTTGGGAATGTTTCGCTTAGAAAGAACAATGCTAAGAGGAGACTTAATAGCTGTGTACAAATATCTGAAAAGATGTCACAGTGTAGAGGGATCATCATTATTCTCATTTGCACATGGAAAGACTAGAAGCAATGGAATGAAACTGAAAGGGAGAAGATACAGAATAGATATTAGGAAAAACTTTTTGACAGTGAGGGTGATCAGTGAGTGGAACAGGCTGCCAAAAGAGGTGGTGAGTTCTCCTTCAATAGAAGTCTTCAGAGGCTGGACAGACATCTGTCTGAGATGGTTTATTGACTCCTGCATTGAGCAGGGCGTTGGGCATGACCCTGCGGTCTCTTCCAACTCTAATATTCTATGATTCTATGCCATGGACTTACATAGCCCCACCCTGGATGTGCCCATCAATCCTACAGTTCTGTCCCTATTCCTGCCATTAAAGCACCTTTGAATTTCAATTGAATTAGATAGATAATATATAGACAGATAGAGACATAGATAGAAAAAAAATGGAACGGCACATGCAGTCAAGTGGGTGCACAGGCCTCCCAGCAACTAATCCATATATATACAAAATATATAAGAGTCAAAAAATGGAAAGCAGCACTCCTGGTTTAGCAAAAAACGTCTCGGCAGTGTTTGAAAAAGGCTTTTAGAAGCCAAAACGTTCCACCAGGCCATGTGGGCCCAATAAAGTCCACTTATATTTTTTGCTAAACCAGGAGTACTGCTTTCCATTTTTTGATTCTTAGATAGATAGATAGATGACATAGATAACAGATAGATAGATAATAGAGAGATAATAGATAAATATGAGATAGATACAACAATGTAATTGTAATGCAACTGTGGAGAAGTTGCGCTCAGCCACCACCAGGGGGCGCTGTTATGGGGGGAAAAGGGTTGCACTTACTGTGTAGCACTTCGTTGAAGAAGTGCAGGCCGCCACCAGGAGGCGACAGAGTAGTCAGACAGGCCGACGTCAGCAACAGACAGGGAGATGAAGCACCAGAGGTCACAGCAAAGCACGAGGTCAGAGATGAGCCAAAAGTCAGAGCCAGATGGGAGTGCGGTATCCAAAACGTGAGATGGAAAGAGGAGTCAAGGTACAAGCCAGAGGGTCAAAAGCCAGTTAGGGAACGCAGTACCAGAGACAGAAAAACTGGAGGCGGAGTTCAGAGTTCAAGCCGAGTCATACACTGTAGGGAAATCTCCAAATGTACACAGAGTCAGGGATAGGGAACAGGTCAGACACACACACGGGAAGTCAGAGGCAGAAGGATCACTAGGGTATACGGATCAGCTGCTCCAGACAAGGACCTGAACTATCACCGACAAAGGCTACCAAAAAATAGCACCAATAAATAGCCACCCGAGAACCAAAGAGAGGCAGGAAAAGATAACCCCTCCATGACCAGGCTGAGAAAAGAGAAGCAAGAAGCAAACCCTGACCTGGATCATGACAGTAATCTAGACTGTATTTGTAAAGTGACAATACGACCTTTGCTAGTGGGACCCAGCTTTATGAGGTGTCCTCCTCCTCTCTGGGCAAGTAGGAATAATTAAAACAGCCTTAAGCCGCCATACACATTATATGGCTGTCGCCCAGAAAGACCATTCAGCCAACTCCCATACACAAGAGCTCTCGTTCGTTCGGCCGAGCGCTCCTGTGTTCTTTATGAGAATCCCCCGACAGACACAATGGCTGCTGGTCAGATGCTCTCACACACATTAGACCATCAGCCAATCCTACCTATATTGGCCGTCTATGTGCACAGCTCCTTTAGGCTCTTCCCATCAGTTGTTCCTACCTGCCCTTTATACTTTACATCAGGTCCTGTACCACCTGCAGTTTAAGAGCAATCGTCGTTTTAATTTTTAATTAATAAATCGATAGTACAAATAAAAATAAGAATCTTTGTAATATATCTTATAAGAGGAATCTGCTTCGTTCTCCTCCTGGACTGATTTTTCATTCTCAAAATTCTCAATTCATGTATAATATTTTTCTTCAGTGACTTCAGATTTCCCTCTTTCTGAAGCAGGAGAAGACAGTTGGTGCTCATAAAGTTCTGTGGAGAACAGTACCGACTATTTCAGGGGAGCGTGAAGCCAAATGTTTGTGTCTACATATGGAACATCCCTCTATGGAAATGTGAAAAGCACCAACTACAAATTGTATCCATGAATTCAGAGTGAAAGATTAGTCCAAGAGTGGAAAGAAACGGATTGTTGTACACAGCGTTCCACATTATTATGCACATTAGATTTTTTCTCTGATTTTCCTGAATGTTCGATGCCTATGTGTGAATATAATGTTCAGATCATGATCCATTAAAGGATAAATCACGTTATAGAAGAAACTTCAAAATGATAACAGGAATTTTTTCAAAACTTAAAAAGCTCAAAATGCAAAAAATTATTCTGCACAACAGGGTTTCTAAACATTTTATACGTTGTTGAATGTTGAATTTGCAGCATTAAAAGGTCACATTTACTGAAATCTAAAGCTTTTTCAATAAAATACATCTTAACAGGCCAAGTTACATGTAACATTGGACTTGTCTTTGATGTCACCTTCACAATTCTTGCATCCATTGAACTTGTGAGTTTTTGGAGAGTTTCTGCTTGTATTTCTATGCAGAATCTCAGAATAGCCTCCCAGAGCTGCTGCTTTGATGTGAACTGCCTCCCACCCTCATAGATCTTTTGCTTGAGGAAACTCCAAAGGTTCTCTATAGGGTTGAGGTCAGGGGAAGATGGTGGCCACACCATGAGTTTATCTCCTTTTATGCCCATAGCAGCCAATGACTTGGAGGTTTCGTTGCAGCATGAGATGGTGCATTGTCAGCATGAAGATGATTTGCTGTGGATGGCAAGGTTCTTCGTTTAGTACCATGGAAGAAAGTGCTCAGTCAGAACCTCTATATGCTTTGTCAAAGTCATTTTCACACCTTTGGGGACTCTAACATGATATACAGGCAATTTCCCCATGATTCCGGCCCAAAACATGCTGATGTTGGGACATGCTGACCATCCACCAACCATCCACTACTCCATCAATCTAGACCATTCGGGGTCGCAACGGCACTTATCAGTACAAAAGATTGTTTTAAAATCAGTCTTCATGCATGCTTGGACCTACTGCAACCGTTTCTGTTTCTGAGCACTGTTTAGGAGTGGCTGAATGGTAAGTTTTTCACAACTTCAAAACTCTGGAGGAACCTACACCTTGAGGTTCACAGGACTCCTGAGCTACCACCAGCTTGAAAAATCAATTTGCTGCTTTGTAATGGTATTTTATCTGCTTCTCTCTTAAATCGATTAATTTGTCTGGCAGAAACCTTCCTCATTATCCCTTTATCTGCACGAACCCCGTCTGTGCTCTGTAATAGCCACAGATCTCCTCACAGTACAATGATCACGCTTATGTTTTCATGAAATATGTAATGTTTAATAATTTGTCCAAGGCATTGCACTATTTGATGGTGTTTGGCAGCAGAGAGATCCATTTTCTTTCACATATTGCTTGAAACCTTTGGCTGCTTAATCCCTTTCCGACATTGGGTGTAATAGTAAGCCCACGTTGGAATCCCTTATTTTGATGTTGGCTCCGGCGCTGAGTCCACATCTTTGCCAGTACATGTCAGCTGTTTTGAGCAGCATTTAACTCGCGCTTCCAGTAAGCGCGCTGGAAATCCCACCCATCGGTGACCCCCTTAAGTGATCTCGGGTCACCGATGAGATGGCATGACAACCAGATGTCTCCAGGAGACCTCTATGTTTGTCATAGCTGGATTTCTATGAGTGGTTTCAAAAGTACAACTTGTCCTGAAAAAAAAACAAGCCCTCGCATGGTAATTTTGACCAGAAAATAAAAAAGTTATGGCTCTGGGAAGAAGGGGAGCAAAAAATGAAACCGCAAAAAACGTAAAAACCTCCAGTCGTGAAGAGGTTAATAATGTAGTTTTTCTTTAATTGGGAACCTGGAAAATTAGTTATCACAGATGTTTGAGATTGATTTCTATGATCCGGTTTCTCTTTAAGTGATTCATTCCTGTAGCGCCAAAAAAGAGAAAGTTAGGTAGTGATTTTCGCATTAATAATTATCAATCCAAATCTGTGTATTACGCGGACAGGGCGAGACACTCATAACTACACCCCACTCTGACCCAGAGAAATAGGTACTGCCAATCCTCCAATATTAACTGCAAATTTCCAAGTAGGATGCATAAAATGGAGCTTTCTAAACTGAATAGCTCCTTTATTGACTAATTTATTTCCGGAAGCGCCCCTTTAATGCTGACTTCTTTCTGAGCCATATACGTCATGATAGCTGGTCATGTCTGGAGCAGAGGAGACACCAGATGTACTTTTATAAGGTCATGTAAGCGTTGTCTCCGTCATCCTCCCTCGCTCCATCAGATGGACCGATAATTTTACACCAGGCTTTTAAGCAGCAGAATGACACTAAATGGCTTCTGTGAAATGGGATTAGTGAGGGATCGGGATAGAGAGTGCAGGTCACATCTGATAAGGTACGATGTCTCCTGCGCTGTAGACAATGCAGCTTATTGAACAGATCATGGGGGGGACCATCAGATTCATCCAATTTCCTTTTTTTTTTTTTGCACTAGGAAATCACCATATTATTGTGTGGACCTGATGATATCCATAAACAGTTGCAATGGCCTTCAAGTCACTAATATTCTTGGGTGGGTTTGCTGCTGCAACTGCCTTAATCAAATCCCATCAAAGATTTTCTATTGGGTTCAGATCAAGCAACTCCAGAATCTTCCAGGACTTCTGAAACCAGTCCTTGGAAGACTGGGAGATATGCTGAAGATCAATGTGCTGTTAGAAGGTCCAATGATGCCAAGACTTCACAGAATACATGACATTTATCCTAGGTGTCCAGTGCCAAAGAATGCAATCATCCTGAAAGATGCAATTGCAATACTTCACTATATGTATCACCAAGTTACCACCATGCTTCACTGTAGGTGTCAACAAGCCAATACTATACTCTATTATAAGTATCACCATACCACCACCATGCTTCACAGTAAACATCCATGAGCCTCCATCATGCATCACAGAAACATCACTGAACCATCATCATACTTCACTGTAAGCACCAATGTGCCACTGTCGTACTTTATTGTAGGCATCACTGAGCCATCATCATGCTTCACTGTAGGCAGCAGCGAGCCACCACAATGCTTCACTATAGACATTATTGAGCCACCACCATGCACCACTGTTGGTATCACTGAGCCACTGCCATGCTTCACTGTAATCATCCCCGATTCATCGCAATGCTTCACTGTAGACATCTACCAACCACCACCATGCTTCACTTTTGGCCTAACCGAGTCACCACCATGCTTCACTGTGGACATCACTAAGCCACCACAATGCTTCACTGCAGGTACCACAGAGTCACCTCAATGCTAAACTGTAGACATCATTTAGCACCACCATGATGCACTGTAGGCATCACCAAGCTACCACCATGTTTTATTGTAGGCATTACCAAGCCACCGCCATGCTCCACTGTAGTCAGGACTGATTCATTGCCATGCTTCTTTGTAGGCAGGGTGTTTTTTTCAGCGAATGGTAAATGTTTCCTCCTCCAGACATATCTCTGATCCATAAAGTTCAATATTTGTTTCACCAGTCTACAGAATAAAATCCCAGAACTTCTCTGGTTTACTGATATGATTTTGGGCATACTGGAGTAACTTTTCTTGTGCTTTTGGGTCAGTAGAAGGGATTATCTTGGAGACCTTCAGAGTTTCGTAGCCTTAATACTATTCACACCAAAGCCTTAGTGCCTGTTGCCACCTAATTTTGCTGAGGGTCTAATGTTGTTTGACTGTCTGCCTCATCAGAAGTCTACTTTTTGCCAACCTGTGAACTCCGCTTACAGCTGTATCTTTAGGAATATTCAATGTTGAGCCTTTTTGTATCCTTTTCCTTATTTGTGCAATTCAATGATCTCTTCTCTTAATTTTTTGGATCACTTCCTTGACAACCAAAGAATATAAGTGAACTTGAAGCCATTGAGGAATGGGCTCAGATTCCTCATGAACGGTGACAGATGCTGATGTCTGCTTATACATTGTCATACCAATGACTCTCATGGTTTGTAAGCGCCATCCTACTCCCTGCGTGCACCTCTCTGCTCCTCCCAGTGTCAGACCATCCTGCTGAGCTACTTCGTGCAGCAATTTTAGCACTCCTATATTCTTCTCTGCCAAGGTGCATTATTATTTTTACTCTCCTGTTACCGACCTGGCTTGTTTATCCACTTAGTCTGATCTTTCCGCTCCTGACCCCAAATTCTTATTTTGAACCTATGATTCCTGTCCCATCCTCAAACTGTCTGACCATGTCTCTGTCTTTGCCCTCTGTGTTTCGCATTTGCTCTTTTACCCGCTGATCAGTTGCCGCAGGTCTGAGGACTGCCCTGGAGTGGCATCTGGTGATTACCCTAATGGCACAAGCCTATCCTCGCGGATATTCCTGGCCAATGGCGGACCGGATCTCCACCCACTTCCATCACAATCATCGTGTTTATGCAGCGCCCCAGAGTCCTGGTCGTTGCAGTACTGATGCTCCGCCGCTAAGGGGGGCTATGATACGTCTGATGGCACTGAAGGAGTTCACCTGACCAGGTATTACAGACACCAATACACTTCACAGTCTGGCCTCCAGGGGGAGCTAAGGGTGCTATGTATTAGGCCACTCCTCACAATCTGGTAAAACTGGGGGTTAGATAGGAAGTGAGACAGAAAGCTGACTGGGTTGGATCCAGGCAACATCCTGTGGCAGAGGGTGTTGCAGGGGAAGATTCAGGGGGGTCCCTGTCAGGGGTGGGATCCTGACAGAGGCCTAGCGAACAGAAAGAACGTTACGGGACCACGCCTGCACTTCATAATAATATAATAATAATAATAATAATTTTTATTTATATAGCGCCAACATATTCCGCAGCACTTTACAATTAAGCGGGGACATGTACAGACAATAAATTCAATACAGGTTAAGACAATTTAAACAGTGACATTAGGAGTGAGGTCCCTGCTCGCGAGCTTACAATCTACAAGGAAATGGAGGGACACAATAGGTGAAAAGTGCTTGTTATTTCAGGTCTGGCAATTATAATAAATAGGGATTTTCATATAAAGCTGCATGATCCGGTCATCAGCCCGTGTGTTTAAGTGCAATAGTCAAGTATCAAGTGCAGTTATTGTGTGCATGGAGGGTGTGGAGACAGATGAATAGTAGGGTGCAGATTCAGAATAATATTTGGAAGGAGGGAACACGGCAAAGTTAGTTTACTGAGTAGTTGATGTGGTAGGCTTGTTTGAATAGATGGGTTTTTAAAGCTCGCTTGAATAGGTCGGGGCTAGGTATCAGTCTGATCGTCTGGGGAAGTGCATTCCAGAGAGCTGGCGCAGCGCGAGAGAAGTCTTGGAGACGGAGGTGTGAGGTTCGGATTATGGGGGATGCTAGTCTTAGGTCGTTTGTAGAACGGAGGGCACGTGTAGGGCGATAGACAGAGATGAGAGAGGAGATATAAGGCGGTGCAGAACTGTGGAGGGCTTTGTGGGTGAGAGAGAGGAGTTTATACTGGACCCTGTAGCGAATGGGTAGCCAGTGTAATGACTGGCACAAGATGGAGGCATCGGTGAAGCGGCTGGACAGAAATATGACTCTGCAGCATTCAAGATAGGTTGGAGAGGAGAAAGTTTGGTATGAGGGAGACCGATTAGAAGAGAATTGCAGTAGTCCAGATGAGAATGAATAAGAGCGACAGTAAGAGTCTTAGCAGTTTCAACGGTGAGAAAAGGTCGGATTCTGGAGATGTTTTTAAGAGGCAGGTGACAAGAGCGAGTGAGTGATCGGATGTAGGGAGTAAAGGAAAGTTCGGAGTCGAATATGACCCCAAGACAGCGTGCATGCTGCTTGGGAGTTATGGTTGAACCCTCCAGGGTAATTTTGATGTTGGGTAGAGTGAGGTTAGTAGAAGGGAGAAACACAAGAAGTTCCGTTTTGGAGAGATTTAGTTTCAGGTAGAGGGAGGACATGATGTTAGAGACAGCAGACAGACAATCTTTGGTATTTTGAATTAGGGTAGGGGTGATGACAGGGGAAGAAGTGTATAATTGGGTGTCGGCAGCATAGAGATGATACTGGAACCCAAATCTGCTGATTGTTTGTCCAATAGGGGCTATGTAAAGAGAGAAGAGGAGGGGGCCTAGGACTGAGCCTTGCGGAACCACCCCGATAGTAAGGGGACGAGGAGAGGAAGAGGAGCCGGCAAAAGATACAGTGAAGGAGCGGTCAGATAGGTAGGAGGAGAACCAGGAGAGGGCTGTGTCCTTGAGGCCTATGGAGCGGAGCATAGTGAGAAGGAGCTGGTGATCCACAGTGTCGAATGCGGCAGATAGATCCAGGAGAATCAGCAGAGAGCAATGACCTTTGGATTTAGATCATTAGAGACTTTAGTGAGGGCAGTTTCAGTGGAGTGTAAAGAGCGGAAACCAGATTGTAAGGGGTCGAGAAGAGAGTTATCCGAGAGATAGCGGATTAGACGGGAGTGGACCAAGCGTTCCAGGAGTTTAGAGATGAAGGAAAGGTTAGAGACAGGTCTGTAGTTAGCAGTGCAGTTCTGGTCCAGGGATGGCTTTTTAAGTAAAGGGGTTATGATGGCATGTTTAAATAAGGAGGGAAAGATACCTGAAGAAAGAGAGAGGTTAAATATTTTAGTCAGGTGAGTGGTGACCACTGGTGAGAGAGACTGCAGGAGAGGTGAAGGAATGGGGTCACTATTGCAGGTTGTAGGCCGAGCAGAAGCAAGGAGCTTGGAGACTTCTTCTTCTGAAACAGGCTCGAAGATGTCTAGTGAGCTTGAGGTGCGGCAGGGAAGGGGATCCAGGCACTGAGGAGATTGCGCTGAGATATCCTGATGGATGAGGTTGATTTTTTCTAAGAAATAAGTGGCCAGATCCTCACCGCTGAGGATGGTGATGGGGGCCTGCACTTTAGGTTTCATAGCGGCGGTACCCCAAGAAAGGACAAGAAGCGAGGTTTATTGTGCTGAGTGAGAAGCGAGATCAAAGCAACAAGGAGAATTACCAGTAGGAGTCGTGCTGTAAGACGAGGCAACATCCTACTGAGGCGCGTAGCCGGTGGCCGGAAACGCCGAGGAAGTATTGAGCTCCAGGCCTTACTTCAAACCTACGGCAGAACAGTCAGTTCTAGGCGGGCTGTCTCACCCAAAATCACCTAAGCAGACACAGGGGGCAACATTGGAGAGGGGCGACTCTAGGGTCCCGGAAGACCTCCGAGCCCACCCGTCATACGGGTGCATCCTATCCATAGTATCTGGGGGACGAAGAAGAACATCATAATCGAGTTGTGAGGGAACACGAGAAACAGACACAACAGTTGTGAGGACTATCCCGTAAGCACAGCAGGGAAGGACTACAACACACAAGCGCTAGAAGGTACAGGCACAGATTTCCACCTGCAAAGGGAACTCTGGAGGTGCCATTGGACCGGCCGGACTCAAGTAGCCCGGTTAACCGTATTCTGGACTGAGGATCCTGAAGCCTTCAGTAAAGAGGTAAAGAGACTGCAACCCGGTGTCCTCGTTATTCACCGCGACCTGCACCACACCACAACATCACCACCATCCACATCTTTCATTGGGCGCCCCTCAGCAGGGTCACGGACCGGGTCTAGCCACTGTGACAACCCCAGAACTGCGACAGAGAGGCCCAGTACCGGGTACCCCACGGCCCTGCGGCAGTGGGGGCGCTGCATTTACAGCAGGTTATAACAGTTAGACGCTTGTGAGGAAGGATTGAATCATCATGAGACGGCAGTAGTGAGTGGCATTTTGTGATTAATTTGGAGAAACCACTTGTTATATTAGTTGTTTTCCGCTATTTACACTGTTTTTGCTTCATTGGTTCATTGCAAAAAGCAAAAAGTTTGTACATTTTTCTAATAAACAGAATTTACAATAGGGGGTGTAGAAGAAAATTTTTAGATTGCATATGTTTAGGGAAAGTTTTATAATCACCCTTTTGGAGTGTGTTTTTTCTTCTATGCCAACATATTGCACAAATGTTGGATTTGGCGCATGTTAAAGACAACAAAAGAACTTATAATTTTAGTGAAAGAAACACCATCGTATGGTCAGCGTATCTACAGGCAGATCTATTATGGATAATGGGAAAGGCCACCAGTATTAAAAGATATCAGGAAAAAAAAATTTATAACCACATATGGAATTGTAATAATTAATAATAGATCATATTATGTAAAAAAATGAAAAACAAAAATAAAATAAAAAACAGAATTTTTGTTTGTAGGTCACCTCACCTACTTATATGTGTACAAACTACAAAATTCCACCCAAAAATAAAATAAGCTTGCAATATAAATAAAAAACCTTCATACATCAGCTATAAAAAAAAATATCTAGTGGAATATGGGGGAAACGTACAAAATTAGCACCAAAATTCCTTAAAAAAATCAGACAGTAAAACCTCCAATAATAACTTTATAATATGTGTGATGCAGTGACCTCTGTTACAGGTAGGGGGCGCTGCATGGTCTTCCCGGAATTCGCATGGAGGCATATTGAGGCCATAGGAACGCATAGCAATCGCAGGCATAACTGTGGTGATGAGTCAAAGTCCGGCATTATTGTGAATGACCGGTATGTGTGTCGCAGACGAAGATACTCTGCACTGTCAGCCTAAAATAAGGATGTTCTGGGACCTGTAGTCCTACCAGTAAATTGCGTTGTTTAACTAGGGAGGCTGGCAGGCCTAGTTATGAGAGATAGGTGGGTCGAACTAGCCAAACACACACCTCCCACCTGTGGGAGTGGTTACAGCTTGATAATGTGACCAGGGTGTGGGTCGCATGGTTCCTGTATGGTCTCTGAGTAAGGTCCTGGAAGCTATGTGTTGGGAGTGCCGTCTCCCTGAAGAGCACATAGTGGGGCTTTGGACCTGGTGGCCTTGGGTGTTGGACAAATGTCCTGAATAGCACATGGACAGGCCACATGCCTCTGTGTTGGATGGTCCCAGGTGGGATGGACACCCTGAAGAGCACAGTGAGACCGTGGTCCTGGAGGTCTATGCTGGAAGCTCCTGTAAGTGGAGTCTTCCTGGAGCACCTAAGAGACTGTGGACCTGGACGGTCTGTGTTGGGAAAGCTATTGTCCTTCGGTGGGTCTGGACTGACTGAGGTATGCCTGCCAGGCAAGTTGGTGATTCCGGTGAGGCAGCTTTCCCAGAAGACAGGACTGACAAGGAGTCAACGTGAAGAGCTCCTGGAAGGTAACCCCGGACAAGGGGATTGTAATGTACTGAAATTACGGCAGAGAAGTGTATCTGCTGTTATGATCCTAGTGGCAAGGATCGCAAGTAGGACTAGCTAAGTAACTAAACAGACTACAAACTCTGGGGAAGTGGTAACTGAATTGACCGCAACCTGATCCTATCCGCACACAACTATAGGTAGCCGTGGAACGTTACCTGAAAATCCTAGACGTCTCTTCACGGCCTGAGAAACTGACTATTCCTAGAGGGAACAAAAGTCCTCACTTGCCTCAGTGAAATGACCCCAAAGATATAGAATAGCCCCCCACAAATATTAACGGTGAGTTAAGGGGAAAGCACAAACGCAGAGATGAAATTAGATTTAGCAAATGAGGCCCGCTAACACTAGAAAGCAGAAAATAGAAAGGGAACTGTGCGGTCAATTAAAAACCCTATTCAAAATATCCACGCAGAGATTGCTCGAGCCCCCGCACCAACTAACGGTGCGGGGGAAGCAACTCTGTACCCCAGAGCTAACCAGCAGCAAGAAATCACATATTAGCAAGCTGGACTAGACTCATCATACACAGAAATAATATTGCAGACTGATGAGCAAAAAATAATTAAACAGAACTTAGCTTCTCCTGAAGAGACTGAAACCAAAGATAATCAGGAGTAATCAGAATAGCACTGAATACATTGACAGCCGGCAACAAGTGGAAGTGAAACAGAGCTAAATAGGAAACTCCCAAGTGAATAACGAGGCAGCTGATCCAGCCACAGACCCGCAGGATAACAAACAAAGCCACCAGGGGGAGCCCAAAACAAAAGTCACACAATACCACCTGTGACTACAAGAGGGAGCCTGAAAACAGAGTTCACAACAATCTGCTATATTAACTGTGCAGTCACCTGTGGCTGGAGAGATACAGGCTTGAACCGTAAATGTTTTGTAAAGCCAAATGTGACAAAGTAATGGACTATGTGTAAGACGGTGATGTGTAACCTGGCTTATGGTGCAGTTTATGACGTTTGAATATACCATATGGACTGTTTTGTGTTTAAAAATTGTGCCCGTGTGCTTGAATCCCGTACCAAGCGAGCGTCCCCCAAAACACTCAGGTAGGTTATCTATTTCACATATGAAACTTTATAAAAGAATAAAAGCAAGAAAATGGACAAATGAGGCGAATGTTAAAATAAGAACTTTTTCTAGTCTTGTCAGGTGACCCACACCACCAGGGCAGTAGAGTAGCTCTGTGAAAAAGTTTGCAATTTTTCAATAATGGCTACGCAAACTGCCTCCCTGATTACTGGAATCCGCAATGCCTGTTCCAATTTGGAGGTGCAGGATCATCGTTGAACCACGTCCAGTGTATGGTGTCATGTCGGGCCTACCAATCAAGAGGCAATTGGGATTCTGGCAGGTAGGAAGAGATTGGTAGAGCTCAGGTCCGAGGGCCATGGACTAGCAATGTAGCGGCTGGACCAAAGTCCTACAATTTTTTTTTTAAGTTTTACTTTTGTACAATATGGAATTCATTCTTCCCAACTTTTACAGAAGAGAAAAATACATAAACCATGGGGCATGGATTGATCGCACCCCTTGCCACACCCCAAAACCTCATCCACTGACATTTTCTGGCAGAAGGAGATATCAGTAGGGCGGTGAGAGTGAGGGACATTCAGCAGACGCCCGCGACTGCCACCAGAGGACCGAAATCAGGGACTGTCCCGCTGTGTCCAGGACTGTTGGGACTGAAGATGAGCGGATCATTCACTGGACTCCGGTCTAGCATCCAGATCAGTGGTTCCCGGCGGCTGGGAGGATGCCCTGCAAATCTCTTACCTGGCTTCTGATTAGCCAGGGTTGGGGCTATGTCATCTGTGCGTCCTGCTCATCTCTAGATGGGACCTATCTTTTTTTTTCTGTTCGTTCATTCACAGTCGGAGCCACCAGAACTTTCTCATTTTTACATATGCTTCAATTTACGACATCAGGCTTTTTGGTGTCTGTAAGGCCGTGTTCAGTGTTCACACGTAGCATATTACTGTGTTTTTTGTTTTCGTCAGGATCCGCACCAAACTACACAATTACAATCTCCTCTCATTATTGGATTTTTACTGCATTTTTTTATGTCCTTTAACCTTATTTGATGCTGTTTAGGTGCAGATCTGAATCTACATTATTGTGGGGGGTTTTCTTAAACAGAAAAGTTTTGATTCTGCACTTAAAAAAGTAGAAACAAAAGGAAAAATCCAGCTCACCATAGTTGTAATCCCTGGAGGCTCGGAGCACGGAAACGCTGTGTCAAGGCGTGAAGAGAGCAAAATGTAGAAAGGATCCAGCTCAACGAGGTAGTGAAAAGCAAAATCTTGGTACTTTATTCACTTCATATCAAAAATAGAGGATAAAAACAGCAGTACAATGTGATTTAAAAACACTATCTACGCGTTTCTGGTGACATAGCACCCTTAGTCATGACTAAGGGTGCTATGTCACCAGAAACGCGTAGATAGTGTTTTTAAATCACATTGTACTGCTGTTTTTATCCTCTATTTTTGATATGAAGTGAATAAAGTACCAAGATTTTGCTTTTCACTACCTCGTTGAGCTGGATCCTTTCTACATTTTACTTAAAAAAGTAACTAGATTTTTACATCCACTTTATTTTGGCTCCACATAAAAGCCTCTAGAGGAAAAAAATGCACCAAAACTGTACAGTTCAGCAGCATCTTTAGATGCAGAGAGGGTAGATTTTTCATGAAATCATTCACTTTATGCTTAGCTGCTGCCTGTAATGATACAGGTTGTAGGTTTGATTCCCGGGGAGACCAGATTTGGAGAAAAGAAGATAATTTTTTATTTATTCAATGTCAGTGTGTGCAGAGCAGAGATGCCCAGAAACAACAACTAGAATTCATATAGCAAAATTTACGTTAAAAAATGGCTGTGATGGGAATAAGGTGAAAACCAAAAGATTCTTCTGTCTGTAAAAGGATTAAATAACAAATTTATCTTCTTTTTGAGTGTGTTCTGATCACACTTGTTTTTTTTTCTTTTGCTAGAAAATATATTTACGCCAATTTTAATATATAGGTTTAAAGGATTATTCCCAAATAATCAAGTTATGTCTTGTGAACGGGGCTCTGTAGTCTCATCCTGAAAGAGGCAGATGTTTTGATGCACCGCCACTCCATTCATTGTCTATGGGACTGCCCAGCGCAGAGTTCTCATCTTTTTCCAGATCCCGTTCTCGGGATCAATGGAGGAGTTCCAGCTGTCAGACCCACAACAATCAGAAAGTTATCCCATTAACTATGGATAAAGGATAAGTTGATATTTTGAGAAAAATCCTTTAATGTGTCTGTTCAGATTCCATACAGTGCCTTGAAAAAGTTTTCATATCCCGAGAACTTTTGCACATTTTTCAAATTACGTCTACAAATTGAAATGTCAATTATTGGGCTTTTATGTGATCTAACACAAAGTAGTAAGTATTTGTGAAGCGTAAAGAAAATAATACAGGGTTTTCTAAATATTTTTTCAAAAAATATATACTGTAAATCTGAAAACTGAAAAAGCTTTGGATGAAGCGAGTCCATCCCTGCTGTCAAAGTGACAAGTGTTCTTCCTGCTATAACGATGGTTAGGGATAGAGTTAGTGTTGGGCGTAGGAGTAGGGTTAGGGTTAAGCTCAGGACTAGGGATAGGATTATCCTAGTCCTAGTACAAAAAAAATAATTTATAACTAAAATGTGATGTCTAACGGTCCAGACATTTGCGTTGCCCAAGGGGCTGACAGCCCATGCTACGTCACTGCAAGGAACCGCATGGATTCAGGGAGCGGTGGTTAGGAAACCTTAACATATGGACTGCGGGGGTCCAGATATTTAAGAGCGGCCGGTGTCAGAGCGACATGTGGGGTTTGACCTCTTAATTAATTTTAGTGATATTTAAGTAATCTTTTGTTTGACCTAGTTAAGCCGTCTGCGGTAGGAATCTCAGGGGCCCGCTTCTCGGTGTCTGAATTATTAATGATATTTTCCTTGATTGGGTCTTATGTTACAGCCGGCGCCGCTGCAGGGCTCACACTGCCTACATGAGAGATCACTTCCTAATTTAAACGAATGTCCACTGTAGAGTCAGATAACTTGCAGGAAAAATGGTAAATGTAGATGACCTGAAATGTCGCTGTACATTACACCAGCGCGTACATTATCAATCATAAAGGTTGATTTTTTTTCGCACAAGAAACTTGGGGAGTTTTGCCAATTTTTGGCAGATTTTGTTTGCAGGACACTAAGCCATTATCTATCTGTGTGTCTAATCTGTGTACACAGCACATGCTTCAGAGCTTAGGATAGGTGCTAGCTGTCTGGTTCTAGCCCCAAACCAGCTGATATAAAAATAAAAAAAGCAGGAGGCAACCGGAGGTTGTGACAGCGTCCAGGCCCACTGACGTCAGCAGAAACTTCAACTGGATGTGCGCCCGGAAGCGACGCATATCCAGTTGAAGTGTATTGTGGCGCACAGACCTGTCTTGTCTGTGAGAGGCAATAGACGCTGCCGGACAATCAGAGGTGAGTGAGCACCTGACCTCAGCGTGCAAGTGACTGTGGGCGCATGGCAGTGATGATTGCTTGCTTAAGGCTGGTTTCACACTAGTGTTTGTGTCCACAGCATAGGGCTGTGTACTTCTTTCCTTCGGATCTGCATACATCCGCTGTGCCCACAAACGCTAGTGTGAAACTAGCCTAAGTCAGCTGCTGGCTTCAGAAAAGGAATCTGGGGTATTGGAAGAAGGATTAATTGTTTGGTTTTTTTCTATGCACTAAAAAACAGTAGCAGAATGGGAGGCAAATATACCATGATGGAACCCAGGATAAGGGAATTATACCAGGATGGAACCCAGGAAAAGGGACATATACCAGGATGGGACCCAGGATAAGGGAAATATACCAGGATGGGGCCCAGGATAAGGGACATATACCTGGATGGAACCCAGGATAAGGGACAAATACCAGGATGGAACCCAGGATAAGGACATATACCAGGATGGGGCCGAGGATAAGGGACATACAGTATACCAGGATGCGACCCAGGATAAGGGACATATACCAGGATGCGACCCAGGATAAGGGACATATACCAGGATGCGACCCAGGATAAGGGACATATACCAGGGTGGGACCCAGGATAAAGTACATACAGTATACCAGGATGCGACCCAGGATAAGGGACATATACCAGGATGCGACCCAGGATAAGGGACATATACCAGGATGCGACCCAGGATAAGGGACATATACCAGGATGCGACCCAGGATAAGGGACATATACCAGGATGCGACCCAGGATAAGGGACATATACCAGGATGCGACCCAGGATAAGGGACATATACCAGGATGCGACCCAGGATAAGGGACATATACCAGGATGCGACCCAGGATAAGGGACATATACCAGGATGCGACCCAGGATAAGGGACATATACCAGGATGCGACCCAGGATAAGGGACATATACCAGGGTGGGACCCAGGATAAGGGACATATACCAGGGTGGAACCTAGGATAAGGGACATATACCAGGGTGGGATCCAGGATAAGGGACATATACCAGGGTGGGACCTAGGATAAGGGAAATATAACAGGATGGGGCCCAGGATAAGGGACATATACCAGGATGGAACCCAGGATAAGGGACATATACCAGGATGGAACCCAGGATAAGGGACATATACCAGGATGGGGCCGAGGATAAGGGACATACAGTATACCAGGAAGTGACCCAGGATAAGGGACATATACCAGGATGGGGCCGAGGATAAGGGACATACAGTATACCAGGATGTGACCCAGGATAAGGGACATATACCAGGATGGAACCCAGGATAAGAGACATATACCAGGGTGGGACCCAGGATAAGGTACATACAGTATACCAGGATGCGGCCCAGGATAAGGGACATATACCAGGATGCGGCCCAGGATAAGGGACATATACCAGGATGCGACCCAGGATAAGGGACATATACCAGGATGCGACCCAGGATAAGGGACATATACCAGGATGCAACCCAGGATAAGGGACATATACCAGGATGCGACCCAGGATAAGGGACATATACCAGGATGCGACCCAGGATAAGGGACATATACCAGGGTGGGACCCAGGATAAGGGACATATACCAGGGTGGGACCCAGGATAAGGGACATATACCAGGATGGAACCCAGGATAAGGGACATATACCAGGATGGAACCCAGGATAAGGGACATATACCAGGATGCGACCCAGGATAAGGGACATATACCAGGGTGGGACCCAGGATAAGGGACATATACCAGGATGGAACCCAGGATAAGGGACATATACCAGGATGGGGCCGAGGATAAGGGACATACAGTATACCAGGATGTGACCCAGGATAAGGGACATATACCAGGATGGGGCCGAGGATAAGGGACATACAGTATACCAGGATGTGACCCAGGATAAGGGACATATACCAGGATGGAACCAAGGATAAGAGACATATACCAGGATGCGACCCAGGATAAGGGACATATACCAGGGTGGGACCCAGGATAAGGTACATACAGTATACCAGGATGCGGCCCAGGATAAGGGACATATACCAGGATGCGGCCCAGGATAAGGGACATATACCAGGATGCGACCCAGGATAAGGGACATATACCAGGATGCGACCCAGGATAAGGGACATATACCAGGATGCGACCCAGGATAAGGGACATATACCAGGATGCGACCCAGGATAAGGGACATATACCAGGATGCGGCCCAGGATAAGGGACATATACCAGGATGCGACCCAGGATAAGGGACATATACCAGGATGCGACCCAGGATAAGGGACATATACCAGGATGCGACCCAGGATAAGGGACATATACCAGGATGCGACCCAGGATAAGGGACATATACCAGGATGCGACCCAGGATAAGGGACATATACCAGGGTGGGACCCAGGATAAGGGACATATACCAGGGTGGGACCTAGGATAAGGGACATATACCAGGGTGGGACCCAGGATAAGGGACATATACCAGGGTGGCAGTAGAAGAAGTCTCGCACTCAACTTAAGTATAGATTTTTTTCAGGTTTTATTGGTACTGAAGTAGCACTGGAGAAACGTTTCAGCCTATACTAGGCTTTCATCAGTCACTACAACATTCAAAATGAAAACAAAAATATAGTATAATACAGTGTACAGATAACACCCAATACGTATAACAAAACAAAGTATGTACAATTCATGAAACAGAGCCATATTTGTAAATTATTACAAGATCCATAAGAGTATAACCGAGCACAATATTCTCGCTAAGCATGGCGATCTACCAACCAAATGTGAGAAAGACAAAACGGGAGAGACACATACCGTACTGTATCTTATCAAAGTGTGTGGATAGTTCCAATAGTTGGGACGCAGATATGGCGTGTTGCCTGAAATGGCGTGATAAAGGAAGACAGTCATTCACAGCTGTGAGACGTGAGTGTATAGCTGATAGTGCATGGTGGTACTCACAAAAAGTAGTCGCTTGTGGAAGCATATGTTGCTGTATAGATAGGGACCTGTGATAGACTGTAGAATAATGGTAATATAAGAGAGGGATGTAGATATGTCTACACAGTGTAATGCCATATTTATTCAGGGGGCACCCCACCTATTTTATATTTACCTCAGGTAGCGTGGCCCAGATGCAAAGTACTGGCCTCCCAGGGCGACCTATTTGTGATTTGTGCCGGCTGGAAAAAACATAAGGGGGCTGGATGTTATATAAGGTGGTTTACCAGTTATACGGTCGTAGTGGTCCAAATGTTCTTCATACCTGGAGGGGAGCCGCTGTGGGGAAATGCGTTCCTAGCAGACACGGTATCCACCGCTTGTCTGTAACCATGTGGGAGCGGTACTGTTTTATCCCTGGGTATGAGTCATATACACGCGTTCTAACCGGAAGTGACGCTGTATACATTTTCAAAGTCTCCATCCCCCATCAACCAAGAAATCCATACCCAAAGCACAATACCAAAGGGTACAGCGCATAGTTTCCAATAGTGACACCAGGGAATTACGCACACAAGAGATGACAAAGAAGTTTAGAGCCAGGGGTTATCCCTCATCCATTCTAGAAACATCCAGAACCGCCACCAGCAGACCAAAAATGAACACCACCTCACGCATCCCCTTTGTACATTCATTCCATCCTTATATGTACAAATTACACAGGGCGATACGTAACCACTGGTCCATTCTCTCCAATGCCTTTCCTAAGGTCAGGGAATTTCAACAACCCTTCCTTCCTTGCTTCAAAAGAGCCCCGAGTCTGAGGGACAATCTTGTCAGGGCGGATATTGGCACCAAATCAGTCATGAGACAAAGCTTCTTAAGCACACCAAGGGAGGGTACCTTTCCCTGTCTAAATTGTGTCCAATGTAATAACGTTCTGAAAGGGAACGTAGTCAGACATCCGTACTCCGGGAAGGAGTTTAAAATTCGAGGATTTTTCACGTGCAGTTCAGCCTACGTAGTTTACGTAATTAAATGCCCTTGCGGCTTACTGTACGTAGGAGAGACGACACAACCCATTAGAGATCGTGTGTCCAAACACAAATCCACTATACGCTGCAATATTCTCCTACTACCATTACCCTACCACTTCCACACATCGGGACACAGTATCTCACAGCTAAAATTTCAGGTTCTGGAACACGTCCCCACACAACGCAGGGGGGGTAACAGGATACTTATGCTTAAAAAACGAGAGGCATACTGGATCCACTGTTTAGACACACTGTCCCCAAAAGGACTCAACAGGGAATACGAGTTGTCCGCTTTTGTCTGAAGACGCTATTGATCTTGTTGTCTCAGTATGTTCTCATAACGTTTTATTACATATGTAACATGACATGTTTGATTGACATTTATTTTTATCTTTTAGAATCGTCTATATTAACGATGTCTGACACAGCATGAATCTGCACCGGATCAATCACTTGTCACTGTGCCACTATGCACTACGGACCACCTAGAGATCCATCTTATGTAGTGACACCTGTGTTGTGTATGTTCCATCATCTTCACTTTTATGTAACACCATACGCTTCTTATGGCCTGCATGTTTACGCCCTACTATATAGATAGTTATCCATATAAAACACCTGCTCTGGTACACACTGTGCCCTCCTGTATTTGTTCTATCACAGTTACTACACATACTGGAGCACGCCCCCACCCTTCTATTCCCACCTCCTTTCAGGTCCGCCCATCTCATTCTCATTATAACAAGGTGCCAGCGTTATACATATAACAATACTACTGTTCACATGCCCACATATCGGCCATTATAACTTGCAGCTCACACACTGCCCACAGCGTAATATCTAGCGATTCTGCTAGATATATTACCGCTGTTATTATGGAACGCATCCACACTGGCTGACACGCACGGCCATGTGCTTCCGGTCTGGCCGTTCCTATACAGCGTCACTTCCGGTTAGAACGCGTGTATATGACTCATACCCAGGGATAAAACAGTACCGCTCCCACATGGTTACAGACAAGCGGTGGATACCGTGTCTGCTAGGAACGCATTTCCCCACAGCGGCTCCCCTCCAGGTATGAAGAACATTTGGACCACTACGACCGTATAACTGGTAAACCACCTTATATAACATCCAGCCCCCTTATGTTTTTTCCAGCCGGCACAAATCACAAATAGGTCGCCCTGGGAGGCCAGTACTTTGCATCTGGGCCACGCTACCTGAGGTAAATATAAAATAGGTTGGGTGCCCCCTGAATAAATATGGCATTACACTGTGTAGACATATCTACATCCCTCTCTTATATTACCATTATTCTACAGTCTATCACAGGTCCCTATCTATACAGCAACATATGCTTCCACAAGCGACTACTTTTTGTGAGTACCACCATGCACTATCAGCTATACACTCACGTCTCACAGCTGTGAATGACTGTCTTCCTTTATCACGCCATTTCAGGCAACACGCCATATCTGCGTCCCGACTATTGGAACTATCCACACACTTTGATAAGATACAGTACGGTATGTGTCTCTCCCGTTTTGTCTTTCTCACATTTGGTTGGTAGATCGCCATGCTTAGCGAGAATATTGTGCTCGGTTATACTCTTATGGATCTTGTAATAATTTACAAATATGGCTCTGTTTCATGAATTGTACATACTTTGTTTTGTTATACGTATTGGGTGTTATCTGTACACTGTATTATACTATATTTTTGTTTTCATTTTGAATGTTGTAGTGACTGATGAAAGCCTAGTATAGGCTGAAACGTTTCTCCAGTGCTACTTCAGTACCAATAAAACCTGAAAAAAATCTATACTTAAGTTGAGTGCGAGACTTCTTCTACTGTTTACTATAAGGATTTGGGCACCTAGTCTCTGCACCATATTATAGCAGTGCACACGGTGTTTTCTTTATATATACCAGGGTGGGACCTAGGGTAAGGTACATACAGTATAACCTAACCTCGCAAAAGTCTTCATCCCAACCCTAACACAACTCTTCAACCTCTCACTTACAAACAGTGTCTTCCCCTCATCCTTCAAACACGCATCAATCACACCTATCCTCAAAAAACCCTCTCTCGCCCCATCCTCTGTGTCCAGCTATCGCCCAATATCCCTTCTCCCTTATGCCTCAAAACCTTGAACTGTCCTCCCATCTCTCCTCCTGCTCCCTCTTTGACCAGTTACAATCTGGCTTCCGACCACATCACTCAACTGAAACTGCCCTAACTAAAGTGACCAATGACTTACTAACCGCCAAGAGCAAGCGACACTACTCTGTCCTCCTCCTCCTGCACCTGTCTTGTGCCTTTGACACTGTGGACCACTCCCTCCTGCTACAGATTCTCTCATCTCTTGGCATCACAGACTTGGTCCTATCCTGATCTCATCATATCTAACAGACCGGACATTCAGTGTCTTCCTCTCCCACACCACCTCCTCATCTCGCCCCGTCTGTTGGTGTTCCCCAAGGCTCAGTTCTAAGACCCCTACTCTTCTCCATCTACACCTTCGGCCTGGGACAGCTCATAGAATCCCACGGTTTACAATATCATCTCTACGCTGATGACACGCAGATCTACCTATCTGGACCCGACCTCACTTCCTTACTGACCAAAATCCCACAATGTCTGTCTGCTATTTAATTCTTCTTTTCTGCTCGTTTTCTAAAACTGAACATGGACAAAATAGAATTCATCATCTTTCCCCCACCTCACTCTACCCCTCCACCAGACCTATCCATCAATGTCAATGGCTGCTCACTTTCCCCGGTCCCACACGCTTGGTGCCTCGGGGTGATCCTTGACTCTACCCTCTCTTTCAAGCCACATATCCAAGCCCTTGCCTCCTCTTGCCGATTCCAACTCAAAAACATTTCCCGGATCCGTGCATTCCTTGACCATGAAACCACAAAAACACTAGTACATGCCCTTATCATCTCCTGCCTCAACTACTGCAACCTCCTATTTTCTGGCCTCCCCTCTAGCACTCTGGCACCTCTCCAATCCATCTTAAACTCTGCTGGCCGACTAATCCACCTGTCTCCCCGTTACTCCCCAGCCTCTCCTCTCTGCCAGGCCCTTCACTGGTTTCCTATTGCCCAGAGGCGAAAGTTCAAAGCACTAACAATGACTACAAAGCCATCCACAACCTGACTCCTCCATAAATCTGTGACATGGTCTCCCTGTACCTACATACACGCAACCTTCGATCGTCTCATGATCTCCTTCTCTACTCGTCTCTCATCTCTTCCTCCCACAACCACATCTAAGACTTCTCCCGTGCTTTCCCTATACTCTGGAAATCTCTACCCTAACACATCAGGCTCTCGCCTACCACGGAAACCTTCAAAAGGAACCTGAAGATTCACCTCTTCTGACAAGCCTGCAACCTGCAGTGATCCCCAGTCTACTGACCCGCTGCATGACCAGCTCTACCCTCTCCCAGTGTATTCTCACCCATCCCCTGTAGACTGTGAGCCCTCACGGGCAGGGTCCTCCCTCCTTATGTACCTGTGTGCCTTGTTTTACTCATGTTTATTGTAATTGTCTATATTTGCCCCGTTCACATGTAAAGTGCCATGGAATAAATGTCTAATAATAATAATACCAGGATGGGACCCAGGAAAAGGAACATATTACCAGGATGGAGGATGTACAGTGGCATGTAAAAGTTTGGGCACCCCTGGTCAAAATTACTGTTAATGTAAACAGTTAAGCAAGTTGAAGATGAAATGATCTCTAAAAGGCCTAAAGTTAAACATGACACATTTTCTTTGTATTTTTAGGCAGCAAAAAATTTATATATTGTACTGTTTTATATTTTAAAAATTACAAACAGGAAACTGGACAAATGCAAAGGTTTGGGCATCCTGCATGCTTAGTACCTAGTAACACCCACTTGCACAGCTTGTAAACACTTTTTTGCAGCCAGCCAGGAGTCTGTCCACTCTTATTTTAGGGATTTTCATCCATTCTTCCTTGGAAAATTCTGTGAGATTCCAGGGGCGTCTTGCATGCACTGCTATTTTAAGGTCTAGCCACAGAATTTCAATGATGTTCAGATCAGGGGACAGTGAGGGCAATTATAAAACCTTCAGCTTGCACCTTTTGAGGTCGTCTATTGTGGATATTGATGTGTGTTCAAGGATCATTATTCATTTGTAGAAGCCATCCTCTTCCTCTTCCTCTTTTCACTTTCAGCTTTTTTTTACAGATTGTGCTATGTTTGCATCACTAATTTGTTGAAGTTTCATCTTCTCACTACCCGTGAAATGTTCCCTGTGCCATTGGCTGCAACACAAGCCCAAAGCATGATTTATCCACCCCTATGCTTAATGGTAGGCAAGATGTACTTTACCTTTAATTTTGTGCCTTTTTCTCTCCACTCATACCACCGATCATTGTGGCCAAAGAGTTCTGTTTTAACCTCATTGGTCCACAGGACTTGTTTCCAAAATAAATCAGGCTTATTTAGATGCTCTTTTGCAGACTTCTGATGCTGAATTTTATGATGAGGATGCATGATGACTGATGACTCTTCCATGAAGGCCATATTTGTGCAGGTGTCTCTGAACAGTAGAATAATGTACCACAATGCCAGAGTCTGCTATTTTTTTCTGAAGGTCTTTTCCAGTCAAGCGGGGGTTCTGATTTACCTCTAGCAATCCTAGGAGCATCTCTCACTGACATTTTGCTTGGTCTTCCAGACCTTATCTTGACCTCCACTGTTCCTGTTAACTACCATTTCTTAATTACATTTCAAACTGAGGAAAGGGCAACTTGAAAATGATTTGCTGTCTTCTTATAGCCTTCTCCTGCCATTTTCATTTTCAGAGTGCTAGGCAGCTGCTTATAAAAACCCATGGCTGCAGTTTTTTGGCACAAGGCTGGGTTTTTATAAAGCTGGGAATCACCTAGCCTTTCTAACGATAATGATGAACAAGCCATAACCCTAATAGGCTAATTAAGGTCTTTAGGCCTTTGAAATTGTTGACCTCACTACTGACAAAGACATAAAAAAGCTAGACTGCAGCATGTCAAAATGAACGTACGTAATCCAAAATCCTTCTGAGAAAGCATCTTGTGGACAGATGAGACCAAGATTGAGCTTTTTGGTGAAGCACATCATTCTGTTTACCGAAAATGGAATAAGGCCTTCAAAGAAAAGAGCACAGTACCTACAGTCAAATATGGTGGAGGTTCACAGACTTTTTGGGGTTGTTTTGCTGCCTCTGGCACTGGGTGTCTTGACTGTGTGCATGGCATCATGAAATCGGAAGACTGTAAAAGGATTTTGGGTGGCAATGTAGTGCGCATTGTCCGGAAACTGGGCTTGCATCCTAGGTCGTAGGTCTTCCAGCAGGACAATGACCCCAAATATATTTCAAGAAGCCCCCACTAATGGATGGAAACAAAGCGCTGCAGAGCTGTGACATGGCAGTAATGAGTCCGGATCTAAATCCCATTGAACACCGGTGGAGAGGTCTTAAAATTCCTGTGGCGAGAAGGCGCCTTGAAATATGAGAGATCTGGAGCAATTTGTAAAAGAAGAGTGGTCAAAATTCCAGTTGGGAGGTGAAAGAAGCTTATTGAAGGTTGTTGGAAGCGATTTATTGCACTTATTTAATCCAAAGGGTGTAACCCAATATTAAATTGAGCGTGCTAACAATTTTATCTGGCCCATTATGGGTGTTTTGCGTGAAATTATGACCAATTTGCCTTTCATTCTCTGTTTCTTTTTGTGTTGTTCCAATACTCACAAAGGAAATAAGCAGCTTTGTCAAGTGGGAGTGGTCTACAGTTGCCCAGACAGGACCTTTTTTTGCCATAACGATTGGTCATGTGACCGGATCGATGCGCAATAGGAGTTATACAAGAGACACATGATCGGTCCACCGGCTGCGTCACAATCCTATCTGCCCAGGCGTAATGTGCAGCGCGCATGCTCAGGAGCTGGATGCGTCTCAATAGCTCCTGGGCATGAGCACTGCACCATAGACACACCTCGCAGAAGGGGGACACTGGGCGGGGAGCGTACGCATGAACACATGATGAATTAGAACATGGTGATAGAAAGAATGAGAATCAAATGGCAAGAACCGTCCCCAGAATGAAATGGCACACAACCAATTATAACATATACTGCACAGAATTTATAACAGTGTTATATATTTACGATGCTTCATCTTTGTGTGTGATTTCTGTGGGAGGTTAGGATCAGAAATGATAGATTCTAAAATCATTGTCCGAGCCCAGTCCAACTATAACATGATTCCGATGCCATTCCCAGCAAGGCCAATGTTTAGAAAAAGAGACCAAAAAAGAAACGAGAATAGAACACAAAAGTATGAACATAGGAAACATTAAAAGGGAAAGTTCCCATATATACAGGGGAAAAAGGAGGGATTATGAGGATGAGTGGTGGATACTGTAGCGTATCGGTGTCCACACTGTGCAGTGATGATGCAGGGACTTAGGAAAGTTCAAAGTAAACACTGGTTTATTGTCCAACTCACAAACCAAAGAAACAGTGTCCTCCGGTTCGCAACCGGGAAAACAGAAGATAGACCATGGCGGGTTGCCGTGGGCGACTGCACCGCCTTGTATAGTGAGGGTGCCAGGACTTCTGGCTCCGCTTGCCAGTGTTGCCTCACGCAAATGTGTGAGGCAACACAGGCACTCCAGTGGATCTAAAACGCTCCTGAGCGCATCCTGACACATAGCGACCCTCGCAAATGACACCAGTCACTGCCTCACCGTACTTACAGGAACGGTGCAAAACTCATAACTTCATCTTGCCCATGCAGAACCATAGACCCCAGGGTAGAAATCCAGTGCATTTCCTTTTGGGCCAGTATCTTTTTAAGGGTTCCCCCCTCTGATTTCCCCATGGACCACATCAATGCCGTGTGTTGATATCGATTTTGCATTGCAATCATGGTACATTATGTCTTGGAAATGTTTTTAGGCTCAGAGGATCTGCCATGAACTTGGCCACATCAATGTCCCCCATGTGCTCCCTAACTCTAATGCGTAGCTCCCTAGAAGTCAACCCGACATATACCTTTGGGCAACCACCCGTGGTATAGTATACCGCATGGGTGGTGTCACACGATATATACTGGTCAATGTCGAACTGAAGTCCACCGTCGACTGAGCTAAACGTGGTGGAGCGGGACACATTGGTCCCAAAATAATTGGTGCAGTTGGGGCATAATGGCCTTTGATTAGAAGGTCCTTGAGGTTCCTAGATCATCTAGAGGTCATCATAGGAGCATGGCCAAACAGGGTTCGGTTAATAGAATAATCCAATATTACTTAAGGATAATTCTCAAAGTTTCGCACTCGTGATTGAGGGTGGATATGAATCTGATTTTTGGGTCAACATTAGGTTCTCTCATTTTATGTTGTACCAATTGGCCATGTGGAATACTTTTAGCCCTATATTCACATTGCCTAAGAAACAGGCAATTCCTGCATGTGTTGTGCCTATCGGACATGAAGCCACGGGGACTTTTTCGAACACGCTGAAGACACTCGGTTAGCCCCCAAGCAAGTTCTGTACTGTTCTCATTACCAAGACTACCATAAGGCCGGCGTCACACCTAACGTATAAAAATACGGTCCGTTTTTTATGTCCGAGATACGCAGAAATGTTCATGAACAGTGATCCGTATGTTATCCGTGTGTCATCCATATAGCATCCGTACGGCGAGATTTTCTCGCCGGCTTGCAAAATGTACATATAATGGATCCATGGGCTCAAATATTCGTGAAAACATATATACAGTCTATATATATAGTGTATATATAATAAAAAAAAATGAAATTTCCCCTCAGGCTCCAAATCACTAACTACCTTAACCCCAAACCATCATGTGACCTCTTCTCTTTCATCCCAGAGTAAAATGATGAGTGATCCCTCCAGAGGAGACCTCTTAACCCATCCTTGTAAAAAATAAAATTATATTGAAACAGATTATTGAGTAAATCGCTCCAGATAAGAAACGGTTAAAGACTAAATGACAGCTGTAACAAAAAAAAAAATAAGAAAAGTTAATTTATTTATTTATTTTATTAGCCTAAAATAAATATATGTAATATAAAAATAAGTGATTTTATTTTTTTTTTTTTAGACGTTCTTATTTTATTTTATTTTTTTTCTTATTTTCTTCATTCTTGAAGGTCCCTTTTCTCATTTAGTCCGGCAGAGATTGTCCTCACGGAATGACCTTTTTTTCTTCTTTTTTTGCGCCTCGGGCCGTGTTGCCCTCATGCCAGCGACTAGATAAAACGCTCTATCAAAGAATTGAAAAAAAATCATTGGCAAAGCACGAGGTCTGATAGGGGCATCAATCCTAACCTGACACAGACCAGGGTCAACCATTTATCTCTTGACTTTGCCTGTGGTCATGGTGGCGGGCCATCTTCACTCTGCATCTTTTTAACAGCTTTTTTTTCTAGAAGATGTCGTGTGGCTGATGCGGCGGCGGCTGCCTGCCAGAATACTTTCCTGCCTGGAATTTTTTTTTTAGGTGTGGATTCAGGTGGAATAATGTAAATTGTGCTTGCAAAGCTCATCCGTTCTGTTGTAAATATGTAATATACATGTTGTGCTTTGTCTATACCGCTATTGTCTAATCTTCGCCCGAAGAACTAGACTGTTTCAGTAATATTAATAGCTAGTGGCATGGAGGAGAAACTAAGACAACAATTAGGATCCAGAGTGGTTAAGAAACACTGTATAGCAAGCAGGCAAAATTTCTCCTAAAAGGGGTTGTCCATTATTTAATTTGAAAAGTCAATTCTGCTGCTTGACATTGTTGGTCATAACCAACTGGGTCACCTTTGTGTGGCTTCCACTATCCTAGGAGGAACTTCCATGAGATTTTGAAGGTATCTGTGGGAATGTTTTCCTCCTCGCCCAGAAGAGCATTTGTGAGCTCAGACCCTGATGTTGAGGAGAGGGCCTGGCTCACAAACTCCATTCTTGGTCATCCCAAAGGTGATGGATGGGGTTGAGGTCCCGGATGTGTGCAGTCGGTCATGTTCTTCCACACCAAACTCATGGTTGACTAGTGTGCCTACTTTTTGGGGTTCATAGGGTCATTGCTTTCACCACTTATTGGCCTGAGATGTTGTTACTCCAAAACCCTTCTGCTTCATAATAAGAACATCAAAGCTCAATAAATAGGAGGGATGTCCTGGTACTTTTGGCCATTGACCGAGGATCCTGGGGTTAGGGTTCAAAATGCTTAACACTCCTCCAAACATGTTTCTTTGGTTTAGATACTGATGCCACAACAACCCTTTTTGTTTCCTTTTTGGTCATTTTAGAAATCTAATACCAACTGCCTTGTTCTCCTGCAGCTCCTCCAGAGGAGAAAGGAAGTATTACACAATTGGCAAAAAAATCAATTATGCGACCACTGTACCAGCCCTCGGTAATAGATAGAGGTCCTGAATGAGGAACCCCTTTCTAAATTGATTGAAACTGCTTAGGGCATGTGCACACGTTGCAGATTTGCTGCGGATCCGCAGCATTTTTTTCCGCGCAGAAACGCTGCAGATTTGCAAGTGATTTACAGTACAATGTAAATCAATGGGAGAAAAAAAATGCTGTGCTAATGGTGCGGAAAAATCCACATAGACAATGCAGCAGATTCAAAAAAGGACCATGTCAATTATTTTTGCGGATCTGCAGCTTTTCTGCACCCATTGACTTCCATTAGGTCAGGCCAATCTCTAGCAAACCTGCAGATGTAAAAACGATCTGTAGATTTGCTGCGGAAGTACCTGCGAGAAATGCTGCAGATCAGTAGGGGGAAGAGTGTGTGGGCGGAGACTGTGTGTGTGTGCGGAGAAGATGTCCGTGTCTGTGTGCGGGTGTTTGTGTGTATCTGTTGGGCTGTGCCGGGCTGTGTGGGGGTCTGCGGTGCTGTGTGGGGGTCTGCGGGGCTGTGCTGGGGTGTGCGGGACTTGCGGGGGTCTGCGGGGATGTGCTGGGCTGTGCATGGGTCTTCAGGGCTGTGTGGGGGCCTGCGTGTCTGTGCCGGGCTGTGCGAGGGTCTGAGGGTCTGTGCTGGGCTGTGCAGGGGTCTGTCTGTAGGGGTCTGCAGGGCTGTGCGGGGTCTGCGGGGCTGTGTGTGTTTGTGTGAGTGTGTGTGTGTGGGTGTGTGCGGGGCTGTGTGAAGGCAGGCATCGTCCGATGGGACTACTAGTCCCATCCGGCTATGCCTGCTACAGTGACATCTAGCCGGATGATGGGACCGTATAGTGATAGTCCCATCATCCGGCTACTGTGTTCAAGTGTAAAAAGAAAAAAAACACATACACACATATAGACATATAGTACATACATTACGCAGTACATACTCACCAGACAGCTAATCCCCGAAGCCATCGATCACCTGTAAAAAAAAATATAAAAATAATAAACCAACAATATACTCCCTGATCCGCAGTAATCCATGTAATAACGAGTGTCCCACGACGATCTCCCGTGGAGAGCTGTCACATCGGCAGATGCGACCGCTCTCCAGGGGCTCTGGTAATACAATGATGGAAGGTATCCTTCCGCACTGTATCCCTCCACCGCTGTGAGTACAGTATAGTTCATACTGTCACTGGCGGCACAGCTGCATGGGAAAATTCTCACGCAGCAGTGCCGTAAACTGAGATCAATGAACTCATTGAGCCCTCAGTAATAACACTGCAGGAGCCATTGTCTCCTGTCAACATGTCACTGGAGGCCTATAGAGCAGTGACATCACCCTATGTCACTGTTTTATAGGGGAGATCGTCGTGGGACACTCGTTAGTAATTGCAGTGCGTCGGACAGGTAGTATACGGTTGTTTTTTTATTTTTTGCAGGTGATCGATGGTGGTTGTAAGTATGGTGAAATTAAAAATATTAAAATACTTTTTTATGGCTGTGTCTTTTTTTAACACTTTCACTACTATAGGATTAGTAATGGATAGGTGTCTTATTGACGCCTCTCCATTACTAACCGGGCTTAATATCACCTTTCAATCAAAGGTGACATTAACCCCTTATTACCCCATATCCCACCGCTACAGAGCAGTAGGAAGAGAGAGGCTAAGTGCCGGAACTGGCACATCCTACATATGCGCCATTTCTAGGGCGGCTGGGAGCTGGTATTTGTAGCCAGTGGGGGGCCAATATCCATGGTCCCTCTCTAGGCTGTCAATATCAGCCCGCAGCTGTCTGCATAGCCTTTCTGGCTATAAATTATAGGGGGGTCCCCCTATTTTGATGGCCAGTAAAGGCTAAATATACAGCTGTGGGTTGATATTCATAGCCTGGGAAGCTCCACGGGTATTAACCCCTTCCCAGGCTATAAATATCATCCCCCAGTCGCTGGCTTTCCCACTCTGGACTTGACAATTGCGCGGGAGCCCACGCAATTTTTTTTTCCATTTTTAAAATGAAACAGATAATGCGTTTAAGGTTGGGGTCACACTTGCGAGAAACTCGCACGAGTCTCGCACCTCAGTACCCGGCACTATCGCCAGCACTCGGGACCGGATTGTGCGGCTGCATGTATTTCTATGCAGCTGAGTGCTCCGGTCCCAGTGCCGGTGGCAGAGCTGGGTATTGTGAGTTTCTCGCTATTGTGACCCCGGCCAACGCAGTTTTTGTGTGTGTCTTTAACTCTTTATGTACCATTTTATTATGTTTATTACTAAACATCGGGGCTTGGTATTATCTATCTATCTATTTATAGATCTATCTATAGATATATCTATCTATAGATCTATCTGTGTGTGTAAACATTCTTCAATGGAGTATGTAAATGAAGAGGTTGGACAAGAAATTACATCACAATTCTTTTTTTTTGTTAAAAAATAGATCTTTATTCAGCTTTCAAAAACGCATACAAATTCGCATGAAAAAATGCATAAAAACGCATCACGCACCTGCTTTTTCTGGCAAGAGAGGGAAGAATCTGCACAGAAAATTCCACAGTCAAATCTGCAACGTGTGCACATACCCTTAAAATGCACTGCTCTCCATTCCTCCAACAGGAAGCTGCGTGTGAGAAGCCAATCAGGAGACACTAAACATAATGACCACTTCCTGTGCCAAGCGCTAAGGTCAGAGATGAGCATGGGAGAAGACAGCTGGTGTAAGAAGAAAAAAAAAAGATTTCTTGTACTCTATGGTAGTGCCTGAAAATTATGACTGCCTAACCAAATCTTGGACACTTCTTTGACTTGGGATTGGATAGCATCTAGTCACAAATCACACTCAAGCACCTGATGTGTCCTTTCTGAGGTTTTATTTATATGCATAATTTTCTGAACTATCTGGGAGACATACAGATGTCCTGGACTCCTGGAAAAATTGGCCAATTTCCCAACAGCTGGCAAAAACCTTATATACCTTGATGTTCAAGAAAATTCAGGGGATGAGAAGGATGTGGCCTAAAATTATAAGTCCATGACCAGAAATGGGATGGCTTTCCAGTAGAGGTGAGCAAATCTATTACCAGGACCCTGGTCTAGAGGCAAAGTCAGTAGTCCTTGGCTGCCAAAATGAAAGGTGTAAAAATTGCCTCCAACTTGTAGGAATGCTAGCGCCTCTTCAGATTAGTAGGCCCCAAGTGACATCGCATATGCCTCCCATCTCGCCACACCAATCCTAATAATCAGAAAAGGCGCCAAGGATGATGGCAAGTAGGTGTTTCTCAGGTATGTTGTCTGGTTGTCATGGACAGCTATACCGGCTTGGGAAATGATTCGATCATCTCTACTTTCCATGGATATGATGACGTCACACTGTATGTACAGCGCAGAAAATGATGGAATCTTATGTACGATGCGATCGCGTGCCGTCATATGATTATATCATTTTTCAATAAGCAGAATTGTTTCCTTTCTATACGTCCCCAAGGAGTAGAAACCTGGTCAGTGGCATAACATGAATCTTTTGGGCTGCCACAACTATCTTAGGTCTATAATTGCGTTGGTCTTCTTGCATGAAACCCTTCTGGAATTTGCGCATTGCTACACAGGATTATGATGGTCTGGCTAAAATGTCAGTAAATTGCCAACACCAATGTTAAAACACCAGAACACAGGCAGGGATTCTTACCTGTTCAAGGCCTCCAACAATTGCACTACCCAGGGTGCACCAGGCCCAAGTAAAGATAGCAAACAACACAGGTGCAAATAATACCGATGCAGCCAACCTACAATCAGGAATTGGCTGCTTGGAGCACCCGTGCAAAAAATAGTCTGTATGTGGCATGTTCACACAGGACTGCAAAGTATATGGTGAAAAGCCTATTAATGACGCCATATATATAGCGGGCTAACCATGATGCATCCTGTGTGAACAGAGGCCACAGTGTACAGAGCCATCTAGGGCCCAGGCGCACCCTGGACAAATGTACAGTGCACCAAAAACATAACAATGTATGCAAGGTATATCAACCAATACCTTGCATACATTGTTATGTTTGTGAACATGCCACATAGTGTAGTAGTGCAATTGTTGGAGGCCTTGAACAGGTAAGCATCCCTGCCTGTGTTCTGGTGTTTTTTTGTTTAGTTTAGTGGAGGTTTTCCTCCAATGATGTTTTTTTAGATTAGGACTGCCAAGATACAAGGACCCTTGACGTGGGTTGGCAGCTTCAATATTGTGGCCATAATATCAACCAATACCTTGCATACATTGTTATGTTTTTGGTGCACTGTACATTTGTCCAGGGTGCGTCTGGGCCCTAGATGGCTCTGTACACTGTGGCCTCTGTTCACACAGGATGCATCATGGTTAGCCCACTATATATATGGCGTCATTAATAGGCTTTTCACCATATACTTTGCAGTCCTGTGTGAACATGCCACATACAGACTATTTTTTGCACGGGTGCTCCAAGCAGCCAATTCCTGATTGTAGGTTGGCTGCATCGGTATTATTTGCACCTGTGTTGTTTGCTATCTTTACTTGGGCCTGGTGCACCCTGGGTAGTGCAATTGTTGGAGGCCTTGAACAGGTAAGCATGCCTGTGTTCTGGTGTTTTTTTGTTTAGTTTAGTGGAGGTTTTCCTCCAATGGTGTTTTTTTAACACCAATGTTAGTAATCATGCTTTAGGCATAGCTGCCAACACCACTCCAACTTCTCCTAGTATCGCCCTTAAGCCCTGCCTAATTTTGGATCTGGTGTCCCAAGAAATCTTGGCCAGTTGTAACAATCTATAGAGGTATAGTCAGAGAGTGTGCACAGGGAGCAGTTGAAGAGGTAGCAGATGCGCGGGCAGCAGTTGCACAGGTAGCTATCGTGTGGGTGGTAGTTATAAGGGTTTCAGTTGCAGAAGTAGCATCTGCACAGGTAGTAGTTGCAGAGGCAGCAGATGAACGGACAGCAGTAGCGCGGGCAACAAATACACAGGTAGCAGTTGCGTGGGTGGTAGTAACAAAGGTTGCAGTTGCACAGGTAGGAGTTGCACAGGTAGCAGTTGAAGAGGCAGCAGTTGCTCAGGCAACAATTGTGCAGGTAGCAGCTGCGTGGGTGGTAGTTACAAAGGTAGCAGTTGCAAAGGTAGTATCTGCACAGGTAGCAGTTGCACAGGTAGCAGTTGCAGAGGTTGCAGACGCACAGGCAGCAGTTGAATGGCCAGCAGTTGCGCAGGCAGCAGTTGCACAGGTAGCAGTTGTGTGGGTGGTAGTTACAAAGGTTGCAGTTGCACAGGTAGCAGTTGTACAGGTAGCAGGTGCAGAGGTTGCAGAGGCAGCAGTTGCGCGGGCAGCATTTGCACAGGTAGCAGTTTCAAAGGTAGCAGTTGCACAGGCAGCAATTGCACAGGTAGCAGTTGCACAGGTAGCAGTCATGTGGGTGGCAGTTACACAGGCCGCCGTTGCAGAGGTAGCACTTGCAGGGGTGGAAGTTGCAGAGGTAGCAGTTACACTGGTGGCAGTTGCAGAGGTAGCAGTTGCACAGTCAGCAGTTGAATGGCCAGCAGTTGCACGGTCAGCAGTTGCACAGGTAGCAGTTGTGTGGGTAGTAGTTACAAGGGTTGCAGTTGCAAAGGTAACAGTTGCACAGGTAGCAGTTGCAGAGGCAGCAGTTGAACAGCCAGCAGTTGCTCGGGCAGCAGTTGGACAGGTAGCAGTTTCAAATGTAGCAGTTGCGCAGGCAGCAGTTGCACAGGTAACAGTTATGTATGTGGCAGTTACACAGGCTGCCGTTGCAGAGGTAGCAGTTGCAGGGGTAGAAGTTTCAGAGGCAGCAGTTACACATGTAGCAGTTGCACAGATAGCAATTGCAGAGGCAGCTGTTGAAATGGTAGCTGTTGTACGATTAACAGTTGCACAGCCAGCAGTTTCAGAGATAGTAGTTGCACAGGTAGCACTTGCACAGGTAACAGTTGCAGAGGTTGCAGTTGCAGAGGTTGTAAATGCAGAGGTTGTAGTTGTATGGGTAACAGTTGCAGAGGTTGCAGTTGCAGAGGTTGCAGTTGCACAGATAACAGTTGCAGGGGTAGCAGTTGCAATGGTAGCTGTTGCACGATTAGCAGTTACACAGGTAGCAGTTGCATAGCCAGCAGTTTCAGAGATAGTAGTTGCAGAGGTAGTAGTTGCACGGGTAACAGTTGCAGAGGTTGTAGTTGCACGGGTAAGGCTGGGTTCACACTGTGCCTGTGGCATCCGTTAGACAGACTACGTTACACCGCGGCATAACGCGGTGTAACGTAGCCTGTTAACGCCGCCATTAAGTTCTATGTCGGGCGCATAACTAGCGCACGCCCACAATGGGCGTGCGCTATCCATGTGCCGTCATTGAGTGACGGACCCTGGGACGCGAGCTGCAGCGTTTCCGGGTCCGTCACTGCTAGCGCAGACAGAGCTAGCAGATGCTCTATCTGAGCTAGCGATGTGACAAATTGGCACTTGCGTTAACAGCAGCCCGGTAACGTATGTGTTGAACGGGCTGCTGTTAACGCAGTGTGAACCCAGCCTAACAGTTGCAGAGTTTGTAGTTGCACGGGTAACAGTTGCAGAGTTTGTAGTTGCATGGGTAACAATTGCAGAGGTAGCAGTTTCAGAGGTTGTAGTTGCAGAGGTAGTAGTTACACTGGTAACAGTTGCAGAGGTAGTAGTTGCACGGGTAACAGTTACAGAGGTAGTAGTTGCACGGGTAACAGTTGCAGAGGTTGTAGTTGCACGGGTAACAGTTGCAGAGGTTGTAGTTGCACGGGTAACAGTTGCAGAGGTTGTAGTTGCACGGGTAACAGTTGCAGAGGTTGTAGTTGCACGGGTAACAATTGCAGAGGTAGCAGTTGCAGAGGTAGTAGTTGCACTGGTAACAGTTGCAGAGGTAGTAGTTGCATGGGTAACAGTTGCAGAGGTAGTAGTTGCACTGGTAACAGTTGCAGAGGTAGTAGTTGCATGGGTAACAGTTGCAGAGGTAGTAGTTGCATGGGTAACAGTTGCAGAGTTTGTAGTTGCACGGGTAACAATTGCAGAGGTAGCAGTTGCAGAGGTTGTAGTTGCAGAGGTAGTAGTTGCACTGGTAACAGTTGCAGAGGTAGTAGTTGCATGGGTAACAGTTGCAGAGGTAGTAGTTGCATGGGTAACAGTTGCAGAGTTTGTAGTTGCACGGGTAACAATTGCAGAGGTAGCAGTTGCAGAGGTTGTAGTTGCAGAGGTAGTAGTTGCACTGGTAACAGTTGCAGAGGTAGCAGTTGCAGAGGTTGTAGTTGCACAGGTAACACTTGCAGAGGTAGTAGTTGCACGGGTAACAGTTGCAGAGGTTGTAGTTGCACAGATAGCAGTTGTTATTCCAATGTTTCCTTTCCATATAGGCATGACGTATGACAATGAAGCTCCTGGGCTCCAATGCATTTCATAGTAGAGGCCGCCATTATTTATGTCTTATTCGTACTAGGTGACTTATGGTTCTTTTTTGCTCCAAGTACATCTGAAGCAAAACTTTCTAAGTGGAGGAAGTTGAGCTGAAAAAGACTAATCCGGGGGTAAAACTGCGAAGAAATCTCTCTTCCTGCAATTTCAGCAGGTTTTTTAGTCTCCCCATCAGTGTCAATACCATTGACATCTCATTATAAGCGACGGGTGGACGTGGACAGGAACATCGTGGAAGCGCTCTACAGCGGCTGCTCTTCATATGATGACATATCGTCTAATTAAGTCCTATGGGAAAGACAATCAGCGTGGCTTTTTTTTTTTTCTTTTTCAGGTACTAAGCTTAAAATGATCTCACCTCCGCGACTGATACAACGCGGCACAGGCGAGATCCTAGAGAGACGTCTAATAAACTTCGCTACAAAGGTAAAACTGATAAGTGGCTAATGAACCTGGAACTCGCATGACCCAGATAAGTCACGCGCCTGTCGACACTTTCCACTCGCCCATAATTCCAATTTGCTGTAAACGACGCATCATTTAAATGCAGATGCACAATGAATAACCACTTAAATGGCGCCCGGCTTCATGTATATTTTTATATTCCATGGCGCTTATGTTATTTTTATATATTTTTTTTTACTTTCTCGGTCGTTTTGGAAAAAAAAAATGTCTTTTTTTTTCGAAGCTGTGTTGATTTTCAACACATCATTGGCTTTTATTCCAAATCTAATGTGAGACGCATTAAGGCTGCTCTCCACTGTTTGCGTATACCCTACTGTTAGTGCGGATTTCCAGCTACTTTTCAGACAAACCAATCTGTTGGCAAATGAAAAAGCAGATGTGAGAAGAGTAAACCCCCTTTGATTAATGGTGATAGCCTCTCAATGAACCATGTGTAGACAGGGGAGGTGGGGAGGAACGGGGTGAGGTGGGGCTGGGGGGGGCGATAAATAATTGTTTCGGGCTTTGTGCTGTGCTTTTCTGTTGCAGGTAGGAGTTGTGTGAAGTTACAGGGTTTTTATTTGCAGGTGTATAATGGAAACGTAAAGTAGAGGTTAAGTAGGAAAAGGAAAAAATGAAGAGTCTACAATAAAAAAAATGAGTAACAGAAAAGCAAAATAAAAAAAAAAAATGTAAAAGAAAAATAGACAAAAGGAGGAAATAAAATAATAAAATGGTAATAATATAATGAGTATGCACCAGCAGAAATTGTAGAAAATTTTTCTACAAAGCAGCAATCTTTTAGGTCCCTCGTATAGGTGCCCCTAAGGGTGTAACTACAAAAGGCTGGACTCCATAGCAAACTATTGAATTGACCCTCACTCCACCCCGATACACACCCTGTTGTCAAAATATAGTGCCTCCCTCAAGATGCCTTCAACAGTACAACACACCCATAGTCCCCACAAACTAGGATCCCTCTTTAGTGACCCCATGCAGTATGATGATCCCCTGTGCTAAACACAGTATGATGTCCCCCTGTACTCCTCATCGGATGATGTCCCCCTGTAGCCCTCACAGTATGATGTATGATGTCCCCCTGTAGCCCTCACAGTATGATGTCCCCCTGTACTCCTTACTGTATGATGTCCCCCTGTAGCCCTCACAGTATGATGTCCCCCTGTAGCCCTCACAGTATAATTTCCCCCTGTAGCCCTCACAGTATGATGTCCCCCTGTAGCCCTCACAGTATGATGTCCCCCTGTACTCCTTACCGTATGATGTCCCCCTGTAGCCCTCACAGTATGATGTCCCCCTGTACTCCTTACCGTATGATGTCCCCCTGTAGCCCTCACAGTATGATGTCCCCCTGTAGCCCTCACAGTATGATGTCCCCCTGTAGCCCTCACAGTATGATGTCCCCCTGTAGCCCTCACAGTATAATGTCCCCCTGTACTCCTTACCGTATGATGTCCCCCTGTAGCCCTCACAGTATGATGTCCCCCTGTAGCCCTCACAGTATAATTTCCCCCTGTAGCCCTCACAGTATGATGTCCCCCTGTAGCCCTCACAGTATGATGTCCCCCTGTACTCCTTACCGTATGATGTCCCCCTGTAGCCCTCACAGTATAATGTCCCCCTGTACTCCTTACCGTATGATGTCCCCCTTTAGCCCTCACAGTATGATGTCCCCCTGTAGCCTTCACAGTATGATGTCCCCCTGTAGCCCTCACAGTATGATGTCCCCCTGTAGCCCTCACAGTATGATGTCCCCCTGTACCCCTTACCGTATGATGTCCCCCTGTAGCCCTCACAGTATGATGTCCCCCTGTACTCCTTACCGTATGATGTCCCCCTGTAGCCCTCACAGTATGATGTCCCCCTGTAGCCCTCACAGTATAATGTCCCCCTGTACTCCTTACCGTATGATGTCCCCCTGTAGCCCTCACAGTATGATGTCCCCCTGTAGCCCTCACAGTATGATGTCCCCCTGTACCCCTTACCGTATGATGTCCCCCTGTACTCCTTACCGTATGATGCCCCCCTGTAGCCCTCACAGTATGATGTCCCCCTGTACTCCTTACCGTACCCCCTGACGAAGGATTTTCAATCCGAAACGCGTGTCGGGGTGTGCGCATTGTTTGGACCAGGTGGCGTCTTAAAGGTACAGGAACTCCTATTTATTCCTATCCCTTTTTTATATGGCACATTGCACTTTGCACAATTTTTGTCCTATATACTTGCTCACGTTATAGCTCATTCTCTAGTTTACCCACATATTTTGGGGGTCACTTGTGGAATTTTTTGCACTTATATTTAATCTACAGGAGACCTGTATATTTTCCCTTCATGGTGCCCCTCATGCCTACTTAGATTTTTATATATTGGTGATTTTATATATGATACTAATATTTTTGTCTTTAAACATGTGCACACAATGTATACTGTAACTGTTGCAAATAAAGTACAATTTTAAACCTTATATCCGTGCTAGTAATTTCCTTAAAGTTGGTCCATAGTTCTGGTGGTTGGTCTTGCTGCACTCCTTACCGTATGATGTCCACCTGTAGCCCTCACAGTATGATGTCCCCCTTTACTCCTTACCATATGATGTCCCCCTGTAGCCCTCACATTATGATGTCCCCCTGTACTCCTTACCTTATGATGCCCCCCTGTAGCCCTCACAGTATGATTTCCCCCTTTACTTCTTACCGTATGATGTCCCCCTGTAGCCCTCACAGTATGATGTCCCCCTGTAGCCCTCACATTATGATGTCCCCCTGTACTCCTTACCTTATGATGCCCCCCTGTAGCCCTCACATTATGATGTCCCCCTGTACTCCTTACCGTATGATGTCCCCCTGTAGCCCTCACAGTATGATGTCCCCCTTTACTCCTTACCGTATGATGTCCCCCTGTAGCCCTCACAGTATGATGTCCCCCTGTAGCCCTCACATTATGATGTCCCCCTGTACTCCTTACCTTATGATGCCCCCCTGTAGCCCTCACATTATGATGTCCCCCTGTACTCCTTAGCGTATGATGTCCCCCTGTAGCCCTCACAGTATGATGTCCCCCTTTACTCCTTACCGTATGATGTCCCCCTGTAGCCCTCACAGTATGATGACCCCCTGTACTCCTTACCGTATGATGTCCCCTGTAGCCCTCACAGTATGATGTCCCCCTGTAGCCCTCGCAGTATGATGTCCCCCTGTAGCCCTCACAGTATGATGTCCCCCTGTAGCCCTCACAGTATGATGTCCCCCTGTAGCCCTCACAGTATGATGTCCCCGTGTAGCCCTCACAGTATGATGTCCCCCTGTAGCCCTCACAGTATGATGTCCCCCTGTACTCCTTACCATGTGCTGTCCCCCTGTAGCCCTCACAGTATGATGTCCCCTTGTACTCCTCACCATATGATGCTCCCTTGTACCCCATACATAGTAACATAGTTAGCAAGGCCTAAAAAAGCCATTTGTCCATCCAGTTCAGCCTATATTCCATCAGAATAAATCCTCAGATCTACGTCCTTCTAAAGAACCTAATAACTGTAAGATACAATATTGTTATGCTCCAGGAAGACATCCAGGCCTCTCTTGAACCCCCTGACTGAGTTCGCCATCACCACCTCCTCAGGCAAGGAATTCCAGATTCTCACTGCCCTAACAGTAAAGAATCGTCTTCTATGTTGGTGAAAAAACCTTCTCTCCTCCAGACGCAGAGAATGCCCCCTTGTGCCCGTCACCTTCCGTGGTATAAACAGATCCTCGGAGAGACATTTGTATTGTCCCCTTATATACTTATACATGGTTATTAGATCGCCCCTCAGTCATCTTTTTTCGAGACTAAATCATCCTAATTTTGCTAATCTCTCTGGGTATTGTAGTTCCCCCATCCCCTTTATTAGTTTTGTTGCCCTCCTTTGTACTCGGTCTAGTTCCATTACATCCTTCCTGAGCACCGGTGCCCAAAACTTTACACAGTACTTTGTGTGCGGTCTAACCAGGGATTTGTACAGAGGCAGTATAATGTTCTCATCATGTGTACATAGACAGAATAATGCTCCCCCCGTACTCCTCACAGTATGATGCTCCCTTGTGCCCCTCACAGTATAAAGCTCCCTTGTTCCCCTCACAGTATAAAGCTCCCCTGTACTCCTCACAGTATGATGCTCACTTGTACCCCTCACAGTATAAAGCTCCCCTGTACTCCTCACAGAATTATGTTCACTTGTACCCCACATAGTATAATGCTCCCTTGTACCCCACACAGTATCATGCTCCCCTCTACCACAAAAAAGTAGGGTATGCCCTCAGTGCCCCCCACATAATACAATGTCACTGAATTGGCTCCCCTCACAGCATGCCTTATAATTGCTCCCACACAGTATGAATCCTCCTTTATTGCCCCCACACAGTATAATGGCCATCAATTTCCCACACAGTATAATGTCCTCTTGGAGCCCCCATTACAGTGCTATGCCCTATCAGTGCTATCTCACAATATGATGAATCCTTTCTGATACCCATACACAGTCCCAGGGATTGCCTGCTTGTTGGGCAGTCCTTGCATGTGTTGCGGCTGTTGAATGGTCATGAGACATGCAGATGTGAGGACCCGAACATAAAATTCGAGCACGTCGAAGACAGTCGGTTAGCATCTGAGCATGCTCAGATAACACCTTATCTCAGCCTGTTTGCTCATCACTAATGACCAGCTGATGGCAGGTGATAATGTTGCAAGGTTTTATTCCCTGGTTATTTTTCTTGATGTTCAAGCCTTACAAAGAGTGACTGCATTTTATTAACCCCATGGACTGGAATGTATTTTTCTATCTCAAAAGAAAAAAAACTACTTCTTAATTATCCCTGGTGGTCTAGTGGCATTACATTTCTTTTTAATTGGCTGAAAGGAGGTTGGATTATATTTTTTTGCCTTCCTATACATAAGTTTGGGGCATTATTTTTCCTTGCATTCAGTGCTAAACTAAATGGGTTGTATTCTCATGTCCACAGGCGTGGTGGGATATGTCCTATTTCTTTGTGTCCCAGTGGTGGTCTTAGTGTCTGGTGGTAAGGATCAGTTATTTTCTATGGAGCTTATTGGATATGTTGGATATTGTGTTGCTTTCACTCCCTTAAGTCTACTTGATTGGACCTAATCCCTGGTGGTCTAGAGGAAAAACATTCTATAAGTTCAGAATGTGTTTTTGTCAGGGAAATATGAATTATTTTTAGGGCTAGGCTGAGTGAAAGGTTTTATAATGATTGGAATCCAGAGGATAAATATACAACCTTCTGGCTCATTCAGTGTTATGTGTGTCTGGAGTTGGGAACTCCACAGCTGTGTTTTCATGATAAGGAAAGCTGAACTTTCTGTTGCTGTTTATTCCTGTGCAGAAACACGGACTGTGCCATATGTTATGTTTTTGTTTTCCAGTTAGGCCAAAAAGTCCATGTTTGTTTTGGTATCACTGCACTGGTTTATGCAGTACCTTTAATAAACCAGTGGAAGATATAAAGAAACAGTATTCCTGTGTCTACCTCAATGAACCGATCTACCACTTTACCTTCAGTGGAGTGGTGGGATGAGACGATGGGAGTGGGTACCAATGAATGATATGCTATATAGCTAACTGGATACTGACTTTGAGATTATTACGCTCCCTGGAGTCTAGAGTGCGCTTGTAAATTATACCTGGTACCTAGTGAATTTAGTTCTAAAAAATTACACTACCTGATGTCTAATGAGTGCTATATATAGGTCATATTTCCGACTGTTCAGGGGGTAGGACAGTAGTAATATTCCCTGATGTTGAAGCCTCACCCATGGTTGGGAAGTCACTTTTAACTTGTAATAAAAAATAATAATTCTAATCCCTGGTGGTCCAGTGGAGAACTCTTCAGTCCTAGTAAGCTCAGAAGAGAACTTGAAAAGTTACATTAAATGGAGTCTTACGGATTCATAGATGTAGACCACTTTGTACCATCAACTCGTTCACACTGGTGGCCTAATTTCTTACAGAGCTTCTGAGCAAATTTGAATGGAAGGTAGGTAACACCACTAGACCACCAGGGATACAATGTGTGTTTTTTCCTCATGAGCTACAATTAATTCCCAATCCATGGAGTTTATTTTTAACTCGTTCACAGCGGTGGCCTAATTTCTTACAGAGCTTCTGAGCTAATTTGAATGCAAGGTAATGCCACTAGACCACCAGGGATTAAAATGTGTTTTTTTTCCCTCATGAGCTAAAATTAATTCCCAATCCATGGAGTTTATTTGATACTGATTTTGAGGTTATTATTACACTCCCAGGAGTCTAGAGAGTGCTTGTAAATTATACCTGGTGCCTAGTCAATTTGGTTGTAAGAATTACCCTACCTGATGTCTAGTAGAGGAGAAGTCTTATGAATGCTACATTCCCAGATTATATTTCCTGCTGTCCCATGAGTAGGATTGTAGTGATATTCCCTGATGTTTAAGCCTCACCCATGGTTGGGAAGTCATTTTTAACTTTGTAATAAAAAAAAGAATAATTACGATCCCTGGTGGTCCAGTGAAGAACCATTCAGTCACAGTTAACTCAAAAGAGGATTTGAAAAGGTTTCATTACTCGGACTCTTACAGATTCTTAAATGTCAACTATTTTGTACCACTAAAGTCTCACACCGGTGGCACTAAGGAACTAATTTCCTACAGAGCTTCTGTGCTAGTTTGAAAGGAAGATAATGCCTCTAGACCACCAGGGATTAGAATTTGATTTGTTTCTCATGAGCTAAAAATGACTTCCCAATCAATGGAGTTTATTGAACACTGACTTTGAGGCTGTTACACTCTGTGAAGTTTACAGTGAGGTCGGAGGTTATACTCGGTTCCCAGTGCACTAATTTGGAAAAATTACCCTACCTGATGTCTAGTAGAGAAGTCCTATGAATGCCACATTCCCAGGTTATATGTCCTGCTGTCCAGTGGGTAGAATATTAATGATATTCCCTGATGTTCAAGTCTCACCCAGGGTTGGGAAGTCATTTTCTTACTTGTAATAACAAATAATGAGTATGATCCCTGGTGGTGCAGTGAAGAACTCTTCAACCCTCAGAAAAGAACTCAAAAAGTGAGTGATTCCTAGTCATCAACTACATTGTACCACCAATAGGATCACACCGTAGCACCTGTGACCTCATTTCCTACACAGCTTCTGAGCTCACTTAAATGGAAGGTAATACCACTAGACCACCAGGGATTAAAATGTATTTTGTTCCTCATGAGCTAAAATTACTTCCCAATCAATGGAGTTCATTGGATATTGACTATGAGGTTATTACACTCCCTGGATGTCGGTTGCACCTGGTACCCAGTGAATTTGGTTGTAAAAATTACCCTACGTGAAATCTAGTTGAGGAGATGTCTTATGAGTTCTACATTCCCACATTATATTTCCTGCTGTCCAGTGGATGGGATCGTAGTTATATTCCCTGAAGTCTCACCCAGGATTGGGAATTAATTTTTAGCTTTTAAGAGAAATGTTTTAATTGTAATCCCTGGTGGTCCAGTGATGAAAGTCCAGGGATTACAATTACATTTTTTTTTTTACTCAAAAGAGTACTTGAATAAAGTTACATTCTTCTGAGTCTTAATCCTAGATGTCTCCTACTTTGCACTATCAACTCGTTCACACCGGTGACATGAAGGATCTAATTTCGTACAGAGCTTCTGAGCTAATTTGAATTAAAAATAATTCCACTAGACCACCAGGGATTAAAATGTGTTTTTTTTCCTCATGAGCTAAAATGAATTCCCAATCCATGGAGTTTATCGGATACTGATTTTGAGGTTAATCTACTCCCTGAAGAGTGGAGCATTGGTTGTAGATTATCACTGATTTCCAGTGACCTCAATTGTAAAAATTACCCTACCGGGTGTCTAGTAGAGGAGAAGTCCTATGAGTTCAACATTTCCAGGTTATATGTCCTGCTGTCCAGTGGGTAGGATAATAATGATATTCCCTGATGTTTTAACCTCACCCAGGGTTGAGAAGTCAATTTTTAGCTTGCAAGAAAAAAAATACTTTTGATCCCTGGTGGTCCAGTGAAGAACCCTTCAATCTCCGTTAGCTCAGAAGAGAACTCGTAAAAGTTACATTCCTCAGCGTTTTACGGATTCCTAGATGTGAACTACTTAGCACCACCAACAGGTTCACACCGGTGGCATTCTTAACGCCACTAGACCACCAGGGAGAATTTTTTTTTTTTTTATGCTCATGAGATAAAAATGAATTCTTGATCCACGGAGTTTATTGGCATTGAGGTTATTAGTCTAGAATGTGCTTGTAGATTATAACTGATTCCCAATGACCTCTATTGTAAGAATTACCCTACCTGGTATCTAGTAGAAAAGTCCTATGAGTTGTATATTGCCAGGTTATATGTCCTGCTGTCCAGTGGGTAGGATAGTTATGATATTCCCCCATGTTCAGGTCATTTTTAGTTCTTAGAAAAGAACAATAATTATGATCCCTGGTGGTCCGGTGAAGAACCCATCAATCTCAGTTCGCTCAGAAGAGAACTCTATACAGTTACATTCCTCGGAGTCTTATGGATTCCTAGATGTCGACCACTTTGTACCACCAACAATCTCACTCCAGACTAGTGACGAGTGCAGAGGACGGAAGGAGCGTAAGAGCTGACAATCTAACGTCATGGTGTGACAACGGCATCACAACAGCAACATCGATTATTTGCTGTAAATATTGATACAGTAATTAGCTTAATAGTCTACAAGGACCGGCCGTAAGGACTGCTGCCCCATCTGGACGCTCCCTCCCCATGTATTATTGACTAAGACATTGTTACTTTCTATCATTTAAGTTTTCCTGAAACTCGATTAATGCTCCTGCGGTGATTAATGGCGACCTAAAATCATTATCACTGTGAGGACCCGCGAGACAAATGACGACGTCCTCGGCCATAGAGGATACGAAATCATTAGTGGTGGCGAGTGGAGCGTGTGAGCGCTAAGGGGGATGATGGACTACACCAACAAGTGGGGGAATGGCCAGGATGGACCACGAGGAAGAGAGAAAGTGGCCAACAAATGGAGACGACAGGGCCCAGAAAGCTGGGAAAGACCAGGCGTAAGGGGCGCTATACAATCCGCTGCTTCCACGAGCAACAGAACGTTCTCTGGGATAGATACATCTGAATACAGATAGAGTGTCATCACCGGAACTGTAGGGTCATAAATATCTGCAAATTATCGTCACGTTATCTCCATTATTATCACTAGAAAATTCTGAGCCTCTTACCAAGCAAAAGTATCCTATTATATATATTATCTATTTATCTATCTGTCTATTATCTATCTCTCTATTATCTATTATCTATATCTCTATTATCTAGCTATTATCTATTATCTATCTATCATGTATATATTATCTATCTATTATCTATCTCTCTATTATCTATTATCTATATATCTAGTATCTATATCTCTATTATCTAGCTATTATCTATTATCTATTATCTATCTATCTATTATCTATTATCTATCTATCATGTATATATTATCTATCTAGTATCTATCTCTCTATTATCTATCTATCTATCTATCTATATCTATCTATTTATCTATCTATCTATCTATCTATCTACCTATCTATTATCTATCTATTTATCTATCTACCTATCTATTATCTATCTATCTATCTATTATCTATCTATCTATTATCTATCTATATATCTATTATCTATTATCTATCTATCTATTATCTATCTACCTATCTATCTATTATCTATCTATCTATTATCTATCTATTATCTATCTACCTATCTATCTATTATCTATTATCTATCTATCTATCTATCTATCTATCTGTCTATCTATCTATCTATTATCTATCTATCTATCTATCATCTATCTATCTATTATCTATCTATTATCTATCTACCTATCTATCTATTATCTATCTCTCTATTATCTCTCTATTATCTATCATCTATCTATCTATCTATCTATCTATCTATCTATCTATCTATCTATCTCTCTATTATCTATCTATCTCTCTATTATCTATCTATCTATCTCTTTATTATCTCTCTATTATCTATCTATCTATCTATCTATCTATCTATCTATCTATCTATCTATCTATCTATCCCGAATTGTCAGACTTTCTGGATTAATGAATGCTGCTTTACAGGAATATAGTTACAGTAGTGTGGATGACTGTAAGAGAAGACACTCTGGCAGAACACTGTACAGTCACGAGATTCCTAAAATCTCAATCACACGGTCATGTTTTTTTCTTGCATTTTTGTCATGTGATTTTTTAAAAACGTGACGTCAATTCTTTCAGCATTTTTCCCCATTGACATCAAAATGGCTCAGTACTGCCCCCTTATGGCAGCTACATGGTGAGACCATAGTGAGTGCTCTCACAGTGCTATTCAGAGTGTGCCCCCTTACAGTGGTTATACTGGGGTACCTTAGTGCGCCCTTTAAAGTGGTTATACTGGGGTACCTTAGTGCGCCCCTTACAGTGGTTATACTGGGGTACCTTAGTGTGCCCCCTTACAGTGGTTATACTGGGGTACATTAGTGTGCCCCCCTACAGTGGTTATATTGGGGTACCTTAGTGTGCCCCCTTACAGTGGTTATATTGGGGTACATTAGTGTGCCCCCTTACAGTTGTTATAATGGGGTACATTAGCAAGCCCCCTTACAGTGGTTATACTGGGGTACCTTAGTGTGCCCCCTTACAGTGGTTATACTGGGGTACATTAGTGTGCCCCCTTACAGTGGTTATACTGGGGTACCTTAGTGTGCCCCCTTACAGTGATTATACTGGGGTACATTAGTGTGCCCCCTTACAGTGGTTATACTGGGGTACATTAGTGTGCCCCCTTACAGTGATTATACTGGGGTACATTAGTGTGCCCCCTTACAGTGATTATACTGGGGTACCTTAGTGTGCCCCCTTACAGTGATTATACTGGGGTACATTAGTGTGCCCCCTTACAGTGATTATACTGGGGTACATTAGTGTGCCCCCTTACAGTGGTTATATTGGGGTACCTTAGTGTTTCCTCTTAAAGTGCCACTTGGGAATGTTCACACATCGTTTTATTCCTTTTACTTTTTTTTTGTGCATAAAATATAGAGACTAAGGCCAGAAAACCACATGTGCAAAAGTGGTTTTAAGTAAAAAAAAAAAATTAAGCACCAAAAATCGAATTAAGTAAATCCTGTGTAACTCTTCAGATGTCGCCTCATTTATTCCTCATCTGAACAATTTGTTTTACTGCTTCTTTATTTTACTTCCCGGTGCCAATAACTCCGCGGCATTTCACCAATGTTTAGCGTTATACATCAACCTTTCGCCTAAATTATTATTTTTTTTTTTTTAGAATGTACACATTGTTAGAAATTTAATTTTTAAACTGTTTGAATCAGTCTGTAAAAAAAGATTAGATTATACCTGAGTGTTGTGGAGCCGGCGTTCCCGTATCGCAGTAATCTGGGCGGTAATTGGCTGATTACGCGCCTCGCACTCCATCTCTGCCTCTGTTTCTATGGAGATGTTACAGGAGCCGTTATAGATGAGAACTTCATCTTCTTCCACTTTAGGGCTGAAACGAGGAAAGGGGAGGGTAGACGGGCTGTCATCAATCTTAATGAAATGCAATTATTTTTGCTCTTATTAATCATTGCGAGCCATTAGCTTGTGGCAAGCGCGGGCCACCATTTATCAAACTTTGCAAATTTCGGTAATTTTGTTTCCCATTCTTTTATCGTTTATTTGTTTTTTTGCTGATCTGCTGCCTGTACCGCACATGTGCGAAAATATATTACACCAATTCCTATCTGTTTAACAAATCAGCCAGGATCACACACATACTAGGAACACGTGCTCCGAGCCTGGAGTCTCTTAGAATCACAAATTGCAACATTACAAAGCTGAAAGCGTAATACAGCGTCGAACAGAAAAAGAAAAAAAAAACATCGTCGATAGACCGGGCACAGTATATTGTTTCAGTGTTTAAGCTTTCCTTCTCGCCTCCAACTGAATAATCTGGATTCCTCCAGGGCAATGGGGGGGAAATTGGAATTCTTTCTACATAACTGGCTAAACCGGCCCCCAATTCCTACTGTGAAAAAATGAGGCAATTTAGGATTTCTATTCCCTCTCCTCAGTTTATTGCAATCAGATTCTCGGCAGATAGCGTGCAACATTAACTTAGTAACTTAATTAAACTTACTTAACAGCCCAGAATAAGCAGATTCGATATATGTGCTAGTTATTCTGCCAAATCAGGATTTTAATGCTTTCTAGTGAGACACCGAAATAAGGGACGTAAGAATGTGCCAGAGATGGGCTCACTATGGGGCCGACACATGCGGCAGAGAGGTAGGATTTTAATATATACTGCTCCCTCGAGTGTAAGAAGACGAAAATCACACATAAACTGTAAATAGTTATTACTGGGCAATTATTTAGGTAACTGCAACATGGTGGCCATTAGGGGGCAGTGTTGAGGCCGCAACAGTTTGGAAAAGAAAAAAAATCAACTGGAGTATAAGTTGTAATGCATGCTATATAGGAACATGTTCACACTGGTCAATAAACAGACAAAACGCAATACACAAACAAAATAAACATATAATATATGTTAATAAATATAAATATATAATATAATACTGTAACTGTATCGGTGCACGCAGCACAATCTCCCTGCTCTGCTGAGCAGGCGGGGGGGCCCGGTGCCAGCAGTGGGCCCCCCGCCTGTCATCGCATGGTGAGCTGTGTCGGCATTTAGCCGATACAGCTCACCGCATTGATGAGGGAAGGAGCGCTGCGCAGCGCTCCTTCTCCCATCATTCCCTGTCAGCGTCTGACGTCGCAGACGCCGACACTGACAGCGGGCGTGATGATGTCACTCCCCGGCGCCCGCTGTCAGGACAAGAGCGGGAGCAGGGAGCACCGCTGGAACAAGGAGGAAGAGAGGTGAGTGTTTATTTATTGTGTTTTTTTAATGGGGTCTGCCTTATACATCACAGGATCTGCCTGGGGGGGGAGTGCTGCCTTATACATTACAGGATCTGCCTGGGGGGGGAGTGCTGCCTTATACATTACAGGATCTGCCTGGGGGGGGGGGGAGTGCTGCCTTATACATTACAGGATCTGCCTGGGGGGAGTGCTGCCTTATACATTACAGGATCTACCTGGGAGGGAGTGCTGCCTTATACATTACAGGATCTGCCTGGGAGGGAGTGCTGCCTTATACATTACAGGATCTGCCTGGGGGGGAGTGCTGCCTTATACATTACAGGATCTGCCTGGGGGGGAGTGCTGCCTTATACATTACAGGATCTGCCTGGGGGGAGTGCTGCCTTATACATTACAGGATCTGCCTGGGGGGGACTGCTGCCTTATACATTACAGGATCTGCCTGGGGGGGACTGCTGCCTTATACATTACAGGATCTGCCTGGGGGGGACTGCTGCCTTATACATGACAGGATCTGCCTGGGGGGGAGTGCTGCCTTATACATTACAGGATCTGCCTGGGGGGGAGTGCTGCCTTATACATTACAGGATCTGCCTGGGGGGGACTGCTGCCTTATACATTACAGGATCTGCCTGGGGGGGACTGCTGCCTTATACATTACAGGATCTGCCTGGGGGGGAGTGCTGCCTTATACATGACAGGATCTGCCTGGGGGGGAGTGCTGCCTTATACATTACAGGATCTGCCTGGGGGATGCTGCCTTATACATTACAGGATCTGCCTGGGGGGGAGTGCTGCCTTATACATTACAGGATCTGCCTGGGGGGGAGTGCTGCCTTATACATTACAGGATCTGCCTGGGGGGGAGTGCTGCCTTATACATTACAGGATCTGCCTGGGGGGTGCTGCCTTATACATTACAGGATCTGCCTGGGGGGGAGTGCTGCCTTATACATTACAGGATCTGCCTGGGGGGGGGAGTGCTGCCTTATACATTACAGGATCTGCCTGGGGTGGGGGGGTGCTGCCTTATACATTACAGGATCTGCCTGGGGAGGGGAGTGCTGCTTTATACATTACAGGATCTGCCTGGGGGGGAGTGATGCCTTATACATTACAGGATCTGCCTGGGGGAGTGCTGCCTTATACATTACAGGATCTGCCTGGGGGGGAGGGCTGCCTTATACATTACAGGATCTGCCTGGGGGAGGGGGGGAGTGCTGCCTTATACATTACAGGATCTGCCTGGTGGGAGAGTGCTGCCTTATATATTACAGGACCTGCCTGGGGGGAGAGTGCTGCCTTATGCAATACAGGATCTGCCTGGGGGGAGTGCTGCCTTATACATTACAGGATCTGCCTGGGGGGGTGCTGCCTTATACATTTCAGGATCTGCCTGGGGGGGAGTGCTGCCTTATACATTACAGGATCTGACTGGGGGGGAGTGCTGCCTTATACTTTACAGGATCTGCCTGGGGTGGGGGGGTGCTGCCTTATACATTACAGGATCTGCCTGGGGAGGGGAGTGCTGCTTTATACATTACAGGATCTGCCTGGGGGGGAGGGCTGCCTTATACATTACAGGATCTGCCTGGGGGAAGGGGGGGAGTGCTGCCTTATACATTACAGGATCTGCCTGGGGGGAGTGCTGCCTTATACATTACAGGATCTGCCTGGGGGGGTGCTGCCTTATACATTACAGGATCTGCCTGGGGGTGAGTGCTGCCTTATACATTACAGGATCTGCCTGGGGGGAGAGTGCTGCCTTATACATTACAGGATCTGCCTGGGGGGAGTGCTGCATTATACATTACAGGATCAACCTGGGGGGGTGCTGCATTATACATTACAGGATCTGCCTGGGGGGGAGAGTGCTGCCTTATACAGTACAGGATCTGCCTGGGGGGTGCTGCCTTATACATTACAGGATCTGCCTGGGGGGAGTGCTGCCTTATACATTACAGGATCTGCCTGGGGGGGTGCTGCCTTATACATTACAGGATCTGCCTGGGGGGGTGCTGCCTTATACATTACAGGATCTGCCTGGGGGGGTGCAGCCTTATACATTACAGGATCTGCCTGGGGGGAGTGCTGCCTTATACATTCCCCCTGAGGACAGCCACCCGCCGAAACGCGCGTCGGGGAGGACGGGACTGCGGTGCACATTTTTCTTGATCCATCACTGTGGTATGTACTATGTCCTTGACACTTGTCCATAAGGCTGCATATACTATCGGTCGATACCTCTCCAAGATTGCTGCTACTGCAGTATATATGGACTGACTACGTATAGGGTCTATAATGAACATTAGTGCACCGCAGTTCGGTCCCTCTATGTGAGAGATATGTGTGCGGGCTTGTAAAGGGGAAATCTGTTGCCTGCCATGCTGTGCACCTGTGTATTTTAACTTAATAAAGTTGTTTTCTATTTTGCATAAATTGGACGTTTCTTGACTGCGTTTTTGGTGCTCTGTGTGATTTATACATTTGCAGTTGTCCTTTTGTGGTCCTAGGTCTGCCTTGCTTGTCATGGATATTAGAAATATTGTATAGGTTTATTTAACCAGGACAGACTATGTATGCCACTGAATTGTGTCTTATACATTACAGGATCTGCCTGGGGGGGGTGCTGCCTTATACATTACAGGATCTGCCTGGGGGGTGGAGTGCTGCCTTATACACTACAGGATCTGCCTGGTGGGGTGTGCTGCCTTATACATTACAGGATCTGCCTGGGGGGGTGCTGCCTTATACATTACAGGATCTGCCTGGGGGGAGTGCTGCCTTATACATTACAGGATCTGCCTGGGGGGGTGCTGCCTTATACATTACAGGATCTGCCTGGGGGGGTGCTGCCTTATACATTACAGGATCTGCCTGGGGGGGAGAGTGCTGCCTTATACATTACAGGATCTGCCTGGGGGGGTGCTGCCTTATACATTACAGGATCTGCCTGGGGGGGGGACTGCTGCCTTATACATTACAGGATCTGCCTGGGGGGGACTGCTGCCTTATACACTACAGGATCTGCCTGGTGGGGTGTGCTGCCTTATACTTTACAGGATCTGCCTGGGGGGGGTGCTGACTTATACATTACAGGATCTTCCTGGGGGGGTGCTGCCTTATACAATACAGGATCTGCCTGGGGGTGAGTGCTGCCTTATACATTACAGGATCTGCCTGGGGGGAGTGCTGCCTTATACAATACAGGATCTGCCTGGGGGGAGTGCTGCCTTATACATTACAGGATCTGCCTGGGGGGAGTGCTGCCTTATACATTACAGGATTTGCCTGGGGGGGAGTGCTGCCTTACACATTACAGGATCTGCCTGGGGGGAGTGCTGCCTTATACAATACAGGATCTGCCTGGGGGGGAGTGCTGCCTTATACATTACAGGATCTGCCTGGGGGGAGTGCTGCCTTATACATTACAGGATTTGCCTGGGGGGGAGTGCTGCCTTATACAATACAGGATCTGCCTGGGGGGGAGTGCTGCCTTATACATTACAGGATCTGCCTGGGGGGAGTGCTGCCTTATACATTACAGGATCTGCCTGGGGGGGAGTGCTGCCTTATACATTACAGGATCTGCCTGGGGGGAGTGCTGCCTTATACATTACAGGATTTGCCTGGGGGGGAGTGCTGCCTTACACATTACAGGATCTGCCTGGGGGAATGCTGCCTTATACATTACAGGATCTGCCTGGGGGGGAGTGCTGCCTTATACTACAGGATCTGACTGTGGGTGGGGGGTGCTGCCTTATATTACACGACCTGCCTATGGGGGGTGCTGCCTTATACTACACCATCTGCCTATGGGGGGTGCTGCCTTATACTACACGATCTGCCTATGTGATGGATGCTGCCTTATACTACAGGGTCTGCCTATAGGGGTACTGTCTTCTACTATATTAAGGACTATCTGGCACATTATACTATATGGAGGTTATCTATGGAGGCCATTGTACAGTGTGGGGATTACAGTGAAGGGGCCATCATTCAGTGTTGGAGCCACTAAACAGTTTGGAGTCTACTAAGGGGTCAGTATACTGTGTGGGTGGTACTATACAGTGAGGGGGCATCATACTGTGTATAGAGGAGCTGTACAGGGGGAGACTCGGGACATTATTAAATGTAAAGTGGGCACTTATTTTTATATGGGAACTCCGGTTACTGTGACTATCAAAGGGGCACACAGGGCAATATTACTTTCTAGGGGACAAAATATGGGCACTGTTTTCTAGGGCACTTGCACCCGGCATTACTATATTATAGAGGGGTGCTTTAGAATTTACACAGCAGGTGCAGTAACAGGGACACATATGGCAGCAGCGGCTCAGTAATAGGGACACATACGGCAGCAGCGGCTCAGTATTGGGGTATCAGGTGCAGTAATAGGGACACATACAGCAGCAGCGGCTCAGTATTGGGGTATCAGGTGTAGTAATAGGGACACATACGGCAGCAGCGGCTCAGTATTGGGGTATCAGGTGCAGTAATAGGGACACATACGGCAGCAGCGGCTCAGTATTGGGGTATCAGGTGCAGTAATAGGGACACATACGGCAGCAGCGGCTCAGTATTGGGGTATCAGGTGCAGTAATAGGGACACATACGGCAGCAGTGGCTCAGTATTGGGGTATCAGGGGCAGTAATAGGGACACATATGGCAGCGGCGGCTCAGTATTGGGGTATCAGGTGCAGTAATAGGGACACATACGGCAGCAGCGGCTCAGTATTGGGTATCAGGGGCAGTAATAGGGACACATACGGCAGCAGCGGCTCAGTATTGGGGTATCAGGTGCAGTAATAGAGAAACATACGGCAGCAGTGGCTCAGTATTGGGGTATCAGGGGCAGTAATAGGGACACATATGGCAGCAGCGGCTCAGTATTGGGGTATCAGGTGCAGTAATAGGGACACATACGGCAGCAGTGGCTCAGTATTGGGGTATCAGGTGCAGTAATAGGGACACATACAGCAGCAGCGGCTCAGTATTGGGGTATCAGGTGTAGTAATAGGGACACATACGGCAGCAGCGGCTCAGTATTGGGGTATCAGGTGCAGTAATAGGGACACATACGGCAGCAGCGGCTCAGTATTGGGGTATCAGGTGCAGTAATAGGGACACATACGGCAGCAGCGGCTCAGTATTGGGGTATCAGGTGTAGTAATAGGGACACATACAGCAGCAGCGGCTCAGTATTGGGGTATCAGGTGCAGTAATAGGGACACATACGGCAGCAGCGGCTCAGTATTGGGGTATCAGGTGCAGTAATAGGGACACATACGGCAGCAGCGGCTCAGTATTGGGGTATCAGGTGTAGTAATAGGGACACATACGGCAGCAGTGGCTCAGTATTGGGGTATCAGGGGCAGTAATAGGGACACATATGGCAGCGGCGGCTCAGTATTGGGGTATCAGGTGCAGTAATAGGGACACATACGGCAGCAGTGGCTCAGTATTGGGGTATCAGGTGCAGTAATAGGGACACATACAGCAGCAGCGGCTCAGTATTGGGGTATCAGGTGTAGTAATAGGGACACATACGGCAGCAGCGGCTCAGTATTGGGGTATCAGGTGCAGTAATAGGGACACATACGGCAGCAGCGGCTCAGTATTGGGGTATCAGGTGCAGTAATAGGGACACATACGGCAGCAGCGGCTCAGTATTGGGGTATCAGGTGTAGTAATAGGGACACATACAGCAGCAGCGGCTCAGTATTGGGGTATCAGGTGCAGTAATAGGGACACATACGGCAGCAGCGGCTCAGTATTGGGGTATCAGGTGCAGTAATAGGGACACATACGGCAGCAGCGGCTCAGTATTGGGGTATCAGGTGCAGTAATAGGGACACATACGGCAGCAGTGGCTCAGTATTGGGGTATCAGGGGCAGTAATAGGGACACATATAGCAGCGGCGGCTCAGTATTGGGGTATCAGGTGCAGTAATAGGGACACATACGGCAGCAGCGGCTCAGTATTGGGTATCAGGGGCAGTAATAGGGACACATACGGCAGCAGCGGCTCAGTATTGGGGTATCAGATGCAGTAATAGGGAAACATACGGCAGCAGTGGCTCAGTATTGGGGTATCAGGGGCAGTAATAGGGACACATACGGCAGCAGCGGCTCTGTATTGGGGTATCAGGGGCAGTATTAGGGACACATACGGCAGCAGCGGCTCAGTATTGAGGTATCAGGGGCAGTAATAGGGACACATACAGCAGCAGCGGCTCAGTATTGGGGTATCAGGTGCAGTAATAGGGACACATACGGCAGCAGCGGCTCAGTATTGGGGTATCAGGTGCAGTAATAGGGACACATACGGCAGCAGCGGCTCAGTATTGGTGTATCACGGGCAGTAATAGGGTCACATACGGCAGCAGCGGCTCAGTATTGGGGTATCAGGTGCAGTAATAAGGACACATACGGCAGCAGCGGCTCAGTATTGGGGTATCAGGTGCAGTAATAAGGACACATACGGCAGCAGCGGCTCAGTATTGGGGTATCAGGGGCAGTAATAGGGACACATACGGCAGCAGCGGCTCAGTATTGGGGTATCAGGTGCAGTAATAGGGACACATACGGCAGCAGCAGCTCAGTATTGGGGTATCAGGTGCAGTAATAGGGACACATACGGCAGCAGTGGCTCAGTATTGGGGTATCAGGCGCAGTAATAGGGACACATACGGCAGCAGTGGCTCAGTATTGGGGTATCAGGTGCAGTAATAGGGACACATACGGCAGCAGCAGCTCAGTATTGGGGTATCAGGTGCAGTAATAGGGACACATACGGCAGCAGAGGCTCAGTATTGGGGTATCAGGTGCAGTAATAGGGACACATACGGCAGCAGCGGCTCAGTATTGGGGTATCAGGGGCAGTAATAGGGACACATACGGCAGCAGTGGCTCAGTATTGGGGTATCAGGTGCAGTAATAGGGACACATATGGCAGCAGAGGCTCAGTATTGGGGTATCAGGTGCAGTAATAGGGACACATACGGCAGCAGTGGCTCAGTATTGGGGTATCAGGGGCAGTAATAGGGACACATACGGCAGCAGCGGCTCAGTATTGGGGTATCAGGGGCAGTAATAGGGACACATACGGCAGCAGCGGCTCAGTATTGGGGTATCAGGTGCAGTAATAGGGACACATACGGCAGCAGTGGCTCAGTATTGGGGTATCAGGGGCAGTAATAGGGACACATACGGCAGCAGCGGCTCAGTATTGGGGTATCAGGTGCAGTAATAGGGACACATACGGCAGCAGCGGCTCAGTATTGGGGTATCAGGGGCAGTAATAGGGACACATACGGCAGCAGCGGCTCAGTATTGGGGTATCAGGTGCAGTAATAGGGTCACATACAGCAGCAGCGGCTCAGTATTGGGGTATCAGGTGCAGTAATAGGGACACATACGGCAGCAGAGGCTCAGTATTGGGGTATCAGGTGCAGTAATAGGGACACATACGGCAGCAGCGGCTCAGTATTGGGGTATCAGGTGCAGTAATAGGGACACATACGGCAGCAGCGGCTCAGTATTGGGGTATCGGCAGGATGAGGGGTTTGTGCAGGTTGGGAATAGATGGTGATGGGGTTGGAATATGAGAAGTGAAACGTGTCTTTATTGTATTCTCTGCAGACGAGTCCTGGCTGGAAGAAGCTGTCATGTGGGTCTGTTACAGATGGGAAAGATGGGAAAAGTGAACGATTCCATCAGAGAACGTCAGCGGTAAGGCTGCCGTCACACTAGCAGTATTTGGTCAGTATTTTACATCAGTATTTGTAGCCAAAACCAGGAGTGGAACAATTAGTGGAAAAGTATGACAGAAACACATGCACCACTTCTGCATTTATCACCCACTCCTGGTTTTGGCTTACAAATACTGATGTAAAATACTGACCAAATACTTCTAGTGTGACAGCAGCCTGAGACATTATCTGTAACTGTGCAGTGATCTCTTAGATGTTCTGTAAGGCTGGTATCTACCACTGACCATATGGCGGTAATATCCATATTGGTCTTTATATAGAGATTCAGTAACAGTGCGGTCATCTGCTGAGGTTCTCCTCCAGTTTTAGGGCGCGTCACCGAGTTGTAATCAAGGTTACCTGGTTAGGGGCCCACTCAGAAGCTTTGCCCCCCCCCCCCCCTGAAACAAAACCCTAGCTACGCCTCTGGTTCTTAGTAAGAATTGTTTTTGATCAAAAAGAGGTTAGGACCATCCCGGTTTGGGTACACCTTGTTGTGGTGGGATGACTTGTAAGCTTTTTTTAATCGAAACCAGTGTTTACTAAGTACTCTCTGTTATTTATATGCACTATTGATTATACGTATTTTCTTAGAGCCGGGTAAATGTTCATTTTATTTCTATCTTAGGAAGATACAGAAAGGCGTCTAATAAAACAGGTGAGACTCCTCGCTGCAGCTTTCTTTGTCTCCATCATACATAGGTGGAATCTATTGTAGATATTGCCAAAATGCATGTTGGCATAGCTGTACGATAAACATTAACTAATCCAATTACACTAGTATCCCAGCACTAGTATAATTAAAAAGAAGATTTGGTTGTTTAATTAACGAAAAGCAAACAAACAACATTCTTAAGGACAAGGCAGCGACTAAAGGCCCCGTCTCACATAGCGATTTACCAACGATCACGACCAGCGATACGACCTGGCCGCGATCGTTGGTAAGTCGTTGTGTGGTCGCTGAGGAGCTGTCACACAGACAGCTCTCTCCAGCGACCAACGATCAGGGGAACGACTTCGGCATCGTTGAAACTGTCTTCAACGATGCCGAAGTCCCCCTGCAGCACCCGGGTAACCAGGGTAAACATCGGGTTACTAAGCGCAGGGCCGCGCTTAGTAACCCGATGTTTACCCTGGTTACCAAAAAAAACAAACAGTACATACTCGCCTTTCGGTGTCCGTCAGGTCCCTTGCCGTCTGCTTCCTGCTCTGACTGAGTGCCGCCGTACAGTGAGAGCAGAGCGCAGCGGTGACGTCACTGCTGTGCTGTGCTTTGACTTTACGGCCGGCAGTCAGTCAGAGCAGGAAGCAGACGACAAGGGACCTGACGGACACCGGAATGTGAGTATGTACTGTTTGTTTTTTTTTTACATTTACGCTGGTAACCAGGGTAAACATCGGGTTACTAAGCGCGGCCCTGCGCTTAGTAACCCGATGTTTACCCTGGTTACCAGTGAAGACATCGCTGGATCGGTGTCACACACACCGATTCAGCGATGTCAGCGGGACCTCAACGACCAAAAAAAGGTCCAGGCCATTCCGACACGACCAGCGATCTCACAGCAGGGGCCTGATCGCTGGTACGTGTCACACATAGCGAGATCGCTACTGAGGTCGCTGTTGCGTCACAAAACTTGTGACTCAGCAGCGATCTCGCTAGCGATCTCGCTATGTGAGACGGGGCCTTAAGACGACGACTAAGTTGTAAGTACAGCAAGAAAGCTAAATGTATAGTGTATTAAGATAATAATTCATTGGTGTAATACCTATGAAGAATAAAACTACATAATACTGCTCCCTTTTGTACTGTAACACCCCAGGTTCCCGGTTGTTACAGTGGCATTGCTTTCCTCATGGGGAGAGTGATGCCATGATTGGAAGCGAGGAAGGATCCCTTTAACAGGTATTCACACATATGCAACATGTTCTGACTCCAGGCCAGAAGGGGGAGCTCTGAACCCGGTTTCAGTGGAACTTCCCTAGATATATATATACTAGATTGTGGCCTCGACCAATCAGAGACGCGGGATTTCCAGGACAGACAGACAGACAGACAGACAGAAAGACAGACAGACAGAAAGACAGACAGACAGACGGAAAAACCCTTAGGCAATTATATATAGACTAGACTGTGGCCCGATTCTAAAGCATCGGGTATTCTAGAATATGCATGTCCCCGCAGTATATGGACAATGATGATTCCAGAATTCGCGGCAGACTGTGCCCGTCGCTGATTGGTCGAGGCAACCTTTATGACATCATCGTCGCCATGGCAACCATTATGACATCTACTGTTGTGAATTCTGTTTTTGGGCTCCCTCTGGTGGTTACTGGTGGTACTGGTTGACTGGTGTCTTGTTTTTTCCAGTGCACCTGTTTCCATTAGGAAATTGGGAGTCTCCTATTTAGTCTGGCTTCCCAGTCATTGCAGTGCCGGCAATCAATGTTATCAGAGCACCTTGTTGCTTGGTTCCTGCTCCAAGTCTGCAAGTCAGCTAAGCTGAATCTTTGGCTTTTGTGTTTGTTTGGTCCAGCATGCATTTTCATATCTTGTGCGGCTGGAAGCTCTAGTGATCTGGAATTGCTACTCCGGTGTCATGAGTTGACAACGGAGTTAAGGTAATTCCAGGATGGCTGTTCAGGGTTTTGAGGTGACCGCGAAGTCCTCTTTTGTATATTCCGCTATCTAGTCAGAGTGCCTCGCTTTGCTGAATCTATATTCATACTGCGTTTGTGTTTTCCTCTTACCTAACCGTTATTATATGTGGGGGGCTACTATAACCTTTGGGGTTTCCCTGGAGGCAAGTCAGGTCTGTGTATTCCTCTATTAGGGGTAGTTAGTTCTCCGGCTGGCGCGAGGTGTCTAGAGACAACGTAGGCACACCCCCTGGCTATTTTTAGTTGCGTGTTAGGTTCAGTATCGCGGTTACCTAAGATACCATCCTTCCTAGAGCTTGTCCGTTTTTTGACTAAGTCCCTGCCATTGGGAATCATGACAGTATTGCCGGCCTAATGTATTAAGAGTATTGGCTGAAGAAAGAGAGTAAAAAGAAGTTTCTGACACTTTTTTTTTTTTTTGCTCAGAAGTTCTCCTAGCCATAATTGCAGTCTGCTGTTTTTTTTTTTTTTCTCTCCTCTTAACCCCTGAATGGCTCAGATCTCTGCTGTTGAAAAATGGATATCCAGAGTTTAGCTTCAAACCTAAATGCTCTCGCTTCTAAGGTTCAAAATATCCAAGACTATGTTATGCATGCTCCTGTGTCTGAACCCAAGATCCCTATACCCGAGTTCTTTTCTGGAGATAGATCTCGTTTTTTGAATTTTAAGCACAATTGTAAATTGTATCTTTCTCTGAGATCTAGCTCCGCTGGAGATTCCGCTCAGCAGGTTAAAATTGTTATTTCCTTGTTGCGGGGTGACCCCCAGAATTGGGCATTTGCATTGGCACCAGGGGATCCTGCGCTGCTCAGTGTGGATGCGTTTTTTCTGGCACTGGGGTTGCTCTATGAGGAACCTAATTTGGAGATTCAGGCTGAAAAGGCCTTAATAGCCCTCTCTCAAGGGCATGATGAAGCTGAAATATATTGTCAAAAATTTCGAAAATGGTCTGTGCTTACTCAGTGGAATGAGTGCGCCCTGGCGGCGAATTTCAGAGAAGGTCTCTCTGACGCCGTTAAAGATGTCATGGTGGGGTTTCCTACGCCCACAGGTCTGAATGAATCCATGACTATGGCTATTCAGATTGATCGGCGTTTACGGGAGCGCAAACCTGTGCACCATTTGGCGGTGTCTTCTGAGCAGGCACCAGAGATTATGCAATGTGATAGAATTCTGTCCAGAGGTGAACGGCAGAATTATAGGCGCAAAAATGGGTTGTGCTTCTACTGTGGTGATTCTGCTCATGTTATATCAGCATGCTCTAAACGCACAAAAAAGGTTGATAAGTCTTTTTCAATTGGCACCTTACAATCTAAGTTTATTTTGTCTGTAACTTTGATTTGCTCATTGTCATCTATCACTGTGGATGCCTATGTGGATTCTGGCGCTTCCTTGAGTCTTATGGATTGGTCCTTTGCCAGACGTTGTTGGTTTAGCCTAGAGCCTTTGGAAGTTCCTATCCCTCTGAAGGGTATCGACTCCACACCTTTGGCTAGGAATAAACCACAATTCTGGACACAAGTGACTATGTGTATGACTCCTGACCATCGGGAGGTGATTCGCTTCCTTGTGTTGCATAACTTGCATGATGTCTTAGTGCTTGGATTGCCATGGTTGCAAACTCATAATCCAGTCCTCGACTGGAAAACAATGTCTGTGTTAAGCTGGGGATGTTGGGGGGCTCATGGGGAAGTACCTTTGGTTTCCATTGCTTCATCTACTCCCTCTGAAATTCTGGCATTTTTGTCTGATTATGGTGATGTTTTTGAGGAGCCTAAACTTGGTTCTCTTCCCCCTCACCGGGATTGTGATTGCGCTATAGAATTGATTCCTGGCAGCAAGTTTCCCAAGGGTCGTTTGTTTAATCTGTCTCTGCCTGAGCATGCTGCTATGCGAGAGTATATTAAGGAGTCCTTGGAAAAGGGACATATCCGTCCATCCTCATCCCCTTTAGGAGCAGGTTTTTTTTTCGTGGGTAAAAAAGATGGCTCCCTGAGGCCCTGTATTGATTATCGCTTGTTGAATAAGATTACAGTCAAATATCAGTATCCTTTGCCACTATTGACTGATTTATTTGCTCGTATTAAAGGGGCAAAGTGGTTCTCTAAGGTTGATCTTCGGGGTGCGTATAATTTGGTGCGGATTAAGCAGGGAGATGAGTGGAAAACTGCATTTAATACGCCCGAGGGCCATTTTGAGTATTTGGTAATGCCTTTTGGTCTTTCTAATGCTCCTTCAGTCTTTCAGTCCTTTATGCACGATATTTTCCGTAAATACCTGGATAAATTTATGATTGTGTATTTGGATGATATTTTGATTTTTTCGGATGACTGGGAGTCGCATGTTCAACAGGTTAGGAAGGTTTTTCAGGTTTTGCGGTCCAATTCTTTGTTTGTAAAGGGTTCAAAGTGCATTTTTGGGGTTCAGAAGATCTCCTTTTTGGGGTATATTTTTTCCCCTTCTTCTGTTGAGATGGATCCTGTCAAGGTTCGGGCTATTTGTGATTGGACGCAGCCTACTTCCCTGAAGAGTCTTCAGAAGTTCTTGGGCTTTGCTAATTTCTATCGTCGATTTATAACTGGGTTTTCAAGTGTGGTTAGACCTCTGACTGATTTGACTAAGAAGGGTGCTGATGTTGCCAATTGGTCCTCTGCGGCTGTGGAGGCCTTTCGGGAGCTTAAGCGCCGCTTTTCTTCTGCCCCTGTGTTGCGTCAGCCTGATGTTTCGCTCCCTTTTCAGGTTGAGGTTGATGCTTCCGAGATTGGAGCATGGGCGGTTTTGTCGCAGAAAGGTCCCGATTGCTCGGTGATGAGACCATGTGCATTCTTCTCTCGAAAATTTTCGCCCGCCGAGCGAAATTATGATGTCGGTAATCGGGAGCTCTTGGCTATGAAGTGGGCATTTGAGGAGTGGCGTCATTGGCTTGAGGGTGCTAGACATCAGGTGGTGGTCTTGACTGATCACAAGAATCTGATTTACCTTGAGTCTGCCAGGCGTCTGAATCCTAGACAGGCGCGCTGGTCTTTGTTTTTCTCCCGGTTTAATTTTGTGGTTTCATACTTGCCGGGCTCGAAAAATGTGAAGGCAGATGCTCTTTCTAGGAGTTTTGAGCCTGACTCCTCTGGTGATTCTGAGCCTACGGGTATCCTTAAGGATGGAGTGATTTTGTCTGCTGTCTCCCCAGACTTGCGGCGTGCTTTGCAGGAGTTTCAGACTGATAGGCCTGATCGTTGTCCGCCTGGGAGACTGTTTGTTCCAGATGAATGGACCAGTAGAGTCATCTCAGAGGTTCATTCTTCTGTGTTGGCAGGTCACCCTGGAATTTTTGGTACCAGAGATTTGGTGGCCAGGTCCTTCTGGTGGCCTTCCCTGTCTCGGGATGTGCGTACCTTTGTACAGTCTTGTGATGTTTGTGCTCGGGCCAAGCCTTGCTGTTCTCGGGCTAGTGGATTGTTGTTGTCCTTGCCTATTCCGAAGAGGCCGTGGACGCACATCTCTATGGACTTTATCTCGGACCTCCCGGTTTCTCAGAAAATGTCCGTCATTTGGGTGGTGTGTGACCGTTTTTCTAAGATGGTTCATTTGGTACCCTTGCCCAAATTGCCTTCTTCATCGGAGTTGGTTCCTTTATTTTTTCAGAATGTGGTTCGTTTACATGGTATCCCGGAAAACATCGTTTCTGACAGGGGATCTCAATTTGTGTCCAGGTTCTGGCGAGCGTTCTGTGCCAGGATGGGCATTGATTTGTCTTTTTCGTCTGCGTTCCATCCCCAGACTAATGACCAGACGGAGCGAACTAATCAGACCTTGGAGACTTATTTGAGGTGTTTTGTGTCTGCTGATCAGGATGATTGGGTCGCCTTTTTGCCCTTGGCAGAGTTTGCCCTCAATAATCGGGCCAGTTCTGCCACTCTGGTTTCTCCTTTCTTTTGCAATTCAGGGTTTCACCCTCGTTTTTCATCTGGCCAGGTGGAATCTTCGGATTGTCCTGGAGTGGACACTGTGGTGGATAGACTGCACCAGATTTGGAGTCATGTGGTGGACAATTTGAAGCTGTCTCAGGAGAAGACTCAGCAGTTTGCTAATCGTCATCGTCGTGTGGGTCATCATCTCCGTGTTGGGGACTTGGTGTGGTTGTCTTCTCGTTTTGTCCCTATGAAGGTCTCCTCTCCTAAGTTTAAGCCTCGGTTTATAGGTCCTTATAAGATTTTGGAGATTCTTAATCCTGTATCTTTTCGTTTGGATCTACCAGCATCTTTCACCATTCATAATGTCTTCCATCGGTCGTTGTTGCGGAGGTACGAGGTACCGGTTGTTCCTTCTGTTGAGCCTCCTGCTCCTCTGCTGGTGGAGGGTGAATTGGAGTATGTTGTGGAGAAGATTTTGGACTCTCGCATTTCCAGACGGAGACTTCAGTATTTGGTTAAATGGAAGGGATACGGTCAGGAGGATAATTCTTGGGTGACTGCCTCTGATGTTCATGCTTCGGATTTGGTTCGCGCCTTTCATAGGGCGCATCCAGATCGCCCTGGTGGTTCTCATGAGGGTTCGGTGCCCCCTCCTTAAGGGGGGGTACTGTTGTGAATTCTGTTTTTGGGCTCCCTCTGGTGGTTACTGGTGGTACTGGTTGACTGGTGTCTTGTTTTTTCCAGTGCACCTGTTTCCATTAGGAAATTGGGAGTCTCCTATTTAGTCTGGCTTCCCAGTCATTGCAGTGCCGGCAATCAATGTTATCAGAGCACCTTGTTGCTTGGTTCCTGCTCCAAGTCTGCAAGTCAGCTAAGTTGAATCTTTGGCTTTTGTGTTTGTTTGGTCCAGCATGCATTTTCATATCTTGTGCAGCTGGAAGCTCTAGTGATCTGGAATTGCTACTCCGGTGTCATGAGTTGACAACGGAGTTAAGGTAATTCCAGGATGGCTGTTCAGGGTTTTGAGGTGACCGCGAAGTCCTCTTTTGTATATTCCGCTATCTAGTCAGAGGGCCTCGCTTTGCTGAATCTATATTCATACTGCATTTGTGTTTTCCTCTTACCTAACCGTTATTATATGTGGGGGGCTACTATAACCTTTGGGGTTTCCCTGGAGGCAAGTCAGGTCTGTGTATTCCTCTATTAGGGGTAGTTAGTTCTCCGGCTGGCGCGAGGTGTCTAGAGACAACGTAGGCACACCCCCTGGCTATTTTTAGTTGCGTGTTAGGTTCAGTATCGCGGTTACCTAAGATACCATCCTTCCTAGAGCTTGTCCGTTTTTTGCCTAAGTCCCTGCCATTGGGAATCACGACAATCTACGTCGATACTGTGCCCATCGCTGATTGGTCGAGGACTGGCGGCCTCGACCAATCAGAGACGCGGGATTTCCATTATGACATCATCGTCGCCATGCTGTGCCCGTCGCTGATTGGTCGAGGCCTGGCGGCCTCGACCAATCAGAGACGCGGGATTTCCAGGACAGACAGACAGACAGACAGACGGAAAAACCCTTAGACAATTATATATATAGATAGATAGATTCTGGCTTGGAGGAGAAGTTAGTTAGTCTGTCGGAGGGAGAGACAGAGGGAGGAGTCTGTCAGAGGGACAGAGCAGAGTGGAAACAGACAGTGAGAGTCTGGGAGAAGAAAGTGTGGGCCGTGCAGCCTCGTGAGGTGCTGCAGCTTCTGGAAGGAAAGAATGGAAAGCAGAACAGGTTGCAGAGAGAGTGAAGGAGGAAGAGAGGCAAAGGAGAATGAAGAGCTGGAGGGAAGCTGCGACTGAGTTTCCTCCACGCGGAAGCGCAGATACCGGTAGCCAGAAGACCGAGGTTGTGGAGGTAACTTCATGCCCCACGGCAGAAACCGGTGGACAGCTAGATTTCAAGTCACCTGTCCACCATTAACACCCGAAGGCACAGTAACACAGAGAGCCCGGCATCATCCGAGAGACCCTGTAAAAAGGCTCGAGTTACCTGTCATGCGGGTTAGTGTGCTACCTAAGGGGGGACAGAGAGAAAGTGAGGACCTTGTGAGAGGCCTAAGGCAGCAAGGGACTACAACATAGTGCATAGAGGGAGGCTTCCAACCCCACCTGGCTAGGGGGATCCCTGAGTCGCTTGCAAGCCGGCCGGACCATATCAGCACCTGTGATCCGGTACCCTGGACTGTGACTGCCTTGCACCAGTAGAGAGGTAAAGAGACTGCAACCTTGTGTTCTCTTTTTCTTTCTACTCCATCCACCATCTTTCCCTACTACACCGGGAGCCCTGGGGACCCCAACTTCACTTGTGGGAAGCCATACCATCCTTGCTGCAGTACCATAACTCCCCAGAGGACCCCTTTAAGCAGCGTCGGTCACCTCTGACCGAATACCACAGGTTGCGTCACGAACAAACTTTATTCAACAGTCCCTTTAAAGACCTTCCCCTTTAATTTGGATGCCCAGGACCACGGACTGGGTCACTACCACCGTGACACATCCCTTTAACCCCTTCATGACCTTGGGATTTTCCGTTTTTCCGTGTTCGTTTTTTACTCCCCTCCTTCCCAGAGCCATAACTTTTTTATTTTTCTGTCAATGTGGCCATGTGAGGGCTTATTTTTTGCGGGACGAGTTGTACTTTTGAACAACATCATTGATTTTAGCATGTCATGTATTAGAAAACGGGAAAAAAATTCCAAGTGCGGTGAAATTGCAAAAAAAGTGCAATCCCACACTTGTTTTTTGTTTGGCTTTTTTGCTAGGTTCACTAAATGCTAAAACTGACCTGCCATTATGATTCTCCAGGTCAGTACGAGTTCATAGACACCTGACATGACTAGGTTATTTTTTACCTAAGTGGTGAAAAAAATTCCAAACTTTGCTAAAAAAAAAATAAAATTGTGCCATTTTCCGATGTCTCATGACCTGGGGTCGGGTGAGGGCTTATTTTTTTGCATGCTGAGCTGGCGTTTTTAATTATTCCAATTCGGTGCAGATACGTTCTTTTGAACGCCCGTTATTGCATTTTAATGCAATGTTGCGGCGACCAAAAAAACGTAATTCTGGCGTTTCGAATTTTTTTCTCGCTACGCCGTTTGGCGATCAGGTTAATGCTTTTTTTTATTGATAGATCGGGCGATTCTGAACGCGGCGGTACCAAATATGTGTAGGTTTGATTTTTTTTTTATTGATTTATTTTGAATGGGGCGAAAGGGGGGTGATTTAAATTTTTATATTTTTTTTTATTTTTTTCACTTTTTTTTAAACTTTTTTTTTTTACTTTTGCCATGCTTCTATAGCCTCCATGGGAGGCTAGAAGCAGGCACAACCCGATCGGCTCTGCTACATAGCAGCGATCTGCTGTTCGCTGCTATGCAGCAGAAAATCAGGTGTGCTGTGAGCGCCGACCACAGGGTGGCGCTCACAGCTACCGGGGATCAGTAACCATAGAGGTCTCAAGGACCTCTATGGTTACTATTCTGCAGCATGGCCGACCTCCGATCATGTGACGGGGGTCAGTGATGCCATCATTTCCGGCCGCCCGGCCGGATGCGGTAGTTAAATGCCGCTGTCTGCGTTTGACAGCGGCATTTAACTAGTTAATAGGCGCGGGCAGATCGCGATTCTGCCCGCGCCTATTACGGGCACATGTCAGCTGTTCAAAACAGCTGACATGTCCCGGCTTTGATGCGGGCTCACCGCCGGAGCCCGCATCAAAGCGGGGGTTCTGACCTCGGACGTACTATCCCGTCCGACGTCAGAAAGGGGTTAAGTACCGGCCCGGTACCGAGTACCCTAGACCCTGGCTGGGCGCTCCAGTACTAGTACAGGTGCTTCTCACAGAATTAGAATATCATCAAAAAGTTAATTTATTTCAGTTCTACAATACAAAAAGTGAATCTCATATATTATATATATTACACACAGAGTGATCTATTTCACGTGTTTATTTCTGTTAATGTAATATAATACTGCTCCTATGTACAAGAATATAACTACTATAATACTGCTCCTATGTACAAGAATATAACTACTATAATACTGCTCCCATGTACAAGAATATAACTACTATAATACTGCTCCTATGTACGAGAATATAACTACTATAATACTGCTCCTATGTACAAGAATATAACTACTATAATACTGCCTGTATACACAAGAATATAACTACTATAATACTGCTCCCTATGTACTAGAATATAACTACTATAATACTGCTCCCTATGTACTAGAATATAACTACTATAATACTGCCTCTATGTACAAGAATATAACTACTATAATACTGCCCCTACGTACAAGAATATAACTACTATAATACTGCTCCTATGTACAAGAATATAACTACTATAATACTGCCTGTATATACAAGAATATAACTACTATAATACTGCTCCCTATGTACTAGAATATAACTACTATAATACTGCTTCTATGTACAAGAATATAACTACTATAATACTGCTCCTATGTACAAGAATGTAACTACTATAATACTGCTCCTATGTACAAGAATATAACTACTATAATACTGCTCCTATATACAAGAACATAACTACTATAATACTGCCCCCTATGTACAAGAATATAACTACTATAATACTGCCCCCTATGTACAAGAATATAACTACTATAATACTGCTCCTATGTACAAGAATATAACTACTATAATACTGCTCCCTATGTACTAGAATATAACTACTATAATACTGCCTCTATGTACAAGAATATAACTACTATAATACTGTCCCTGTGTACAGGAATATAACTACTATAATACTGCCCCTGTGTACAAGAATATAACTACTATAATACTGCTCCCTATGTACAAGAATATAACTACTATAATACTGCCCCTATGTACAAGAATATAACTACTATAATACTGTCCCTGTGTACAGGAATATAACTACTATAATACTGTCCACTCTGGCTGAAGACGGTTGCATACAGGTAGGAGATGCTCCTCTTGCCTCCATAGTTGCTCATTAGTCTGTCTGCATGGATCCCGGGGTATGGCGGTGTTCCCCTGCCTGCTGTCCATTGCCTTGGGCCAGGTGCTCACCTCTCCTCATGGCAGCGATTGCTCTGCATGCATCTCCGGTAATTAATACACATCGTGGATCCGCTGTGGAATAGTCGCTGGCAGCTACAGTAAATTCCCTCTCAGTCCAGCAGAAATCTCTTCCGTAAAGTATAATCGGTGATTGATGGATCGGACACGTGACGGTGTGAACATGCGGATGATGAGAGGATCCAGCCGCCTCCCTTATAAATAATTGTCATTAAAGTGCTTTTTCTCTTTCCATCTCTTCTGATTTTCCCCATTGGCAGTCACCAGATGTTGTGTACGAAATGAGAGATAAATATCCCGGTGCGGCGGCAGGACGCAACCAGCTGTTTATTACTCGGAGATTCTGATGATTTGTATGTTACAGAAGCGAAGAGTCTCAGACTTTTATCTAACCGGCATTAGCATGTCTGAGAAAGTTTACTCTGCTCATTCACATTTATCTCCCATCCTGGGAAAGTTGGGTTCACACTATTAAATTCCCATAGGGAAAATTTAAGAGTTTCTCAGACCCCTGAATGCCAAATCTTTGCTTGGGATCTGTTACCTAAGGACAATCACTAAAATGGATGGAAAAAGTGCTGAATGGAAGGAGAACAGCATGAGGAAGACCCCTGGAAGCATCTCCACTGGAGCAATGGTGTCACACTTCTACTCCACTTTAAGGACGGACGATAAATCATTCTAAACCGAGACGAGAAATTGCATTTTACACGGAAAAAAAAACATTTTGGGAAGCAGTGGGCCTCCACGACAAGTACAGGGTATGCACTATGTTCAAGGTCTTCCAAAAATTAGAAGGAGGCCCTCCAAAACACCCTGCAACACACATAGAGTCCGGCCTCAGAAAACAAGTTCATTTAGAAGGAGTGGGACTTCTATGGCCAACAAGGAATCATGGTTTCGGGACAATTACTCAGGGTACAGCTGGCACAACAAGGACCTTAAGGCATCCGACTTCAGTTTTCCTCCAGCTAAGGTGAGCAGCAGTTCCTCCTGTGTCGGCTCGGGGCATCAGGCAGCCCCAAGGCTTCAAAGAGATTGAAGCAGGGGTTTCAAAACACTTTGTTATCTCCATGGAGATCTATGCCAATGAAAATTCATGAATCATGTGGGGGAAACTTTTCCAATCCATCCTGGTGGAAACTTCTTCAACCCATCGTGGGGAAGGATCATCACAAGACCGCTGTCCATTTATTCACACGAGTTGCATTGGGGCCTTTCATAGTATGAATGCATCTTTATTTTTGTTTGGCACGGAGTTGAGGAAAATCTGATGCTCACAGGCCGCAGTCACTGCTCCCTCCCTGCTTAAGTTAAGTCCTTGGGTTTTTAGTGCCGCAGGGGCAATAATAATATGAGGCGAATCCAACTGTCCAGTGAAAAGGCTGACTTCTCAAAATGATCAAGCCCTGGAATGGCCAAGATTTCTCAACCCCTCTGGATGACAGCAGTGGAAAATAAAGTCAATTCAAATGTTCTTTAAATTTTGGAGTGCCATCAGGCGACCCTCACTCATAAAATTTGGAGGGTCATCAGGCAGCCCTTACTCATAAAATTTGGAGGGCCATCAGGTGGCCCTCACTCATACCTTTGACGGCCAGCAGGCGGCCCTCACACAAACAAATTTGGGACCAGCAGGCGGCCCTCACGCTAAATTCATATTCATGGCTACATATTTTATTTTAAAAAATAACACCATACAGTTTGCAGGTGGGAGCAGACCAAACACTATAATCCACGAGACCTAGCTTCCTGTCTTACTTTGCATGGGGGCATGGGACAACACTCTTGAAGCCAAAATGAAAGGTGGTCGGTTGGAGGGCAGATAATGCTTCCAGTCTGTTTCCCACCACCGCCATATCTTAAACACAGTGCAGTCTCACTAGTCAAGGATCTATACCACATAATCCTCAACCTGATCCTCCTTCCTGCCACCATGGCGAGTTCCAGGTCACAAGTGATCCCACACTCGGACACTCCAATGAGCTAGGCTTTACAATTCCAATTAATTTGATCCTGGCCTCTTGCCCTAAATGTTTTAAGAGGGACATGAGGAGATCATGTATAGTAATGCCCAAATAGGTGGCTCAGTGGTTAGCAATGCAGCCTTGCCGCGCTGGAGCCCTGGGTTCAAGTCCCACCAAGGACAACATCTGCAAAGAGTTTGCATGTTCTCCCCGTGTTTGCGTGGGCTTCCTCTGGGTACTCCGGTTTCCTCCCACATTCCAAAGACATACTGATAGGGAATTTAGATTGTGAGCCCCATCGGGGACAGTGATGATAATATGTGTAAGCTGTAAAGCGCTGCGGAATATGTTAGCGCTATATAAAAATAAAGATTATTATTATTATTATTAGAAGAAGACAACGGTGTGCAACAGCAATTAGTGTCTCAAGCAGTCAATGATGATGAGACACAGTTGCCAAAAAGTGATGTTGATAAGTTAACAAGTCAGCGGTGGCGGGGATCAGTACCATCCGCAACAGGCAGGAAGAGGCAGAGGGGTGGCCACAGAGGGAGATGGTGGACAACTTTTCGATAGAGCACCCACATGCGACAAGTTCCAAAGCTTAGAGTTGGATGTTAATTTTTTTTCTGGTGTACTGTATTCAAGGTTTGTTCTTTTTCTTGTCCTCCTTTTGTAATAAAAAAAATCCCTCCTTCAGCCCATATCCCTACACCAAATGCAGCTAACAGCGGTATTAATAGGGAATAGAATAGAATAGATGTAGTCGTCTAAAGGAATTTTGTTTTGTGCAGCAAGGAACGTAAGCCAATAATCACTGCCTAAATTCCTCTAATACACTATCCGTGCTCCAGAAGCTAGCTCTACAATAATAACAGCTAAGAACGATATTATTAGAGATATGTATATTGGAATTAGCCCTGAAAAGGAATTTATTTTAACATACCACCAGCAAGGACTATAAGGCAATAATCCCTGACTAGATGCCTCTAATATACTATCCTTTTTCCAGCAGCTAACCCTACACTAATTGCAGCTAAGAGCGGTATTGTTATAGAATAGAATCTATTTAAATTGTCTCTGAAAGGGCTTTTGGCTGTACTTGACATGGTAACACCCATGACTGTAAGGACATAATCCCTCAAATTCAGTGTCCCTGCTTCAGCAGCTAACCCTACACTGATTGCAGATAAGAGTAGTACTATTAGGGTTTGTGCACACGTCAGGATTTCTTGCAGAAATCCGCATTTTTTTTTGCATTTTTTTAGCATTTTGCAAGCGAAATTAGCTTGCAGAATGCTAAAGTTTTCCAAGCGATCTGTAGCATCGCTTGGAAAACTGACAGGTTAGTCACACTTGTCAAACATAGTGTTTGACAAGTGTGACCAACTTTTTACTATAGATGCTGCCTATGCAGCATCTATAGTAAAAGATAGAATGTTTAAAAATAATTTAAAAAAATAAAAAAAATGGTTGTACTCACCTGCAGACAGCGGATCTCCTCAGCGGCGTCCGTTCCTATAGATGCTGTGTGTGTTCAGGACCTTCCATGACATCGCGGTCACAAGACCGCGACGTCATCGCAGGTCCTTCACCGCACACCAGCTATAGGAACCGAAGCGGCAGCATGCACCTGAGAGGTGGGAAGACTCCGGAGGCCATCGAAGGTGAGTATATGACTATTTTTTATTTTAATTCTTTTTTTTTACCAATTATATGGTGCCCAGTCCGTGGAGGAGAGTCTCCTCTCCTCCACCCTGGGTACCAACCGCACATAACCTGCTTACTTCCCGCATGGTGTGCACAGCCCCATGCGGGAAATAAGCAGATCAATGCACTCCTAGGTGTGCGGAATCCCCGCAATTCCGCATTTTTAATGAACATGTTGCTTTTTTTTCCACGATATGATTTTTTCGCGGAAAAAAATGCAACATTTGCACAAAAAATGCGGAATACACTGTAAATAATAGGAGGCATATGTTAGCATTTTTTTCGCATTTTTATCACGTTTTTATAGCGAAAAAATGCGAAAAAAATGCAAAAAATACTGAACGTGTGCACATGGCCTTATAGGATAGAATCTATTTGAATTAGTCCTGAAAAGGACTGTTGGTTTAACGTAGCAGCACCAAGGACTGTAAAGCAATGAACCCTGCCTAAATGCCTTTAATACACTATCCCTACACCAGCAGCTATCCCTACACTAATTGAACCTAAGAGGGGTACTAATCCCTGACTAGATGCCTCCAATATGCGATCCCTACTCCAGCAGCTAACCCTACACTAATTGAACCTAAGAGGGGTACTAATCCCTGACTAGATGCCTCCAATATGCGATCCCTACTCCAGCAGCTAACCCTACACTAATTGAACCTAAGAGGGGTACTAATCCCTGACTAGATGCCTCCAATATGCGATCCCTACTCCAGCAGCTAACCCTACACTAATTGTAGCTGAGAGTAGTATTATTATAGAAAAGAATATATTTGAATTAGCACTGAAAAGGACTGTTGGTTTAATGTTGCATCAGCAGATACTCTAACGCTATAACACTCTGTCCCTTCTCCAGCAGAAACTCTCCCTAACACACTAAAGTTTGAGGTCCGTACAGAAAATAGTATCCGTGCACGTACCCAGAACACGAACTTCTCCAGGAAATCTGTGTTACTGTTTGGGTTTGGCACCCTGAACATTAGCTGTTTCCCATGCTGTCATCTGTGTGACAGTGCAAGAAACACCAGCAGCTCTGCTTGGCAGTAAGTCAGTTACCACCGATCAGAGAGCTGTGGTTCCCATGCTGTCAGATATGAGCCAGCAGCTGTGACCAGCGGTAAAAAGGTTACTGCCAGTCACACGCATTCCCTGATGAGAGTACTACTCTCATCAGCATATGCCTGCTGTCGCTGATAGCAGCGAGAGCATGTGTACAAAGATGAGTATATTTATAAGCCGGTGCAAAAAATAAGTAATCAAAAATAAAGGGACTTGGGGGTCTCTTCTATTTTTGATAACCAGTGCAGTCAAAACCAAGAGCTGGGGGCTGCAACTCTCAGCTGTCAGCTTTATCATGGCTGGTTATCAAGAATAGAGGGGTCTTCACATAGTTTTTTTTAAATTAAAAAAAAACGGAGTTCCCCCTCCCATTTTGACACCCAGCCAAGCTAAAGCACAGAGCTGGTATTCTCATATTGGGAAGGGATCATAGATATTGGCCCTCCCCAGCCTAAAATTAGCAGCACTGGCGCTTTGGTTGGCTCTTCCCACTTGCCCTGATTTGGGGTTCATGTCAGCTGTTTTTTTGGCCAGCCAAATACAGTAATTCCAGTAGCAAATATAGCTACGGCATTACCATGAATGGCAGGCAATCCTCGCATGTTTAGTGGCTGAAACTCAACCGTGAAACATGTGGGGTGAGGAATCGAGCATGGTGCCCAAGTACTCGTATAGTCAATTGAGTAGCCAGCATCTTAAGCACCACTATGCTCGATCAAGTACCGAACATTCTCGCCCATCATTAGTAACTAGCACCCAGAGCAAATCAAGTGTTTTGTGCTTGTGAACTGTTAGCACTCCCTGTGTCTCCATCACCAGTGCAATATTAAGTTTCTTATTTCGCAAACAAATGTGTCATATTTTGAGTAAAATTATAATTTGACCTTCTAGCATTTTCTGCTTTTTCTGAAATCAGACATAAATGTTATTAGTTATACCCTATCCGAAGCCTAACCCTAGCCCTAAACTTAACTTTAAATCTAACCCTAGCCAGATACTTAACAATAGCTCTAAACCTAGGCCTAACTCTAGGCCTAACCGTAGCTCTAACCCAACTCTAACCCTAGCAACAACATTAGCCCTAACCCTAGACCTACCACTAGCTCTAACCTTAACCTTATATCTAACCCTAGCCCAATCTTAGCTCTAGCACTAGCTCTAGCTGTAACCCTAGCCTTAACAAAAAAAACCTCTAACCTTATTCTTAGTTTGTGTTAGAAAAAGTGTAAAAACATAAAAGCAACTCTTTTTAATGAATGAAGATTGTTTTGAATTGTGGTCACGTGGTTTAATATTGTCTTGACTAAATGAACTACTCAATTCCTGTAATCTCAGTTGCTTCCTATGCTGAGTGCATGTCATCAGGGCAAAATCACCAGGGGATGTGAACTTTTGATCAGGGTCATTTGGATGTTTTGGGTTGTCATTATGATTTAAAAAGAGAAAACACAGTAGTTTGGCAATAAATGGCTTCACCCAAACACGAACCAAGAGTGGGGAAAAAGTTTTGGTGTTATCATTCATATTTTCTAAAAAAAAAGGCCAAGAAAGCCAAGGTTCCGCAAGGGTAAGTAAACTTTTGAGCAAAACTGTATATATATATATATATATATATATATATATATATATATATATATATATATATATATATATATTATGTGCCGTACCAACTAGTGGTGTAAGGAGGAAAAGGTGTGTATCGTACAGACAGAAGTCTGCTGCCATCTGAATCCAGGACAGGTGGCTGGGGCTTGTAGTCCAACAAACCTGTATTTTTAGTAAAGGGATGAATTTAGGGTTATCCAGAAGTGATGGGTGGGACTGGTTAACCACATACCTCCCAAGGGGTGTGCTCCTGTAAAGACAGGAAGGTCGTATTTGTTTCCTGTGTGCAGCACATGGAGGACAGTCCATGTGTGACACTGGAGCTGGCTGGAGCTCCTGAAGGTCCAGGAGACACGAAGGGTGTGGACTGCAGACAGAAGCCAGAGGAAGCCAGGCTGGGAAAACCTGTGGTGCTGTTAGGCTACGTTCACATTTGCGGTGTGCGCCGCAGCGTCGGGCGCCGCAGCGTCGCCGCATGCGTCATGCGCCCCTATATTTAACATGGGGGCGCATGGACATGCGTCGCACTTGCGTTTTGCGCCGCATGCGTCGCTGCGGCGCCCGCGTCTGGGCGCAGAGGACGCAGCAAGTTGCATTTTTGCTGCGTCCAAAATCAATTAAAAAAAGGACGCATGCGGCGCAAAACGCAGCGTTGTGCATGCGTTTTGCTGCGTTTTTGTTTGCGTTGTGCGCTGCGGCGCCGACGCTGCGGCGCACAACGCAAATGTGAACGTAGCCTTAGCCAGATAACCCAGAGCCTGGGGCATGGTGTTCTGACGGATGTCAGGCATTTGAACCGTGTATATGGAACCAGACTGGAATGGACTGTTTGTGGGCTCTTCACGGTTCATATAGCCTACCATGCGTTATAGAGAGGTTTATGATGCTATAATAATCCAGAGTTTAGACTTGTTTAAATGAGAATCTGCTCAGAGTTGAACATTGCCGCCAAACGAGTATACCCCAACCCGCTAGTGATCGCTATATCACTATAAATATATATATACTGCTCAAAAAAATAAAGGGAACACTTAAACAACAGAATATAACTCTAAGTAAATCAAACTTCTGTGAAATTAAACTGTCCACTTAGGAAGCAACACTGACAATCAATTTCACATGCTGTTGTGCAAATGGAATAGACAACAGATGGAAATTACTGGCAATTATCAAGACACAATAAAGAAGTGGTTCCGCAGGTGGGGACCACAGACCACATCTCAGTACTGCTTTCCGGCTGATGTTTTGGTCACTTTTGAATGTTGGTTGTGCTTTCACACTCGTGGCAGCATGAGACGGACTCTACAACCCACACAAGTGGCTCAGGTAGTGCAGCTCATCCAGGATGGTACATCAATGCGAGCTGTGGAAAGAAGGTTTGCTGTGCCTGTCAGTGTAGTGTCCAGAGGCTGGAGGCGCTACCAGGAGGCAGGCCAGTACACCAGGAGACATGGAGGTGGCCGTAGGAGTGCAAAAACCCAGCAGGACCACTACCTCAGCCTTTGTGCAAGGAGGAATAGGAGGAGCACTGCCAGAGCCCTGCAAAATGACCTCCAGCAGGCCACAAATGTGTATGTGCCTGCACAAACCGGTAGAAACCGACTCCATGATGATGGTCTGAGTGCCCGATGTCCACAGATGGGGTTGTGCTCACAAAACCGTGCAGGACGCTTGGCATTTGCCATAGAACACCAGGATTGGCAAATTCGCCACTGGCGCCCTGTGCTCTTCACAGATGAAAGCAGGTTCACACTGAGCACATGTGACAGACGTGACAGAGTCTGGAGACGCAGTGGAGAGCGATCTGTTGTCTGCAACATCCTTCAGCATGACCAGTTTGGCAGTGGGTCAGTAATGGTGTGGGGTGGCATTACTTTGGAGGGCCGCACAGCCCTCCATGTGCTCCCCAGAGGTAGCCTTAGTGCCATTAGGTACTGAGATGAGATCCTAAGACCCCTTGTGAGACCATATGCTGGTGCGGTTGGACTTGGGTTCCTCCTAATGCAGGACAATGCCAGACATCCTGTGGCAGGAGTGTGTCAGCAGTTTCTGTAAGATGAAGGCATTGAAGCTATGGACTGGCCCGCTCGTTCCCCAGACCTTAATCCGATTGAACACATCTGGGACATCATGTCTCGCACCATCCACCAACGTCACGTTGCACCACAGACAGTCCATGAGTTGGCGAATGCTTTAGTCCAGGTCTGGGAGGAGATCCCTCAGGAGACCATCCGCCGCCTCATCAGGAGCATGCTCAGGCATTGTAGGGAGGTCATACAGGCACGTGGAGGCCACACACAATACTGAGCATCATTTCCTTGTCTTGAGGCATTTCCACTGAAGTTGGATCAGCCTGCAATTGGATTTTCCACTTTGATTTTGAGCGTCATTCCAACTCCAGACGTCCATGGGATATTAGTTTTGATTTACATTGATCATTTTTAGGTTTTATTGTTCTTAACACATTCCACTATATAATGAATAAAGATTTACAACTGGAATATTTCATTCAGTGATATCTAGGATGTGGGATTTTAGTGTTCCCTTTATATTTTTGAGCAGTATATATATGTATATATAATATTAATCTTTTCTAATTGTTTAACACGACAAACCCTGTGCGTATTTTTCCTTCTCTATATGTTTTTTTTCTTGCCCACCTTTTTAATTAACTCTCGGAAGATGCTAATTAGACTTAGCAGGCTTTTAATTAGAAATGCAGTATTTAATGACTGCGACATAACCCTTTCACTGCCCAGCATCCTTCGTAGGTTCATTATACCGCCTGCCCTGTGTTCCCTCACTTACAGCCTTTAATTAATAGTTTCCAGTATCAGACGGTAATTGTGAGTATAATCGGCAGAGAGAACTGGCTGCTGATCAAACGCGCCCTACACAACCCGGAATAATGCCGAGTGCTGTGTATCCTCACCATGGATTTATATGCATCCTGCAATCATTTTTATGGCCTGGGTATCTGGCACATTCTTCCAGACGCTGCAGCCTTTACGAAGACTACTCCTCGGGGGACTAAGCGAAAGGATAAAGATACCTTATTCTACTTTAATACAAGTATCTTGGGCTAGAAATAATTTTTGCAATTGGTCTTAATTGAAATGTTTTCATCTTTTGGCTTTTTGCAGGCTCTTTGTTTCCAGGCATATTGATGGCTGCAGAATGAGCTAACTGAGAAACCATCTGTGAGATTGTTTTGATGGGAGAGTTGATAACGTTTATCTTCCTTCTGAGCTCATCTCGGGTGATACATGTGTAGAAAGTTCAGCTCAACTTTCATGTGAAAGAAGTTCAGAAAAATATAAAAGATTCCTAAACTCACCTGATCTATTGTATCATAGTCCTGCTCACACAGGATCCAAAATGCACTGTAATGAGCTCTGCACCATCTGGATAAAACCTCTTGTGGTGGTAACAGGGACCTGCAACATTTTCCAGGCTGTTATCTGCTGTGCAGTTGCTGCATGCTCACATTGCTTTTGGCAGCTCCACATTTGCTTTCCTTACACATGCAACAAGAACTACGAAGTGCAAGGCATCTTTGGACTTTATAGATTAGCGATCTCTTTCTCTATGGTTTTAGGTATCACGTCATAATCAAAAAGTAACAAGTAAGAAGTAACTGCCTAGTTCTGCTATTCAAAAGCGCTGGATTAACTGTTCATCAGCAAGTGTCACCACCTCTATAAAAGCAGAAGTTCTGGCAGTTTGCTGGTCTGGAGCATTCAGGCATTTCTTAACGTAACACCAAAGAGGAAAGTTATCAGGAATGACCTTAGAGAAGCAATTGTTGCTGCCCATCAATCTGGGATGGATTAAAAGGCAATTTCCAAACTATTTGGAACCCACTATTCTTAAGTAAGAAAAATTATTTAAAAATGTAAAACCTTCCAGAGAGTTGACAGTTTTCCCAGCAGTGGACGTCCAAGCAAATTCATCCCCAAAGTCAGTATAGCCGGTGAAATGAAAAAAAAAAATCCAAGAGCTACAGCTCAGACTCTAAAGGCCTCAGTTAGCATGTTAAATGTTCAAGTTCATGACAGTACAACTAGAAAAAGACTGAACATTTATAATTTGCTTGAAAGCATCACAGGAGGAAGCTTCTTCTTTCTGCAAAGAACATGGGAACACGTCTAAAGTTGGCAAAACTGCATCTGAGCAAACCACACAATTTTTTAAACAAACAGGCAAGAATAAAATGGAGATGTATGGCTATAATGTATAGCACCATGTTTGGCAAAATTAACATTCAAATAATAACAATAAACTTGGAAAGTCAAGGAAGTCTTTATCTAATGTCAATGTTCTGGGAGCCACTACGTAAGCTTTTTCTGCAATTCTGGTCACCGGGTTTTCCTGCTGGACCGCAAGTTTCTCTCTGAAATAGTCTATCAAAGTCCATTGAGCCTCCCATGCACCAACCTGTACCATACAGGATAGCTGGAAGTGATGGTCCAAATGCAATGTCCTTCTGCAATTGCAGACGTGTCCCTCCTGAGTCAGTCTCCTTACTGCTCTTCTCAGCTTGACTGTTGACGGAAGTCTCCTAGGATTATGACAGGGTGGACTGGGCCTCAGTTCTTCATGGGCAATGTCTGGTTTCTTGAGCTTTACTGGCATGGGGCATGAAGCGTAGGTGGAACTCAGAGTCCTCCTGTGCAGAATCCCGGCTTTGTCAGTCGATGGCTAACACCTTGATGGCATACGTAGACTTTCCGCTGAAGCCTGTTATCCTGGCTTCAGCCACATCCCTGGAGCGCGTCTACTCCACTCTCTTCATTGATGCCAAATCTGTCTGCGGTTTGGGGTGCAGTGCTTTCATATCAAGGAAGTCCTTCCTGTGGCCACCTGATCAGGTGCAGCACACAAAGTCGCTACCCGTGCAAATCTTCCAGCACAAGTTGGTTCCTCTTGATTTCGCCTGGCCAGCAGAAGGCAGTCTCTCCTCATTAGTGGCACATCCTGAAAGGGCTCTTCAGGGAATTCACTGCTTCTTATTAGAGATACATTAACAGCTGGACATTGGTCCAGAGACCATGCGGATAGTGTCATGAAAATGCATTCATGAGGGAACATAAAAGTGACCTAGGAGCTGTTTTTCAATGTGACAACACCAGGACACATGTTACTGATGCTACAGTGAGCATCCTGTATGGCCTAACTGTGCTCCCATGACTGCAGCATCTCCAGACTTGTCTCCCATTGAGCACATCTGACACATCATTGGTTGGTGATCACACAGCAGCTGCCAGCAGCGGATCTTGATGATTTGCCCAAGTACATTCAGTGTGACAGAATATTCATCAGATGACCATTAGTAACTTCATTGATAACAGCAGAGGCTGGATGTGTGCGGATTTCTGCACATGGTGATTTTTTTTGCTTTTTTTTTGTTGTTTTCTGTTTTAGCCAGAAAGGCTGCATTTATTTTTCCTTCTTGTTGGTTTATGCCACATAACAATAACCAACCAAAGATTTAAAGAGACTGTGTTCCTATTTTCTACCTCTGCATACCGCCATGTGAGTTGAACTACCAAGATAAAGAAAAACTGAAATATCACATGGTCATAAGTATTCAGACCCTTTGCTCAGTATTGAGTAGAAGCACCTTTTGAGCTAGTACAGCCATGAGTCTTCTTGGGAATGATGCAACAGGGTTTGGACCAAATAATGGAAACACCTGGAAACATCAACAAAAGTTAGTTTAATATGGTGTAGGTCCACCTTTTGTGACGATTACAGCCTCAATTCTCCAAGGTATGGATTCATACAAGGTGTGAATTGTTTCCAAAGGAATTTTAGCCCATTCTGCAGTTAAAACACCCTCCAGTTCTTTGAGCGACGATGGCGGCGGAAATCGACGTCTAACTTGAATCTCTAAAATCGACCATGAATGCTCAATAATGCTGAGGTCTGGGGATTGTGGGGCCAGATGAGATGCTCAACTTCATTAGAATGTTGCTCGTGCCATGCGTTAACGATTCTAGCTGTATGAATTGGTGCATTATCATCCTGAAAGATGGCGTTCCCCTCCGGGAACAGTGCTTGAACCACTGGATGCACTTGGTCGTCCAAAATGCCTAAATAATCTCGGCTGTTAATTCTTCCATGAAGGGATATCATTGGCCCAGCGGATCTCCATGAAATAGCACCCCAGATCATCACAGAACCTCCGCCATGTTTTACGGTTGGGAGAAGGCAGTCTGGATGGAATGCTTCTTTCGGCTGTCTCCAAACGTAGACTCGGCCGGAGGTCGGAAATAGGGTAAACGATGATTCGTCTAAGAGTATCACATGTTTCCACTGCTCGAGGGACCAATTCTGGAGGTTTCTACTGGAGCGCCCCCACATACAAGGGCAATGGGGTACTCGGCACCGGGTCCTTCGGTTCGGGGGATGTCACGGTCGCCTGACCCGGTCCGTGGCCCTTTGAGGGGCGCCCAATAAAAGGGGAAAGTTTGTACAGTGATCGTGACGCCACCTTTGGTATTTGGTCAGGGTGACCGACGCTGCTTAAGGGTCCGCTGGGGTGATGTTATGGCAGCAAGATGGTATACCTTCCCACAGGTGAAGTGTATCCCCAGGGCTTCCCAGAAGTGTAGATGGTGATGGTAGAAGTTGTGAGGCGCAGGAAATAACGAGGACACAAGGTTGCAGTCTCTTTACCTTTTACTGAAGGCTTTAGTGTCCACAGTCCAAGGCACTGGATCTCCTTATTCAGGTGGAATGCAATAGCCTTCCTATGCGCACAGTAACACAGTAGGTCCTCACTTGCTTAAGCTCTAATGAAGTCCTCACTGCTGTTACTCTTCTCTCTGTTCCCCGTGGTCGGATAGAACAAAACCCGTATGACAGAATGGCCTGAGGCTTGTTTATAGGGACCCTAGAGATGCCCCGACCCCCACAATTTGCCACCGTGTCGTCTTAGGTATTTTAGGTCAGGCAGCTAACTTGGAATTGACTGTCCTGCCAGTCTCTTAAGTAATGGCGTAGAGCACTTTACTCCCTTGGTATTCTGGCTACCGGAACGCGCACCAGAAGGATGCGTCTACTATCCTCTCTGGTATCCACTTGTTGCTATGCCTTCGTTTCTCACTCACTAGAACATGCTTCCTTTCAATGTCTCTTTCTTTGGATGCTGCCGCATGGGGTGCAGGCGCAGCTCCGTGGACCCGCTTCTTCCTCAGACCGTAGTCTGGATCTGGCTGGGCCTTGCTCCAGCCATCTAGGCCTGGAGACCTCTCTCTCTGGGTCTCCAACCAGGAACTCCGTCTGATGCTCACTGGATGGAATCCAGCTCGCTTCTCTCTACTTCCTAACCAACCCACCAGTTTTACTTAACTGTGAGGAGTGGCCTAATAGAAAGAACCTTTGCTCCCCCCTAGTGGACTGGAGTGTGAAGTGTGTGGTGTGGCTGTGATACCTGAACAGGAGATCTCCTTTATTACCTTAAGACGTAATATCACTCCCCCTGGTGGAAGGACGATATTACTGCAACGACCAGGACTCTGGGGCGCTGCACTACACCACTCTAAATGCTTGGAAATATTTGTCATTGAGAGCAGAGGTTTTCTAATTGCAGCTCTTCCGTGGAATCCAGATTTGTGCAGCTCAAGACAAACAGTTTTCATAGAAACTGGGTTCTGTAGGTGTTCATTGAGCTCAGCAGTGATTTTCGGAGCTGTGGTCTTGCGATCCTCTCTCACAATTCGCTTTACAGTCCGACCGTCTCGCTCAGTTAACCTTGACTTTCGGCCGGACCTGTGCTTTGCTGCGGACATTTTTCCTTCTCTTTCAAACGCAGTCATTTCTTTGGAGACAATACCTCTTGACACGCCAAGCATTCGGGCACTTTCTGTTACACTAGCACCTGTCATACGAGCACCAACAATTTGGCCTCTTTGAAAATCCGAGAGGTCTGCCATTGGTATCAAGTTCTCATCAAGGTTCTTACAATTCTGCAAAACAAACAGTTAATTTACATACACATATCACATAACACAAATAATCCACTACAAAACATTACCATATGTCACGGTTTGCATGTTTATCACATGTTCGAAGATTATGATGCCAAAACGTTAGGTGTTTCCATTATTTGGTCCAACCCATGCAACAATTTTTTCCCCCTGGGGATCCTCTGTCATTCTTCCTTGCAGATTCTCTCCAGTTCCATCAGGTTGGATGGTGAACGTTGGTGGCCAGCCATTTTCAGGTCTCTCCAGAGATGCTCAATTGGGTTTTGGTCAGGGCTCTGTCTGGGCTAGTCAAAAATGGTCACAGAGTTGTTCTGAAGCCACTCCTATGTTATTTTAGATGTGTGCTTAGGGTCATTTTCTTCTTGGAAGGTGAACCTTCGGCCAGGTCTGAGGTCCAGAGCATTCTGGAAGAGGTTTTCATCCATGATATCTTTGTACTTGCCGCATTCATGTTTCCTTCAACAGCAACCAGTCGTCTTGTCTCTGCAGCTGAAAAACACCCCCATAGCATGATGCTGCCACCACCATGTTTCACTGTTGGGATTGTATTGGGCAGGTGATGAGCAATGCCTGGTTTTCTCCACACATACCACTTAGAATAATCACCAAAAAGGTCTATCTTCATCTCATCAGACTAGAGAATCTTATTTCTCATACTCTGGGAGTCCTTCATTTGTTTTTTAGAAAACTCTATGCGGGCTATCATATGTCTTGCACTGTGGAGAGGCTTCCTTCAGGCCCTTCTGCTACATATATATATATATATATATATATATATATACAGGAATATACAGTATGTATATTACTATTGACGTCTACAATGACATCGGCAAAATCTTGATTGGCCCAGTGTTCTACTTTGGGGCAGCTCACATCTGCGATTATTTTCTCATGCGATTAGCAGTGAGACTAAACTCACTCGCATCCATACAAATCTATGGGTGGGAGTAAAACATCGGACTGCACTCAGATGTTACCCAGTGCAGTCCGATATATGCCGAGACAGACCATAGAGGAGATGGAGAAATTGCTTTCTCTGTCTCCTCCGCAGCTGAACCTAGTAGAATGACACTCGGCTCCCAATCGCTGCAGAGCAAGAGCCAAGGATCATCAGCATCTCACATTTGATCCTCCTCATGCCTTCCATGACTGATCTCGAATGGTGGGAAGAATGAGGCTAATTACACCCATATCCGGGCAGCACCAATACACAATGCACATCTTTCCGACTTTCGTGCACCACAACAACACTCACCTGTATCCTCAGATTCACTCATTCTACCTAGGCCAGGAGCCATCTCCACACATCCAGATCCCACCCAAAAGCAGCACATTCACACTACATAAGTGTAATCAAACAATTCAACAACTTCACTACATGAAACAAAAGGGTCAGCAAAAGACATCACTAACATGGCAGAGCAAAAATAAACATATGGATTCCTGGTGGGGCGGTCCAGTCCAACACTGAAGCCACTTGGTTAGTAAGAGGGTCACGAGAGATCACTTCCACACTCCTACATCTAGTACCATTCACTTAGTTCTGACCAGTGCGTGGAAATGTCAGCGGTGTTTAGTTTTTAAAATGTTATTTTTTTTTAATCTCCTAATTTTTTCTTTATACAAAATGAGTCACCTGTCAGGGCAGTGGGGATACTCAGTACTGGGTCCAGTTGCAACTAATGGGGTGGTCACGGTGGCAGCGACCGGGTCCGTGGCCCTGGGTGCCCAAGTAAAAGGGACGGTCTTTAAAGGGGTTGTGGAAATAATGAAAGTTCATGACGCTACCTGCAGTTCTCGGTCAGAGGTGACCGACGCTGCTTAAAGGGGTCCTCTGGGGCGATGGTACTGCAGCAAAGATGGTGTCACTTCCCACAGGTGAAGCGGTGTCCCCAGGGCTCCCGGTGCGCTTGGCAGGGATGGTGGATGCTGGCAAATAAATGGAGGACACAGGGTTGCAGACTTTACTTGGTTTACTGGTGTTAAACAGCCTCAGTCCAGGGTACCGGAAACAGGTAAAATGGAGTCCAGGCAGCCCAAGGACAGGTGGAAATACCCTTGACAGGTCAGTTTGAGAGCCTTCCACTATGCACTGGTCTATTAGTCTCTTGCTGCCTATAGCTCTCTAACAAGGCTCTCTTTCTTCCCTGTCCAGGGACGGTACCTGCATGGTAGGCAACTTGAGTTGTCTCTTTGGGGTCTCTGTCCACAGTGACTCCAGACTCTGATTGCTGCTGTACCTCGGGTATTATGTGGGCAAGTCCCTTTTAGTTTCCTGCCCTCCGGTTCTGCCGTGGGACCTGTAGTTCCTCACAACCTCGGGCTCCCGGTGCCCGGTTTCTGCGCTCAGCTTCGAGGAAGCTCTGTCGCAGCTTCTCTCTCCAGCTCTTCACTCTCCTTTGCTCCTTCCTCCTTTCAGTCTCTTTACAAGTTGCTCTGCTCTCTTTTTACTTCCCAGGAGCTGCAAAATCACTCGTCTGCACGGCCCCAGATTTCCTTCCTCACCCCTCACTCTCCTCTCACCAACTGACTAACTCTCCCCAACTACTTAGCACCTGACTCCTCCTCCTGACCAGAGAGAGCAGCTCCCCTGAAGTCGGGTGTAGAGCTCACCCTTCTGGCCTCAAGTCAGAACGGTGTTGTATGTGCTAATTATCTGTTAAAAGGAATCTTCCATCGCTTCCAAGCATGACATCACTCTCCCCGTGAGGAAAGCAATGCCACTGTAACAACCGGTTACCTGTGGTGTTACACTCCTTCCCCCCCCCCCCCCCCCCGTTAAATCCAGTACTCCCGGACTGGGAAAACGAAAATACAATAAATGGTTAAGGAAAGTCAAAAGCAGGCGGATTGTTAAGGAGTGCTGAGAGAGGTAGCCCCAGTGTGGGAAAGGTACAGAGTGCCACCGCAGCTCCAGCCGAATACCTCCGAGAGAGGAAAAGAAAAAAGGAAAATAAATAGAACTCAGTCAAAGGAGCGCTGAACAGAGAACTCTGACACATGATGGGGTCAAGCCACAACGCGTTTCAACAGACCGTCCTGAAACACGAAAAATAAAGTTAATTTGTGCTGTAACAAAAAAGAAAAAAACTCCTCCTCCAGACCAGGATGTATATAGGGAAGTTCCCCTTTAACCAGGTTTAGAGCTCCCCCTTCTGGCCTGAATTCAGAAAATGTTGCATGTAAGATTACCTGCCAAAGGGATCCCTCCTGTCTCCAGGCATGGCATTACCCTCCCCGATAGGAAGGCACTACCACTGTGGTACCTGAACTCCTGGGGTGCCACAAAAACTCCAAATCTCTTGGGAAAAAAACCCTTGAAATGTGGCCACTTGGGATTTTTTAGACTCCAATTTCCTGTTGTTTCAGGAAATGCACATGTTCATTAGTCACAATGGTCAGACCTCGACCCTATCTTTTGTATTGAAGCATTTAATGAGCAATTGAAAGGTTATTGTGGAAGGAGGGGGAGCAGATCCTGTGTTATCAGTTGTGTGCGTTTACCTGTCATTGTAATCCTGCCTCTGCTGATAATGAGCATGCTGAAAGCACTTCCTGCGAGGACAGGAAGTATGAGTCTAAAAAATGCCCTAGTGGCCAGTGTGAAAACTGCAAGATTACTAATTCTGTTTTTTGTTTTTTTTAAATAAAGATAAATATAATTATATATATATATATACAGATCATGATATAAAAAATGCATTTTTTTCTGTTAGGCCAGGTTAACATTGCGTTAGTGCAGTCCATTCAACGCATGCGTTCAAAAGGGCTGCGTTAACGCAAGTGCCGTTAAAGATCGCGTTATGCAATCGCACTAGCACAGATGCTCCATCTACGCAAGCAGAGGCGGACCTCGAAATGCTGCAGACCGCGTCCGAGGGTCCGTCACAGAATGACGGCACATCGCTAACGCATGCCGATCATGACATGTGTTAGCAATGCCCTACATAACTGCAGTCAATGGGTGCGCTAATGCATCCATTAGTGCCGCTGTGTAACGGATGCCGTCAGTGCATTGCCATTAACGCAATGTGAACCTAGCCTTAAAATAGATGTTCTGTTTTAGTTCTAAAAATATATTTAAAAAAATTAGATTAAAATATATTTAAAAAAAAAAAACTGAAAAAGTCCCTAAAAATTAGTGGGATACTTTCACAGTATTTTTGGGTGGATGGAATATTAGGTAAAGTCACATGAAACTTTTTGCTCCTTTTATTTTTTTTGCAATAATTGGAAATAAATATCACAGTGTGCCCCGGCTAGCATTCTGTCTCTTACCGCACAATGGTTGGAAGATGGGAAGGAGAGGAGGAGTAAACCCCCACTATTTAGCATCCTTTGGCATACCTGATAAATAGCCCGGTGATATGAATTACATGCGTGGTGCCATTGTCAGCTGGCACAGGACGCGCGTCGTGCTCCCAGGTGCAATGACAAACATGGAGGTAAGCCAAAGAGCTTGTCACCAGCAGGGCTCCCACTCGCACGGTGACATCACAGTGAATGAACGAGCTGCGTTTCTCATGGCACTGTGCCCCGGTTTCGAACATCAAGTCACACAAGAAGGTCCAGGAACCTGCCAAGGTGAAAGTAAATAATTCAAAATAATGAAATATTCACAGGGAATCTGTGCCGCAGCTGCTCCCGGTGCCCTGCAAGACTTTTCACTCCAAATTGTAAGCCATCAACATAAAATATATAAAATACATATATAAAGAAAAGTAAAAAATATATATATTCTTTCCCATATACAAAAATATAAAGAATTTTTCTGTACATTATGTGTTTTAGAATTTCAGTAATTCTTTTTTTTTTACTCAGCTTACTCTTTCTGTAAGGCGAATGGGTGCAGAAGGAACACTCCTACCATAACTGTCCCCACCTTCATCAGATCTGCACCCATACTGTCATCTGTGAGATAGAAATGGAAGTGTTCAGAAGAAAGTCTAGAATTGCGTCAGGTAGAAAAGAAAATTCTAGCTTTATCTCCAACTAAAGGGATATTTTAACCTCTTAAAGGGAATTTGTCAGCAGGCTTTTGCCATGAAATATGAGAGCAGCATTATGTAGAGGAAGAAACCCCGATTCCAACGATGTGTCACTTACTGGGCTGTGTTTTGCTATTTCAATAAAATCAGTGTTTTATTAGCTGGAGTTATCACTACAGGACTAGGTGTGTCGTGCCTACTGGTCCAGCCACGCCCCCACCACTGAATAGCAGCTTTCTGTAAATATACAGTGTACACAGGAATCTGCCAATCAGTGGTGTGGGCGGGGTTACAAAGGGCTCAGTATTTGAGCTGTGCTAGATCTGCAGCAGAGAAGACAGGGATTGTATCACAACAAGTGCACCCATTAAACTAAGGGATATATCACTGAAATCATGCTACTGTCAGATTATATTGCAAAAATCTGCTCACAGATTGCTTAAATATTGTTATTCTCAATGAAAGTAAGTCCATCCAACAGACATTTTTATAATGTTTATTACATTTTTGAATATCATTACATCAGTAGTTTAGTCTGCAGGGAAAAACAGGGGTAATTGCAGCCCTGAGCAATGATTATTATTTATTAGATGGGCACCATGGGTATGATTTGTATTAGTCATTACAGATGAGTGAATCAATTTGATGCAAATCAAATTTGAGTTGAGCTTTACCTGGTAAATGTTAAAAAATTCGCCATTTGATTTGCGAAAATTGCCCCAAAATTTACCTTCATCATTTTACATGCCACAGAAGATTACATAAGGCTGAGAGTGTGCTCATGCATAAGCTTTCAAATAATGCCTTGGAGCTATCACATCACATGGCATAGCGCAGCCTATTAGGAGGGACTATCAGAGATTGTATAAAAGCTGAGTCAGGGAATGCAGCAGCCTTTTTTTTTTAACTTATTTTAGCATACTGAGAATTTGTCAACGCTCACATGTCATCAATAGAGATAGGAAGAAATAGCCTCAAAATATTGGACAAATGCTCCAGACAGTTGTCACGCTCAACTAAAGAGCCAGATGACACATGGCGAAATAGATGGGAAGAGAAGCCCTGAAACTACAGAAAGATTAAAGCAGCAGCCCTGAATCTTGTCCTGCGCAACCCTCAGCTCACTGATGTACTTAAACGGGTTCTTTCACCTTGTGTGGTTATTATGTTCCTCAAGCACGGCCCCAGCTAGTGTGTTGGGCAGCAGGAACACTAGTCCTGCTCTATAATACAGACACAAAGGACGACAGATAAATGCAAATAAAACAGCAATCATTCTTAGTGCACTGAGACTACGGTGTATAGCAGGAGAGGAAGGGTTAGGTAAACCAAAAAGGCAGCTAAGGAGACGAATAACACATAAACTTCCAAACAGCAATCTCCAGAGAAAAAGAAATGACTCTCTTTCCACAGCTCCCAAACCAACTTCAAGGTATAGCAAACTATCACTGGCAACTAATGAAGCTAAGAGGTGGGCATTTATACGAGATGTAGTGCAGCGGTGTCCGCCCTGTGCAGGGATGAGGCAGTGACCCAGAAAAAGTTCAAAGTAAGGTCTCTTTTAATGAAGCAGTATACTCACAAACAAAGGAAGTAAATCAGATCCTTCAGATAGCAGCTGGGAAATAAAAGACAGTCCGTGACTGGTTGTCGTGGGCAATTGCACCACCATGTAGGTTGGGGTGTCAGGTCTATTGGCTCTGTGTTGCCTCACACCATTGAGCTCTGCAGAGCCTACTGCTCGGCCTGCATGCAAGACCAAAACTGACACACCTAAACCCTTCCTGCAGGGATTTTCTTTCAAATGGAATCTGTAGCCAAAGGCCACCTGTAAGACCCGGCATGTAGCAAACTGGCTGGCATCACTTCCTTCCTGCAGTCCGTTTAAAAAATAAAAGCCCATACTGGCTTTTCCTAAACAATGCCTAGGCCAAATAGCTTCGCCAGGTCCACCCTTACTTTTATTTTGCCCTGTGACTCACAGGCTTCCGGATGTGACCAAGGCACTCCAGCGGGTCTAATAGAACTCCGTCCGCATCCTGGGGGTTATATATCGACCCTCACATATGATCCCCCTCCCTTCCTCACACAGAGGAGAGTGGCAAACTCAGAACAGCTTAGGACAGCGAGCTCTATGTGACAAACAGAAATGTTTAACCCTTGCAACACCAGAACAAAGGAGATCTATACATCTACACAAGGTAGCCAAAGCAGCTCCATCCACTGCAGGTGCAGGTGTCTTCTGACCCCTATCTCTGGCACTGTATACCCATGACAACATTAAAGTGTCATACAACTGCGGCAGTAAAAATGATGACAGTAATAGTCTGCAAATAATAGAGATTCAATTAATAGGAGGAGTGTGTCGCTGAGTCACTACTCAAATGTGATGCTGACTCACAGATAAGGCATGAGACAAGGTAGTCAGGAGGTCCGAGATCAGATACCAGGAGGCCTCATGATACACGCGCAAACAAAGGCATTGGCACGTAACAGTCTGGGGTCAAATACGAGGAGGGTACATCAAGACATACGAGTAAGAGAAATGGATAGTCAGAGGCCAAGTCCTGGGTCAGGTACCTGCAGTCAGAGAGTGTCAAGAGTGGAAGGGTTAATCCAAACTAATGGTCATGAAAAATCCTTGGTCCGATCACAAGATCTGATAAAGACACAATCAGACACAGATCTGCACACACACCAAACAAAGCAAAGCTACAGCTGACACTGAATTGCTCACAGCTAGCCAGTAAAATATAGCTAGCATATCACCAAGGATGGGAGACACCTGGAAAAACCCAGAGATTGAGCAGCAGATCTGTCAATCAAAATGCTGACAGCCTAGCACGCCCCAGCAATAGATTGGATGATTGGATGGTCACTCACAACACTGACAGTCCAACACACTTCAAGTCCTATAGTGTGGCTGAGCCATCACTCACAGCATCCCTAGACCACAGTAAAAAAGAAACTGTGACAGAGAGAGAGATAGGAGAGATGCCAGCAGCAGTGCCAGAGTGTGATTGATCAGTGATATGGTTTAGCTTATCTGTCATGTAGCACACAATTACACAATTCTTTCTTCTTCATGCACTAGAAAACAGAAGCAAGGCAGGACAATATTTTTATAGGAGTGTTTAATAGAGTGTAAGAGATGTTGTGCTTACTTGTCACAAGCAACTGCACTGAGGTTTTGCACTTCCTGTGCAATTTTTTTGTGACTGGTGAAATAATTGTTTTACTAAAAATACTAAAGAAAATTCCCCCAAATTCAGACATTTACTGTAACTGTGGCTGTCTACCCAGTCTGTGTGTAACAAGCAGTTATTTTTTTGAATATATGTTTCACTTGTCAAATTTTACATCCATACACGCCACACTAAAACAGGATTCTGTTCCAAGTGCTTGATTATTGAATTACTTATCATTACCTATCATTACTTATTACATGAGTTTTGCTTAGGGGGTTGAATTTTGTTAAAAAATTTTAAAAAATAAATTTATAGGGAATCTGTCATCCCCCCCAGCCGTCTTTAACTAAAAGAGCCACCTTGCGCAGCACTAATTCTGCATTCTCTCAAGTTGACTCTTTTAGTTCGGGTCAGCAAACGCTGAAATAATCGCTTTTATAATTTGTCCCTGATACCTCGAATTAGACCTGGGGGCATGTCTTTTCCCCCGGACAGAAACGCCTCCCTACACCGATCACCGAGATGATTCAGCTTCATGGATTGGAAACAATCTGATTCAAAATGTCTGGTTAACGGGATCAAGCATGTACAGTATCTTCCTCAGCATTGAACACAGATCATAATTTGTCTTGACCTTTAATCAGCACCTGAGGTAAGGCCCCATCTCACATAGCGAGATCGCTGCTGAGTCACAAGTTTTGTGACGCAACAGCGACCTCAGTAGCGATCTCGCTATGTGTGACACGTACCAGCGATCAGGCCCCTGCTGTGAGATCGCTGGTCGTGTCGGAATGGCCTGGACCTTTTTTTGGTCGTTGAGGTCCCGCTGACATCGCTGAATCGGTGTGTGTGACCCCGATCCAGCGATGTCTTCACTGGTAACCAGGGTAAACATCGGGTTACTAAGCGCAGGGCCGCGCTTAGTAACCCGATGTTTACCCTGGTTACCAGCGTAAATGTAAAAAAAACCAAACAGTACATACTCACCATCTGATGTCCGTCAGGTCCCTTGCCGTCTGCTTCCCGCTCTGACTGAGATCCGGCCGTACAGTGAGAGCACAGCACAGCAGTGACGTCACCGCTGCGCTCTGCTCTCACTGTACGGCGGCACTGTCAGAGCAGGAAGCAGACGGCAAGGGACCTGACGGACATCAGATGGTGAGTATGTAGTGTTTGTTTTTTTGGTAACCAGGGTAAACATCGGGTTACTAAGCGCGGCCCTGCGCTTAGTAACCCGATGTTTACCCTGGTTACCCGGGTGCTGCAGGGGGACTTCGGCATCGTTGAAGACAGTTTCAACGATGCCGAAGTCGTTCCCCTGATCGTTGGTCGCTGGAGAGAGCTGTCTGTGTGACAGCTCCCCAGCGACCACACAACGACTTACCAACGATCACAGCCAGGTCATATCGCTGGTCGTGATCGTTGGTAAATCGCTATGTGAGACGGGGCCTGTACACCATGATGACCTCATGTGGACTGGGTTGTGGGATGTCCTCACGGCCTCCAGGATTTTACGAAATTCCCAACTCTTCCCACAATCGCATACCGGATTTCTCTCGTGCATCACCCCTACTCTGGAACTCTCTACCACAACATATCAGACTTTCACCTACCATCGAAACCTTCAAAAAGAAACTGAAGACCCACCTTCTCCGACAAGCCTACAACCTGCAGTAACCACCGATCGACCAAACCTCTGCATGACCAGCTCTATCCTCACCTCCTGTATCCTCACCCATCCCTTGTAGATTGTGAGCCCTCGCGGGCAGGGTCCTCTCTCCTCCTGTACCAGTTGTGACTTGTATTGTTCAAGATTATTGTACTTGTTTTTATTATGTATACCCCTCCTCACATGTAAAGCGCCATGGAATAAATGGCGCTATAATAATAAATAATAATAACTTAAGTGAGTCGCCCGCTAGGGCCGTGGGTTACTCGGTACTGGGGCCGGTGTTCACAGGGGGATGTCACGGTGGCGACCCAGTCCGTGGCCCTGGGCGCCCATGTAAAAGGGGGATTGAATAAAGTTTATGTTCGTGACGCCACCTGTGGCATTCGGTCAGTGGGGACCGACGCTGCTTTAAGAGGTCCTCTGGGGTGATGTTATAGCAGCTAGATGGTATAACTTCCCACAGGTGAAGTATGTCCCCAGGGCTCCAGGTGTGTAGATAGAAGATGGTGAATGGTGCAGTAAAGAACGAGGACACAGGTTTGCAGTCTCTTTACCTGGTTTACTGAAGTCTTCAGGCAGCCACAGTCCTGGGCACCAGATCACAGGGCAGGCAGGGTCCGGCCGGCTTGGAAGCGAATTCCAATTTACCAGGTGGAGATGAAAGCCTTCCTCTAGTGCAGTGTTGTAGTCCCTTACTGCCTATGGCTTCAGATAAGGTCCTCACTGTTCTTCTCTCTGTCCCCCATATAGAATAGGACAATACCTGTATGACAGGTAAATCAAGCCTTTTTACAGGGACCCTATCATGCCCCGGGCTTTATGTGTTACTGTGTCTCAGGTGTGTGTGGCAGACTGGTAACTTGCAGTTCAGCTGTCCTGCTGGTCTCTGATGTAAGTCCTAGAGTCCCTTGCAACCTCGGTGTGCCGGCTACCGGTTATCTGCGCTTTGCCAGGGAGCTAGTCTGCTCGCTGCTGTCCTCCCCCTGGTGTCCTCGCCCGTGCTCCTCTCTACTACACGCTCACTGCAATATGTTCAACTTTCGGTGTTGTCTCTGTCCAGGAGCTGCATCACTTTCTCGTGGCTGCACAGCTCCTCATACGTCCTTCCTCTCTGTCTCTCTGACAGGAACTGAACTTTACTTTCTCTCCAAGACCACAATGTATAGGGGAGTCACCTAGGAATAGGATCAAAAGCTCCCCCTTGTGGCCTGGAGTGTGAACATGTTGCATGCTTCTGTTTACCTGGTGAAAGTTATCCTTCCTTGCCTCCAAGTGTAACATCACTCTACCCCTGAGGAAAGCAATGTTACGGTGACGACTAGGACCCTGGGGCGCCATATATGCGATAACTTCACTCCTGATGATTGAACAGAAAAGTTTGAGATTGCCATCATATGTTTTATCAGGATTTTACTGATACCCAGAGGCCAAACAGGACATGGCTGTTGTCATCGATCTTTCCACTATTGATTTGTGACTTGTAGGCTGGGGTTACAGTTATGAAAAAAACATGCATCTTTTTCCCTGATTTACCTTCAAGGTGAAAATGTATTTCCCATCACTATTGGATCTATATAAGCCCCATATTCATAACTTTCTTCCTGAGAGGTGAGTATGACGGGGAGGGGGTGCAATATGAGCCATGCATACAACCATGCCATGCGGGACGGGGGAGCCGAGCCATGCGGGACGGGGAGCCGAGCAATGCAGACCGGGGGAGCTGAGCAATGCTGGACCTGGGGAGCTGAGAAATTTGGGACCAAGGGAGCTGAGCAATGCGGACCGGGGGAGCTGAGCAATGCAGGACCGGAGGAGCCATGCGCATACAACCGGGAGAGCCACATGCCAGGACAGGGGGAGCCACATACCAGGAAAGGGATGAGGGGGACAATGAATACCCAGCTTATACTCGAGTCAATAAGCTTACCCAGTTTTCCGGCTTATAGTCGGGTCAGCTTACTCTCGAGTATATACGGTATTGGCCTTGCAGCCACAGACTGTGCCTGCGCAAGTGACATACACGTCTCCTCTATTCACACGCAGGCGCAGTAACAACCGTGTCGCTACTACGCATACATGGGAATACCATTGACGTGTATGTCACTTGCGCCTGTGCAAATGACATTCACGTCACCGTTGGAAAGCGCAAACGGTGTGAGACATGTCTGCTGCTCCTGTGAGCCCCACTAAGCATACACAGATGTTAATTTCTACGCACTCCCGATACAATAGCATCGGGCCTCTTTCTAGTAGACTATAATAAGAAGTATCCCTAAATAATCCAAATAAAACGCCTAAAAGAGTAAACAACATTTTATAGAAAATGTAGCATTTAAGAGTTACTATTTTAAATCACTTTTTTTAAGGTGGGCTATGTCATAGCCCACTGCAAGTTTTAAATGCGAGTGTCAGCTCTTATGCACAGGGTCTTCTCTCCTGAAGTTTTATATTTTATTGGCAGGGTCCTCTCTCCTGTAGAGTGTCACCTCTTATGTGCAGGGTCCTCTCTCCTGTAGAGTGTCAGCTCTTATGGGAAGAGTCCTCTCTCCTGTAGAGTATCAGCTCTTATGTGCAGGGTCCTCTCTCCTGTAGAGTGTCAGCTCTTATGTGCAGGATCCTCTCTCCTGTAGAGTGTCAGCTCTTTTGTGCAGGATCCTCTCTCCTGTAGAGTGTCAGCTCTTATGTGCAGGGCCCTCTCTCCTGTAGAGTGTCAGCTCTTATGTGCAGGGTCCTCTCTACTGTAGAGTGTCAGCTCTTATGTGCAGGATCCTCTCTCCTGTAGAGTGTCAGCTCTTTTGTGCAGGATCCTCTCTCCTGTAGAGTGTCAGCTCTTATGTGCAGGGTCCTCTCTCCTGTAGAGTGTCAGCTCTTATGTGCAGGGTCCTCTCTCTCCTGTACAGTGTCAGCTCTTATGGGAAGAGTCCTCTCTCCTGTAGAGTATCAGCTCTTATGTGCAGGGTCCTCTCTCCTGTAGAGTGTCAGCTCTTATGTGCAGGGTCCTCTCTCCTGTAGAGTGTCAGCTCTTATGGGAAGAGTCCTCTCTCCTGTAGAGTATCAGCTCTTATGTGCAGGGTCCTCTCTCCTGTAGAGTGTCAGCTCTTATGTGCAGGATCCTCTCTCCTGTAGAGTGTCAGCTCTTTTGTGCAGGATCCTCTCTCCTGTAGAGTGTCAGCTCTTATGTGCAGGGCCCTCTCTCCTGTAGAGTGTCAGCTCTTATGTGCAGGGTCCTCTCTCCTGTAGAGTGTCAGCTCTTTTGTGCAGGATCCTCTCTCCTGTAGAGTGTCAGCTCTTATGTGCAGGGCCCTCTCTCCTGTAGAGTGTCAGCTCTTATGTGCAGGGCCCTCTCTCCTGTAAAGTGTCAGCTCTTATGTGCAGGGTCCTCTCTCCTGTAGAGTGTCAGCTCTTTTGTGCAGGATCCTCTCTCCTGTAGAGTGTCAGCTCTTATGTGCAGGGCCCTCTCTCCTGTAGAGTGTCAGCTCTTATGTGCAGGGTCCTCTCTACTGTAGAGTGTCAGCTCTTATGTGCAGGATCCTCTCTCCTGTAGAGTGTCAGCTCTTTTGTGCAGGATCCTCTCTCCTGTAGAGTGTCAGCTCTTATGTGCAGGGTCCTCTCTCCTGTAGAGTGTCAGCTCTTATGTGCAGGGTCCTCTCTCCTGTAGAGTGTCAGCTCTTATGTGCAGGGTCCTCTCTCCTGTAGAGTGTCAGCTCTTATGTGCAGGGTCCTCTCTCTCCTGTACAGTGTCAGCTCTTATGGGAAGAGTCCTCTCTCCTGTAGAGTATCAGCTCTTATGTGCAGGGTCCTCTCTCCTGTAGAGTGTCAGCTCTTATGTGCAGGATCCTCTCTCCTGTAGAGTGTCAGCTCTTTTGTGCAGGATCCTCTCTCCTGTAGAGTGTCAGCTCTTATGTGCAGGGTCCTCTCTCCTGTAGAGTGTCAGCTCTTATGTGCAGGATCCTCTCTCCTGTAGAGTGTCAGCTCTTTTGTGCAGGATCCTCTCTCCTGTAGAGTGTCAGCTCTTATGTGCAGGGTCCTCTCTCCTGTAGAGTGTCAGCTCTTATGTGCAGGGTCCTCTCTCCTGTAGAGTGTCAGCTCTTATGTGCAGGGTCCTCTCTCTCCTGTACAGTGTCAGCTCTTATGTGCAGGGTCCTCTCTCCTGTAGAGTGTCAGCTCTTATGTGCAGGGTCCTCTCTCCTGTAGAGTGTCAGCTCTTATGTGCAGGGTCCTCTCTCCTGTATAGTGTCAGCTCTTATGTGCAGGGTCCTCTCTCCTGTAGTGCCAGCTCTTATGGGAAGAGTCCTCTCTCCTGTAGAGTATCAGCTCTTATGTGCAGGGTCCTCTCTCCTGTAGAGTGTCAGCTCTTATGTGCAGGATCCTCTCTCCTGTAGAGTGTCAGCTCTTTTGTGCAGGATCCTCTCTCCTGTAGAGTGTCAGCTCTTATATGCAGGGTCCTCTCCCCTGTAGAGTGTCAGCTCTTATGTGCAGGGTCCTCTCTCCTGTATAGTGTCAGCTCTTATGTGCAGGGTCCTCTCTCCTGTAGTGCCAGCTCTTATGGGAAGAGTCCTCTCTCCTGTAGAGTATCAGCTCTTATGTGCAGGGTCCTCTCTCCTGTAGAGTGTCAGCTCTTATGTGCAGGATCCTCTCTCCTGTAGAGTGTCAGCTCTTTTGTGCAGGATCCTCTCTCCTGTAGAGTGTCAGCTCTTATGTGCAGGGCCCTCTCTCCTGTAGAGTGTCAGCTCTTATGTGCAGGGTCCTCTCTACTGTAGAGTGTCAGCTCTTATGTGCAGGATCCTCTCTCCTGTAGAGTGTCAGCTCTTTTGTGCAGGATCCTCTCTCCTGTAGAGTGTCAGCTCTTATGTGCAGGGTCCTCTCTCCTGTAGAGTGTTAGCTGTTATGTGCAGGGTCCTCTCTCCTGTAGAGTGTCAGCTCTTATGTGCAGGATCCTCTCTACTGTAGAGTGTCAGCTCTTATGGGCAGGATCCTCTCTCCTGTAGAGTGTCAGCTCTTATGTGCAGGGTCCTCTCTCCTGTATAGTGTCAGCTCTTATGTGCAGGGTCCTCTCTCCTGTAGAGTGTCAGCTCTTATGTGCAGGGTCCTCTCTCCTGTAGAGTGTCAGCTCTTATGGGCAGGATCCTCTCTCCTGTAGAGTGTCAGCTCTTATGTGCAGGGTCCTCTCTCCTGTAGAGTATCAGCTCTTATGTGCAGGGTCCTCTCTCCTGTAGAGTGTCAGCTCTTATGTGCAGGATCCTCTCTCCTGTACAGTGTCAGCTCTTATGTGCAGGGTCCTCTCTCCTGTAGAGTGTCAGCTCTTATGTGCAGGGTCCTCTCTCCTGTAGAGTGTCAGCTCTTATGTGCAGGGTCCTCTCTCCTGTAGAGTGTCACCTCTTATGTGCAGGGTCCTCTCTCCTGTAGAGTGTCAGCTCTTATGTGCAGGGTCCTGTCTCCTGTAGAGTGTCAGCTCTTATGTGCAGGGTCCTCTCTCCTGTAGAGTGTCAGCTCTTATGTGCAGGATCCTCTCTCCTGTACAGTGTCAGCTCTTATGTGCAGGGTCCTCTCTCCTGTAGAGTGTCAGCTCTTATGTGCAGGGTCCTCTCTCCTGTACAGTGTCAGCTCTTATGTGCAGGGTCCTCTCTCCTGTACAGTGTCAGCTCTTATGTGCAGGGTCCTCTCTCCTGTAGAGTGTCAGCTCTTATGTGCAGGATCCTCTCTCCTGTACAGTGTCAGCTCTTATGTGCAGGGTCCTCTCTCCTGTAGAGTGTCAGCTCTTATGTGCAGGATCCTCTCTTCTGCACAGTGTCAGCTCTTATGTGCAGGGTCCTCTCTCCTGTAGAGTGTCAGCTCTTATGTGCAGGATCCTCTCTCCTGTAGAGTGTCAGCTCTTATGTGCAGGGTCCTCTCTCCTGTAGAGTGTCAGCTCTTATGTGCAGGATCCTCTCTCCTGTAGAGTGTCAGCTCTTATGTGCAGGGTCCTCTCTCCTGTAGAGTGTCAGCTCTTATGTGCAGGGTCCTCTCTCCTGTAGAGTGTCAGCTCTTATGTGCAGGGCCCTCTCTCCTGTAGAGTGTCAGCTCTTATGTGCAGGGTCCTCTCTCCTGTAGAGTGTCAGCTCTTATGTGCAGGGTCCTCTCTCCTGTAGAGTGTCAGCTCTTATGTGCAGGATCCTCTCTCCTGTAGAGTGTCAGCTCTTATGTGCAGGGTCCTCTCTCCTGTAGAGTGTCAGCTCTTATGTGCAGGGTCCTCTCTCCTGTAGACTGTCAGCTCTTATGTGCAGGGTCCTCTCTCCTGTAGAGTGTCAGCTCTTATGTGCAGGATCCTCTCTCCTATAGAGTGACAGCTCTTATGTGCAGGGTCCTCTCTCCTGTAGAGTGTCAGCTCTTATGTGCAGGGTCCTCTCTCCTGCAGAGTGTCAGCTCTTATGTGCAGGGTCCTCTCTCCTGTAGAGTGTCAGCTCTTATGTGCAGGGTCCTCTCTCCTGTAGAGTGTCAGCTCTTATGGACAGGATCCTCTTTCATGTAGAGTGTCAGCTCTTATGTGCAGGGTCCCCTCTCCTGTAGAGTGTCAGCTCTTATGTGCAGGGCCCTCTCTCCTGTAGAGTGTCAGCTCTTATGTGCAGGGTCCTCTCTCCTGTAGAGTGTCAGCTCGTATGGGCAGTGCTCTCTCTCATGTTAAGTGTCAGCTTTTATGGGCAGGGTCTTCTCTCCTGTAGAGTGTAAGCTCTAATTGACAAGGACCTGTCTCCTGAAGTGTTATATTTTATTGGCAGGGTCCTCTTTCCTGTAGAGTGTCAGTTCTTATGGGCAGGTGTGGCACCCCAGGAGTTCGGGTACCACAGGAGTGCTGCCTTACTCTCAGGGAGGGTAGTGCTATGCCTGGAGACAAGAGGGATCCCTTTGGCAGGTTATCCCACACACAACTCATTCTGACTCTAGGCCAGGAGGGGAAGCTCAAAACCTGGTTTTAGAGGAGCTTTCCTGATAGATATAGATCCTTTTTTGGAGGAGGAGTCAGTCAGTCTGAAATAGTCTGAGAGTGAACAGAGACAGGAAAGGAGCAGAGGAGAGATTGAGGGCTCAAGGAGGCTGCGATTGGGCCTCCTAGGAGCCAGAGCACAGAAACCGGGCACCGGGAGCCCCAGGCTGTGGGGAGCTGCAAGCCCCACAGGAGAATCGGAGGGCATAGAGCTATATGTACACTGCCCGTACAACACTTGAGGTACAGCAGCAGTCAGAGCCTGGAGTCACCGTGTCTGAGACCCCAAGAGAATGGCTCAAGCTGCCTACCGTGCAGGTACTGTCCCAGGACAGGAGAGAAAAGGAGTACCTTGCCAGCAAACTACAGGGAGCAAGGGACCAGAAAAGCAGCGCATAGTGGAAGGCTCCCAACCTGACCTGCCAAGGGGATTTCCACTTGTTTGCGGGCTGGGTGGACTACTTTTGTACCTGTTGCCGGTACCCTGGACTGTGGCCTGCTACCACCAGTAAACCAGGTAAAGACTGCAACCCTGTGTCTTCCGTTTACTGGCATACACCTTGGGAGCCCTGGGGACCCCGTTTCACCAGTGGGAAGCATCACCATCTTGCTGCCACATCACCCCAGAGGACCTCTTTAAGCAGCGTCAGTCCCTACTGACCGAGAACCACAGGTGGCTTCACGAAAATAGACACAATTCCCTTAAAAGACCTTCCCCTTTAATTGAGTCCCAGGGCCACGGACCAGGTCGCAGCCACCGTGACATCCCCTTTAAGAGCGACCGGACCCGGTGCCGAGTATCCCCATTGCCCTGGTGGGCGACTCACAGGGACCTCTCTTCTGTAGAGTGTCATCTCTTATAGCCAGTGCTCTCTCCTGTAGAATATCAGCACTTATGGGCAGGGTACTCTTTCCTGTAGAGTGTCAACTCTTACAGGTGCATCTCAAAAAATTTGAATGTCATCAAAATTTAATTTATTTCAGTTCTTCAATACAAAAAGTGAAACTCATATTATACAGAATCATTACAGGCCACAATCCAAGCTGCTGGAGGTCTAGTGTGAAGTTTCCACAATCAGTGATGGTTTGGGAGCCATGTCATCTGCTGGTGTAGGGCCAGTGTGTTTTATCAAGACCAAAGTTAGCGCAGCCATCCAACAGGAAATTTTAGAGCACTTCATACTTCCCTCTACCGACAAGGTTTTTGGAGACGGAAATTTCATTTCCCAGCAGGACTTGGCCCCTGTCCACACTGCCAAAAGTACCAATATCTGGTTTACAACAACAGTATCACTATGCTTGATTGGCAGCTGGAGCGCCCCCACACCGCCGCAGGGCCTAGGGGTACCCGGAGCCGGGCCTCTAGGTCTCAGTCCTGGGGTTGTCACGGTGGCTAGACCCGGTCCGTGGCCCTGTCTGTCAGTGGGGGACGTCCGGTGAAATAAGAGGTGTTGTAACGGTGCAGTTGTGGGGTGCAAGTCGCGATAAATAACGAGGACACCAGGTTGCAGTCTCTTTACCTCTTTACTGAAGATCTCTGAGTCCTCAGTCCAGAATACGGCTCACCAGGCTGCGCAAGTCTGGCCGGTCCAATGGCACTTCCAGAGTTCTCTTCACAGGAGGAAATCTGTGCCTTCCCCCTAGCGCTATGTGTTGTAGTCCTTCCCTGCTGTGCTTACGGAAAGTACCCCACAACTGTTGTGTCTGTTTCTGATGTTCCCTCACAACTCGATTAGATGATGTTCTGCTAATCCTCCGTCCCTCCCTGAGGTTCGGGTAGGAACGGCACCCGTTTGACGGGTAGGCCTGGAGTTCTTCCGGGACCCTAGAGACGCCCCTCTCCCACAATTGCCTCCCAAGACTTCATAGGTGATTTGAGTTAGACAGCCCGCCTGAGACTGACTGCCCTGCCGCTGTTTGGAGTATTGCTTGAAGCTGAATATTATTCTACTCCCTCGGCGTTCCGGCCACCGGTAGTGCGCCTCAGTAGGATGTTGCTTCGGTCTTACAGCACGACTCCTACTGGTATTTCTCCTTTTGCGTGATCCCGTTTCTCACTCAGCACAATCTATCTCTCTTCTAATCCTTTCTTGGGCACCGCCGCTACCTGGAGCAGGCACGGTCCCGTTACGTTCGTTCTCGTTGCCAAGCCTCTGTCAGGATCCCACCCCTGACAGAGACCCTACTGTATCTTCCCCAACAACACCCTCTGCCACAAGGTGTTGCCTGGTTCCAACCCAGTCAGCTTCTGATCTAACTTCCTGCCTGACCCCCAGTTTACCCACTATGGTGGGGAGTGGCCTAATGAATAGCACCCTTAGCTCCCCCCGGAGGCCCGGCTGTGAAATGTATTGGTGTCTGTGATACCTGATCAGATGAACTCCTTCAGTGCCATCGGACGCACCATAGCTCCCCATAGTGGCGGAGCCACAGTACTGCAACGACCAGGACTCTGGGGCGCTGCACAGCAAACTCACCTGACCTTAACCCTATAGAGAATCTATGGAGTATTGTCAAGAGGAAGATGATAGACACCAGACTCAACAATGCAGACGAGCTGAAGACTCCTATCAAAGCAACCTGGGTTTCCATAACCCCTCAGCAGTGCCACAGGCTAATCGCCTCCATGCCACGTTGCATTGATGCAGTAATTGATGCAAAAGGAGCCCCGACCAAGTATTGAGTGCGTTTACTGAACAAACATTTCAGTAGGCCAACATTTCGGATTTTAAAATCATTTTTTTCAAGTTGGAGTTATAAAGTATTCTAATTTACTGAGATAATGACTTTTGGGTTTTCATTGGCTGTAAGCCATAATCATCAACATTAACCGAAATAAACACATGAAATAGATCACTCTGTATGTAATGACTCTATCTAATATATGAGTTTCACTTTTTGTATTGAAGAACTGAAATAAATTAACTTTTTTATGATATTCTAATTTTGTGCGATGCACCTGTATGTGCAGGGACCTCTCTCCTATAGATTGTCAGCTCTTATGGACAGGGACCTCCCTCTTGTAGAGTGTAAGAGTGAAAATTGTAATTTTTTTGCTGCTGTAAATCTGAGGATCGAGTGGTTCTCCTTCGAGCGCTTTACCATGTCATCTTTTGGCTATTGCTTAAAAGGATTTTGCTTTTAAAAAAATACAAAACAAAATTCTAATTTCCAGTCATTTTAGTGATCGGTTGTTTATTTCACACTAGTTTGGAAGGTAACGGTGTAGCTGCTCCTGCTATTCACAAATGTCCCTCTCCGCTCGCCTGACAGTTTCCTCAGCTCCTGCAGAGACGTTTTTGTCCAGATGGAGTGGGAACGATCCGACCTCTTGTGGTCGGGATGTAGACAGCTGGAAAACAATGGGATTAGAGATATTTTGCATAACTGCTGCGGCGCTCCGCTCCGTGTTCGCTGGCAGCCGGGTCTTTTTCATATCATCACATGCTGCAGAGATGACAGGAGATTTCCTTGACTGATAATTCTTTTGTCGTGAGCCCAGCTGCCAATGACGCTCACAGGTTCGGATTATTAATATTGCATGGAGATGTTTTCCTAAGAAAATGTTTTCCTCAATTATTATAATGGTGTATGAAGAACGAGGGTTCTATGTAGGAAACACTTTGAAACATTATTTTCTTTGTATGATTTGTGGCTTTATGTTCTCGTGTATTATTTTCAACATTTGATTTTTTTAGAGATCTCGATGTGGAGGTCAGAGGAGGAAAGGTAGCTGATCTGAGGGATCTGGCAAACAGCGGTGCCATGATTAGTGTCGTGGCCTTTGTGAAGTTGTACAGGTCTATTGCTGAAAGTCATTGAGAGTATCAATCACAGGCTGGCACCATGATCACCTGGGTTTGCATCTTAGGTCATGGGTCTTTCAGCAGGACAATGATCCAAACATACTTCAAGAACCACCCAGAAATGGATGGAAACAGAAGTGTTAATTCCAGGATAAAGTCTCCCACCACTACCTCTTACATACAGAAGCTACAGACAAACTGCGAATATACACATTAAATCAGTTAATTTTGCCAGCTTTGATAAATTTCTGGGTACAGATCATAGTTAAAAACGCAAATCTGTCAATTAGTGTATGGAAGAAAGCAATCAAGTTATGGACTGCGGAAGAGATGTGTGTGACCAGAATGAACACTCATTTCCAGCAGATGATACCTAGCACCTATTCCTACACTGAACGCAGCTGACAGCGGTATTATTAGGGAATAGAATACATGTTACCTTGATATTTTTTTTAAGGTTCCAGCAGCAAGGATTATAATTTATAAGGAAAAAATCCCTGACTAGATGCTATAATACGCTATCCCTACTGCAACAGCTCACCCTACACAAATTGCAGATAAGAGCGGTATTATTAGAGAATAGATTCTATTTGAATTAGTCCAGAAAAAGCAATTAGTTTAACATAGCAGCATCAGGACTGTTATTTCATCAACCCTGCTGGGGAATATATTGGAGAGTTTTGCATCTACTCAGCCTGATATGGAGGAGACCAGGATCTGCTGTACTTACTGTACAAAATCTCCTGTCCTGGCTGTGAAAGTCTGTATGCAGTGTAAGAACTCCCTATGTGACGACCACCTCACAGCCTAGGCACAGGATCATATATTAATACAGAGGTGAGCAATTAATTTTCCCGAGGGGCCACATGAGAGACCATCACTGTTATGGAGGGCTGAACCAATAGGCAAAAATTAATTCTGAGCAATATTAATATTGATATATTGTAATTATTATATCATTGATAATTATATTAATATTATTTCTATCACTTAAAATTGAGCAGAATTAAGTATGCTGACATCCTACTATATATCGTTTGAACCCAAGTACAGCCCCTAATGTATAGTGTATGAGCCCCCCACAGCCCCTTATATACTGTAAGAGCCCCCACACAGCCTCCCTATACACAGCATGAGCCCTGCACAGCCACCCCATATACAGCATGAGCCCCACACAGCCTCCCCATATACAGCATGAGCCCCACACAGCCTCCCCATATACAGCATGAGCCCCACACAGCCTCTCTGTATACTGCATGAGCCCCACACAGCCTCCCTATATACAGCATGAGCTCCACAGAGCCTCCATATATAATGTACAGCATGAGCTCCACACAGCCTCCCTATATACAGAATAAGCCCCACACAGCCTCCTATATACAGCATGAGCCCCACACAGCCTCCCTATATACAGCATGAGCCCCACACAGCCTCCCTATATACAGCATGAGCCCCACACAGCCTCCCTATATACAGCATGAGCCCCACACAGCCTCCCTATATACAGCATGAGCCCCACACAGCCTCCCTATATACAGCATGAGCCCCACACAGCCTCCCCATATACAGCATGAGCCCCACACAGCCTCCCTATATACTGCATGAGCCCCACACAGCCTCCCTATATACAGCATGAGCCCCACACAGCCTCCCCATATACAGCATGAGCCCCACACAGCCTCCCTATATACTGCATGAGCCCCACACAGCCTCCCTATATACAGAATGAGCCCCACACAGCCTCCCTATATACTGCATGAGCCCCACACAGCCTCCCTATATACTGCATGAGCCCCACACAGCCTCCCCTATATACATCATGAGCCCCACACAGCCTCCCTATATACTGCATGAGCACCACACAGCCTCCCCTATATACATCATGAGCCCCACACAGCCTCCCTATATACTGCATGAGCCCCACACAGCCTCCCTATATACTGCATGAGCCCCACACAGCCTCCCTATATACTGCATGAGCCTCACACAGCCTCCCATATACTGCATGAGCCCCACACAGCCTCCCTATATACAGCATGAGCCCCACACAGCCTCCCCTATATACATCATGAGCCCCACACAGCCTCCCTATATACATCATGAGCCCCACACAGCCTCCCTATATACTGCATGAGCCCCACACAGCCTCCCCTATATACATCATGAGCCCCACACAGCCTCCCTATATACTGCATGAGCCCCACACAGCCTCACTATATACTGCATGAGCCCCACACAGCCTCCCTATATACAGCATGAGCCTCACACAGCCTCCCCATACACAGCATGAGCCCCACACAGCCTCCCTATATACAGCATGAGCCCCACACAGCCTCCCCATATACTGCATGAGCCCCACACAGCCTCCCTATATACTGCATGAGCCCCACACAGCCTCCCTATATATACTGCATGAGCCCCACACAGCCTCCCCATATACAGCATGAGCCTCACACAGCCTCCCTATGTACTGCATGAGCCCCACACAGCCTCCCTATATACAGCATGAGCCCCGCGCAGCCTCCCTATATACAGCATGAGCCCCACACAGCCTCCTATATACAGCATGAGCCCCACACAGCCTCCCCATATACAGCATGAGCCCCACACAGCCTCCCCATATACTGCATGAGCCCCACACAGCCTCCCTATATATACACAGCATGAGCCCCACACAGCCTCCCCATATACAGCATGAGCCCCACACAGCCTCCCTATATACTGCATGAGCCTCACACAGCCTCCCTATATACTGCATGAGCCCCACACAACCTCCCCATATACAGCATGAGCCCCACACAGCCTCCCTATATATACTGCATGAGCCCCACACAGCCCCCCATATATACTGCATGAGCCCCACACAGCCTCCCTATATACTGCATGAGCCCCACACAACCTCCCCATATACAGCATGAGCCCCACACAGCCTCCCTATATATACTGCATGAGCCCCACACAGCCCCCCATATATACTGCATGAGCCCCACACAGCCTCCCTATATACTGCATGAGCCCCGCGCAACCTCCCTATATATATATACTGCATGAGCCCCACACAGCCTCCCTATATACTGCATGAGCCCCACACAGCCTCCCTATATATACAGCATGAGCCCCACACAGCCTCCCCATATACAGCATGAGCCCCACACAGCCTCCCTATATACTGCATGAGCCCCACACAGCCTCCCCAGATACTGCATTAGGCCCCCATAGCCTCCCAATGTGCAGCATGAGACCCCATAGCAACCCCATGTCCTGGATGAGGCCCTCAAAGCCTCCCTATGTGCAGCATGACACCTCCATAGCCTTCCCATGTGCAGCATGACACCTCCATAGCCTCCCCATGTGCAGCATGACACCTCCATAGCCTCCCCATGTGCAGCATGACACCTCCATAGCCTCCCCATGTGCAGCATGACACCTCCATAGCCTCCCCATGTGCAGCATGACACCTCCATAGCCTCCCCATGTGCAGCATGACACCTCCATAGCCTCCCCATGTGCAGCATGACACCTCCATAGCCTCCCCATGTGCAGCATGACACCTCCATAGCCTCCCCATGTGCAGCATGACACCTCCATAGCCTCCCCATGTGCAGCATGACACCTCCATAGCCTCCCCATGTGCAGCATGACACCTCCATAGCCTCTCCATGTGCAGCATGACACCTCCATAGCCTCCCCATGTGCAGCATGACACCTCCATAGCCTCCCCATGTGCAGCATGACACCTCCATAGCCTCCCCATGTGCAGCATGACACCTCCATAGCCTCCCCATGTGCAGCATGACACCTCCATAGCCTCCCCATGTGCAGCATGACACCTCCATAGCCTCCCCATGTGCAGCATGACACCCCTATAGCCTCCCCATGTGCAGCATGACACCTCCATAGCCTCCCCATGTGCAGCATGACACCTCCATAGCCTCCCCATGTGCAGCATGACACCTCCATAGCCTCCCCATGTGCAGCATGACACCTCCATAGCCTCCCCATGTGCAGCATGACACCTCCATAGCCTCCCCATGTGCAGCATGACACCTCCATAGCCTCTCCATGTGCAGCATGACACCTCCATAGCCTCCCCATGTGCAGCATGACACCTCCATAGCCTCCCCATGTGCAGCATGACACCTCCATAGCCTCCCCATGTGCAGCATGACACCTCCATAGCCTCCCCATGTGCAGCATGACACCTCCATAGCCTCCCCATGTGCAGCATGACACCTCCATAGCCTCCCCATGTGCAGCATGACACCCCTATAGCCTCCCCATGTGCAGCATGACACCTCCATAGCCTCCCCATGTGCAGCATGACACCTCCATAGCCTCCCCATGTGCAGCATGACACCTCCATAGCCTCCCCATGTGCAGCATGACACCTCCATAGCCTCCCCATGTGCAGCATGACACCTCCATAGCCTCCCCATGTGCAGCATGACACCTCCATAGCCTCCCCATGTGCAGCATGACACCTCCATAGCCTCCCCATGTGCAGCATGACACCTCCATAGCCTCCCCATGTGCAGCATGACACCTCCATAGCCTCCCCATGTGCAGCATGACACCTCCATAGCCTCCCCATGTGCAGCATGACACCTCCATAGCCTCCCCATGTGCAGCATGACACCTCCATAGCCTCCCCATGTGCAGCATGACACCCCTATAGCCTCCCCATGTGCAGCATGACACCTCCATAGCCTCCCCATGTGCAGCATGACACCTCCATAGCCTCCCCATGTGCAGCATGACACCTCCATAGCCTCCCCATGTGCAGCATGACACCTCCATAGCCTCCCCATGTGCAGCATGACACCTCCATAGCCTCCCCATGTGCAGCATGACACCTCCATAGCCTCCCCATGTGCAGCATGACACCCCTATAGCCTCCCCATGTGCAGCATGACACCTCCATAGCCTCCCCATGTGCAGCATGACACCTCCATAGCCTCCCCATGTGCAGCATGACACCTCCATAGCCTCCCCATGTGCAGCATGACACCCCTATAGCCTCGAGCAAGAATAATGGTGTGCACTCTGGTCAAGGATACGGAGGTGCTGGTAAATCAGACAGTGTGGTCAAGTCAATAGTAGAGGAAAAAATACCGCACACTCGAAACGGATATGATGCAAAAAGGTATATGCCAGATTTATTCAAAAAAACAAGTCAACAATTGCCACTGCGATAGTTCGTAGATAGAAACCCAACGTTTCAACCCTCCCGGGTCTTATTCATGTGGTTACTAGGAAAGCAAATAGACAGTATAAGCAGCTGTTTGTGACATAACATTATACAGTAAAGAAAACAAATAAGAACAAAAAAGACTAATAAACACACACCAAGGTATAAAATATAGTATGTACAATATATACAATGCAACCAGAGATAATGAGGGGAATACTATAAGGAGCAGCAAGAAGTCAGCCTATAGTTGAGAGGTAATTCTAGTACATCAGTTAACCACTGTTTAGGGAAAATATAATGTTTTACCTTAACTCTTTTGATACACAGACATAGGAGTGGCAGTGATAGAAGGCAAGACAATGGTCCTTTTAAGGCATAACCTGTCATTATAACAAAATATCAACATTATACAGTGTATATGTAATAAGACAGCATAAGTCCAGTATGAGTATGGGAGGGAAATGGGGTTCCAGACACGTTCGGTGATGGAGATTATGCGATAGTCCCAGTAAAGTGCTAAGGAATAGTATAATGGGGTATAGAGTCTAATGGGGTCCCGAGTAACCCTAGGGCAGCGTATGTGGATAAGTATGGCTATAAAGAGGAGAGACCCCAATCATATAGAAGAATATGTTATGGATACCTTATAGTAAGTCCAATAATTGCTCCTGTGATACAGGTAGAGGGGTCCTGTTTAGGGTGAGCTGCAGCATATAGAGATGTCCTGCAGATAATATCAGCTGGATGCATTAAAACGGCAAATAGAGGGTACAGCCATAGAGAGTGTCACACATGTCTAAGAGGTGCATTTGGGGTACCTTGAGGAGAGTCCAGTGAAAGTTCCTGTGGCATAAATGGAGGGATCCTGTTTAAGGTGGGCCGCAGCACTTGTCTGGAACCCCCTTTCCCTCCCATACTCATACTGGACTTATGCTGTCTTATTACATATACACTGTATAATGTTGATATTTTGTTATAATGACAGGTTATGCCTTAAAAGGACCATTGTCTTGCCTTCTATCACTGCCACTCCTATGTCTGTGTATCAAAAGAGTTAAGGTAAAACATTATGTGGCGCTCCTAGGGGTATTTGCCACAAAAATAGTTATTGAGACCAAATACAAATATTAAAATAGCAAGACTGCACTACCATCTCCGGCCAGAAGGGGGAGCTCCAGAGACTCCCCTTGATCTATTCTGGTCTGAGAAAAGGACTGGCAGTTGGGTTGAGGAGCTGAAAGTGAGAGGTCGTATAACTGAACTCCTAACAGCCCTACCCATAGTAGGAAAAGAGGAATAGAGAGAAAGGACATTGTGAGAACCGGGTAGCAATAACCTCTACCCAGAATAAGCGCAGAGACGGATACCGGATCCGTGGCTATATTCATTATATATAATACAGCAACCGGAAGGAAGTGAGGTGATATCAGCTTCACCAGGGTAAGACGCAGCAACAGACACAGAGTTCAGCGGTACTCCCAGAAGGGGTAAGCCGACAAAAAGGGACTCGGGTTGTCCGTCGAACCAGAGCACAGAAGAGACAGATTGGGTCGGCAGCCAGTTCACATTCAGCAGCAGGGCCATACAGAAACTGGGCATAATAAGAGGTGGATATCCTGACAGGGTCAAAGTGATTCAGAGTTCTTAAACAGACTCCGGGTGACAGTATTGGTTGCAAATCCCTTTTTGTTGAAGTAAACTGGTTAAACGTTTCAGTGCCTCAGTCTTTCATTTGGACAATAGCCATCGATCCAGGATCGGGGTCATCACAGCTGAGAGGACCTGCTGCTGATCAAGTAAGTGTCTGTTCCTTCATGATATCCCTTACATTGTGCATCGCCTGAGGCCACAGCACCGGGTCAAGCCACTAGTGACATCCCCCTCAAGAGACGGACCTCATTGATCTGGTGCTGGGTACCTCGGTCTCCCGGGCGTCACAATTATATTTTCCCTAAACAGTGGTTTACTGTTGTACTAGAATTACCTCTCAACTATAGGCTGACTTCTTGCTGCTCCTTAGTATTCCCCTCATTATCTCTGGTTGCATTGTATATATTGTACATAATATATTTTATACCTTGGTGTGTGTTTATTAGTCTTTTTTGTTCTTATTTGTTTTCTTTAATGTATAATGTTATGTCACAAACAGCTGCTTATACTGTCTATTTGCTTTCCTAGTAACCCCATGAATAAGACCCGGGAGGGTCGAAACGTTGGGTTTCTATCTACGAATTATCACAGTGGCAATTGTTGACTTGTTTTTTTGAATAAATCTGGCATATACCTTTTTGCATCATATCAGTTTCGAGTGTGCGGTATTTTTTCCTCTACCCCTATAGCCTCCTCATGCCCACCCAAACATCCCATACACATGAAAAAAAGAGAACACTACATACCCACCTCGGTCCCGTTCCCCGGTGCTCTGCTCCTGTCTCGGGGGCTCCGGTGCGCTGACTCTCCGCGGTACACAGCTGACGCAATGAAATGACATCATCGCGTCAGCTGTTTCACACGCTGATTGGTGGAGGAAGTGGCCGGAGGCCCCTCCGCCACCAAAGAAGTCAGTGCAGATGGAGATACGAGCGGGCAGGCACAGTGCTGCCCTTGGGCCTCTGTTTCCCAGCTCCTCGACTGTCTTGGTCCCAGGACTGTAATAATGGAACCCACTGGCTCTTTGGGTTTCTAAAAATGTATTTCCAGCATTTTAAGGTCTTGGAGTGGCCTAGCCAGTCTCCAGAACTGAACCCAATAGAAAATCTTTGGAGGAGCTGAAAGTTAATGTTGCCCAGTGATAGCCCGAAACCTGAAAGATCTGGAGAATATCTGTATGGAGGAGTGCGACAAAATGCTGCAAAACTTGGTCAAGGACTACTGGAAACATCTGACCTCTGTAATTGGAAACAAAGTTTTCTGTATCAAATATTACGTTCTTTTATTCTATTCTATTGTATTAAATACTTATTTCATGCAATAAAATACAAATTAATTATGTAAAAATCATACAATGTGGTTTTCTGGATTTTATTTTTAGATTCTGTCTCTCACAGGTGAAGTGTACCTATGATAAAAATTACAGACCTCTCCATTCTTTGTAGGTGGGAAAACTTTCAAAATCAGCAGTGTATCAAACACGATTTCCCCACTGCATATTTATTCTATTGAAATTGGTGGTGTATATACCATACGCTCACTGTTAGTTCTCCAATAAGTGTCTTATTAGTGGTATCAGCTGCAGCCTCCTCCATTAATTGTCGGTCAATCGTGTAATTGTCCTGACGATTGGGGGCAGCAGAGGGCTGTTCGTGAAAAAAAGATAACAGCATGGTTGGTTCAGTGCGATCCCTCCTGGCTGTGATCTTTGACAATTGGTGGCAGCAGTGAAATCTATATGATCTCTTTGGTGTCTTCCTTGACATTATTCAAGACCATGATACAAAAATGAATACACCCCAATGAAAGTCTTAGGAGGAGCAAAGATAAAATTTAGACTACAAAATTCTAATTAACAAGAGTACAACGACAGCTAAGTCTAATTATTCATTACACGTGTCCAGCTGATAGGTGCCTTTAAAAGGGCCATTACTTAATGAAGAAAAACCCTTCCCATTTCCTGATGTCAGCAATAGCACCACATGGAAGAGAAATGTCACAAAACCTGAGAAAGTATTTTCTTTACAAAAGAAAGGTGAAGGCTACAAGAAGATCAGTAAAGTTTTACTTACAGAGACTAGCAAAAGTATTTCCCCCCTTTCTATTTTTTTGTGTTTTGCTACCTCACAACCTGGAAACTGGAAATTTTTTTACAGTTTGCATCAGTTCCTATAAAGAACATGCCTATAACTGTTAACATATAGTCTTCTTTTTATAGTTAAGCCAACAACAAATATGAAAAAATAACTTAAAACTTCAGTGTGCATAACTATTAACTGACCTAAAGTCAGTATTTTGTAGAGCCTAATTTTGAAGCAATTACAGCGGACACTGGGCCTGCCAAATTCAGGTGACAGAGTCCCTTTAAAGTAATGTTCCAGAAATGGTCAGGGGTGACCATTGTTAAGGGGAGGGGGAATGTAAAGCATATACCGGGACCGTGTGATACTCTGCTTCCTCCCCTATGTAAATGTTACCCTTTATGTTAAAACTGTGTATGTATCTACTATATAATTGTCTAAGGGTCACTTCCATCTGTCTGTCCTTCTGTCTCTCTTTCTTTCTGTCATGGATATTCATTGGTCGCGGCCTCTATCTGTCATGGAATCCAAGTCGCTGATTGGTCGTGGCAAAACGCCCACGACCATTGCCACCACCAATCAGCGACGCGCACAGTCCGGAAGAAAATGGCCGCTCTTTACTCCCCGCACTCACCGCTCACACAGGGTTAATGCCGGCGGTAACGGACCGCGTTATGCCGCAGGTAATGCACTCCGTAACCGCTGCTATTAACCCGGTGTGTCCCCAATTTTTTACTATTGATGCAGCCTAAGCGGCATCAATAGTAAAAAAATGTAATGTTAAAAGTAATAATAATAATAATAATAATAATAAAAAACCTGCTATACTCACCCTCCGTAGTTCGCCGAGCCGCTGGCGCCGGCTGCCATCTTCTGTTCCCGGCGATGTATTGCAAAATTATCCAGAAGACTTAGCGGTCTCGCGAGACCGCTAAGCCATCTGGGCAATTTCACAATGCATCCTGGGAAAGGAAGATGGCAGCTGGCGCCAGAGGCTCGGCGGAGCTTTGGCGGATCCCAAGCGTCGGTAACCGCTTACTGGATCCAGGCACCAACAGAAGGTGAGTATATAACTATTTTTTATTTTAATTCTTTTTTTTTAACAGGAATATCATGCCCACATTGCTATATACGTGGGCTGCGCAATATACGACATGGCCTGCGCAATATACTACATGGGCTGGGCAATATACTATGTGGGCTGCGCAGTATAATACGTGGGCTGCGCAATATACAACGTGGGCTGCGCAATATACAACGTGGGCTGCGCCATATACAATGTGGGCTGCGCCATATGCAACGTGGGCTGCGCCATATACAACGTGGGCTGCGCAATATGCAACGTGGGCTGCGCAATATACTATGTGGGCTGCGCAATATACAACGTGGGCTGCATAATATACTACGTGGGCTGCGCAATATACTATGTGGGCTGCGCCATATACAACGTGGGCTGCTGTTATGACCTGGTGGTTAAGGAGCAACATGGGACGAGCTCTGAGGAGGTGGAATCTGTACTGACCGCAGTTCCTAATCCTAACACCAACACTAGCAGTAGCCGTGGGATGTTCCTGTCACTTCCTAGACACCGCTTCACAGCCTGAGAACTAACTACCCCTAAAGATGGAAACAGAAAGCTATCTTGCCTCAGAGAAAAAACCCCAAAATGAAAGATAGCCCCCCACAAATATTGACTGTGAGTGGAGAGGGAAATTACATACACAGAAATGAAAACAGATTTTAGCAAAGGAGGCCACTACTAATCTAGATAGACAGAATAGAAAAGGATACTGTGCGGTCAGTATTAAAAACTAAAACTCCACGCAGAGTTTACAAAAATAATCTCCACACCGACTCACGGTGTGGAGGGCAAATCTGCTTCCTCAGAGCTTCCAGCTAGACTGAATAAATCATACTGACAAGCTGGACAAAAAGAGACATAACATGAGCTGAGCGATTAAGTCCACGGCAAATGGACAACCAAAAGAACTAGCAAGAACTTATCTTTTGCTGAAATGGACAGGCCATAAGAGAAATCCAAGGAGAGATCTGAATCCAACCCAGAAACATTGACAGCTGGCACGGACTGAAGACCAGAGCCAGGTTAAATAGCAAAGCCAGGAGAGACAATTAGTGGAAACAGCTGCTAATGCTAAACCCAAGGAGCAGCAGTTCCACTTGAAACCACCAGAGGGAGCCCAAGGGCAGAATTCACAAAAGTGCATTTACAACCACCGGAGGGAGCCCAAGAACGGAATTCACAACAGTACCCCCCCCCTTGAGGAGGGGTTACGAACCCTCACCAGAGCCCCCAGGCCGATCAGGACGAGCCAAGTGAAAAGCACGAACCAAATCGGCAGCATGGACATTGGAGGCAACAACCCAAGAATTATCCTCCTGGCCATAACCCTTCCACTTGACCAGATACTGAAGCTTCCGCCTCGAAAAACGAGAATCCAAAATCTTCTCCACCACATATTCCAACTCCCCCTCAACCAACACCGGAGCAGGAGGATCAACAGAGGGAACCACGGGCACCACATATCTCCGCAACAAAGATCTATGGAAAACATTATGGATGGAAAAAGAAGCTGGAAGGGCCAAACGAAAAGACACCGGATTGATAATTTCAGAAATCTTATAAGGACCAATAAAGCGAGGCTTGAACTTAGGGGAAGAAACCTTCATAGGAACATGACGAGAAGATAACCAGACTAAATCCCCAACACGAAGCCGGGGACCAACACACCGACGACGGTTAGCAAAACATTGAGCCTTTTCCTGAGACAACATCAAATTGTCCACCACATGAGTCCAAATCTGCTGTAACCTGTCCACCACAGAATCCACACCAGGACAGTCAGAAGGCTCAACCTGCCCTGAAGAAAAACGAGGATGAAAACCAAAATTACAAAAAAAAGGCGAAACCAAGGTAGCCGAACTAGCCCGATTATTAAGGGCAAACTCGGCCAACGGCAAGAAGGTCACCCAATCATCCTGATCAGCAGACACAAAGCATCTCAAATAGGTTTCCAAGGTCTGATTAGTTTGCTCCGTTTGGCCATTTGTCTGAGGATGAAATGCTGAAGAAAAAGACAAATCAATGCCCATTCTAGCACAAAAGGACCGCCAAAACCTAGAAACAAACTGGGAACCTCTGTCAGACACAATATTCTCCGGAATGCCATGCAAACTAACCACATGCTGAAAAAATAATGGAACCAAATCAGAGGAGGAAGGCAACTTAGGCAAAGGTACCAAATGGACCATCTTAGAAAATCGGTCACAAACCACCCAGATGACAGACATCTTCTGGGAAACAGGAAGATCCGAAATAAAATCCATGGAAATATGCGTCCAGGGCCTCTCAGGGACCGGCAAAGGCAAAAGCAACCCACTAGCACGGGAACAGCAAGGCTTGGCCCGGGCACAAGTCCCACAGGACTGCACAAAAGAACGCAGATCCCGCGACAAGGAAGGCCACCAAAAGGACCTAGCAACCAAATCTCTGGTACCAAAAATCCCAGGATGACCAGCCAACACTGAACAAAGAACCTCAGAAATTACCTTACTAGTAGTGTTGAGCGATACCGTCCGATACTTGAAAGTATCGGTATCGGAAAGTATCGGCCGATACCGGTAAAGTATCGGATCTAATCCGATACCGATACCCGATACCAATACAAGTCAATGGGACTCAAGTATTGGAAGGTATCCCTGATGGTTCCCAGAGTCTGAAGGAGAGGAAACTCTCCTTCAGGCCCTGGGAACCATATTAATGTGTAAAATAAAGAATTAAAATAAAAAATATTGATATACTCACCTCTCCGACGCAGCCTGGACATCACCGCTGGTAACCGGCAGCCTGCTTTGTTTAAAATGAGCGCGTTCAGTACCTTCCATGATGTCATGGCTACTGATTGGTCACGTGCCGCTCATGTGACCGCCACGCGACCAATCAGAAGCCGTGACGTCATCCCTCAGGTCCTAAATTCCTAATTCTAGGAATTTAGGACCTGAGAATTACGTCACAGCTTGTGATTGGTCGCGTGGCGGTCACATGGGCGGCCGCGACCAATCACAAGCCGTGACGTCATCTAAGGCCCTGAACGCGCTCATTCTTAGGAAGGAAGGCTGCCGGAAAGAAGCCGAGGGTGAGTATATTCCTATTAGGTATATACTCATCCTCGGACGCGCCCTGCTTCTTTCCGGGAGCCTTCCTTCTTAAGAATGAGTGCATTCAGGGCCTTAGATGACGTCACGGCTTGTGATTGGTCGCGGCCGCCCATGTGACCGCCACGCGACCAATCACAAGCCGTGACGTAATTCTCAGGTCCTAAATTCCTAGAATTAGGAATTTAGGACCTGAGGGATGACGTCACGGCTTCTGATTGGTCGCGTTGCGGTCACATGAGCGGCACGCGACCAATCAGAAGCCGTGACGTCATGGAAGGTACTGAACGCGCTCATTTTAAACAAAGCAGGCTGCCGTTTACCAGCGGTGATGTCCAGGCTGCGTCGGAGAGGTGAGTATATCAATATTTTTTATTTTAATTCTTTATTTTACACATTAATATGGTCCCGATACCAATTCCCGATACAACAAAAGTATCGGATCTCGGTATCGGAATTCCGATACGGCAAGTATCGGCCGATACCCGATACTTGCGGTATCGGAATGCTCAACACTACTTACTAGTCCATCTATCAGGAACAAACAGTTTCCCCACTGGACAGCGGTCAGGCTTATCAGCCTGAAACTCCCGAAGCACCCGCCGTAAATCAGGGGAGATGGCAGAAAGAATCACCCCCTCCTTGAGAATACCAACCGGCTCAAGGACTCCCGGAGAATCAGGCAAAAAACTCCTAGAAAGGGCATCAGCCTTCACATTCTTAGATCCCGGAAGATACGAGACCACAAGATCAAAACGGGAGAAAAACAGGGACCATCGAGCTTGTCTAGGATTCAACTGCTTAACAGACTCAAGGTAAATCAGATTCTTATGATCGGTCAAGACCACAACGCGATGCTTGGCTCCCTCAAGCCAATGTCGCCACTCCTCGAAAGCTCACTTCATAGCCAACAACTCCCGATTACCGACATCATAATTACGCTCAGCAGGCGAAAACTTTCTGGAGAAGAAGGCACACGGTTTCATCAAAGAGCCATCAGAACTTCTCTGAGACAAAACGGCCCCTGCCCCAATCTCAGAAGCGTCAACCTCAACCTGAAAAGGGAGAGAAACATCCAGCTGACGCAACACAGGGGCAGAAGTAAAACGACGTTTAAGCTCCTGAAAGGCCTCAACAGCCGCAGAGGACCAATTCATCACATCAGCGCCCTTCTTCGTCAAATCGGTCAGGGGCTTAACCCCACTGGAAAAGTTAGCAATGAAACGGCGATAAAAATTAGCAAAGCCCAAAAACTTCTGAAGGCTCTTCACAGATGTGGGTTGAATCCAATCATGAATGGCCTGGACCTTAACAGGATCCATTTCAATAGCCGAGGGAGAAAAAATGAAACCCAAAAAAGAAACCTTCTGAACTCCAAAAAGGCACTAAGGCACTTAGACCCCTTCACAAATAACGCATTAGCACGAAGGATCTGAAATATCATCCTGACCTGTTTCACATGAGACTCCCAATCATCGGAAAAAAACAAAATATCATCCAAATATACAATCATGAATTTATCAAGATAATTCCGGAAGATATCATGCATAAAGCACTGAAACACAGATGGAGCATTAGAGAGCCCGAATGGCATCACAAGGTATTCAAAATGGCCTTCGGGCATATTAAATGCTGTTTTCCATTCGTCACCCTGTTTAATACGAACAAGATTATGCGCCCCTCGAAGGTCAATCATAGTAAACCAACTAGCCCCCTTAATCCGAGCAAACAAATCAGAAAGCAAAGGTAAAGGGTATTGGAATTTGACCGTGATCTTATTGAGAAGGCGATAATCTATACAGGGTCTCAAGGAGCCATCCTTCTTGGCAACAAAAAAGAATCCCGCTCCCAACGGTGACGAAGACAGGCGAATATGCCCCTTCTCCAAAGACTCCTTAACATAAGTCCGCATGGCGGCATGCTCTGGCACAGACAGATTGAAAAGTCGGCCCTTAGGGAACTTACAGCCAGGAATCAAGTTAATAGCACAATCGCAGTGCCTATGAGGAGGAAGAGAGCTGGACTTGGGCTCCTCAAATATATCCTGGAAATCCGACAAAAACTCAGGAACCTCAGAAGAGGGGGAAGAGGAAATTGACATCAAAGGAACATCACCATGTATGACAACCCCAACTAGTCACAGACATAGATTTCCAATCCAGCACTGGATTATGTACCTGTAACCATGGAAAACCCAGCACAACAACATCATGCAAATTATGCAACACCAAAAAATGACAATCTTCCTGATGTGCTGGAGCCATGTACATGGTCAACTGTGTCCAGTACTGAGGTTTATTCTCGGCCAATGGGGTAGCATCAATCCCCCTTAAGGGAATAGGGCTCTGCAAAGGCTGCAAGGAAAAACCACAGCGTCTGGCGAACTCTAAGTCCATTAAGTTCAGGGCAGCGCCAGAATCCACAAATGCCATAACAGAAAAGGACGACAATGAGCAAATCAGGGTAACAGACAAGAGAAATTTAGGCTGTACAGTACTAATGGTAACAGACCTAGTGACCCTCTTAGTACGCTTAGGGCAATCAGAAATAGCATGAGCAGAATCACCACAGTAAAAACACAGCCTATTCTGACGTCTGAATTCCTGCCGTTCTGCTCTAGTCAAAATCCTATCACATTGCATAGGCTCAGGACTCTGCTCAGACGACAACGCCATATGGTGCACCACCTTGCGCTCGCACAGGCGCCGATCAATCTGAATGGCTAGAGACATTGATTCTTTCAAACCAGCAGGCGTGGGGAACCCCACCATAACATCCTTAAGGGCTTCAGAAAGACCCTTTCTGAAAATTGCTGCAAGGGCATACTCATTCCATTTTGTGAGCACAGACCACTTTCTAAATTCCTGGCAGTATACTTCTGCCGCTTCCTGACCCTGACACAGAGCCAGCAAGGTTTTTTCTGCCTGATCCACAGAATTAGGTTCGTCATACAGCAATCCAAGCGCTTGAAAAAATGCGTCTACATTGAGCAATTGAGGATTCCCTGACTCAAGGGAGAATGCCCAGTCCTGCGGGTCTCCACGCAGCAGAGAAATAACAATCTTCACCTGCTGAATGGGGTCACCAGAGGAACGGGGTCTCAAAGCAAAAAACAATCTGCAGTTATTTTTAATATTCAAAAATTTGGATCTATCCCCAAAAAATAAATCAGGAGTAGGAATTCTAGGCTCTAAAACCGGAGTCTGAACAACATAATCTTGGATACACTGTACCCTTGCAGCGAGTTGATCCACACGAGAGAACAAACCCTGAACATCCATGTCAGCGCCAGAATCCTGAACCACCCAGAGATTAAGGGAAAAAAAAAAGACCAAACAAACTGCAAAGAAAAAAAAATGACTCAGAACTTTTTTTTTTCCCTCTTTTGAGATGCATTCAACACATTGGGGGCCAGCTGTACTGTTATGACCTGGTGGTTAAGGAGCAACATGGGACGAGCTCTGAGGAGGTGGTATCTGTACTGACCGCAGTTCCTAATCCTAACACCAACACTAGCAGTAGCCGTGGGATGTGTTGTGAATTCTGTTCTGGAGCTCCCTCCTGTGGTTGCTAATGGTATTTTTGTGAGTTCTGCCCTTGGGCTCCCTCTGGTGGTTTCGAGTGGAACTGCTGCTCCTTTAGGTAGCTGTAGCAGCTGCCTTCACTAATCGCCTTGCCTGGGTTTGTTATTTAAACCTGCTCTGGGCTTTAGTTCATGCCAGCTGTCAATGTTCTTGATTAAGATCGGCAGCGATCGAAACGCGTTGCATGGGCTCTGTACCCCCACATTTGTACTACAGCAAGGATCTATTATGTCACTGGATTTTAACCATTAATAAAGAATCTCTTTTATTGGAGCTGGAGCACCTTCTGTTTCTACTTTGTCAATGTTCTTGGTTGGATTTGGTTCTCTCCTTGGATTTCTCATATGGCCTGTCCCTTTCAGCAAAAGATAAGTTTTTGCTAGTTCTTGTTTGTCCATTTGCTTTGGACTCTATTGCTCTGCAAATATGTCTCTTTTTGTCCAGCTTGTCACTATGTCATATTCAAGCTAGCTGGAAGCTCTGGGGAAGCAGATTTGCCCCTCCACACTGTGAGTCGGTGTGGAGTTCATTTTTGTAAACTCTGCGTGGATTTTTTAGTTTTTAATACTGACCACACAGTATACTTTCCTACTCTGTCTATCAAGTTTAGTATTGGCCTCCTTTGCTAAAATCTGATTTCATTTCTGTGTACGTCATTTCCCTCTCCACTCACAGTCAATATTTGTGGGGGCTATCTTTCCTTTTGGGGTTTTCTCTGAGGCAAGATAGCTTTCTATTTCCTTCTTTAGGGGTAGTTAGTTCTTAGGCTGTGACAAGGTGTCTAGGGAGAGTCAGGAACATCCCACGGCTATTACTAGTGTTGTTGTTAGGATTAGGAACTGCGGTCAGTAGAGATACCACCTCCTCAGAGCTCGTCCCATGTTGCGTTTTAGCCACCAGGTCATATCAGTGTGGCTCCTTAACCACCAGGTCATAACAGGGATGTTCCTGTCACTCCCTAGACACCTCGTCACAGCCTGAGAACTAACTACCCCTAAAGATGGAAACAGAAAGCTATCTTGCCTCAGAGAAAAAACCCCAAAAGGAAAGATAGCCCCCCACAAATATTGACTGTGAGTGGAGAGGGAAATGACATACACAGAAATGAAAACAGATTTTAGCAAAGGAGGCCACTACTAATCTAGATAGACAGAATAGAAAAGGATACTGTGCGGTCAGTATTAAAAACTAAAAGTCCACGCAGAGTTTACAAAAATAATCTCCACACCGACTCACGGTGTGGAGGGCAAATCTGCTTCCCCAGAGCTTCCAGCTAGACTGAATAAATCATACTGACAAGCTGGACAAAAAGAGACATAACATGAGCTGAGCGATTAAGTCCACAGCAAATGGACAACAAAAGAACTAGCAAGAACTTATCTTTTGCTGAAATGGACAGGCCATAAGAGAAATCCAAGGAGAGATCTGAATCCAACCCAGAAACATTGACAGCTGGCACGGACTGAAGACCAGAGCCAGGTTAAATAGCAAAGCCAGGAGAGACGATTAGTGGAAACAGCTGCTAATGCTAAACCCAAGGAGCAGCTGTTCCACTTGAAACCACCAGAGGGAGCCCAAGGGCAGAATTCACAAAAGTGCATTTACAACCACCGGAGGGAGCCCAAGAACAGACTTCACAACAGGCTGCGCAATATAGAACGTGGCCTGCGCAATATACAACATGGGCTGCGCAATATACAACGTGGGCTGCGCAATATACTACGTGGACTGCGCTATACACAACGTGGGCTGCGCAATATACAACGTGGGCTGGGCAATACACAACGTGGGCTGCCCCATATACAACGTGGGCTGCGCAATATACAACGTGGGCTGCGCAATATACAACGTGGCCTGCGCAATATACAACGTGGGCTGCGCAATATACAACATGGCCTGCGCAATATACAACGTGGGCTGCACAATATACAACGTGGGCTGCGCAATATACTACGTGGGCTGCGCAATATACAACATGGGCTGGGCAATACACAACGTGGGCTGCCCCATATACAACATGGGCTGCGAAATATACAACGTGGCCTGCTCAATATACTATGTGGCCTGCACAATATACAACATGGGCTGCGCAATATACAACATGGGCTGCCCAATATACAACGTGGGCTGCGCAATATACTACGTGGGCTGCGCAATATACTACATGGGCTGCGCAATATACTATGTGGGCTGCGCCATATACAACATGGGCTGCGCAATATACAATGTGGGCTGCGCAATATACAACGTGGGCTGCGCAATGTACTACGTGGGCTGCGCAATGTACTGCGTGGGCTGCTCAATGTACTGCGTGGGCTGCGCAATGTACTACGTGGGCTGCGCAATGTATTGCGTGGGCTGCGCAATGTACTGCGTGGGCTGCGCAATGTACTGCGTGGGCTGCGCAATGTACTGCGCAGGCTGCGCAATGTACTGCGTGGGCTGCGCAATGTACTGCATGGGCTGTGCAATGTACTGCGTGGGCTGCGCAATATACTATGTGGGCTGTGCTATACACTACGCATGCATATTCTAGAATACCCGATGCGTTAGAATCGGGCCACCATCTAGTATATATATATATGTTTTGCTAACATGTCATGTTGAACATAGGGAAAGCACCCTGTTCGGCTCACTAGATGGAGCCCATGATGCGTTATTATAATGAGTAGTGTAAATAGTTAACTGTAGGAGGAGTTAATTGGGTATAATGCAGGAGCAGTTCCTAGTAAGTTCAGAGGAGCTAGGGAGCCCGTACAGCTCGGGTGGACTTTGAGCCTGAGCTATCCAGCAGTTCCGTAAAGTTAAGAGAGGTACCTAGTCATCCATGGCTCGGTGGACAGAAGTGCAACTAAACCAGCATAGAGTACAGCGGTGGTGAATTAGAAGTAACGGTGGGTCCACAGCAGTACGGGGATGCAGGTTGCTCAACATGTGGCAGATCATCGCATGGGCTGATGCCCTCAGACACAGTGCAAAACGGAGGAGGGAATCCCCAAGCGCAGTGAGTGTGGACAGGGAGGATGCTGAGTTACCACAAGATGTGGTACGACCCGGGCACGTACTGAAGGATTAAAGGAAGAGTGCAGGGAAAGTGGAAAGTGTGAGCCGAAAGGAACCCTAAGCATTTTTGTGTATGTTAAGGATGTGCTGTGCAACAAAAAAGGAAGTAAAGTTTTATATTTCAAGTTACAACTGGACTGTGTCTCTGTTTAATAAAAGAGACAAAGGAAAGCTCACATGACAGTAAGGAAAGAATCCATGCAAAGTAAATATAGATTAACGTATTAGTGTTTACTACCAAGAGGCAGGACCGGTGTCAACTTCCATGGACAGTCAGACAAAATATTAACCATAACCTAAAAAGAGCACCACACGCCGACCATAAGTCCTATGTAATGAAATTTATTTTATAAATATATAATTACAATAAAAGGTTATATAACGGGAAAACTTACAGGTGAAAAATCTATAGACCACAATGCCAAGATGCAAATTAAGTATCAAAATCTACCAAAAGGACAAGGATGCATACCCAGGAGAATGAAAAGACTGGCTTAAATATAAAAATGTGAAAAATCGCTTACAGTGAGATAGTGAATCCCTGGCTCCTGGATGGCGTCCTCCCCAGGGATTCACTATCTCACTGTAAGCGATTTTTCACCATTGATACTTTTTCCTACAACTTTTACAGTGTTTTCCTGCCTTCCCTTCACTCTTACCTCACAGTATTACCATTTATTTGAGTGTTCACTATTTTCTTGTTATTATCATATTGGATGTATTCACTGTAGCACAACAATTGTTCCACACATTTTTGTGTTTTGGTTAAAAAATTCTTTATATTTTTTGTATGCTTCACTTTTACATGTTTGTTTTTATACAAAGGTAATATTCGTGGAGTTTACATGGATTTTAGTAGCACAAACAGCTAGTTATGCATATATGATCCGTTGTGATCTATATTTTTTCTACACAGTATTACATTTAACCCAGTCTTTTCATTCTTCTGGGTATGTGTCCTTGTCCTTTTGGTACATTTTGATATTTAATTTGCAACTTAGCATTGTGGTCTATAGATTTTTTACCTGTAAGTTTTCCCGTTATATAACCTTTTATTGTAATTATATATTTATAAAATAAATGTCATTACATTGACTTATGGTCTGTATGTGGTGCTCTTTTTAGGCTGTGTCTCTGTTTGTATGCAAACATCCTGAGGCAACAGTGAGAGGGTCCTGACGGTGCAAAAGATAAAGAGGCAAGTAGACTGACCATGGGACGTTGTCTGCATGTGATGGGAGACCGGGGCGTGCAAGACCTGTTAACATCAGCCACGACTACGGCCCTGGCTCTCCCTCACATATACATGGGGCCAGAATGGGACATATGGGGTCAGGATGGAGAAACATTGGGCCAGGATGGAGACACGAGGCCAGAATGGGAAAACATTTGGGGCCAAGAATGAAACACATGGAGCCAGGATGGGGGATGTTGTTACAGGAAGGGACCAGGATGTGGGACATTATTATTATAGTGGGTAATAAAGGGATATTATTTTGGCTGTGATGTATTTTATTTTTGAGGATACTGTTTTCACTGAGGGAGGACATCTTGTTACTATGCAGGGCAACACTGTCACTTTTTTTCATCTTTCATAGTATAGAAGTTGGGAAATATTCCGGAATGTGCTCTAGATAACTGTGTTATTTTCTGCAGAGATGCGTCAGGGCTGGAAGAAGTGATGGCGGTCTTCGCTGGAAGAAGAAGAAAAGCAAAGATGGATATCTTCAACTAGAGATGTCACTGATGAGTCAGTGTGTTACCTGTAAATCTATTACATGTACACTTACGCTATACACTGTATACTATGTACTATGGTCCTTTATATAATCTCACTGGTGAGTCACTGAATTACTTGTACGCTTACACTTCATACAGAGCTCCTATGTATAATGCCACAGGTAATCCTTGTATTAACTGTATACTAGATACACAGCTCCAGTGTAAAATGTCACTGGAGAGCCCTGTATTACCTGTAAACTATATGCAAAGTTCCTGTGTGTAATGTCACTGGTGATCACTGTATTACCTGTACACATACACTATACAGTGTGTGCTATGTACAGAGCTCCTTTGTATAATGTCACTGGTGAGTCACTGTATTACCTGTACACTTACACTGAATACTCAATACTTTGTACAGAGCTCCTGTGTATAATGGCATTGGTGATCACTGTATTACCTGTACACTGACACTATATACAGAGCTCTTTTGTATAATGTCACTGGTGATCACTGTATTACCTGTACACTGACACTATATACAGAGCTCTTGTGTATAATGTCACTGGTAATCACTGTATTACCTGTACCCTGACACTATGTACAGAGTTACTGTGTATAATGTCACTAGTGATCACTGTATTACATGTACCCTGACACTATATACAGAGTTCCTGTGTATAATACCACTGGTGATGCCGGTATTACCTGTATACTAGGTACACTCTCCACTGTATAATATTACTGGTGATCACTGTACACTTACACGAAACACTGTAAATTTTGTACAGAGCTCCTGTGTATAATGGCACTTAAGTAATATTAGTATTGTGTTTTTTATCAACGATCAGTATGGAAGTATTCAGTCACTATGAATTGGTAATATGTTGTCTGGTCATGGTGTGGTGGCTTTTGTCTCTTGTATGTCGCGTTACTCGGTCACTATGTGGTGGTAATATACGGTCTGGCCATGGTGTGATGTTATTTGTCTCTTGTATGTGGTATTATTGGTCATTTTAAAAACAGGTTGTGATACATTCCTTTAAAGAAAAATAAATAAAATATACTTAAAAATAGGTATTGGGTATTTTTACAAGTGTTTTATAGGATACAGTAGAGTAGGCCTCTGCCAACAGAGTCTACCGTGTCGTTGGTATCTGCTTAAAAAATCTTTTGGTCAAAACAAAAACTGCTGGCTATGTATGTGATGTGGTGTTCGATGAGAACTGTTAATGTGTGATTGGCGAGGATGTGGTGCAAAGTTTTTCCAAGAGAGGGCTGCATGACCACTTTTTTCTGTCTTTGCCTTTTTTGTAAAAACCTTCCTCTTATTTGAGAAAAAGGTTCATATATGATACAAATTCCCATTGAGTCAGTGATACTATTTTGGTTATCTCTCATTTACACCATATTGAGATATTAGCATATATAAAGGCATTCGAAATACATACTTTTGCGAGTAATACCTCTCCTCTGCAATATTGAGCCATATTTCTGCATGGCTTAGCACAGACTAGGCGCTAAGGATCAGACATTTTATTTGCACTATAAGCACTTTATGTATGTGTCTGATGGTGGCTTTGTTAAGGAGTCCTGTTGAGGGTCAGGGAGGGCCAGTCGATGTGGAGTGGGGGCTCCATTACGCTACCCAGTGTGCATACCTCCACTGCTAAGAAGGGATATATATAGGGTGATTTCATTTTTTCATCAGCGTTAAATCAATGCGCTATTTTTGTGTTTTTTATCCCAGTGGGTAAAGTCTATGGCATTATCATTACCAGACCCTCTATAACTCCTTTTTAAGAAGAAAAAAAGATTATGGCATATTTGGGCTTTTAAAAATATGAAAAAAAGTTATTTTTTTAAAGGGTTTTTTGTTTCATACTTGGTTTTCCTCTCTCTAAGACCCCACTATACTGTTTCGGTGTTTGAATAACCAGGTAATTACATGAGGAAGATTTGCTTGGAAAACAAACATCATGTCTGAGATTCGATGGTAAACCAAAGATCAAAGAATCTTTCTGATATGCTTCGGAGCAAGTGGTAAGTGATGAATATTGGGGTTTGCATCTAGCTGATATTTATGGGAGATATTGTCACGCTGGGTGAGGAAGGAGTAAGTGCACAACAATTGGGAGAGGGAGGGAGGAGCCTGTTATGACCTGGTGGTTAAGAGGCAACATGGGACAAGCTCTGAGGAGGTGGTGTCTGTACTGACCGCAGTTCCTAATCCTAACACCAACACTAAAAGTAGCCGTGGGATGTTCCTGTCACTCCCTAGACACCTCGTCACAGCCTGAGAACTAACTACCCCTAAAGATGGAAACAGAAAGCTATCTTGCCTCAGAGAAAACCCCCAAAGGAAAGATAGCCCCCACAAATATTGACTGTGAGTGGAGAGGGAAATGACATACACAGAATGAAAACAGGATTTAGCAAAGGAGGCCAAAACTACCTAAATAGACAGAACAGAAAAGGATACTGTGCGGTCAGTATTAAAAGCTAAAAAACTCCACGCAGAGTTTACAAAAATAATCTCCACACCGACTCACGGTGTGGAGGGCAAATCTGCTTCCTCAGAGCTTCCAGCTAAGTTGAATATATCATACTGAAAAGCTGGACAAGAAAAAACATATCATGAGCTGAGCGATTAAGTCCACAGCAGGTGGACAACAAAAGAACAAGCAAGAACTTAGCTTTGCTGAAATGGACCGGCAATCAGAAAAATCCAAGGAGAGATCTGAATCCAACCAAGAAACATTGACAGCTGGCACTGGCTGAAGCCCAGAGCCAGGTTAAATAGCAGAGCCAGGAGAGACGATCAGTGGAAGCAGCTGCTAATGCTAAACCCAAGGAGCAGCAGTTCCACTCAAAACCACCAGAGGGAGCCCAAGGGCCGAATTCACAAAAGTGCCATTAACAACCACTGGAGGGAGCCCAAGAACGGAATTCACAACAGGAGCCCAAGTACTAGGGAAGGGGGGAGTGGAGACCCCTAGGCAGATCTAAAATCATTCTGTTTGCCCTAAAAGTCCCTATACAGGTTCTGCAGTTATTGGTGGGCAGAAACCTAATCCCTGCCTGACCCTAGTGATAGGCACTGGTTAGGGAAGGGACGGGATTTGTACTAGTCATTCCTCACTACAACTAAAGACAGAGAGGGTAGACAAACAAGGGGAACACTTAGCTTGAGAAGACCACCGAAATGTCACACCAGCAATCCTCTAAGAGTCTTCTGAGAAGGCACTAACCGACTGTTAGTACTTCCAACTAGACAGAGACAAGTAAGGGCCAACACCAGCAACATGCTGCAGACACTGAATGAATTTAACACACCAATAGAGCACTATGAAGACTCAGGATCAAAGAGTAATTTAAAAAACCTAATTTTTATTACAAAACGTATCTAAAAACATACAGATAAAAGATACAAATACTGGTGAGACGTTATAATAAACAGATGCAGAGTACAGAAACAAAAGCTACAAACTACACAGACCCCTATATATAATCATAAGCGAGGTGTCAGCTCGCCATAACATCTAAATAGACATACCGTGTAAACGGCTAGCTGCCACATATATTTATTAAGTCTATGTACGGTATATAGATGTAGTTATAATACAGCATCCCTGAATATCCCTAGTGGTCAGCAGGTGGGCAATACTGAGTACCAATTAGCAGCAGTGATTACCTGTAGTCATATTGGGTCAGGACGAAGTTGCAGTTGCCTTACCACCTGGAAGACCAGCAAGTACAGGGTTATGATGTTCCCTAATTACTTTACGCCGCAAATAAGGCTGTACAAATAACCTCCACAAAGGGAAGGAGGCAGGGGCTCCCTCTGAGCCTCCAAAACCTCACCCTACAGGTCAGGGTATAATGCCGTGATGACTACCCCCTTCTGCAAAATTGGGGTAGGGTCCCCATGGTCACCACCACCAGGGACATTCCGTGATAAAGCATCTGCCTTGGTGTTTTTAACTCCTGCATGGAAAGTGACAGCAAAATTAAATCTAATAAACAGTGACCACCTAGGTTGTCTAGTGTTTAGATGTTTAACCGATTGAAGATACGACAGGTTCTTGTGGTCCGTGATAACATTAATAGGATGTCCTGCCCCCTCCAACCAATGTCGCCACTCCTCGAACGCCAATTTAATCAACAAAAGCTATATATTACCCACGTCATAATTTCTCTCGGCCAAGGATAATTTTTTGGAAGAGAAGGCCTATGGAAGCCATTTAACCTGGGACGGATCCTGAGACAACAGAGCCCCGACCCCACCTCCAATGCATCCATTTCTATGATAAAAGACTGAGAAACATCAGGTTGACAGAGTATGGGTGCATCGTTAAAACAACTCTTTAAGGAGGAAAAAGCCTGTTGAGCAGCATCCAACCATTTAGAAAAATCAGCCCCCTTCCTTGTCATGTCATTAAAGGGTTTCACCATTACCGAATAATTTTAAATAAACTTTCGGTAAAATGTAGTAAAACCCAGAAAACGCTGTAACGCCTTCAGATTCTCTGGACGGTCCCAATCAAGTACAGCCCGAACCCTTTCTGGATCTATCCGAAAACAGAAGATCACAACAGGTACCCAAAAAACTGCACCTCAAAAATCAAGATGATGCTTGAGCTAATTGCAATGACCTTCTACTGCCATATCTAGGATGACTGTCGGTCACTCCTGACACACCCTTGACATATATATTTGCGGCATCACAGCAAAGAAAAATCATAATGTATTCACTCACATCACTGTAAGGCTGGCAGAACTTGTCCAAATCAATATTGGTCAGATGGATAGTGCTATCCATGCCATGTTTCATCTTTATAGACAGATAAAATTGCGATAAGATTAAGAAACATGATGACAATATCTACCATTTGGGACCTCCAGGGGTGAAAATATATCAAAAGTTAGGGATCTCATAAAATTCTAACAGGCCAAGCACATCCCACAACCAGCCTCCATATCTGTTCACCAAGGGAAGTTATGAGAGTGTAATCTTGATCTAATAAAAAGAATAATTAGGATGTCTGCCATTTCTGGAATGGAATTTGTAACATTTTTGTATATTTTTATACACACTGCCTACCATTCTGGATTAAACATATAAAATGTCATAGCTCTGTTCCTCTTGCTCTGTAAACCGCACCCCTGAAACCATACACTAACTGTAATGGTGTTCAATCAGCCCGTAAAAAATGATTGTTAGTGGCAGCTAGTAATGGTTTATTTTTTGTTATTGCAGAGCTGGTAGTGACCATACTGGGGTATACAGTCATATGAAAAAGTTTGGGCACCCCTATTAATCTGAAGCTTAATCTTTTATAAAAATTGTTTTTTTTGCAACAGCTATGTCAGTTTCATATATCTAATAACTGTTGGACACAGTAATGTTTCTGCCTTGAAATGAGGTTTATTGTACTAACAGAAAATGTGCAATCTGCATTCAAACAAAATTTGACAGGTGCATAAGTATGGGCACCCTTATCATTTTCTTGTTTTAAATACTCCTACCTACTTTTTACTGACTTACTAAAGCACTTTTTTTGGTTTTGTAACCTCATTGAGCTTTGAACTTCATAGCCAGGTGTATGCAATCATGAGAAAAGCTACTTAAAGTGGCCACTTGCAAGTTGTTCTCCTGTTTGAATCTCCTCTGAAGAGTGGCATCATGGGCTCCTCAAAACAACTGTCAAATGATCTGAAAACAAAGATTATTCAACATAGTTGTTCAGGGGAAGGATACAAAAAGCTGTCTCAGATGTTTAACCTGTCAATTTCCACTGTGAGGAACATAGTAAGGAAATGGAAGAACACAGGTACAGTTCTTGTTAAGGCCAGAAGTGGCAGGCCAAGAAAAACATCAGAAAGGCAGAGGAGAAGAATGGTGAGATCAGTCAAGGACAATCCTCAGACCACCTCCAGAGAGCTGCAGCATCAACTTGCTGCAGATGGTGTCATTGTGCATCGGTCAACTATACAATGCACTGTGTTTTTTGCCGCCATGCATAACGCCTTTTTGTATGACAAAACATCTGAATCTTGGTTTCATCAGTCCACAGGACCTTCTTCCAAAAAGAAATTGGCTTCTCCAAATGTGCTTTTGCATACCTCAGCCGACTCTGTTTGTGGCATGCTTGCAGGAACGGCTTCTTTCGCATCACTCTCCCATACAGCTTCTCCTTGTGCAAAGTGCGTTGTATAGTTGACCGATGCACAATGACACCATCTGCAGCAAGTTGATGCTGCAGATCTCTGGAGGTGGCCTGAGGATTGTCCTTGACTGATCTCACCATTCTTCTTCTCTGCCTTTCTGATGTTTTTCTTGGCCTGCCACTTCTGGCCTTAACAAGAACTGTACCTGTGTTCTTCCATTTCCTTACTATGTTTCTCACAGTGGAAATTGACAGGTTAAATCTCTGAGATAGCTTTTTGTATCCTTCCCCTGAACAACTATGTTGAATAATCTTTGTTTTCAGATCATTTGACAGTTGTTTTGAGGAGCCCATGATGCCACTCTTCAGAGGAGATTCAAACAGGAGAACAACTTGCAAGTGGCCACTTTAAGTAGCTTTTCTCATGATTGCATACACCTAGCTATGAAGTTCAAAGCTCAATGAGGTTACAAAACCAAAAAAAGTGCTTTAGTAAGTCAGTAAAATGTAGGTAGGAGTATTTAAAACAAGAAAATGATAAGGGTGCCCATACTTATGCACCTGTCAAATGTTGTTTGTATGCAGATTGCACATTTTCTGTTAGTACAATAAACCTCATTTCAAGGCAGAAACATTACTGTGTCCAACAGTTATTAGATATATGAAACGGAAATAGCTGTTGCAAAAAAAACCATTTTTATAAAACATTAAGCTTAAGATTAATAGGGGTGCCCAAAGTTTTTCATATGACTGTATATATATATATATATATATATATATATATATATATATATATACATACATATATATATATATATATATATATATATATATATTCCATGCATTCTAATCTGAGGTCTATATACCATACAATCACTGTTAGTTCCCCAACAACCGGCCTAGTAGTTGAAGAGGCCGCTGCCTTGTCTATCACTCGTCAGTCAATTTCGTAATTGTCCTAACGATTGGAGTCAGCGTGGAATTGTGTTCCCTTACAAACTGGTGGATCTGTGTGATCTCCCCGATCCCGTATGTGACAAAGTTGGGGATCAGTGCCACTCCCCCAGCTATTCTAGGCAGGAACCGCTAGAGCCATGTTGAGGGTCTTATCTGCACAATTCAAAGCATTCTTCCAACACTTTTAAAATATTTCCTTGTTGTAAATGAAAGAAAACTGAGAAAAGGAGCTTATAAAACACAAAGTGGTATTAGCCGGGTAAATAAAACAATCACATAAGTGTAGCTCTCTCCACTTACTGTTGATGTCCGCGTACACAAGTGTAGACATTTCAGCTTTTGGTTCATTTACGTTATTTGGTAGCCATCTAAAATTATCTGTTACTTATTATTACATTACTATTAAACTATTCAAGAAATCGTCCAATTTTTTTGGTTTTCAAGAACATTTGTTTTTATTTTTTTTATACATTGTTTGCTTTCTTCTATTTATGTCTATGTATTATCTACCGTTGAATTCTATAACTTGTTTAGCCTTTTCCTTCTGTCTACCTATAGGTGTTTTTTGTGGGTGAGTTTTAGTTTATGTATTTGTTATGATTAACAAAAAAAAGTACATTACTATTTTATTTAATTTTTACGTTTTTATTCTGAAAAAAAATTGTTATTGTTTTATATATTTTGTTTTACCACTTTTTACTTTTATTACGTTTTACTTAGTTCTAACAATCATACATGCTCTAAATTTGCTGCACTATTACAAAAAAATCCATAATATTTTATGTTTTGGAGCCTATATTTTGTAAATTATACATAGATTTTATTTTTTTGTAATGTGCGTTTATGTTGGATTTCTTTTTAACTGACTTTCAATTTTTTCCTATTAATGATGTGATGAACATTGTTTGGCTGCAGTGTTTGCATAGCAGAGATCAAAAGGTTCTTCAGATATGTCCTTAAAAAAGGGACACGGCTGTGAACTAAAGCCGGTGCCTGCTCCCAGGTGCATGGGCAAAGTGGCAATGCCAGTACCATCAGCTGATAGGGATAATCGTCATGATGTGTCTCCTGCCAGCCAGTACGGATAAGCACACTCGTCATATCGTCAAAAATAAATAGTTATTTGCAAAAATTTATAGAAAAGAGGATTATTCTTGTACTTTATTTTTTTTGTTTGTTTCTTAAAGTTACAGTGTACAGAACCGGAGCGAAAATAAAGACGTTCCTATACTGTCACCTAGTGGAAAGTGCTGTAATTGAGCCTTCCCAAAGTACAACTACAGCAAAGTACTTCTGTCATCTGAATATTTTGTCCTAATCCACTTGAGAGGAAAGCAAGGATTACTTTCGAAGGTGATCGGGTGTCTGAGAAATTGTCCACGAGAGCTCATATGCCTCAGTGTAGTAACAGACAGCTATTTCCTTTGCCAAAAATTTAAATGGCGGCATAAAAATGATTCCACCTTTTAAGAATTTATTTTTTTAAACAACCTTACATTGCTTCAGATCTAATTTTAATGTAAAATAATTTTAAAAGTGGGATGCAGGAACTTTTCTTTATGTGATCGCACCTCTTGCAAATTACAGGCTTGTTACTATTATCTCTTTTCTTGTAAAGTCACCAGTGGAAGCAGATGTAGAACACAGGAACATTTCTTCATGTTATCACCCCTTGTACATACTATAGTCAGGCCATTACTGTCATGTCTTCCTCTGTACAAACACCAGTGAAACCAGGGAATGATACAGGAAACTTTCTTCAGGATATTGTAACGTGGCGCGGGGCATAGACCTGGTCCTACTAGTCTAGGACACTGGAATCGAGACCATCCAAGAGACCTTTTGTTTTTTTCTAACCCAGCACCAGTCCTTCAGGTTGATTTGGACACAACAAAGTCCATTCCTTAAGAGGTAGCTCTTTTACATCAATGGAACAGGCCATTGTCCCCCCATCAGTCCTTAGGACAGGGACGCAGTGGTCGTAGGTGGTGCCCGCTCAGGCGTGGGGGCTTTTCTTGGGGTCAGTGGGTAACCCACTGGCCTCGGGCCTGAAAGGCCTTCAACTTTTAGCCCTTAAGCAGTCCTTGAACAAGGCCAAGGTCAGAGATTCAAACTCCGGCTCGTGCCTTGTTTCTTGCTCTCTTTCACGATACCCGGTGACCTTCCTCACCAGGTCAACTGACCGTATCTCTTCCTCCTACAGCGCCATTAGCTACCGCAACTGACCGCGTCCTATTTTCTCAACGGACGGCTTGTCAAGTGTAATGCCCCCCCTTGCCATCCCACTCTGCCATCACATAGCACTGCTCACTCCTTAACTCCCAGCAGACTAATGGCGTTGCCCTTCTTATCACTTGGCGTCCTACTTCACTATTCCATCCTTCGCTGGGTGGTGTTTTTTTCAGCTCACTGTCCCATTCTCCTCAACTCCTCAACTAAGGCAGGCACTCCCCGCTGTGAGCTGGCATTTCCAACTACAACTCTCTCTTCAGTAGGCAACGTGTAGAGAGCTGGATGGCTCTTCACACCCTTTCGTACCTTCTACGCCCAAGATGGGTGGGACCTTCCTCTTCTACTGCGCCGTTAACTGCCATCTCAAAGTTCATGCTCGCCGTCATCGTAGATCACATAACAGTCACTATTTCCCATGCAACTTGAGTCTTCCATGTTTTAGTTTGCTCTTTCAGCTGCAAGATTCGATCCCGGCGACTACGCTAAGTGTAACGTGGCGAGGGGCAGTATTCGTGGGTGAGGAACTCGTCTCTTACTCCCTGGAACGTTACATGAAAGTCGGGCTCCTGGCTGGATGTATGGACTTATGTCAAGCAGTTTAATGAGGGAGACTATCAGTCAAAAATAAACTTTTTACTGAACAATAACTTGGTGGGATTATGCATGATAGAATGTTTCCTTCACAATATGGAGCATTTTCACACACAGTCTCGATTCCTTTCTCTTAACGCACTTGGTCTCTGTCTCCCCTGTTTCACCTTCCTTCACCACAACCCAGCTCAGTGCTACAGTCCAGCTAGTGAGAGTTCTAGTTTCAATCCGTAATTCTACATCTTCTTTCCCCTTAAGGGAACTAGTTTGTCAATATGGTTGATCCCTAGCTTTTCTGCTACTGACGCCTTGGAACTCCCACCTGGGGAACTCTGTTCGCCACAAGTTCTCTGTTACATCCCGGTCCGTTACCTATCTGAGTTATAAACTCGGGCCCGTAATATTAATCCCAGGGCCCATCACTGTCCTTCTGTCACTTTTTCTTCCTCTACTCCAGATCACGCGGCTCTACTGACTAGTCAGACGTTAGGTCTGCTTTGGTTGCACACTGAGCCCTATCTAACTTCCTGACAGGATACTGTCTCTGTCCCTTCACCTTAGCCACCTCCCACTTTGGGTTAGTCCCAAACATTAAATTTAAGCTACTGTCGAGCTATCACTATACCGCATGTCACCATACATATTACACATCAAACTACATTTGCAACGATCCACATGTCTTCAAGGGGAAATGTGGGCAGTATGTCCATCTCCTTACATGATCACCCCTCATACCTTCTGTAGGCCATTACTGTCATCTTTTGCCTTATACGACACCAGTGAAACCAAGGGGATGATAAAGGAACTTTTTGTTCATATTGTTACATCTCATACCTATTATAGATCATTACTGTCATCTCTTCCCTATACAGAAACCAGTAAAACAAGAAAACTATGCAGGAACCTTTCTTCATGTTATCACCCCTCATACCTATTATAGTCTATTACTGTCATCTATTCCCCTATACAGACAACAGTGAAATCTGTGGATTATGCAGGAACTAGTGATGAGCGAATATACTGGCTACTCGACATTTCTCGAGCATGCTCGGGGGTCCTCAGAGTATTTTTTAGTGCTCGGAGATTTAGTTTTTCTTGCCGCACCTGAATGATTTACATCTGTTAGCCAGCATAAGTACATGTGGGGATTCCCTAGTAACCAGGCAATCCCCACATGTACTTATGCTGGCTAACAGATGTAAATCATTCAGCTGTGGCAATAAAAACTAAATCTCCGAGCACTAAAAAATACTCGAAGGACCCCCGAGCATGCTCGAGAAATGTCGAGTAGCCAGTATATTTGCTCATCACTAGCAGGAACCTTTCTTCATGTTATCATCCTTCATACCTATTACAAACAATTACTGCCATCTCTTCCTTATACAGACACCAGTGAAACCAGTAGGATTACACAGGAACCTTTCTTCAGATTATCACTCTCTTACTAATCAAACAAGATAAATGTTCTCCGATTTTCAAGTATAAAAATACTTTTTTTTAAAGGAGTAAGAAGATGAATAGTTGCGTACATAAATATCTTGTTTCCCAAATTAGAACATCTATCAAAGCTACAGCTCGGAGATTTTTGGTTTCTTCAGTGTTGATGACAATGTGAAGATGTGTGCATGTACAGTACAGTCCAAACTTTTAGACACACCTTCTCATTTAAGGATTTTTCTGTATTTTCATGACTATGAAAATTGTACATTCACACTGAAGGCATCAAAACTATGAATTAACACATGTGGAATTATATACTAAACAAAAAAGTGTAAAACAACTGAAATTATGTTTTATATTCTAGGTTCTTCAAAGTAGCCACCTTTTGCTTTGATGGCTGCTTTGCACACTCTTGGCATTCTCTTGATGAGCTTCAAGAGGTATTCACCGGGAATGGTCTTCCAACAATCTTGAAGGAGTTCCCAGAGATGCTTAGCACTTGTCGGCCCTTTTGCCTTCACTCTGCGGTCCAGCTCACCTCAAACCATCTCGATTGGGTTCAGGCCTGGTGACTGTGGAGGCCAGGTCATCTGGCGTAGCACCCCATCACTCTTCTTCTTGGTCAAATAGCCCTTACACAGCCTGGAGGTGTGTTTGGGGTCATTGTCCTGTTGAAAAATAAATGATAGTCCAACTAAACGCAAACTGGATGGAATAGCATGCCGCTGCAAGATGCTGTGGTAGCGATGCTGGTTCAGTATGCCTTCAATTTTGAATAAATCCCCAACAGTGTCACAAGCAAAGCCCCCCCACACCATCACACCTCCTCCTCCATGCTTCACTGTGGGAACCAGGCATGTAGAGTCCATCCGTTCACCTTTTCTGCGTCGCACAAAGACACGGTGGTTGGAACCAAAGATCTCAAATTTGGACTCATTAGACCAAAGCACAGATTTCCACTGGTCTAATGTCCATTCCTTGTGTTCTTTAGCCCAAAAAAGTCTCTTCTGCTTGTTGCCTGTGCTTAGCAGTGGTTTCCTAGCAGCTATTTTACCATGAAGGCCTGCTGCACAAAGTCTCCTCTTAACAGTTGTTGTAGAGATGTGTCTGCTGCTAGAACTCTGTGTGGCATTGACCTGGTCTCTAATCTGAGCTCCTGTTAACCTGCGATTTCTGAGGCTGGTGACTCGGATAAACTTATCCTCAGAAGCAGAGGTGACTCTTGGTCTTCCTTTCCTGGGGCGGTCCTCATGTGAGCCAGTTTCTTTGTAGCGCTTGATGGTTTTTGCCACTGCACTTGGGGACACTTTCAAAGTTTTCCCAATTTTTCATACTGACTGACCTTCATTTGTTGAAGTAATGATGGCCACTCGTTTTTCGTTACTTAGCTGCTTTTTTCTTGCCATAAAACAAATTCTAACAGTCTATTCAGTAGGACTATCAGCTGTGTATCCACCAGACTTCTGCACAACACAACTGATGGTCCCAACCCCATTTATAAGGCAAGAAATCCCACTTATTAAACCTGACAGGGCACACCTGTGAAGTGAAAACCATTCCCGGTGACTACCTCTTGAAGCTTGTCAAGAGAATGCCAAGAGTGTGCAAAGCAGTCATCAAAGCAAAAGGTGGCTACTTTGAAGAACCTAGAATATAAGACATATTTTCAGCTGTTTCACACTTTTTTGTGAAGTATATAATTCCACATGTGTTAATTCATAGTTTTGATGCCTTCAGTGTGAATGTACAATTTTCATAGTCATGAAAATACAGAAAAATCTTTAAATGAGAAGGTGTGTCCAAACTTTTGGTCTGTACTGTACATAGACATATTAGACATTTGTGACAAAACTATGCACATGCTGATTATTCATTTGTCGTAGGTATTGTATGCCATAAGCTCTACATTTTTAGTCAAGCATATTCCTTTTTATGCTTTTTTTTATCTTTTTTTCACAAATTGTTGCAAATTTTTTGTTTCATGTGTTTACTTTTAAATAGACGCAGGAAATAGGGTATAATATAATATATGTATGCTATAATTTAGGGGTTTTTTTTGTATGTTAGATGTGTGAACATTATCCTGATATCCCTGGTACCTCAGGGGTTAAATCTGAGCTATATTTATTGTTTTAAATCTCTTGTGTACATTGATAACTCCCAGAGTTAAAGGTATATAGTGCGTTAATTTGCAGCCCTATCGAAAACCCTAAACAGCACATTACGATAGATTAACGAGACGTGCCAGATGACAAAGTCAGACACGTGTTATGGCACTGTTCCTTTATGACGCTTTCTAACTATGTCATGTAATGTGGATTCAGTCTGGGTCCTGTGGGAATACAGTGCTATAATATAATGACTGTATAGACACAGTATATTTATGACCCTCTGATCACGATCCCTCGTTACCCGATTTTAATTAACCTGGTGTCACGTGTGTTGTACTTGGCAGCTGCCGACGTTTATTTCCTGCTGCTCACCCCAAACACGTAATTCATTGTTCAAACACAGTAAAAGTGATGTTTTGTTTTCCCATGGGAGAAAATCATTCTCTCAGTATTTCCCACCATATGCAAACTATCCCGACCCACGTACCCATCCTTTTCTCAGACTTGAACCAACCAAGAGGTGAGATCATCTTCAACCTTCCCAGAATCAAAAATTGGTGCCACCTGCACACATTATGGACTGTTTCTACCTGTCTGAGTTAAAGAAATTAGCCAATTTGGTGATCCAGGGTCTGTCTGACCGGCTAGGGCATATGAACACATCATGTAAAGTGATCCCTGACCTCCCTCTAACAGGCAGAGCGGAGTGTCCTCACTTCTTTACCGGAGGAGTGTAATTTCGAAAACTCTTCTTTGCTGAATCTGTGGAGATGTGATCCCTACAAACATATTCTCCACTCATCGAAAGGATAGTTTCTTCATTCTTAAAAATTGGTGGGACCGAGTCACAGATGTTGGAGATAGAGTTTGTACGAATTTGGTCCATCGGCCACGTCACTAATCTGTGGCCGCTGGACGGGAGTCGTAAGAGTCGTAAGAACCAACTCCTCCCTGATTTCATTTGCGGCTTCTCTAACGATTAGGTGCATCATGGCGCCACTATGATGATGTGCGAGACCGGCTAATCAAAAGAAGAGCCAGTGATGCCATCAGGTATGTTCTCAAGGCTCCCATACAGAGGACACAGATTACTGGTGGGGCTGATGGACCATATCATGCATATCGATTTGCACCAATTCTAGTGAGATACCCACTAAACAAAAACTCATACCAGTTCCTAACGATATGTCCTTTTGTAATAACCCTTTAAAATAAGTGAAGAAGCCACCGTAGTCTGGGCTTCCTCTTCTAAAGTCCCATAGGAGCCAAGTGATGTAATCCATATGCTCATATGTGTAGGGTGAAATTACACTTCCTACATTGTGGTGCATTGAAATAGGCAAGTACGTCGTGTACTTACTGTTTAGTTTCCAGTTGGAGCAGTAGAGATCAGTGGTCGTTGTGAGGTTGTCAGACAATTCACATGGAGATCCACAGATGGTCACCACAGTGTTTCCAGGAGAAAAGCCAGTCCCAGAAATATGAAAAGTCCTATCCTCTATGCAGTCTGCAAGAAATGAAGCAAAAACACTCCTAAAATGTTCTTCTGATGTTTAAGGTCTTGATATTTTCTGATAGCTATTCTTTTTTTTTTTTTTATTATTCGAAAAGCATAATAACGCAATGATCACAAAGACCAGGACAACAATCGCAAGGCGTTTCTATGTTTCACTCATGCTAGAATGGAATTCCTCTGGGAACGATGGTCACTCTCAGCATCCTCAGGCTCAAACAAGATAATGAGTCCTAAAGATCCAGCAGAAAACGTAAATCCACCATCATTGATCAATTGGCCTCTACCATTACATAGCATTACTAGGGATAATATGTCATCTTAATAATTTAACAATAGACAAAGTATTGAGAATAGTAGTGAATCAGTAACGGACAAGAGTCGATCTGCTGCGTATATTTAAAGAACTATTTTTGCATTTTGGATCTTTGGATTAAAACCCAAAGTACACAACTGACGTTACTTACTCACCAATGTTATTCCTCAAAGAAGTGAGCTGAAGTGGAAATGCCACAGTAAAATTTGATGTCGCCCAACCTCTTTGGCCATCGAGACACTGGATCACATAATTCCCGGCTGGTAGATGAGGGATAGAGCATTGCATCCATGAAGAATTTCCAGAAACATTGCTGCATTTGTAATTACCAATTGTGAGGGCAACATTATCAATAGATGAGACCCCTGATAATTCAAAGATCAATGTCCAACCATTCTTAAGGACAGAAAGGACCATGGGTGTATATGGTTCTCCCAGAAAGACACTTCCACCGATATAGCTGTCATTATTCACTAGTATTGTTATACACATTGTTCCATTTTCTGGTGGGACCATACATCTGACTACAGTATTATTAGCTTCTGTTATCTTACAAGGATGAATGGTTCCTAAGAATACTAGAGTGGTGTTCCAACCTTGAAGTCCTGATCCTTTTATCGTCAATAAGCCACCACCATTGACACCAAAAACTTGAGGATAAAATTCTGTTACTTGCGGTTTTATGTAAAAATTGTAAGGTGTTAGTGACAGGCATGAATGTCCATCTCCTCCAAATGGGAAAGTAACTGTATGAGGCCCAGGAGAAATGTTATCATCTAGTTGACATATGACCAATGTTTCATTCCAAAAGACTAATGGACACCTTTGAGCACTATCCACCACAATATGGAGATTCTTATTTAATCTTTCACCAGAAATATAAAGACGAGCGGTCGTTCTTCGTAGTCTTGGAAGAACGCTACCGATTATAGGAGTCAGTTCAGGAAGCAAAGTCAAGGTGCAATTTGGTTCACAAAATCCAGTGATTTCATTGATAATTACTGATGTATGGATACGTGTAGGGCTTGATAGGTTGACTTTGCCGTTGACTTGGAGGACACATGTGATTGTATCATTACTAACACTCTGAAGAATGCATTGATAACCTCCTGAGATGTTCACAAAAACCGAAACATTACTGGTTTTATAGAAAGATCCAAAAAGAGTAAGAAGAATCCCACCACACAATGGACCTTCTCGAGGAGATAAGGAGGACACGCGAGGTTCAAGTTTAAACATCTTCTCCGATGTAATGTTAGCAAATCCAAGATTGGCCTGATACACCTTTATACTGTAATTTCCAGCAGTGAAATGATCGAGGGAAATCGCAAAACTTGAGTTCTGCAAGTTCCTATAGGTTACTTTATATTCAACTTCAGACTCAGCATTCTCAAAAAATATAACTGAGTATTTCACATTAGCTCCTGTAAGATTCAACCAGAGGCTTCCATTTTCTAAAAACCAGGATAGATTGGAGATCGTTGGTGTGAAGACTCTGTGATAAGTGAAGGAAAGGTTCCCATCGCCAGAGGTAGGGAGATCAGAAATTACATTCTTAGTAGTCATATTTGCAATGAAAATAATTAGAGGAACAGTGATGTTCTCCTCATTTGGGTCAAGAAAGAGGTAAGGTGGTGTCTGGCAGGTGATAATCTCATCTGAGGCTTTCAACACGGTACACGGTTCTTGCCCAACATGGACTAAAATAATAGATGTGTTGCTGCCAAATCCTTTACCGTAGACGTTGATAACAGTTCCACCTAAAATAGAGACGACCAAGAAAAGGATTATAGAGGACTGTTTTACCTTGATATTTGACTTATGAAAATATGGCCGCTTTCTACATATGAGCAAATCAATCCTAAATTAATAGAATTTATACAGAGTTTCCCAAAGTTCAAGAATTCGGGCAAATTAGATTTTTGTTTTTGGCAGATGGCTGACATTTTTTCAACAATAGTGATGAGCAAATTTCCTGAAATTTGTTTCAGGGAGATTCACTCGTTTGGCAGATAAAATTTTACCTGAATAAAATTAAAAATTTGGTTGGATTTGAAGGTGTCTCTCCAGACGCCAAAGCATAGTAAATGGAGGGTAAGCAAAGGGTTAAAAAAAAAACTTCTTACGACAAGTCGCTACAGCTTTCTTTGTCCTCTAATGCTAAGGTCCATACATACACGTGAGGAACGATATAGGCTATTGTCATCAATGACATGCATCGTCCTTCAAGTGATGGAGTGGGCTGAGATCCCAGAAGAACCACAGGGGACCAGGATCCTTAACCCCTTCACCCCCAAGGGTGGTTTGCACGTTATGGACCGGGCCAATTTTTACAATTCTGACCACTGTCCCTTTATGAGGTTATAACTCTGGAACGCTTCAACGGATCCTGGTGATTCTGACATTGTTTTCTCGTGACATATTGTACTTCATGATAGTGGTAAAATTTCTTTGATATTACCTGCGTTTATTTGTAAAAAAAATGAAAATTTTGAAAATTTCGCAATTTTCCAAATTTGAATTTTTATGCAATTAAATCACAGTGATATGTCACACAAAATACTTAATAAGTAACATTTCCCTCATGTCTACTTTACATCAGCACCATTTTGGAACCAAATTTTTTTTTTGTTAGGGAGTTATAAGGGTTAAATTTGACCAGCAATTTCTCATTTTTACAACACCATTTTTTTTTAGGGACCACATCTCATTTGAAGTCATTTTGAGGGGTCTATATGATAGAAAATACCCAAGTGTGACACCATTCTAAAAACTGCACCCCTCAAGGTGCTCAAAACCACATTCAAAAAGTTTATTAACCCTTCAGGTGTTTCACAGGAATTTTTGGAATGTTTAAATAAAAATGAACATTTAACTTTTTTTAACACAAAATTTACTTCAGCTCCAATTTGTTTTATTTTACCAAGGGTAACAGGAGAAAATGGACCCCAAAAGATGTTATACAATTGGTCCTGAGTACGCTGATACCCCATATGTGGGGGTAAACCATTGTTTGTGCGCATGGCAGAGCTCGGAAGGGAAGGAGCGCCGTTTGACTTTTCACTGCAAAATTGACAGGAATTGAGATGGGACGCCATGTTGCGTTTGGAGAGCCACTGATGTGCCTAAACATTGAAACCCCCCACAAGTGACACCATTTTGGAAAGTAGACCCCCTAAGGAACTTATCTAGATGTGTGATGAGCACTTTGACCCACCAAGTGCTTCACAGAAGTTTATAATGCAGAACCGTAAAAATAAAAAAATCATATTTTTTCACAAAAATGATCTTTTCGTCCCCAATTTTTTATTTTCCAAAGGGTAAGAGAAGAAATTGGACCCCAAAAGTTGTTGTCCAATTTGTCCTGAGTTCGCTGATACCCCATATGTGGGGGGGAACCACCGTTTGGGCGCATGGGAGGGCTCGGAAGGGATGGAGCGCCATTTGGAATGCAGACTTAGATGGAATGGTCTGCAGGCGTCACATTGCGTTTGCAGAGCCCCTAATGTACCTAAACAGTAAAACCCCCCCACAAGTGACACCATTTTGGAAATAGGCCCCCTAAGGAACTCTAGATTTGTTGTGAGAGCTTTGAACCCCCAAGTGTTTCACTACAGTTTATAACGCAGAGCCGTGCAAATAAAAAATTTTTTTTTTTCCACAAAAATTATTTTTTAGCCCCCAGTTTTGTATTTTTCCAAGGGTAACAGGAGAAATTGGACCCTATATATTGTTGTCCAATTTGTCCTGAGTATGCTGATACCTGATATCTGGGGGGGAACCACCGTTTGAGTGCATGGCAGAGCTCGGAAGGGAAGGAGCATCATTTGCAATGCAGACTTAGATGGATTGGTCTGCAGGCGTCACATTGAGTTTGCAGAGCCCCTAATGTACCTAAACAGTAAAAAAAAACACAAGTGACACCATTTTGGAAAGTAGACCCCCTAAGGAACTCATCTAGATGTGTTGTGAGAGCTTTGAACCCCCAAGTGTTTCACTACAGTTTATAACGCAGAGCCATGCAAATAAAAAAAAAAAATTTTCCACAAAAATTATTTTTAGCCCCTAGTTTTGTATTTTCCCAAGGGTAACAGGAGAAATTGGACCCCAAAAGTTGTTCTCCAATGTGTTCCGAGTACGCTGATACCCCATATGTTGGGGTAAGCCCCTGTTTGGGCACACGGGAGAGCACTGTTTTACTTTTTCAACGCAGAATTAGCTGGAATTGAAATCGGACGCCATGTCGCGTTTGGAGAGCCCCTGATGTGCCTAAACAGTGGAAACCCCCCAATTATAACTGAAACCCTAATCCAAACACACCCCTAACCCTAATCCCAACGGTAACCCTAACCACACCTCTAACCCAGACACACCCCTAACCCTAATCCCAACCCTATTCTCAACCGTAAATGTAACCCAAACCCTAACCCTAACTTTAGCCCCAACCCTAACCCTAACTTTAGCCCCAACCCTAAATGTAGCCTTAACCCTAGCCCCAACCCTAGACCCAACCCTAACCATAGCCCTAACCCTAGCCCTAACCCTAACCCTAGCCCTAACCCTAATGGGAAAATGGAAATAAATACATTTTTTTAATTTTTTTAATTTTTCCCTAACTAAGCGGGTGATGAAGGGGGGTTTGATCTACTTTTATAGCGGGTTATTTAGCGGATTTTTATGATTGGCAGCCGTCACACACTAAAAGACGCTTTTTATTGCAAAAAATATTTTTTACGTTACCAAATTTTGAGAGCTATAATTTTCCATATTTGAGACCACAGAGTCAGGTGAGGTCTTGTTTTTTGCGGGACGAGTTGACGTTTTTATTGGTAACATGTTCGGGCACGGGAGATTTTTTGATCGCTTTTTATTCTGATTTTTGTGAGGCAGAATGACCAAAAACCAGCTATTCATTAAATTCTTTTGGGGGAGGCGTTTATACCATTCCGCGTTTGGTAAAATTGATAAAGCAGTTTTATTCTTCGGGTCAGTACGATTACAGCGATACCTCATTTATACCTTTTTTTTATGTTTTGGCGCTTTTATACGATAAAAGCTATTTTATATAAAAAATAATTATTTTGGCATCGCTTTATTCTGAGGACTATAACTTTTTTATTTTTTCGCTGATGATGGTGTATGGCGGCTCGTTTTTTGCGGGACAAGATGTCGTTTTCAGCGGTACCATGGTTATTTATATATGTCTTTTTGATCGCGTGTTATTCCACTTTTTGTTTGGCGGTATGAGAATAAAGCGTTGTTTTTTGCCTCGTATTTTTTTTTTTTTTTTTTACGATGTTCACTGAAGGGGTTAACTAGTGATATAGTTTTATAGGAGGGGTCGTTACGGACACGGCGATACTAAATATGTGTACTTTTATTGTTTGATTTTTTTTTATTTAGATAAAGAAATGTATTTATGGGAATAATTTTTTTTATTATTTATTTAGGAATTTTTTTTTTATTTTTTTTTTTCACACATGTGGACATTTTTTTTAACTTTTTTACTTTGTCCCAGGGGGGACATCACAGATCGGTGATCTGACAGTTTGCACAGCACTCTGTCAGATCACCGATCTCACTTAGAGCACTGAAGGCTTACCAGCACCTGCACTGAGCAGGCACTCGGTAAGCCACCTCCCTCCCTGCAGGACCCGGATGCCGCGGCCATCTTGGATCCGGGACCTGCAGCGAGGAAGGAGGTAGGAGACTCTCGGAGCAACACGATCACATCGCGTTGCTCCGGGGGTCTCAGGGAAGCACGTAGGGAGCCCCCTCCCTGCGCGATGCTTCCCAATTCTGCCGGCACACCGCGATCATGTTTGATCGCGGTGTGCCGGGGGTTAATGTGCCGGGGGCGGTCCGTGACCGCTCCTGGCACATAGTGCCGGATGTCAGCTGCGATAGTCAGCTGACACCCGGCCGCGATCGGCCGCGCTCCCCCCGTGAGCACGGCCGATCGTGCTGGACGTACTATTCCGTCCTTGGGAAGTAGGGCCCACCCAACATGGACGGAATAGTACGTCCAATGACAGAAAGGGGTTAAAAAAGCCATCACTTTCCTGGTTTTATATGAACCAAATCCTGAAAACTTCAAATTCAACAGAATCTGAAATTTTCTTGAAATTCATATTCAAATGTTATTCATTACTCATCGATTTGCTCATCTCTAGTCACCAAAAGATGTTTAGAGGGAATGGCCAGGCTACTCAGGGGTGGGGCTAAACTGTAAGTGTCAACCTTATTTTTCTGATCTCTTGATTGGCTTTGGTAAGTGGCACCAATCCATTCTATAACAGATAATGCCGAAAAGCCAAGATCAGATTACTGGTTCTCTCTGTGACGATCCAGCTGTTTTGGGAAGTCTTACAGAAAAAAGCTAAAGTAAACTATCTTTCTTCCTTCTGAAGGAGAGCTAATTAGCCTGGTCACCCCTTTGATTTGAATCCATATTACACATCTACATTTGGTGTTAGCCATTTATTACCTTCCTTCTTTCTGGAGGAGATCTAATTTGTTTGGTGACCCTAAACATTTGAATCCATATTTTGCAGTTACACTGGTATTAGCCACATATTATGTTTTTTTTTTCCTTATGGAGGACAGCTAATTTGCCTGGTTACCCCATTCATTTGAGTCTATATTACAACTATAGATTGCTATTAGCCACATATTACCTTCCTTCCTTCGGAAGGGGAACTAATTTGTTTGGTCACCCTATTCATTTGAGTCCATATTATGCAGTTACGCACCTACATTGGTATTAGCCACATACTAACTCTTTTACTTGGCTTCTCCTCCTTGTGGAGTGTGTCAATGACTGCCTTCTGGACAACTGTCAAGTTAGCAGTCTTCCCCATGTTTATGGAGCCTACTGACACCGGCTAGGGGACCTTTTTGAACACTTAGGAAGCGTTTGCAGGTGTTTTTTGTTAATTATTCTAATTTACTGAGATAATGACTTTTGGGTTTTCATTGGCTGTAAGCCATAATCATCAACATTAACAGAAATAAACACATGAAATAGATCACTCTGTTTGTAATGACTCTGTAGAATATACGAGTTTCACTTTTTGTATTGAAGAACTGAAATTAATTAACTTTTTGATAATGTTCTAATTTTGTGAGAAACACCTGTATTATTTGTTTCCCTTCTGGAGGAGAGCTAATTTGCCTGGTTACCCCATTCACGTGAATTCATAATACACAGATGGATTGGTATTAGCTACATATTATCTTCCTTTCTTCTTGAGGTGACCTAATTTGACTGGTCACTCCATTCAACTAAGTCCATATTACAAGGATAGATTGGTATTAGCTACATATTACCTTCCTTCCTTCTGGAGGAGAGCTAATTTGTTTGGTCACCTCATACATTGGATCCACATTATACAGCCATATGAGTATCAGCCACATATCTTGCACAGATTAATAAAATATAAGAACTCATTATTACCCAGGAAGGATCCACAGCAAGGTTCCAAGCTGTACATTTCCAGGACATAGCGGATAATTGGCTGAAACCTGAAAGACATGGAGAAAGCTGATGGAAACTTCTTAGCGCTGTTAACTTTCCCAGCTCCCTATGAATGATAATTGTCATCTGTCTACGTGATGTCACTTTTTTCCAGGTCACATAGCACCTTGCAGAAACAGCGCCCTTGCCGACAGCAACAATGCTACCAGCGTTCCACGGGATACTCCTTTCATCACAGACTCAAATGGCTTTTCAAAGCTGATTAATTCCGCTAATTATTCATATAACGATGGAGAGCATAATTGAAGTCATCAAAGTCTTCCACCCGCACTAAGTCCATATGAACTTGGAGGTACATAACACGGTCAACACACACAACCACTCCATTTCAATTGGTGTTTACGTCGCTTTGACAAGGAAAACATGATAGATTCGGAAAACCTTTTAATATAATATCGAAGCAAGGTGGTGGAGGTCGTGTGACGATGACTTAGAAGAACATTAATTATCCTTTCGAGGGTCATCATGGATATTATACCAGGACAAAAAACACATCAGTCCACCTCGACCCAGTTTGGGCTGCAGTTAAATTTACCATTTAAAAAAAAACATGTATACTAGGGTCCTTGTCAAAGAAAGCTAATGAAATTTCAAAACCCACTTAAGTACATGCAAATTTTCATAGGAGTCATTTCAAAACCTATAATAAAGCCACCAATGGACCACTCTCCATGGAACAAGAGACAATTAAGTCAACAATTATGCTTGGAACCCTATGTTAGATGTTAAAATACTCAAAATGTTGTCTTCATTTGGTCCAAGAATGCAAACCACGAGCTGGTTTGAAAAAACACCACAAGGAGTTGATGTGGTTTAATTTGATGTCCTCCAAGTCTACCCTACTAACTCCTGAGCAAACGCCACTTGTCCATGGAGAAGTCCTGGTTCCAGATCCAATGCTTCAAGTGAAGCCTTCTAACCATTGAATCACTGTGCTGAGACACTACGAGACGATTGACTTGCCCTAAACCCATAAATCAAATGTTTGAAGTGACCCAACACTCTAATCAACAAGTCACTATGCCCAGACCCTGTATATTCATGAAGAAATCCAGCTGAGATTTCAATCCAGAACTCCATAGCGTTAGGTCAACAACGCTAATCACGTTGTCTACAATATGACCCAGAATTTTAATCATTCAAGTCAATCCCTAAATGCACCCTCAAAACCAGGACTCCAATTCTTCAAGTCAACCCAACTAACCACTAAGCAACAAGTTTATACTATTGTCCGGGATAGATATGAACCCAGGACTAACACGTCAGGTCAGATCCTCTAACCACTAAGGCACCATTCTCTGAGACCACATGTCTACAAAATGACCCTGAATTTTAATAACTCAAGTCAATCCCTAAATGCACCCTCAAAACCAGGACTCCAGTTCTTCAAGTCAACCCAACTAACCACTAAAGCAACAAGTTTATACCATTGTCCGGAATAGATATGAACCCAGGACTCTAACATGTCAGGTCAGATCCTCTAACCACTAAGTCAACATGTGCCCATGAAGATGACCAAGTTAGATTTTAAATCAACTCTTTAGTGTTGAGCCACCATTTTCAAACTCCACGAGTCTATGGAGATGTCCTAGTCAAAATGAAACACAGAACTCAAATGTTTCAAGCTGAAGCCTCATAACACTAAGCACAATGCTCATATCCTACATACAAATGAAGATGACCAAGTTAGATCTTAAAACAAAACCTTTGATTGATGTCTGTGAAGTGGCCAGAGTGTGAACATGCTCCTACAAGATGCCCAAGTGCAACCTTATGCTTCAGCTCAATTCTTTGCTTTTTTGTAGATGGATTTTACATCGACAATGTCCACCACTGAGCTACCGTATTTAAACTCCACATCCATGGAGATGTTCTGCTCAGATTTAAACACAGCACTCACGTCAATGCCTAATACTACTAAGCACAATGATTAGATCACATATGGCCTTGAAGATGACCTAGCTAGATTTTAACTAAAAAATACCCACCACTGAACCATTTTGAATGTCCACGGAGTTGTCCTGCTCAGATTTACACTCAGCACTCAAGTGCCTCAAGTCAACGTTTTATACCACTAAGCACAATGCTAAGATCTAATAAGTAAATGGAAATAACCTGGTGAGGGACGCAAACTAAGATTCGACTAATAGATAATTTAATGATGTATCTACCCATTAGCTGTAAGCGAGATCCCATTCATTATAACAGACACATTATAAATTCCGGGAGGTCGTGGGGGCAGCATCACTTCTATCCCATCGGATGATGCGTTTACTTTCCCGATCGTTGCCATGTCTAGTTTCACCACCATTTTTGCATGGGAAACCTTGTTAAAATTTGACAGCTTGATAAAAACGACTTGATTACCTGAAAGAAGAAGCAAAAAAATAGTGTTTTATTAGGAAGGTGATTATATTATGAGCCAATTAACCATCTCTTAAAGGGGGTCTTCATTCCCAACTTAGACATATGCTCTAGATGGAGGACAACATTTTTCAAGGCGAGTCAAAAAGTCATTTTTAAATCAACGATACTAGAAAATTTCAAGGGAATGATATGTTGAGGAGGCAAAAATTGGGTGGAAGGAAAATGGCCTGCGAAAAGGCAAGAGCAGAGCCAAAAAAATTACTCTGGACTCACTCGGAACCAATGGTGCAGCCTCAGACTCTGGACCTGAATCTTGAAGACATCACAAGATTTAAAGGGATTATCCATGCTTAGAAAAAATGGCGTCTTGTTCCTCAAAAACAGTGCCACTCTTGTCTACAGGACAACTAAATGGCAATAGTGTGAAATACCAAATATGACTTACTAGAATGGGGCAAAGCCAGCCCCCTTTTTATTAATTCTGCAACAGTAAAAAATGTGCTTATAATTACTAATAATTATTTATACATAAAACAAGGTAAGGAAGGGAGGCTCAGCAATTTACATCTTGATACAGTATTTAATGTTATAGTTATTTTTTTCTCCAGTCAATTATTCATTGCCATGTTCTTTCTTCATTTAAGAATCGATGCAAATTGTCTTATGAATACTAATGAGATCATGCATATTAATGAGACAAATATTTAATAATTGTTTCTATTACCTGCTGTGCTGCTCGTGTTCGGACTGATGGATATAATAACTGGATTTAAGGAAGAATTGTACAAGATGCAGTCTGAGAAAGTGATCCATCGCTGCCCAATATTAATGCTGACGTTCTTCTTGGATACATTGTCGTGCTGGAAAAAAGACAATCCTTATTAAAACGGAGATTGTGATCGGGTATCAGGAGTAGTACAGAGGATAAAGGAGAGATGACACTTTATTAATAATTAGTATTATTTTTTATGGACGTACCAGCGGTGGTGCTTCACATCTGATTGTAGTGGAATTACTTGTAAGAATTGGACACAAATGAGACCCAAGAGCTACAGCTGTTGTACCATCCAAATGGACACCAGTCAAAGTTACCAGATGACCTCCTAAATAATAAAATGACAGCAGTTAACAAACGTAAAAACACATTAATTTGTAGCAAAAAAATAATTATTTTTTTTTAATAAAGTTCCCACTGCAATACCACTCCTGACCACCTGGAGTGCTGTCAATAAAAAGCTGCCACTTTGCTTGAAAGTAGTGTTGTGCTATTCTTTACAGCACCACCCAGTGGTTGAAATATTAAGTGCAATCATTTACATGGCATTCTGAAAATGCCAATAGGATAAATCAGTCAAGAAACATTAAAACACAGAATAAAATCCGTAATCACCCCCACATAAAAAAAAATCTGCTTTCATGCATAGGGCAAAAATTGCAATTTTTTAACTCACCAGTTTGTGGAATGACCGATGGAATAACAGCAGAAAGTTTCGGAGCGACGTGTAGAAGAGCATTACTCCCATTTCCATTAATCGCAAAACCTTGATTTTTCACATGAACATAGACTTTGTGCTCCCCTAGTGGCAGAGGAGCCTCCATGCAGCATATTATACTGGACGTATTAGCCTCAGTAACACGACAGTGAGTCTGATTTACCATTATATCCAATTCCAAACAACTTTCATGAAATCCAGATCCCAAAATATTAACAAGAAAGTCGCAACTGACACCTGTAAAAAAAAAAACAAAGACCATATATGATTCATGATTTCACAGTTTTTAGTAATTATATTCTTGTACATAGGGGGCAGTATTACAGTAGTTATATTCCTGTACATAGGAGCAGTATTATAGTAGTTATATTCTTGTACATAGGGGCAGTATTATAGTAGTTATATTCTTGTACATAAGAGCAGTATTATAGTAGTTATATTCTTGTACATAGGGGCAGTATTACAGTAGCTATATTCTTGCACATAGGGGTAGTATTATAGTAGTTATATTCTTGTACATAGGAGCAGTATTATAGTAGTTATATTCTTGTACATAGGAGCAGTATTATAGTAGTTATATTCTTGTACATAGGGGCAGTATTATAGTAGTTATATTCTTGTACATAGGGGCAGTATTATAGTAGTTATATTCTTGTACATAGGAGCAGTATTATAGTAGTTATATTCTTGTACATAGGGGCAGTATTATAGTAGTTATATTCTTGTACATAGGAGCAGTATTATAGTAGTTATATTCTTGTACATAGGGGCAGTATTATAGTAGTTATATTCTTGTACATAGGAGCAGTATTATAGTAGTTATATTCTTGTACATAGGGGCAGTATTATAGTAGTTATATTCTTGTACATAGGGGCAGTATTATAGTAGTTATATTCTTGTACATAGGGGCAGTATTATAGTAGTTATATTCTTGTACATAGGGGCAGTATTATAGTAGCTATATTCTTGTACATAGGAGCAGTATTATATTAGTTATATTCTTGTACATAGGGGCAGTATTATAGTAGTTATATTCTTGTACATAGCAGCAGTATTATAGTAGTTATATTCTTGTACATAGGGGCAGTATTATAGTAGTTATATTCTTGTACATAGGAGCAGTATTATAGTAGTTATATTCTTGTACACAGGGGCAATATTATAGTAATTATATTCTTGTACATAGGGGCAGTATTATAGTAGTTATATTCTTGTACATAGGGGCAGTATTATAGTAGTTATATTCTTGTACATAGGAGCAGTATTATAGTAGTTATATTCTTGTACATAGAGGGCAGTATTATAGTAGTTATATTCTTGTACATAGGGGCAGTATTATAGTAGTTATATTCTTATACATAGAGGGCAGTATTATAGTAGTTATATTCTTGTACATAGAGGGCAGTATTATAGTAGTTATATTCTTGTACATAGGGGGCAGTATTATAGTAGCTATATACTTGTACATAGGAGCAGTATTATAGTAGTTATATTCTTGTACATAGGAGCAGTATTATAGTAGTTATATTCTTGTACAAAGGGGGCAGTATTATAGTAGTTATATTCTTGTACATAGGAGCAGTATTATAGTAGTTATATTCTTGTACATAGGGGCAGTATTATAGTAGTTATATTCTTGTACATAGGGGGCAGTATTATGGTAGTTATATTCTTGTACATAGGAGCAGTATTATAGTAGTTATATTCTTGTACATAGGAGCAGTATTATAGTAGTTATATTCTTGTACATAGGAGCAGTATTATAGTAGTTATATTTTTGTACATAGGGGACAGCATTATAGTAGTTATATTCTTGTACATAGGAGCAGTATTATAGTAGTTATATTCTTGTACATAGGGGCAGTATTATAGTGGTTATATTCTTGTACATAGGGGCAGTATTATAGTAGTTATATTCTTGTACATATGGGGCAGTATTATAGTAGTTATATTCTTGTACAAAGGGGGCAGTATTATAGTAGTTATATTCTTGTACATAGGAGCAGTATTATAGTAGTTATATTCTTGTATATAGGGGCAATATTATAACAGTTATATTCCTGTACATAGGAGCAGTATTATAGTAGTTATATTCTTGTACATAGGAGCAGTATTATAGTAGTTATATTCTTGTACATAGAGGCAGTATTATAGTAGTTATATTCTTGTACATAGGGGCAGTATTATAGTAGTTATATTCTTGTATATAGGGGCAGTATTATAGTAGTTATATTCCTGTACATAGGAGCAGTATTATAGTAGTTATATTCTTGTATATAGGGGCAGTATTATAGTAGTTATATTCTTGTACATAGAGGCAGTATTATAGTAGTTATATTCTTGTACATAGGGGCAGTATTATAGTAGTTATATTCTTGTACATAGGGGCAGTATTATAGTAGTTATATTCTTGTATATAGGGACAGTATTATAGTAGTTATATTCCTGTACATACAGGCAGTATTATAGTAGTTATATTCTTGTACATACAGGCAGTATTATAGTAGTTATATTCCTGTACATACAGGCAGTATTATAGTAGTTATATTCTTGTACATAGAGGCAGTATTATAGTAGTTATATTCTTGTACATAGGGGCAGTATTATAGTAGTTATATTCTTGTACATAGGGGCAGTATTATAGTAGTTATATTCTTGTATATAGGGACAGTATTATAGTAGTTATATTCTTGTACATAGAGGCAGTATTATAGTAGTTTTATTCTTGTACATAGAAGCAGTATTATAGTAGTTATATTCCTGTACATGGGAGCAGTATTATAGTAGGAAAAGCAGAAGTCCAGCGTGGATGATGTCCATAAAAAATACCTTTTATTCCATTTTTGTTAAAAGCACATAAATTCAAAGTCCATCTTCATTCAGGGGCAGTATTATAGTAGTTATATTCTTGTATATAGGGGGCAGTATTACAGTAGTTATATTCTTGTACATAGCGGCAGTATTATAGTAGTTATATTCTTGTATATATGGGCAGTATTATAGTAATTATATTCTTGTATATAGGGGCAGTATTATAGTAGTTATATTCTTGTATATAGGGGGCAGTATTATAGTAGTTATATTCTTGTACATGGGGCAGTATTATAGTAGTTATATTCTTGTACATAGGAGGCAGTATTATAGTAGTTATATTCTTGTACATAGGGGCATTATTATAGTAGTTGTATTCCTGTACAAAGGAGCAGTATTATAGTAGTTATATTCTTGTACATGGGAGCAGTATTACAGTAGTTATATTCTTGTACATAGGGGCAGTATTATAGCAGTTATATTCTTGTACATAGGAGCAGTATTATAGTAGTTATATTCTTGTACATAGGGGCATTATTATAGTAGTTGTATTCCTGTACATAGGAGCAGTATTATAGTAGTTATATTCTTGTACATGGGAGCAGTATTACAGTAGTTATTTTCTTGTACATAGGGGCAGTATTATAGTAGTTATATTCTTGTATATAGGGGCAGTATTATAGTAGTTATATTCTTGTATATAGGGGCAGTGTTATAGTAGTTATATTCTTGTATATAGGGGCAGTATTATAGTAGTTATATTCTTGTACATAGAGGCAGTATTATAGTAGTTATATTCTTGTATATAGGGGCAGTATTATAGTAGTTATATTCCTGTACATAGAGGCAGTATTATAGTAGTTATATTCTTGTACATAGGGGCAGTATTATAGTAGTTATATTCTTGTACATAGGAGCAGTATTATAGTAGTTATATTCATGTACATAGGGGCAGTATTATAGTAGTTATATTCTTGTACATGGGAGCAGTATTACATTAGTTATATTCTTGTACATAGGGGCAGTATTATAGTAGTTATATTCTTGCATAAAGGGGCAGTATTATAGTAGTTATATTCTTGTACATAGGGGCAGTATTATAGTAGTTATATTCTTGTATATAGGGGCAGTATTATAGTAGTTATATTCTTGTACATAGGGGCAGTATTATAGTAGTTATATTCCTGTACATAGGAGCAGTATTATAGTAGTTATATTCTTGTACATGGGAGCAGTATTACAGTAGTTATATTCTTGTACATCAGGGCAGTATTATAGTAGTTATATTCTTGTATATAGGGGCAGTATTATAGTAGTTATATTCTTGTATATAGGGGGCAGTATTATAGTAGTTATATTCTTGTACATAGGGGCAGTATTATAGTAGTTATATTCTTGAACATAGGAGCAGTATTATAGTAGTTATATTCTTGTACATAGGGGCAGTATTATAGTAGTTATATTCCTGTACATAGGAGCAGTATTATAGTAGTTATATTCTTGTACATGGGAGCAGTATTATAGTAGTTATATTCTTGTACATAGGGGGCAGTATTATAGTAGTTATATTCTTGTATATAGGGGGCAGTATTATATGTTATGGTTCTCAATGGCGAGAGAACATAGCCCAGCATATATGAGAACTAGCTCTTGGAAGATGGAAACTATACTGACCATGAACTAAACCTGCCGCACAACTAGAAGTGGCCGGGTAGCATGCCTACGTTTTTTTATCCCTAGATGCCCAGCGCCAGCCGGAGAACTACCTAATCCTAGCAGAGGAAAAGACAGTCCTGGCTCACCTCTAGAGAAATTTTCCCAAAAGGCAGACAGAGGCCCCCACATATATTGGCGGTGATTTTAGATGAAATGACAAACGTAGTATGAAAATAGGTTTAGCAAAAATCGAGGTCCGCTTACTAGATAGCAAGAAGACAGAAAGGGCACTTTCATGGTCAGCAGAAAACCCTATCAAAACACCATCCAGAAATTACTTTAAGACTCTAGCATTAACTCATAACACCAGAGTGGCAATTTCCGCTCACAACAGCTTTCCAGACACAGTAACGAAACAGCAGCTGTGAACAGGAACAAAATGCAAAAACACACAAGGACAAAAGTCCAACTTAGCTGGGAGTTGTCTAGTAGCAGGAACATGCACAGAAAGGCTTCTGATTACATTGTTGACCGGCATGAAACTGACAGAGGAGCAAGGTTATATAGCGACTCCCAATTCCTGATAGGAGCAGGTGAACAGAGGGGATGATGCACACAAGTACAATTCCACAAGTGGCCACTGGGGGAGCCCAGAATCCAATTTCACAACAGTACCCCCCCCTCAAGGAGGGGGCACCGAACCCTCACCAGAACCACCAGGGCGATCAGGATGAGCCCTATGAAAGGCACGGACAAGATCGGAGGCATGAACATCAGAGGCAGTGACCCAAGAATTATCCTCCTGACCGTATCCCTTCCATTTGACCAGATACTGGAGTTTCCGTCTGGAAACACGAGAGTCCAAGATCTTTTCCACAACGTACTCCAACTCACCCTCAACCAACACCGGAGCAGGAGGCTCAACGGAAGGCACAGCCGGTACCTCATACCTGCGCAACAATGACCGATGAAAAACATTATGAATCGAAAAGGATGCAGGGAGGTCCAAACGGAAGGACACAGGGTTAAGAATCTCCAATATCTTGTACGGGCCGATGAACCGAGGCTTAAACTTAGGAGAAGAAACCCTCATAGGGACAAAACGAGAAGACAACCACACCAAGTCCCCAACACAAAGCCGAGGACCAACACGACGACGGCGGTTGGCAAAAAGCTGAGTCTTCTCCTGGGACAACTTCAAATTGTCCACCACCTGCCCCCAAATCTGATGCAACCTCTCCACCACAGCATCCACTCCAGGACAATCCGAAGATTCCACTTGACCGGAGGAAAATCGAGGATGAAACCCCGAATTACAGAAAAACGGGGACACCAAGGTGGCAGAGCTGGCCCGATTATTGAGGGCGAACTCCGCCAAAGGCAAAAAAGCAACCCAATCATCCTGATCCGCAGACACAAAACACCTCAAATATGTCTCCAAGGTCTGATTAGTCCGCTCGGTCTGGCCATTAGTCTGAGGATGGAAAGCAGACGAAAAAGACAAATCTATGCCCATCCTAGCACAGAATGCCCGCCAAAATCTAGACACGAATTGGGTCCCTCTGTCAGAAACGATATTCTCCGGAATACCATGCAAACGAACAACATTTTGAAAAAACAGAGGAACCAACTCGGAAGAAGAAGGCAACTTAGGCAAGGGAACCAGATGGACCATCTTAGAGAAACGGTCACACACCACCCAGATGACAGACATCTTATGAGAAACAGGCAGATCCGAAATAAAATCCATCGAGATGTGCGTCCAAGGCCTCTTCGGGATAGGCAAGGGTAACAACAATCCACTAGCCCGAGAACAACAAGGCTTGGCCCGAGCACAAACGTCACAAGACTGCACAAAGCCTCGCACATCTCGTGACAGGGAAGGCCACCAGAAGGACCTTGCCACCAAATCCCTGGTACCAAAGATTCCAGGATGACCTGCCAACGCAGAAGAATGAACCTCAGAGATGACTCTACTGGTCCAATCATCAGGAACAAACAGTCTACCAGGTGGGCAACGATCAGGTCTATCCGCCTGAAACTCCTGCAAGACCCGCCGCAGGTCTGGAGAAACGGCAGACAATATCACTCCATCTTTAAGGATACCTGTGGGCTCAGAATTACCAGGGGAGTCAGGCTCAAAACTCCTAGAAAGGGCATCCGCCTTAACATTCTTAGAACCCGGTAGGTAAGACACCACAAAATTAAACCGAGAGAAAAACAACGACCAGCGCGCCTGTCTAGGATTCAGGCGCCTGGCAGACTCAAGGTAAATCAAATTTTTGTGGTCAGTCAATACCACCACCTGATGTCTGGCCCCCTCAAGCCAGTGACGCCACTCCTCAAAAGCCCACTTCATGGCCAAAAGCTCCCGATTCCCAATATCATAATTCCGCTCGGCGGGCGAAAATTTACGGGAAAAAAAAGCACAAGGTCTCATCACGGAGCAGTCGGAACTTCTCTGCGACAACACCGCCCCAGCTCCGATTTCAGAAGCGTCGACCTCAACCTGAAAAGGAAGAGCAACATCAGGCTGACGCAACACTGGGGCGGAAGAAAAGCGGCGCTTGAGCTCCCGAAAGGCCTCCACAGCATCAGGGGACCAATCAGCAACATCAGCACCCTTCTTAGTCAAATCAGTCAATGGTTTTACAACATCAGAAAAACCAGCAATAAATCGACGATAAAAGTTAGCAAAGCCCAAAAATTTCTGAAGACTCTTAAGAGAAGAGGGTTGCGTCCAATCACCAATAGCCTGAACCTTGACAGGATCCATCTCGATGGAAGAGGGGGAAAAAATGTATCCCAAGAAGGAAATCTTTTGAACCCCAAAAACACACTTAGAACCCTTCACACACAAGGAATTAGACCGCAAAACCTGAAAAACCCTCCTGACCTGCTGGACATGAGAGTCCCAGTCATCCGAAAAAATCAGAATATCATCCAGATACACAATCATAAATTTGTCCAAATAATCGCGGAAAATGTCATGCATAAAGGACTGGAAGACTGAAGGGGCATTTGAAAGACCAAAAGGCATCACCAAATACTCAAAGTGGCCCTCGGGCGTATTAAATGCGGTTTTCCACTCATCCCCCTGCTTGATTCGCACCAAATTATACGCCCCACGGAGATCAATCTTAGAGAACCACTTGGCCCCCTTTATACGAGCAAACAAATCAGTAAGCAGTGGTAACGGATATTGATATTTAACCGTGATTTTATTCAAAAGTCGATAATCAATACACGGCCTCAAAGAGCTGTCTTTCTTAGACACAAAGAAAAAACCGGCTCCTAAGGGAGATGACGAAGGACGAATATGTCCCTTTTCCAAGGACTCCTTTATATATTCTCGCATAGCCGCGTGTTCAGGCACAGACAGATTAAATAAACGACCCTTAGGGTATTTACTACCCGGGATCAAGTCTATGGCACAATCGCACTCCCGGTGCGGAGGTAGTGAACCAACCTTGGGTTCTTCAAAAACGTCACGAAAGTCAGACAAGAATTCAGGAATCTCAGAGGGAATAGATGATGAAATGGAAACCAAAGGTACGTCCCCATGAGTTCCTTTACATCCCCAGCTTAACACAGACATAGCTCTCCAGTCGAGGACTGGGTTATGAGATTGCAGCCATGGCAATCCCAGCACCAAAACATCATGTAGATTATACAGCACCAGAAAGCGAATAACCTCCTGGTGATCCGGATTAACACGCATAGTCACTTGTGTCCAGTATTGTGGTTTATTACTAGCCAATGGGGTGGAGTCAATCCCTTTCAGAGGTATCGGAGCCTCCAATGGCTCCAAATCATACCCACAGCGTTTGGCAAAGGACCAATCCATAAGACTCAAAGCAGCGCCAGAGTCGACATAGGCGTCCGCGGTAATAGATGACAAAGAACAAATCAGGGTCACAGATAGAATAAACTTAGACTGTAAAGTGCTAATTGAAACAGACTTGTCAGGCTTCTTAGTACGCTTAAAGCATGCTGATATAACATGAGTTGAATCACCACAATAGAAGCACAACCCATTTTTTCGTCTAAAATTCTGCCGCTCGCTTCTGGACAGAATTCTATCACATTGCATATTTTCTGGCGTTTTCTCAGTAGACACCGCCAAATGGTGCACAGGTTTGCGCTCCCGCAGACGCCTATCGATCTGAATAGCCATCGTCATGGACTCATTCAGACTCGCAGGCACAGGGAACCCCACCATAACATCCTTAATGGCATCAGAGAGACCTTCTCTGAAAATCGCCGCCAGGGCGCACTCATTCCACTGAGTAAGCACAGACCATTTGCGGAATTTTTGGCAGTATATTTCAGCTTCATCTTGCCCCTGAGACAAGGACATCAAGGCCTTTTCCGCCTGAAGCTCTAAATGAGGTTCCTCATAAAGCAACCCCAAGGCCAGAAAAAACGCATCCACATTGAGCAACGCAGGATCCCCTGGTGCCAATGCAAAAGCCCAGTCTTGAGGGTCGCCCCGGAGCAAGGAAATTACAATCCTGACCTGCTGTGCAGGGTCTCCGGCAGAGCGAGACTTCAGGGACAAAAACAATTTGCAATTATTTTTAAAATTTTGAAAGTGAGATCTATTCCCCGAGAAGAATTCAGGCAAAGGAATTCTAGGCTCAGACATAGGTGCATGAACAACAAAATCTTGCAAATTTTGTACCTTTGTGGCGAGATTATTCAAACCTGTAGCTACACTCTGAAGATCCATTTGAAACAGGTGAACACAGAGCCATTCAAGGATAAGAAGGAGAGAGAGAGAGGAAGGCTGCAATATAGGCAGACTGCAAGTGATTCAATTGAAAGCACACTCAGAACTGAAGGAAAAAAAAAAAAAAAAAAAAATTTTCAGCAGACTTCTTTTTTCTCTCCTTTCTCTGCCAATTAATTTAACCCTTTGTGGGCCGGTCAAACTGTTATGGTTCTCAATGGCGAGAGAACATAGCCCAGCATATATGAGAACTAGCTCTTGGAAGATGGAAACTATACTGACCATGAACTAAACCTGCCGCACAACTAGAAGTGGCCGGGTAGCATGCCTACGTTTTTTTATCCCTAGATGCCCAGCGCCAGCCGGAGAACTACCTAATCCTAGCAGAGGAAAAGACAGTCCTGGCTCACCTCTAGAGAAATTTTCCCAAAAGGCAGACAGAGGCCCCCACATATATTGGTGGTGATTTTAGATGAAATGACAAACGTAGTATGAAAATAGGTTTAGCAAAAATCGAGGTCCGCTTACTAGATAGCAAGAAGACAGAAAGGGCACTTTCATGGTCAGCAGAAAACCCTATCAAAACACCATCCAGAAATTACTTTAAGACTCTAGCATTAACTCATAACACCAGAGTGGCAATTTCCGCTCACAAGAGCTTTCCAGACACAGTAACGAAACAGCAGCTGTGAACAGGAACAAAATGCAAAAACACACAAGGACAAAAGTCCAACTTAGCTGGGAGTTGTCTAGTAGCAGGAACATGCACAGAAAGGCTTCTGATTACATTGTTGACCGGCATGAAACTGACAGAGGAGCAAGGTTATATAGCGACTCCCAATTCCTGATAGGAGCAGGTGAACAGAGGGGATGATGCACACAAGTACAATTCCACAAGTGGCCACCGGGGGAGCCCAGAATCCAATTTCACAACAATTATAGTAGTTATATTCTTGTACATAGGGGCAGTATTATAGTAGTTATATTCTTCAACATAGGAGCAGTATTATAGTAGTTATATTCTTGTACATAGGGGCAGTATTATAGTAGTTATATTCCTGTACATAGGAGCAGTATTATAGTAGTTATATTCTTGTACATGGGAGCAGTATTACAGTAGTTATATTCTTGTACATAGGGGCAGTATTATAGTAGTTATATTCTTGTACATAGGAGCAGTATTATAGTAGTTATATTCTTGTACATAGGAGCAGTATTATAGTAGTTATATTCTTGTATATAGGGGCAGTATTATAGTAGTTACAGTTAGGTCCATATATATTTGGACAGAGACAACATTTTTATAATTTTGGTTATAGACATTACCACAATGAATTTTAAACAAAACAATTCAGATGCAGTTGAAGTTCAGACTTTCAGCTTTCATTTGAGGGTATCCACATTAAAGTTGGATGAAGGGTTTAGGAGTTTCAGCTCCTTAACATGTGCCACCCTGTTTTTAAAGGGACCAAAAGTAATTGGACAATTGACTCCAAGGCTATTTCATGGACAGGTGTGGGCAATCCCTTCGTTATGTCATTCTCAATTAAGCAGATAAAAGGCCTGGAGTTGATGTGAGGTGTGGTGCTTGCATTTGGAAGATTTTGCTGTGAAGTAAACATGCGGTAAAGGAGCTCTCCATGCAGGTGAAACAAGCCATCCTTAAGCTGCGAAAACAGAAAAAACCCATCCGAGAAATTGCTACAATATTAGGAGTGGCAAAATCTACAGTTTTGTACATCCTGACAAAGAAAGAAAGCACTGGTGAACTCATTAATGCAAAAAGACCTGGGCGCCCACGGAAGACAACAGTGGTGGATGATCGCAGAATAATCTCCATGGTGAAGAGAAACCCTTCACAACAGCCAACCAAGTGAGCAACACTCTCCAGGAGGTCGGCGTATCAATATCCAAATTTACCATAAAGAGAAGACTGCATGAAAGTAACTACAGAGGGTTCACTGCACGGTGCAGCCACTCATAAGCATCAAGAAGAAAAAGGCTAAAAAACATCTAAAAAAGCCGGCACAGTTCTGGAAGAACATTCTGTGGACAGATGAAACCAAGATCAACCTCTACCAGAATGATGGAAAGAGAAAAGTATGGCGAAGGCGTGGTACAGCTCATGATCCAAAGCATACCACATCATCTGTAAAACACGGCGGAGGCAGTGTGATGGCTTGGGCATGCATGGCTGCCAGTGGCACTGGGTCACTAGTGTTTATTGATGATGTGACACAGGACAGAAGCAGCCAAATGAATTCTGAGGTCTTCAGAGCCGCCATACTGTGTGCTCAGATCCAGCCAAATGCAGCAAACTGATTGGTCGTCGTTTCATACTACAGATGGACAATGACCCAAAATATAAAGCCAAAGCAACCCAGGAGTTTACTAAAGCAAAGAAGTGGAATATTCTTGAATGGCCAAGTCAGTCACCTGATCTCAGCCCAACTGAGCAGCATTTCACTTGTTAAAGACTAAACTTCAGACAGAAAGGCCCACAAACAAACAGCAACTGAAAACCACCGCAGTGAAGGCCTGGCAGAGCATCAAAAAGGAGGAAACACAGCGTCTGGTGATGTCCATGAGTTCAAGACTTCAGGCAGTCATTGCCAACAAAGGGTTTTCAACCAAGTACTAAAAATGAACATTTTATTTACAATTATTTAATCTGTCCAATTACTTTTGGTCCCTTTAAAAACAGGGTGGCACATGTTAAGGAGCTGAAACTCCTAAACCCTTCATCCAATTTTTATGTGGATACCCTCAAATGAAAGCTGAAAGTCTGAACTTCAACTGCATCTGAATTTTTTTGTTTAAAATTCATTGTGGTAATGTCTATAACCAAAATTAGAAAAATGTTGTCTCTGTCCAAATATATATAGACTTAACTGTATATTCTTGTACATAGAGGCATGACTTTTGGATATGGGATGGACCCCACTCCTTCTTAAAACCACCATAACTACTGTAAACCTAGGTACTAAAATAAATACATAAAACACATTATTTTGGTTGTCAAAATGGCCACAGCTTTTATTCAAATCACAGGATTAAATAATCACAGTAGGAGTCAGGTGGAGTGCTAGTACATTGGGATTCACAAGTACTGCGATATCCCCAGCTGTCTGACATACAGCACCAGGACAGACAGCCATAAAGGGGCGGCACGCACTGGCTTGCCATTCAAGCAGAGCCAGTAAACTTTCAGGGCACCAATGACCCTATTATCCTCACTCCTGTGCTTAACCACTGTGCCCGCCCCTGATTGATGTTACCATTACAACGTCCTTGAGGCTGGCCACCAAAGCCGAGCCTGCTCACCACCATGAGGTTTTACATCCTCTATTAGTTAAAATGAGTCCACCTTAACTTGTCTGCAACTTCCACCTGACTCCTAAACCGCAAAGCCGTGACGGGTTATAAATTCTAAGTCTCATTTGACACTTTTTTTTTTTTAATAATTAAATCATTTTTGTAAACTTAAAAACTAAAAGTCCCTGCAAAAGCATTAATGGGACTAAACTTGGCAAACCCCCGACTCACAAAGAGTCATCCTACAGCACTCAGGAGAGGAAAAACCCCCTGTGGAGGAAACCTCCAGGGAACCATGGCTGAAGGATTGCCCTTCCCTTGGGCTTAGAAGGTTACCGCAAATAATAACTCCTTATAGCCAATATACAATTGAACATGGTACAAGATAAACAATGACAAATTCAAAAATACAATAAAACATTTAGCATTATACAAGCAATAATTAAAAAGTTTAAGGACAAAGATTATAAACAGGGCGGGAGGGTGGGTAATGTTTCCTCCTGTCCATCCTGTCAGAGAAAGAGGGAGAGCCAGAGTTGCCTCCCCTATATAAGCCCCACCCTCCTCACAGTAATACACCAAGCACAAACATCTAAACTTCCTCTTAAAGCAACAACACTCTTGTTTAAAATCTACACCGCAATACAAACAAAAGCTGCAGGAGTTCTCGGTCCACCCATCCCCAAGTCATGTCCACCTCCGTCTAGTCTCCGGTGGTTTCTGTATTATAGTAGTTATATTCTTGTACAGTCATGGCCAAAAGTTTTGAGAATGACCCTAAAATTATATTTTCACATGATCTGCTGCCCTCTGGTTTTTATTAGTGTTTGTCTGATGTTTATATCACATACAGAAATATAATTGCAATCATATTATGAGTACCAATAGGTTATATTGACTCTTAGAATGAGTTAATGCAGCAAGTCAATATTTGCAGTGTTGACCCTTCTTCTTCAAGACCTCTGCAATTCTCCCTGGCATGCTCTCAATCAACTTCTGGACCAAATCCTGACTGATAGCAGTCCATTCTTGCATAATCCATGCTTGCATTTTGCCAGAATTTGTTGGTTTTTGTTTGTCCACCCGTCTCTTGGTGATTGACCACACGTTCTCAGTGGGATTAAGATCTGGGGAGTTTCCAGGCCATGGACCCAAAATCTCTATGTTTTGTTCCATGAGCCATTTAGTTATCACCTTTGCTTTATGGCAAGGCTCCATCATGCTGGAAAAGGCATTGTTGGGCGCCAAACTGCTCTTGGATGGTTGGGAGAAGTTGCTCTTGGAGGACATTCTGGTCCCATTCTTTATTCATGGCTGTGTTTTTAGGCGAGACTGTGAGTGAGCCGATTCCCCACACATGAATGGTTTCAGGATGCTTTACAGTTGGCATGAGACAAGACTGGTGGTAGCGCTCACCTCTTCTTCTCCGAATAAGCTGTTTTCCAGATGTCCCAAACAATCGAAAAGGGGATTCATCAGAGAAAATGACTTTGCCCCAGTCCTCAGCAGTCCACTCCCTGTACCTTTTCCAGAATATCAGTCGGTCCCTGATGTTTTTTCTGGAGAAGTGGCTTCTTTGCTGCCCTCCTTGAAACCAGGCCTTGCTCAAAGTGTCTCCGCCTCACAGTGCGTGCAGAAGCACTCACACCAGCCTGCTGCCATTCCTGAGCAAGCTCGGCACTGCTGGGAGTCCGATCCCACAGCTGAAACAGTTTTAAGATACGGTCCTGGCGCTTGCTGGTCTTTCTTGGGCGCCCTGGAGCCTTTTTGACAACAATGGAAGCTCTCTCCTTGAAGTTCTTGATGGTGCGATAGATTGTTGACTGAGGTGCAATCTTTGTAGCTGCGATACTCTTCCCTGTTAGGCCATTTTTGTGCAGTGCAATGATGGCTGCACGTGTTTCTTTAGAGATAACCATGGTTAACTGAAGAAACAATGATACCAAGCACCAGCCTCCTTTTAAAGTGTCCAGTGATGTCATTCTTACTTAATCATGACTGATTGATCACCAGCCCTGTCCTCATCAACACCCACACCTGTGTTAATGGATCAATCACTAAAACGATGTTAGCTGCTGGCAGGACTGCAATGATGTGGAAATGTGTTTTGGGGGTTAAAGTTCATTTTCTGGGCAAATATTGACTTTGCAAGTACAGTAATTGCTGTTACGCTGATCACTCTGACATTCAGGAGTATATGCAAATTGCCATTAGAAAAAATGAAGCAGTAGACTTTGGAAAAATTCATATTTGTCTCATTCTCAAAATTTTTGTCCATGACTGTATATAGGGGCAGTATTATAGTAGTTATATTCTTGTATATAGGGGCAGTATTATAGTAGTTATATTCTTGTACATAGGGGCAGTATTATAGTAGTTATATTCTTGTACATAGGGGCAGTATTATAGTAGTTATATTCTTGTACATAGGGGGCAGTATTATAGTAATTATATTCTTGTACATAGGAGCAGTATTATAGTAGTTATATTCTTGTTCATAGAGGGCAGTATTATAGCAGTTATATTCTTGTACATAGGAGCAGTATTATAGTAGTTATATTCTTGTACATAGGGGGCAGTATTATAGTAGTTATATTCTTGTACATAGGAGCAGTATTACAGTAGTTATATTCCTGTTCATAGAGGGCAGTATTATAGTAGTTATATTCTTGTACATAGGGGGCAGTATTATAGTAGTTATATTCTTGTATATAGGGGCAGTATTATAGTAGTTATATTCTTGTACATAGAGGGCAGTATTATAGTAGTTATATTCTTGTACATAGAGGGCAGTATTATAGTAGTTATATTCTTGTACATAGGGGGCAGTATTATAGTAGTTATATTCTTGTACATAGGAGCAGTATTATAGTAGTTATATTCTTGTACATAGGAGCAGTATTATAGTAGTTATATGCTTGTACATAGGGGCAGTATTATAGTAGTTATATTCTTGTACATAGGGAGCAGTATTATAGTAGTTATATTCTTGTACATAGAGGCAGTATTATAGTAGTTATATTCCTGTTCATAGAGGGCAGTATTATAGTAGTTATATTCTTGTACATAGGAGCAGTATTATAGTAGTTATATTCTTGTACATAGGGCAGTATTATAGTAGTTATATTCTTGTACATAGGAGCAGTATTATAGTAGTTATATTCTTGTACATAGGGCAGTATTATAGTAGTTATATTATTGTACATAGGGGCAGTATTATAGTAGTTATATTCTTGTATATAGGGGCAGTATTATAGTAGTTATATTCTTGTACATAGGAGCAGTATTATAGTAGTTATATTCTTGTACATAGGAGCAGTATTATAGTAGTTATATTCTTGTACATAGGGCAGTATTATAGTAGTTATATTATTGTACATAGGGGCAGTATTATAGTAGTTATATTCTTGTATATAGGGGCAGTATTATAGTAGTTATATTCTTGTACATAGGAGCAGTATTATAGTAGTTATATTCTTGTACATAGGAGCAGTATTATAGTAGTTATATGCTTGTACATAGGGGCAGTATTATAGTAGTTATATTCTTGTACATAGAGGCAGTATTATAGTAGTTATATTCCTGTTCATAGAGGGCAGTATTATAGTAGTTATATTCTTGTACATAGGAGCAGTATTATAGTAGTTATATTCTTGTACATAGGGCAGTATTATAGTAGTTATATTATTGTACATAGGGGCAGTATTATAGTAGTTATATTCTTGTATATAGGGGCAGTATTATAGTAGTTATATTCTTGTACATAGGACCCCCTGACGAAGGAAAGAGTCCGAAACGCGCGATGGGGTGCGGCAACACAGGACGTGGCCATTTAAAGGTATATACCAGCATATCATTTATAGTCCCCTCCGATTTTGCACAAAATTCTGGTTGTATTACGGAATTGGTTGGTTTGTAAGCCTCAGCACATTGCACTTTTTTATGCTGTTTTGGCACATATAGGTTGAGCACTACTGCACTTTCAGCAAATTGCTTTTGAGTGCGGTCCTAGCACATTGCACGGTGCTTTATTATATATTTTTGTGTGATATATAGATCCTTAGCACTTTTTTGCACTTTATATATATAAAAAATATTTTTTACACTGGTTTTTATATATGTGCAGTGAGGATAAGGGACTTTCTATGTAAATTGGCCGGCATATTATATGCATTTATTATTCGTCCTGTGTTTGGTTACAGTTATTGATTTTAAATGATATAATTTTAATGATATTAATTACTATATATTGTTGCTGCTATGTATATTGAATAAAGTATATTCTAAATATATTTCCTTGTTATGGTACTCTCTGGTGATCTATAGGAAGGTGTTTGGGTTTTTGTTTCCACTAGGTGGCGGTTGTCACCAATTTACACAGCATACCAAAAATTGGTGATTTCTTAACATTTAGAAAAAAATATATATATCAGCATATTCTGTGTATTTGTGGTATTGCTGTGATCTAATTTTGTACATAGGGGCAGTATTATAGTAGTTATATTCCTGTACATAGGGGGCAGTATTATAGTAGTTATATTCTTGTACATAGGAGGAGTATTATAGTAGTTATATTCCTGTACATAGGAGCAGTATTATAGTAGTTATATTCTTGTACATAGGAGCAGTATTATAGTAGTTATATTCTTGTATATAGGAGCAGTATTATAGTAGTTACATTCTTGTACATAGGAGCAGTATTATAGTAGTTATATTCTTGTACATAGGAGCAGTATTATAGTAGATATATTCTTGTACATAGGAGCAGTATTATAGTAGTTATATTCTTGTACATAGGAGCAGTATTATAGTAGTTATATTCTTGTACATAGGAGGCAGTATTATAGTAGTTATATTCTTGTACATAGGAGCAGTATTATAGTAGTTATATTCTTGTACATAGGAGCAGTATTATAGTAGTTATAGTCTTGTATATAGGGGCAGTATTATAGTAGTTATATTCTTGTACATAGGGGCAGTATTATAGCAGTTATATTCCTGTACATAGGAGCAGTATTATAGTAGTTATATTCTTGTACATAGGGGCAGTATTATAGTAGTTATATTCTTGTATATAGGGGCAGTATTATAGTAGTTATATTCTTGTACATAGGGGAGGTATTATAGTAGATATATTCTTGTACATAGGAGCAGTATTATAGTAGTTATATTCTTGTACATAGGAGCAGTATTATAGTAGTTATATTCTTGTACATAGGGGCAGTATTATAGTAGTTATATTCTTGTACATAGGAGCAGTATTATAGTAGTTATATTCTTGTACATAGGAGCAGTATTATAGTAGTTATATTCTTGTACATAGGGGCAGTATTATAGTAGTTATATTCTTGTACATAGGGGCAGTATTATAGAAGTTATATTCTTGTACATAGGAGCAGTATTATAGAAGTTATATTCTTGTACATAGGAGTAGTATTATAGAAGTTATATTCTTGTACATAGGAGCAGTATTATAGCAGTTATATTCTTGTACATAGGAGTAGTATTATAGTAGTTATATTCATGTACATAGGAGTAGTATTATAGTAGTTATATTCTTGTACATAGGGGCAGTATTATAGTAGTTATATTCTTGTACATAGGGGCAGTATTATAGTAGTTATATTCTTGTATATAGGGGCAGTATTATAGTAGTTATATTCTTGTACATAGGGGCAGTATTATAGTAGTTATATTCTTGTACATAGGAGGCAGTATTATAGTAGTTATATTCTTGTACATAGGAGCAGTATTATAGTAGTTATATTCATGTACATAGGGGGCAGTATTGTAGTAGTTATATTCTTGTATATAGGAGCAGTATTATAGTAGTTATATTCTTGTACATAGGGGCAGTATTATAGTAGTTATACTCTGTACATAGGGGCAGTATTATAGTAGTTATATTCCTGTACATAGAGGGCAGTATTATAGTAGTTATATTCTTGTACATAGGAGCAGTATTATAGTAGTTATACTCTGTACATAGGGGCAGTATTATAGTAGTTATATTCTTGTATATAGGGGCAGTATTATAGTAGTTATATTCTTGTACATAGGAGCAGTATTATAGTAGTTATATTCTTGTACATAGGGGCAGTATTATAGTAGTTATATTCTTGTAGAAAGGGGCAGTATTATAGTAGTTGTATTCTTGTACATAGGGGCAGTATTATAGTAGTTATATTCTTGTACATAGGAGCAGTATTATAGTACCGTATTTTCCGGCGTATAAGACGACTGGGCGTATAAGACGACCCCCCAACTTTACCAGTTAAAATATAAAATCTTCTTAAAAGTCGGGGGTCTTCTTATACACCCTATGTCGTCTTATAGGGCCGGTGAATATGTGCCTTTTGGGGGGGGGAGGGAGTGATCCTGATGACGAGGGGGCGTCTCACAGGAAAGTGAGTATCCCCCATTACCTTATCGTAGCGGTGCAGCGTGGGGGTCTCAGTGCTGGGAGTGGCGGCGGCGGCTGCTGTGCTCTGGTGCGGCGGCTGCTGTGCTCTGGTGCGGCGGCTCCTCTTCTGTGTGGGGCCTCTGTGCTGTGGGGTGGCGGTGGCGGCGGCATATCTTTATCCAGTTGGGGCTCCTCCGGCATCTCCTTAGCCCTGGAGGCACCGCCGCAACTCCATCGGTGCAATGCAGCGGCCATTTTCCCGGAGGCAGCTCAATAGGTGCGATGCGGTGGCCTCCGGGAAAATGGCCGCTGCTCAGATTCAGATCTCGTCCCGAAATCTCGGGACACGAGATCTGAATCTGAGCAGCGGCCATTTTCCCGGAGGCCACCACATTGCACCGATGGAGTTGCGGCGGGGCCTCCAGGGCTAAGGAGATGCCGGAGGAGCCCCAACTGGATAAAGATACGCCGCTGCCGCCGCCACCCCACAGCACAGAGGCCCCACACAGAAGAGGACCCGCCGCACCAGAACACAGCCGCTCCCAGCACTGACACCCCCACGCTGCACCGCTAGGATAAGGTAATGGGGATTACTCACTTTCCTGTGAGACGCCCCCTCGTCATCAGGATCACTCCCCCTCCCCACCCACCATATACACCGGCGTACAAGACGATTCCCGGCGTATAAGACGACCCCCGACTTTTAAGAAGATTTTCGGGGGTTAAAAAGTAGTCTTATACGCCGGAAAATACGGTAGTTATATTCTTGTACATAGGGGCAGTATTACAGTAGTTATATTCTTGTAGAAAGGGGCAGTATTATAGTAGTTGTATTCTTGTACATAGGGGCAGTATTATAGTAGTTATATTCTTGTACATAGGAGCAGTATTATAGTAGTTATATTCTTGTATATAGGGGGCAGCATTATTGTAATTATAGTCTTATACATAGGGGCAGTATTATCGTAGTTATATTTGTAAAAATGTGCAGTGATATATTTATGTGCATAAATGAGGGAACAAGGGAAGATTTGTATTAGGGATACCTGCAGTATATTGAATGTCCGTCACTACAGGAGTTGCAGTCAGAAGATGTTGGAAAGAACAAGATCCTGAACATTGAGCTGGGACATCATTCACATTAACAATGACCTGTGGAGAGAAGATATTGCAAACATGAAAAAAGTTAAAGCCAGCGGCAGGAACACAGTTTACCAATGAAGGTATACTTCGCAACTGCACCACAATGCGGAATGCTGGAACGTAAGTTCCATATACTGTAGTCATTAAGCAATACAAAATAGATGGACATACGAGCAATCCTATAGACATTATTTATATATATATATATGTATATATATATATATATATATATATATATATATATATATACACTCACCGGCCACTTTATTAGGTACACCATGCTAGTAACAGGTTGGACCCCTTTTGCCTTCAGAACTGCCTCAATTCTTCGTGGCATAGATTCAACAAGGTGCTGGAAGCATTCCTCAGAGATTTTGGTCCATATTGACATGATGGCATCACACAGTTGCCGCAGATTTGTCGGCTGCACATCCCAAAGATGCTCCATACAAGGCAGGATGGATCCATGCTTTCATGTTGTTTACGCCAAATTCTGACCCTACCATCCGAATGTCGCAGCAGAAATCGAGACTCATCAGACCAAGCAACGTTTTTCCAATCTTCTACTGTCCAATTTCGATGAGCTTGTACAAATTGTAGCCTCAGTTTCCTGTTCTTAGCTGAAAGGAGTGGTACCCGGTGTGGTCTTCTGCTGCTGTAGCCCATCTGCCTCAAAGTTCGACGCACTGTGCGTTCAGAGATGCTCTTAGGCCTACCTTGGTTGTAACGGGTGGCGATTTGAGTCACTGTTGCCTTTCTATCAGCTCGAACCAGTCTGCCCATTCTCCTCTGACCTCTGGCATCAACAAGGCATTTCCGCCCACAGAACTGCCACTCACTGGATTTTTTTTCTTTTTCGGACCATTCTCTGTAAACCCTAGAGATGGTTGTGCGTGAAAATCCCAGTAGATCAGCAGTTTCTGAAATACTCAGACCAGCCCTTCTGGCACCAACAACCATGCCACGTTCAAAGGCACTCAAATCACCTTTCTTCCCCATACTGATGCTCGGTTTGAACTGCAGGAGATTGTCTTGACCATGTCTACATGCCTAAATGCACTGAGTTGCCGCCATGTGATTGGCTGATTAGAAATTAAGTGTTAACAAGAAGTTGGACAGGTGTACCTAATAAAGTGGCCAGTGAGTGTATATATATGTATAGTGTAAAATTAATAAGCATAATGGGATTGCATGGTGTAGTTGACCTGAGGTTGTGGATTTGAAGAGGCAAGCATGTCCCCAAAAATCGGCCATATAAACACACCCCCATCGTAGACAACTCTTGTTATAATAGATGGTTCCAGGCCTGTTAGATTCTCAGCAAAAACCTGTGAAAAAGGAAGAAGAAAGTATGTTTATTGTCTTACACCAATAATAGAAATAAGATCATAAATTCGCATTTACGACATTTTTAATAGATGACCATCAAGAACCGTGATTAATGGTAACAGCATTGTGGACTTTGCTCCATGCTCATTAGCTCCGGCATAATGATCTCCAGGACTGATGGTTAATTGCTGACAGCCCTTGGTATGATAATGTTGCACTGTGCACATGCACGAAACAAGTCATAGATAATAAAAACAAAGGTATGAACTGAAAATGGTAATTAAATAAATTAAAACATAGTAAAAAAAAAATTGCAATGCAAAACTTATAAACACAATTTTGTTAAGTAAGGTACAGTAAACAATTAAAAATATACATAATAGGTATCACCAACAGCTCCACAATCATGGGGAAGACTGCTGACTAGTGATGAGCGAGTATACTCGTTGCTCGAATTTTCCCGAGCATGCTCGTGTGACCTCCGAGTATTTATGACTGCTCAGAGATTCAGTTTTCATCTCGGCAGCTGAATGATTTACAGCTACTAGCCTGCTTGATTACATGTGGGGCTTCCCTAGCAACCAGGTATCCCCCACATGTACTCAGCCTGGCTAATATCTGTAAATCATTCAGCTGCCGCGATGAACACTAAATCTCCGAGCAGTCATAAATACTCGGAGGTCACACGAGCGTGCTCGGGAAAACCCAAGCAACGAGTACACTCGCTCATCACTACTGCTGACTTGACAGATGTCCAGAAGGCAGTCATTGACACACTCCTCAAGGAGAGGAAGCCACAAAAGGTCATTGCTAAAGAAGCTGGCTGTTCACAGAGTGCTGTATCCAATAATATTAATGGAAAGTGAGGTGGACATCGGTCAGGTCAGCAGTCTTCCCCATGATTGTGGAGCCTACTGAAACAGACTAAGGGACCTTTCTAAACGCTTAGGAAGCCTTTGCAGGTGTTTTATGTTAATTATTCTAATTTACTGATATAATTACTTTTAGGGATTTCATTGGCTGTAAGCTATAATCATCAACATTAAGAGAAATTAACACTTGAAATAGATCACTCTGTGTGTAATGACTCTATATAATATATGAGTTTCACTTTTTGTATTGAAGAACTGAAATAAATTAACTTTTTGATGATATTCTAATTTTGTGAGAAGCACTTGTATCTATTAAAATTAACAATAGATACCATTAAAAAAAAATCACAAATGAAGGAGGAACTTTTATTCTGCTGTGAAAATAAAATCAATATATTGTAAATACTACCATTTCATGCAAACAAAAACTGTGACATTAAAAGGCACCCCTCATCCTCCAAAAGTTAAGGCCTCAAATAGCTACACAGCCTTAAAAATATAGGAGAAGGAACTCCCAACCCCCGAAAACTAACACAAAAAACAACTATTGTTTTTTAGGGCAAAAATCAAGTCGATCTTCAAAAAAATATTAAATATTATCCCTTTTCTGCCAATTTTAAAATTAGGGTGTTTTGTACTTCTAAAGTTTGAAATTGTCATACACTCCAAAGAAGATATTTACAAACCCTCAGCGTATTTATTTCTCCCCATAACAAGCCCCCATTTTGCAGCCATAAAACTAGACACCAACAATCCATCACATGCCCCGGTCATACACATTTCATGCATACCTACTGGCAAAACTATGTACAATTAATCAGGTCATGAAAAAATATTTAGCATACGCTTGTAAAAACATACCTGAAGGAAATTCGGAAGATCTCCAGTCATATTTCTCCACGTCAATGTCCAAACGATTTTGTGACAAGTGTTAACATCTTTGCCAATGGTAAAGTCGCTGACGTCAATGTAAGGATGAGTGATGTCATCAGTGTGATGGGTAAGTAAGTCTCTGAGATCACTGGGAGAGACTTGGACTGGAATTCCTATAAAACCATAAACCATAATCTGTAGGACATCAACCAAAAACTCAACGTGACCTAGGCAGCTGGTGTATTAAAGTAATGGCTTTTCATCATGGTGGTCATCATGAGTAGCTCTACGGTTCTTTGAGTCATTGGGTACATAGAATTAATTTATTCTTCTGGGTTCAGCGGGAGACCTGTTACTTATGGTTTTTATCCTCCATCATATCTTCTACTGATATAATTAACTTGACCAGAGTCTTATAGAATTATTATGACATAATATTCTTTACCAATAAAACATTTTATTTTTATTGTTTCTCAAGAGGGAACATCCAACCATTCTACTAGATGTACCTGCCATGGCTCCAAACCATTTCAATAATTGTCATACGAAGACTCTTCTCCTTAAGGTGACATGACAACGTCATTGGAAAAAACTCTCACACTACCAAAGATGGACAGGCTGCATCCAGGTCTACACCATTTTTGGAAATCATGTCTTCCTTTCTTTTCCTACCTAACAGGAACCTGTCAATCCTACCTCTGCTTCCATATCCAATGCCTACTCTTCAAAAGTCCCCATTCTATCTTTACATTTACAAATGAAAGGATGCTAATTGGAGCCATCAGAGTTGTCAGTTTGGACAAGGGTCATTTGACCCTCTTTCAGGACTTCAGGGGGAAGCTCGAAATTTCTGGGACTTCTAGTGTTAACCCCTTAGTGACGGAGCCAAATTTTTGAAATCTGACCAGTGTCATTTTATGTGGTAATAACTCTGGAATGCTTCAACAATTCCCAGTGATTTTGAGTTTCTTTTTTCGTGACACATTATACTTTATGATAATGGTAAATTTAGGTCGATATGTTTTGTGTTTATTTATAATAAATATCAGAGATTTTAGAAAAATGTTAAAAAATTAGCAATTTTCAAACTTTGAATGATTATCCCTTTAATCCAGATGGTCATATCACAGCAAGACATTAATAAATAACATTTCTCTCATACCTGCTTTACATCAGCACCATTTATAAAATGTTATTTTATTTTGTTAGCATTTTAGGAGGTTTAAAAATGTAGCAGCAATTTTTCATTTTTTTCAAGGAAATTTACAAAATGTATTTTTTTAGGGACTCATCCATGTTTGAAGTGCCTTTAGGGGTCCCATATATTGGGAAACCCCCAAAAGTTATGCCATTTTCAAAAAGCACCCCCTGGCATATTGAAAACTGCTGTCAGGTAGTTTATTAACCCTTCAGGAGCTTTTCAGGAATTAATGCAAAGTAGCATGACAGAAATGAAAATTTGTATTTTTACCACCTAAATGCCTCTAACTTCTGAACAGATTACTAGAGCCGTCAGACTCCAAGGCTGCTGTTTGGTCTTGAATTGCCATCGCAAACATCAGGACCACACAATCATGATCTAAGGGCATCAATTGGGATAAAGAAGAAGCCCCCACACTCTGTTAACCATTTATAATGATGTAGTCACTATTGACAGCAGCATCTAAGGGGTTAAACAGATTTGGCGGTGCAAGCACTGATCATGGCTGATACAGCAAGTTGTCAGCTATAGTGGACAGCCAACAGCTGCTGGATTGTCACCTGTATGGGGAGGCTATTCTCTTATATCTCAGGTCAGTTAAAAGACGTATTGGCGGTCATTAAGGGGTTAATAACCAATTGTCCAACACCAAATAGTCCAAACCCTTTTAAGGTCAGGTCCGTACCACTTCTGTCTTTCTTAATGGATATATATAAAGCTACACCGGTTAAACCCAACACTGAGGTATGATGGTGATGTCCAGCTATATGATGTGGTATGATGGCGATGTCCAGCTACAATCTGAAGTTTTTTTCTAGTTATTACACTACTTAGCATAGTTGTGTTATAAGATCCAGATTTTAAAAAGTTGATGCTCCCTATGAGGAATTGGACAACGAAAAGAAAGAATACCCAAAAATGAGGCAGGACATCCTAAAGAGACACTATGCAGGAGAAAATGTACTACTATGCCCCCAACTGATTGGAAATTTTGGGGACCATTCAATGCCTCAGTTTAATTGGGGCAAATACATTTTGTAGCCAGTGTGTCCTGTTCACACTCTGATTATTGGGTTGTGCAAACTCTTACCTGATATGATAGTGCCAGATAAATCAACCGAAAATGTGCCGCCAATTGGTGGACTCGCTGCTTGTAACCTTGTAACTACTAGAGTTATATCTTCTCCTCCCGTTTGTAGCTTCTGTACATGGTGATTATCACCAATAGATTCAATGGAAGCCCCGCTGAAAAAACAGAAAAATCTGTATCACTACCAAAGTGTAAAAAATCAACCATGACTTTAAACAACAAATAATAATTTATTTTACCATAACTCTATAAGTGGAAGATTGATGCCACAATTGGCCACCAGGGCGGTGAGATTATAGGATGGATAACTTCCAGTAATAATTGTGTTAATGAGTTGATGACCTCCAGGCAGTGCTTGTTTAGGATCCACACGTTGAACTAAACAATCAAAATATTTATATAGGTTGACAAGAAAATAGATATATTTTAAATACATGAAAATCAACTCGATAGCAAAAGAAATCCTGTTATCTACACAAAACAAAACTCAACAAATTCAGCTTTGCTACATCTGCATATATTATTATATAATATTTTATTTATTATACAAAACATTTTAATTAGTATTTCCATTTTAATTAATAATCCTAAGTATAAGAAGATGAATATTACTAAGCTCCCTAAGGATAAGTGGATGAATCTGGTACCTGTTATATTTTTGCTTGTGATAACGATGTCATCAATAAAATACCAATGCTGCTCTTCATTTTCTGTCTGCAGCAGCATAATCTGATCCACATATATGGATGATTTTCTTTGTACTTCTTTCAAGGAATCTTGTAGGCACATCCAGAGATTAGTACACCCATAATTCCATCTGTAAAGAAGTATTATTTTTATCAAAAAGGATGGAGCAATATAAATCTAGAGGAGGAAACCCACGCAAACAAGGGCAGAACATGAAAATGCCCTGCAGATGTTGTCTTTGGTGGGATTTGAACCCAGGACCCCAGTGCTGCAAGGCCGCAGCGCTAACGACTGAGCCTATTCCCATGCAAATCATCAGCCCATGTGAACTGGAACATTGTCTATAATTGGACGAGTCTGTAGTGTGAGGAATGTATCTGTCCACATTCCTGCAACGTTTTCTACACATGGGTGGGATAGAATGTAGGGAGCGCTTACACAGTATTTACAACCATTTTGCCAATTGGTTAGTTTGCCCTGTAGCTTCTAATTGTTAACGACCTCTCTCCTACTTTGCATTTAGTTTTTCACCGTATTTGCCCTCTTGTCATTTAATTTCTGCCCTGTACCCTAAAATTATGTACTGTGCTCTGTATTGTCGCTAACCGTCTACCCTGAACTTGACAACTTTGGCGAGCCTATTTTTTAATGCATATATTTTTAGCCAAAAATCATATTTTGCAGTTGAGTTTCAGTACCAATTTTGCAACGTTCAACTTTACTTTCTTTTTGTTTTCTTCCACATTGTTTGCGCATGAATGCGCTAACTGGAAACCTGTCAGCGGAGGATTAAACTCTTTTATATATCTGTTTCTGACGTTCTTTCAAATGACTTATGATTATTTATGACCACAAAGTTTGGCTCAATTTTAAAGGAATCCAGGGTCAGAAGGAGAGATGGTGTGAATCAATTCCCAAAGCCAGGTAAAGTGACCAAATTAGCAATCTGTGGCTGCCGTGAAGTCACAGGTACGTCATGCCGTAATGATGATGTTGCACTGGGCCAGCTAACCAGGTGTAGGCGATAGAAGGCGGTTCTCAGGGTTACCAACCAATGGCTACAGACAACTGATGTGATCCCTGGACCCGGTCCGGCAAATAAAATGACTCATCTTTAGTCATAAATCAACACAGAGGAGCTAAAAAGGAGCGAATCAAATGGATCATTTTTAGAAATAAATCAACACAGAGGAGCTAAAAAGGAGCAAATCAAATTGGTAATTTTTAGTCATAAATCAACACAGAGGAGCTAAAAAGGAGCCAATCAAATTGATCATTTTAAGTCATAAATCAACACAGAGGAGCTAAAAAGGAGCCAATCAAATTGTTCATTTTAAGTCATAAATCAACAGAGGAGCTAAAAAGGAGCCAATCAAATTGTTCATTTTTAGTCATAAATCAACACAGAGGAGCTAAAAGGAGCAAATCAAATTGTTCATTTTAAGTCATAAATCAACAGAGGAGCTAAAAAGTAGCGAATCAAATTGCTCATTTTAAGTCATAATAAATCAACACAGAGGAGCTAACAAGGAGCCAATCAAATTGTTCATTTTAAGTCATAAATCAACACAGAGGAGCTAAAAAGGAGCGAATAAAATTGATCATTTTTAGTCATAAATCAACACAGAGGAGCTAAAAAGGAGCGAATCAAATTATTCATTTTTAGTTATAATCAACACAGAGGAGCTAAAAAGGAGCGAATCAAATTGTTCATTTTAAGTCATAAATCAACACAGAGGAGCTAAAAAGGAGCCAATCAAATTGTTCATTTTTAGTCACAAATCAACACAGAGGAGCAAAAAAAAGACATAAGACATAAGACATAAGAAAGATGTACAAACTCTCCCATAAGAACAGTGCAATACTGCATTAAATCCTATTATGTAATTTTTAAAAAAATGTTCCCGAAAGTGTCCATATCCTTTAATTACCAGGCTGGAAGACTAAAGTTTGCCCTCAACTGTCAATGTCCTGAGGTTACATAGAATACATAGTCCAGACCCAAAATCTTAAAAAAACAAAGGTTCATCTTCAAGTCCTCCGTGGCAGAGTGGCCTTTAGAACCTTTTCCGGACTGCAAATGCAGCGCCCCAGAGTCCTGGTCGTGCAGTATTGTCGCTCTGCCGCTAAGGGGAGTGATGGTACGTCTGATGGCACTAAAGGAGTTCACCTGACCAGGTATCACAGTCACACATTACACTTCACACTCCGGCCACCAGGGGGAGCAAAAGGTTCTATGTATTAGGCCACTTCTCACACTCTGGTAAAACTGGGGGTTGGATAGGAATTTAGAGAGAAGCTGACTGGGTTTTGCCCAGGTAACATCTAGTGAGAGAAGAGCGTTGCTTGGGAAGATCCAGGGGGGTCCCTGTCAGGGGTGGGATCCTGACAGAGGCCTAGCAAGAGACAGATCGTTACGGAGCCGTGCCTGCACTTCATTGCGGCGGTATCTTAAGAAAGGACAAGAAGCAAAGTATATTGTGGAGAAGTGAGAAACGAGATCACAGCAACAAAGGAGATAATACCAGGAGGAGTCGTGCCCTAAGATCGGCAACATCCTTCTGAGGCACGTAGCCGGTGGCCGGAACACCGAGGGAGCACTGGCTCTACGCTTTACTTCAATCACGGCAGGGCAGTTGACTTTAGGTTGGCTATCTCACCTTTTCACCTAAGCAGACAACAGAGGCAAATTGTGGGAGAGGGGCGTCTCTAGGGTCCCTATAAAATAGCTCCAGGCCTACCCCCGTCATACGGGTGCATCCTATCCAAACTGGGGAACGGAGAGAGAGAACATCAGAAACAGATACAAGAGTTGTGAGGACTATCCCGTGGTGCTCAGAAGGGAGGTTGTTATGATCCTAGTGGTAGAGGATCTCAGGAGTTTCAGCTAAGTCCGCAAACACAAAAACCAGCTCATAGGGAGGTGGTAACTTGGCTGACCGTATACCTGATCCTAGCCCACAACTAAAAGCAGCCGGGGAACGTACCTACGTTGATTCTAGACGTCTCGCACCAGCCAGAGAACTAACTAACCCTTTCAGAGAAAATAAGACCTCACTTGCCTCAAGAGAAAAGTACCCCAAAGTTATAATACAAGCCCCCAACAAATAATAACAGTGAGGTAAGAAGAAAAGACAAACGTAAGAATGAACTAGATTCAGCAAAGAGAGGCCCACTAATTAATAGCAGAAAATAGGAAGCGGACTTATACGGTCAGCAAAAACCCTACAAAAATATCCACGCTGAATATCCAAGAACCCCCTCACCGACTAACGGTGTGGGGGGAGAATATCAGCCCCCTTGAGCTTCCAGCAAAATCAGGAATCACATTTTGAACAAGCTGGACTAAAATGAGAGCAAAGCAAATAAACAAAAATAAGAAAGCAGGACTTAGCTTATCTTGCAAAAATCAGGAGACCAGGAGACAGGAGCAAACAGACATAGACTGATTACATCGATTCCAGGCAGTAGACTGAGGAACCAGGAAGTCTAAATAGGAACACCCAAGGCCTAACGAACCAGGTGAGTACCAACCTGGGGAAAGACAATCCAAGTGCCATACCGCTAGTGACCACAAGAGGGAGCCAAGAAATATAGTTCACAACAGTACCCCCCCTTTAAGGAGGGGTCACCGAACCCTCACCAAGACCACCAGGGCGATCAGGATGAGCAGCGTGAAAGGCACGAACCAAATCGGCCGCATGAACATCAGAGGCGACCACCCAGGAATTATCCTCCTGACCATAGCCCTTCCATTTGACCAGATACTGAAGCCTCCGTCTAGAGAGACGAGAATCCAAGATCTTCTCCACCACGTACTCCAACTCGCCCTCAACCAACACCAGAGCAGGAGGCTCAACAGCAGGAACCACAGACACAACGTACCGCCGTAACAAAGACCTATGGAACACATTGTGAATGGCAAACGACACCGGAAGATATCATGCATAAAGGACTGAAACACTGAAGGAGCATTAGAGAGCCCAAAAGGCATCACCAAGTACTCAAAATGACCTTCGGGCGTATTAAACGCAGTTTTCCATTCATCTCCCTGCTTAATGCGCACAAGGTTATGCGCACAAGGTTGTATGCACCACGAAGATCTATCTTGATGAACCAACTGGCACCCTTAATCCGAGCAAACAAGTCCGACAATAGTGGCAAAGGATACTGAAATTTAACCGTGATTTTATTCAGAAGCCGATACTCTATACAAGGTCTCAAAGACCCGTCTTTCTTGGCCACAAAAAAGAATCCCGCACCAAGAGGGGAAGAGGATGGACGAATATGTCCCTTCTCCAAAGATTCCTTTATATAAGAACGCATCGCGGCATGCTCAGGTACAGACAGATTAAATAATCGTCCCTTAGGAAATTTACTACCAGGAATCAAATCTATAGCGCAGTCACAGTCCCTATGAGGAGGAAGAGCACTGGACCTGGACTCACTGAATACATCCTGATAGTCCAACAAATACTCAGGAACTTCAGAAGGAGTAGAAGAAGCAATAGACACCGACGGGGAATCGCAATGAATTCCCTACAACCCCAACTTGTCACAGACATAGCCTTCCAATCCAAAACTGGATTATGGGTCTGTAACCATGGCAGACCTAAAACGACCAAATCATGCATTTTATGCAGAACAAGAAAACGAATCACCTCCCGATGTTCAGGAGTCATGCACATGGTCACTTGTGTCCAATACTGCGGTTTATTCTCCGCCAATGGCATAGCATCAATTCCTCTAAGAGGAATAGGATTTTCTAAAGGCTCCAGGACAAAACCACAGGGCTGGGCAAACGACAAGTCCATAAGACTCAGGGCAGCACCTGTATCCACAAATGCCATAACAGGGTAGGAAGACAATGAGCAAATTAAAGTCACAGACAAAATAAACTTAGGCTGCAAATTACCAATGGCGACAGGACTAACAACCTTTGTTAGGCGTTTAGAGCATGCTGAGATAACATGTGTAGAATCACCACAGTAAAAACACAACCCATTCTGACGTCTATTATTTGGCCGTTCGGCTCTAGTCTGAATTCTATCACATTGCATTAAGTCACGTGTCTGTTCAGACAACACCGCCAGAGGATTAGCGGATTTGCGCTCCCGCAAAGGCCGATCAATCTGAATGGCCAGAGCCTTAGAATCATTCAGACTTGTAGGAATGGGAAAACCCACCATCACATTCTTAATGGCTTCAGAAAGGCCATTTCTGAAATTTGCGGCCAGAGCACACTCATTCCATTGAGTAAGCACGGACCATTTACGAAATTTTTGGCAATACACTTCAGCTTCATCCTGGCCCTGAGAGATAGCCAGCAAAGCTTTCTCTGCCTGAATTTCAAGATTGGGCTCCTCATAAAGCAATCCGAGCGCCAGAACAAACGCATCAATATTTGCCAATGCCGGATCTCCTGGCGCCAATGAGAAAGCCCAATCCTGAGGGTCGCCACGCAAGAAGGAGATAACAATTTTAACTTGCTGAGCTGAGTCTCCAGACGAACGAGATCTCAAAGATAGAAACAATTTACAATTATTCCTAAAATTCCTAAATTTAAATCGATCTCCAGAGAACAGCTCAGGAATAGGTATCTTAGGCTCTGACATAGGACTACTAGTAACAAAATCCTGAATGCCCTGCACTCGTGCAGCAAGCTGATCCACACTAGTAATCAGAGTCTGAACATTCATGTCTGCAGCAGAGCTTCAAGCCACTCAGAGAAAAAGGGGAAGAAGAAAAAAAAAACAAAAAACTCAGAACTTCTTTTCTTTTAATCCCGCTTCTGCAATGCATTAAATATTCACTATGGCCTGGAATACTGTTATGATCCTAGTGGTAGAGGATCTCAGGAGTTACAGCTAAGTCCGCAAACACAAAAACCAGCTCATAGGGAGGTGGTAACTTGGCTGACCGCATACCTGATCCTAGCCCACAACTAAAAGCAGCCGGGGAACGTACCTACGTTGATTCTAGACGTCTCGCACCAGCCGGAGAACTAACTAACCCTTTCAGAGAAAATAAGACCTCACTTGCCTCAAGAGAAAAGTACCCCAAAGTTATAATACAAGCCCCCAACAAATAATAACGGTGAGGTAAGAAGAAAAGACAAACGTAAGAATGAACTAGATTCAGCAAAGAGAGGCCCACTAATTAATAGCAGAAAATAGGAAGCGGACTTATACGGTCAGCAAAAACCCTACAAAAATATCCACGCTGAATATCCAAGAACCCCCTCACCGACTAACGGTGTGGGGGGAGAATATCAGCCCCCTTGAGCTTCCAGCAAAATCAGGAATCACATTTTGAACAAGCTGGACTAAAATGAGAGCAAAGCAAATAAACAAAAATAAGAAAGCAGGACTTAGCTTATCTTGCAAAAATCAGGAGACCAGGAGACAGGAGCAAACAGACATAGACTGATTACATCGATTCCAGGCAGTAGACTGAGGAACCAGGAAGTCTAAATAGGAACACCCAAGGCCTAACGAACCAGGTGAGTACCAACCTGGGGAAAGACAATCCAAGTGCCATACCGCTAGTGACCACAAGAGGGAGCCAAGAAATATAGTTCACAACAGGAGGTACTACAACACACAGGCGCAAGTAGGAAGGCTACTGATTTCCACCTGCAAAGGGAACTCTGGATGTGACTTCGGACCGGCCGGTCTCAGCCAGCCCTGTTAGCAGTGCTCTGGATTGCGGATGCCGAAGTCTACAGTAAAAGGTAAAGGGACTGCAACCTTGTGCCCTCGTTATTTACCGTGACCTAAACCACCACCACCTACAGCTTTAATTGGACGCCCCTTAGCAGGGCCACGGACCGGGTTGGGCCACCGTGACATCCCCAGAACCGCGACAGAGGGACCCGGTACCGAGTACCGCATTGCCCTGCGTCTGGGGGCGCTCCACAAACTATACATTTCCTCTGACCATCCACACAAGACTTCCCTACATTCCGATGTACAATAGATGGCTCCATCAGAGCTATGAACATTGAGCCCATTCTGGGCATCTCAGCCGCGGTGTCCCAGATCACAGTCCATAGAATCTTGGCTTGAGATGAAATTTTAGATTTGAACTAAATATATAAATATTATAAATAAATATATATACATTACATAACTTAGTAAGTTTTACTTAAAGAAACAAAGGTATATATTTTTTTATAATGGAAAAATTTTCGGTAGACGTCTTACCTTTCTATGTTGGTTTTATTAGACTTCCATTGACAAGTAAAAATTTTTGACACCGTATTTAGAAAACTGTTGTTGTACGTCACCGAAACCATCAAGTAGTCATCCAAATATCCCTTATAGGCAAAACATACCTGGAAGAAATGAGACAAAATGTAATTGGTTGTCTTAAACTCTGTAATGACCCTACCTACGGAAACTGGATGCACCCTAGGTTTTTACATTTTGCCTACCACACTGGTTGCATACCCTGCCAACCTCTCCATTGTTTTACCCCTGGAAAAGCAGATTCAGAGTGACCACAAATGTCCCAATGCTTAATAGTTAGGCTTCTATGAACTTGACATGTGAAGGCTGGGCTCCTTACTGATTTATGACCATATCCAAGATCAACTCAACTTTGATGTGGTTTGTGAGCATAAATCAGCCAAAAAAAAGCCCAAAAGAGTCACAAACACCCAGTGACTGTAAAAGCCAAAAGGTTAAAAAATTGTAATGAAGCCCAACTGTAAAAAATATTTTTAGTCCAGATTAACTGGCATTTAGTAATATTGTCTTCAGAGGAGTTCATATACTTTACCCAAAGAGTTTCCAATATTCCACGATTTACTGATCTACTACTAACACTTGACTTAAAATCTTCTTATGTTTTATATTTCATTGTGTGAAATGTTTTTGTCCATTGAGCCTGAAAAAAAATGTATTCCTGAAGGTGATCAGGAAGTTAGCAGAATTTTGAGTGCAGCTCTGGATATCGTAAATTATACCGTAACTATAATGTAACTCATGTGAAAAGTGTTTTCAGCACTATAAAAAAAATTGTTAAAAAAAGAAATTAAAAAAGTTTTGATTGATAAGTATCAGTTAAATGGAAACTCAACTGATCTTGCGGGACCCTGATAATCTTTATTGTGTGATACTGTTTGGATAAATGAAGTAAACTATATTATCTATGCAGAAAAGAGGCAGATAACATAACATATTAATGACTTTGCCTAAGTAGATGAGTAGATCAAGACCCTAAGTAGATCTGTATATACTTACATATTGGTATCTGGTTAATTCATATCTTGTCTGCACGGCATTGGAACCTTTCAGAATAGATTTAAGATTGAAGACACTCCGTCTTCCACAATAAGGCTCCGCCCATGAGGAACGCTCTCCTTCCAAATTTGTTATATTACTCTCTGAAAAATGCCACAATTACAGTATGGATAAGAACTAACCCACTTTAATTCATTTATCTATTCACTTTCATGTCTTGGTCCTTCTTCCATTTCTATGTCCTTTTTTTTATGGTTACAGGAAGTAAAATGTTTTAATAAAAAGTTTGAAATTTAATCAAAAAGTATATTCTTTAAAAGCATATTATATTCTATGGTGTAAATTAACCAAAGAAAGCAAGAAAAGAGATTAAAGGGTTGATGATATCACATGATCTTTGTGACAGCTCAGGATCACATCCCATAAAAAGCAATGAGGTCAAGAAAGTGAACACATCGGACAATAATTCAACTCCCTGTTCACATCTCACCATCTTCAAAGTCTCTGTACAGTAATACATCCTCCGAGATACGATCCGAAAAGCAATGTACTGACAGCATGTCCTCTATAACAGCCTGTACCTAACAGACCAAGAACAGGAGAAGGTTTACTTATCAGTATCGGTCTTCAGAACAAGAAATCATAGACTGCCTGATATTTGTACTCACCTGGTCGGCCGTGCTGTTTGTATAAAAAGCTTTACTGGATGTATTACCCCAACAAAACCGGACTTGTTCAAAGCCATCAAAGGTTACATTCTAAAGAAGAAAGCATATATAGTTATATTCTTGTACATAGGAGCAGTATTATAGTAGTTATATTCTTGTACATAGGAGCAGTATTATAGTAGTTATATTCTTGTACATAGGGGGCAGTATTATAGTAGTTATATTCTTGTACATAGGAGCAGTATTATAGTAGTTATATTCTTGTACATAGGGGCAGTATTATAGTAGTTATATTCTTGTACATAGGGGCAGTATTATAGTAGTTATATTCTTGTACATAGGAAGCAGTATTATAGTAGTTATATTCTTGTACATAGGAGGAGTATTATAGTAGTTATATTCTTGTACATAGGGAGCAGTATTATAGTAGTTATATTCTTGTACATAGGAGCAGTATTATAGTAGTTATATTCTTGTACATAGGGGCAGTATTATAGTAGTTATATTCTTGTACATAGGAGCAGTATTATAGTAGTTATATTCTTGTACATAGGGGCAGTATTATAGTAGTTATATTCTTGTACATAGGGGGCAGTATTATAGTAGTTATATTCTTGTACATAGGGGCAGTATTATAGTAGTTATATTCTTGTACATAGGAGCAGTACTATAGCAGTTATATTCTTGTACATAGGGGGCAGTATTGTAGTAGTTATATTCTTGTACATAGGGGGCAGTATTATAGTAGTTATATTCTTGTACATAGGAGCAGTATTATAGTAGTTATATTCTTGTACATAGGGGCAGTATTATAGTAGTTATATTCTTGTACACAGGAGCAGTATTATAGTAGTAATATTCTTGTACATAGGAGCAGTATTATAGTAGTTATATTCTTGTACATAGGGGGCAGTATTATAGTAGTAATATTCTTGTACATAGGGGGCAGAATTATAGTAGTTATATTCTTGTACATAGGAGCAGTATTATAGTAGTTATATTCTTGTACATAGGGGCAGTATTATAGTAGTTATAGTCTTGTACATAGGGGCAGTATTATAGTAGTTATATTCTTGTACATAGGAGCAGTATTATAGTAGTTATATTCTTGTACATAGGGGCAGTATTATAGTAGTTATATTCTTGTACATAGGGGCAGTATTATAGTAGTTATAGTCTTGTACATAGGGGCAGTATTATAGTAGTTATATTCTTGTACATAGGGGGCAGTATTATAGTAGTTATATTCTTGTACATAGGGGGCAGTATTATAGTAGTAATATTCTTGTACATAGGAGCAGTATTATAGTAGTTATATTCTTGTACATAGGGGGCAGTATTATAGTAGTAATATTCTTGTACATAGGGGGCAGAATTATAGTAGTTATATTCTTGTACATAGGAGCAGTATTATAGTAGTTATATTCTTGTACATAGGGGCAGTATTATAGTAGTTATAGTCTTGTACATAGGGGCAGTATTATAGTAGTTATATTCTTGTACATAGGGGGCAGTATTATAGTAGTAATATTCTTGTACATAGGGGGCAGAATTATAGTAGTTATATTCTTGTACATAGGAGCAGTATTATAGTAGTTATATTCTTGTACATAGGGGCAGTATTATAGTAGTTATAGTCTTGTACATAGGGGCAGTATTATAGTAGTTATATTCTTGTACATAGGAGCAGTATTATAGTAGTTATATTCTTGTACATGGGGCAGTATTATAGTAGTTATATTCTTGTACATAGGAGCAGTATTATAGTAGTTATATTCTTGTACATAGGGGAAGTATTATAGTAGTTATATTCTTGTACATAGCAGCAGTGTTATAGTAGTTATATTCTTGTACATAGGGGCAGTATTATAGCAGTTATATTCTTGTAAATAGGAGCAGTATTATAGTAGTTATATTCTTGTACATAGGTGCAGTATTATAGTAGTTATATTCTTGTACATAGGGACAGTATTATAGTAGTTATATTCTTGTACATAGGTGCAGTATTATAGTAGTTATATTCTTGTACATAGGGACAGTATTATAGTAGTTATATTCTTGTAAATAGGAGCTGTATTATAGTAGTTATATTCTTGTACATAGGGGCAGTATTATAGTAGTTATATTCTTGTACATAGGAGCAGTATTATAGTAGTTATATTCTTGTACATAGGGGAAGTATTATAGTAGTTATATTCTTGTACATAGGGGGCAGTATTATAGTAGTTATATTCTTGTACATAGGGGGCAGTATTATAGTAGTTATATTCTTGTACATAGGGGGCAGTATTATAGTAGTAATATTCTTGTACATAGGGGGCAGTATTATAGTAGTAATATTCTTGTACATAGGAGCAGTATTATAGTAGTTATATTCTTGTACATAGGGGCAGTATTATAGTAGTTATATTCTTGTACATAGGGGGCAGTATTATAGTAGTTATATTCTTGTACATAGGGGGCAGTATTATAGTAGTAATATTCTTGTACATAGGAGCAGTATTATAGTAGTTATATTCTTGTACATAGGGGGCAGTATTATAGTAGTAATATTCTTGTACATAGGGGGCAGAATTATAGTAGTTATATTCTTGTACATAGGAGCAGTATTATAGTAGTTATATTCTTGTACATAGGGGCAGTATTATAGTAGTTATAGTCTTGTACATAGGGGCAGTATTATAGTAGTTCTATTCTTGTACATAGGGGGCAGTATTATAGTAGTAATATTCTTGTACATAGGGGGCAGAATTATAGTAGTTATATTCTTGTACATAGGAGCAGTATTATAGTAGTTATATTCTTGTACATAGGGGCAGTATTATAGTAGTTATAGTCTTGTACATAGGGGCAGTATTATAGTAGTTATATTCTTGTACATAGGAGCAGTATTATAGTAGTTATATTCTTGTACATGGGGCAGTATTATAGTAGTTATATTCTTGTACATAGGAGCAGTATTATAGTAGTTATATTCTTGTACATAGGGGAAGTATTATAGTAGTTATATTCTTGTACATAGCAGCAGTGTTATAGTAGTTATATTCTTGTACATAGGGGCAGTATTATAGCAGTTATATTCTTGTAAATAGGAGCAGTATTATAGTAGTTATATTCTTGTACATAGGTGCAGTATTATAGTAGTTATATTCTTGTACATAGGGAGAGTATTATAGTAGTTATATTCTTGTACATAGGTGCAGTATTATAGTAGTTATATTCTTGTACATAGGGACAGTATTATAGTAGTTATATTCTTGTAAATAGGAGCTGTATTATAATAGTTATATTCTTGTACATAGGGGCAGTATTATAGTAGTTATATTCTTGTACATAGGAGCAGTATTATAGTAGTTATATTCTTGTACATAGGGGAAGTATTATAGTAGTTATATTCTTGTACATAGCAGCAGTATTTTAGTAGTTATATTCTTGTACATAGGAGCAGTATTATAGTAGTTATATTCTTGTACAAAGGGGCAGTATTATAGTAGTTATATTCTTGTACATAGGGGCAGTATTATAGTAGTTATATTCCTGCAAATAGGAGCAGTATTATAGTAGTTATATTATTGTACATAGGGGCAGTATTATAGTAGTTATATTCTTGTACATAGGGGCAGTATTATAGTAGTTATATTCCTGTACATAGGAGCAGTATTATAGTAGTTATATTCTTGTACATAGGGGCAGTATTATAGTAGTTATATTCTTGTACATAGGGAGCAGTATTATAGTAGTTATATTCTTGTACATAGGGGCAGTATTATAGTAGTTATATTCCTGTACATAGAAGCAGTATTATAGTAGTTTTATTCTTGTACATAGGGACAGTATTATAGTAGTTATATTCTTGTACATAGGAGCAGTATTATAGTAGTTATATTCTTGTACATAGGAGCAGTATTATAGTAGTTATATTCTTGTACATAGGAGCAGCATTATAGTAGTTATATTCTTGTACATAGGAGCAGTATTATAGTAGTTATATTCTTGTACATAGGGGCAGTATTATAGTAGTTATATTCTTGTACATAGGAGCAGTATTATAGTAGTTATATTCTTGTACATAGGGGCAGTATTATAGTAGTTATATTCTTGTACATAGCAGCAGTGTTATAGTAGTTATAATCTTGTACATAGAGACAGTATTATAGTAGTTATATTCTTGTAAATAGAAGCAGTATTATAGTAGTTATATTCTTGTTCATAGGGGCAGTATTATATTAGTTATATTCTTGTACATAGCAGCAGTGTTATAGTAGTTATATTCTTGTACATAGGAGCAGTATTATAGTAGGTATATTCTAGTATATAGGAGCAGTATTATAGTAGTTATATTCTTGTACATAGAGGGGGCAGTATTATAGTAGTTATATTCTTGTACATAGGAGCAGTATTATAGTAGTTATATTCTTGTACATAGGGGCAGTATTATAGTAGTTATATTCTTGTACATAGGGGGCAGTATTATAGTAGTAATATTCTTGTACATAGGGGGCAGAATTATAGTAGTTATATTCTTGTACATAGGAGCAGTATTATAGTAGTTATATTCTTGTACATAGGGGCAGTATTATAGTAGTTATAGTCTTGTACATAGGGGCAGTATTATAGTAGTTATATTCTTGTACATAGGAGCAGTATTATAGTAGTTATATTCTTGTACATGGGGCAGTATTATAGTAGTTATATTCTTGTACATAGGAGCAGTATTATAGTAGTTATATTCTTGTACATAGGGGAAGTATTATAGTAGTTATATTCTTGTACATAGCAGCAGTGTTATAGTAGTTATATTCTTGTACATAGGGGCAGTATTATAGCAGTTATATTCTTGTAAATAGGAGCAGTATTATAGTAGTTATATTCTTGTACATAGGTGCAGTATTATAGTAGTTATATTCTTGTACATAGGGACAGTATTATAGTAGTTATATTCTTGTACATAGGTGCAGTATTATAGTAGTTATATTCTTGTACATAGGGACAGTATTATAGTAGTTATATTCTTGTAAATAGGAGCTGTATTATAGTAGTTATATTCTTGTACATAGGGGCAGTATTATAGTAGTTATATTCTTGTACATAGGAGCAGTATTATAGTAGTTATATTCTTGTACATAGGGTAAGTATTATAGTAGTTATATTCTTGTACATAGGGGGCAGTATTATAGTAGTTATATTCTTGTACATAGGGGGCAGTATTATAGTAGTTATATTCTTGTACATAGGGGGCAGTATTATAGTAGTAATATTCTTGTACATAGGGGGCAGTATTATAGTAGTAATATTCTTGTACATAGGAGCAGTATTATAGTAGTTATATTCTTGTACATAGGGGCAGTATTATAGTAGTTATATTCTTGTACATAGGGGGCAGTATTATAGTAGTTATATTCTTGTACATAGGGGGCAGTATTATAGTAGTAATATTCTTGTACATAGGAGCAGTATTATAGTAGTTATATTCTTGTACATAGAGGCAGTATTATAGTAGTTATAGTCTTGTACATAGGGGCAGTATTATAGTAGTTATATTCTTGTACATAGGGGGCAGTATTATAGTAGTAATATTCTTGTACATAGGGGGCAGAATTATAGTAGTTATATTCTTGTACATAGGAGCAGTATTATAGTAGTTATATTCTTGTACATAGGGGCAGTATTATAGTAGTTATAGTCTTGTACATAGGGGCAGTATTATAGTAGTTATATTCTTGTACATAGGAGCAGTATTATAGTAGTTATATTCTTGTACATGGGGCAGTATTATAGTAGTTATATTCTTGTACATAGGAGCAGTATTATAGTAGTTATATTCTTGTACATAGGGGAAGTATTATAGTAGTTATATTCTTGTACATAGCAGCAGTGTTATAGTAGTTATATTCTTGTACATAGGGGCAGTATTATAGCAGTTATATTCTTGTAAATAGGAGCAGTATTATAGTAGTTATATTCTTGTACATAGGTGCAGTATTATAGTAGTTATATTCTTGTACATAGGGACAGTATTATAGTAGTTATATTCTTGTACATAGGTGCAGTATTATAGTAGTTATATTCTTGTACATAGGGACAGTATTATAGTAGTTATATTCTTGTAAATAGGAGCTGTATTATAGTAGTTATATTCTTGTACATAGGGGCAGTATTATAGTAGTTATATTCTTGTACATAGGAGCAGTATTATAGTAGTTATATTCTTGTACATAGGGGAAGTATTATAGTAGTTATATTCTTGTACATAGCAGCAGTATTTTAGTAGTTATATTCTTGTACATAGGAGCAGTATTATAGTAGTTATATTCTTGTACAAAGGGGCAGTATTATAGTAGTTATATTCTTGTACATAGGGGCAGTATTATAGTAGTTATATTCCTGCAAATAGGAGCAGTATTATAGTAGTTATATTATTGTACATAGGGGCAGTATTATAGTAGTTATATTCTTGTACATAGGGGCAGTATTATAGTAGTTATATTCCTGTACATAGGAGCAGTATTATAGTAGTTATATTCTTGTACATAGGGGCAGTATTATAGTAGTTATATTCTTGTACATAGGGAGCAGTATTATAGTAGTTATATTCTTCTACATAGGGGCAGTATTATAGTAGTTATATTCCTGTACATAGAAGCAGTATTATAGTAGTTTTATTCTTGTACATAGGGACAGTATTATAGTAGTTATATTCTTGTACATAGGAGCAGTATTATAGTAGTTATATTCTTGTACATAGGAGCAGTATTATAGTAGTTATATTCTTGTACATAGGAGCAGCATTATAGTAGTTATATTCTTGTACATAGGAGCAGTATTATAGTAGTTATATTCTTGTACATAGGGGCAGTATTATAGTAGTTATATTCTTGTACATAGGAGCAGTATTATAGTAGTTATATTCTTGTACATAGGGGCAGTATTATAGTAGTTATATTCTTGTACATAGCAGCAGTGTTATAGTAGTTATAATCTTGTACATAGAGACAGTATTATAGTAGTTATATTCTTGTAAATAGAAGCAGTATTATAGTAGTTATATTCTTGTTCATAGGGGCAGTATTATATTAGTTATATTCTTGTACATAGCAGCAGTGTTATAGTAGTTATATTCTTGTACATAGGGGCAGTATTATAGTAGTTATATTCTTGTACATAGGGGCAGTATTATAGTAGTTATATTCTTGTAAATAGGAGCAGTACTATAGTAGTTATATTCTTGTACATAGGGGCAGTATTATAGTAGTTATATTCTTGTACATAGGAGCAGTATTATAGTAGGTATATTCTAGTATATAGGAGCAGTATTATAGTAGTTATATTCTTGTACATAGAGGGGGCAGTATTATAGTAGTTATATTCTTGTACATAGGAGCAGTATTATAGTAGTTATATTCTTGTACATAGGGGCAGTATTATAGTAGTTATATTCTTGTACATAGGGGGCAGTATTATAGTAGTAATATTCTTGTACATAGGGGGCAGAATTATAGTAGTTATATTCTTGTACATAGGAGCAGTATTATAGTAGTTATATTCTTGTACATAGGGGCAGTATTATAGTAGTTATAGTCTTGTACATAGGGGCAGTATTATAGTAGTTATATTCTTGTACATAGGAGCAGTATTATAGTAGTTATATTCTTGTACATGGGGCAGTATTATAGTAGTTATATTCTTGTACATAGGAGCAGTATTATAGTAGTTATATTCTTGTACATAGGGGAAGTATTATAGTAGTTATATTCTTGTACATAGCAGCAGTGTTATAGTAGTTATATTCTTGTACATAGGGGCAGTATTATAGCAGTTATATTCTTGTAAATAGGAGCAGTATTATAGTAGTTATATTCTTGTACATAGGTGCAGTATTATAGTAGTTATATTCTTGTACATAGGGACAGTATTATAGTAGTTATATTCTTGTACATAGGTGCAGTATTATAGTAGTTATATTCTTGTACATAGGGACAGTATTATAGTAGTTATATTCTTGTAAATAGGAGCTGTATTATAGTAGTTATATTCTTGTACATAGGGGCAGTATTATAGTAGTTATATTCTTGTACATAGGAGCAGTATTATAGTAGTTATATTCTTGTACATAGGGGAAGTATTATTGTAGTTATATTCTTGTACATAGGGGGCAGTATTATAGTAGTTATATTCTTGTACATAGGGGGCAGTATTATAGTAGTTATATTCTTGTACATAGGGGGCAGTATTATAGTAGTAATATTCTTGTACATAGGGGGCAGTATTATAGTAGTAATATTCTTGTACATAGGAGCAGTATTATAGTAGTTATATTCTTGTACATAGGGGCAGTATTATAGTAGTTATATTCTTGTACATAGGGGACAGTATTATAGTAGTTATATTCTTGTACATAGGGGGCAGTATTATAGTAGTAATATTCTTGTACATAGGAGCAGTATTATAGTAGTTATATTCTTGTACATAGGGGGCAGTATTATAGTAGTAATATTCTTGTACATAGGGGGCAGAATTATAGTAGTTATATTCTTGTACATAGGAGCAGTATTATAGTAGTTATATTCTTGTACATAGGGGCAGTATTATAGTAGTTATAGTCTTGTACATAGGGGCAGTATTATAGTAGTTATATTCTTGTACATAGGGGGCAGTATTATAGTAGTAATATTCTTGTACATAGGGGGCAGAATTATAGTAGTTATATTCTTGTACATAGGAGCAGTATTATAGTAGTTATATTCTTGTACATAGGGGCAGTATTATAGTAGTTATAGTCTTGTACATAGGGGCAGTATTATAGTAGTTATATTCTTGTACATAGGAGCAGTATTATAGTAGTTATATTCTTGTACATGGGGCAGTATTATAGTAGTTATATTCTTGTACATAGGAGCAGTGTTGTGAATTTGGATTCTGGGCTCCCCCGGTGGCCGCTTGTGGAATTGGACTTGTCATCCTCTTTCCTGTTTCACCTGGTTCCATCAGTAGTGGGTGTCGCTATTTAAGCTCATTTCTCTGGTGGTTTCTTGCCGGTCAACAATGTTATCTGATGCCTCTCAGTGCTTGTTCCTGCTTCTGACAACTACTAGATAAGTTGGACTTTGTCCATGTTTCGTTTTGCCTATTTGTTCCAGTTCACAGCTGAAGTTTTGTTACTGTGTCTGGAAAGCTCTCGTTGATCAGAGATTGCTACTCTGGCGTTATGAGTTAATGCCAGAGTTTAAGGTAATCTCTGGATGGTGTTTTGTTAGTGTTTTTCTGCTGACCATGAAAGTATACTATCTGTCTTCTGCTATCTAGTAAGCGGACCTCAAATTTGCTAAGTCTATTTTCCTGCTGCGTTTGTTGTTTCATCTGAACTCACCGTCATTATATGTGGGGGGCTACTGTCTTCTTTGGAATATTTCTCTAGAGGTGAGCCAGGTCTTATATTTCCCTCTGCTAGCTATTTAGGTCTTAGGCCAGAGCTGGGCATCTAGCGATAAATAGGAAATGCTACCTGGCTATTTCTAGTTGCGCGGCAGGCTTAGTTCATGGTCAGTATAGTTCCATCTTCCGAGAGCTTGTCCCTCTATAGGCTTGCTATGATCTCTGCCTGCAGAGATCATGACAGTTTGACCGGCCCCCTCGGGCGTATTAAAGACCCAGGTTGAGAAAGGAGAGTTATAAGAAGTCTGCTGGAATTTTTTTTTTTTTTTTTTTTTTTTTTCCTCCAGTCTGCCTTGCTGCAGTCTTTTTTCTCTCTCTCCTCCTAATCTCTGTATGCTCTGTGTGCACCTGACAATAATGGATCTCCAGAGTGTAACTGCGGGTTTGAATAATCTCATCACGAAAGTACAAAATTTACAAGATTTTGTGGTACATGCTCCGGTATCTGAGCCGAGAATTCCTTTGCCGGAGTTCTTCACAGGGAATAGAGCTAGCTTCCAGAATTTCCGAAATAATTGTAAGCTTTATTTGTCCCTGAAGTCTCGTTCAGCTGGAGACCCTGCTCAGCAGGTTAGGATTGTGATTTCCTTGCTCAGGGGTGACCCTCAAGATTGGGCCTTCTCATTGCCAGCAGGGGATCCTGCGTTACGCGATGTGGATGCGTTTTTTCTGGCCTTGGGCTTGCTTTATGAGGAACCTCATTTGGAACTTCAGGCAGAAAAAACTTTGATGGCACTATCTCAGGGGCAAGACGAAGCTGAAGTTTTCTGCCAAAAATTCCGTAAATGGTCTGTGCTTACTCAGTGGAATGAGTGCGCCTTGGCGGCAACTTTCAGAGAAGGTCTCTCTGATGCCGTTAAGGATGTTATGGTGGGGTTCCCTTTGCCTGCAGGTCTGAATGAGTCCATGACAATGGCTATTCAGATTGATAGGCGTCTGCGGGAGCGCAAACCGGTGCACCATCTGGCGGTGTCTATGGAAAAGACGCCAGAAAGTATGCAGTGTGATAGAGTTCTGTCCAGGAGCGGGCGACAGAATTTTAGACGGAAGAATGGATTGTGTTTCTATTGTGGGGATTCTACTCATGTTATATCAGCATGCTCTAGGCGTACAAAGAAGCTTGATAAGTCTGTTTCCATTGGCACCATTCAGTCTAAGTTTATTTTGTCTGTAACCCTGATTTGCTCTTTGTCATCCATTGCCACGGACGCCTATGTTGACTCTGGCGCCGCTCTGAGTCTTATGGATTGGTCCTTTGCCAATCGTTGTGGTTTTGATTTAGAGCCTTTGGAGACTCTTATTCCTCTGAAGGGGATTGACTCCACCCCATTGGCTAATAATAAACCACAATACTGGACACAAGTAACCATGCGTATCAATCCGGATCACCAGGAGATTATTCGTTTCCTGGTGCTGTATAATTTACATGACGATTTGGTACTGGGATTGCCATGGTTGCAGTCTCACAATCCAGTCTTGGACTGGAGAGCAATGTCTGTGTTGAGCTGGGGATGTAAGGGTATTCATGGGGACTTACCTTTGGTTTCTATTTCGTCGTCCATTCCCTCTGAAGTCCCTGAGTTCCTCTCTGATTATCAAGACGTCTTTGACGAACCCAAGCTTGGGTCGTTACCTCCGCACCGTGAGTGCGATTGTGCCATAGATTTGATACCGGGTTGCAAATATCCTAAGGGTCGTTTGTTTAATCTGTCTGTGCCGGAACATGCTGCTATGCGGGAATGTATAAAGGAGTCTTTGGAAAGGGGACATATTCGTCCATCTTCTTCTCCCTTGGGAGCTGGGTTTTTCTTTGTCTCAAAAGGAGACGGCTCTTTGAGACCATGTATTGATTATCGGCTTCTGAGTAAGATCACTGTTAAGTATCAATACCCATTGCCATTGCTTGCTGATTTGTTTGCTCGTATGGAGGGTGCTGGGTGGTTCTCTAGGATTGATCTTCGTGGGGCGTATAGTTTGGTGCGGATCGGGCAGGGGGATGGGTGGAAGACCGCATTTGGTACGCCCGAGGGCCACTTTGAGTATTTGGTCATGCCTTTTGGTCTTTCTAGTGCCCCTTCGGTTTTCCAGTCTTTTGTGCATGATGTTTTCCGCGATTTTCTGGATAAATTTATGATAATATATCTGGATGATATTCTGATTTTTTCTGATGACTGGGACTCTCATGTCCAGCAGGTCAGGAGAGTTTTTCAGGTTCTGCGGTCTAATTCTTTATGTGTGAAGGGGTCTAAGTGCGTTTTTGGGGTCCAGAAAATTTCCTTTTTGGGGTATATTTTTTCTCCCTCTTCCATTGAGATGGATCCCGTCAAGGTGCAAGCTATTTGTGACTGGACTCAGCCCTCCTCTCTTAAGGGTCTTCAGAGATTTTTGGGCTTTGCCAACTTTTACCGCCGATTTATTGCTGGTTTTTCGGATGTCGTTAAACCACTGACTGATTTGACCAGACATGGCGCTGATGTTGCTAATTGGTCCCCTCATGCTGTAGAGGCCTTTCAGGAGCTTAAGCACCGTTTTGCCTCTGCCCCTGTGTTACGTCAGCCTGATGTGAATCTGCCTTTTCAGGTTGAGGTTGACGCTTCGGAGATCGGAGCTGGGGCAGTGTTGTCGCAGAAAGGTTCCGACTGCTCCGTCATTAGGCCTTGTGCCTTCTTTTCTCGCAAATTTTCGCCCGCAGAGCGGAATTATGATGTTGGGAATAGGGAGCTTTTGGCTATGAAGTGGGCGTTTGAGGAGTGGCGCCATTGGCTAGAGGGGGCTAAGCATCAGGTGGTGGTATTGACTGACCACAAAAATTTGATTTATCTTGAGACTGCCAGGCGCCTGAATCCTAGACAGGCGCGCTGGTCTTTATTTTTTTCTCGCTTTAATTTTGTGGTGTCATACCTACCGGGTTCTAAGAATGTTAAGGCAGATGCCCTTTCTAGGAGTTTTGACCCGGACTCTCCTGGTAATGCTGAACCCACAGGTATCCTTAGGGAGGGAGTAATTTTGTCGGCCGTTTCTCCTGATCTGCGGCGGTCCTTGCAAGAGTTTCAGGCGGATAGACCGGATCGTTGTCCGCCTGATAGACTGTTTGTTCCGGATGATTGGACCAGCAGAGTCATCTCTGAGGTACATTCTTCTGCATTGGCAGGTCATCCCGGAATTTTTGGTACCAGGGATTTGGTGGCAAGATCCTTCTGGTGGCCTTCCCTGTCACGAGATGTGCGAGTCTTTGTGCAGTCATGTGACGTTTGTGCTCGGGCCAAGTCTTGTAGTTCTCGGGCTAGCGGACTGCTGTTGCCCTTGCCTATTCCTAAGAGGCCTTGGACACACATCTCGATGGATTTTATTTCAGATCTGCCTGTTTCCCAGAAGATGTCTGTCATCTGGGTGGTCTGTGACCGTTTCTCTAAAATGGTCCATTTGGTTCCTCTGCCCAAGTTGCCTTCTTCTTCTGAGTTGGTTCCTCTGTTTTTTCAGAATGTTGTCCGATTGCACGGTATTCCTGAGAATATTGTTTCTGACAGAGGTACCCAATTTGTGTCTAGATTTTGGCGGGCATTCTGTGCTAGGATGGGCATAGATTTGTCTTTTTCATCTGCTTTTCACCCTCAGACTAATGGCCAGACCGAGCGGACTAATCAGACCCTGGAGACATATCTGAGGTGTTTTGTCTCTGCTGACCGGGATGATTGGGTTGCTTTTTTGCCATTGGCAGAGTTCGCCCTCAATAATCGGGCCAGCTCTTCCACCTTGGTGTCCCCGTTTTTCTGTAATTCGGGGTTTCACCCTCGATTTTCCTCCGGTCAGGTGGAATCCTCGGATTGTCCTGGAGTGGATGCGGTGGTGGAGAGATTGCATCACATCTGGGGGCAGGTTATGGACAATTTGAAGTTGTCCCAGGAGAAGACTCAGCGTTTTGCCAACCGTCATCGTCGTGTTGGTTCTCGGCTTTGTGTTGGAGATTTGGTGTGGTTGTCTTCTCGTTTTGTCCCTATGAGGGTCTCTTCTCCTAAGTTTAAACCTCGGTTCATCGGCCCTTATAGAATATTGGAGATTCTTAATCCTGTTTCTTTCCGTTTGGATCTCCCTGCGTCCTTTTCCATTCATAACGTTTTTCATCGGTCGTTATTGCGCAGGTATGAGGTACCTGTTGTACCTTCAGTTGAGCCTCCTGCTCCGGTGTTGGTTGAGGGTGAGTTGGAGTACGTTGTGGAGAAGATTTTGGACTCTCGTGTTTCCAGACGGAGACTCCAGTATCTGGTCAACTGGAAGGGTTACGGCCAGGAGGATAATTCTTGGGTCAATGCATCTGATGTTCATGCTTCTGATCTTGTTCGTGCCTTCCATAGGGCTCATCCTGGTCGCCCTGGTGGATCTGGTGAGGGTTCGGTGCCCCCTCCTTGAGGGGGGGGTACTGTTGTGAATTTGGATTCTGGGCTCCCCCGGTGGCCGCTTGTGGAATTGGACTTGTCATCCTCTTTCCTGTTTCACCTGGTTCCATCAGTAGTGGGTGTCGCTATTTAAGCTCATTTCTCTGGTGGTTTCTTGCCGGTCAACAATGTTATCTGATGCCTCTCAGTGCTTGTTCCTGCTTCTGACAACTACTAGATAAGTTGGACTTTGTCCATGTTTCGTTTTGCCTATTTGTTCCAGTTCACAGCTGAAGTTTTGTTACTGTGTCTGGAAAGCTCTCGTTGATCAGAGATTGCTACTCTGGCGTTATGAGTTAATGCCAGAGTTTAAGGTAATCTCTGGATGGTGTTTTGTTAGTGTTTTTCTGCTGACCATGAAAGTATACTATCTGTCTTCTGCTATCTAGTAAGCGGACCTCAAATTTGCTAAGTCTATTTTCCTGCTGCGTTTGTTGTTTCATCTGAACTCACCGTCATTATATGTGGGGGGCTACTGTCTTCTTTGGAATATTTCTCTAGAGGTGAGCCAGGTCTTATATTTCCCTCTGCTAGCTATTTAGGTCTTAGGCCAGAGCTGGGCATCTAGCGATAAATAGGAAATGCTACCTGGCTATTTCTAGTTGCGCGGCAGGCTTAGTTCATGGTCAGTATAGTTCCATCTTCCGAGAGCTTGTCCCTCTATAGGCTTGCTATGATCTCTGCCTGCAGAGATCATGACAGAGCAGTATTATAGTAGTTATATTCTTGTACATAGGGGAAGAATTATAGTAGTTATATTCTTGTACATAGCAGCAGTGTTATAGTAGTTATATTCTTGTACATAGGGGCAGTATTATAGCAGTTATATTCTTGTAAATAGGAGCAGTATTATAGTAGTTATATTCTTGTACATAGGTGCAGTATTATAGTAGTTATATTCTTGTACATAGGGACAGTATTATAGTAGTTATATTCTTGTACATAGGTGCAGTATTATAGTAGTTATATTCTTGTACATAGGGACAGTATTATAGTAGTTATATTCTTGTAAATAGGAGCTGTATTATAGTAGTTATATTCTTGTACATAGGGGCAGTATTATAGTAGTTATATTCTTGTACATAGGAGCAGTATTATAGTAGTTATATTCTTGTACATAGGGGAAGTATTATAGTAGTTATATTCTTGTACATAGGGGGCAGTATTATAGTAGTAATATTCTTGTACATAGGGGGCAGAATTATAGTAGTTATATTCTTGTACATAGGAGCAGTATTATAGTAGTTATATTCTTGTACATAGGGGCAGTATTATAGTAGTTATAGTCTTGTACATAGGGGCAGTATTATAGTAGTTATATTCTTGTACATAGGAGCAGTATTATAGTAGTTATATTCTTGTACATGGGGCAGTATTATAGTAGTTATATTCTTGTACATAGGAGCAGTATTATAGTAGTTATATTCTTGTACATAGGGGAAGTATTATAGTAGTTATATTCTTGTACATAGCAGCAGTGTTATAGTAGTTATATTCTTGTACATAGGGGCAGTATTATAGCAGTTATATTCTTGTAAATAGGAGCAGTATTATAGTAGTTATATTCTTGTACATAGGTGCAGTATTATAGTAGTTATATTCTTGTACATAGGGACAGTATTATAGTAGTTATATTCTTGTACATAGGTGCAGTATTATAGTAGTTATATTCTTGTACATAGGGACAGTATTATAGTAGTTATATTCTTGTAAATAGGAGCTGTATTATAGTAGTTATATTCTTGTACATAGGGGCAGTATTATAGTAGTTATATTCTTGTACATAGGAGCAGTATTATAGTAGTTATATTCTTGTACATAGGGGAAGTATTATAGTAGTTATATTCTTGTACATAGCAGCAGTATTTTAGTAGTTATATTCTTGTACATAGGAGCAGTATTATAGTAGTTATATTCTTGTACAAAGGGGCAGTATTATAGTAGTTATATTCTTGTACATAGGGGCAGTATTATAGTAGTTATATTCCTGCAAATAGGAGCAGTATTATAGTAGTTATATTATTGTACATAGGGGCAGTATTATAGTAGTTATATTCTTGTACATAGGGGCAGTATTATAGTAGTTATATTCCTGTACATAGGAGCAGTATTATAGTAGTTATATTCTTGTACATAGGGGCAGTATTATAGTAGTTATATTCTTGTACATAGGGAGCAGTATTATAGTAGTTATATTCTTCTACATAGGGGCAGTATTATAGTAGTTATATTCCTGTACATAGAAGCAGTATTATAGTAGTTTTATTCTTGTACATAGGGACAGTATTATAGTAGTTATATTCTTGTACATAGGAGCAGTATTATAGTAGTTATATTCTTGTACATAGGAGCAGTATTATAGTAGTTATATTCTTGTACATAGGAGCAGCATTATAGTAGTTATATTCTTGTACATAGGAGCAGTATTATAGTAGTTATATTCTTGTACATAGGGGCAGTATTATAGTAGTTATATTCTTGTACATAGGAGCAGTATTATAGTAGTTATATTCTTGTACATAGGGGCAGTATTATAGTAGTTATATTCTTGTACATAGCAGCAGTGTTATAGTAGTTATAATCTTGTACATAGAGACAGTATTATAGTAGTTATATTCTTGTAAATAGAAGCAGTATTATAGTAGTTATATTCTTGTTCATAGGGGCAGTATTATATTAGTTATATTCTTGTACATAGCAGCAGTGTTATAGTAGTTATATTCTTGTACATAGGGGCAGTATTATAGTAGTTATATTCTTGTACATAGGGGCAGTATTATAGTAGTTATATTCTTGTAAATAGGAGCAGTACTATAGTAGTTATATTCTTGTACATAGGGGCAGTATTATAGTAGTTATATTCTTGTACATAGGAGCAGTATTATAGTAGGTATATTCTAGTATATAGGAGCAGTATTATAGTAGTTATATTCTTGTACATAGAGGGGGCAGTATTATAGTAGTTATATTCTTGTACATAGGAGCAGTATTATAGTAGTTATATTCTTGTACATAGGGGCAGTATTATAGTAGTTATATTCTTGTACATAGGGGGCAGTATTATAGTAGTAATATTCTTGTACATAGGGGGCAGAATTATAGTAGTTATATTCTTGTACATAGGAGCAGTATTATAGTAGTTATATTCTTGTACATAGGGGCAGTATTATAGTAGTTATAGTCTTGTACATAGGGGCAGTATTATAGTAGTTATATTCTTGTACATAGGAGCAGTATTATAGTAGTTATATTCTTGTACATGGGGCAGTATTATAGTAGTTATATTCTTGTACATAGGAGCAGTATTATAGTAGTTATATTCTTGTACATAGGGGAAGTATTATAGTAGTTATATTCTTGTACATAGCAGCAGTGTTATAGTAGTTATATTCTTGTACATAGGGGCAGTATTATAGCAGTTATATTCTTGTAAATAGGAGCAGTATTATAGTAGTTATATTCTTGTACATAGGTGCAGTATTATAGTAGTTATATTCTTGTACATAGGGACAGTATTATAGTAGTTATATTCTTGTACATAGGTGCAGTATTATAGTAGTTATATTCTTGTACATAGGGACAGTATTATAGTAGTTATATTCTTGTAAATAGGAGCTGTATTATAGTAGTTATATTCTTGTACATAGGGGCAGTATTATAGTAGTTATATTCTTGTACATAGGAGCAGTATTATAGTAGTTATATTCTTGTACATAGGGGAAGTATTATTGTAGTTATATTCTTGTACATAGGGGGCAGTATTATAGTAGTTATATTCTTGTACATAGGGGGCAGTATTATAGTAGTTATATTCTTGTACATAGGGGGCAGTATTATAGTAGTAATATTCTTGTACATAGGGGGCAGTATTATAGTAGTAATATTCTTGTACATAGGAGCAGTATTATAGTAGTTATATTCTTGTACATAGGGGCAGTATTATAGTAGTTATATTCTTGTACATAGGGGACAGTATTATAGTAGTTATATTCTTGTACATAGGGGGCAGTATTATAGTAGTAATATTCTTGTACATAGGAGCAGTATTATAGTAGTTATATTCTTGTACATAGGGGGCAGTATTATAGTAGTAATATTCTTGTACATAGGGGGCAGAATTATAGTAGTTATATTCTTGTACATAGGAGCAGTATTATAGTAGTTATATTCTTGTACATAGGGGCAGTATTATAGTAGTTATAGTCTTGTACATAGGGGCAGTATTATAGTAGTTATATTCTTGTACATAGGGGGCAGTATTATAGTAGTAATATTCTTGTACATAGGGGGCAGAATTATAGTAGTTATATTCTTGTACATAGGAGCAGTATTATAGTAGTTATATTCTTGTACATAGGGGCAGTATTATAGTAGTTATAGTCTTGTACATAGGGGCAGTATTATAGTAGTTATATTCTTGTACATAGGAGCAGTATTATAGTAGTTATATTCTTGTACATGGGGCAGTATTATAGTAGTTATATTCTTGTACATAGGAGCAGTATTATAGTAGTTATATTCTTGTACATAGGGGAAGAATTATAGTAGTTATATTCTTGTACATAGCAGCAGTGTTATAGTAGTTATATTCTTGTACATAGGGGCAGTATTATAGCAGTTATATTCTTGTAAATAGGAGCAGTATTATAGTAGTTATATTCTTGTACATAGGTGCAGTATTATAGTAGTTATATTCTTGTACATAGGGACAGTATTATAGTAGTTATATTCTTGTACATAGGTGCAGTATTATAGTAGTTATATTCTTGTACATAGGGACAGTATTATAGTAGTTATATTCTTGTAAATAGGAGCTGTATTATAGTAGTTATATTCTTGTACATAGGGGCAGTATTATAGTAGTTATATTCTTGTACATAGGAGCAGTATTATAGTAGTTATATTCTTGTACATAGGGGAAGTATTATAGTAGTTATATTCTTGTACATAGCAGCAGTATTTTAGTAGTTATATTCTTGTACATAGGAGCAGTATTATAGTAGTTATATTCTTGTACAAAGGGGCAGTATTATAGTAGTTATATTCTTGTACATAGGGGCAGTATTATAGTAGTTATATTCCTGCAAATAGGAGCAGTATTATAGTAGTTATATTATTGTACATAGGGGCAGTATTATAGTAGTTATATTCTTGTACATAGGGGCAGTATTATAGTAGTTATATTCCTGTACATAGGAGCAGTATTATAGTAGTTATATTCTTGTACATAGGGGCAGTATTATAGTAGTTATATTCTTGTACATAGGGAGCAGTATTATAGTAGTTATATTCTTGTACATAGGGGCAGTATTATAGTAGTTATATTCCTGTACATAGAAGCAGTATTATAGTAGTTTTATTCTTGTACATAGGGACAGTATTATAGTAGTTATATTCTTGTACATAGGAGCAGTATTATAGTAGTTATATTCTTGTACATAGGAGCAGTATTATAGTCGTTATATTCTTGTACATAGGAGCAGCATTATAGTAGTTATATTCTTGTACATAGGAGCAGTATTATAGTAGTTATATTCTTGTACATAGGGGCAGTATTATAGTAGTTATATTCTTGTACATAGGAGCATTATTATAGTAGTTATATTCTTGTACATAGGGGCAGTATTATAGTAGTTATATTCTTGTACATAGCAGCAGTGTTATAGTAGTTATAATCTTGTACATAGAGACAGTATTATAGTAGTTATATTCTTGTAAATAGAAGCAGTATTATAGTAGTTATATTCTTGTTCATAGGGGCAGTATTATATTAGTTATATTCTTGTACATAGCAGCAGTGTTATAGTAGTTATATTCTTGTACATAGGGGCAGTATTATAGTAGTTATATTCTTGTACATAGGGGCAGTATTATAGTAGTTATATTCTTGTAAATAGGAGCAGTACTATAGTAGTTATATTCTTGTACATAGGGGCAGTATTATAGTAGTTATATTCTTGTACATAGGAGCAGTATTATAGTAGGTATATTCTAGTATATAGGAGCAGTATTATAGTAGTTATATTCTTGTACATAGAGGGGGCAGTATTATAGTAGTTATATTCTTGTACATAGGAGCAGTATTATAGTAGTTATATTCTTGTACATAGGGGCAGTATTATAGTAGTTATATTCTTGTACATAGGAGCAGTATTATATTAGTTATATTCTTGTATATAGGGGACAGTATTATAGTAGTTATATTCTTGTACATAGGGGCATTATTATAGTAGTTATATTCTTGTACATAGAGGGCAGTATTATAGTAGTTATATTCTTGTACATAAGAGGCAGTATTATAGTAGTTATATTCTTGTACATAGGAGGCAGTATTATAGTAGTTATATTCTTGTACATAGGAGCAGTATTATTATAGTTATATTCTTGTACATAGGAGCAGTATTATAGTAGTTATAGTCTTGTATATAGGGGCAGTATTATAGCAGTTATATTCCTGTACATAGGAGCAGTATTATAGTAGTTATATTCTTGTACATAGGAGCAGTATTATAGTAGTTATATTCTTGTACATAGGGGCAGTATTATAGTAGTTATATTCTTGTACATAGGAGCAGTATTATAGTAGTTATATTCTTGTACATAGGGGCAGTATTATAGTAGTTATATTCTTGTACATAGGGGCAGTTTTATAGTAGTTATATTCTTGTACATAGGAGCAGTATTATAGTAGTTATATTCTTGTACATATGGGCAGTATTATAGTAGTTATATTCTTGTACATAGGAGCAGTATTATAGTAGTTATATTCTTGTACATAGGGGCAGTATTATAGTAGTTATATTCTTGTACATAGCAGCAGTGTTATAGTAGTTATAATCTTGTACATTGAGACAGTATTATAGTAGTTATATTCTTGTAAATAGAAGCAGTATTATAGTAGTTATATTCTTGTACATAGGGGCAGTTTTATAGTAGTTATATTCTTGTACATAGCAGCAGTGTTATAGTAGTTATATTCTTGTACATAGGGGCAGTATTATAGTAGTTATATTCTTGTACATAGGGGCAGTATTATTGTAGTTATATTCTTGTAAATAGGAGCAGTACTATAGTAGTTATATTCTTGTACATAGGGGCAGTATTATAGTAGTTATATTCTTGTACATAGGAGCAGTATTATAGTAGGTATATTCTAGTATATAGGAGCAGTATTATAGTAGTTATATTCTTGTACATAGAGGGGGCAGTATTATAGTAGTTATATTCTTGTACATAGGAGCAGTATTATAGTAGTTATATTCTTGTACATAGGGGCAGTATTATAGTAGTTATATTCTTGTACATAGGAGCAGTATTATAGTAGTTATATTCTTGTATATAGGGGCAGTATTATACTAGTTATATTCTTGTACATAGGGGCAGTATTATTATAGTTATATTCTTGTACATAGGAGCAGTATTATTCTAGTTATTTTCTTGTACATAGGGGCTGTACTATAGTAGTTATATTCTAATACATAGGAGCAGTATTATAGTAAGGAAAAGCAGAAGTCCAGCGTGGGTGATGTCCATAAAAAATACCTTTTATTCCATTTTTGTTAAAAGCACATAAATCCAAAGTCCATCTTCATATCCATAGACACAAAAACGGGTGATTCCTACCAGTGTCACTGGTAGGAATCACCCATTTTTGTGTCTAGGGATATGAAGATGGACTTTGGATTTATGTGCTTTTAACAAAAATGGAATAAAAGGTATTTTTTATGGACATCACCCACGCTGCACTTCTGCTTTTCCTTCAAACTACTTGCAGCACTGCAAGATCCGTGCGCTGGGACTAAGAGGAGGTGAGCTGATCTTCGTTGCTTTTTCTTTCCAGTATTATAGTAGTTATATTCTTGTACATAGGAGCAGTATTATAGTAGTTATATTCTTGTACATAGGAGCAGTATTATAGTAGTTATATTCTTGTACATAGGGGCAGTATTATAGTAGTTATATTCTTGTACATAGGAGCAGTATTATAGTAGTTATATTCTTGTACATAGGGGCAGTATTATAGTAGTTATATTCTTGTACATAGGAGCAGTATTATAGTAGTTATATTGTTGTACATAGGAGCAGTATTATAGTAGTTATATTCTTGTACATAGGAGCAGTATTATAGTAGTTATATTCTTGTATATAGGAGCAGTATTATAGTAGTTATATTCTTGTACATAGGAGCAGCATTATAGTAGTTATATTCTTGTATATAGGGGCAGTATTATAGTAGTGATATTCTTGTACATAGGGGGCAATATTATAGCATTTATATTCTTGTACATAGGGGCAGTATTATAGTAGATATATTCTTGTACATAGGGGCAGTATTAAAGTAGTTATAGTCTTGTACATAGGGGCAGTATTATAGTAGTCATATTCTTGTACACAGGGCAGTATTATAGTAGTTATATTCTTCTACATAAGGAGTAGTAATAGTAGTTGTAGCCTTGAACATATAGCGGTCATATAGTAACTTTTTTTGCTGCAGTGAAACAACAATGAAATTCATTCATGCATGAAATGATTCAAGAGTTTCATAAATCTTCTCTATAAAAAGAAAATGTATGACTCTTACTTGAACTTCAGGAATCCAGAATGAATGAGCCACAATCTGATGTTTCTCTCTTTTGTACGTAGTTACAACTTCTGGGTTCAGCCATGTATTGTGGATCTGAATCCCAATATTCATATTAGATTTTGGTCCAACTCCACTTTTCAACATTTCAATGTAATATTTTTTGCCTTGTACAAGTTCCATTTTTGGGGACTTTTGCTTCCATTGCACATTCCAGTCCAGCTCCCAGTGCTCAGTCCACGTGGAGATGCCTTGTTGTATGGAGGCAACTTCAACCTATCATTCGATACACATGAAAGATTATCGGGTGGTGATTTCCAATATCTAGATGTGAAGTGCACATTTAGCAATGTTGCTTATTTTGTTGCTGTGATAGTTGTCAGTGGAATTTCTGGAAAATGTCCATCATATTAGCATGGAAAGCAACGCTAATAATCATCTGCTGATGTGGAGAGCACACGTAAGACCAGGGGAGTAGTCACTCCCAGTTTTGGGGGGTGGTCAAGCCCCTTGTGGCTAATGATGCTAATGTTAAAATGTCACCCCCTGTTGTCACTGGTCCAGCAGGAATAAATGTGGTGGTGGGTGTGAATGAGGCAAGATCTTTGTCTAGTTGTGTGGTTGCTGGTTTGGTGGAGGGTTATGGAGGTGGGTTATAGTGATACTGTTGGTATGGATGTGGTCAATGGTCCGGTTGGCCCCCGATGGTGGCAGCACCTGTCAGGAGTTATGACAGTGTCACCTCCGGGAGAAATAGGATGTCCTCCTCGTCTCCGGGCTCTGAGGACAGCATGTTGCAGCGACGTGTCCTGGAGGCTCTAAAGAAGGGGGAGAGATGACTAATGATAGAGGATCTTCTGTAAAGAGAGACATGCCTCAGAGCCTTCCAAGAGAAAAAAGGGGGGATATAGTATGGTCCCACACAGGAGCCAGGCCCGGCAGTGTGCGTAGGAATGTGGTCCATCTTCGGTGGTGGGACAGTGATGTGTATCCTCCAAGGTCTAAGGTTGTGGAGCTCCTGCTGAGGATGGGCTTCAAGGTGATTGACATCTATACCTTGATACATCCCTATTCCACGCCCGAGTTTGATGTCAGCTTTGTTCGGCCTTAGGGGCTTGAGCTCTTCTGGTTGAACTATGAGTTGGAAAAAATTAGCCTGGCTAGGCTAGCGAAACTTTGCCAGTCAGGCTGTGTCTCGCCTAAACCAAGTCAAGAAAGTGACCGTGATGACTTGTAATGAGTCGCTTTCTTGTTTTGACATCATGACGTGGCTTGGCCGGTATGGAGAGGTGGTAGATATCCCAAAGAAAAACCGTGACAAGTTTGGTATCTGGTCAGGGGCCTGGACGTTTATGTTAACACTTAAGCGTTCAGGTGGTACAGTTGCCCACATTCCATCATCTGCCTTCCTGGGTAGGGATCGTATCCTGGTCTTCTACCAGGAACAACCAAAGCTCTGTCACAGGTGCGGCGACCCCACACACTTCAGCGCAAACTGCACTGTGCAGAAATGTGCATTGTGTGGGGACATCGGCCATCTTGATGCATCTTGCGTGCAGATTGGGTGCCACCTGTGTGGTGAGTTAGTTCACTTATTCAGCCATTGTCCTCGCTCCTTTGCTAATGCAGTCGTGACCCTGGTGGGAGAAAGCCTTGAGGCTGATTCTGCTTGGGAAGGGACTAGCAAGGGTGAGGGAGTTGAGGGGCCAAGGAGGAAAATCAATAAAAAGACGCCTGCCCAGCTGAGGCCCCAAGGGATAATGAGTTGGATGAGGAGATCAAGAGGATCCACAGGAAGAAATGCGCCACTGTCTTAGAATCCTCCCATTATGAAAGTTTGCATCAGGATTATAAGCAGTAGCTAGAGGACAAGCGTAAGCTCGGCCCCAAAAAGAAAAAGAAGAGAGATAAAACAACTTCTCTCACTCTGACCAAGGTACCTAAAGAAGGAAAAACTGACTCCCCTCTGGTTGGTCTTTCTAACCGGTTCCAAGCCCACGAGAACATCTCTTCCTCTGAGGAGAAAGCTGAGGGTTAGTTTGTGGCTTCGGTGGGGCTTACAGGGGGTGCTGAGTTCCCTTCTTCTGGGAATGTAAGATCCTTGGAGGGAGTGATGGGCCCAAAGTCCAGAGATGAAGACGATAAAAAGAAAAAACACGTGGGAATGGACATCTCTGTGTCGTTAAAGAAGGGGAAGGATTCCTCCTCAGAGGCAGAGGATAATGGGAGTGGGAAGAAGAAAGACATCTAACTTAATCGCCAATAAGGTACCCACTCCATTGATGCTGGTGTCCATTAATGTCAGAAGAATAAAGTCAAATACTGCCAGATTTGTGGTCTTTGATTTTCTCACCCAGGTTGAAGCTGCCATTTTCCTTTTGCTAGAGGGAGTGGAGACTTGGCCTCTTGCAACCAAACCATATAGCAAAGTGGTGGTCCTTTTTGCTTCACCTGTGGAATGTCGACGGTTTTTACACGGTGACTCCGCCAGCAGAATATTGAGTGCAGCTCTGGGGTATAATACAGGATGTAACTCAGGATCAGTAATGTAATGTATGTACACAGTGACTGCACCAGCAGAATAGTGAGTGCAGCTCTGGAGTATAATACAGGATGTAACTCATGATCAGTAATGTAATGTATGTACACAGTGACTGCACCAGCAGAATAGTGAGTGCAGCTCTGGGGTATAATACAGGATGTAACTCAGGATCAGTAATGTAATGTATATACACAGTGACTGCACCAGCAGAATAGTGAGTGCAGCTCTGGAGTATAATACAGGATGTAACTCAGGATCAGTAATGTATGTACACAGTGACTGCACCAGCAGAATAGTGAGTGCAGCTCTGGAGTATAATACAGGATGTAACTCAGGATCAGTAATGTAATGTATGTACACAGTGACTGCACCAGCAGAATAGTGAGTGCAGCTCTGGAGTATAATACAGGATGTAACTCAGGATCAGTAATGTAATGTACGTACACAGTGACTGCACCAGCAGAATAGTGAGTGCAGCTCTGGAGTATAATACAGGATGTAACTCAGGATCAGTAATGTAATGTATGTACACAGTGACTGCACCAGCAGAATAGTGAGTGCAGCTCTGGGGTATAATACAGGATGTAACTCAGGATCAGTAATGTAATGTATGTACACAGTGACTGCACCAGTAGAATAGTGAGTGCAGCTCTGGAGTATAATACAGGATGTAACTCAGGATCAGTAATGTAATGTATGTACACAGTGACTGCACCAGCAGAATAGTGAGTGCAGCTCTGGGGTATAATACAGGATGTAACTCAGGATCAGTAATGTAATGTATATACACAGTGACTGCACCAGCAGAATAGTGAGTGCAGCTCTGGAGTATAATACAGGATGTAACTCAGGATCAGTAATGTATGTACACAGTGACTGCACCAGCAGAATAGTGAGTGCAGCTCTGGAGTATAATACAGGATGTAACTCAGGATCAGTAATGTAATGTATGTACACAGTGACTGCACCAGCAGAATAGTGAGTGCAGCTCTGGAGTATAATACAGGATGTAACTCAGGATCAGTAATGTAATGTACGTACACAGTGACTGCACCAGCAGAATAGTGAGTGCAGCTCTGGAGTATAATACAGGATGTAACTCAGGATCAGTAATGTAATGTATGTACACAGTGACTGCACCAGCAGAATAGTGAGTGCAGCTCTGGAGTATAATACAGGATGTAACTCAGGATCAGTAATGTAATGTATGTACACAGTGAAAGGACCAGCAGAATAGTGAGTGCAGCTCTGGAGTATAATACAGGATGCAACTCAGGATCAGTAATGTAATGTATGTACACAGTGACTGCACCAGCAGAATAGTGAGCGCAGCTCTGGAGTATAATACAGGATGTAACTCAGGATCAGTAATGTAATGTATGTACACAGTGACTGCACCAGCAGAATAGTGAGTGCAGCTCTGGAGTATAATACAGGATGTAACTCCGGATCAGTAATGTAATGTATGTACACAGTGACTGCACCAGCAGAATAGTGAGTGCAGCTCTGGGGTATAATACAGGATGTAACTCAGGATCAGTAATGTAATGTATGTACACAGTGACTGCACCAGCAGAATAGTGAGTGCAGCTCTGGGGTATAATACAGGAGGTAACTCAGGATCAGTAATGTAATGTATGTACACAGTGATTCCACCAGCAGAATAGTGAGTGCAGCTCTGGGGTATAATACAGGATGTAACTCAGGATCAGTAATGTAATGTATGTACACAGTGACTGCACCAGCAGAATAGTGAGTGCAGCTCTGGAATATAATACAGGAGGTAACTCAGGATCAGTAATGTAATGTATGTACACAGTGACTGCACCAGCAGAATAGTGAGTGCAGCTCTGGGGTATAATACAGGATGTAACTCAGGATCAGTACAGGATAACTTAGATAATATATGTACACAGTGACATCATCGGTCTTCATATAATGCTGATAGCACATAGTTTCTCACATCTTACCTTAGCTTTTTCCTCATGTGATTGGCTTATGAAGAGTTGAGCTTTACTGTCTGATTGTATCCAAAATGTATAATTGTTAGTTTCTGGCGATACAAAGAATCCGCTTATTCTTGCTCTGTGTGTAGAATATAAATTGGATTTGAGCCCACAGTACAATTTGTAGATGAACCAGATTATTGTAACAGACCACTACGGAGTTCTGGTGTACGATGTATGATAGTCATTAACCATTTACTTGCCATTTGAGGACTTTTATTTAGATATCGAGCTTCATCAGGTTTGACCAAGTCTATTGTGCATGTGATTAGTGATCAGACAACATCAGTCGCCACTGCACTGGGCAGCGATACACACGGTCTTTTCTCCGCTGTCTCACTTTTGGTGTTTCCAATGCCATTTCTTTTTGTTGATTTAAACATTTGTTGGGTTGACAGCCTGTCATTCTGCTTGCCCTATTTTAGGGCCATTTGTGTGTTATAATAAAGTCCTATTCCAGGTTTATCTTTTTATAATTGGTTTTTAATGGTCCCATATCTGTTAGTCCTTGTGCCAAAAGTTGATTTCAGTTATAACTTACACCAATTTATTAAGAAATTCTAGTAAATATGTCCGGCCGTGGCGGCTTCTCACCGTCCAGCTAAGCTCATTCTACTTTTTAAAAAAGTTGTATAACATTATTAGCGCCACAGTTGTGTTCACGCCCAAACTCCTCCACCATTTCCTAATTTACGAGGGTCCCATCGTCCTCTGAAAACATAGCAGTTTTGCAATCAAATTTGTGGGATATTTTGGGATAAGTAAAATTGAAGGTGACTTTTGACGAAAAGAATCTCACCCGTTAGAGAATGTGGAACAGTCACCAAAAGTTCTGAAGGAGCCATCAAAAAAGGTTCTCAATTTATAGAAGGGGCTATCTCATCGAATAAAATACCAAGCTGATTTTTTATTTATTGTAATAACCTTCAGGGGTCAGGAAATAATTTTTGGAACATTTTAGCATAAATTGGGCTAAGCCCTACTAGGGCTTTTCACTTTTGCTCTTAATCAAAATGGTGTATCAATATTAAAAAAATAAGGCTTATTCAGAACATAATGAGAACTTTTGCTCTGAAGGACTAAGTTGGCTCGTCAATATTTAAGAGGATTGGGATCCTGTAATACTCTATTTAACCACTAGTGGCCGCTGTTAAAGTTTTCAGCAGCTGAAACTGAGACGATCAATTGGTCAACCAGGTTTCTATCTTCACGGAAGCTTCTTATTTAAGCAATATCTCATATTTTGGGCTTGACCCCATTACCTAGACTCTTCATAACGGTGCCAGCTAGTGTTACCTAGATATTTTCCTGAATCTTTGATTTATTTTAATGTAATAATATCAATTTGAGCTCTGTTTTTTTTTTCAGATACCTGAAAGTTTGTCCTGGAATTAATGAGACATCCGGTGTGGAACTTGCGCTGAGGACCACGGAACGATGTTGAAGTGACAGCTCCTCGGAATCTGAAGCTTGTGGTCCAATCCACATCTCATAGAGAAGTCCTCTGTTACCTGCAGTAGGACATCGAGTATCTGAATTAAAGTAATTATTTTTTTATGCATTGATCAATTGATGAAACTAATCTGAGACACTGATCCTCCTGCTCTTCTTACCTTTTTCGTCTGTGGGCCAATTTTCGTTTTTGAGCATTCGTATTCCCTCCCCCTTCTTCCTAGAGCCTTAATTTATTTTTTTCTTTTTATCTACAGGCAATTTTGCTATTTTTGGGACATTTTTGTTGGTATGTTTATATGATTCTCCAGGTCAGTATGATTGCAGCAGTAGCAAACTTCCATTTTTTATTATTACGGTATTTCAGTGGTAAAAAGCTTTTTTGGGAAGTCTGTAAACATATGGATTATGTGGCCATTAAATGCTTTTATTTTTTTGTCGCTTTTGAATGCAATTAATTGCATTTTTTAAAGAGCGCTGGAGAAAGAAAAAACGTAATTTTAACAATTTCATCTTTTTATTTTTATCGTGCAGGGAAATGTTATATTTTGTATTATATAACCTTGCTGGTTCAGTTCTTTTGTGCACTGACCTCATTAAAAGGAACCTGTCATGTCAAAAAATGCTATTAAACTGCAGGTAGGGGGTTAATCTTCAGGTTAACAGCATTCTGAGATCCCCGGCTGCTGGGCAAAAATTAACTTTATTCATCCCTGCAGCCTCCAGCTTTCAGTCAGCTTTCAGTCATAGAGGCGAGCCTCAGTCACTGCCTAGTCCATAGTGAGCGGCAGCTGTTACCGCACTCCAGCACTGACTGACAGCTGCCTCAGCACTGATACACTGTACAGCCTGGAGTCTTAAGGAGGAAGGCGTGGGTTTGTGGGAACTCAATCTCTGTTGACTCAAGTTAAATTAGGCTAGTTTCACACTAGTGTTCGTCAGGGCTGCAGACTTCCTCCGTGAAGCCCCACCCACTGTCGCTCCTCTTCATTCAGCTCTGCCTATGGCTGCGTGCATCCTGCGTACCCTATAACCTTGGGTACGCAGGCCATGCAGATGTATGCGTAAGCCTCCGCATGCGTCGTCTTGACGTTGCACTGACCTGCGACATACGTAACATGTTGGGATTTTGTGGCGGTCGGCGCAGCTTCAAAATGACACATGCAGAGGCTTACGCATACATCTGCATGGCCTGCGTACCCAATGTAAAGATAGGGTATGCAGGACGCATGCAGCCGTAGGCAGAGCTGAATGAAGAGGCGTGGCAGTGGGCGGGGCTTCACAGAAGTAGTCTGCAGCCCGCCGCAGCCCTGCTGAATGCTAGTGTGAACCTATATCTTTGCAAAATGTACATAAGAAAGCCAAAATCCTTCTGGGAAAGTGTCTAGTAGACAGATGAGACCAAGATAGGGCTTTTTAGTAAAGCATGTCATTTTACTGTTTACCGAAAATGGAAGACCTACAAAGAAAAGAACACAGTACCTACAGTCAAATATGGTGGTGGTTCAAAGATGTTTTGGGTTTGGTTTGCTGCCTCTGGCACTGGGTACCTTGACTGTGACAGTGAGGGATCGGTGAGCTGTCAGAAGACATCAGTATGAATCCCTAATCAGAGCATCACATGAAGACTCCCTACAGCCCCTCCCCGGGGCACGAGCATATTATTAACTCAAAATTACAGATTTCACCACCAGGTATCAATGCAATCAGTATAACGGCGCCGACTTGACAGTGTGTGTAAGTTATCCTCCAGTTCGCAGATTGTCCATAACAGTCCGTATCAAATCTGTTTCTGTGCGCAAAGGCACCACTGTATCACTGGGTGCGACAATGGCTTTTCCGGACTGCTGACCTGACCTGACCTGAGCTCCTGCTTTGCTGCTTGTAAACCAAACACTGACAGAAACCTTAACTGCAAGTTTAAATGGCTTTTGTGGACATAGAGCCAATCCCAAGACTTGGAGTGGAGGGAGAGATCCGTCCCACTACCAATCCTGCAGATCTCTCCAAAAATAACAGCCCATCTCAGGTTTTTCTAAATATATGTTTCCCTAATATATGTATTTAACAATCAGCAACTAAACATATGTCAATCGCAAAGTTTTTTGTTTGGGATTAACTTTGTTTAATCATTTTTGATCGGATGTCATACAGGTTTATTCATTACATTTTTTTTTTATAAATAATGTGTGGTAGGAGTATGTGGATATATAAAGAGTTTTATATAATAGGGTTTTTCACATATTTAAATTATGGGACATTTTTTGATGATGGCTTCTTTTTAATTTTTTTTTTTTGCTTTTAAGTGTAATGTTCAAATATGATAAATATAAGGAAAAAAAAAGGTAAAACAGAAAACAAAAGCTAAATAAATATACCGTACCTGGATATGGAGCATTTTCGTATTGGCCGGGTGGGGCAGTTGTACATTTTATGACTTGTGGTGTCAGGGATTTGATCTTGCAGATGTTTCCTGTAATATTAAATAGAAGTATCTGTAAGGTGATTGTTAAGTTACTAAAGTTCTCCCCTAATATGAAAATTAGGGAAGCTACAAATCTTAGCAGCTAGGGCTGATCTCAATAGGAGGCGTAACAAAAACTGCACACGGTAAGTTTCACTTGTGGAAGCTTCAGGTATTTGCTATAACTTTGTGATAAAAAAAAAAGAGAAAATAATTTATGGGCCACCATTATTTATGAGGGTAATGCTAGTCACATGGTCAGCAATTTTATTAACGGCTGTCTTCACTTTTGCACAGATTTGTTTTATTCTTTATTTGTGTCCAAATTAAAAATTTTGTAATCAGTCATTCTTAATTTCTTTTAGCTATTTTTCTTCTGCAGAATGTCTGTAAGTCATTTATTCAGCTCAACGATCTGCAAAAATATGAAAAAATCTCTGCTCTCCCTCTGTTCTCTCAGTATTACAGATTGTACCCATAGTATGGTGAGGGAAGAAAGCATGTTTAGTCTCGGGGAGGGCAGAGAAAACAGGCAGTAGATGAGGGTGACGAGAGTACACGAAGATTAAATAAGTTTAGGATAGAAGCAATGTTGACCTATGAGCTATTAAGGACAGCAGCACCTTGGATGTGCTCAGACCTCACATCCAGCATGTATTACAGGGAGAGACACTCCCACAAATGAAAAATCTGAAACTTGGAGCAAACTGCAAACTGCACATCAGGATTTCCCTGGTTTTTTTTGGATACAAACTTGAAACGTTCAGGGCTATTTCTTAAAAAAATAGGGGAAGGGATGATATAAATCCTCTTTATAAGAATGTCTGCTCTTTTAGGAGCTGCTCATGGGTGGTGTTTGAGGAACTCATGGGCGGGACATAAAACTCCCTATTCTGCCAATAGCAGTGTTAGTAGAATCCATTTTTTCCCACTGGTCCAATTGAAAGCCCCTGGCCATGATAGCAACTGAAATCTCAGCCTTATCGAATTCCTATTTATTGATAGGGAAAAATGTAATGCAATACATACACTGTAGGGGTTTTGGAGATCTGTTGTGACTTTAGTTTATTTTTTTCCCAGACTTTCTTTTTTTATTAAACACGATTTGTAAGTTAAAAACTCAGCTGAATAAAAAAAATATCAATAAAGTCAGGTATTAAAACACAGCGGGGCAAAGCAATTCTTTTAAAAATATGCCAAAAACTATTGACAATTGTTCTTGTATTTGTTTTTTTACTGTGTTTTACTTTCCAAACCCCCCCAAAAATTGGAGGTACTGTATATATTTTTTAAGCATTTTTTGTTGTTAATGTGAATTAGAAGGAGCACTTTCGGTGACTTTTTTTTGTATGTCAATCTTAATTTTATTCCCTATGTTTTTTTGTGACTTTTTTCCCTTTTTTTAGTACCTGCTTTTTTCTTTTTACATTTGTAGCCATGTGTTGCATAGATCACGTGATTGAAAGATTAATTTTAACATCACATTTGTGATTTGCAATGAAAAACATCATTTAAAAAGTGCCTTAAAAACGCAGTATTTTGTTCAAAAAAACTAAAAATTATGGACAAAAATGCCCCCAAAAAAAGAAAAATGACATGCTGCTATAAAAAAAAAGAGACTTTTACCAAAGAAGAAAGGAAATGACGAAAACTGTGCGGTTTCTAATCCATATAAAGTTTGCAGCCAATGTTTTTCTGCAGCCTAAAAAATAGAGTTTGTGAAGGGACCGTTACAGAAGAATTGTCTTACCTGCAATGCTGACTTTAGCGGGATCCATAAAGAAGTCTCCCCTGATGGCGACGTCTGTTCCTCCTCCTACGCTGCCGATATCTGGATACACGGAGTGGATTTCTGCCAAAGTAAAGGTAAAATAACTCAAAAGTAAAGATGGGGTATTAGTCTTTACCCCCTTACCCCATTTGAGTTACTTATTCTTCGAGATCTCAGCAATGGATCACATTACATTGCCAAAAAGTTTCCAAAAACTTTTGGACTGTTGGGCTATGAAGGGCAACATTTATTTTCCTGCTTTTTGAAAAGTTGAAACATACATTTTATTTTTCTATCATTAAAGTTCCAAAATTATTTATTGATAAATCTGTTGATTCATCGATATAGGAATCTGGGGTCTAATACGGAGCTTGAAATCCCTTTAAAGACAAAGGGGCATGGCACACGGAGACGCACACCACTCAGTAATGAACTTAATGAATTTAGCACCTACTATTTCAGCAAGACTGGCATAGCGCGAGTGTGTGCTGTATTAATCTCCATAAATCAACCCAAAATTTTAAAGAACACAATTCTGGCTACCAGCAGCCTCCACTAGAGGGAGCAATACTGCATACTGTGTATAAATGGATCCTAATAATACACAAAATCCGGTATTGCTCATCAGCTCCACCTAGTGGTGACTGCAGCAGACATAATTTATTCATTTATCTTTATGATTATTCGGTAGATTTTGTGTGTAACCCCATTTTCATGGAACCCCAATCCAGAAAGCCAAAACTAGAACCTCAATTTGCAGACATGTGTTTTGGGGTGTTTACCCTCATGCAAAGTATGAGATCTGATTTGGCTAAGAGGCTTCTGACTGGGATCTAAGGGGTAATGTTTTTCCTTTTTTAGAGTGACATGCATGATATGTCAATGTAAGGATACTTATAAGCCATGCAATATGCAAATTTCCTCTTCAGAAAGGACGAGGACAAGAACTCTGGTGCCACCTATTTGCAAGCCCCAAAACATTGTGTCTGCAAATTGAGATTATGGTTTGGCTTTTATCCCAAGTCATATGGCAAGGATAATTAAAGTGTCGATAATGACTTTTGGGATCACTACTTCCAATAGGTGACGCTAGAGTTTTAGTCCTCTTCCTCTCTGAAAAGGCAATTTGCATATTAAATTTATCAGAGAAGTATTGCATGGCTTATAAGCCTCCTCATACTGGCATTCCAAGGATGTTGTTACGAGGGCTTCACGTCCCCCTGGGAGACCTGAGGTCAGACGCCAAGTCGGGTAATGTATTGTGGGTCCTCTTTAGAGACTTTGTGATTCGTATCCTATTTTAAATACATTTCCTTTCCTTAAGCACTGAAGGGGTTACGGACTCTTTCCATGCTGGCTGGGAACATTTAGCTTTTATGCTCACACCTGGCGCTTCTAATCATCTCTACTCAATACTATTCCAGCTCTGGGTATTTCTTCCTTTGCCGGTGAAAGAATCTTCTTCCTGTACTAAGTGCCAAGCTATGTAGTTGGAGTAATAGTTGTAGTGATTTGTGGTTTGCTGTTGTACATGAGTGTTTATCTTCTTGTCCTTATTCCTATTCAGTTTATTCCTCCCTGTCCCTATCCTCCTCCCAATTGTTGGTTGGTGCTTTTGTATGATAGAGGTTTTCTGTTATCCCTGTTTTATCTTGTGTGTCTTGTTCACATTACATTTCTATCCCAGGCCTCATGGGGTGGGGGAGGGGACAGCTAAAGGCTTAACATAAGTATAGTAAGGTCGGGGACTCGGGCCTCTCCACCATCAAGTGTACCGCCGGGACAGGGATTGTTAGTGTCCCAGTTCCAGGGACCGTTTGAGAACCCTCTGCTTTACTTTAGACCGTCACAAAGAGACACCTCACTCTCCAAAAGGAGAAACATTAATCATTAGATCTCATGACTTCCTAATAAGATCAGAATCTGGTCCATTTTGGAGTTTTGGGGTTCACCCAATGAGGAATGTCATAAAGTCTTTTCTAAAACAAGGAATAATGAAACCTAGATAAGACTGTACCTGGGAATGTCTGATGTAGGAACACTTCTTGTTTTGCACTGATGCTCCAGGCGTCTTTTCTCACTATGGACCTGTCCACAAAGATCACACATAGCAATAAGGCACTATAAAGGAACGTGCCTAACATTTGTGTAAAAAACAAAACAAAAGGGGTTATTGTAGCGCCCCCACTGCCGCAGGGCCGAGGGGTACCCGGTACCGGGCCTCTGAGTCTCTGCTCTGGGGTTGTCACGGTGGCTAGACCCGGTCCGTGACCCTGCTGAGGGGTGTACAGTAATAGATGTGGATGGTGGTAGTGGTGGTAGTGGTGCGGTGCAGTAAATAACGAGGACACCAGGTCGCAGTCTCTTTACCTCTTTACTGAAGGCTTCTGGGTCCTCAGTCCGGAATACGGTTAACCAGGCTGCGCAAGTCCGGCCGGTCCGATGGCACCTCCAGAGTTCCCGTTACAGGTGGAAATCTGTGCCTTCCTTCTAGCGTTTGTGTGTTGTGGTCCTCCCCTGCTGTGCTTACGGGATAGTACCCCACAACTGTTGTGTCTGTTGCTCGTGTTCCCTCACAACAACTCGATTCTGATGTTCTCCTTCTTCTCGCCCCCCAGATCTTATGGTAGGACGCACCCGTATGACGGGAAGGCTCGGAGCTCTTCCGGGACCCTAGAGTCGCCCCTCTCCAAAGGTTGCCCCCTATGTCTGCGTAGGTGATGTAGGTGAGACAGCCAGCCTATAGCTCTCTGTCCTGCCGTTGGTTTGAAGTAATGCTTAGAGCTCTGTACTTCCTCGGCGTTCCGGCCACCGGTTATTTACGCCTCAGTAGGATGTTGCCTCGGTCTAACAGCACGACTCCTACTGGTATTACTCCCTGTTGCGTTGATCTCGGTTCTCACTCAGCACAATAAATCTCGCTTCTTGTCCTTTCTTAGGGCACCGCCGCTATGAAGTGCAGGCGCGGTCCCGTAGCTTTCTCTCTGATTGCCAGGCCTCTGTCAGGATCCCACCCCTGACAGGGACCCTACCGAATCTTCCCCTACAACACCCTCTGCCACAAGGTCTTGCCTGGTTCCAACCCAGTCAGCGTTTTCTCTCACTTCCTGCCTAACCCCCAGTTTTACCAGACTGTGAGGAGTGGCCTAAAGAATAGTACCCTTAGCTCCCCCTGGAGGCCAGACTGTGAAATGTATTGGTGTCTGTGATACCTGGTCAGATGAACTCCTTCAGTGCCATCAGACGTACCATAGCCCCCCTTAGCGGCGGAGCCATAGTACTGCAACGACCAGGACTCTGGGGCGCTGCATTATTATATAGTACATTGGATGTGATAGCGCTGGGTGGGATTTCATGCACCCATATGAGACAATTATCTCTAAGTCCACCTTAAGCCTCTGCAGATAACGTACACATCCTCTTATAAATACATTGTCATATTTGCTATCACGTTATACACATGATGTATCATCAATAAATAGACAGCCATGATGTGACTGCTCCAAAGTCAACTCCAAATGGGGTAGTCCTCTGCTGGACCTTTCAGGACTGGATCCTTGTCTCTGATGCCTCGTAACATTTGTAGTAAGTGTAGATCATAGCATCTTTACAAAAAACCTTAGTTACTATTTTTTGTGCATTTTTCACTAATAATTTATCTAATTTAGGTAATGTAACTGGAAACCACCATTAGGCTCCAGCTGACTAGAGGTGAGTGAATACATTCAAGTATGACTGATTAATACTGGAATTTAAAAAAAATTTTGACATAAATTTTTATAATTTGCTTCTGCGCGGATTCAGCCTCTGACTGACATTTTTCTGAACCATAACAGGCCAACAAAAGATTTGAAAAAAATAATAATACTCACCTTTACACTCACCTTCCGGCCTCTCCACTACACACCACCATCCATCCGGTCCTCGCCACATCTTCTTGTCCCCCACCACTCGCTCTGCAATCTTCCAGCATCTCACGCTGTGCTCTTCATGGGGCCGGTAGGTAATGGATCACGTCATGAACTGTCATGTGCTTGTGCAGAACCCTCTGGGTCTGAAAGCCAGTTGTCTGGAACAGCATGAGAGTCCTGGAGAATCCAGAAGATCCTACAAGGACTGGAACGGTGGTGGTGAGTAGGAGGGAGACTGAAGAGATGAGGTTAGTAAAAGGATTTTTAATTTTTTTTTTTACATATTGTGTTTTTTATGCTCTGAGGTCTGGGGAGAATAACATCTCCGCAAATTGAACTTTTCATGGGAAAAGTTGCGCAAACAGTCGAAATTCAAATTTGCCTGATCCGCGCATCTCTGCAATTGACAGACTTATTTTTCTTATCTTGTGCACTTTGACTGGTTTAATGCTGTGAATTATCACAGGTTCATGTGTAATAATAGCCACAAAAGAGATAAAGCCATGGGATCCGTCCACAGCAGTGATGACATGACTTAAGTGAGCAATTCTTTGCAGAAACAGCGTAACTTCTGTGACTGGTATTGCTACTTAGGCTACTTTCACACTTGCGTCATTTGGCATCCGTCACAATGCGTCGTTTTGGGGAAAAAACGGATCCTGCAAATGTGCCCACAGGATGCGTTGTTTGCCCATAGACTTGTATTGCCGACAGATCGCAATGTATGGCCATATGTCGCGTCCGTCATGCACTGGATGCGTCGTGTTTTGGTGTACCGACAGCACGAAAAAACGTTCAAGGGAACGTTTTTTTGTACGGCGGGTCCGTGGTAGACTCCACCCCCTCCTCCCCGGGACTTTACAATGTTTTAAATTTTCACAACATGCGTACCCCAAGGGCGGCGGGGTACTCTGTACCAGGTCCTTCGGTTCTCAAGGTGGATGTCATGGTGGCTGACCTGGTCCATGGCCCTAGGGACGTCCATTGTAAATGGGGGAAAGGTCTTTAAAGGGATAATGTTCGTGACGCCACCTGTGGTATTCGGTCAGGGTGAACGACGCTGCTTAGGGGTCCGCTGGGGTGATGTTATGGCAGCTAGATGGTATACCTTCCCACAGGTGAAGTGTGTCCCCAGGGTGTGTAGATGGTGGATGGTGTGAGGCGCAGAGAATAACGAGGACACAAGGTTTCAGTCTCTTTACCTTTACTGGAGGCTTCAGCATCCACAGTCCAGGGTACAGATCACAGGGCAGGCAGAGTCTGGCCGGTCTGAAGGCAAATCCAGAGTCCCCTTATCCAGGTGGAAATCAGTAGCCTTCCTCTAGCGCCTGTGTGTTGTAGTCCCTCCCTGCTGAGCTTCTCGGTAAGGTCCTCACAACTACTGTAGATGTTCTAGATGTTATGTCTTTCTCTCTGTTCCCCTGGTGGAATGGATAGGATGAACCCGCATGACTGGTGGCCTGAGTCTTTTTACAGGGACTCTATCATGCCCCGGCCCCCACAAGTTGCCACCGTGCCTCCTGGGTATGGGTCGGGCAACCAATATGGAATTAGCTGTCCTGCCGGTCTCTGGAGCAATGCTTAGAAACGATTACTCCCTCGGTATTCCGGCTACGGATCCTGCGCCTCAGAAGGAGGCAGCTTTTTGCAGGGCAGAACTCCTTCTGGTTTCCTCTCCTTTTTGCTATGAGTTCGTTTCTCACCCTCCGCAATACAATTCTCTTCTAATGTCTCCTTCCTAGGATGCTGCCGCACGTCGGGCAGGCGCAGCTCCGTGGCCTTCTGTCTAGGCCTCTGACAGGATCCCACCCCTGTCAGGGACCCACTCTGTCTGCAGCTCTTTCCTCCTTTCCCGCTGTCTGCCTGACAGGTGCTGCCTGGGTGAAACCCAGTCAGCTTCTGTCTAACTTCCTATCCAGACCACCAGTTTTACCTAATTGTGAGGAGTGCCCTAATAATAGGAGCATAGCTCCCCCTGGTGGACTGGAGTGTGAAGTGTGTTGTGTGGATAGTGATACCTGTAAGAAGATCTCCTTTATTGCCTTCAGATGTAACATCACTCCCCCTGGTGGAAGAATGACATTACTGCAACGACCAGGACCCTGGGGTGCTGCACGTCGGTACGTCGTGCCGACGCTTAGCGACGGACCCTTACCGACGCAAGTGTGAAAGAAGCCTAAGTGTCATTCAACTGGAATAAAGGCACAGGCCGTGTACAAGAGTTTCTCAGTTCTTTGGAAAAAAAGTATATTCATCTTGTATTTCAGGACAACCCCTTTAAATTCATAAAATTCTGCAACTTTTAAAGAAGTCGCGATTGATTAACCCCTTAGTGACAGAGCCAATTTGGTACTTAATGACCGAGCCAATTTTTACAATTCTGACCAGTGTCACTTTAAGAGGTTATAACTCTGGAACGCTTTATCGGATCCCACTGATTCTGAGATTGTTTTTTTGTGACATATTGTACTTCAAGTTAGTGGTAACATTTCTTCGATATTACTTGCGATTATTTATGAAAAAAATGGAAATATGGCGAAAATTTTTAAAATTTTGCAATTTTCAAACTTTGTATTTTTATGCCCTTAAATCAGAGAGATATGTCACAAAAAATAGTTAATAAATAACATTTCCCACATGTCTACTTTACATCAGCACAATTTTGGAAACAATTTTTTTTTTTGTTAGGGAGTTATAAGGGTTAAAAGTTGACCAGCAATTTCTCATTTTTACAACACCATTTTTTTTTAGGGACCACATCTCATTTCAAGTCATTTTGAGGGGTCTATATGATAGAAAATAACCAAGTGTGACACCATTCTAAAAACTGCACCCCTCAAGCTGCTCAAAACCACATTCAAGAAGTTTATTAACCCTTTACGTACTTCACAGGAACTGAAACAATGTGGAAGAAAAAAATGAACATTTAACTTTTTTTTGCAAACATTTTACTTCAGAACCATTTTTTTTAATTTTCACAAGTGTAAAAACAGAAATTTAACCACAAATTTTGTTGTGCAATTTTTCCTGAGTACGCCGATACCCCATATGTGGAGGTAAACCACTGTTTGGGCGCACCGCAGAGCTTGGAAGTGAAGGAGCACCGTTTGACTGTTTCAATGCAGAATTGGCTGGAATTGAGATCAGACGCCATGTCGCGTTTCGGGAGCCCCTAATGTGCCTAAACAGTGGAAACCCCCCACAAGTGATACCATTTTGGAAACTAGACCCCTTAAGGAACTTATCTAGATATTCGGTGAGCACTTTTAACCCCCAAGTGCTTCACAGAAGTTTATAACGTAAAGCCGTGAAAATAAAAAATCGCATTTTTTCTACAAAAATGATCTTTTTGCCCCCAAATTTTTATTTTCACAAGAGTAACAGGAGAAATTAGACCACAAAAGTTGTTGTGCAATTTCTCCTGAGTACGTCAATACCCCATATGTGGGGGTAAACCACTGTTTGGGCGCACCGCAGAGCTTGGAAGAGAAGGAGTGTCGTTTTACTTTTTCAATGTAGAATTGGCTGGAATTGAGATCAGACGCCATGTCACGTTTGGAGAGCCGCTGATGTGCCTAAACAGTGGAGACCCCCCACAAATGACACCATTTTGGAAACTAGACCCCTTAAGGAACTTATCTAGATGTGTGGTGAGCAATTTAAACCCCCAGGTGCTTCACAGAAGTTTATAACGTAGAGCCGTGAAAATAAAAAAATCGCATTTTTTCTACAAAAATGATCTTTTTGCCTCCAAATTTTTATTTTACCAAGGGTAACAGGAGAAAATGGACACTAGAAGTTGTTGTACAATTTGTCTTGAGTACGCCGACACCCCGTATGTGGGGGTAAACCACTGTTTGGGTGCATGGCTGAGCTCGGAAGCAAAGGAGCGCCATTTGACTTTTCAATGCAAAATTGACTGGAATTGAGATCGGACGCCATGTCGCGTTTGGAGAGCCCCTGATGTGCCTAAACAGTAGAAACCCCCCAAAAGTGACCCCATTTTGGAAACTAGACCCCCCATGGAACTTATCTAGATGTGTAGTGAGAACTTTGAATGCCCAAGTGCATCACAGAAGTTTATAATGCAGAGTCGTGAAAATAAAAAAAAAATTATTTTTTTTAACAATAAAGATTTTTTAGCCCCCAAGTTTTTATTTTCACAAGGGTAACAAGAGAAATTGGACCCCAAAAGTTGTTGTCCAATTTGTCCTGAGTATGCTGGTACCCCATATGTGGGGGTAAACCACTGCTTGGGCGCACGGCAGAGCTCGGAAGGGAAGGAGCGCCATTTTGGAATGCAGACTTTGATAGAATTGTCTGCGGGCGTTATGTTGCATTTGCAGACCCCTAATGTACCTAAACAGTAGAAACTCCCAACAAGTGACCCCATTTTGGAAAATAGACCCCCCAAGGAACTTATCTAGATATGTGGTGAGAACTTTGAATGCCCAAGTGCTTCACAGAAGTTTATAATGCATAGTAGTGAAAATAAAAAATATTTTTTTTTCCCACAAAAAAGATTTTTTTAGCCCCCAAATTTTTATTTTCACAAGGGTAATAAGAGAAATTGGACCCCAAAAGTTGTTGTCCAATTTGTTCTGAGTATGCTGGTACCCAATATGTGGGGGTAAACCACTGTTTGGGCGCACGGCAGAGCTCGGAAGAGAAGGAGCGCCATTTTGGAATTCAGACTTTGATAGAATTGTCTGTGGGTGTTATGTTGCGTTTGCAGAGCCCCTGATGTACCTAAACAGTAGAAACCCCCCACAAGTGACCAAATTTTGGAAACTAGACCCCCTAAGGAACTTATCTAGATATGTGGTGAGAACTTTGAATGCCCAAGTGCTTCACAGAAGTTTATAATGCATAGTAGTGAAAATAAAAAAAAAACTTTTTTCCCACAAAAAAGATTTTTTTAGCCCCCAAATTTTTATTTTCACAAGGGTAACAAGAGAAATTGGACCCCAAAAGTTGTTGTTCAATTTGTTCTGAGTATGCTGGTACCCAATATGTGGGGGTAAACCACTGTTTGGGCGCACGGCAGAGCTCAGAAGGGAGGGAGCACCATTTGACTTTTTTAGCGCAAAATTGGCTGTCGTGTTTGGAGACCCCCCTGATGTACCTAAACAGTGGAAACCCCCAAATTATAACTCCAACCCTAACTCCAACACACCCCTAACCCTAATCTTAACCCGATCCATAATCCTAATCACAACCCTAACGATAATCACAACCCTAACCCCAAAACAGCCCTAATCTCAACCCTAACCATAACCCTAATCAAAACCCTAAATCCAACACACCCCTAACCCTAATCCCAAACGTAACCCTAATCCCAACCCTAATCCAAACCCTAATCCCAACTCTAACCCTAACTTTAGCCCCAACCCTAACCCTAACTTTAGCCCCAACCCTAACCATAACTTTAGCCCCGTCGTCACAAAAAAAGTTCAATGTAACCTTTTTTTTGTACGTCGCGTCCGCCATTTCCACACATGCGTGGCCGTAACTCTGCCCCCTCCTCCCCAGGACATAGACTGGGCAGCGGATGCGTTGAAAAACTGCATCCGCTGCCCACGTTGTGCACAATTTTCACAACGTGCGTCGGTACGTCGGGCCAACGCATTGCGACCGCCCCGTACCGACGCAAGTGTGATAGAAGGCTAAGGCTACTTTCACACTAGCGTCGTACTCGGCCCATCGCAGTGTGCCGGGCCGACGTACCGACGCTAGCGTTGTAAGCGCCGCACAACGGGTGCAGCGGATGCTGTTTTTTCAACGCATCCGCTGCCCCATTCTGAGGGGAGGCGGGGGCGGAGTTCCGGCCGCGCATGCGTGGTCGGAAATGGCGGACACGTCGCACAAAAAAGTTACATGTAGCTTTTTTTGTGCCGACGGTCCGCCAAAGCACGACGCATCCGTCGCACGACGGATGCGACATGTGGCAATCCGTCGCAATGCGTCGCTAATGCAAGCCAATGGAGAAAAAACGCATCCTGCAAGCACTTTTGCAGGATGCGTTTTTTCTCCGACGCATTGCGACGGAAGCCAAAAAACGCTAGTGTGAAAGTAGCCTAACCCTAACCCTAGCCCTAACCCTAAATTTAGCCCCAACCCTAACCCTAGCCCTAACCCTAGCCCTAACCCTAGCCCTAACCCTAACTCTAACCCTAACCCTAACTCTAACCCTAACCCTAACTCTAACCCTAACCCTAACTCTAACCCTAACCCTAACCCTAATTTTAGCCCCAACTCGTCTTCTCCTGCCGGCCGGCAGATGGCAGCAGATGGCGGGCGCACTGCGCATGCGCCCGCCATAAGGAAAAAGCCGGCTGGCAGGAGAAGACAGAAGAGGACCCAGGGACACCGGGTGAGTATGTTAGGGTCCCCGAATCCCCCTATTTCTCTGTCCTCTGATGTGTGATCACATCAGAGGACAGAGAAATACAGATCGCTTTTTTTTTTTTTTTTTGCGGTCGCCGGTAAACTGTTAATTACCGGCGATCGCAAAACAGGGGTCGGTGCAAACCGACCCCGATCATGTTCTTTGGGGTCTCGGCTACCCCCGGCAGCCGAGACCCCAAAGATCTTCCGGGTGCCGGGCGGCGGGCGTACTGCGCATGCGCCCGCCATTTTTTCCCGGAAAAAAGATGGCGGCGCCCATGGGGACGCACGAGGAGCACCGGGGGAGGTAGGTAAGTATCGGGGGGCTATTGGGGGCCATCGGGGACCCTATTTCTCTGTCCTCCGATGTGCGATCACATCGGAGGACAGAGAAATTAAACGGCACATCGCGTTTTTTTTTGTTTTGTTGCGACCGCCGGTAAACGGTTAATTACTGGCGATCGCAACTCGGGGGTCGGTAAAAAAACCCCGAATCATGTTCTCTGGGGTCTCGGCTACCCTCGGCAACCGAGACCCCAGAGAAAATCCGACTCTGGGGGGCGCTATTCACTTTTTCCACAGCGCCGTTACTTAACGGCACTGTGGTTTAAGTACCCTTAGCGGCCACCGTTAAAAGGCGTATCGCGGTCGTTAAGGGGTTAATGAATCAGCAAAAACCTCTGGAAAACCCCAAACATCAACCACAACGCCGAACATGAAAAAGCTATAGAAGCAAAATACAATAATAGCAAAGTTCAAAATAGAGTTTAAAAAAATGCACAAATTAAAAAAATAAGGCGCGAATAAGAAACAGGTGAAATACACCCAAAACTAGAAAAAAAAACAAGAGTAACTGCAATAACGAATCAGACCCTTAACGTAACCCCTGAAGAAGAGACGAAAGTATGATGTTGTATAAAGAATAGACATACTTTCCTTTGTTGAATATGGAGAATGTGATGTTCTGTGAACCTGCGCAAAGAGAAATAAATTGCATTAGACTCTTGTCCATAGGCTTTGCCTGGTACTGCCATGCTCCGCTATTACTTATATACTGTATATAGAAATAAGCTGCTTCTAGATGAAACTGGGAATACATTCACTGGTTTAGCCTGATAGGGAATGTGTCGTCTGTTTAAATTACAAGGGTTTTATGTTTCATGTAATGTTTTACATTTTTTTGTAATTATTATTTTTTTCATCTCACCATCTGTATTAAAAAAAAACTGCAATTTGATCTTTGATCTGCGGTGAACTCACTGAGCTTGAACTGCGGTGAACTCAGTGACTTTTTCTCATGGTGCTGAGGTCACCGCAGTTCATTGGCCTGGCTGGGAACACAACCTCAGTGACCAGCAGTAACCTCGGTGAGATCACCGCTGCTCACTAATGCTGCGCTCGCAGCAGCTCATTCATCAGTGGTTCTCAACCTGGACTGTCGCAGCTTGGCAAAGTCCAGGTTAAAAACTAGTAATTCCCAGATATGGAATGCGGCATGGGACATTACAGCGTGGGACAGAACGATCGACAGGTGAGGGATATGGTTGTTTTTTATTTTAGTTTTATTACAGGAGACAAGGGCTTCAAAGGAATAAGCGTTAGGTGAGTATAACTGTGGTCGTTACTTTTAAATATAAAATTGGAAAAGTGCGTTTTGTTTTTATTTCAACTAAAAAATAGAGATGCTACAGGTCTCGGAAAATGGCAACATTTTTTGTTTTTTTTTTAATCTAAATTAGGGATTTTTTTTCACCACTTAAATATAAAAGAATCTATACATGTTTGTTGTCTACAAATTCGTATTGACCTGGAGAATCATGATGGCAGATCAGATTGAGCATTTAATGAACATGCTAATTAAAAAACCCAGAAAAAAAATGATGAGTTTTCCAGTACACGATATGGTGAAATCGACGATGTCATTCAAAAGTAAACTTGTCCTGCAAAAAAACAAGACCTCACACGGCCATATTGATGGAAAAATAAAAAAAAAAGTTTTGGCTCTGGGAAGAAGGGGAGCAACAAAACCAAAACCGCAAAAATGGAAAATTCCAAGTTTGTGAATATTCTTTTAAGTAGTTTTAGAGGTTAAAACTATCTAAAAAAAAATAGTTGGAATGAATTATGATTATTTCTTAAATGCCTACTTCGTATAAATTCAGTGAAATTTGGACTGCCATAACATAAAAAAATATCTGTAGAATCTGAAACAGCCAAATTTGCATAATTTCTGTCTACAGTGTAAATAAATGTTAATATTACATAAGGCAATTATAATTTTTATTATTATTTTTAGCAATGTGATTATTGTTATTAATATTATCATTAACAATATTATTATTATTTTAACATTATTATTTGCAATATTATTGTTATTATTATCATGAACAATAGTATTATTAGTAGTAGTATTATTATTAACAATATTATTACTTTAATTATTTTAGCATTATTATTATTATTATTATTATTATCAGCACTATTAATATTATTATTAGCAAATGTTAGCATTACATAAGGCCATTATAATTTATATTATTGTTTTTAGCAATATTATTATTATTATTATTATTATTATTATTTTAACATTGATATTATTATTATAAGATTATTATTATTAGCAATATTAATATTATTAACAATATTATTATTATTTTAACATTTATAGTATTATTATTAGTATTAACAATATTATTATTACTATAATTATTTTTATTACTATAATTATATTTACCATTATTATTATTAGCAATATTTTATTAATATTGGTAGTAGTAGTATTACAATCATTGTTACTATTATTATTTTTACCATTATTATTATTATTATTTTAGCATTATTAGCATTATTGTTATTATTGTTATTGTTATTATTATTATTATTATTATTATTACAGCTTTCCCATCCTTTTCAACAATGGGCGTTGTTTTTGCAACAATTTAATGATAATTTACGAAACCAATGTACTCCAGTCAGTGACTCTATGGAAACTTTACTGGACTTTCCAAAATCTGCACTGGCTGCCAATAAAAGTTTTGTTCCATCGGTTTACACATTACAAACAAGTAGAATATAGCAGGTAAGAAATATTAACAGATGGTGAACGATTTTGATATATTATTTGACAGCCATGTGGCTAATTACTCACCAATGTAGCTGCCTGCTGTTTTGCATCGGAGGCTTCCAGTGTCACCATTCACATGTATGGGGTAACTGGGAAGGAAGAGGCAGATAATCAGGGTGCGATGTATATATTGTATTTAGTATATAAACCGTATGCAGTGAGCTCCTCGGCTCCCTCTGCTGGTGGCCAGGAAGTCCAAAAAATGCATATTTCCACCTCTGTGGATATTTTGTTTCACTTATTTGCATGTATTTGGGGCTATAATTCATTGCAATTGGGTTCAATTAAAAATGCTGCACCGTTTACTTTCCTTAGCCTTTGCTGTGTACTGTCTATTCTTGGCTGCAGAATGAGTCAACTGAGGATCCATCAGCGAGCTTGTTCTGACAGTCTGATGGGGGAGATTTTTTTCTGAGCTCTTCTCAGCTGATGTATGGACAAAAACCACTTCCAAGTACGGAAATAAAGAGTCTGTAAAAGCTAAATGGTGCAACTTTTTTATGAAACCCGATTGCAGAAAATATTTTTATCCCCCCAAATAAATGTATTTAGGTTTAAATAAATTGCCTATAGGTGGAGAAGCCCTTTAAGAGTTGGCTAAAAGGGGAAGACTTGTCTACTTTGTTCTCCTTTGTATTATTGCAACAGTATAAACCTTCTGAAACCTTCTACCTCTGTAGGGGGCGACAACAAGATAAAAGACATCATGAAACAAACAATAGGGATTTAGACTTTTGCAGAGTTCAATCATTAACTTACATGGTTTTAGAGATCTTGTCAGCCATCGAGCACACTGACTTCCATCCGTCTTGGTCAGATGTCATAATTATAGGACTGTGTCGAAAAATAATAATAAAAAAAAAAATAAGTGCATGAAAAACAAGGTAAACTTAAAATGATATGAAAAAATACAGATCTGATATGAACATTGTCCTGCACATTCCTATTATCTTATCTATAGGATTGAGCATTGTATCTGTGAATCCACCATTAACAATAAATGATCACTTCCTGCCTCTCTCCCTGCACAGTGACCTCTGCACAGGACACAGAGCATGCACAAACTTCCCTACAAGTCCATGAGTTATTTTCAGGCTACAATTTCCTATTTAAATTTGGGTGCTGAAAAGTATTACGATATGATGCTAGCTCAGGCAAGATGGACATCCACATAATCAAGTAGAGAAAAAAACTAAAACAAAAAAAAAATAAAAACAGAAGAAAAACAATTAAAAAAATATATATAAAAATAATACTAAAAAATAAAATATATATCTCTATATATCTTTATTTATTTTTTAATTGTTTAATTGTGCTTTATGATATATATATATATATATATATGTACAGTATATATATATATATATATATATATATATATATATATATATATATATATATATATATATATATATATATATATATATATATATATATATATTATAAAGCACAATAAAAAAATGAATAAAGACATATATATATGAGAGTATTCATCAGCCCGCGCCTGTGCTATACTTTTTTTTTTCAAAATGACGTGGGTTCTCCTCTAATTTTGATAACCAGTGCAGGCAAACAAAATCAACAGCTGAGGCTGTGAGCTTTATCATGGCTGGTTATCAAGAGTAGAGGGTCCCCATGCTGTTTTTTAAAATTGTTTCAATAAATACATTTAAAAAAGTCATAGGGTTCCCCCCCATTTTCGATAACCAGCCAAGCTAAAGCAGACAGCTGGGGCTGGTATTCTCAGACTGGGAAAGGGCCATGAATATTGGCCCTCCCTTGCTTAAAAATAACAGCCCACAGCCAACCCAGAAAAAATGCGTCTATTATATGTGCCAATTCTGGTGCTTGTCCCAGCTCTTCCCACTTGCCTTGATGTGGTCGCAAGTGGAGTAATAGGATTGGAGTTGATGTCAGATGGTTTATGGCCGCTGACATCAAGCCCAGAGGTTAATAGTTGAGAGTCATAAGACACCCCCATTATTAATATTATTTGGACCTTCCCGTCACCTGAGCCCTGTGGATGTATTTGGAGAAACCAGATTGGGATCCTCTGGTCTCTTGGCTCCATGGAGAAACTTGGAGAAGCCAGGTTGGGACCATCTGGTCACCTGGCCATGTGCCTCAATGGACTGTCAGCTTCTTAAGTTTGTTGTTACTTCCTCTCTGTGGGTGACCACCAAAAATTAGTTGCCATTGGTGGGGGTAGTCAGCCCTGAACACTCTGAACTCGCAGCTGCTCTAATCCCAGAGAGCCAGTGGAAGCGTGAGACTCTAGTGTTGCATTTTATTTGAGTAGTATTATGCCCATGGTAAAAGGACAGCGGGCGTTCAGTGGGATTGTCCCTGGTCCATGCAGTCTCGGGCCAGCGGACGAGAGCACCCACTGACCTCTCATGTCTCAAAAAAACCCCTTTTTTTTCTTTCTACTGTATATACTTCATGTTCTCACAGTACATACCCTTCAATGAAGTCCACATTAAAATCATAGTCTTCGTAGTTGCTGGTCATGATCTTCCCAGTCAGCTCAATGATGCTGCCTATAGCACAAAGAGTAAAGCAAACTACTAAATATAAGATGTCTGCCAAACTAGAAGTGCGGCAGCTCCATATACTGGACTGCAGCTACAAAGGAACACTAAACCTAGAAGTAAACAGCAGACCCTGTCTGTGTGTCTGTCTGGAGGGCTATCTGCATGCTCCAGAAATAAACCAGTCATGTCAGAATTTGAAAAAGAACTATTGATCTTCTCATTTTCATCTGAAAAACTGCTAAGGAGGCAGAAAGAGCAAAAGGGGAGAGGCTCCTGCTGCAGCCAGTTGACTTATTAGTGTGCACGGCTGAGCTCCTGGGATACACGGAGAAGATTTATTTCAATATTTCTCAGATTTAATAGTAATATTATCAAAATCAAGATGTAGAAGAGGACAAAGCAGGAGGAGCTGTAATAATATCCAGTGCTTAGTGTTCCTGAATTCTTATAGTTTCCAGTCTGGAAAGTAGAATTATTGCTAAACATGCAGTTTAATGTGGTGATAACATTCTTACCAGGAACCCCACAAGATGGGACGACGCCACGAATCTCCGGAGTCTCCGCTGTTGAGAACTGTATGAAATGTATAAAAAAGAATCATCATAAGAAATAAAACGTTTCAGGGAAAGATGTCAGGACATTAAAATAATGTAAATAGAATATATTCACACAGTCCATCACTGAGGGTAAATATGGCAGCACAGTCCATCACTGAGGGTAAATATGGCAGCACAGTCCATCACTGAGGGTAAATAAGGCAGCACAGTCCCTCACTGAGGGTAAATATGGCAGCACAGTCCCTCACTGAGGGTAAATATGGCAGCACAGTCCATCACTGAGGGTAAATATGGCAGCACAGTCCATCACTGAGGGTAAATATGGCAGCACAGTCCATCACTGAGGGTAAATAAGGCAGCACAGTCCCTCACTGAGGGTAAATATGGCAGCACAGTCCCTCACTGAGGGTAAATATGGCAGCACAGTCCATCACTGAGGGTAAATATGGCAGCACAGTCCATCACTGAGGGTAAATATGGCAGCACAGTCCATCACTGAGAGTAAATATGGCAGCACAGTCCATCACTGAGGGTAAATATGGCAGCACAGTCCATCACTGAGGGTAAATAAGGCAGCACAGTCCATCACTGAGGGTAAATATGGCAGCACAGTCCCTCACTGAGGGTAAATATGGCAGCACAGTCCATCACTGAGGGTAAATATGGCAGCACAGTCCCTCACTGAGGGTAAATATGGCAGCACAGTCCATCACTGAGGGTAAATATGGCAGCACAGTCCATCACTGAGGGTAAATAAGGCAGCACAGTCCATCACTGGGGGTAAATATGGCAGCACAGTCCATCACTGAGGGTAAATATGGCAGCACAGTCCATCACTGAGGGTAAATATGGCAGCACAGTCCATCACTGAGGGTAAATAAGGCAGCACAGTCCATCACTGAGGGTAAATATGGCAGCACAGTCCCTCACTGAGGGTAAATATGGCAGCACAGTCCATCACTGAGGGTAAATATGGCAGCACAGTCCATCACTGAGGGTAAATATGGCAGCACAGTCCATCACTGAGGGTAAATATGGCAGCACAGTCCATCACTGAGGGTAAATATGGCAGCACAGTCCATCACTGAGGGTAAATAAGGCAGCACAGTCCCTCACTGAGGGTAAATATGGCAGCACAGTCCCTCACTGAGGGTAAATATGGCAGCACAGTCCATCACTGAGGGTAAATATGGCAGCACAGTCCATCACTGAGGGTAAATATGGCAGCACAGTCCATCACTGAGGGTAAATATGGCAGCACAGTCCATCACTGAGGGTAAATATGGCAGCACAGTCCATCACTGAGGATAAATATGGCAGCACAGTCCATCACTGAGGGTAAATAAGGCAGCACAGTCCATCACTGAGGGTAAATATGGCAGCACAGTCCCTCACTGAGGGTAAATATGGCAGCACAGTCCCTCACTGAGGGTAAATATGGCAGCACAGTCCATCACTGAGGGTAAATATGGCAGCACAGTCCCTCACTGAGGGTAAATATGGCAGCACAGTCCATCACTGAGGGTAAATATGGCAGCACAGTCCATCACTGAGGGTAAATAAGGCAGCACAGTCCATCACTGGGGGTAAATATGGCAGCACAGTCCATCACTGAGGGTAAATATGGCAGCACAGTCCATCACTGAGGGTAAATATGGCAGCACAGTCCATCACTGAGGGTAAATAAGGCAGCACAGTCCATCACTGAGGGTAAATATGGCAGCACAGTCCCTCACTGAGGGTAAATATGGCAGCACAGTCCATCACTGAGGGTAAATATGGCAGCACAGTCCATCACTGAGGGTAAATATGGCAGCACAGTCCCTCACTGAGGGTAAATATGGCAGCACAGTCCCTCACTGAGGGTAAATATGGCAGCACAGTCCATCACTGAGGGTAAATATGGCAGCACAGTCCATCACTGAGGGTAAATATGGTAGTACAGTCCATCACTGAGGGCAAATATGGCAGCACAGTCCATCACTGAAGGTACATATGGCAGCACAGTCCATCACTGAGGGTAAATATGGCAGCACAGTCCCTCACTGAGGGTAAATAGGGCAACACAGTGCAGCGCCCCAGAGTCCTGGTCGTTGCAGTACTGTTGCTCCGCCACTAAGGGGGGCTATGGTACGTCTGATGGCACTGAAGGAGTTCATCTGACCAGGTATCACAGACACCAATACATTTCACAGTCCGGCCTCCAGGGGGAGCTAAGGGTGCTATGTATTAGGCCACTCCCCACAGTCTGGTAAAACTGGGGGTTAGATAGGAAGTTAGATCAGAAAGCTGACTGGGTTGGAACCAGGCAACACCTTGTGGCAGAGGGTGTTGTAGGGGAAGACTCAGGGGGGTCCCTGTCAGGGGTGGGATCCTGACAGAAGCCTAGCGAACAGAGAGAACATTACGGGACCGCGCCTGCACGATATAGCGGCGGTACCCCAAGAAAGGACAAGAAGCGAGGTTTATTGTGCTGAGTGAGAAACGAGATCAACGCAACAAGGAGAATACCAGTAGGAGTCGTGCTGTAAGACGAGGCAACATCCTACTGAGGCGCGTAACCGGTGGCCAGAACGCCGAGGAAGTACTAAGCTCCAAGCAATACTTCAAACCTACGGCAGGACAGTCAGTTATAGGCGGGCTGTCTCACCCAATTGACCTAGGAAGACACAGGGGGGTAACAACAGGAGTGGGGCGACGCTAGAGTCCCCGAAGAGCTCCGAGCCTCCCCGTCATACGGGTGCATCCTAACCATAACATCTGGGGGACGTGGAAGAACATCAGAATCGAGTTGTGAGGGAACACGAGAAACAGACACAACAGTTGTGGGGACTATTCCGTAAGCACAGCAGGGGAGGACCACAACACATAGCGCTAGAAGGAAGGCACAGATTTCCACCTGCAAAGGGAGCTCTGGATGTGCCATCGGACCGGCCAGGCTTGCGCGGCCCGGTTAACCGTATTCCGGATTGAGGATCCTGAAGCCTTCAGTAAAGAGGTAAAGAGACTGCAACCTGGTGTCCTCGTTATTTACTGCGACCGGCACTTCACCGCACCATAACATCATCTCATACCTCCACCTTTATTGTACGCCCCTCAGCAGGGTCACGGACCGGGTCTAGCCACCGTGACAACCCCAGAACAGAGACTCCGAGACCCGGTACCGGGTACCCCTCGGCCCTGCGGCAGTGGGGGCGCTACAACAGTCCATCACTGAGGGTAAATATGGAAGTACAGTCCATCACTGAGGGCAAATATGGCAGCACAGTCCATCACTGAGGGTAAATATGGCAGCACAGTCCATCACTGAGGGTAAATATGGAAGCACAGTCCATCACTGAGGGTAAATATGGCAGCACCGTCCATCACTGAGGGTAAATATGGCAGCACCGTCCATCACTGAGGGTAAATATGGCAGCACAGTCCATCACTGAGGGTAAATATGGCAGCACAGTCCATCACTGAGGGTAAATATGGCAGCACAGTCCATCACTGAGGGTAAATATGGCAGCACAGTCCATCACTGAGGGTAAATATGGCAGCACAGTCCATCACTGAGAGTTAATATGGCAGCACAGTCCATCACTGAGGGTAAATATGGAAGCACAGTCCATCACTGAGGGTAAATATGGCAGCACAGTCCATCACTGAAGGTAAATATGGCAGCACAGTCCATCACTGAGGGTAAATATGGCAGCACAGTCCATCACTGAGGGCAAATATGGCAGCACAGTCCATCACTGAGGGTAAATATGGCAGCACAGTCCATCACTGAGGGTAAATATGGCAGCACAGTCCATCACTGAGGGTAAATATGGTAGCACAGTCCATCACTGAGGGTAAATATGACAGCACAGTCCATCACTGAGGGTAAATATGGCAGCACAGTCCATCACTGAGGGTAAATATGGCAGCACAGTCCATCACTGAGGGTAAATATGGCAGCACAGTCCATCACTGAAGGTAAATATGGCAGCACAGTCCATCACTGAGGGTAAATATGGCAGCACAGTCCATCACTGAGGGTAAATATGGCAGCACAGTCCATCACTGAGGGTAAATATGGTAGCACAGTCCATCACTGAGGGTAAATATGACAGCACAGTCCATCACTGAGGGTAAATATGGCAGCACAGTCCATCACTGAGGGTAAATATGGCAGCACAGTCCATCACTGAGGGTAAATATGGTAGCACAGTCCATCACTGAGGGTAAATATGACAGCACAGTCCATCACTGAGGGTAAATATGGCAGCACAGTCCATCACTGAGGGTAAATATGGCAGCACAGTCCATCACTGAGGGTAAATATGGCAGCACAGTCCATCACTGAAGGTAAATATGGCAGCACAGTCCATCACTGAGGGCAAATATGGCAGCACAGTCCATCACTGAGGGTAAATATGGCAGCACAGTCCATCACTGAGGGTAAATATGGCAGCACAGTCCATCACTGAGGGCAAATATGGCAGCACAGTCCATCACTGAGGGTAAATATGGCAGCACAGTCCATCACTGAGGGTAAATATGGCAGCACAGTCCATCACTGAAGGTAAATATGGCAGCACAGTCCATCACTGAGGGTAAATATGGCAGCACAGTCCATCACTGGAGGTAAATATGGCAACACAGTCCATCACTGAGGGTAAATATGGCAGCACAGTCCATCACTGAGGGTAAATATGGCAGCACAGTCCGTCACTGAGGGTAAATATGGCAGCACAGTCCATCACTGAAGGTAAATATGGCAGCACAGTCCATCACTGAGGGTAAATATGGCAGCACAGTCCATCACTGGAGGTAAATATGGCAACACAGTCCATCACTGAGGGCAAATATGGCAGCACAGTCCATCACTGAGGGTAAATATGGCAGCACAGTCCATCACTGAGGGTAAATATGGCAGCACAGTCCATCACTGAGGGTAAATATAGCAGCACAGTCCATCACTGAGGGTAAATATGGCAGCACAGTCCATCACTGAGGGTAAATATGTCAGCACAGTCCATCACTGACGGTAAATATGGCAGCACAGTCCATCACTGAGGGTAAATATGGCAGCACAGTCCATCACTGAGGGTAAATATGGCAGCACAGTCCATCACTGAGGGTAAATATGGCAGCACAGTCCATCACTGAGGGTAAATATGGCAGCTCAGTCCATCACTGAGGGTAAATATGGCAGCACAGTCCATCACTGAGGGTAAATATGGCAGCTCAGTCCATCACTGAGGGTAAATATGGCAGCACAGTCCATCACTGAGGGTAAATATGGCAGCACAGTCCATCACTGAGGGTAAATATGGCAGCACAGTCCATCACTGAAGGTAAATATGGCAGCACAGTCCATCACTGAGGGTAAATATGGCAGCACAGTCCATCACTGGAGGTAAATTTGGCAACACAGTCCATCACTGAGGGTAAATATGGCAGCACAGTCCATCACTGAGGGTAAATATGGCAGCACAGTCCGTCACTGAGGGTAAATATGGCAGCACAGTCCATCACTGAAGGTAAATATGGCAGCACAGTCCATCACTGAGGGTAAATATGGCAGCACAGTCCATCACTGGAGGTAAATATGGCAACACAGTCCATCACTGAGGGCAAATATGGCAGCACAGTCCATCACTGAGGGTAAATATGGCAGCACAGTCCATCACTGAGGGTAAATATGGCAGCACAGTCCATCACTGAGGGTAAATATGGCAGCACAGTCCATCACTGAGGGTAAATATGGCAGCACAGTCCATCACTGAGGGTAAATATGTCAGCACAGTCCATCACTGAGGGTAAATATGGCAGCACAGTCCATCACTGAGGGTAAATATGGCAGCACAGTCCATCACTGAGGGTAAATATGGCAGCACAGTCCATCACTGAGGGTAAATATGGCAGCACAGTCCATCACTGAGGGTAAATATGGCAGCTCAGTCCATCACTGAGGGTAAATATGGCAGCACAGTCCATCACTGAGGGTAAATATGGCAGCTCAGTCCATCACTGAGGGTAAATATGGCAGCACAGTCCATCACTGAGGGTAAATATGGTAGTACAGTCCATCACTGAGGGTAAATATGGCAGCACAGTCCCTCATTGAGGGTAAATATGGCAGCACAGTCCATCACTGAGGGTAAATATGGCAGCACAGTCCATCACTGAGGGTAAATATGGCAGCACAGTCCATCACTGAGGGTAAATATGGCAGCACAGTCCATCACTGAGGGTAAATATGGCAGCACAGTCCATCACTGGAGGTAAATATGTCAGCACAGTCCATCACTGAGGGTAAATATGGCAGCACAGTCCATCACTGAGGGTAAATATGGCAGCACAGTCCATCACTGAGGGTAAATATGGCAGCACAGTCCATCACTGGAGGTAAATATGTCAGCACAGTCCATCACTGAGGGTAAATATGGCAGCACAGACTACCACCAGGGGCATCAATATCAATAAAATATATAACTGAAGGCACAATGCACGAGAAATAAGTGTTGAACACGTCACCAATTTTCTAAGAAATTCTATTTCTAAAGCTGCTATTGACATGAAATTCTTACTAGATGTCGGTAACAATCCATGCAATCCACACAGTCAAATAAACCATCCATAGATGTCCATAAATTATGAGTAGTAGTGAGAACTGACATTGTAGTTTACGAACGAAGAACCCCTTCATCAAGCTAGGATGTTACTTTGAAACCCTTCGCTAAAGTAGAAAACCAGATAGTTTACCATGAACCCTTACCAAGAAGTCCTTCACCAAAAAAACAGGGATGTTACCATGAGCCCCCTCTTTAAACTAGACCACCAGGGATGTTACTATAAGCTCCCTCTGTAAGTTAGACCTCCGGTAATGGATTCCTTTACTAAACTAGACCACCAGCGATAAGACCAACAAGACCTCTTCATTAAACTAGACTTCCAGGAATGACCAGAGATGTTTTGGACCTCCAGAAATGTTACCATCAAAGAAGCACGCCTCTTCCTCCTTTTCCTCCTCCTCCTCCTCTTCCTCCTCCTCCTCCTCCTCCCATCAAAGTTTTAATCCTTTTAATATTATATAGCACTGTGTAATTACAATTGCTCATTTTGCCTTTCTACCCAGATAATTCTTCTATTTTCTCCGCTTTATGTAGAATGAGGAAGTCTTTTGTCCCTGCTAGTGATGATCGAGAACTAAAATGTTCGAGTGCTCGGTATATAGAGAGGGATAAATCAATCCAGAGTGATCTATTTCATGTGTTTATTTCTGTTAATGTTGATGATTATGGCTTACAGCCAATGAAAAGCCAAAAGTGCTTTGCGCGCATCGGTGACCCCGTCACATGATCGGGGGTCAGAGATGCATCGGCATGACAACCAGAGGTCTCCTTGAGACCTCTATGGTTGTTGATGCCAGATTGCTGTGAGCGCCACCCTGTGGTCGGCACTCATAGCAATGCTGTAATTCTACTACATAGAGGCGATCTGAGCATCGCTCCTATGTAGCAGAGCCGATCGAATTATGGCAGGCTCCTATGGAGACTATTGAAGCATGGCAAAATTAAAAAAAAATGTTTTTAAAAATATGAAAAAAAAAAAAATATATATAAAAGTTTAAATCACCCCCCCTTTCGCCCCATTCAAAATAATAATAAAAAAAAATCAAACCTACACATATTTGGTATCGCCGCGTTCAGAATCGCCCGATCTATCAATAAATAAAAAGGATTAACCTGATCGCTAAACAGCGTAGCAAGAAAAAAAGTAAAAATGAATTACGTTTTTTTGGTCGCCGTGACATTGCATTAAAATGCAATAATTGGTGATCAAAAGAACATATCTGCACCAAGATGGTATCATTAAAAAAATAAGCTCTCACCCGACCCGAAATACCGAAAAATGGAGACGCTACAGGTAACGCAAAATGGCGCTTTTTTTTTTTTTTTTTTTAAGCAAAGTTTGGAATTTTGTTTCACCACCACTTAGATTAAAAATAAACTAGACATGTTAGGTGTCTCTGAACTCGTAATGACCTGGAGAATCATAATATCAGGTCAGTTTTAGCATTTAGTGAACCTTGCAAGAAAGCCAAACAAAAAATTAGTGTGGGATTGCACTTTTGTTTGCAGTTTCACCGCACTTGGAATTTTTTTCCTCTTTTCTAGTACATGACATAGTAAATCCAATGGTGTCGTTCAAAAGACCAACTCGATCTGCAAAAAATAAGCCCGGAAAAATAAAAAAGTTATGGCTCTGGGAAGGAGGGGAGCGAAAAACGAAAACGCAAAACCGAAAAAAGCTCCGGGGGTTAAGGGGTTAAACTAAAGCCAACAGGGATGTTACCATGAACCTCCCTATTTTGACCAAGATGAGAAAAACATTTACTATCGCTATATGCAGCATACACTGCCCTAGATCACAAGGGATTTCACTCCCCATCACTAACCCCAGGGGTCCTTATCCATTAATGTCGGGAAAATACAGAGTAAAAACTTCAAAAATTGTTTTGATCCTTATTTTAAATGTAAATGTGATGGTAGAAGGTGGACAACTTACTCTTTGTCTGCAGTGGCAGAACAGCGCCACTCCTGAGCACAGGCTGTGGGTGGTATTGCAGCTCAGCTACATTTACTCCAATAGGGCTGAGTCGCAATACTAGAATTAACCAACGGTCAGGTGCAGGGCAGTTTTGTAAAATAAAAAACAAAACACTCATGGACAACCCCTTTAAGTTTGGTATTAACAGATTGATTTGCAGAGTTTTCCAACACAGTACAGCGAGATGTGCGTGAAATCTTCCCAAATGCAGCAGCTAATTATGCAGGAGGGAGGTCAGTGGCATCCAGGAGGACAGGGAGGCATTGGGAGATAAGCGGTGACCACCAGCTGACAGGTAAACTTTCTGTGCGCTGTTCAAACTTGTCAGTGCCAACAGCAAACTGCAAACTGCTGGCAGCAGCCGAGCGCTGAAACAAAGCCGCACATTGTGCTCTTTCTAGTCTGGAATGTGACTCATTAACTTTATTCCCTGGCGATATTTAATCAGAGCTCTGAGAAGATCTTTATGGCATGCAAATACTATTCACATTAAACAAAAGTGACTCTAATGTTGTTTAGGCTGGAAGCGTCTATGCTGCTGCTCCAAGTCTGCCATATAGCGAAAGATGGCAATCTGCTGAACACTGCGAGAGTCAAGGACTTTAATTACTTGAGACTCACTTGTTCAGAGAGTTACTCCATTATTGTAATAACCACACATGGAAATGCAGCTACCAAGGTGAGCGCTTAAAGGGCGACTCCATTCACTGATTCAGTTTAACATACGACAGACATATGATGTGAAATATTACTGCTAATACTGCCCCTATGTACACGAAGATAATACTAATACATCTTATTTATGAAACTATAACTATCACAATACTGCTCCAATGTACAGGAATATAACTACCATAATACTGCCCCTATGTACAAGAATATAACTACTATAATACTGCCCCCTATATACAAGAATATAACTACTATAATACTGCCCCCTATGTACAAGAATATAACTACTATAATACTGCCCCTATGTACAAGACTATAACTACTATAATACTGCCCCTATGTACAAGACTATAACTACTATAATACTGCCCCTATGTACAAGAATATAACTACTATAATACTGCCCCCTATATACAAGAATATAACTACTATAATACTGCTCCTATGTACAAGAATATAACTACTATAATACTGCCCCTATGTACAAGACTATAACTACTATAATACTGCCCCTATGTACAAGACTATAACTACTATAATACTGCCCCTATGTACAAGAATATAACTACTATAATACTGCCCCCTATGTACAAGAATATAACTACTATATTACTGCTCCTATGTACAAGAATATAACTACTATAATACTGCCTCTATGTACAAGAATATAACTACTATAATACTGCTCCTATGTACAAGACTATAACTACTATAATACTGCCCCTATGTACAAGAATATAACTACTATAATACTGCCCCTATGTACAAGACTATAACTACTATAATACTGCCCCCTATGTACAAGAATATAACTACTATAATACTGCTCCTATGTACAAGAATATAACTACTATAATACTGCCCCTATGTACAAGAATATAACTACTATAATACGGCCCCTATGTACAAGAATATAACTACTATAATACTGCCCCTATGTACAATAATATAACTACTATAATACTGCCCCTATGTACAAGAATACAACCACTATAATACTGTCCCTGTGTACAAGAATATAACTACTATAATACTGCCACTATGTACCAGAATATAACTACTATAATACTGCTCCTATGTACAAGAATATAACTACTATAATACTGCCCCTATGTATTAGAATATAACTACTATAATACTGCTCCTATGTACAAGAATATAACTACTATAATACTGCTCCTATGTACAAGAATATAACAACTATACTACTGCTCCTATGTACAAAAATATAACTACTATAATACTGCTCCTATGTACAAGAATATAACTACTATAATACTGTTCTTATGTACAAGACTATAACTACTATAATACTGCTCTTATGTACAAAAATATAACTACTATAATACTGCTCCTATGTACAAGAATATAACTACTATAATACTGCTCCTATGTACAAGAATATAACTACTATAATACTGTTCTTATGTACAAGACTATAACTACTATAATACTGCTAATATATACAAGAATATAACTACTATAATACTGCTCCTATGTACAAGACTATAACTACTATAATACTGCCCCCTATGTACAAGAATATAACTACTATAATACTGCTCCTATGTACAAGAATATAACTACTATAATACTGCTCCTATGTACAAGAATATAACAACTATACTACTGCTCCTATGTACAAAAATATAACTACTATAATACTGCTCCTATGTACAAGAATATAACTACTATAATACTGTTCTTATGTACAAGACTATAACTACTATAATACTGCCCCTATGTACAAGAATATAACTACTATAATACTGCCTCTATGTACAAGAATATAACTATTATAATACTGCCCCTATGTACAAGAATATAACTACTATAATACTGCCCCTATGTACAATAATATAACTACTATAATACTGCCCCTATGTACAAGAATACAACCACTATAATACTGTCCCTGTGTACAAGAATATAACTACTATAATACTGCCACTATGTACCAGAATATAACTACTATAATACTGCTCCTATGTACAAGAATATAACTACTATAATACTGCCCCTATGTATTAGAATATAACTACTATAATACTGCTCCTATGTACAAGAATATAACTACTATAATACTGCTCCTATGTACAAGAATATAACAACTATACTACTGCTCCTATGTACAAAAATATAACTACTATAATACTGCTCCTATGTACAAGAATATAACTACTATAATACTGTTCTTATGTACAAGACTATAACTACTATAATACTGCTCTTATGTACAAAAATATAACTACTATAATACTGCTCCTATGTACAAGAATATAACTACTATAATACTGCTCCTATGTACAAGAATATAACTACTATAATACTGTTCTTATGTACAAGACTATAACTACTATAATACTGCTAATATATACAAGAATATAACTACTATAATACTGCTCCTATGTACAAGACTATAACTACTATAATACTGCCCCCTATGTACAAGAATATAACTACTATAATACTGCTCCTATGTACAAGAATATAACTACTATAATACTGCTCCTATGTACAAGAATATAACAACTATACTACTGCTCCTATGTACAAAAATATAACTACTATAATACTGCTCCTATGTACAAGAATATAACTACTATAATACTGTTCTTATGTACAAGACTATAACTACTATAATACTGCTCTTATGTACAAAAATATAACTACTATAATACTGCTCCTATGTACAAGAATATAACTACTATAATACTGCTCCTATGTACAAGAATATAACTACTATAATACTGTTCTTATGTACAAGACTATAACTACTATAATACTGCTCTTATGTACAAGAATATAATATCTGTCTTACCTTGTATGTGATCACTGCTGTCTGTATGACTCGTTGTCCATTATAAACCACCTGCAGCTCATATGAGTCTTCTGGATGTGTCACTGGCCTGTGTGGAACAGATGAATGAGATTTGTCACTATATTTATGTATGAAATATAATTTCCCAACCTGGTAGGTAGAAATCCTTATTTCCTTCAAAGGCCTAGAAATTTGCTCTACCTGATTACATTTTCTTGGCCCAAGTGGACAACTGTCAGTCAGGAAACTTCAGTTTCCTTGAGGTCATTGACATGTACAGCAGAGAGTGGCATGCACATAATGATTATATTCAGGGGCTTTCTTCGATCATGGAGGCTAAAGGTTGGTGTCACAACAAGACAACCTTCAAAACTCCTTCCTCATTCTGACTGAAGGCAACATCGTTGTTTTATATCGGCAAATGTCTATTGAAAGCCAACATCTTGTACGCCATACCTCCAAAAATAAAATGGGCATCCACTACAAAACCTTTAGTGGGACCTGCAAGCTTTGTCTAATTTTGCGATGGGGCATCCAAACACCTTCAGAACTCCTTTATCTTCTTTTATAAGTGGCACCTCGGAAACAAAATATGTGTTCTTCAAATAGGTCAATGACCTGTTTGATATCATTATCTTCTGAACTTTGGTTTTCATCAAAAATGGTCTGAAAACCGGCTACTGTACATTTAACGCAATCAGAAGGTCTTCCTTTACGGTGGTGATGACTAAGTCATGAAGATCTTCGTTACAACGATAAAAGGCACCTGAATTTATAGAATTTATTTCTTTGTAGATGCTGATAATCTGTTTGATACCAGTACCTCCCCATTAATGGTTGCCCGTAATATGCATCACAAATGATACAGACAGTACGTTTAACATATCCAAGGACCATTCTCTCGTGATGGCGGTAGAGGGTGTGGTACCACCGGACAACCTTCTGATCTTCTTTATCCATCATGATTGTTGGCAGTTTTGGTGTCATGTATTTCTTCTTAAAGCACCACTGCAGCGCTTTTTTTTATTACATCGCTGGAGTAATGCTTTAAATGTAATCCTTTTGCCCAATGCCTGATACTCACCTGCCTTCATCCTTTTCCAGCGTCGCTCCATCGGTCTCCAGAGTACAGTGACCTGCCGGCAGCTTCAGTGTTCCATGGTGCGCGTCGGTGGTCACTTTCCAATATATTTCTATGAAAGTCTCATTCTCGATTTATTGGGCTCTTGTGATGTAACTTCTGACTTCTGGCCAGTCAGAAGTTATGGACACAAGATGGTGCCACGGGAACGGAGTGGCATCGGTGAAAGGTGGGTATAAGAATGTCGCCAGGTGGCTTATATTTAAAGCATCACTCCAGTGCCGAAAAAAAAAACACGTTGGAGTGGTGCTTTAATATCGGTCAATAATCTATTGATTGCCAACATTTCGTGACCAATGGTTATCTGCTCATGCTTAAAAACAAGTGAACGGGCAACCGCAAGGTAAATAAACTCACATTCACCAATTTCCCTAGCAAGCAGAGGAATGGCAAAATATAATATATTGAGATTCAACTAGGTAGTAATCACCCAGACAATGTATATCAGGAGGACACATTAGGCCTCACTTTGCTATATTTTGAAGTCTTGTTACGGTGGGTGGTTAAATAAAATAATGGTTCCTAAGGTTCTTCAACATCTACTGCACCTTTTGACATCTCTAGCTTATAGGTAAATGTATCCTCACACAATCAGGTATCTTACCTAGTTTTACACTGGATAGGAGGCGAGTAAGACAAAAGAAGGTCACAAATGACTGGTGGCCTCTGTGGACTTGCCATGTGAACTTCAAGATGGGCTCCGTTTCCAAAATATTGGTTGTCCATGGTGCTGTCTGATTTTTGGAAGAAAGAAACATGAAGCTTGATGAATGATGAGGGTTTGTACTGTTTTCTGGTAATGGAAGCTTATTCAGATGCAAAACAATCAGTAGTTGGAACCAGTGGAGAAGAGATCTCCATCGAGAGGACAGACTGCCATTGGATTTGTTTGCTTTATCGGGCCCTTGAGCCAAGCAATATCTACTGTTCTTCAGGAAAGGTGAGTCCTTCAAAGGTTCTTTCCTCCCCAAAACAAAAAAGTGGATTGCAGCAATCTTGGCTGGGCCTCCAAACTAGAAGGGCCTCATAGCTGCCTTTGCTCCTGCCATAAACTGCTTTATCTGACTGGTCAGAGCTCTTTGTGAGGGTCGATCACCTTCTGTTCTTGTCACTTCCTGCTCTGCAATAATTGGCTGGAGCTCTACCATTATACAATGTTATTTTAACCTAAGAAAACCACCAAAAACTGAAGAAACCAGAATCTGGGCAGATCTTTGTGCAGCTGATGCCTTCCAATGATCCTAAATCCCCTATCGGACATGCTCCTCGGCACAAGAATTGGTTATTGGTAGAGTGTATCTATGAGGACACAAGTAATATAAATGACACATGACCATTTGGTGGCCCTGAGTCAGATTTTGCTACCAGTTGGCTTTTGGCGGCATAACTAGTGAAAAAAAATCCCCATTATTACCTATAAATCCCATCTTACCATTAAACAGGATGGTAATTAATGTGCCGCCGGCGGTGCTTCCCACCAGCGGATATGCCGTGTAGGTCATACCATGAGCTTAAAGAAGAAAAAAAAGAAATAAAAGATCACTAATTAGTTAGTAATATTAATTCATTAAGGCTAAATATCAATATTTCTTTGGCCATACGTTGCTACGTCCTGACTTTTCCATAAATTTGCCCATTTTAGTGGGGCTGCTTAAAAGTGGCTTGAAGACACCAAAAGTTGTAAAATTAATGCGCCAAAAAAAATTGCGGCTATTCAAGGCGTTTTACACTAAATAAACACTTTGATGTATCGATCGCTGTGTGCGCCAAAATAAATACAAACACTGGATATAGAAAATGTAAGCTGCATTTCTACCGTATAGAGCATACTTATGAAATGAAGGCACTTAGAACACAAATTGTTCAACGTGTGTGCCCAACAGCCACGACAAGGTGACCTTTCTCTAGTGTGTCCCTAATCTAGAAGGTCACCTTGTCGTGGCTGATGGGCACACACATGTTGAACAATTTGTGTTCTAAGCGCCTTCACTTAGCGTCTATATGGCAGTAACATTTTTAGCTAATTGCAGTGGAATCGGAGCAGATAACTTTGCACGAGATGAGTTAGAACATATTTTTCTACAGTTTAGGTAAATCATATGAATTTTGGCTGATACATGTTCTGTGTGATGATTTTGGAATATTTTCATCATTACTTTGCATATATTGATCAAAGTTTTTAACCTGTAAAATTCCAGGTCCCGTCATTCGCCTCAGTCACTGATATTACTTACCAAGAGCAAACAAAAGCTGGGAAACAGACACATAAACCAGCCCTGAGATCAGGGAGCACACGTGGAAATCCTTCATGTCACCTACAGTGATCACATAAATGAGAATAATTAGATATACAGTGAGGATTTTTTCAGGCTTTTTTTGAGAATCAGTCAGTGAGATCGATCTGATGGGAAGTCTGTAACTCTTCTATCTGACTTTTTCTGTGCTCTTCTTAGCAGATCTATGATCATCTGCATCAGCTCAACTTTGATGTGGTCACAAATTGTAGGAGAAATAAGAGTTACAAACTCTCCATCAAAAGCGGAGCTCACTGACGGATTATCAGTTAACTCATTCTGCAACCAGCAATAGTTTCAGTAACTTTGAGGTTATAGAAGGCAAATGGTGCAATATTAATGAAACACATTTGTAAAAATAGCCCAAAATACATTCATTTAAAAGAGTTGTATATCATCTTCTTACATGGGAACAATTGGGAAGTCCTGGTAAAAGAAGCAACTTCGTCATTTACCTTTTGTTAAAAATTCTCTGTGATCTCAAGAACGAAAGGAGTCTTAATTCTATAGTTTACTGCTCATTGCTCTGGATACCGGCCACCTCTGCAGCATAACAGAGGTGGCCTGTACATACCTTGATCTATGGACTGGTCCATTACATCCTATGGATACATTCAGTGCATGCTTATTGGAGTGTGAACTGAGCCTTACATATTCTTCTCTGCACCATGATTTAAACTACAGCACTTCTTCAGGGTGTTTGAAGAAAAGTAATCATATAGTGTAGCACAAATTTACGTAGCAACACTATGTTATAGGGAACAGATGTATCACTATCATAACACTGGATGACAACCCATGTAGGAGCAGTAGTGGGCACTAAATCGAATAACGCCCAGTTTTTCTTTTTATGGTGTGGCAAACTAGGCAGTAGCTAAGGTGCTTAATTTCCAAGGGCCGCCTAAGAAAAGAGCCCATAGGAGAAACCTGCAAGGCACTAAGACAATAGAGGGAATCACAGCCACACAATTATCTCTGCCTCCTGCTCTATAGAAGCGTATATGGTGGTGTTATGTGAACACAATATAGGGGTATTATTTAGGCAGCCTTTGACAGTATATGTAGTCACACATAATAATCGGTATTATTTATGTGTATAGTAAATGCTAGTTTTTAGGCTCTAGAAGGCTGTATTGTGTGAGCAATAGTCAGCATAGAATATAGCAATAGTATTATTTGGGTACTGTATGGTGGTGCTATTTTATACATGCATCCTTTAAAGTATGGAAAAGGCTTTGTAAACTGCTGAAGGATGGCATTAATTTATGAGGGCAGAATGTAGCGGTATTATTACTTAGCTATGGTATAGCGGTATTATTACTTAGCTATGGAATGGCGGTATTATTTTTTACATGCATCCTTTAAAATATGGAAAAGGCTTGGTAAACTGCTGAAGGATGGCATTAATTTATGAGGGCAGAATGTAGCGGTATTATTACTTAGCTATGGTATAGCGGTATTATTACTTAGCTATAGAATGGCGGTATTATTTTTTACATGCATCCTTTAAAATATGGAAAAGGCTTGGTAAACTGCTGAAGGATGGCATTAATTTGGGAGGGCAGAATATAGCAGTATTATTACTTAGCTATGGTATAGCGGTATTATTACTTAGCTATGTTATGGCGATATTATTTTTTACATGCATCCTTTAAAATATGGAAAAGGTTTTGTAAACTGCTGAAGGATGGCATTAATTTGGGAGGGCAGAATATAGCAGTATTATTACTTAGCTATGGTATAGCGGTATTATTACTTAGCTATGTTATGGTGATATTATTTTTTACATGCGTCCTTTAAAATATGGAAAAGGCTTTGCAAACTGCTGAAGGATGGCATTAATTTGTGAGGGCAGGATGTAGCGGTATTATTACTTAGCTATGGTATAGCGGTATTATTATTTAGCTATGGTATAGCGGTATTATTATTTAGCTATGGTATGGCGGTATTATTTTACATATTTATAGACTGTCTCAAAATGGTGAAACGCATTAGCTTTTTTAAATCAATGTCTTCTGTTCTTTATGAACAGATGGCGGAAGAAATGGAAGCATAAGGGAATGGAGGCGAAAACGAGGTGAAAACGACTTTAGGCAGCCGTGATGTTTCTGGTCCAGGCTATTATAATTAATACTCACAGGTCTTAGATAATGGAGAGTTGCAGATGACTGATTCCCGAGAGTGTTACATGTTTTCCATCTTTCTGGAGCTTTGTAGGGTCTTGGCGTTGACTTCTCGTGGTGGCAGAGAAGGTCCGGTGTGGTGGATATGTCGTGCGTTCCTGTAATACTGGATCTTGCTGCTGCCGTCCAGGGAGTTATTATTCTCCTACCTGTACAAGGCTTAATCATTCACCTAAACCTTTCAGGTCAAATGTGTAGAAAAAATGTGCAGGAAGTGAGTGACGCATCAGTCGGAGAATAATTACACAGTCACCTGCTGGGGGCCTAATGCTGAACACATCAGATTAGAGGGGCCATTACTCTGGAAACGCTCTGCTGAGGTTCATCAGATAGGACTGCACAGTCACTAGCGGGAGGGTGAATGGTGACGGACACCCTGGTGGGTGACGGTGCAGGCACTGGTGTAAGCTGGCACCATTATGGCATTACAGGCTGCCTCGGTTACATGGGCACTGTTGCAAGCCTCAGCTATTATAGGGGGCATTGTTGCCAGGTTGATTATGCTATGGGACCACTGTGGTCGGCAGATTGTGCTATGAGAGCACTGCGGCAGAATACAATCATAACATGGCCGCTGTTACATTCTTGCTATGTTTTGAGGGTGCTGTTAGATATGTGAACTGTAATGTGCCACGTTTTTGCAGCCTCGCTCAACTATGTTGCAATATTGCAGGTTGTATCTGTTTTACGGATTGTGTGTATTATAGGGCCACTTTAGTAGGATGACTTTGGAATAGGAGCAATTGTGTCGGCTAACACCATTACAGGGACACAAAAACAGATTGGCTGTTACATGTGTGTACAGTAGCAGACTCCAGTTATGGAGCACTATAGCATGCTGGCTCTGTCATATGGTCACTTATGTTATGTGGGGCACTGTTGTAAGCTAGCAGTGTAATGGGGGCACTGTTGTAAGCTAGCAGTGTAATGGGGACAATGTTGCAGCCAGGCACAGTAATGGGGCAATGTTTCAGGCTGGTATAATAATGGGGGCAAAGTTGCAGGCTAGCACAGTAATGGGGCAAACTTGCAGGCTGGCATAGTAATGGGGCAATGTTGCAGGCTGGCACAGTAATGGGGGCAATGTTTCAGGCTGGTATAATAATGGGGGCACTGCTGCAGGCTGGTATAGTAATGGGGGCAATGTTGCAGCCTGGCACAGTAATGGGGGCAATGTTGCAAGCTGGCACAGTGATGGGGGCAATAATGCAGGCTGGCACAGTAATGGGGGCAATGTTGCAGGCTGGCACAGTAATGGAAGCACTGCTGCGGGCTGGTATAGTAATGGGGCACTGCTGCAGGCTGGCACAGTAAAGGGGCATTGCTGCAGGCTGGCACAGTAATGGGGGCTCTGGTGCAGGCTGGCATAGTAACGGGGACAATGTTACAGGCTGGCATAATAATGGGGACACTCTTTTAGCCTGGCACAGTAATGGGGCTGTGCTGCAGGCTGACACAGTAATGAGGGCACTATTGCAGGATATCACAGTAATGGGGGCACTGTTGCAGGCTGGCACAGTAATGGGGGCACTGTTGCAGGCTTTCACATTAATGGGGACACTGTTGCAGGCTGGCACAGTAATGGGGGCACTGTTGCAGGCTTTCACATTAATGGGGGCACTGTTGCAGGCTGGCACAGTAATGGGGGGCACTGTTGAAGGCTGGCACAATAATGGGGGCACTGTTGCAGGCTTTCACAGTAATTGGGGCACTGTTGCATGCTAACACAGTAATGGGGACACTGTTGCAGGCTGGCACAGTAATGGGGCACTGTTGCAGGCTGGCACAGTAATGGGGCACTGTTGCAGGCTGGCACAGTAATGGGGGCACTGTTGCAGGCTTTCACAGTAATGGGGGCACTGTTGCATGCTAACACAGTAATGGGGACACTGTTGCAGGCTGGCACAGTAATGGGGCACTGTTGCTGGATGGCACAGTAATGGGGCACTGTTGCAGGCTGGCACAGTAATGGGGGCACTGTTGCATTCTAACACAGTAATGGGGACACTGTTGCATGCTAACACAGTAATGGGGACACTGTTGCAGGCTGGCACAGTAATGGGGCACTGTTGCAGGCTGGCACAGTAATGGGGCACTGAAGCATGCTAGCACAGTAATGGGGGCACTGTTGCAGGCTGGCACAGTAATGGGGCACTGAAGCATGCTAGCACAGTAATGGGGGCACTGTTGCAGGCTGGCACAGTAATGGGGGCACTGTTGCATGCTAACACACTAATGGGGGCACTGTTGCAGGCTGGCACAGTAATGAGGGCACTGTTACAGGCTGGCACAGTAATGGGGGCACTGTTGAAGGCTGGCACAGTAATGGGGGCACTGTTGCAGGCTTTCACAGTAATTGGGGCACTGTTGCATGCTAACACAGTAATGGGGCACTGTTGCAGGCTGGCACAATAATGGGGCACTGTTGCAGGCTGGCACAGTAATGGGGGCACTGTTACAGGCTTTCACAGTAATGGGGGCACTGTTGCATGCTAACACAGTAATGGGGACACTGTTGCAGGCTGGCACAGTAATGGGGCACTGTTGCAGGCTGGCACAGTAATGGGGCACTGTTGCAGGCTGGCACAGTAATGGGGCACTGTTGCAGGCTGGCACAGTAATGGGGCACTGTTGCAGGCTGGCACAGTAATGGGGGTACTGTTGCATTCTAACACAGTAATGGGGACACTGTTGCATGCTAACACAGTAATGGGGACACTGTTGCAGGCTGGCACAGTAATGGGGCACTGTTGCAGGCTGGCACAGTAATGGGGGCACTGTTACAGGCTTTCACAGTAATGGGGGCACTGTTGCATGCTAACACAGTAATGGGGACACTGTTGCAGGCTGGCACAGTAACGGGGCACTGTTGCAGGCTGGCACAGTAATGGGGCACTGTTGCAGGCTGGCACAGTAATGGGGGCATTGTTGCATTCTAACATAGTAATGGGGACACTGTTGCATGCTAACACAGTAATGGGGACACTGTTGCAGGCTAGCACAGTAATGGGGGCAGTGTTGCAGGCTGGCACAGTAATGGGGCACTGAAGCATGCTAGCACAGTAATGGGGGCACTGTTGCAGGCTGGCACAGTAATGGGGGCACTGTTACAGGCTGGCATAGTAATGGGGGCAATGTTGAAGACTGGCTTTGTTTTTTTATGGAGTCTCAATGGCCAGGTCTTATATAGTTCTGTATTACACTGGATGTGGTTTCAGATGCTTTTCCAGTCTGGATGAAAAAAAGTTCCTCTCGGCTTGCCTCTAACAGCGGCCTCTTCCTGCTCACCCTCGTCCCGACTGCCCCTTTACCTTAATTAACTGTGATGTTACAAATTACCTCCTACAATTAAAAAAACAAAAATGTGTAAGAAATATATTTACTGATCACATTTTTAGGGCAGAAGTTATCGGTCCTAGTAAAAACGAATGTGTTGATGGGATTCCTCTGGAGGTTTCCACCTAAATTTTAAACTTCTCCATATCTGACTATGTGCAGGTGTAACACCCCAGGAAGATGGTTATTACAGTGGTGTTGCCTTCCTTTCTGGGAGGGTAATGCCATGCCTGGAAGCAAGGAGGATCCCTTTAACAGGTAGCACATACACGCAACATGTTCTTATTCCAGGCCAGATGGGGGAGCTTTAAACCCGGTTTCAGGGGAGCTTCCCGAGATATATGTTCTGGCTTGGAGGAGGAGTTAGAGTAGTCTGTAGCAGACTGTGAAGTAGGAAGGAGCTGGAGGAGAGTAGAGAGAGCAGGAGAGGTGGAGCCGTGCAGCCACATGGTGCTGCAGCTCCTGACCAGAGTGGAGGAGTCAGACACAGTTGTGTCTGTAGGGCGTGCGAGAGGAGAAGAAGCACAGGAGAAGTAAAGAGCTGGAGTGGAGCTGGGACTGAGCTCCCTCCATGCTGAAGTGCAGGAACCGGACACCGGGAGTCCGAGGCTGTGTGGGACTGTGTGCCCCACAGCAGAAACCAGAGGGCAGAAGATTTCAGGTTGTCTGTCCGCACCCACAACCGAAGGCACAGCAACATACAGAGCTCGGAGTCATCTGAGAGACACCTGTAAAAAGGATTGCGTTGCCTGCCATGCGGGTACTGTCTTAGGACAGAGAGAGAGGATCTAACCATCACCTGTTACCGGTACCCTGGATTGTGGCCGAAAACCACCAGTAAAAGGTAAAGAGACTGCAACCCTGTGTCCTCTGATTCTTTCTGGCTCCACACCATCTTTGCCTCCTACAACGGGAGCCCTGGGGATTCAGCTTCACCTGTGGGAAGCCATACCATCCCTGCTGCAGTACCATCATTCCAAGTGGACCCTTTTAAGCAGCGTTGGTCAACCCTGACCGAGTACCACAGGTGGCGTCACGAACACTCTTTATTCAAATAACCCCTTTAAAGACCTTCCCTTTTATTTGGACGCCCAGGGCCACGGAATGGGTCCTTGCTGCCCCTTTAATGACCACCGGACCCGGCCCGAGTACCCCAAGGTCCTAGTGGGGTGCTCCACAGGCGCCTTCATTACGGATGCAGCAATTTATGTGGTAACCAATTGTGGACCATTTTTTTAACTCTTTTTTTATGTTTTATCATAATTTTCACTTTTTATTTACTTTTTTTTGATAATTTTTATGTTCTAATATGGAACTTGACCATGTAATCCTTTAATTGCATGAATAATCACTCTTTCAGCGTTGCACCCTCTCTCGATCAAACCACTCAGGTGGGACGGCTAGCATTGACCGCAGTGTGTCAGGGGTTAAACAGGTAGGATAGGAGAACTCAAATCACGGTCATTGCGCAGACACAGCTTCTTTGTTCATTTGTGTTCCTGCAATAGCTGATAACAGAGAACAATATATTATCACCAGAAATGGGAGGACTAATAAACTTTAAATGTGCTGTATCTATAAGAAAACTATTCTCAATTATGACCACTAGGTGGCAGTGACACACCATTGTTTAGTGTGCAGTATATTACTATTATGACCAGATGTGGCGCCATTGTACTGCACAGCATGAAGCTCTTCGAAACAAGCTGTTCAGTATTTTTCAGTTTCCTTCTGTGCAAAAAAGTTAATATCCATGAAATATCCACTAATAGTATATATGAAGGATTTAGATTTTTTTATCATGGGGATGGGAAAATTATGCATTCAAATTTAGGAGATTTTTTTTCACTTATTGAGTTACGAGTCATTTCTATTTTAAGAAACATGAAATGGTCTCCGATGACCGGGCACATTGCAGCCAATGTGTACAAGTGTTCAGCAGCTCTGGTGTCAGGCCCCCTCCGGTCTCCGTCCTGAGTGCTGCTCCGACATATGTCTTATAAAGTGGTAATCCCTGTTATATGATTCTCTCCTCACATGACCTCTGCCACAGTCACAAAAAGGGCCCTACTCATCCCCAGCGATGGAGAAAGTAGCTAAAGGTTGATAAGAGGTTACAGCAGAAAAGAGAATTCACCTTTTAAAGAAGGAAACATGGAAAATTGTCAGAGGACACACACTCATCTGCGTTTAGAAAATCGTTCTGATGCTGCTCCTGAAAAATCCGAGGAGTATCATGAAAAGTCAGATGAGTGTCATGAAAAGTCAGATGAGTGTCATGAAAAGTCAGATGAGTGTCATGAAAAGTCAGATGAGTGTCATGAAAAGTCAGATGAGTGTCATGAAAAGTCCGATGAGTGTCATGAAAAGTCGGATGAGTGTCATGAAAAGTCAGATGAGTGTCATGAAAAGTAGGATGAGTGTCATGAAAAGTCGGATGAGGGTCATGAGAGTACAATCCGATTTTTCTCACCTAGCATTTGTCCGACATCCATATGCAGTCATTAGCATACAGACAGAATATAACATTTCTCAACAACAAGACCAATCATATGAGGCATGCAGGTAGGACTAGCTTATTAATATTTCTATTACCTGAATGCTCATATTAATAGTTCATTTACGTCCCGAGGGGGTGACTGATTCCCTTTAAGAGACAGATTTCTAGGGGGACCGAAGGCTAATGTTCTTAGTCTGGGAGGAGGGCCAATATCCATGGCCCCTTCCTAGCTTATTAATATCAGCCCGCAACTGTCTGCCTAGCCTTTGCTGATTATTAATTATATGGGGGACCCCCAAGTAATTTTTTCAGAGTAGTTTTCCATTTTAATAACTAGTAAAGGCTAAATAGACAGATGTGAGCTGATATTAGTAGCCTGGGAAGCTCATTACCCACTTCCTAGGCTATAAATATCTGTTCCCAGCTGTTAGCTTTCTCTCAGCTGGTTACCAAAATTGTGGGGGAGCCTATGCCATTTTTTTTAAAGTCAGTTTTTAATCATTGTAAAAACATGTTACACAATTTAAAAATGTTGGCCAAGATAATACACATGATAAGAAAATATAGGTCCTTATATCCGAAGAAAATTCATCACTGCTATAAACTTACTTAGGTGTTTTAAATACCCCTTTCTATAAATCTATTAACATAAATTAAGTTAAAAAATGTATTCACGGTAACACTACTCAAAAGTACATGTTTGTGTAAAGAATGAAATAAAAGAACAATGAGCTTTGTATTTATTTTTTTATATTATAATGGAAGCTAACAAAATAATAAATAACATAGGCATATTAATGTCATACTCCAAACCATAAGTAATATCAAACAAACAAAATTATAAAATACAAAATATATTATAAATTATAACGAAAAGGTGGGAAACTCAAATCAGGGACAGGACTAGGTGCGAAAAAAGGTGGGAGCAACAGGAGTGGACACATGGGGGTAAGTGAGGGAAGGGAACTAAAGGGAGGGAGACCCCATGGTATATAGTTTTGGATATGAAGAGGTTTTCAGCCCCTAATATACCACACTCCTCCTGTGGTTCAGGTGGCTTCTGTGGCTGTGGTTGCATCTCAGAACTGAAATCCTCATTTGGCTATCTCCCTCGGCCATTGTCCTCTGGGTTTTACCATGAAAATAGACAAAGGTGTTTGTGGAAGGAGACATAATGGTGAGAGGGGTGTTGGGTGCCAAGATTGTTGGACTGGAGGAGTTTGTGGTGGCTTCCGAGTGGCTGGCACTGGAGGTGGTGGTGCTGGCTTCTGGGTGGCTGGCACTGGAGGAAATGGTGCTGTCTTCCCACTGGCTGGCACTGGAGGAAGTGGTGCTGGCTTCCAACTGGCTGGCACTGGAGGAGGTGGTGCTGGCTTCCGGGTGGCTGGCACTTCCGGGTGGATGGCACTGGAGGAGGTGGTGCTGGCTTCTGGGTGGCTGGCACTGGAGGAGGTGGTGCTGGCTTCCGGGTGGCTGGCACTTCCGGGTGGATGGCACTGGAGGAGGTAGTGCTGGCTTCTGGGTGGCTGGCACTGGAGGAGGTGGTGCTGGCTTCCGGGTGGATGGCACTGGAGGAGGTGGTGCTGGCTTCTGGGTGGCTGGCACTGGAGGAGGTGGTGCTGGCTTCCAACTAGCTGCCACTGGAGGAGGTGGTGCTGGCTTCTGAATGGCTGGCACTGGAGGAGGTTGTGCTGGCTTCCGGGCGGCTGGCACTTGAGGTGGTGCTGCCTGATGGGAGGCTGGGACTGGAAGTAGAGGGTATCGGGCAGGTGGCAGAACTGAGGGGCCTTCTTTGGGGTGCAATGTCCGGTTTTAGTTTTCCTGAGAAAGCTGCCATCTTTCTAGAAATTCAAAAAACCGCTTTGGATAATTTGGAGGTACTGCAGTAAAATGATTTGAAGGCAGCCATGGTCTTCAGCCTCAAACAAAAGGGGAAATGGCGGAAAAAGTGGGCAATACTATGAAATCCTCCCTCCAATCCTCACTCACAGCAACTTCCATGTTTCGACCAGCAGTGATGGTGTGGGGGGCAGTACTTCGCCGGTAGTGTCGCTGGATGATGGTTGGCTGGGGGTCAGGTGTCGATAGTCTGTGTTGTGGTGGTGGTCTCCACTAGATCATCGTCTTCAAGACTTCCAGCTCCGGCCTTCTGTTCAGACTCCTCACCAACATCGAGTTAGTTCCCTTTTAGCTGTTGCCCAATCTACAAGGTGAGGGATGACAGACAAAAAATTATGTTATGAATGCAAAATCATAATGAAAACATTACAAACACCAAAATGAAAAAGGTAACCACGTACGGGGAAGATCTATCACAAGGGCCAGAAATGGTAGGCGGTCATTATAGAGGTATGGCATTTTTTTCCTAGGCCACATCCCCGCTTTTGCTCGGATCTTGTGTCTCACGGCGGAACTGGTCCTGGCAACTCCTCCATTGTCTTGTCACTAAACCCACTGGAAAGAAAAGTGGAAGATATTAGAACAATAAAATAATATAGGTCAAGGATGCTGTTTGTAACGACATGTAGAGTGTGTGTTTTGGGATCAGTGCTAGTATGGTGTTTATTTTTCTTTAGGTGTGCACATTTTTTTTTTGTTGGGTGTTTTTGTTTGAAAAAAATAAACCCATAATGTTTTTTTTGTCCTTTTGTTTTTCCTTTCCTAAAAAATTGGAAATATATTGCAAAAATCATAATTAACCGTTTAGACTATACTTACCTATATCCTCTTCAACCTGTTGTTAGCTGCTTTTATAATTGGGATACAGTTAGCAGCAAATATAGGTCCAGGCTGCATGGCGCCAACTGTGGTCCTGATTACCTGCATCCTTGCTGTCCCACAATTCGGGTCTCTGATAGACCAGAACCAGCGTCAGATTGACGTTGATGTTGTTAAACATGTTGCTGGTTTCATGTTTTTTTTTACCATTTATAACATCCCTTGTGTCAAATTATGAACTACCTTGGTTGTGGTAATGAAATTTCCGTATTGTGTCTTATACGGACACAATACGGATGACATATGCATAGTCCTTGTGCTGTGCGATATTTTTTCTGGCACCCACTCTCAGCATGCTGCAATTTTTTTCTCAGTCCGATCTGACCTGAGAAAAAAAACGCAGATGAGCAAGTACTCATAACATTAGTCAGAGTGCAATCCGATTTTTTATTTCATTGCACCCTTACGTTATTTCACGCAGATGAGTATGAACACTGAATGTGCAGAAACATAGGAGCAGTATTATAGTAGTTATATTCTTGTACATAGGGGCAGTATTATAGTAGTTATATTCTTGTACATAGGAGCAGTATTATAGTAGTTATATTCTTGTACATAGGGGCAGTATTATAGTAGTTATATTCTTGTACATAGGAGCAGTATTATAGTAGTTATATTCTTGTACATAGGAGCAGTATTATAGTAGTTATATTCTTGTACATAGGAGCAGTATTATAGTAGTTATATTCTTGTACATAGGGGCAGTATTATAGTAGTTATATTCTTGTACATAGGAGCAGTATTATAGTAGTTATATTCTTGTACATAGAGGCAGTATTATAGTAGTTATATTCTTGTACATAGGAGCAGTATTATAGTAGTTATATTCTTGTACATAGGGGCAGTATTATAGTAGTTATATTCTTGTACATAGGAGCAGTATTATAGTAGTTATATTCTTGTACATAGGAGCAGTATTATAGTAGTTATATTCTTGTACATAGGGGTAGTATTATAGTAGTTATATTCTTGTACATAGGGGGCAGTATTATAGTAGTTATATTCTTGTACATAGGGGGCAGTATTATAGTAGTTATATTCTTGTACATAGGAGCAGTATTATAGTAGTTATATTCTTGTACATAGGAGCAGTATTATAGTAGTTATATTCTTGTACATAGGAGCAGTATTATAGTAGTTATATTCTTGTACATAGGGGCAGTATTATAGTAGTTATATTCTTGTACATAGGGGCAGTATTATAGTAGTTATATTCTTGTACATAGGGGCAGTATTATTGTAGTTATATTCTTGCACATAGGAGCACTATTATAGTAGTTATATTCTTGTATAAATGGGGCAGATATTTGTTAGATATACTTGTCTTATGTGGTCAGAATCTGCCCTGATTCTGCCATCCACCTGATTCCCACTTGAATCTGTGTTGCTTCCTGCCTGTAAAATGTGGCTTTGTTTTCTTAGTTTAATCACAAATGTGAAAAAAATCTAATTCAAATTAATGAGTGGGACCCAAATATGTTACCCAAAACCCCACTCCGTAAAAAATTAGTATTTCTATTGTCATCTTATTTTCAGGAATCTTGTTTCATAAAAAGGGTATTTACAAAGCGTAAAACATATATAAGTAATTTAGCAGTAAATTTTGAAGGATTTGACCCCGTGAGAGCTAAGTATTGTTCTGGTAATACCATGGGGATCGTGATCTGGTGACAGTTGTTCTCCACGTGAGCAGGTGAAGCCCCTGTGACGTCCCCGGCACAAACGATTGTAGTCACATTCAGGATACGCTGTGACAAACACAACATTTTGGGTGCCAGCTGCTGAGAACAGGTGTAACACTTACAGCTGAACACACTCAACAATGAATCAGAAGGCCCCTTCCCATTGAGTCAAAAAATAGTAACAAGCAGCATAAAAAATAAAAATAAATTTAAGTAGAGTAATCTCTTCCTTTCCATATTAAAATAATGACGTTTTACATCATCGATGTGCAAGTTTGTTTCAAAGTTTTTTTATTTTTGTGTTTTACGTTTCTAAAGAATTTTTGGAAACTGTCCTCATCTCAGACGACGTCTTTTGCCTCTTCCCGCATTGTGCCGTAGATATCCAGTTTGGGAGATAAATACTTGATACGCTGTACCTTGACTGTATAGAGAAGAACTTGCACCGGCACCGGGTCTACGACAACCAGGATCCAAGATAACGCTGATTCTCTAGATCAGGGGTGTCAAACTGCATTCCTCGAGGGCCGCAAACAGGTCATGTCTTCAGGATTTCCTTAGCATTCCACAAGGTGCTGGAATCATTCTGTGCAGGTGATTAAATTATCACCTGTGCAATACAAGGAAATCCTGAAAACATGACCTGTTTGAGGCCCTCGAGGAATGCAGTTTGACACCTCTGCTCTAGATGACGTCTGTTATTAGAAAGTTGGTTGACATTGGCTCCATCCATGAGCCGATCGGTGTGTTGTCATTGTGGTTGTCATTTTATTTCTTGCCTCTAGTCCTAAAAAAACCAAGGGTAATAAGTAGAATAGGTAGGGGAGCAACAGCTGACCCAAAAGGGGACATCTAAGTGATCACTGAAGGTCCGATAGCTATCACCCCCATTGTTCCTGAGAACGAAGCTCCGTTATCTTCAGTGGAGGCCCATGGTGTGCATCGGTTCCATTCGTTATCTATGGGAAAAGTGAATATAGTGTTCGGCATTGTCCGGCAATCCCCTTGACAATGAATGGAACCGATGCCCACCATGGTTCTCCATTGAAGATGATGCTCAGTTCAGGAGCTTCGTTCTCAGGAACAATGGGGGTGATAGCTGTCAGACCCTCAGTGATCACTTAGATATCCCCTTTCCTATTGATAGAGGATAACTTGTGATATTGGGGCTCATCATGATGCTACATTCAAGATGGTGCTCTGTTCTGGAGCTGGTTGTGCCAGTCGTCGGACCACTATCATTCAGTAACTGATCCCATGTGTGATGGATGACGAGTAACTTGGAATTCTAAGAAAAACTCTTTATATCTGGTGGCCTGATGAATGAAAAAAAAATTCCTGATGGGTAAGTATATATAGTATTATCTTTGATGGTCCAGTGGATGTAAGGATACTCCAGGTGGCCTGTTGAGTGTAATTTTTTGGTGGCGGCCTAACACAAACACTTATAGTCCCGATGTCCCAATTGATTTAATCCTATACCTGATGGTTTTGTGAATATAAAGTTTTTTAGTGGCCCAGTATGCGTTATCTCTGATGACTTAATGGGTTTAAAGGGGTTATCCACTTCAAAAATCTTCATGGTATTCATTCAGTGATATTCACATCCCCGATTCCCCAACATTTGCATTCCGATTCTGCCTGATGCCTTTCCTACTTCCTGACTGATACAGGGACATGTGATCATCAGCAGCCAATCACTGCCCGAAGCACTTGACCACTGCAGCCAGTGATTGATGGAGCTATCATTTCCTGTTTGCCGAAAAGGGACCAGGAAGTATTGGAATAAAAGATTTTATGCCATTCTTCTCCATTTAAAAAAAAATATATTTTAAGTGGACAACCCCTCTCACAAAATATTCCTTGTGGCCTGGTGGGTACACTAAGAATATTATTATCTTTGCGCTATACACCATAGATGATCTCCGCTGTTTTTTTTTTCTAATGTTTAATGTATATTTTTTCCTTTAAACATGAGCCAGAAAATTACTATTTACACACGTGGTCATAATTGTTGGTACCCCTCGTTTAATGTCAGAAAAACCCACAATGGTCCCAGAAATAACTTGAATCTTACAAAAGTAATAATAAATGATAAAAATCTATGAAAATGAACAAATGAATGTCAGACATTGCTTTTCATCCATGCTTCCACAGAATTAAAAAAAAAATAAAACTCATGAAATAGGCCTGGACAGAAATGATGCTTTCCTTAACTTAGTTATTTTTTTTGCACAACTTTTGAGGCAATCACTGCAATCAAACGATTCCTATAACTGTCAATGAGACTTCTGCACCTCTCGACAAATATTTTGACCCAGTCCTCAAGAGCAAACTGCTCCAGTTGTCTCGTGTGTGAAGGTTGCTTTTTCCAGATGCCGTGTTTCAGCTCTTTCCAAAGATGCTCAATTTAGGTCAGGGATCATAGAAGGCCACTTCAGAATAGTCCAATGTTTTCCTCTTAGCCATTCTTGGGTGTTTTAGCTGTGTGTTTTGGGTCATTATCCTGTTGCAAGACCCATGACCTGCGACTGAGACCAAGTTTTCTGACACTGGGCAGCACATTTCTCTCTAGAATCCCTTGATAGCCTTGAGATTTCATTGTACCCTGCACAGATTCTAGACACCCTGTGCCAGATGCAGCAAAGCAGCCCCAGAACATAACAGACCTTCCTCCATGTTTCACAGTAGGGACAGTGTTCTTTTCTTGATATGCTTCATTTTTCCATCTGTGAACATAGAGCTGATGTGCCTTGCCAAAAAGTTCCATTTTTGTCTTATCTCTCCATAGGACATTCTCCCAGAAGCTTTGTGGCTTGTCAACATGAAGTTTGGCAAATTCCAGTTTGCCTTTTTTATGATTTATTTTAAACAATGGTGTCCTCCTTGGTCGTCTCCCATGAAGTCCACTTTGGCTCAGACAACAACAGATGGTGCAATCTGACACTGATGTTCCTTGAGCTTGAAGTTTACGTTTAATCTGTTTAGAAGTTTTTCTGGGCTGTCTTGTTACCATTCATATTATCCGTCTCTTTGATTTGCCATCAATTTTCCTCCTGTGACCACGTCCAGGGAGGTTGGCAACAGTACCTCCATGGATCTTAAATTTCGGAATAATATGTGCAACTGTAATCACAGGAACATCAAGCTGCTTGGAGATGGTCTAAGGCTACGTTCACATTTGCGTTGTGTGCCGCAGCGTCGGCGCCGCAACGCACAACGCAAACAAAAACGCAGCAAAACGCATGCACAATGCTGCGTTTTGCGCCGCATGCGTCCTTTTTGTCATTGATTTTGGACGCAGCAAAAATGCAACTTGCTGCGTCCTCTGCGCCCGGACGCGGGCGCCGCAGGGACGCATGCGGCGCAAAACGCAAGTGCGACACATGTCCATGCGCCCCCATGTTAAATATAGGGGCGCATGACGCATGCGGCGACGCTGCGGCGCCGACCGCAAATGTGAACGTAGCCTTATAACTTTTACCTTGGTCACGAAAAATACCATATCTGCACTATTTTGTAGAGTAACTAGAAAGCAAGTGTTCACTTTTTCTGCAGCATCCCAACAGGTTAAATGCATCATTGTTTTTTTTTTTTATTTACTGGGGTACACATGTAAAGCATGGACATGAAAGGTCTTCAAGCACGAGAGGCCCTTTTTGCAGCTGTTCACCTCGTTAGCAGTGGCTGCTTCATTCTGAGGATTGCAGGGTTTCATGCACACAAACACCCACAGTCTTTGTGTAAAACCTAGTCTTAAGGCGTAAAAACTGTACAAGATCCCAGAAAACAGCTCAATAAGTGAACATGTGCGGCACATGCAATAATTATTTGTGAATGACACCCCACTACACTGCACCGTCACACACTGTCCGCACCTGTTGTTGATGGAACGTAACACAAAGACGTCGTGTGTCTGAAATCAACCACAAGTGTGCGGCACATCGATGATTAGTCATCGGGGAAAGCATCAGGAATGTCCCTCATTACATGATCTCTGGACTCGACAAAAGAGCTGGAGAACATTAATAGAGAAGCAGTCATAGCTTTACAACTAATATACCAACATACATAAAAACAGTATATACATTTATATATATACAGTCGCTTGAAAAAGTGTTCTCCCCCCTCCTGATTTCCTGCTCTTCTGCATACTTCTCACACTTAAATATTTCAGATCACCGAACAAATGTAAATATTAGACAAAGATAACACAAGTAATCACAAAATGTAGTTTATACATGAAGGTTTTACTATTAACAAAAAAGAAATCCAAACCTGCAGGGCCCTGTGTGAAAAACTGTTATTTTGCACACATTAGTAGTAGACCCCAGTGTATTATGGCCCCCTTAGTAGTAGCCTCCAGTGTATTATAGCCCCCTTAGTAGTAGCCCCCAGTGTATTATGACCCCCTTAGTATTAGCCTCCAGTGTATTATAGCCCCCTTAGTAGTAGCCCCCAGTGTATTATGGCCCCCTTAGTATTAGCCTCCAGTGTATTATAGCCCCCTTAGTAGTAGCCCCCAGTGTATTATGGCCCCCTTAGTAGTAGCCCCCAGTGTATTATGGCCCCCTTAGTAGTAGCCCCCAGTGTATTATGACCCCCTTAGTAGTAGCCCCCAGTGTATTATGGCCCCCTTAGTAGTAGCCCCCAGTGTATTATAGCCCCCTTAGTAGTAGCCCCCAGTGTATTATGACCCCCTTAGTAGTAGCCCCCAGTGTATTATGGCCCCCTTAGTAGTAGCCCCCAGTGTATTATAGCCCCCTTAGTAGTAGCCTCCAGTGTATTATGGCCCCCTTAGTAGTAAGTAGCCTCCAGTGTATTATGACCCCTTAGTAGTAGCCCCCAGTGTATTATGGCCCCCTTAGTAGTATTCCCCAGTGTATTATGACCCCCTTAGTAGTAGCCTCCAGTGTATTATAGCCCCCTTAGTAGTAGCCCCCAGTGTATTATGGCCCCCTTAGTAGTAGCGTCCAGTGTATTATGGCCCCTTAGTAGTAGCCCCCTGTGTATTATGGCCCCCTTAGTAGTAGCCCCCAGTGTATTATGGCCCCTTAGTAGTAGCCCTCAGTGTATTATGGCCCCCTAAGTAGTAGCCCCCAGTGTATTATGACCCCCTAAGTAGTAGCCTCCACTGTATTATAGCCCCCTTAGTAGTAGCCCCCAGTGTATTATGGCCCCCTTAGTAGTAGCCCCCAGTGTATTATGGCCCCCTTAGTAGTAGCCCCCAGTGTATTATGGCCCCCTTAGTAGTAGCCCTCAGTGTATTATGGCCCCCTAAGTAGTAGCCCCCAGTGTATTATGACCCCCTAAGTAGTAGCCTCCACTGTATTATAGCCCCCTTAGTAGTAGTCCCCAGTCTATTATGGCCCCCTTAGTAGTAGTCCCCAGTCTATTATGGCCCCCTTAGTAGTAGCCCCCAGCGTATTATAACCCCTTAGTAGTAGCCCCCAGTGTATTATGACCCCCTTAGTAGTAGCCCCCAGTGTATTATGGCCCCCTTAGTAGTAGCCCCCAGTGTATTATGGCCCCCTAAGTAGTAGCCCCCAGTGTATTATGTCCCCCTTAGTAGTAGCCCCCAGCGTATTATAACCCCTTAGTAGTAGCCCCCAGTGTATTATGGCCCCCTTAGTAGTAGCCCCCAGTGTATTATGGCCCCCTTAGTATTAGCCCCCAGTGTATTATGACCCCCTTAGTAGTATTCCCCAGTGTATTATGACCCCCTTAGTAGTAGCCTCCAGTGTATTATAGCCCCCTTAGTAGTAGCCCCCAGTGTATTATGGCCCCCTTAGTAGTAGCCCCCAGTGTATTATGGCCCCCTTAGTAGTAGCCCCCAGTGTATTATGGCCCCCTTAGTAGTAGCCCCCAGTGTATTATGGCCCCCTTAGTAGTAGCCCCCAGTGTATTATGGCCCCCTAAGTAGTAGCCCCCAGTGTATTATGTCCCCCTTAGTAGTAGCCCCCAGCGTATTATAACCCCTTAGTAGTAGCCCCCAGTGTATTATGACCCCCTTAGTATTAGACCCAGTGTATTATGTCCCCCTTAGTAGTAGCCCCCAGTGTATTATGCGAACCTTAGTAGTAGCCCCCAGTGTATTATGACCCCCTTAGTAGTAGCCTCCAGTGTATTATGTCCCCCTTAGTAGTAGCCCCCAGTGTAATATGTCCCCCTTAGTAGTAGACTCCAGTTTATTATGGCCCCCTTAGTAGTAGCCCCCAGTGTATTATGGCCCCCTTAGTAGTAGCCCCCAGTGTATTATGTCCCCCTTAGTAGTAGCACCCAGTGTATTATGCCCCCCTTAGTAGCAGACCCCAGTTTATTATGGCCCCCTTAGTAGTAGCCCCCAGTGTATTATGGCCCCCTTAGTAGTAGACCCCAGTTTATTATGGCCCCCTTAGTAGTAGCCTCCAGTGTATTATGGCCCCCTTAGTAGTAGCCCCCAGTGTATTATGACCCTCTTAGTAGTAGCCCCCAGTGTATTATGGCCCCCATAGTAGTAGCCCCCAGTGTATTATGGCCCCCTTAGAAGTATTCCCCAGTGTATTATGGCCCCCTAAGTAGTTGCCCCCAGTGTATTATGTCCCCCTCAGTAGTTGACTCCAGTGTATTATGGCCCCCTTAGTAGTAGCACCTAGTGTATTATGGCCCCCTTAGTAGTAGACCCCAGTTTATTATGGCCCCCTTAGTAGTAGCCCCCAGTGTATTATGTCCCCCTTAGTAGTAGCACCCAGTGTATTATGGCCCCCTTAGTAGTAGCCCCCAGTGTATTATGGCCCCCTTAGTAGTAGCCCCCAGTGTGTTACGGCCCCCTTAGTAGTAGCCCCCGGTGTATTACGGCCCCCTTAGTAGTAGCCCCCGGTGTATTATGGCCCCCTTAGTAGTAGCCCCCGGTGTATTATGGTCCCCTTAGTAGTAGCCCCCGGTGTATTATGGCCCCCTTAGTAGTAGCCCCCAGTGTCTTATGGACCTGGTCGCTGCCACCGTGACCACCCCTTTAATGACGACCGGACATGGTATCGAGTAACCCCTAGGCCCTGGCGGGTGCTCCAACTTGGCGTCATGAACAGGATGGACTGACCCAAAAAATCGGGTTCTGTGAGCCATGGACTGTATTAGACTGTGTAATGGCCGCCATTGTTACACCACGAGGAGGATAAGGAATGGGAAAGATGTGCTGTCACGGGTGGAGCCCATGGATGGGCAAGATGGCTGGACCCGCCCACTGCAGAGACTGTAATGTAAAAACAACATGTCCGTCAGGAGGACAGATCCACCCCGGAGATGGCCGGTGGGCAGGGCTGGCATTAGGGCCAGGCAGACTAGGCAGCTGCCTGGGGCCCCCACTCCCTTCGGGGCCCCCAGCATCTACAGCAGAAGCTTCACTGAAAAGAGCATTATCAGTGAAGCTTCCCATGTAGAGACAGGTTAAGGACCTGTAGTGACATCATGATCAGGTGACCTGCCATGTGACTGTGATGTCACCACAGGCCATGTACTCTGGGACTGTCTGGACTCTGGTTGTTTCTGGCAGAGTGGCAGTGAAGAAAAAGGAGCGTGCAGTGAAGCATATGAGCAGCGGCCACTGAACCTCCCCCATCAGAGTTATAGAAGTGCCCATTGGCCAGTGCTCCTGTCCTCCTGCAGGGAGCCTCTGAGGGGACAGAGACGTAGAGATGCCAGCTACGAACCTGAGCTGTGAGGTAAGTAGTGCAGCACTGTGCATGCTGCTCCTGGTGATGATGGCTCCTGTCCTGCTGTCAGCTCCTCCTGCTCTTGTGGGCAGTCCCAGCAGAGCAGAGGGCAGGAAGGTGTCTGCTGGGACAGTGCTGCTAGGAGCAGGAGGAACTGCAGCTGATAGTGTGGGACATCTTATTCCCTCCAGCATGAAGCAGTGCTTGTATCTGAGGTGTGTGCAGTGTGTGTATGCATAGCTCCCAACCGTCCCTCATTGTGCAGGACTGTCCCGGTTTTGTTGCTTCGCCCCGCTGTCCAGCACGGGACGCTCTGATCCCGCCCCCCACCCGCCCTCCCTCCTTGAAGATGATACTCACCTCACCTTGCTCCAGCGATGCCTGGTCTCGGCGTACACAGCTCGTCCTGAATGAGCGGTCACGTGGTACCGCTCATTAAGGTCATGAATATGCGCATATTCATGACCTTAATGAGCGGTATCACGTGACCGCTCACGCAGGAAGTAGGTGCTGCGCCGGGAGTCGGGACAGAGCGAGGGGGATGTCGGCACGGCCGCGCGATGTGAGACAGGTAAGTATGAGGGACAGGTGAGTATTAGGGATGGGGGGATGAAGGAGGACATAAGCCGGCGCGCTATGCAAGATGGGAGCAGGAGCGGGAGCGGGGGGGTGGACAGATAATCCATGCATTCAGGGGGGAATATGAGCCATGCATTCAGGGGGGAATATGAGCCATGCATTCAGGGGGGAATATGAGCCATGCATTCAGGGGGGAATATGAGCCATGCATACAGGGGGGAATATGAGCCTTGCATTCAGGGGGGGGAATATGAGCCATGCATACGGGGGGGGAATATGAGCCATGCATTCACGGGTGAATATGAGCCATGCATTCAGGGGGGAATATGAGCCATGCATTCAGGGGGGAATATGAGCCATGCATTCAGGGGGGAATATGAGCCTTGCATTCAGGGGGGTGGGAATATGAGCCATGCATACGGGGGGGGGAATATGAGCCATGCATTCGGGGGTGGGGGAATATGAGCCATGCATTCGGGGGCGGGGGAATATGAGCCATGCATACAGGGGGGGGGAATATGAGCCATGCATACAGGAGGGGGAATATGAGCCTTGCATTCAGGGGGGAATATGAGCCATGCATTCAGGGAGGAGTATGAGCCTTGCATTCCAGGGGCGGGAATATGAGCCATGCATACGGGGGGGGAATATGAGCCATGCATTCGGGGGGGGGGGAATATGAGCCATGCATTCGGGGGGGGGGATATGAGCCATGCATTCAGGGGGGGGAATATGAGCCATGCATACAGGGGGGGGAATATGAGCCATGCATTCGGGGGGGGGGGAATATGAGCCATGCATTCGGGGGGGGGAATATGAGCCATGCATACAGGGGGGGAATATGAGCCTTGCATTCAGGGGGGGAATATGAGCCATGCATACGGGGGGAATATGAGCCATGCATTCAGGGGGGAATATGAGCCATGCATTCAGGGGGGAATATGAGCCATGCATTCAGGGGGGAATATGAGCCTTGCATTCAGGGGGGGAATATGAGCCATGCATACGGGGGGGGGGGGAATATGAGCCATGCATTTGGGGGGTGGGGGAATATGAGCCATGCATTCAGGGGGGGGAACATGAGCCATGCATTCAGGGGGGGGAATATGAGCCATGCATTCAGGGGGGGGAATATGAGCCATGCATACAGGAGGGGGAATATGAGCCATGCATACAGGAGGGGGAGTATGAGCCATGCATACAGGAGGGGGAATATGAGCTATGCATACAGGAGGGGGGATATGAGCCATGCATACAGGAGTGAGGGGGATCATGTGGGATCATTATACAGTATGGAGAACTGTGTGGCCATTATACAGTATTGAGCATCATGTGTGGTCGTTATACAGTATGGAGCATCATGTGTGGCTGTTATACAGTATGGAGCATCATGTGTGGCCAATGGCCATTATACAGTATGGAGCATCATGTGTGGTCATTATACAGTATGGAGCATCATGTGTGGCCATTATACAGTATTGAGCATCATGTGGGATCATTATACAGTATGGAGAACTGTGTGTGGCCGTTATACAGTATGGAGCACTGTGTGTGACCATTATACAGTATGGAGCACTGTGTGGCCATTATACAGTATGGAGCACTGTGTGGCCATTATACATTATGGAGCATCATGTGTGGCCATTATACACTATGGAGCATCATGTGTGGCCATTATACAGTATTGAGCATCATGTGTGGCCATTATACACTATGGAGCATCATGTGTGGCCATTATACAGTATTGAGCATCATGTGTGGCCATTATACAGTATTGAGCACTGTGTGGCCATTATATAGTATGGAGCACTGTGTGTGGCCATTATACAGTATGGAGCACTGTGTGTGGCCATTTTACAGTATGGAGCATCATGTGGGGTCATTATACAGTATGGAGCACTGTGTGGCCATATTTTTTTGTTTATAATTATTGTATATAAAACAGTGTGATCAGCAGTGCTAAATGGGTGTGGTTGGGACGTGGATATGGGTGTGACTAATTATGAATGGGTGTGGTCAGAGGTGTGGCCTAAAATTTGCCGCGGCGCACATTGCACGCCGCAAACTTTGTCCCTCTTTCCCATCTTCAAAAGTTGGGAGGTATGTGTATGTGTGGTGTGTATAGTGTGTGTACTATGTGTACTGTGTGCCGTCTGTGAGATATGTGTATGTGTTTATGAGAATCACATGTATCACATTTGTTGTGCAGCATGTTTGTGCCATTTATGCATGTGTGTATAAATGCGTGCTGTGTGTGTGAATATATAAGTGCGTGCCGTGTATGTGTGTGTATAAATGTGTGCCATGTATGTGTGTGCCATGCATGTGTGTGTATAAGTGTGTGCCATGTATGTGTGTGTGTGTATAAGTGCGTGCCATGTGTGTATGTATGAATAAGTGTGTGCCATGTGTGTGTGTATATAAGTGTGTGCCATGTATGTATGTGTGTGTATATAAATGCGAGACATGTATGTATGTGCCATGCATGTGTGTATAAGTGTGTACCATGTTTGTGTATGTATGAACAAGTGAGTGCCATGTATGTGTGTATAATTGAGTGCCATGTATGTGTGTGTGTATAAGTACGTGCCATGTGTGTATGTATGAATAAGTGTGTGCCATGTATGTGTGTGTATAAGTGTGTGCCATGTATGTGTGTGTGTAACTGCATGCCATGTGTATATAAGTGCTTGCCATGTGTGTGTGTATATATGTGCGTGCCATGTATGTACAGTATGTGTGTGTATATAAGTGCTTGCAATGTATGTGTGTACAAGTGTGTGCCATGTACATGTATGCGTGTATAAGTGTGTGTATAAGCATGTGCCATGTAGGTGTGTGTGTGTGTTTAAATGGGTGATATATGTATATATATATATGTCATTTTTTACATTATTCTAACTTGAATATATGTTATTAGTATATGTAGATGCCTGGGTATAGACACACAGTGATAGTGTGTGAGTGTGTGTGTGTTTCTGTGTCATGCACATTTCTAAATACTGGCTGAACAGACGAGAGTTCATATCTATAATATAACGCTGGGAGCGTCACTCTGTCCGAAGCCTTTATAGACTGCGCAAGCGCGACGCACCGCGCCTGTGCAGTCTGGACCAGAGTGACGCAGCCAAACTTACTTATCCCCCCCTCCCTAATATACCGGCCATGGGGGCTCCGTGCTCTGCAGCTCCAGTCAGGGTAGCTGTAGAGCCCAGCGGAGCTCCAGGACCTTCGAAGATGTCATCACAGGCATGTGACCAGTGACCCGAGTGGGCGGAGTCAGCCCTCGCTGTGCTGGCTGCAGGGGTGCTGTATCCATTATAGCCAGCGCCGCACTCAGGCAGTAAGTACAGCCGCCCGCACTCAGCACAGCCACGCACAGCCGCCAGCACTCAGCACAACCGCCCGCACTCAGCACAGCCGCCTGCACTCAGCACAGCCGCGCACAGCTGCCCGCACTCAGCACAGCCGCCCGCACTCAGCACAGCCGCCCACACTCAGCACAGCCGCCCACACTCAGCACAGCCGCCCACACTCAGCACAGCCGCCCGCACTCAGCACAGCCGCCCGCACTCAGCACAGCAAAGCACAGCCGCCCGCACTCATGGGAGCAGCACATGACAGAATGGGGGCGCAGGATGGGAACAGCACATGACAGAATGATTGCGCACGATGGGAGCAGCACATGACAGAATGGGGGCGCACACATGACAGGATGGGGGTGCAGGATGGGAGCACATGACAGGATGGGGGCGCAGGATGGGAGCACATGATAGGATGGGGCGCAGGATGGAGCAGCACATGACAGGATGGGGGTGCAGGATGGGAGCAGCACATGACAGGATGGGGATGCAGGATGGAGCAGCACATGACAGGATGGGAGAGCAAGATGGGAGCACCACATAATAATAATAATAATAATTTTTATTTATATAGCACCAACATATTCCGCAGCGCTTTACAATTATAGAGGGGACTTGTACAGACAATAGACATTACAGCATAACAGAAATCACAGTTCAAAATAGATACCAGGAGGAATGAGGGCCTTGCTGCTCGCAAGCTTACAAACTATGAGCAAAAGGGAGACACGAGAGGTGGATGGTAACAATTGCCTGGATACCAGGATGGAGACCATATACCAATATACTGTAAATGCTCACCACCCGGGCGTAGAACGGGTTCAATAGCTAGTGTATATATATATACATGTTGGCAATCGTTCACGAATTAGCAAAATGCTCATTTATAGGACATTTCATAACTTTCCCACATTATTAGGAAAAAATTACAGCACATCCTGTACCCAATGTATTATATAATGTATTTAAGGACTCAGAGTCTGTCCATTTGATACCAACTCCACCAAAATGGACACTGACTCTGACTCGCCAGCCCTGCTGCTGATAACATGATGCTGTATGGGGACAGATTGATCTATTAGTGTTCTGTCCCCATCATTCTTCATTAGTGTAAAGAGGCCGAGAAACAAGAGCTAAACGACTTCAATATTGTCGATCACATGTGCAGCGCCCCAGAGTTCTGGTCGTTGCAGTACTGTGGCTCTGCCACTAAGGGGAGCCATGGTACGTTCGATGGCACTGAAGGAGTTCCTCCAATCAGGTATCACAGACACCAATATGTTTCACAGCAGGGCCTCCGGGGGGAGCTAAGGGTGCTATTCATTAGGCCACTCCCCACCATAGTGGGTAAACTGGGGGTCAGGCAGGAAGTTAGAAGAGAACGCTGACGGGATTGAACAGAGCAACACCCTGTGGCAGAGGGTGTTGTGAAGGGAGAGACTGTAGGGTCTCTGCCAGGGGTGGGATCCTGGCAGAGGCTTGGCATTGAGAGAACGTAACGGGACCGTGCCTGCTCAGCTTAGCGGCGGTGCCCAAGAAAGGACTAGAAGCGAGGCAGATTGTGCTGAGTGAGAAACGAGATCAAGCAGAAGGAGAATACCAGCAGGGGTTTTGTTGAAAGAGGCAGCACCCTGCTGAGGCGCAATACCGGTGGCCGGAACGCCGAGGGAGTGGATTAGAATACAGCTTCAAGCCATACTCCAAACAGCGGCAGGACAGTCGGTCTCAGGCGGGCTGTCTACCACATATCACCTATGAAGTCTTGGGGGGCAATTGCGGGAGAGGGGCGTCTCTAGGGTCCCGGAAGAACTCCAGGCCTACCTGACAAACGGGTGCCATTCCAACCTGAATACAGGGAAGGGGTGGATTACAGAGGAACATCAAATCGAGTTGTGAGGGAACTTAAGAAACAGACACAACCGTTGTGGGGTCACTTTCCGTGAGCACAGCAGGGAAGGACTACAACACATAGCGCTAGAAGGAAGGCACAGATCTCCACCTGAGAGGAGGACTCTGGAGGTGCCATTGGACCGGCTGGACTTGCGTAGCCTGGTGAACCGTGTTCTGGACTGAGGACTCAGAGATCTCCAGTAAAGAGGTAAAGAGACTGCAACCTGGTGTCCTTGTTGTTTACTGCGACCTGCACCCCCACAACTGCACCGCTACATCGCTATCATTACTACCAACACCCACACCTTGCATTTTACTGTGCGCCCCCCACGGCAGGGTCACGGACCGGGGCCTAGCCGCCGTGACAACCCCAGAAGCAGAGACTCAGAGGCCTGGTACCGGGTACCCCTCGGCCCTGCGGCGGTGGAGGGGGCGCTGCAGAACTTGGCGTCACGAACAGGATCTACTTAAGCCTGAAGAATCAGGTCATGTGTGCCTAGAGACTGTGATTTACTGTGCTTGAACTGTACTTTATTGAGAGGACTGTGTGTTGTGCTATTTGCCGCCAAAATCCGCCGCCATTGCAGCGCTGAGGAGAGCGCAGGAAGAGAAGAGGGGCGTGGAGTGGGCGTAGACAAGCTGGAGAGCGCGAAGAATAATGGCCGCCCAGTCTAAGTATTTCTGTGTCCTGAGGACGTGCCCGTCAACAGCCGAGGTACGCCTCCTGATCTTGGTCGGAGGGTGGAGACCATGGGGACGGGGCCGCCCACGGAAGAGACCGTGGGAGGAAGACGCGGGAAAAGAACAAGAAATGGCGGCACCAGGAGCACAGCGCGGAGCTGACCCGGCCCAGTCCGAGGCCGCACAAGCTGGGATAGGCTCTGAAACGCCAACGCTGCGGGGTCTGACCCTCACCGAGCCACTGTTGGGCCGACCCCCTGTGCCACTGTCCGGAGAATGTGTGGCTGCAGCCGAGGCCCGACAGCTGGCCCGCCGCCTGAAGGCTGATGCCCGTGTCCTCACCCGGGTGGGCCAGCCCACTGAGATCAAGTTGTCTCCTGTTGCTGCTTACCCGGCCGCGGCGGAAGGTACGCTACCCGCACCGGGCCTGAAAATCATGCCGGATGCTGAGCACTTACGGCGTCTGATAGCAGCATGGCGGAGCCGGCCCCATCCTACAGAACCGGTCGACCTAGTTAGTGCTCCAAAGATCCCGCCATCACACTGGGGTGTGGTGGTGGCCTTTAATCCCCAGTGCGGAAGGGGAGTAATCCAAGAGATCGGGGAGCCGATACAGGTCCGCGTAGACCGGGAGGAGGTGGAGCCTTGCAGCGGGAGGATCGCTCGCGATCTGGAGCCGGGTGATGCCGTCACCTACACTCGTTGGAGGAGGGCTACGGGAGAGGCTGGCTGGATGGCGCGGGGCGTGCAGCGATGCATTGCCCTCCAGGCTGCTGCCGGAACACCAGAAGGAGCTGATTCAGTGGGGAAAGCAGCAGAGCCCGGCCCCGCGGAACCCCGAGAAGCCCAGCCTTGCCGTGCCCCGGAGGGACGTGTGCGTCTGCCAGTAAGGAGGACCTCCCGGCGAGGGATTTTATCATTACTGGGACCGGAACGGCGTCCTGGCTCACCGGTGCGATCTGTTGGCCTGGTGAGGCCGGATAAGAGGTCGCCTTCCGCAGAACCCCAGTAAGATTTTATTGCTTTATAAAAGTGTAAATAGTTTTCCTTTAACTGTTCCTGATTGTTTGTTGCTAAACCCGTCATGGGTAAACTTTAAAAGGTGACCCCTTTGTTGACTCGGGGTCACTATTGTTGTTTTCCAGAAGTTTTACACAAACTGCAGTAATCATGGACTGTGCATGATTCGAACTTCCTTGTAAATAGTTGCACCTTCTTAAGGGTACCTCCTACTGGTTTTAGTTAAAAGACACTTTGCGAAGATACCTTTCCTACTGGTTTTAGTTAAAAGACACTTTGCGAAGATGCCATTCCGGAGCCTTTGCGTGGACTGGTAGGCTGAGAAGACGAGCTACCTCAGAAAGGCTTGGTCCCCTCTTAAAGGGGATGCGTGGAATTGAACTTGAAAGCGATACTGTTTTAGAACGGTAATATGATGATGCTTTGAGAAAAAGAATGTAACTGTTTTACATGAAAAGTTATATGTGTTTAAATTGTTTGAATTGTGAAATCTGAAAATAATGTTTTGTGAAAGGAAAAGATGCAGAGAGCCCGCAGGGGTAGAAGTAGAGATCTGCGTAGTTGAAAGTAAAGAAGTAATGATGAAGGTGAGGATAGAAGGTAAACCCTGCGTCCCCATAGAAAGTTACTTTGTTACTAAGGACAGAAAGCGAACCCGTAGGGGTTAGAGAGTGAGTCCTTAAAGGAGCCGAGTAGAGCGGGCTCAGAGTTCTTTAAACGAAAGGAATGTTATGTCTATACTATGTATAGTAGTGAAAGGCAGTAGGCCCTGGCTGAACGGGGCGGTCCTGTAAAAGAAAGGAGAGGCAGTAGGTCTGGTGCCATAGGGACAGGCGGTCCTGCAGGTTCAAAGTAGGAGAATGTGAAGTTACCCTACCCTGTAATGTGATTATAGGAAGGCCTTTGGTAAACTAAGAGTGTATGTTTCTTAAGGCAATGTTAATTTATTGTTCCAGAATTTGCACTAAGTAGAATACCCGGTTGGGTAACAGGAGTTATGTATAGCCTGTAATTTATAATGTTGACTATGTTTGTAACGTTAAAAGTGTCCTCACCTCCCATAAAGGGAAGCCTGTTCAAGTATACTTATTGTTTTGCACTCAACAAAATTGTATGTCTGTTTACTAATCTGTATTGTTGTTTTTCTTCCCAGTCCCGGAGTACTGTGTTTAACCAGGGGGGAGTGCAGCGCCCCAGAGTTCTGGTCGTTGCAGTACTGTGGCTCTGCCACTAAGGGGAGCCATGGTACGTTCGATGGCACTGAAGGAGTTCCTCCAATCAGGTATCACAGACACCAATATGTTTCACAGCAGGGCCTCCGGGGGGAGCTAAGGGTGCTATTCATTAGGCCACTCCCCACCATAGTGGGTAAACTGGGGGTCAGGCAGGAAGTTAGAAGAGAACGCTGACGGGATTGAACAGAGCAACACCCTGTGGCAGAGGGTGTTGTGAAGGGAGAGACTGTAGGGTCTCTGCCAGGGGTGGGATCCTGGCAGAGGCTTGGCATTGAGAGAACGTAACGGGACCGTGCCTGCTCAGCTTAGCGGCGGTGCCCAAGAAAGGACTAGAAGCGAGGCAGATTGTGCTGAGTGAGAAACGAGATCAAGCAGAAGGAGAATACCAGCAGGGGTTTTGTTGAAAGAGGCAGCACCCTGCTGAGGCGCAATACCGGTGGCCGGAACGCCGAGGGAGTGGATTAGAATACAGCTTCAAGCCATACTCCAAACAGCGGCAGGACAGTCGGTCTCAGGCGGGCTGTCTACCACATATCACCTATGAAGTCTTGGGGGGCAATTGCGGGAGAGGGGCGTCTCTAGGGTCCCGGAAGAACTCCAGGCCTACCTGACAAACGGGTGCCATTCCAACCTGAATACAGGGAAGGGGTGGATTACAGAGGAACATCAAATCGAGTTGTGAGGGAACTTAAGAAACAGACACAACCGTTGTGGGGTCACTTTCCGTGAGCACAGCAGGGAAGGACTACAACACATAGCGCTAGAAGGAAGGCACAGATCTCCACCTGAGAGGAGGACTCTGGAGGTGCCATTGGACCGGCTGGACTTGCGTAGCCTGGTGAACCGTGTTCTGGACTGAGGACTCAGAGATCTCCAGTAAAGAGGTAAAGAGACTGCAACCTGGTGTCCTTGTTGTTTACTGCGACCTGCACCCCCACAACTGCACCGCTACATCGCTATCATTACTACCAACACCCACACCTTGCATTTTACTGTGCGCCCCCCACGGCAGGGTCACGGACCGGGGCCTAGCCGCCGTGACAACCCCAGAAGCAGAGACTCAGAGGCCCGGTACCGGGTACCCCTCGGCCCTGCGGCGGTGGAGGGGGCGCTGCACATGCATCGAATGGTCTGAACTCAACGCATGTCAATACAACCAAAATGTTTGAGTGTCATGGTGCAATATGTGAGCAATAGGGGCCTCATTTTAAACTTTTGCGTAGGGCCCCACTTTGTCTAAAACCGGCCCTGCCGGTGGGAAAGTGGAGCAGAGACTGCCCACAAAAGAGAGAGAAGGAAGAAGATGCAGAAAAGCTTGGCCACAGCATGGCTGCACGCTACCCAGTTGATGTACTTGCGAGCGGCAGTGAGGAGCCGTAGAAGCAGATGGAAGGAGAAGCGGACATCCCTGGTCGGCGAGAAGAAACCCCTGGATCAGATGACAACCTTGGATCCAGAGATCCTCGGCGCAGAGATGGAGGAGCTGGCCCAACGACTCTTGCAATCCCAGCTGGCAGCGGTGACCGCATGGAAGGAGTCCCTGCTAAAAAGGATGATGAACGCGCAGCACCAGACCTTGTCATCAGCACTCACAGCCCCAGCGGAGCCAGAGGAGATGCTGCTGAAGACACCGCAGAAACAGACCCTGTAACCAGCGATCATGACCCCAGCGGAGGCGGATAAGGAGACCGGCACCAGAGAAGCAGGTATGGAAACTGCCCCGGTAGCTGAGGAAACCCTGGTGGGACCCTTAGAACCCCCGCCAACCCTATCGCCCAGCCAGGTAGTAACAGCAGTAACCTGGGACAGCAGGGCAGACCTGGGGGTTGTACTGACAGACCCGCTGGCACCCGAACCCTTGTCCTTGAGAGCATGCAGGCAGGGGGAAGCCATACACTGGAGTCACCCTATGACAGACCTGAAGGGATTCCCAGAAGAGGCCCAAGCTGGAGCAAACTATGTAGATCTTGGGACTGGTGGCGGAGGAGCAGGAGCGCAGAGTCAAGTGGGAGGCTATGGAGAAGAACAATATGCTGGCCAAAGCCCAGTCACGCAAAGCCAGACCCGCGGATTGAGGTCAGACCAGACAAGGAACTATGGTCTCTAGTGATGAGTGAATATAGTCGTTGCTCGGGTTTTCCTGAGCACGCTCGGGTGGTCTCCAAGTATTTGTGACTGCTCGGAGATTTCGTTTTTGTTGACGCAGTTGCATGTTTTACGGCTGCTAGCCAGCCTGAGTACATGTGTGGGATGCCTGGTTGCTAGGGAATCCCCACATGTTATCAAGCTGGCTAGCAGCCGTAAATCATGCAGCTGAGGGGAAGAAAACTAAATCTCTAAGCAGTCACAAATACTCGGCGACCACTCAAGTGTGCTCGGGAAGACCCGAGCAACGAGTATATTCGCTCATCACTAGTGGTCTCCATTAACCTGGAGAGAGGATGGGGGTTCATTAGAGAGCATAGAGAGCCTACAGAACTCTTTGTTAACCGTAGAGACGTTGAATCGCATCTCTTAAAGGGACACCCATACTGTGACCTTTACCCTGGAGACAAAGTAACATTCACCCGGCAAAATGGTGAAAGGGATAACATGCCCTGAATGTAAAAAGATGTACAGGACAGAGAGCTGATCCAGATGTAGCCACTGAGAGTACAGTGCAAACTCAGGCTACACAAACTCCAGTTGCTGGACTGTTTTCAATTGAATCACATGTTGTTGTGACACCCAGAGTACGCTGTTCCTAACCAGGAGGTTGCAAACCTAAAAACCTGCCGTGAAAGAGAAAATAAAGAACAAGAACCAACAGATAATGACATTGTGGTTTACAGTTAGATACCTGGTTTAAGGATGTTTGTTGAAATTTAAAGGACAGCAAGGTAATGAACGGTGCATAACCTGAAACTTTCCCTGTAAATAGTTGGCACCTCTTAAGGTGCACCTTATTGGTTTTACCACTAAAGACCTGAAGAAAAACCGTTTGGCGTGGCCGAAGACAAGGTCTAGATGTTTATGCATTGTAGCCCGCCGAAAGTCTACGTTGGGGGTTTAGAACCGGTCCCCTGCATCATTACAATTGGTGCACAAGGACACACTGTCATTAAAAACGTTTGCACTTTTGATATGCTTAAAATGTTTGTACTTTTTATATATGTTTTGCAACGTTCAAAGGTAATAACCTCCCATAAAGGGAAGCAAAAGTTATATACCTGTTTAACCTGTTCAAGTGCACTTCAAAAATGTTTTGCAATGTCTTTAACCTGTATTGTTGTTTTTCTTTTCCCAGTCTGGGAGTACTAGGTTTAACGGGGAGGGGGGAGTGTAACACCCCAGGAATCCGGCTGTTACAGTGGTGTTGCCTTCCTTTCGGGGAGGGTGATGCCATGCCTGGAAGCGAGGAAGATCCCTTTAACAGGTGGTACACATACATGCAACATGTTCCGATTCCAGGCCAGAAGGGGGAGCTCTGAACCCGAGCTTCCCCAGATATATATATATTCTGGCTTGGAGGAGGAGTTAGTGAGTTGTCGGTAGCAGACAGTGGAGGAGTGAGTGCTGCAGCTCCTGGCCAGAGAAGCAGATCGGTTGCATTCATAGCAAGTGCCAGATGGGAGAAGCACAGGAGAACTAAGGAGCTGGAGGGTAGCTGTGACGGGGTTCCCTCCAAGCTGAGGCACAGGAACTGGACACTGGGAGTCCGGGGCTGTGTGGTACTTTATCTCCCACAGCAGAACAGGAGGGCAGAAGATTCTAGTTCGTCTGTCCGCACCCACACCTGAAGGCACAGCAACACACAGAGCCCAGAGTCATCTTAGAGACACCTGTAAAAAGGCTCACGTTGCCTGCCATGCGGGTACTGTCCTAGGGCAAGGAAAGAGGACCATGTGAGGAGCTACAGGCAGCAAGGGACTCGCCTCAAAGCGTGAGAAGGAAGGCTTTCGAAACTCACCTGAGAAAGAGATCCATAATTGCTTCCAGGCCGACCAGACCTTATCGACACCTGTTACCAGTACCCTGTACTGTGGCCATAAACCATTAGTAAACAGGTAAAGAGACTGCAACCCTGTGTCCTCTGATTATTCTGGCACCGAACCATCTTTGCCTATTACACTGGGAGCCCTGGGGACCCAGCTTCACCTGTGGGAAGCCATACCATCCTTGCTGCAGTACCATCACTCCCCAGAGGAGCCCTTTAAGCAGCGTCGGTCATCCCTGATCGAATACCACAGGTGGCGTCACGAACATTTCTTATTTTACAAACCCCTTTAAAGACCATCCCTTTTACTTGGATGCCCAGGGCCATGGACCGGGTCGCTGCCACCGTGACCACCCCTTTAATGTCGACCAGACCCAGTACCGGGTAACCCCTAGGCCCTGGCGGGCGCTCCACAAGCTCATCTTAAGAAAAGCCTTTGTTTCTGGAACTTGTGTGGGCACTGACGGGGTCATCTGGGCACGTGCATGCTTTGTAGATCTAGGGTTGTGATGGTGCCCCCTTCTTTATACACCCATGTCTGGCCATGCAGGTTTATGCTTTGTTTTGCACCCTAGATGCCTTATTAGGCTCCAATCCCTGGTGATTGCAGCGATTGTCTTCCCCGGTTGCAGGGTGCGCTCCGGCCTTTATAAATAGCATGCATTTCCTCTTTACAGTTTTGTAAACAGCGCAGCCCATATCCAGAGGCCGTCTCCATTTAAAGCAATGGCCTGTACATTGAGCGAGGGGCGGTTTATTTATAGCCCATCTCAGATTTGTTCTTTAAGGCTGCGGATGGGTTACAGCCGGCGGTAAAACAGAGAGGTGCAGAACAGCTGATCAAAGATGCATGGGCTGAGGTGGACGGGGAGAGCATCTGCTCGACCTCACAATCACTTCCTGAGACTGACAATTAAACGCAGCCTGAGAAGGGCACAACAACTGTCCGGCCGGATGGACTTACACCAGATTCCTCTACCCTGGGAGAAAGGTCACCCAGATAAGCCACCCATGTGTCATGTACTGTATATCATATATAGACCATGTAGGCCGCAGCAAAATGCGCAGAGATGTGTCCTCATTAAAAACCAATAGGCGTACAGCAATGCACTGGAAGTGGATGTATCAACCATTGCTCCAGCTAAAAATGTGTTCCTGAGTGCCCGCTTGGTCAAGGGGGTCAGAGCAGGAGCTGCAGCCAAATTGCCAGTTACATGCACCTCCAAGAAATCCAGAACAATATCCCCTTAGAGTAACAGCTACTGGTGCCCCTTTAGGTCCACTTAAGTAGAAATCAACCTTCATCCTTTTCATGTCAATAGGTTTTTTGCAACCTCCTTCACTTTCAGTCATGCTGCTATGAAAAAAGAAATCAGCACCAAAAAAGAACATCAGCTACATTGATTGAGGATCAGCTCCATTGATAGAAGATCAGCTCCATAGATCGAGAATCAGCTCCACTGAGCCAAGATCAGATCTATTGATAGAGGACCAGCTCCACTGATGGAAGACCAGATCCATTGATCGAAGACCAGCCTTATTGATCGAGGATCTGCTCCATTGATCGAGGATCAGCTCCATTGATAGAGGATCAGCTCTATTGAGCGAGGATCAGCTCTATTGATAGAGGACCAGCTCCATTGATCGAAGACCAGCTCCATTGATCGAGGATCAGCTCCATTGATAGAGGACCAGCTCCATTGATAGAGGATCAGCTCTATTGAGCGAAGATCAGCTCTATTGATAGAGGAGCAGCTCCATTGATAGAGGATCAGCTCTATTGAGCGAGGATCAGCTCCATTGAGCGAGGATCAGCTCCATTGATAGAAGACCAGCTCCATTGATAGAGGACTAGCTCCATTGATAGAGGATCAGCTCTATTGAGCGAGGATCAAGTCTATTGATAGAGGATCAGCTCCACTGATAGAGGATCAGCTCTATTGAGCGAGGATCAGCTCCATTGATAGAGGACCAGCTTCATTGATCGAGGACCAGCTCCATTGAGCGAGGATCAGCTCCATTGATAGAGGACCAGCTCCATTGATAGAGGACCAGCTCTATTGAGCGAGGATCAGGTCTATTGATAGAGGACCAGCTCCATTGATAGAGGATCAGCTCTATTGAGCGAGGATCAGCTCTATTGATAGAGGACCAGCTCCATTGATAGAGGATCAGCTCTATTGAGCGAGGATCAGCTCCATTGATCGAGGATCAGCTCCATTGATAGAAGGCCAGCTCCATTGATAGAGGATCAGCTCTATTGAGCGAGGATAAAGTCTATTGATAGAGGACCAGCTCCATTGATAGAGGATCAGCTCTATTGAGTGAGGATCAGCTCCATTGATCAAGGACCAGCTTCATTGATCGAGGACCAGCTTCATTGATCGAGGACCAGCTCCATTGATCGAGGATCGGCTCCATTGATAAAAGACCAGCTCCATTGATAGAGGATCAGCTCTATTGAGCGAGGATCAGCTCTATTGATAGAGGACCAGCTCCATTGATAGAGGATCAGCTCTATTGAGCGAGGATCAGCTCCATTGATAGAGGACCAGCTCCATTGATCGAGGACCAGCTTTATTGATCGAGGACCAGCTCCATTGATTGAGGATCAGCTCCATTGATAGAGGACCCGCTCCACTGATAGAGGATCAGCTCTATTGAGCGAGGATCAGCTCTATTGATCGAGGACTAGCTCCATTGATCGAGGATCAGCTCCAGTGAGCGAGGATCATCTCCATTGATAGAGGACTTGCTCGATTGATAGAGGACTTGCTCCATTGATCGAGGATCAGTTCCATTGATAGAGGATCAGCTCTATTGAGTGAGGATCAGTTCCATTGATAGAGTACTTGCTCTATTGATCGAGGATCAGCTCCATAGATTGAGAATCAGCTCCACTGAGCCAAGATCAGATCCCTTGATAGAGGATCAGCTCCATTGATAGAGGACAGCTCCACTGATCAATGATCAGCTCTATTGACGAAGAATCTGCTCCATTGATCGAGGATCAGCTCCATTGATCAAGGATCGGCTCCATTGATTGAGGATCAGTTACACTGATCGACGATCAACTCCATTGATAGACAACTATCGACATTGATCAAGGATTAGCTCCATTCATCGAGACTCTGCTCCATTAGATGGTAGAAATCTGCACGACAGTCTTGTATTTTTGCCATAAAAGTATAAATTGGCTTTTATGGCAACATGTGAACATGCACATAATGTGCCAGCCACAAATGCACCAGACTGTTACTGGTACACTTTAGAGCCCTAGAGGGCCTCCCATAGATATATAACCACAGGAGATTCTGCCCCCCTGTGTGTCAGTCACAAGTTCTTTAAGAGTTTTTTTTCCGGAGGTTTTGGACCAGAAAGTCTCCAAGCATGTTTTTTTGGCCCAATTCCATCAGTAAAATCACTAAAAAATGCACCATAGAATTTAAATAATACACAGCACTGTCAAAATGACACTGCTGTGCGCATGTTCAGTATTTTGTTGTTTTTTTTTAAAGAAATCTCAGTGTGAACCTACTGTAAAGATACATACTGACTTTTTTTTAATAATTATTCAAAAATGACTAGATTTCTCATTTTTGGCGAAGCTTTTCTTTTACTTGAGCTGTTTTGAAGCATTTTGAAAAATGTTGTAAAAGCTTTTTTCTGATGTGTTTTTTTGCAGCCTTTTGATTGGACAGTGTATATTTTCGAGCAGATTCCACCAGGATCCATAACACAGAAGTGACCGCCACTTTTTTTTCCATTTAGCATGGAAAGAGTTTTCCAAAACTTTTTAAAGTGTTTTTTGAGGAGAATTTTTGCAGTGGAGCCAAAAAAATCGCTATGATGCTGGCCCAAGGTCCCTTGAAGACCGCCAGTAAGACATGTCCTTAGAGTACCAAACACAGTTGCTCATCAAAGTGCCCCAAAATTCCACCCACAAAGCTTCACTAGGAGATGACCCACAATTGATCCCAAGAGTGCCAGCCACAAGTATTTTTGAAGCTTTCTTGTTGATAATTGGAGCATATTTTCCATGTAGGCTGCTGATTGGTGTCCCTTATCCTAAGAGCAGTGTTGAGTCTTCACATGACCATCTTTATACCGAGGCTTCGAAATTTGCAAAAATGTGGAACAGGGCTAATGGTTAAGATAAAAATAAAAGGGGCAAAGTAGTATTTGTGCAATCGTAGGAGTATGAGAATGATAAAGGACGCAAGGAGGGGACCGTACTTTGATTACAGCTCTGAGGGACCTCTCATTTCTCCTCTTGGCTGCCCCCAGTGAGTAGGAGACAGATGGACGTAGCCTTTCTCCAAGAGAATGCATAGGACCATAAGTACATTCCTGCCCCGTATTCTACAATAATCCAGGTCGGGATATCTCATTTCTTCGTTTGATGGAAATATTAACAACTGTTACAATAACTGAGATTCCTACTTAGAAGTCGTCAAGACAAAATAAAAGTTTCGGCCCAGGCCAAGGTTCAAAGGACCGGGAAGGTGATCGCCCAAGAAGAGCTGGAGGAATTCACAGGATTCCATTCTTGTGATACTTGGGATTCTAGTGAAATCTCTCTGACACTTTCCCACCATAGACCACAATGAAATACCTAGCTGAATGTTCAAACAGTTTCTGATGGATGGAAATACATTGTATATGATGGAAACAAATGGAGACTGATAATAACATGTTCCATAATATAATAAATGTAAAAAAATAAAATCCACTAAATGTTCTTTGGAAAAAATCCTTAGTCACCGCAGTGCTAAAGCATAGGTAGCAATATTTGAAAAGGGAAGGAGTTGATGTTGCTGCATCTCTGGCTGTGAGGCAAGAGCAGGCTTCAGATGGGAGTATTCATCAGCCGCCGCCTGCGCTATAAATAAACAAAACATTTAAAAAAATGAAGTGATATTTCCCTGTATTTTTGATAACCAGCCAGGCAAAAAACTGACAGCTGTCGGCTGCAATCCTCAACTGTCAGCTTCAGCAAGTCTGTTTATTAAGAATAGAGGGGTTCCCAAGCCATTATTTAAAATTATTAATTATTTTTGACAAAAGCCAAGCTAAAGCAGACAGCTGGGACTGGTAAGGGGCATGTATATTGGCCTCCCCTTCCAAAACATAGCTGCCCATAGTTGCCCATTAAAGGCGCATCTATTAGATGCTCCAATTCTGGCATCTTCCCGCTTGCCCTCTGACGGTGGCAAGTGGAGTTTATATTTGTGGGGTTGATGTCACCTTTGCACTGTGCAGTGACATCAAGCCCACGGCTAAGTAATGGAGAGGCGTCTATAAGACACCTATCCATTACTAATCCTATAGTTATATTGTAAATAAACACACGCCCATAATAAAGTCCTTTAATTGAAAGAATGACAGACTCCTTTAATGAATCTAAATTAAACCATACTCATGTCATCGCCCAGGCCACAGTAGCCAATGTCTGCTGTAACAAAATTAACATAGTAAACAACAATATTCCTCAATCCTCACCAGTCTGAAGAGAAAATATTAATCCATTTGTCCCGTGATGAGTCTAGGTCTGCCACATCTAGATGGCACGGTGCATTGTTGCATGATGGGACTATACAGCCTGCCATCCAGCACACCCACACAGTTGCACTCTGCGGCAGAGCAGGAAGACTCGATCTTCTTGCACTGCCATCCATCTGCTATGGGGCCCTTCAGCAGGAGAGGGGTTTGGTGCCAGCATTGGGCCCCCCACGGTCAGTGTAAGTTCAACTATTTTAGCTGGATACCAATACAAATGAAAGCAATGATGAGACAGGGAGCAACACGCTCCCTCTCCCATCATTCCGCCTCTGTGTCTGACGTCACTGGCTAGGAAACGGACAGTGGGCACAATGATGTCAGTACATAGCGCCCCTGTGCTGAGATGAGCGGGTGCTCAGGGGAGAGGGAGAATGAGGAGGAGAGGTAAGTATTGTATTTTTATTTTTTATGGGGAGTGCATTATACTGTATGGAAGCCTATGGGAATGCATTATACTGTAAGGAGGCCTATGGGGGGTGCATTATACTGTATGGAGGCCTATGGGGTGTACATTACACTGTATGGAGGCCTATGGGGAGTGCATTATATTATATATAGGTCTATAGGGAGTGAGTTATACCATATACATAGTGGCCTATGGAGAGTACATTATACTATATATAGTCCTATGGGGGTTCCATTATACTGTATGGAGGCCTATGGTGAGTGCACTATACTGTATGGAGGCCTATGGGGAGTGCATTATACTGTATGGTGGCCTTTGGGGAGTGCATTATACTATATAGAGACCTTTGGGGAGTGCATTATACTATATGCATTATACTATCAAACTCAACTTTTCCAAAACTGAACTTCTTCTGCTCCCACCGTCTACTTATCTCCCTAAATCTGACATCCCCCTCTCCGTGTGTGGGCAGCACAATAACACCCAGGCGGCAGGTGCGCTCTCTGGGTGTTATGAACATCTCTAGAATCCACTCTGTTCTCACCATGGACACAACAAAACCCCTCACTGTTGCCCTGATCCACTCCCACCTTGATTAAGTGGCCTTCCCCTCACTTGACTTTCCCCTCTCCAGCCTTTAATGGAGCAGCCAGGTTTGTCTATCTGGTTAATTGCTACTCGGACGCCTCTGATCTGTGCCAGTCATTGCACTGGCTGCCCACACATTATAGGATCCAATTTAAATTGCTTATTGTCACCCACAAAGCTCTGCACTGTGCGGCACCCCTACATCTCCTCCTCATCCCTGTGTACCACCTACCCATCCTCTCCACAGTGCGGCAACGCCCCTACAGCTCCTCCCTCATTTATGTTTATTGGCCTATCCGTTCTCTACACTCTGCAAACAACTTTCGACTAACATTCGCCCATAATCCGTACCTCCCATTCCCGGCTCCAAGACGTCTCCCGAGTTGCACCAATTCTTTGGAATGCTCTAGCCCAAGACATTAGGACTAACCTAAAAGCACATCTGTTTAGGGTGGCCTATCTCTTTCACTAATCAAAGTCCTTTTACATATAGCCCATTCACTATTTCTCTGAACATAATTCTCCATCAAACTCCACCGCACCCAAAAGCACTACAAATATTGGTTGATGACTAACTCATGCAGCCTTTATCTATCCCCCATTTCCTCAAAATAGCTGGATGATCATTGTAAAGACGCACCTGTACTTTGTGTCACCCCCACCTCATTGTAGATTGTAAGCTCTGAAGAGCACGGTCATCATTATCTTTGCTTTAATTGTTGTATTATCTTTAACTATGTTACGAATGATTGTTACATATGAACCTCTGAACTGTAAAGCAATGTGGAATATGTTTGCGCTATATAAATAAATATTATTTCTATTATTATAATACATAGGCCTATGGGGAGTGCATTATACTATATAGAGAACTATGGGGAGTGCATTATACTGCATGGAGGACTATGGGATTCCTTATACTATATGGAGGACTATGAGGAGTGCATTATACTGTATGGAGGCTTATGGGGAGTGCATTATACTATATGGAGGGAGCCATATGGGGAGGACAATATACAATATGGAGGCCTATGGGGAGTGCATTATACTAAAAGGAGGACTCTGGGATGCATTATAATTATGGAATGCTATGAGGAGTGCAGTATACACTATGGAGGACTATGAGGTGCTTTATACTATATGGAGGCTATTTAGGGGGGCCGTCATACAGTGATGTGACCTTCATGCAGTGTTTGAGCTAATGTGCAGTCTTTGTACAATGTGGAGTCCATCATTCAGTGTTGGAGCTATCAAACAGTTTGGGGAATACAAAGGTGTCAGTTCATTGTGTGAGGGCATTATACTGTGTATATGTGAGCATCATACTGCATATATACAGTATATATATATATATATATATATATATATATATATATACTGTTTATAGGGGATCTGTACAGTGGGGAGACTCAAAATATTATTAAATGTTAAGCGGGCACTTATTGTTATAAAAGCACTCTGGTTATTGTGTCTGACAGGGCTAAATGTGGGCACCATTTTCTAGGACACTTGCACAAGGCATTAATATATTCTAGATGTTATTTTACCTTTTGAGGCACCCAGAACCACACAGCAGGTGCAGTAATAAGGACACATACGGCAGCAGCGGCTCAGTATTGGGGTATCAGGTGCAGTAATAGGGACACATATGGCAGCAGCGGCTCAGTATTGGGGTATCAGGGGCAGTAATAGGGACACATACGGCAGCAGCGGCTCAGTATTGGGATATCAGGGGCAGTAATAAGGACACATACGGCAGCAGCGGCTCAGTATTGGGGTATCAGGTGCAGTAACAGGGACACATACGGCAGCAGAGGCTCAGTGTTGGGGTATTAGGGGCAGTAATAGGGACACATATGGCAGCAGTGGCTCAGTATTGGGGTATCAGGGGCAGTAATAGGGACACATACGGCAGCAGCGGCTCAGTATTGGGTATCAGGGGCAGTAATATGGACACATACGGCAGCAGCGGCTCAGTATTGGGGTATCAGGTGCAGTAATAGGGACACATACGGCAGCAGCGGCTCAGTATTGGGGTATCAGGGGCAGTAATAGGGACACATATGGCAGCAGCGGCTCAGTATTGGGGTATCAGGTGCAGTAGTAGGGACACATACGGCAGCAGCGGCTCAGTGTTGGGGTATTAGGGGCAGTAGTAGGGACACATACGGCAGCTGCGGCTCAGTATTTGGGATATCAGCAGGATGAGGAGTTTGTGCAGGTTCGGGATAGATGAGAACGGTGCTGGAAATGTGAGAAGTCAGATGTGTCTGTGTTGTAATCTCTGCAGACGAGTCCTGGCTGAAGAAGTTGTCATGTCGGATTGGGCCTGATGGAAAAGACGGAAAGTGACCGACTCCATCAGAGAAAACATCACCTGTAAGTCACCATCTATAACTGTGCTGTAATCTCTTCTATGTTCTGCAGGACTGGTATCTACCACTATATGGTCACCACATGGTGGTAATTTCAGTGTTGGTCTTTGTATAGAGATTTTTATTAGTAACAGTGCAAGTGCAGCGCCCCAGAGTTCTGGTCGTTGCAGTACTGTTGCTCTGCCACTCCTCACACTTGGGTAAAACTGGGGGTTGGACAGGAAGTCAGGGAGGAAGGAGCTGGGAAGCGCTCGAGAGAGGACCTGTCAGGGGTGGGATCCTGGCAGAGCCCTAGTGAACAAGAAAGAACGCTACGGAGCCGTGCCTGTGCTTACAGCGGCAGTCTCCTAAGAAAGGACGAGAAGCGAGGGGTATTGTGAAGGAGTGAGGAACGGGAATACAGCAGAGAGGTGATAGGACCAGAAGGAGTCATGCTGTAAGATCGAGGCAACATCCTTCTGAGGCGCAAAGTCGGTGGCCGGAACGCCGAGAAAGTAAGAGACTCTAAGCATTACTTCAAACCACGGCAGGGCAGTCCACTATAGGTTGGCTGTCCCACTTAAACACCTAAGCAGACAACGGAGGCAGCTGTGGGAGAGGGGCGACTCTAGGGTGCCGGAAGAACTCCAGGCCTACCCCGTCATACGGGTGCGTCCTAGCCATATCATCTGGGGGACGGAGAGAACGGACATCAGAAACAGACACAACAGTTGTGAGGACTATCCCGTGATGCTCAGCAGGGAAGTACTACAACACACAGGCGCTAGAAGGTAGACACTGATTCCCACCTGCTAAGGGAACTCCTGATGTGCCTTTGGACCGGCCGGTCTCAGCCAGCCCTGTTAACAGTGCTCTGGATTGAGTATCTTGAAGCCTTCAGTAAAGAGGTAAAGAGACTGCAACCCTGTGTCCTCGTTATTCATCGCGACCTGCACCACACATTTTCACTCTCAACTTTTACTGGACGCCCCTTAGCAGGGTCACGGACCGGGTCTAGCCACCGTGACAACCCCAGAACCGAGACAGAGAGGCCCGGTACCGGGTACCCCTCGGCCCTGCAACAGTGGGGGCGCTCCAACTTGGCATCACGAACAGGATCTACTTAAGCCTGAAGAATCAGGTCATGTGTGCCTTATAACTGTGATTTATTGTGCTTGGACTGTGACTTATTGCAAAGACTGTGTATTGCCACTTGCCGCCATGAGTTCCCGCCACAATTCGCCATCACCGCGCACGGAGGGAGGAGCCTCAGCTTCATGGGCGGAACCGGTCAAAAGAAGCGCGGAACGAGAAAGCGCGGTAAAGTGCCAACCCCGGAAGAGGAACCCCGACCTCCAGCAGGTTAGTAGGAGGAAGGGACGGCCATGTCTGAGTCGGGAGGAGCGGAGGCGGCGGTCGCAGCCGTGGACACAGAGGCAGCTCCGGTCTCCGCAGCGGACGTAGCCACGGCCCTAATACCACCACCGGTTGCCGCAGAGCCCGCTGCCCCCATCAGCCAGTCGGAGACTGCCGCCACCACAACGGCCATAATGCCCTTCTCTATGCCGTATCTGCCCGGAGCGGCCTGGCTCCCGTGATACTCCGGGGAGTCGCATACATTAACTGACTTTAAAGAAGGGATCTGCAGCCTGCTCGAGTTCTTCACCTTGACAGAGCCTCACAAGGTTCATATGATAACCAACCAACTCTTTGGGGCGGCTTTGAGAGAAGTGAAGTCCTGGCCCGCCGCGGATAAGGGAACTGCACAGCAGGTTTTTGCAAAGCTTAAAGCTACTTTTGATACCCGTACTGCTACAGAAATTAAATTGACTTTCTATGAATGCAAACAGAGACCGCAGGACAGCTTACGGGGCTATGCCCTTAATCTCCAGGAGGCGCTGCGGGCCATTAAGCAGAGTGACCCCGGCAGCATGCAAGATGAGGATAAACTCCTGAAAGAGCGGTTCATTGAGGGGCTCCTGTGCAGTCACCAACGGGGCCAATTGCACTTCCTGGCCATGCAAAATCCAGACCTGACTTTTGCGCAATTCAAGGATAAAGCCATCCAGGAGCTGCAGGAGCGACAGCCCAGCCGTGCGGTACCCCCCAGGCGTCAAGCCCTCACGTACCATCAGGAGGTGGCGCCAGATGCCCCAGTCGCCGCCGAGGCCGATGCCCAGAGCTTAGAGGACGACTCCCCCGCAGGACTCCGCCTCCAGATGCAGGAGCTGACCAAGAGCGTTGCTGCCCTAGCCCGGACTGTGCAGTCCCTACAGGAGGCCCCCAAGGAGAAGATCCAGCTGGCCTCCAGACCAGAGGATGTCCCATGTATGCGCAATCTCAGCAGATCCCACCTGAAGATGCCATGCCAACCGTTGAACCGGCAAGTCCTCCCTCTGCTATCGGCGAATCTGCCGTACCCACTGTTGGTAGCAGCAGCCCTGAGAGCTCCAGCATGCCAGTGCTACCCAGACTCACTAGAAGCGTAGCTAGAAGACAATGCACTACACCAGCGGTAGCAAGCATAGCGGGCCCTGTTAGGCCAATAGCAACCCCTGCACTGCGGAGATCGACACGCAGCACCAAGAATCAAACTCCACTCCGCTACAAAACTTGGAGGTATTAATGAGGGCTGCCATTTAGTTGAAAATGTTTGTGTGCATATCTTTTGTTACAGGTTTAAAAATGGACAACGGAGTAATGGACAGTGAATTGCTCCAAAAACTTCCAAAAGGGGACCCCTTTGTTTACCCGGGGTCCCCGTTGTTTCAACCAATGGACTGGGAGTCATAAACTGTGCATGACCCAAGATTTGCATAACGTTCAAGTGTCCTCACCTCCCATAAAGGGAAGCATTGTTATATAGTTACTGGTTCATAGCATTTACTTGTTTATAGTGTTTCAAAGTTTTGTGTGTTTCCTGCTGACATGTAATGTTGTTTTTTCTTTTCCCAGTCCGGGAGTACTGGATTTAAACACCTAAGTAGACAACGGAGGCAGCTGTGGGAGAGGGGCGAATCTAGGGTCCCGGAAGAACTCCAGGCCTACCCCGTCATACGGGTGCGTCCTAGCCACATCATCTGGGGGACGGAGAGAACGAACATCAGAAACAGACACAACAGTTGTGTGGACTATCCCGTGGTGCTCAGCAGGGAAGTACTACAACACACAGGCGCTAGAAGGTAGACACTGATTCCCACCTGCTAAGGGAACTCTGGAGGTGCCTTTGGACCGGCCGGTCTCAGCCAGCCCTGTTAACAGTGCTCTGGATTGAGTATCTCGAAGCCTTCAGTAAAGAGGTAAAGAGACTGCAACCCTGTGTCCTCGTTATTCATCGCGACCTGCACCACACATTTTCACTCTCAACTTTTACTGGGCGCCCCTTAGTAGGGTCACGGACCGGGTCTAGCCACCGTGACAACCCCAGAACCGAGACAGAGAGGCCCGGTACCGGGTACCCCTTGGCCCTGCAACAGTGGGGGCGCTCCACAATCATCTGTTCAGGTTCTCCTACATCAACTATTGGGGCGTTCACCACCATAGTTGTAATCAGGGTTACCTGGTTAGGGGCCATTCAGACGTCTCCTGAACCAAAACCCTAGCTACGTCTCTTGAGAAATAGCAATACTATTAACCTTTAATGAGACAGGAGATGAAATGTAGACTACTTTACACCATAATAGACAGTGCCATTATGCTGGAGTCACTTGTAGCTGTGTCGTCATGAAACAAAGCTAAATAGCAGCCATCGGTGTAGATAGGCTCGGCATCCCAGCATCTGGTATCACTGCACCCCACGTTTAAGTGTCATTGCACCTCAACACCAGGTATCACTGCACCCCAGCACTGGGTATCACTTAATGGTTACATGTGTTATATTTCACACAGTAAATAGATTTGTTTAATTGTCACATTTATTGCAGATCCCAGCTGCTTTTAACAGGTTGAAGGGTGATTTAGTTACAAGACTGAGGCCACTTAATGGGATGTCCTGTCATAGACGTCCCCCATGCTGCCTGCTGAGCCTCTCCAGCCACCCACATGTTCAGTCGTCAGGACTAGATGTGTGGGCCATGATATGGAAGTAACTGAAAATCCATATATACAGTCCCTTGCAAAAGTATTCGGCCCCCTGGAACTTTTCAACCTTTTCCCACATATCATGCTTCAAACATAAAGATACCAAATGATAACATGGCTTTTCGTCTTACCTTTGAGATATGTAAGTGTACTTCTCCCTTTCCTCCGATTTTTCCTGCTGTCCCCATCATACCGTATCAGTTTTTAATTGTGTGTCTTTGTCTCATATTTTAGTGTGTAATAATTTTTTCTCGACGGCGTCCATGTGATGTCTGCCAGTTGTGGACACTAATCTGAGGTTGAAGTGGAACTGAAGATCTACAAGCTTCAACATTTGAGCATCACATAGAATTTAGAGTGGACACCATAACTGTGAACAATGGCTTCTGTAGATATAATCAATTGAAGATTTGGTATATGTGTTTTATGGCTAGTTGTTCTATACCATCTACTGGAGAACGTGCTCTCTTTTGGATGTCCTCAATGGTGGGCTCGTTCATGTACGCCGCTGGGTTATTTTATTCTTGTTATTCTTGTTATTACCATTTAGGCCTCTTTCACACTTCAGTTGTTTGGCGTCAGTCTAAAACCGTCATTTTCCTCAAAAAACGGATCCGTTTTTTTTTTTGACGGATCCGTTTTTTTCCCCATAGACTTGCATTAGCGACGGATTGTGACGGATGGTCGTCCGTTCCATCCGTCATGCGACGGATCCGTCAAAATTTAGCGGACGTCATCTAGACATTGACGTTCATCTAGACGTTTTTTGTCTCCATTGAAATGGCGGATCGCGACGGATCCGTCGCGTCCGTCATTTCATAGAATGGCCACCTATGGGCGACGGATCCGTCGCGATCCGTTTTTTGGCGGATCCGTCGCCCCAATCCGTTTTTTCAAGTTTTTTCAATTGCGCATGCTCCAAAAAGTATATACAACCCCCAAGTAACGGATCCGTCAAAAAAACGGATCCGTTACATCCGTTTTTTCAACAATTGTGACGGATCCGTCGATCCGTCACTTTGTCGGAAGTGACTGACGCCAAACGACTGAAGTGTGAAAGAGGCCTTACTGTTTTAATATTTTTCTGTTTTGCACACGAGTATTTTTCCCTGTCCAGTTTCCCCTTGATTTTTAGAACTTATATGTGGGTGGGTCTTAGTACCGACATCCACTATGGGATCTTGGAGACTGTACTTCAGGGAACCTATCACTCTTATCATTATTTGCGCACGCGCACTTTTTAGGGTTATATTATATAATCCAAATATCACTTAAATATTGGTATCTTATTATTTATTACTTTGGTACATATATATATTTTTTAGCACTGTCACTCTTTTAGTATACCGCATAATCTGGCCTGTATTACCTCTCGTTCTCTTCCTGTACCGCGGTCCCGTGTCATGTGTTGGGGGCGTGGTGCCTGCCCGCTCACATGACCGGCGTCGACGTTATGGGAATGAGGCTTGGGATGCACAGAGCTGGACCTGTGGTTCACGCATGCGCATTTTTTACTTTTCTCACTCGGTCACATGATCGGATGTGACCGCTATTTATATGGGACTGAGATCTCAATTAAGCCACGCCCCCTGAGGAAGCGGCAACGTTCAAACGCGAAACGCGCATTGGGGTATGTGACTGGGCGCCGGACGGGACCTCTACATCATCCCACATGGGTAATTAACTGTCTTTACTTAGTTTGTGTGTGCTGTAGCTCCCGGCTATTTTTGTAGCACGTTTGCACTCTACATTATTACCATACATCTTTGCTGGGCTGCCGTTTTTTGGTAGTTTGACTTCAGTGCACACTATTGTGACAGTATATGTATTATATATCTATATACCTCAGGATTTTCATGTCTCGTACTGGTGTTCCTAGTTCACTATTGTATCCACGGATGTAGTCACTATGTCACTTTATTGTAATTGGTAATACTTTATTTTGATATTGATTGTATCTTTAATAAATTTTGTACGGTTTGATCTAACTACTCTTGGCAACTTTTTCGACTCATGGTTCTCCAATTAGTATTATATCTATGGTTGAGTCGCCATCTTTTGGTAATACAATACACGGCTGATGTTCCTTTATATAAAGATACCAAATGTAAATTTTTGGTGAAGAGTCAACAACAAGTGGAACACAATTGTGAAGTTGAACGGAATTTATTGGTTATTTTAAATTTTTGTGGAAATTCAAAAACTGAAAATTGGGGCGTGCAATATTGTTCGGCCCCTTTACTTTCAGTGCAGCAAACTCCCTCCAGAAGTTCATTGTGGATCTCTGAATGATCCAATGTTGTCCTAAATGCCTAATGATGATAAATATAATCCACCTGTGTGTAATCAAGTCTCCGTATAAATGCACCTGCTCTGTGATAGTCTCAGGGTTCTGATTGAAGCACAGAGATTATCATGAAGACCAAGGAACACAACAGGCAGGTCCGTGATACTGTTGTGGAGAAGTTTAAAGCCAGATTTGGATACAAAATGATTTCCAAAACTTTAAACATCCCAAGGAGCACTGTGCAAGTGATCATATTGAAATGGAAAGCGTATCATACCACTGCGAATCTACCAAGACCCGGCCGTCCCTCTAAACTTTCATCTCAAACAAGGAGAAGACTGATCAGAGATGCAGCCAAGAGGCCCATGATCACTCTGGATGAACTGCAGAGATCTACAGCTGAGGTGGGACAGTCTGTCCATAGGACAACAATCAGTCATACACTGCACAAATCTGGCCTTTATGGAAGAGTGGAAAGAAGAAAGCCATTTCTCAAAGATACCCATAAAAAGCATCCTTTAAAGTTTGCAACAAGCCACCTGGGAGACGCACCAAACATGTGGAAGAAGGTGCTCTGGTCAGATGAAACCAAAATCGAACTTTTTCGCAAAAATGCCAAACGATATGTTTGGCGTAAAGGCAACACAGCTCATCATCCTGAACACACCATCCCCACTGTCAAACATGGTGGTGGCAGCAGCATGGTCTGGGAATGCTTTTTCTTCAGCAGGGACAGGGAAGATGGTTAAAATTGATGGGAAGATAGATGGAGCCAAATACAGGACCATTCTTGAAGAAAACCTGTTGGAGTCTGCAAAAGACCTGAGACTGGGACGGAGATTTGTCTTCCAACAAGACAATGATCCCAAACATAAAGCAAAATCTACAATGGAATGGTTCACAAATAAACGTATCCAGGTGTTAGAATGGCCAAGTCAAAGTCCAGTCCTCAATCCAATCGAGAATCTGTGGAAAGAGCTGAAAACTGCTGTTCACAAACGATCTCCAACAAACCTCACTGAGCTCGAGCTGTTTGCCAAGGAAGAATGGGCGAGAATTTCAGTCTCTCGATGTACAAAACTGATAGAAACATACCCCAAGTGACTTGCAGCTGTAATCGCAGCAAAAGGTGCAACAAAGTATTAAGTTAAAGGGGCTGAATAATATTGCACGCCCCTCTTTTCAGTTTTTGAATTTCCACAAAAATTTAAAATAACCAATAAACTTCGTTCAACTTCACAATTGTGTTCCACTTGTTGTTGATTCTTCACCAAAAATTTAAATTTGGTAACTTTATGTTTGAAGGATGATATGCGGGAAAAGGTTGAAAAGTTCCAGGGGGGACAAATACTTTGGCAAGGCACTGTGTATATATACAGTATATATATATATATATATATATATATATATACATATATATATATATATATATATATATATATATATATATACTGCTCAAAAAAATAAAGGGCACACTAAAATACCACATCCTAGATATCTCTGAATTAAATATTCCAGCTGGAGGTCATTTTGCAGGGCTCTGGCAGTGCTCCTCCTGTTCCTCCTTGCACAAAGGCGGAGGTAGCGGTCCTGCTGCTGGGTTGTTGCCCTCCTTCGGCCCCCTCCACATCTCCTGGTGTACTGGACTGTCTCCTGGTAGCGCCTCCAGCCTCTGGACACTATGGTGACAAACACAGCAAACCTTCTTGCCACAGCTCGCATTGATGTGCCATCCTGGATGAGCTGCACTATCTGAGCCACTTGTGTGGGTTGTAGAGTCCATCTCATGCTACCTCGAGGGTGAAAGCACAACCAACATTCAAAAATGACCAAAACATCAGCCAGAAAGCATTGGTGCTGAGATGTGGTCTGTGGTCCCCACCTGCAGAACCACTCCTTTATTGAGGGTGTCTTGACAATTGCCAATAATTTCCATCTGTTGTCTATTCCATTTGCACAACAGCATGTGAAATTGATTGTCAATCAGTGTTACTTCCTAAGTGGACAGTTTGATTTCACAGAAGTTTGATTTACTTATAGTTATATGCTGTTGTTTAAGAGTTCCCTTCACTTTTATAGATATATATACAGTATATATATACATAGATATATATACATATATTCACACTTTTTTGTTAAGTATATAATTCCACACGTGTTAATTCATAGTTTTGATGCCCTCAGTGTGAATGTACAATTAATACAAAAATACACCTGAGTCGCTCCCTCATTCCTTACTTCTCCTCGCGATCATCTCATCATTTAGGTTTGAGATGTCACCTTCTGCAGCCATCAAGTTGGCATTGAAAAAAGATACTATTTATTTTCAAAAGTTAACTTTTTTTTACATTTTATTTTATCTCATTAATAAATTAAAAAACACACATTTATATTAATATATGTATACTACTGTGTATATACATACATATATACACTGTAGCTATTTATTATAGTTTTTTTAATAAAAAATTTCAATGTTTGGTGTCTACCTAGTTAGTGATTATCTTATCACATAATGCAATATGCGTGACCGTACCTGTTTAGTACAGATCAATGGTAGGAAATATCAGAGGTGCAAGAACTTACTGCTCTCTATTCTACCTATAGATAGGACTCAAAAGAGATAATTTTCAAAAACAGCCTTAAAAGTCCAACTCTTTGAAAATCAGTTTTGTCATAAAGTGTAATATCATCAGATACTAGTCCCCACATCTACGTGATGTGATAGAACCACCCATTGTTATGCTATCTTGCAACCAACCTTCCACCCACCTTAACAAAGGAACAGGTGGATTGTTTGATTCAGCTAATTAATTTCATCTAATTACTCACCCTCTGTTCTCTAATTCACACTATAGCATAAAGTCCGAAACCTTTTATTAATAATCACACGGAAGTCTGAGATAATTCACTTCTAAAACCTTGTTATATGGAATCAGAAAAATGTTGTTTTTGCTGATTATATTGCATTGATAAATTAATTTTCAAAGTCAGATAATCAGAAAACCTCACACAATAAATATATCCATAATTAAAATTAAATGAAGTTCCATCACTTAGACTTTGACAATATGGTACCGCAATGGGGACTGTAGCAACCCCATTCACTCTCCAAAGCAAAATAAAATATATAAGAGACAATTACAAGTCTAGCACCTCAACTGTTTAACCGCACCATGTCCATGATGTTTCTCTCTTGCCCCCTGCCAGTAACATGATGGGGCTGCATTTCATTGTCACATGGCTATTCTTTGGACTGGGGGTTTCATATGTCTCTTTTCATACATTTGCCAGTTAAAGGAGTAGAAAGCAATGAAAAATCCTTGAAAGGAGCACTGACTGCAAGCATTATTTGTGTCACTAGTCCTGGGCACTTAAGCAGAGTGGACATAGAGGCAAGGTGCAGTCTTTGGTAACTGTAAGGTGCAGTTTGGGGTTATCTGGACTAGAGCTCTTGTAGCCATTTTGCCGCTGCTCATAAGTTGGTTAGGTTACCAACACTGCCCTGTACAAGGTCATAAAAGAGCCATCTTTGATTAGTAAATACCTGTGGTATGTCCATATGAACTTTGGATGTTTCAGTGCTTATATGTAACACAATATAGTCCATCTACACAATATGTAAGGAGTTCTGACTTTATACACATTTTTTAAACAGGAGGAGACTACAGCTAGATGTTATTGGCGTTGGAATATTTCCCCAAAAGTGTTACTATTCCTTTTGTGCTTCTGTGCACCTGTTTTACTTCTAGAAGAACCTCTGACCTCTCTGCGGAATCCCAAGAGATTGTATTCTAAGCGATGTGCTCTGTCTTTACTACACCCCCCTCCACTTTTTCCTGACTCACCAGCAGCTGTCTAAACCTCTAGAGGAACAACTGGGAGCAGCATGAAGATATCCTGCAAAAATGTCACCTCATATGTCACAAGAAAACGTGAAACGTTGTAGTGTGATCATGATCGTGTCAACTGTGTGTAAAGGAAGTAAATCCAGAGAAAACCAGTTATCTCCCTATAATAAATAAAATTACTGATCAAATAGAAATACAATATATGTTCCGTTTTTTTCTCTCTTTATTGTGAATATTCTATTCAGATATTTCTTAATTATATCTGTTTCCTTGGAAAGCTGGGAGACAAACAACTCCGCGAACTCTGCACCTGTCCCAGAATGTGGCTAGATATGTTCCAAGGGAGCTGTTTGGGGCTAACAGTATTTTAGGGCCATGTCTGAATCTGCTAAGCAATACATTTTGTTTGGATGCAGTTCTGGTGGCCCAGTTATGGGGATACTATTACTGGCTCTATCATTGGAAAGTTGTGCTTGGCTCTCTAGTTATGTTATGGGAATAATGTGGTTATGGTAATGTCATGCCTTGCTGTGTTATGACGACTTTATACCTGGTTTTGCTATGGGGACTTTATGGATGCATCTGTTTTGGGGACACAGTGGATGGCTATGCTATAGGGACAATATGGCTGGCTCTGTTATGGGATCACTGAGGTTAGCTCTGTTATGGAATCACTGAGGCTGGCTATGTTCTGCTATGGGATCACTGGGGTTTGCTCTATTATGGGATTACTCTGGCTGTGTTATGGGATCACTGAGGCTGGCTCTGTTATGGTATTACTGAGGCTGGCTCTGTTATGGTATCCCTGAGGCTGGCTCTGATCAGTTATGGGATCACTGAGACTGGCTCTGTTATGGGATCTATCAGGACTTGCCAGGTGAATACTCACCAGGAACCTGAGCAGTCCGAGCTGCGGGAGATCAGAGTCACAGAGGCCTCAGGACGGATGGCAGATCCCAAGCTGTTTAGGAACTCAGGGCAGCGACAGCGGTGCCGCAGTGCAGGCAGAGCAGCTGGGAGAGTGAGAAGAATGCAGGGACAGGACCTGCGATCACGTGACCACAGGTTACAAAGAAAGGGGGCAAGGCCTAGCGCAAAGCTGCCGGAGGAGACAGCAGAGCGCACAGCAGATCCCCAAAATTCGGAGGGGAATGGTAACCACGGGACACCAGGAAGGGAGGGGCACAGGGAAAGAGTAGTTGGAGCGCCCCCATAGGGCCGTGGGGTACTCGGCACCGGGTTCTTCGCTTCAGTGGGGATGTCACGGTGGCTGACCCAGTCCGTGGCCCTCAGGGGTGTCCAGTAAAAGAGTTGATACACTCACTGGCCACTTTATTAGGTACACCTGTCCAACTTCTTGCTAACACTTAATTTCTAATCAGCCAATCACATGGCGGCAACTCAGTGCATTTAGGCATGTAGACATGGTCAAGACAATCTCCTGCAGTTCAAACCAAGCATCAGTATGGGTAAGAAAGGTGATTTGAGTGCCTTTGAACGTGGCATGGTTGTTGGTGCCAGAAGGGCTGGTCTGAGTATTTCAGAAACTGCTGATCTACTGGGATTTTCACGCACAACCATCTCTAGGGTTTACAGAGAATGGTCCGAAAAAGAAAAAAAATCCAGTGAGCGGCAGTTCTGTGGGCGGAAATGCCTTGTTGATGCCAGAGGTCAGAGGAGAATGGGCAGACTGGTTTGAGCTGATAGAAAGGCAACAGTGACTCAAATCGCCACCCGTTACAACCAAGGTAGGCCTAAGAGCATCTCTGAACGCACAGTGCGTCGAACTTTGAGGCAGATGGGCTACAGCAGCAGAAGACCACACCGGGTACCACTCCTTTCAGCTAAGAACAGGAAACTGAGGCTACAATTTGCACAAGCTCATCGAAATTGGACAGTAGAAGATTGGAAAAACGTTGCTTGGTCTGATGAGTCTCGATTTCTGCTGCGACATTTGGATGGTAGGGTCAGAATTTGGCGTAAACAACATGAAAGCATGGATCCATCCTGCCTTGTATGGAGCATCTTTGGGATGTGCAGCCGACAAATCTGCGGCAACTGTGTGATGCCATCATGTCAATATGGACCAAAATCTCTGAGGAATGCTTCCAGCACCTTGTTGAATCTATGCCACGAAGAATTGAGGCAGTTCTGAAGGCAAAAGGGGTCCAACCCGTTACTAGCATGGTGTACCTAATAAAGTGGCCGGTGAGTGTATATGGGAAAGGTCTTTAAAGGGGTAGTTCGTGACGCCACCTGTGGTATTCAGTCAGGGTGACCGACGCTGCTTAGGGGTCCACTGGGGTGATGTTATGGCAGCTAGATGGTATACCTTCCCACAGGTGAAGTGTATCCCCAGGGCTTCCCAGAGTGTAGATGGTGATGGTGAAGGTAGTAAGGCGCAGTGAATAACGAGGACACAAGGTTGCAGTCTCTTTACCTTTTACTGAAGGCTTCAGTGTCCACAGTTCTGGGCAAAGGATCACAGGGTAGGCAGAGTCCGGACGGTCTGAAGGCAGATCCAGAGTCTCCTTATTCAGGTGGAATGCAATAGCCTTCCTATGCGCACAGTAATACAGTAGGTCCTCACTTGCATAAGCTCTAATGAAGTCCTCACTGTTATTACTCTTCTCTCTCTGTTCCCCGTGGTCGGATAGAACAAAACCCGTATGACTGATGACCTGAGGCTTGTTTATAGGGACCCTAGAGACGCCCCGACACCCACAAGTTGCCACCTGTCTTCTTAGGTATTAAGGTCGGGCAGCCAACTTGGAATTGACTGTCCTGCCAGTCTCTGAAGCAATGGCGTAGAGCACTTTACTCCCTCAGTATTCTGGCTACCGGAACGCACACCAGAAGGATGCAGCTCCTCTCGTCTACTATCCTCTCTGGTATCCACTTGTTGCTATGCCTTCGTTTCTCACTCACTAGAACACACTTCCTTTCAATGTCTCTTTCTTTGGATGCTGCCGCACGTGGGGCAGGCGCAGATCCGTGGACCCTCGTCCTCCTCAGACCGTAGTCTGGATCTGACTGGACCTCGCTCCAGCCAGCTCGGTCTGGAGACCTTTCTCTCTCAGTCTCCAGCCAGGAACTCTCTTACTAACTTTCTCTCCAACTACCAGTTTTACCTAACTGTGAGGAGTGGTCTAATAGATAGAACCTTTGCTCCCCCTGGTGGCTGGAGTATGAAGTGTGTGGTGTGGTTGTGATACCTGAACAGGAGATCTCCTTTATTGCCTCCAGATGTAATATCACTCCCCCTGGTGGAAGAATGACACTACTGCAACGACCAGGACTCTGGGGCGCTGCACAGTCAGGACTAGCCGGGGTCAGACGAGGAAGTACCGAATCAGAAGACAAGTAGCAAACCCTTGAACACAGCAGAAGTCAGAAACCAGAGAAGCAGATGAGGTACAGAATCAGTAGGCAAAATCACAATGGGGAACAAACCAGGTCAAAACCAAACATACAGAAGAGAACTCAGACACAAAGGCACACAGGGGTCGACGTACTCAGCCGAGAGCAAAAGTATAACCAACGACGCCTAGATCCACAAAGAAGCTCTAAAGAGCCTCACTGGAACCAAAGAGAGACTCCCAAGATTAACCCCAAGAGCTTCAGACCTAAATATCCCAGGCAAACCTTGACAGGATCACTGAGGCTGGCTCTGTTATGGGATCACTGAGGCTGGCTCTGTTGCAGGATCACTCTGGCTGGCTGTGTTATGGGATCACTGTGGCTGGCTCTGTTCAGTTATAGGATCACTGAGGCTGGATTTGTTATGGGATCACTGAGGCTGGCTCTGTTGCGGGATCACTCTGGCTAGCTGTGTTATGGCATCACTGAGGTTGGCTCTGTTATGAGATCCCTGAGGCTGACTCTGTTCTGTTATGGGATCACTGAGGCTGGCTCTGTTATGGGATCACTGAGGCTAGCTCTGTTATGGGATTACTATGGCTGGCTGTGATAGAGGATTATTTAGGCTGGCTCTGTTATGGGATCACTGTGGCAGGCTCTGTTATGGGATTACTGAGGCTGGCTGTGATAGAGGATTATTGAGGCTGGCTCTGTTATGGGATCACTGAGGCTGGCTCTGTTATGGGATCACTATGGCTGGCTGTGCTACAGGATCATTGAGGCAGGCTCTGCTATGGGATCACTGGGACAGGCTCTGATATGGGATTACTGAGGCTTGCTCTGTTATGGGATCACTGTGGCTGGCTCTGTTATAGGGATGATATTACTGGCTCTGTTATGCGAATGCCATGCTTGCTAATAGGAACATTGTGGCTGAGTATTTTATGGGGACTCTACGGATTTCTATATTATGAGGATAATGTGGTATACTCTTTATGGGAGACAATGGGGATGGGTTTGTTTATATTTCCAGGACAATCTTTCTGGCAGGGTAAATGATGAGAAAAAAAGTTTTTTCTTACAACCCTTCCATTTAGTGCCTCCTTTGAGTGAATTCACACTTTTGCAGATTTTTCATGTTTTTAGTCCGCACCTATGATCCATTGACTATTTACAGCACAACAGATGTGAATGGAGGGTTTGACATTTGATTCAAATGGAAAAGAAAAAATCCAAATTCAGGGAATGGAAAGAAATATGTGAAAGCAGTCAGCTAACCCTTGTCAGAAGTCCAACGCACGGAAACCGTCAGTGACCCAGGGAAACGAGAGAAAGCAAAATATATTTCTGCGTTCAGAGCTTCTTTAAAAATTAGTATTTAATTGACTGCAATTAAAAATAAGTCATATGAGACAAGAAAAGTATATGCCACTAGGGAAGGATGACGTTTACATGCAAACGCGTTTCGGAAAAGGTTCCTCAATCATTGTATCAATGAATAAGGAACGTTTTCTGAAATGTGTTTGCCTGTAATTATCCCCCTTTCCTAGTGACATATACTTTTCTTGTCCCTTATGAGTTATTTTTAATTGTAGTCAATTAAATATTAATTTTTAATAAGCTCTGGACGCTGGAATATCTTTTGCTTTCTCTCAAATTCAGAAAATATTACTGGATTTCTGAATCTGCAACATGTCAATTTCAGATTCAAATTGCAAATTTTTGCCTTAGGGGTGAAAATTTGTGGCACAATTGAAGCAAACCTGCAAAAAGACTGATGCAGAGAGGGAAAATTAGATTTTACTCATAGCACTACAAAGGGAAAAAATTGTAGTGGAAATTCGGAAATGAATGACATGTTAAGGATTTGGAATTTGGAATCTTGCAAAATATGGAATGGAGAATTCTTCTGCTATTCATGACAACCTTTTTGAGACCCTCCATATCCACATGTTACAGACCTAGGAAAGGTGTCAGTGGTTTAGCATGGGGTGCCAATTCTCTGTAGGTGGTCGTTTTGGGGCCAACTTAACTTCTTATTGGATGTGATGAAGGCTCTGCTCTCCCACAGCTCCCACCTGTCATCTCACTTGGAGTTTGTGAGAGAAAGGACATAGACCTGCTGGAGGAACTGTCCCAATTTCATTAAAGGGTCCTCTAAAAAAATATTTTATGGCATCAGTGTTGCTTTTTTTTTAAACTGTAAATAGGGTCTGGACTAGGGCAATGGTTAAGGATTGTCTATGATTAGGAATAGGGTTAGGACCAGGGTTAGGTTTATAATTAGGGTTGGGAGTAGGGTTATGGTTAGGACAAGGGTTAGTGCTAAGACTGGGATTAGAGTGAGGAAAAGTTTTAGGGCTAGAGTTACAGTTAGGGCTTGAGCTAAGGATAGGACTAGTGTTATGATTAGGATTAGGGCTAGGACCAGGGTTAGGGTTATGGTTATAATTAGGGTTAGGAGTAGGGTTATGATTAGAATTAGGATTAGAAACCAGGGCTAGGGTTTTGGTTATGATTAGGTTTGGGAGTAGGGTGATGGTTAGGATGAGAGTTGGGGCTAGAATTACAGTTAGGGCTAAGGATAGGATTAGTGTTATGATTAGGATTAGGGCTATGTCCGGGGTTAGGGTTATGGTTATAGTTAGGGTTAGGAGTAGGGTTATGACTTGAATTAGGATTAGGACCAGGGCTAGGGTTATGGTTATGATTAGGGTTGGGAGTAGGGTTATGGTTAGGATGAGAGTTGGGGCTAGAATTACAGTTAGGTCTAGGGCTAAGGATAGGACTAGTGTTATGATTAGGATTAGGGCTAGGTCCAGGGTTAGGGTTATGGTTATAGTTAGGGTTAGGAGTAGGGTTATGATTAGAATTAGGATTAGGATCAGGGCTAGGGTTATGGTTATGATTCGGCTTGGGAGTAGGGTTATGGTTAGGATGAGAGTTAGGGCTAGAATTAAAGTTAGGGCTAAGGCTAAGGATAGGACTAGTGTTATGATTAGGATTAGGGCTAGGTCCAGGGTTAGGGTTATGGTTATAATTAGGGTTGGGAGTAGGGTTATGGTAATGGTGAGAGTTAGAGCTAAAACTGGGATTAGAGTAAGGAAAAGTGTTAGGGCTAGAATTACAGTTAGGGCTAGGGCTATGGTTAGGGTTAGGGTTAGGGTTACAGCGTAGATTAGAGTTAGGACTTGAGTTAGAGATAATGATAGGTTTGAGGATAGGATTAGAGTTAGGTCTAGGGAAAGAATAATACAATATATTTAATTTTTATATCATATTTCAGTAACAAGCCAAAAATAACAACAGGATCAAAGGACAAACTACAATTATATCAGTATTTTCTTAAAATTCTATACGTGTCATTGATGGGTAAAGGGGTCTATTGTGGATTAGCTGAAGAGACAAGGAGTGCTAATGGTACAAATGTAAGGACGCGCACAATTAGGTGCTGGTCAAGTAACAATACAGAAGACACTATTAGTATATAATTACTAGTCGGGTGGGGGCAGAGCTCGCACTATTGTACAGCTCCTAAACCATTGTATGACTTGTGAGTCTCTTGCACTGAGTGACAGGATGTGTGTAACCTACAGCCACACAGATGTATCATGTAAGGAATGAGGGGTTTCACATTCCTCCCTACAACAAATGGGATGGAATGAGCCTTCTCCTTGTAAAGCCTGAAGGAGAAGTTATATATACGGCAGATACAGGAGTGCAACACATGTTATAGGGAAAGTCCTCAAAACTTTTACTTGAAAATGTGGAGGGTTAAAATAATGGATTCGCTGGGTAATAACACATGTAATCCTAAGGGGAAAAAAAAGTGCAACTCGCATGGAATTTTCCGTACATAATTTTTTGGTTTTGATAATACCTCACATTTGCGTTCTCTATATAAGGGCTATTTTGTGGATTTTCTTAATTACCACATGATATTCTACACTGAAAATCACAACAGAAATCTACAATTGAAATTGTAAAAAAAAGCGCGAAAGCACAAAATACAGTGAGGAAAAAAAGTATTTAGTCAGCCACCAATTGTGCAAGTTCTCCCACTTAAGAAGATGAGAGCGGCCTGTAATTGACATCACAGGTAGACCACAACTATGAGAGTCACAATGAGAAAACAAATCTAGAAAATCACCTTGTCTGATTTGGTAAGATTTATTTTGCAAATTATGGTGGAAAATAAGTATTTGGTCATTAAGAAAAGTTCATCTCAATATTTTGTTATCTATCCTTTGTTGGCAATGACAGAGGTGAAACGTGTTCTGTAAGTCTTCACCAGGTTGGCACACACTGTTGATGGTATGTTGGCCCATTCCTCAAGACAGATCTCCTCTAGAGCAGTGATGTTTTGGGCCTGTCGCTGGGCAACACGGACTTTCAACTCCCTCCAAAGGTTTTCTATGGGGTTGAGATCTAGAGACTGGCTAGGCCACTCCAGGACCTTCATATGCTTCTTACGAAGCCACTCCTTTGTTGCCCTGGCGGTGTGCTTTGGATCATTGTCATGTTGAAAGACCCAGCCACGTTTCATCTTCAATGCCCTCATGATTCTCCTTTGGTCTGACATGCACTGAGAGCTGTGAGGTCTTATAGACAGGTGTGCACCTTTCCAAATCAGTTTAATATAAACACAGCTGGACTCCAATGAAGGAGTAGAACCATCTCAAGGAGGATCACAAGAAAATGGACAGCATGTGACTTAAATATGAGTGTCTGAGCAAAGGGTCTAAAGACTTATGACCATGTGATATTTCAGTTTTTCTTTTTTATTAAATTTGCAAAAATTTCTACATTTCTGTTTTTTTCAGTCAAGATGGGGTGCAGAGTGTACATTAATGAGAAAAAATGAACTTTTGTGAATTTACCAAATGGCTGCAATGAAACAAAGAGTGAAAAATTTAAAAGGGTCTGAATACTTAATACTTTCCGAACCCACTATATATTACATAGATACATAGATAGAAGAAAAGCCGGTAATAATTCTGCCGTGTTCTGTAAAATCACTGCAGGAGCAGACAGGATAGAAGAGATGGACATACAGTACATACAAATAGAATAGGTAGATATATAAATGTATGTGACAAATACAATTAGTACAGTGTGTGCAGCTTACTTTATATGTATTTAATTAATAATAGATAATTTTTCTGAAAAAAATGGGTTGGGCTCCTGCGCAATTTTCATAACCAGCAGAGGGAAAGCCGACAGCTGGGGGCCGATGTTGATAGCCTGGAAAGAGGGTAATACCCATGGAGCTTCCCAGGCTATTAATATCAACTCACAGTTGTAAAATTAGCCTTTACTGTCTATTAAAATGGGGGACCCCCCAAAAAATAACGTGTGGCCCCCTTATAATTAATAACTAGCAAAGGCTATGCAGACAGCTGTGGGCTGATATTATTAGCCTAGGAAGGGGCCATGGATACTGCCCCCCAGGCTAAAAACATCAGCTCTCAGCCGCCCCAGAAAAGGCACATTTCTAAGATACATCAATTTTGGCACTTAGCCTCTCACTTCCCACTTGCCCTGTAGCAGTGGCAAGTGGGGTGATAGTTGGGGGGTTGATGTCACCTTTGTATTCTCAGTTGACATCAAGCCCCCAGATTAATAATGGAAAGGCGTCAATAAGACGCCCCCATTACTAATCTCATAGCCACATTGTAAGAAAACACAGACACCTAGAACAAGTCCTTTAATTGAAAGAATGAAGGTGAAGTGAGTTCATTGGCCATGAATTCGCAGGACCTGTCAGATGGCACCGCGAGCAGGAGAACTTTCTCACGCTTGCGGTGCCCTGGAGGCAATTTCACTAAGGATTTTAGGCGCCATTCAGGAACATGTTGGGGTTTACAAATGTCATGACGTGACCTCATGGAACCAATATCAAGACTCAAATTGGTCTATGCACCGGAGTGGAGTGACAAATAATAAGAAAACATTAACCCTTTAGTTACTGAGCATAACACTCTTGAGGCCCCCAGCTTCGGTTTGACCCTGAAGAACTAAGGAGTTGTTTGGATGTGATCCGGCATGACTAAATTTACTCGGGAACGCACCCGTAGCCCTTCACTCAATTTTTTTTAATGGGGCTCTATTTTTAGAGCATCATGACTGCAGCCCTGTGGAAGGAAGAGAGCCGGCCGTATTTATAGCAATCACGTTTTTTTTCACAAGGTGAAACGAGTGATCATTGGATACGGCCATGACAGACGTCTGTGTGCTGGGATAGAATAGCTGTAACGCGATGACCGGCAAATGTTATGGTGGCAGCAATAGTGCAGCCGGTGCTCTGCTATACAGTGGTTTTCCTCAACCTCTCAACCTATTGCTTTCCAGCTGTTGCAAACCTGCAGCTTTCATCATCACCTCCCATTGTATCACATCCGGCCCCTCGCTCCCATGATGTGTAAGCAGGTTGCGGGATACAGTGACGAACAGGAGGCAGAGCAAGGGTTAACAGGTTTAATAATGGGGGAATACTCCACGCAATGAGGTAAAGGGTTAAACAGCTGAGTAAGCAGTTTAAATGGCAGAGGATATTGTGAGCTGAAGAACAACGGTTCAGATAACGGCAGTCCTGATGAAAGTCAGTGGTTCCTAAGTCCATGAAATGAATAGCGCCGACAACAGCTGGCATGGTGTCTTTTCCTATGGGGTCCTGTGAGCAACAATGCCTCATCTTCTGGCGGCAGTGGTCGGTCTCCGGTAACTTCCACTGCCCCTAGTCCATATGCTGCAGTGACTGACAAGGGTGTGGGCCACAGCACTGCACGAGCCCAACATGGCTCTGCAAACATACACAGGCAAAGTCAGGATCTCCCAGGAATGGGAAAGTATGAGCTGTTAAGGTGGGTAACACAAGTCTATCCAGTACCAGGTTGTCTCTTTGCGGCACATGCGGTGTACTCACGGTCATGAAGCACACGGCACCTTGATCTCTGTCAGATACTGGGCGTGCTGCACTCTTCTCTCTATGCTGCGCGCTGTCTGCTCCCGCCAAGACTGAAGCGCCAACAACCACTGGCACGCTGCTTCTCCGGCAGGGTGCTGCTCCTTATCTCTCTCTGGCAGTATGCACACAGTACTCACTAGCCCAGTACGTTCCACACCTGGCTCTGTGGTGACCAACGGGCACCCTGCACATCTTCACAGTCTCTGTCAGGGGTGGCGGTGCTCGGGTGCGGGCCTGTGCTGTACAGATGCTTAGGGGCCACAGTACTCACTGGTCCCTGCTGCGCACTATCTGTTCCCGCCAAGTCTCTCTCTTAGCTGCTGCTGAGCACATGGCTCCCCTCAGTGCAGCAGTCCCTCTGTAGACGATGGGGCCTGTCGCAATGCCGGTTCTCGGTGGGGTGGAGGAGTGGAGCGCGCCGCTTGCCTGACTGCACACTGCCCTGGGTTGGCGCCAAACTGCTCTGCTGCGCACGCTTTCCCCTTATATATCCCCACCCCCCTCGGTCAGGAGGAAGGTCTGTCTCACTAAAGCTTCCCCCCAGGAACAGGGGATGCAGCCTTTTCAGTTCTGGATCTGGCACGCCGGTAGCCACGGTGCTGTCATCCCTCTTACACTCCCCCTCTCCTTTAAGTCGCCATTCCATTGGCTACTGTTCTTCATATTCCTCTATGTTCTTTGGCAGTGGGACCGATGCCCACAATTCTCGCATCCATGCCTGCCTCTCTTGCAACACGTTCTGCCAAAAGAAATTGTCCTGTGCATCTCGCAGGGGCGAATCACCAGCATGGTCATACGGAGTACCTTGAAGCTCCTCTTGACTTTGCTCATTAGGGGTACTCAGAACTTCAGGTTGAGTGATAGAGTCAGGTTGGGTTGCAGAAGACCGGAGTACGACTGTGTTCGATGGAGTAGATAATTTTGGAGTTTAAGGCCTATGTTCTTCCTTTGGGCTAGCGGGCAGTGACTTTTACATTTCAAGGAACGAAGCAAGTGGTTCTTTCTACTCACAATCTAGAACCGTTGGAGTGAGAGTTTCAAGGACACTTGGCACTTTCTCTTCTCCTTGGGGATCTTGTGACAGGCAAGGTTGTGATAGACTTCGGTGGACTACTCGGGTAGGTGTCGCTTCTTCCCCTTCAGGTTGAATCTCACAGGCGGGACCATTGGATTGAATTTGGCATTCCACCTGATTCGCCTCCACGCGATGGAGCAGCACAGACTTCTCACTATAGACAGTCAACGTCTTTTCCCTCACATCTCGGCGTCTGACGTCGTGGCTCTGGGTACGACTCCCCTCTGCTCACCGTTCCTTTTCCTCCAGGGGCTGTGGTCTCTCCAGTTGGCATGACCTTTGGAAGGGTGTGCGAATCTTCGCCGTCGGTTGTCTCTCATAGGGCAACTTCTGGACAGGTGCCCCATTCTTCCACACATCAAACACCTACTTCTGCGCCTGTCTGGTGAACGCTTTGGTCTGGATCACCATCCTCCATGAGAGGCATATTCCCTCTGCAGTGGCTCTTCACCCAAGGATCTGGAAGTAAATTTTGAGGTTGCTGTTGGAGCTTTTCTTATGCTCTGCACCTCTCCTCTAACGTCATTCTTCTCTTGACATAAGTTACCCTGGGGTATGGGATCGGACCCCAAGGCAGCAGCAAGGGTAGATACTTTGCGGCTCAGGACAATCCCTTTCAAGGCTGTGGTCCCCTGCTCCTGCTCTCTTTTGCGTGCTTCTGCCCCATCTCTGAAAAAGTCATGCATTGATTAGCTCGCAGGCGCTCATGCAAGGCTTGCTTAGGAAGCGCATCGCTACAGCCTGTCACTAGCTGGTCTCGCACCACCATGTCACGGGGTCCTACGCCTATGCTGTCTTTCGTAAGAATTGCAGTATGGATCTCCTGTAACATGTTCATGTATTGGGTCACAGTCTCCCCCTCACTTTGGACACGGCAGAAAAAACGCATGCGCAATTCTCAGACATCTGTGGGGTCTCCGTGCATCTCCTCTAGAATTTGTAGTGTAACACCCCAGGTAACCAGTTGTTACAGTGATATTACCTTCCTCACGGGGAGGGTGATGCCATGCCTGAAAGCAAGGAAAGATCCCTTTAACAGATAACACATACATGCAACATGTTCTGACTCCAGGCCAGAACGGGGAGCTCTAAACCCAGCTTGATGGTGGCTTCCTTATATATACTGGCTGGAGGAAGAGTTAGGTGGGCAGTCAGGAAGAGAGCTGGAGCTGTGCAGACGTGGGGTGCTGCAGCTCATGTCAGGAAAGCTGGGGCTATGCATACCCGTGGTTCTGCAGCTCCTGGAAAGTAAAGAGAGAGACAGAACAATCTGTAGAGAGTGTGAAGGAGGAAGGAGCAAAGGAGAAGTGAAGAGCTGGAGGGGAGCTGCGACTGAGCTTCCTCCACGCTGAAGTGCGGAAAACCGGTGGCTGGAAGACCGAGGTTGTGGGGGTAACTTTATGCACCACAGCAGAAACCGGCAGACAGGAGATTGCAAGTCGCCTGTCCACCATTAACACCCGAAGGCACAGCAGCACATAGAGCCCAGAGTCATAATTAGAGACACCTGTAAAAAGGCTTGAGTTGCCTGCCATGTGGGTAGTGTCCTACTTAAAGGGACAGAGAGATAGTGAGGACCCTGTGTGAAGCCGAGAGCAGGGGACTAGAACACAGCACAGAAAGGAAGGCTTCCAACCCCACCAGTCTAGGGGATCTCTGAATCGCTTCCAGGCTGGCCATACCGAACCATCACCAGTGATCTGAACACAGGACTGTGGCTGCTTCATACCAGTAAAAGGTAAAGAGACTGCAACCTTGTGTCCTCTGATTCTTTCTGGCACCACACCATCTTTGCCCACTACATCGGGAGCCCTGGGGGCTAAGCTTCACCTGTGGGAAGTCATACCACCCCTGCTGCAGTACCATCATCCCCAGAGGATCCCTTTTAAGCAGCGTTGGTCATCCCTGACCGAATACCACAGGTGGCGTCACGAATAGTGTTGAGCATTCCGATACCACAAGTATCAGGTATCGGCCGATATTTGCTGTATCGGAATTCCGATACCGAGTTCCGATATTTTTGTGATATCGGAAATCGGAATCGGAAGTTCCCAGTGTATGGTTCCCAGGGTCTGGAGGAGAGGAGACTCTCCTTCAGGCCCTGGGATCCATATTCATGTAAAAAATAAAGAATAAAAAAATGGATATACTCACCCCTCCGGCGGACCCTGGACCTTAGCGGTGTAACCGGCAGCCTCTGTTCCTAAGAATGCAGTGAGTGTAGGACCTGCGATGACGTCGCGGCTTGTGATTGGTCGCGTGAGCGGTCACATGAGCGGTCACATGACCAATCACAAGCCGCGACGTCATCGAAGGTCCTTCACTCTGCATTCTTAGGAACGGAGGCTGCCGGTTACATCGCTAAGGTCCAGGGTTCGCCGGAGGGGTGAGTATATCCATATTTTTTATTTTTATTCTTTATTTTTTACATGAATATGGATCCCAGGGCCTGAAGGAGAGTTTCCTCTCCTTCAGACCCTGGGAACCATCCAGGATACCTTCCGATATTTGTGTCCCATTGACTTGTATTGGTATCGGGTATCGGCGAGATCCGATATTTTGCCGGTATCGGCCGATCCAATCCGATACTGATACTTTCGAATATCGGAAGGTATCGCTCAACACTAGTCATGGACACTCTTTATTTAAATAACCCCTTCAACCCCTTTACCCCCAAGGGTGGTTTGCACTTTAATGACCAGGCCAATTTTTACAATTCTGACCACTGTCCCTTTATGAGGTTATAACTCTGGAACGCTTCAACGGATCCCGGTGATTCTGACAATGTTTTCTCGTGACATATTGTACTTCATGATAGTGGTAACATTTCTTTGATATTACCTGCGTTTATTTGTGAAAAAAATGGAAATTTGGCAAAAATTTTGAAAATTTCACTATTTTCCAACTTTGAATTTTTATGCAATTAAATCACAGAGATATGTCACACAAAATACTTAAAAAATAACATTTCCCACATGTCTACTTTACATCAGCACAATTTTGGAACCCAAATTTTTTTTTAGTTAGGGAGTTATAAGGGTTAAAAGTTGACCAGCAATTTCTCATTTTTACAACACCATTTTTTTTAGGGACCACATCTCATTTGAAGTCATTTTGAGGGGTCTATATGATAGAAAAAACCAAGTGTGATACCATTCTAAAAACTGCACCCCTCAAGGTGCTCAAAACCACATTCAAGAAGTTTATTAACCCTTCAGGTGTTTCACAGGAATTTTTAGAATGTTTAAATAAAAATGAACATTTAACTTTTTTCACAAAAAATTTAGTTCAGCTCCAATTTGTTTTATTTTACCAAGGGTAACAGGAGAAAATGGACCCCAATAGTTGTTGTACAACGTGTCCTGAGTATGCCGATACCCCATATGTGGGGGTAAACCACTGTTTGGGTGCATGGGAGAGCTCGGAAGGGAAGGAGCACTGTTTTACTTTTTCAAAGCAGAATTGGCTGGAATTGAGATCGGACGCCACGTCGCGTTTGGAGAGCCCCTGATGTGCCTAAACAGTGGAAACCCCCCAATTATAACTGAAACCCTAATCCAAACACATCCCTAACCCTAATCCCTAACCACACCCTTAACCCTGACACACCCCTAACCCTAATCCCAACCCTATTCCCAACCGTAAATGTAATCCAAACCCTAACCCTAACTTTAGCCCCAACCCTAACCCTAACTTTAGCCCCAACCCTAACTGTAGCCTTAAACCTAGTCCCAACCCTAACCCTAGCCCTAACCCTTGCCCTAACCCTAACCCTAGCCCTATCCCTAACCCTAACCCTTACCCTAACCCTAGCCCTAACCCTAACCCTAACCCTAACCTTAACCCTAGCCCTAACCCTAATGGGAAAATGGAAATAAATACATTTTTTTAATTTTTTTCATTTTTTGCTAACTAAGGGGGTGATGAAGGGGGGTTTGATTTACTTTTATAGCGGGTTTTTTAGCGGATTTTTATGATTGGAAGCCGTCACACACTGAAAGACGCTTTTTATTGCAAAAAATATTTTTTGCGTTACCACATTTTGAGAGCTATAATTTTTCCATATTTTGGTCCACAGTCATGTGAGGTCTTGTTTTTTGCGGGACAAGTTGACGTTTTTATTGGTAACATTTTCGGGCACATGACATTTTTTGATCGCTTTTTATTCCGATTTTTGTGAGGCAGAATGACCAAAAACCAGCTATTCATGAATTTCTTTTGGGAGAGGCGTTTATACCATTCCGCGTTTGGTAAAATGGATAAAGCAGTTTTATTCTTCGTGTCAGTACGATTACAGCGATACCTCATTTATATCTTTTTTTATGTTTTGGCGCTTTTATACGATAAAAACTATTTTATAGAAAAAATAATTATTTTTGCATCGCTTTATTCTGAGGACTATAACTTTTTTATTTTTTCTTTGATGATGCTGTATGGCGGCTTGTTTTGTGCGGGACAAGATGTCGTTTTCAGCTGTACCATGGTTATTTATATCCGTCTTTTTGATCGCGTGTTATTCCACTTTTTGTTTGGCGGTATGATAATAAAGCGTTGTTTTTTGCCTCGGTTATTTTATTTTTTTACGGTGTTCACTGAAGGGGTTAACTAGTGGGACAGTTTTATAGGTCGGGTCGTTACGGACACGGCGATTCTAAATATGTGTACTTTTATTGTTTTTTTTTAATTTAGATAAAGAAATGTATTTATAGGAACTATATATATTTTTTTATTTTTGTTTTTTTTACACATGTGAATATTTTTTTTTACACTATAACATTGCCCCAGGGGGGGGCATCATGTTATAGCGTAAGATCGCTGATCTGACACTTTGCTGTGCACTGTGTCAGATCAGCGATCTGACGTGCACTCCTGGAGGCTTCCGGGCGCCTGCTCTGAGCAGGCGCAGTGAAGCCACCTCCCTGCAGGACCCAGATGCAGCCCCGCGGCCATTTTGGATCTGGGGCCTGCAGGAAGGAGACTCTCGGTACAAGGTGAGCACATCGCCTTGTACCGATCGTCTCAGGGAAGCCCGCAGGGAGCCCCCTCCCTGCGCGATGCTTCCCTATACCGCCGGAACACTGCGATCATGTTTGATCGCAGTGTGCAGGGGGTTAATGTGACGGGGGTGGTCCGTGACCGTGCCGGATGTCAGCTGCGATAGTCAGCTGACACTCGGCCGCGATCGGCCGCGCTTCCCCCGTGAGCGTGCCCGATCGCATATGACGTACTATCCCGTCGGTGGTCATACGGGCCCACCCCACCTCGATGGGATAGTACATCTAATGTCAGAAAGGGGTTAAACATCTTCCCTTTTACTTGGACGCCCAGGGCCACGGACCGGGTCGCTGCCACTGTGACTACCCCTTTAACAACCAATTGACCCAGTACCGAGTACCCCTAGGCCCTGGCGGGTGCTCCAGTTGCACCTTGTTAAAGGTATCGCGCTCATGGGGAGGCCGTAACATAATGGAGATCCTCGTCTGTCCGTCCAGAGCTATAAGGTCAATCTCTGCCTCAATTACAGGGGCCATGGGGTACATCCTCAGCATACCCCTAACTCACTCAATCCAGCTCCATAGCAGAATGTTGCTCCCTGTAAACTTAGGAAGGTTACTCAATATTGTCCCCAGCGGCAAACTGGCCCTTGGGGGTCCCCTGACCGCTTGGTCTGCCATCTCTTCGACCGCAGACTGCATCCTGCCGGCTACGCCAAGTGTATGCAGGTTGCAAAGGATATTGTGAGTTTAAGAACAATGGTTCAAATAACGGCAGTCCTGAGGAAAGTCAGTGGTTCCTAAGTCCATGAAATGAATAGCGCCGACAGCGGCTGGCGCGATGTCTTTTCCTATGGGGTCGTGTGGGCAACAATGCCTCGTCTTCTGGTGGCAGTTGTCGGTCTCTGGTACCTTCCACTGAGCCCTAGTCCATATGCTGCAGTGGCTGATAAGGGTGCGGGCCACAGCACTGTACGAGCCCAACGTGGCTCTGCAAATATACACAGGCAAAGGCAGGGTCTCCCGGGAGCGGGAAAGTATGAGCAGGTAAGGTGGGTTACACAAGTCTATCCAGTTCTCTCTTTGCGGCACATGCGCTGTACTCACGGTCATGAAGCACACGGCACCTCGCTATCTGTCAGCTACTGGGCGTGCTGCACTCTTCTCTCCATGCTGCGCGCTGTCTGCTCCCGCCAAGACTGAAGCACCGACAGCCACTGGTGCGCTGCTTTCTCCGGCAGGGTGCTGCACCCAATCTCTCTCTGGCAGCACGCACACAGTACTCACCACCCCGGAATGTTCCACACCTCACGCTGTGGTGACCAACGGGCACACTGCACATCTCTCCTCACAGTCTCTGTCAGGGGTGGCGGTGCTCGGGCACGGGCCTGCGGTGTAGGGATGCTCCGGGTCCGCAGTACTCCCTGGTCCCTGCTGCGCACTATCTGTTCCCGCCAAGTCTCTCTCTGAGCTACTGCTGAGCACACGGCTCCCCTCAGCGCAGCGGTCCCTCTGCAGACGGTGGGGCCTGTCACAGCGCCGGTTCTCGGAGGGGTGGAGGAGCGTAGCGCGCCGCTCAACTGACTGCACTCTGCCCTGGGTTGGTGCCAAACTGCTCTGTTGCACCCTTCTTTCCCCTTTTATATTCCCACCCCCCTCGGTCAGGAGGAAGGTGCGCCTCACTAAAGCTTCCCCCCAGGAACAGTGGATGCAGCCTATTCAGTTCCGGACCTGGCACGCAAGTACCCACGGTGCTGTTGTCCCCCTTACAGATGTATAAAATCCGGACCTAAATCCTGTTAAAGTGTATAACCTCCTGTAACTGAAGCCACGAGGGTAAAAGTCTGTTCATGACATTTCTTCCACCTATATCTTTACTCTGTGAGTGATATAATTGAGTAGTGGAAGGAACCGCAGGAACTCAGCCCCCTAATGTTACAGAGCTGGGGGCCAAGAGCTAAGGAGAAGAGGGCACAAAAGTCACTAACGCTCTGCTGATTCCATAACTGAAGAGTCCAGATCTCCTCTGGTATTAACGTCAGCACGAACAATGTGCCATGCTTCATAGCCGGGCAGGTGCATGAAGACGTACATCACCAAGCACAATACCGAGTGTCGGATGGAGTGGTGTAAAGCCGCCACCACTGGACTCTGGAGGAGAAGCGTTCTGTGTAATGATTGATCACACTTCTTTGGCGAAAAAATAAATAGATGAACTACCAAATATAACAGCAGCTAGGGTGATACCACTGCAAAGAACCAATGATGATCAAAAAAAAAAGGGAGTAAAAAGTAGTACAGTAAAGGTGCACCCCCAGACATGCACATCAATCATTTGTATTATTAAACACCATGCAACTCCACGATTAAAAACAATTAAAACATGAAAACATGACCACCCCAAAGACATATATACACCAATACACAATAATGAATTACACTGAAAAAATAAAAGCACAATACAAATATTAAAATAAAAGTAAAATAATATAAGATCCCTCAAGATAGAAATGCAATGAATAACATGCCAAGATAACCATAGAGGCACTAATGGATCCTAAAATGAAATGAACAATAATCCTATCCAAAGCCAGATGATGGCATAACCAACCGTATGCTTTAAAAAGGCTGATTATTCCTAAATATATAATAGTAAGTATTCATACCATGAACAACGAATAATAACAGCCCTAATCACTCATATGAATATAAGTGCACATGGAAAACACAAAAAAGTGCTGGGAGCAATGTTAGTCAGAAAATATGCATGTGAGTATCCATGGAAATATATTCACAACTTGGACAATGCAAGTAAGAATGGATTTATCAATCACATAGAATATAATCAATAAAAAGTGCAAATGCAGAGATCGCTCTTCACTATTTGGCGTCTGATGGAGGAGTCTGGGTTTGGTGATTCCAGGAGGACGTTACCCCCTGACTGCATTGTGTCCGCTGTACTGATGGTGGATGAGGATGATGCTATAGGCTTGTTATCAGGGGTCGGCATTGGGCCCTCAGCTTCAGTAATGGGAAATCTTAATCTTCAGCACAAGACAGTGTGGACAATTGTAACTTCAGCTTTGTGGGAACAGTTTAGGGAAGACCCTTATCTGTTCCCCATGTCTGTGCCCAGTACACAAGGTCCATACAGACATGGATGGGGGAGAACGTGAGTGGCCGCAGAGACAAAACCTCAGCCCCATCCAATGCCAATAAAAGAGATTGTGAGTTTGGAATCCCCCAACATCAGGGTCTGACACCACAAACACTTTTCTAGATGAAGGGGCAGAAATTCCCACAGACACCTCCAAAATCTTGTAGAAAACCTTCCCAGAAGAGTGGGAGCCATTATATCCGTAGAAGAGAGACACCATATGTCTATGGGTGTAGGATGGGTGGTCAGAAAAGCTCCTGTAGGTGCAATGTGGATGGGGCACATACTTTGTAGTATATATCTGTGCCTAGCTCTCCTGATGACACCAGTAGGATCCTACAAGTGATGTGTAAGAAGCCATACCATCTCTAGTCAAATAAATAAGGCAGCACACTGCGGCGCTAAAACATGCAAACATGCAAACATGAAAATTGAACTGCATTACTGCACTAGAAATATGAAAAAATGAGAGCGTTTAGCGCATATATATTGGCCAATTCATGTGTACCTGGTAGCCACATTAGGGCATCTCTCGTGTACCAGGTCCTAGACTTTCCTTTATTCGCTGAGAATAAACGTCTTCATCTGAATGGGAACCTGTGAAACCTCTTCTTAGACTAAATTTCTCTCTCTCTGTGGAGGGGTAACACACCTGCTGCGATTAAAACACCTGCGGCTAAGAGGTGGAGGAGTGCTCAGTCAGAAGGCTAATGAATACAAATTTTAAAAAACTGACCGTCACATCCAAACATAGACTAAGTGTGAACAGGTGCTGAACCTAGAGTCACCAACTCATATACAGTCAAAGGAAAGTTTAGGACCTGGTATACGAGAGATGCCTTAACGTGGCTACCAGGTATACATGAATTGGCCAATTTATGCGCTAAACGCTCTCATTTTTTCATATTTCTAGTGCAGTAATGCAGTTCAATTTTCATGTTTCATGTTTGCATGTTTTGGCGCCGCAGTGTGCTGCCTTATTTATTTGACTGTATATGAGTTGGTGACTCTAGGTTCAGCACCTGTTCACACTTAGTCTATGTTTGGATGTGACGGTCAGTTTATTGAAATTTGCCATACCATCTCTAGTCATGACATGTCTCTTCGATGACCAGACTGTTCACCTGGTTGTCTTGAACTTATCATTTGAGCAGGCCAAAGTCACTCGGTTAGTACCCTAGTATGCTCTGATAACAGAGAGCATGATCGCTAATTACCAGTCATTACCAGGTGAGATGAGTTGCGTTTAGGAGACTCATTGCAGTTAATCAATGACCATTCAGAGTCCTTTTATTTTTTATTATTATTTAGTTTTTATTTGATTTTTTTTGTATTTCTTTGTGCTGGAAACAAACTCGACAACACGAGATATTTACAGTTTTTTTTTTATTTCATCTCTCCTCAGTTGCCCTTTTTTATTCCTATAAATGGCAAAAGCTCGGTTGTCCCCTCTTCATCTGAAAAAGGCGAACACATAGAGATCTTCCGTCATACGGGGAGACAGCTGAAGGGGTGTAATTTTACAGCACTCGCTGGCTTGTCAGGCCCATGATTGAGATAGACAGGAGGCACGAGAACGGCCTGAGACTCTAAGCGACATAGACAGGTGTGAGGCGAGGCTAAGGGGGGTAGCTGGTAATACAAAAGGGAGGATGCAGGCCTTAGAGGGGCATAACCCAGGACTCCGGCACAGAGCGAGCAGGGGGGAAACATCTCAGCTTAGTGCTAAATAGGACTTTAGAGAGGGGCGAGGAATGGGTGCTACTGTCCAGTCTCCAGATCAGGGATAACATTGAGATGTAGGTATACATTTTACAATATTTTTTTTTTTAGATTTGTTTTTGTATTTTCGTTATAAATCACAGTCAGGGCCTCATTTAAGAAAGTATACATGGCTCACCGTCATTCTACAGACTGGGGAAGGAGGCACCGAGTACTGGATGGCGTCACACAGGTAGTTATAATGCACTTTCTTCTCTTTCTGGTCATTTTTTACATTTTTTTTCTTGTTTCTTATTTTCTTTACATTTTTTATGTGATATTTTTTGCTTTCGTTTTATATGGGAAGGGTTTTGGCAATCAAATTTGATGTAGAGAGAATTTGCTTTCCCAGAATCTATAGATCATTCTGTACATTTTATTAATGTGATCCCCAGAATAAAATTGCACTTCTGTGCTAGATCCTGTACAGAGAGGAAAAAAAAAAAATCCGGCGAGATTGTATCAAAATAAAAAGGAACAGTAAACAAATTCAAAGTTCAAATTTAAACTGAAACATTGTATCATTCCGGTAACCGGGGGCAACCAATCATCTTGCAGCATTCATGAGCAGCTGACAGCATTGGCAAGGCTTTACTCGCCTTGTTGATGGTCACCATCCTTTCCTTACCTATGGGGAAATGGACAGATCAAATTTAATCAGCTTGTGCCATATTAGGCAATCCCAAATTTAGAATATTTTTTATTTTATTTTATGGTTATTGTCATGGAATCAACCAAGTCTGCTCAGTTAACTTATTTTAGAAAGTGAATGCTGAAATCTAATTGGTTGGTGCATGCATTGATTTGGGGTTAAAGGGGACTGCTTATTCTGAGAAAGTGTTCCCCATATGATTGTTTACTACTACTAAAAAAAAAAAAACCACAGGTAGTACTCACCCTTCCCTGGTCCAACACCTGCTCTCCTCTACTGCTCCCATCTCTGTGTTCTGGCTGTAACGGTGGCATCATGACTACATTTCCTTCTGCCACCTACATCAGCAGAGTCAGTGATCGCCTGCAGCGGTGATGTGGGTGTCGTGACGTAAACGCTAAAGTCAAAACCCAGAGATCGAAGCAGCGGTTAGAAGCCAGTGCTGAACTGGAGAAGGGTGAATACTATCTATCTGTGTTCCCCAGAGTACTGGATACTTATAAATAAAAAAAAAATTCTTAAAAGTAGAAATCCCCTTTAATTCAACAGCCCAGTGTCAATGTGCTGCCGCACAGCCCCTTATCTGTCGGTGCCTGTTACGTTTAATGTGCAAGCAGGTCTGAATTAAATTAGAAGATATTATTTTTTTTATAAATGATAAGGTTTTCTAAAATAAATGCAGAATTATCAAAATTTGCATTCATTAGGCCAGATTATATGTGGTTCCTGTGCAATCAAATGCTGTAACATTGACACCACGCCAGACGATATTGACATAAACTCCTAATTTACACCTCCGTATTGGTTCCACTCTTTTCTCAAAACGTGATTTATTTTACAGCGTGCTGTCAAGTGCTTCCCATCAGCTCACTATCTCCCTCTACAGGACCTGCTTATCATAGCATCCTTCATAAAGGCTATGTATTATGCATGTTATGTACACTGGAATAAGCGTTACAATGGGTAAGCGCAGGATTTTCTTCTCTTTGAGATAACATGCTTCTTTATATGCCCATATGACATTACATAGCTATGGAATGTAAGGAAGTGTGTGGTTTCAATGAGAGCTGCTGCAGACGTGGGTCCCCCCCAAATCCCACCCTATCATTGTCTGGAATCATTTTCTCAAGGTCATGTCTTATAAAATAGGCCGATACTGTAACCAAAATGTTATTCTGGGGCCTGGTACACTGCATCTGCCTGAGCTTGTCCAGCATCTTGCCTTCTAGAAGCACATAACAATCTCTTCCCAATATTCCGATGACAGACATGATACTCGGACGCCATCCCCCCCTTCTCTCGCTTATTTTGCATGGCATACGAAATAGTTTGTGTGTCAGTGTGGACGTATTTAAAGGTCAGTCGGCCAGCTGTCTCCTCTTCTCTGCACCGATCTAATATCCAAACATGATCCCCTTTTAGTTCTGCTCGGAATGTGCGGCCTCAGAGCTGCGCTCCTCACTAATAGGCGCCTGCAGAAGGTCATTGACACATTGCAGAAGACGTGCACAAGTCGAGCTGTCAATCAATCATTGCACCAGTAGATATCTAACATCTTACATTCTCTCCTTCTGACTATATAGCAATTTTTTAGTTCTATCTGATCCAGGGAAAGCTGGGTGATCATCAACATGGTAGCTATATGGAGGGTTTATTATGTTTTCTTACAGTCCTGAGCAGCATTTCCTCCTGGTTATGGAGTAATACAGGGGGAATATCTATCATTATATGCATGGGCAGATCGGCTGTTTGGGAACCTGGGAAAGCCGGGTGACCGCCTACCAATGTGATAACTTTGAAGGGTGAAAGAGTTTCATTACATTTTCTACAGTCCTGAGCAGCAAAAATACAGAAGTGAAGGATACATTATTACATATATGTAGAGATGTGACATTCAGGATTGTAAGAAAGCTGGGTGACCATCAGTGTGACTGCTATGAAGGAGTTATTACATTTTTCCTACAATCCTGAGCAACACATCATCCTGGTAAGGGAGGGCGGACATACCGTTGATACAATCGGGGCCCAAGTGGTAAAGGGGGCCACTACTACCCCCAAAGCAAGTCGAATTTAGCATTTTGATGAATCATTGGAAAGACAGGGGTCCATGTATTCTTCTTGCAAAGGGACTTCTTCTGTCTGTGTCCATCATTTATACAGAAAGGGAGGAGGTATGCATGTGCAGATGTGCCATTCTGTATTCTGGGAAAGTTGGGTGACCACCAATATGATTCCTATGGAGCCGGCACTAAGGCTATATTCACACATTGCGTTTTTGCTGCATTTTTTTTCCACAGGTTAAACATGCTCTATTGGCATAAAAAAAAAGAAAACAAAATGCAACTTCCTGATGTTTTTGCACCAAAAACGCAGCAAGACTTGATACCTGCATTTTTTGCAATTATTCGTTGCTTTCTAAGGGCGGAAAAACACAGAAAAATTGCTGAAAGAAGTGACGTGCTGCAGTTTTCCAATAAAGTCAGGGAAAAAAAGCCAATATGTGTGCACAAGATTTCTGAAATCTCATAGCCTCTGCTGGCACTGTAAAACAGAGCTTAAAATGTGCATTAAAAAATGCAGCAAAAACGCAACAAAGTCTTAAAACAGCATTTTCTAAGTAATTTAGTAATAAAAATGCTGCCTGAAAGAGACTTGCTCAACTGGATTTTGGTTAAGTTTAGGGATGACCAATATGGAACTTATAACTTTTATGGCCAAAATCAGTACATACATGTGCATGCTTGCCAGTCAGGATCCTAGGAAAGTTGTGTGTCCGCTTACATGAGGAGCGTGAAGGCTGCACTTTGCTTCCTCTCTGCGTGGTCATTTGTACATATCAGGGGGCCCCTGGCGCCAGTGATTGACATGTGAGAGTCTGGACTGTGGAACAGTTGTTCTGATGATCCCTCCTGTACTGGCAACAAATGCAGCAAATGTTCTCGATCTGGAGAAGGGGAGAAAGTAACGGTGGACGGCACAGACACACACACATATGTATATATATGTGTTACAAGTACATGGGCGGACACAGACAGAAAAGGTGCAAGAAGAGAAGAATAGGAAAAATGTGCAAATGTGTATATATATATATATACTGTGTGTATATATATATATATATATATATATATATATATATATATTGTATTTACAGAACACAGACATGGATATAAATACATAAATAGATACAAGCAGACACATAACTAGATACAAATACACTAATAATGGATATAAGAACACACAGCGTACATGTACACGTGCGTACAGATACACATCTCGACACTCCAAACGACGGCCAACTCTCACATCTTCCTAAAAGATTTGCTTTATTGATCCAGTAGTAGAAAAGTCACAAAAAATGGTTGAACACAACAGCACGAAAATTAAAAAGGCAGAAAAAAAAATCCATGGCAACATGTTTCGCACCTAAAAGGTTGGTCTTGAGAAAGGACCATGTAGGTGTGAAACATGTTTCCTGGGAGCGCAGTGGATTTTTCTTTTCTGCCTTTTTAATTTTTGTGTTTTTGTGCTCAACCATTTGTTGTGACTTTTCTACTACTGGATCAATAAAACAAATCTTTTAAGATGATGTCAGTGTTGGCCATCCATCGTTTGGGGTGTTGCTGCCCCCACAATATGACAGTGAGAAGCTAAAGGCACTGTTATGGCAGCTGCGGGGTCTACCTTGGTTGTATAACCATGAGCCCTGTATGTGAGCTTCATAGGGAAATGGTCATTTTACCGTATGTGCAATATCACACTGCTGCCGTGTATGGTGCAAGGGATCACAGGATCAGGTTTCCCCTGGAGAAGAATTGAAATTGTTAAAAAAAAAGACCAATATGTTGAAAAAAAAAGTTTTACAACACTTTTTAATATTTTATTTATGTTCCATGAAAAGGAGGAGGAGCAGGAGGAATGGGACTTTCTCCTTTTTCTGAAACATAAGTAAAATATTAAAAAGAAGAAATTAACTAATTATCACCAGGTGTGTAATTGTCCAAACTAAGAAAATATCAGAATATTAATCCCCCGCGGTGAACGCCGAAACAGCAAAGAAGAAAAAAATAATAGAAATAGCTGGGTGACTTTTTTTAGTCACTTCACCTTCCTGCAACAGAACTGTGCTGAGTGTAATACTGGGGTCATTTTATGCAATAAAGGGGCAATAGGGTTACAGGTCCTGGGTGTGGCTGCTCGCTCTGCTCCCTGTAACTCACCTCCCAATTTTATTTTAATAATTTCACATGTCTATTTTCTATCTATCTATTATCTATCTATCTATTATCTATCTATCTATCTATCTATCTATCTATCTATCTATCTATTATCTATCTATCTATCTATCTATTATCTATCTATCTATCTATAATCAAAAGAAGAGGCAGCACTCCATATTCCAAAGTGAAAAAATGTGCAGGATTTAATCACATCTCAAGGCTTGAGATGTGATTAAATCCTGCACATTTTTTCACTTTGGAATATGGAGTGCTGCCTCTTCTTTTGATTATATTTGAACTTGGATGATCGGTGGACTGGTTGTCTGGGGGCCTTGCACCCTAAGATAAGTATACCTGTGCTGTTCCCCTTTTTTACTATATCTATCTATCTATCTATTATCTATCATCTATCTATTATCTATCTATTATCTATCGATCTATTATCTATCTATTATTTATTATCTATCTATCTATCTATCTACTATCTATCTGTCTACTATCTATTATCTATCTATTATCTATCTATCTATTAATCTATCTATCTATTATCTATCTATTATCTATCTATCTATTATCTATCTATTATCTATCTATCATCTATCTATCTATTATCTATGTATCTATCTATCTATCTATCTATCATCTATACATTTATCTATCTATCTATCTATCTATCTATCTATCATCTATCTATTATCTTTCTAACTATCTCTATATTATATATTTATTATCAATCTATTTATTATCTATCTTTCCTATCTCTATTATCTATCTATTATATACCAATCTGTTATCTATGTATTATCTATCTATTTATCTATTTCTATATAATCTATTAATTATCTATCTATCTTTCATCTCTCTATCTATTATATATTTATCTATTTCTATATTATCTATTTATTATCTATCTATCTATCTATCATCTATCTATATTATCTATTTATTATCTATCTATGTATCCATTATCTATCATCTCTCTATTATCTTTCAATCTATCTATTATCTATCTAAAAAGAAAAAGACAAAAGCAGCACCAGCACTATTGGGTGTAAAGCCTCTCATTCCAGTGCTTAGTTAAAGTGAAACAAATGGAAGCAGCACACCATCTCAAGTAGAAACAATGCTATGTAATAGCCCCTCAGGCAATGTTTCGGCTCCATGTGAGCATTTCTCAAAACGAAGGCTGAATTGAGCCAAAACGTTGCCACCTGTTCACATGGGTCAGCACAACATCTACTTTAGAATCAGGTATGTAGCGCTGCCTGGTTTATGGGGCGATTCTCTTATAAGTTGTTTGGTCGCCACCTGTGGGCTTGTACCACATCCATTTTTTGTTCGTTTTCTCGTTTTTATCTACAAACTATCTATCATCTACCTGATCTTTGTTGTTGTTTTTCTTTCTTTTCATTTTTAAAACATATTTTATACTTTCCAAAACAATGTCATTAAGAAGGAAATTCCGCTTTTCTCATTTTCTGTATCACATTTGCTGCTTTTGCAGAACGAACCTTTGATTTTACGTCTCCGCATTGGGATAAAATTGTACTTTTTGTACTTCGCAGGTGAATCACATAATTGGAGGAATCTACAGAAGATGTCTGGACGTCTTCAGGTGCGGCCTACAGGCTGCTATGGCTGGTCAAACGGAACCAAGTCCGAATTCCCTGGAGGTTTGGTCCCCTTCAACCAGCTATGGCAGTGCTGAACTCTCCAGCCTCAGACCCAGGCGCTGCCACCATCAGAGTGCATGATTCAGGAATGTAGAAAGTTATTATTGTTGTTATTATTATTTTATCGATTTTTATTTTTGCTTTTTTTTATGCTTGCAACTATTTTTATTTCATGTGATTGAATGCTTTTTGCCTTGTAGATTACTTTTCTCATTCTATATGTTGTAATTCTGCAATTCTTTTTTCCTTTTTTGTCTTTGCGCAATCAAAAAATAATTGACATTTCTCTATTTTGCAATAAATATACTAAAAGCCTCATTGTGACTAGTTTTACTGTTTATTTATAGAACTAAAATCTTACATTTTGCAAATGAGGGGAGACGGTATAAATCTGAGCCCTTCTCCTACCCTGTGTGCACAAGCCTAGTTTCAAAACTTTTTAGGAGACAAAATTGGGGTCGAAAAACAATTTTAACAGTTACAATGAAAATGATTAAGCCCCATTTTAAATCAGGTTTATTATGAAAATTTACAAACTTTCTGCTGTTTTCAATTAAAAATTAAACACAATTAATATAAGAAGTGTCTTCTCCAAAATCAGCACAAAATGTCTCCTTTACTGACTATTGCAGTCTCGAGATCATTCACGCCTTCATGACAAGACTCTTTAATACTTAGCAGAGCCCCCTATGGCTGTTATGACCTGCTGCACAAGTGATACATAACCAGACAACAGCTTCTGGACCATTCCTCATGGCCAATGGCCTCCAGGTCACTTGGAATTTCTGAAACCATCTTCTTCAAATCCCACCAAAATTTTTCTGTGGTTGACTGTGAGAATCTTCCAGAACGTCTTCTAAATTCAATTCTTTGTGGTCCGTGGGGTATGTCAGAAATCGTTGTCCTGTTGGAAGGTTCAATGACGCCTAAGCTTCAGTTCCTCCACATAAGGTATGATGTTTTCTCCCAGGATTTCCTGATTCTTAATTGAATTTATCTTGCCCTCCACACTCAACAGGTTTCCGGTGCCAAAGGAAGTAAAGCAGCCGCAAAGTATCACCGAACCATTGTCCTGCTTCACTTTAGGCATCATCGAGCCCTTGTCATGCTTTAATTGTAGGTATCACTGATTCCCACCATGCTCCATTGTAGGCATCATCTATCCACCATCTGCTTCACTGTAGACAACACTAAGTCACCACCATGCTCCATTGTAGACATCACCTAGCCACCGTTTGCTTCACTCTAGGCATCACTGAGTCACCATCATGCTTCAATGTAGGCATCATCAAACTCTCCATGCTTCACTGTAGGCATCACTGAGCAACTGCCACACTTCAATGTACGTATGTAGGCATCCCTAAGCTCTCTCAATGCTTCACTCAGTTAGGATGATCAATGAGTGGAACAGGTTGCCATGAGAGGTGGTGAGTTCTCCTTCCATGGAAGTCTTCAAACAGAGGCTGGACAGACATCTGTCTGAGATGGTTTAGTGAATCCTGCTTTGAGCAGGGGGTTGGACCAGATGACCATTCCATGATTCTATGACTCTAGACATCACTGAACCACTGCCATGCTTTATTGTATACACTATCGAGCCAGCACCATGCTTTATTTAGTATATTACTGATCTACCACTATGCTTCACTGTAGGCAGGGTATTTTTTTTAGCTTCATTCTTTGTACTCCAGACATATCAATGATCCATAAGTCATTAAAATTTAAGTTTTGAGTTACTGCCCCACAGGATTACAAAACTTATATGGCTTGTTTATAGGGGTTTCTTGTGTCTTGGGTAGAGGTGATGTCTTGGAGTTAGGCCATAAAGACCTTTAAAGTTCAGCATGCTCCTTACTATGAAATCTGAAACCTCAAGGTCCGCTTCCAAGAGGCAGTTAGGGGTTTTCAACCACCTGTCTCCACAGGAATTGGTGGCAGACAGTGAAAGCTCTAGCTTCTGCCAGGTGACAACTTTCTGCCACGTCCAGGTAGTGTAATCAGTCTTCCTGTAGCATTGAACTTGAGATCTCTGCTTCCAGCTGTATCTTTGGATGACTTTAATGCCTTTATAACTTTTTGTGTCCTTTTTTTATTGTTTGTACATCTTTTTGGACCACTATCTTGATAACCCAAGAATATTAATAACCTGGAGGCCATTGCCCAGGAGGTGTCGGATAAGATTCATCTGGACCACTGTCTGAAGCTGGCACCTGTACATACATCACATTTGCAGCAGGTTATAACAGCCAAAGGGGCTCCACTAAGCCATAAAGGGGCTTGTCCTAAAGGGGTGAATAATTCTTAGATAGCAGTTGTCAGCAAAAGAGGCATTTTGTGATGAACTTGGATAAATCACTTATATAAGGTTTTTTTTTTAGCTTTTTACACTGGTTTATTGCAAACAGCACAAAGTTTGTAAGTTTTGATAGCAACAAAATTTTCAATGGAGTGCGATATTTTTTATTGCAACTGTATATGTGAGATGAGAAGCAATATTGGAGTCAACCACTAGATGGCAGGCAACACACACCATTTTTTCTTACTGTTTGGTTGGTTTTCCTGATTTTTTTTTTTTGCATTTTGTTAATTCTGCCTGAATTTATATAATTTTATACATTCGTACTTTACATTAGTTTGCATCCCAAACAAGTGAATATCACCCCCTGTTCTCTAATGTGATGTCTCTGCCCACTGGAGATACTTCTGAGATTACATAGAAATAAAAGGGGAGCAGATATTTTACTGGACATCATGCAATCACCACTTTGACGAACATATGTAGTCTGTGTCCTCTTATTATGATTACAGTCCTGTAGATAAACACATCATTAGATGGGTTAGACTGGATATATTAAATATACTGTAGTAGTTAGATCACCCCTTAGTTTGTCACGGAAGACTCTTTCGTCATTTTTTTTCCATAACATATCAAACCTATTATCTTTAAGAGATCGTCTTAGGATAAGCAACTTCTTTATTAAGAGAGTTGACTCGGAGATCATCTGATCATAAGATGCTTTTTGACCTCCAAGAACCCTGTGAAGCAGCTGGTTTTGCTTTCCAAAGTTACTTTTTACTGCTCATTTCCCCTCTAGCGGCCACTACTGGGGAAGCGTATTATTACATGCAGCCATTTATAATACATATTTCCATAGTCACTTGTAGTAAGTTTCAAAGTGTCACAATACTTTTAAACCACCAGGGGGCAGTACTAACACAGCTGGCTCTATCTGTCTGTCTATCTCTACATATCACCCCCATAAGGCGCCAACAGACGGTGGAAGTTTTTACAAGCCTGTCCATGGTGGATGCAGATGATCTGGATTCTGCACTCTCAGAACAATAATTGCTCCCAATAGTGATGCGTAGTAAGTTCTGTTCATTATCACTGCAGTAGAAGACAGAGCAGGATGCGGTGCGGTGTGGCTTCCCGCTGATCTCAGGGCATGAGAACTGCAGGGGTGTGATGTGACCCAGATCAACCCTCATTATGAGAAATAAATATGAATATAAGTTTTTCCAATTATCTGTGCAGTTTCCAGCTGCAACATTTGAACTGTGTTTTGTATATAAAAATGGCTATTAATATAATTGTTCAAAGCTCTCAGGTGGGCTGTTATGTGGCTGTTACCAACTCTGGGGAGGAAGTATAAGGATATGGACATGCTGCCCACGTCTTCCCCCTGAAGACACGTTTTATTGTTGTAATATCATGTGAAACATAATGTAGCGTAAGGTAAGTAATGTATAATGTTGGATGTATGAGTATTGTTAGTATAGTGTAAGACATGTAGATAGTTGACGGTAGCATAGATGGTGATGACAGGGTAAGATAGAGTTAAGTCTTGGGACTAGCCCACAGGGAGGTGTAGTTAGTGTTAGGGAAATGGCTGATTTTCCTGTTAGTTCATGTTTGGAGTGCAGAGTGAGCATTGCTGCTAAAAGGGGTGATCCACAGAAAGAGGAGACTGAAGGTTGGGGATAGCAAGATCCTGAAGAAAAGTACTGACCAGACTGAGTGACTTTCTGTGAAGTGTTCTCGAATAGGACACCAGGTCACGAACCCCGGAGCTCGAAACGCGGAAGGTAACGGGCCTAAACAGGACTGACTAGTGGGGTCCCAAGTGTGAGGGTTCCAGGGCACCAATAATGGAAGGAATGGGATGCAGAACCACTGTGTGAGTACAGAGACTCGCTGATCAGGACTGTGGTGTTGAAGCTGAGATATGTCGACGTAGGACGAGACAGATAAGATGTAGAGCCCTGGAGCAAAAATACAGAGGAAGGATATTGTTTCAAGGAAAACTCTTTATACTGTGAAGGATAAGTCTTAAGACTTTGTAACCGCTATCCCTTGTACATAACCCTTACCAAGTTAACATCTAGTAAAAACTCTATGGTCGAACGGCAGTCTCCTTTACTGAACTGTGGAATTTATGTCCACACCACCGACTACAGTCAGCATGCACGGGCGCACTATTTCATATAGTGTTGCGGGGTGTCACAGGAGAAGACGAGTGCCTCACCCACGGGTACCACCCCGCGCCACACTACAGAAGGACAATAAACATTATAGGGATTTGGCTGAAGGGTTGTAGTAGGGCTAATTCTGCCATTAGATGAGATGAGCATCTCCTCTCAGGCATGAGGCATTTTACTGCCGCCAAATTGGGGAGAAGTGGGAGAATACCGGTTCCCTGTTTCGACCACCAGCGCTGCAGACAAGCTAAGAGTGTCAGCACTTTTGAGGCAGAGGGAACATGCAGCAACATGTTGTGTTCACCTGCTGCACCACAAAAGCAACGAAGACAGCAATGAAGGCATATCCTGCACTGTGGAGTCAAAGAAGCAAGAAACTTTTGTTGTAATTAGTGGGTGCGGGAAAGTGTGCGAGAGAGCATAGTATAGAAACAGTATGGGAGCAGAGTATGGCGAGGGGGTAATGTGAGGGCACAATATGAAGAAGAGACAGTGTGAGGGCACATTATGGGGACCTGGCAGTGTGTGGGGGGGACATAAAGTTGGTAACATTTTGGTAGAATTCTTAAGAGAGGACAGCATGTCAGTTAACTTCTAAGAGGGACAGTGTGGGGCATATATTTCGCATGGCAGATAGAGTGGCGTTTATAGTTAATAAGGGCGGACAGTGTGGCAGTTATAGTTTATAAGGGTGGTCACTGTGGTGGTTGTAGACCATAAGAGGGACAGTGTGGTGTTCATAGCTAATAAAGGCAGAAATCAAGAGAGAACAGTATATAGAGGCATGTTGCAACTGGCCTATAGGGAAGACAGGTGAATCCTCGATTGGCCCCTGTGAGCACCCCACAAGAGTATCGCTTGGTACAGTACACTTGATGTATGGCATGCAGACAAAGGCAGCATCTCATTTATTTAAATAACTTTCCATTTTATTATTTTATGGAAGCATAATCTAAAATTACGTAAAAGAGCAGCTGAAATCCACATATTATCCTCCATTCCCGGTCAGTAATTGTTGCTCATCTGCTGGGATATCCCAGACTCCGTTTGCCCTGGGTATATTGCCCTCAGTTGTGCTCCATGTCAAGTTTTTCCAATTTCTTGGCATGGTTCAATGACATCATCTCTGTAGGATAAGATAATGCCCACTAAGACACGTACCTGTGTTTTAGGATTAACATTTAGTTTAATTTGTTTGGTGTGATCCACCATCAGCTACTTTTCTGCATTCACCTGGCTATACCTTTGTAGCGCTGCAAAACCTTTGCCTTACTGATCAACCCTTTGAGGTTCCCCTCCTGGATTTACCCCTCAGTTGCATTAAGCTAGCCTACCAATAATATTTGCTGAAGAACGAGCCCCCAGAATCAATGCTACTGGTGGGCATATACAGTAGTATCCCAGTATGACATAAAAGATAGGGGGCAGTGTGAGAGCACAGTATGGATAAGGGGCAATGTGAGGGCACAGTATGGGGAGGAGGCAGGTAGAGGGCATAACATGAAGGAATAGCGTGAGAGCGCATTATGGAGAGGGAGCACTGAAAATGAAGACACTGTGGGGGTTATAGTTCATAGGGTGTGAGAGTGTGGAGGTTTTAGTTCATAAAGAGAACACTATGGCAGTTATTGTTCAAAATGGAGTACAGTGTTGCAGTTATAGCTCATAAAGGCAGACATTGTAGCAGTTATAGTGCATAAGGGCAGACAGTGGTAATTATAGTGTGGTGGTAATTACAGTTCATAAGGAGGACAGTGTGGTGATTTTGGTTCATAAGGGTGGTCAGTGTGGTGTTTATAGCAAGTTAGGGCAGACAGTGAGAGAGCACAGTATAAAGCGGGAGCAATATAAAGACATGGTATGGATAGAGGACAGTATGGGGGCACTAAAAGATGGAGACAGTGTAGCAGTTATAGTTCATAAAGGGAATAGTATAGGGTAATAGTTCATAAGGGAAACAGTGTAGATGTTAGAGTTCATAAGGTAGGACAGTGTGGCAGTTATAGTTCATAAGTGCAGACAGGGTGTTAATTATAGTTCATAAGGTAGACAGTGAGGTGGCTACAGTTCATAAGGTAGGTCTGTGTGCTGGTTATAGTGCATAAGAAAACAGTGTATTGGTTATTGTTCGTAAGGGCAGAAAGTGTGTTGGTTAAACTTCTAAAAGGTGGACAGTGTGGTTGTTATAGTTCATAAGGTGTGGTGAATAGTGTGGCAGTTATTATTTGTAATGGAGACAGTGTGGATGTTGAAATTCGTAAGATAGGACATTGAGGAGGTTATAGTTCATAAGGCAGGTTGGTGTGGTGGTTATGGTTCATGAGGGTGGACAGTGTGCTGGTAATAGTTCATAAGGGTGGACAGGGTGATGGTTTTAGTTCATAAGGTAGGACAGTGTTATGGCTGCAGCCCATAGGGCGCTAGGATACTGTTGTCCTTTTGCAGATTGACCACTAGTGGTTGCTATTACTGACTTTGCTACATTGTGCTGCAGTTCCACTCCTTACCACTGGAGGCCGTTATTGTGTTTCTGCAATCTACCTTTTCCAATATGGCCGATATTAAACGTGTGAGAGGCATCTTGCGTCCAGTTTGGGTCTTCTTAAAGCTACATGGAACATTGACTCTTTCCTTTGAGTATTGTGTCTAGCAGTAGTCTAGTTTCAGTTTCGAGCGCCTGAACTATCTTACCCAGACTGTTCTCATTATTCTCTGGATTATGACTACAACGGTGATGAGTAAGGCTACTTTCACACATCCGGTTTTCGCCGTCAAGCTTAGTCCAGCAGGATCCGTTGAAAATAGTGAAAAACCTGATGCGACGGATCAGGTTTTCTGCCGGAACCGAGTTGCTGTTCTGCCCAATTGGAACAGGTATGTTTCGAGAGAGAGACCAGAGTGGGAAAATACAAATTCTGGGCATGTGCAGTTTAAAAAAACAGAATCCGTTGCCGGAATCCGTCATTGACGAAAGGTGAAAGGTGGACAGCGCCGGATCAGGCGCTGTCTGGTTTTTCTCCGGACACAAAAAAAGTTCCTCCATCCGTTTTGTCTGGCCGCCGGATCTGGCAAAAAATGGATGAAACGTAAGATCATCCGGTGCAATCTGGCGCTAATAAAAGTCTATGGGAACTATGAGCCGACCACTCGTGTGTCGGAAATGTGAAAAAAGTGAAGGAAGTTCCAGCTCCTGGTAAAATTTCAAATAGTGACTTTACTCCATCAAAGTTAAAAAAAAATCAGAGACAGGATGGTCAGCAAGCAACGCGTTTCGAACACAGTTGTTGTTTGTCAAGCTTAGTTAGGGATGACCAAACAGCAGTCTTAAATATACAGGTGAAGTGAAATCAACACACGTGAATAATAATTAAACAATTGAGACTAACATGTATTGTGAAAAAGAAACAAAAAAAAAGAAAAAATCTGAAATCATGAAATACATGAAAAATTAAACAGAGCAATATAATTGAAGAATAGAATTGAGTAATTAAAATGAATGAGGAAAAGGGAGAAAAATAGCAAAAAAGCAAAAAATTAATAATTATAGTTTCAGTAATGGTATGCTATTTTATTGCTTAAATTTAGTCCTAGAGGGAATCGGTTGAAAATCCAGAAGGCTTCTCTTACTAGTAAGCGGCTCTGCATATCACCACCTTGAGCAGGTCTATTAATTTTTTCAAAACTAAAATTTTTTTAAAGATGGAATATTTGCGCGATTTGTATCAATAACATTTCTGTACTCACTTTTATTCTTTATCCTTTATGTTAAGAGCCTCAGATTTGTCAGCGTTTACTTAGAAATTTGACTATTTCCCAAATCTGTCTAGTTCTACCATTAATGAAGGAAGAGATATGGGGTAGAGTCATGTAACAGAAGGTCGTGTGCGAAAGCAGAACATTCATATTCTCGATATTTAATTACGATACCGCGAATGTCTTGACTAGAGCATATAGGAGAGGTGATAATGGGCAACTCTGGCGTGTGCCAGTATTAATCAAAAATTGATCAGAGAGCGAGCCATTAATTTTAAGTCTTTTGGACGGGCGGTTATAAAGAGCACATATTTTGGATTTAAGGGAGGAATCTAAGCAGATAAAGTCCAAAAGTTTGGTCAATAGGGAGCAACGGGACCCTATCGACAGCCTTCTCAGCATCAATTGATAGAATCATCAGCGGCGTTTTATGAGATTTTGCAATAACTTAATAATATCCAGGATTTTAAGAGTATTATCTCGTTTCCCTACTCGGGACAAAACCCACTTGATCTGGGTAGAATGAGTTTTATCTATTTGCTATAAATTTAGCATACATTCTTACATCGAAATTAAGTAGTAATATTGGGCGGTAACTGGCGCATAAGTAGGGATCTTTTCCAGATTTAGGAATGACAGTGACATGCCCTCAGCAATATTTTTTTAATGCTTTTTTTGGATTATTATGTATCACAAAAATGTACCCCAGACCATGGATTACTGTATGGGTGAGTAATTTAACCCAGCAAAAAAATGTAAAATCTTTTTTTGAAGGGTTATATATCACCGCAATGTACCCTAGAGCAAGTATATACGCATGGCATATGGATGAGTAATTGAATCAAGGTTAATTTTTTAACTTTTTTTGGAGTGTTATACCCCACCACAATGTACCCTAGATGATGTACTAGTATATGGATGAGTAATTGAATACCGAAAAATTTTCAACACTTTTTTGGAAGGTTATATGGCACAGAAATGTACTCCGGAGTACAGAATACTCTATGGATCAGTAATTTAATCCAGGAAAATATTTCAACACTTTTTTTAATACAACACCAAAATGTACCACAAAGAATGTAATACTCAATGGACCACACAATAAATTCATTTTTTTTCACAAAAAAAGAGGAGTTGGCTCAGCTATCACCGAGCACTTTGTCTCATCCCTAACAATATTATAAAACTTGATTTTTAATAAATCATTTTAAAAAACCCTCAAAATTGACATACTAGAAAAAGTACGCTTAGCTGCTACAAATCCTAATAAAGATCGCCTTTTTAATGGTATTTAATACCATTTGAAATATTTAAATGCACTTTTTTTAAAATATTTATTTTTATTACATTTTTCAGTGTACCCCTTTAATATCATAAAAAGCACTGTTGCTTTACTTAGCAATAATGTTCCTCTGAGCCACCAAATAGTAACTGTGCCCCCTCGGTGTCTCCACATAGTAATAATGCCCCCCCTGCCCTATTATAGTAATGCGACCCCCCTACAGTAATACAGCACTTCTACCATAATAATGGCTCCATTGTGCCTGGCAATGGAAAAAAATTAATTAATACTGCCCTCTCCTTTCCTTATGGAGATGCGCTCCTCCACAGCTGTCTCTATGAAGTTGCCATCTTGCCTTTTCTTGTCTGTCTTCCTCATCTGCAGTTGTATAATCCATTGATTTAGGTAAAGTTGAATTTAACGTATTTTGCAGACTATGAGACGTACTTTCTCCCAAATTTGGGAGAAAAACAGGGGTCGTCTTATAGTCTGAGTGTAGCTTATCGGGCGGGCGGCCATGATGGTGGAGTGGGGTCACAGGATGCAGGGTTGCTGTTGCTGGAAGCCGGTGGCAGCAGGAGTGGGGCAATGCTGCGGGACCTGGGCTGAGAAGAGGGGGTGTCCCAGCGGTGTTCTTCAAGAAAATGTCGTCGGTGCAGGCAGGAGCGGAATTTCCGCTCTGTACATTACTCTCCCGTCAGTGGGCTTCAGGAAAATGGCCGCCACATGCTCAGATTGAGATCTCGGCTCGTTATTGAGTAGGCACTAGACCCGGGGAGGATGAGCCCTATCTGCTCTTGCTGTTTTGCAACTATGCAATCGTTTGGGGAACTCTTTTATGAAAGTCGAAAACTTTAAAGATGTTTAAATTTTTAACATTTTTAGGATTACATTCGAAGAACCCTATTTATTTTTTTTTTAATTTATTGTTGTAGCTGTATGGAAGCTTGTTTTTTCGCAGGATGAGCTGTAATTCTTGTTTGCACCCATTTGGGTTAGGGTGCTTTCACATTTTAGGTAGCTACACATTCAGTGGCCCCGTCGGGCATGCATCTGGACCCCCCGCAAAACATGCATCATTTTCGAGAGTGTGCACCTACTGGAGTCGGACACTCAGAAGTAGTAGGCTGCATGTAACTAAGTGCAATGTGAAAGCCCCCTTACACATGATGCATTTTGATTACTTTTTTTGAAAGGAATGAAAGAAAAAAACAGCAATTCTACCATTGTTTTTATATATTTTTTCATTATTATTCATTTTATGGGCCCACTGTGCAGTATAAATAATAGTAGAAATAACATGGCAACTTTATTCTGTCGGTCAGTACAATTTTGGTGCATAATTTTGTATTTATTTATAACTTTTGAAAATAAAAACAGTTTACAAAAAATAAACAAATTATATTATTTGTTTTTTTGCATTACCAAATGGACTTATTTTGCAACCATGAGCCATGTCAGGGATTACATAGTTAGTAGTAAGGCCGAAAAAAGACATTTGTCCATCCAGTTCAGCCTATATTCCATCATAATAAATCCCCAGATCTACGTCCTTCTACAGAACCTAATAACTGTAAGATACAATATTGTTCTGCTCCAGGAAGACATCCAGGCCTCTCTTGAACCCCTCGACTGAGTTCGCCATCACCACCTCCTCAGGCAAGCAATTCCAGATTCTCACTGCCCTAACAGTAAAGAATCCTCTTCTATGTTGGTGGAAAAACCTTCTCTCCTCCAGACGCAGAGAATGCCCCCTTGTGACCGCCACCTTCCTTGGTATAAACAGATCCTCGGAGAGATATTTGTATTGTCCCCTTATATACTTATACATGGTTATTAGATCGCCCCTCAGTTGTCTTTTTTCTAGACTAAATAATCCTAATTTCGCTAATCTATCTGGCTATTGTAGTTCTCCCATCCCCTTTATTAATTTTGTTGCCCTTCTTTGTACTCTCTCTCTAGTTCCATTATATCCTTCCTGAGCACCGGTGCCCAAAACTGGACACAGTACTCCATGTGCGGTCTAACTAGGGATTTGTACAGAGGCAGTATAATGCTCTCATCATGTGTATCCAGACCTCTGTTAATGCACCCCATGATCCTGTTTGCCTTGGCAGCTGCTGCCTGGCACTGGCTGCTCCAGGTAAGTTTATCATTAACTAGGATCCCCAAGTCCTTCTCCCTGTCAGATTTACCCAGTGGTTTCCCGTTCAGTGTGTAATGGTGATATTGATTCCTTCTTACCATGTGTATAACTTTACATTTATCATTATTAAACCTCATCTGCCACCTCTCGGCCCAAGTTTCCAGCTTATCCAGATCCATCTGTAGCAGAATACTATCTTCTCTTGTATTAACTGCTTTACATAGTTTTGTATCATCTGCAAATATCAATATTTTACTGTGTAAACCTTCTACCAGATCATTAATGAATATGTAGAAGAGAAAAGGTCCCAATACCAACCCCTGCGGTACCCCTCTGGTCACAGCGACCCAGTTAGAGACTATACCATTTATAACCACCCTCTGCTTTCTATCACTAAGCCAGTTACTAACCCATTTACACACATTTTCCCCCAGACCAAGCATTCTCATTTTGTGTACCAATTTGTATTTTTATTTGCACCAATTTATAGTACCCAAGACTTGTGATCACTTTTTATTCTATTTTGTTGTGACGCACAATAAGCAAAAACAGTACCGTATTTTCCGGCGTATAAGACGACTTTTTAACCCCTGAAAATATTTTTAAAAGTCTAGGGTCGTCTTATACGCCGAGTGTCGTCTTATACGCCGAGTGCAGACCAATGTGCATATGGTGGGTGGGGGAGAGTTGTCCCGATCACGAAGAGAGGGGGCGTCTCACAGGAAAGTGTGAGTGGAGTATCCCCCTATTACCTCATTGTGGCAGCGTGGGGTTTCTGTGCTGGTGAGCGGCGGCGGTTCCTCCGGGAAAATGGCCCCTGGGGGTGGCGCATGCTCAGATTCCGATCTCGTCCCGAGATCTCGGGAGACGAGATCTGAATCTGAGCATGCGCCGCCCCCAGCGGCCATTTTCCCGGAGGCCACCGCATCGCAGCAATGGAGCTGCAGGTGCCTCCGGGCTTTGAGGAGATGCCGGAGGAGCCCCGACGCTGCACGAAGATACGCCTCCACAGCACAGCACCCACGCGGCACAAAGAGGAGCCGCCGCCACTCCCCAGCACAGTAACCCCACTCTGCCACAATGAGATAATAGGGGGGTACTCCACTCACACTTTCCTGTGAGACGCCCCCTCTCTTCGTCATCGGGACCACTCCCCCCCCAAAAGGCACATTAGTCACCGGCCCTAGAAGACGACACATGGCATATAAGAAGACCCCCAACTTTTCAGAAGATTTTATATTTTAACTGGAAAAATTGGGGGGTCGTCTTATACGCCCAATCCAGGGCCAGCGTCAGCACCCGGCGCACCCAGGTAAGTGCCAGGGCCCTGAGCAGGCAGGGGGCCCACTCACCGTCGGGGACACTGGCGCACCATAGTGCCGGCCCCCGCGAGTGAACCCCCCGCCTGCTCCAGGCCCCGGCACTTGCGATACTTACCTCTCCCGGTTCCAGCGCTGCAGCATCTTCCATCCTCTGACTGTGACGTTCAGGTCAGAGGGCGCGATGATGTCACCAGTGCGCGCCCTCTGCCTGAGCAGTCACAGCACAGAGAGCAGGAAGACGCCGACGGTGATGAGTCCAGAGCAGAGCAGCGTCAAGCAACGAGAGGTGAGTATTTCATTTTTTTTTAATATTTTGAGCAATATATGGGGACCATCAGAAGGGGCCCATATATGGAGCATTATATGGGGCTAATTCTATATGGAGCATCTTATGGGGCCAATAATATAGGGAGCATCTTATGAAGCCCATTCTATAGGGAGCAGTATATGGGGCTTATTCAATATGGAGCAGTATATGGGGCCAATTACATATGGAGCAGTATATGGGGCCAATATGAAGCATCTTATGGGACTAATTATATATGGAGCATTTTATATGGCCAATTATATATGGAGCATTATATGGGGCCAATTATTTTTGGAGTATTATATGGAACCCATTCTGTAAGGAGTATTATATGGGACCCATTCTGTATGGAGCAAAATATGGGACTCAGCATACTGTATGGGGCCGATCATATACTGTATGGAGCATTATATGAGGCCCATTATATATGGAGCAATAGATAATAAATAATAATAATAATAATTTTATTTATATAGCGCCAACATAATCCGCAGCGCTTTACAACTTATAGAGGGGGACTTATACAGACAACAGACATTACAGCATAACAGAAATCACAGTTCAAAACAGATACCAGGAGGAATGAGGGCCCTGCTCGCAAGCTTACAATCTATGAGGAAAAGGGGAGACACAAGAGGTGGATGGTAAAAATTGCAATAGATGGGGCCCATCATATACTGTATGGAGAATTATATGTTGCTCACTATACTGTATGGAGCATTATATGGGGTCAATTCCGTATGGAGCAATATATGCTTCTCATTCGGTATGGAGCACTCTGTGGTGCCCATTATACTGTATGGAGCATTATATGGGGCTCATTATTCTGTATAGAGGACTATGTGGTGCCAATTATACTGTATGGAGCACTATATGGGGCTATTATACTGTATGGGGCAATATATGAGGCTCAATATTCTGTTTGGAGCAATGTATGGGCTCATTATTCTGTTTGGAGCAATATATGGGGGCTCATTATTCTGTTTGGAGCAATATATGGGGCTCATTATTCTGTATAGAGGACTATACTGTCCGGCTTCTGAGCTAACGTAGAATGCACAATAGATAGCACTCATGTAATGTAAGAAGTGAAATCTTTGGCATTGTACTATACCTTTATTTCTCTGCCGTATTGGTGCATTATGAATTGTGGTATGTGTTAAAGGGGCCAACCGGGACTCTTTCGCCCAGGGCCCATGAAAACCTGGAGCCGGCCCTGGCCCAGTCGTCTTATATGCCGGAAAATACGGTAGTTCTAGCTTTTGTTTTTTATGGCCTTTTTCTTTTTCAACCTTTGTCCAAAAGGACAAACAACATGATGAATTCAGTATATGATTTGGGTCATTACGGGCTTTGAAATACCAAACATGATGTATAGGATTGCCACATAGCAGCCCACATATGTACAGGGAAAGCTGGAGGAGCCCCGCACTGCCACCGATTGACGGCAGCAGTCATGCCGTACATCTTCTGACCTCACATTAAATTTCCACCTGATGTTTTACAATGAAGCCGAATACAGAATCGCTGCCTCATTTTTCCTTCCCAACATTTTAGCTGATGGCTCCCACCTGTGACCGCCGAGCGCAGATTCCGAGGACGGGACGATAGATGACGCCTCAACAGAAAACACAAGACTCAGGATATGAGTGTGTGATTGAGAAATGGAAACAGGCTTGACCCACTTACAGGGCTTTTCGGTAAAAGCTTTCTAAACAAAACTCTTCTGGTAACTTCCTGCACATTCATGTTCTCTAACTGTACTGTCATAGATTCTGGTGCCTCAACTATCATCTATTATCTATTTATCTATTATCTATCTATTATCTATCTATCTATATATCTATTATCTATCTACACCATGTTCCAAATTATTATGCAAATTATATTTTTCTCGGATTTTCCTAAATGGTCGGTGCAAATGACAGTCAGTCTAATAAAAGTCATCACCCTTTAGAGTATACATCGAATTTTATTGAAGAAACCTCCCAATGATAACAGTATAATCTCCAAAATGAATAAAGACTCAAAATGCCCTGTTCCAAATTATTAGGCACAGTAGAATTTCTAAACAGTTGATCTGTTTTAAAGAACTAAAAATGTTCATTTGTGGAATTTGCAGCATTCGGAGGTCACATTCACTGAACAAAAAAGCTATTTAACTTCAAAACCTCCTAACAGGCCAAGTTACATGTAACATAGGAGCCCTTCTTTGATGTCACCTTCACAATTCTTGCATCCATTGAACTTGTGAGTTTATGGAGAGTTTCTGCTTGTATTTCTTCCCTCCCAGAGCTGCTGTTTTGATGTGAACGGCCTCCCACCCTCATAGATCTTTTGCTTGATGATCCTCCAAAGGTTCTCTGAGGTCAGGGGAAGATGGTGGCCACCCATGAGTTTATCTCCTTTAACGCCCATAGCAGCCAATGACTTGGAGGTTTCGTTGCAGCATGAGATGGTGCATTGTCAGCATGAAGATGATTTTGCTCTTGAAGGCACATTTCTGCTTTTTAGACCATGGAAGAAAGTTGTCAGTCAGAAACTCTATATACTTTGCAGAGGTCATTGTCAGTTGTTTCCCCATGATTCCGGCCCAAAACATGACTCCTCCACCTCCTTGCTGACTTCGCAGCCTTGTTGGGACATGGTGGCCATCCACCAACCATCCACTACTCAATCCATCTTTACCATCTAGGGTTGCTCGACACTCATCAGTAAACAAGACTGTTTGGAAATTAGTCTTCATGTATGTCTGGGCCCACTGCAACCTTTTCTGCTTGTGAACACTATTTAGGGGTGGCCGAATAGTAGGTTTATGCACAATTGTAAGTCTTTGAAGGATCCTACACCTTGAGGTTCGAGGGACTCCAGATTCACCAGCAGCTTCAAATATCTGTTTGCTGCTTTGTAATGGTATTTTGGCAGCTGCTCTCTTAATCCAATGAATTTGTCTGGCAGAAACCTTCCTCATTCTGCCTTTATCAGCACAAACACATCTGTGCTCAGAGTCAGCCACAAATCTCTTAACAATATGATGATCACGCATAAGTTTTCGGGAAATATCTAATGCTTTCATCCCTTGACCCGTGGCCCCATGGAGCCCTGATCTCACATCATCCAGTCTGTCTGGGATCACATGAAGAGACAGAAGGATCCGCACAAGTCTCATACACAGACTGGGGTCAGGTCTCCAAGATGTTTGGAAAAACCTCCTGCTGAGATCCTCCATAACCTGTGTACAAGTGAGGAGGAGATGTGATGGAGGCGATGGGCGGTACCCAGATACTGATGATGGAGGTGATGGGAAGTCACCAGATACTGATGATGGAGGCGATGGGCGGTCACCAGATACTGATGATGGAGATGATGGGCAGTCACCAGATACTGATGATGGCGGCGACGGACAGTCACCAGATACTGATGACGGCGGTGACGGACAGTCACCAGATACTGAAGATGGAGGCAATGGGCGGTCACCAGATACTGATGATGGAGATGACGGGCAGTCACCAGATACTGATGATGGCGGCAACGGACAGTCACCAGATACTGAAGATGGAGGCAATGGGCGGTCACCAGATACTGATGATGGAGACGACGGGCGGTCACCAGATACTGATGATGGAGGCGACAGGTGGTCATCAAATACTGATGATGGAGGCGACGGACAGTCACCAGATACTGATGATGGAGGCGACAGACAGTCATCAGATACTGAAGACTAAGGAGATGGGCAGTCACCTGATACTGATGATGGAGGCAAAGGGCGGTCACTAGATGCTGATGATGTAGGCGATGGGTGGTCATCAAATACTAATAATGGAGGTGACGGGCGGTCACCAGATACTGAAGACTAAGGAGATGGGCAGTCACCTGATACTGATGATGGAGGCGAAGGGCGGTCACCAGATGCTGATGATGTAGGCGATGGGTGGTCATCAAATACTAATAATGGAGGTGACGGGCGGTCACCAGATACTGAAGACTAAGGAGATGGGCAGTCACCTAATACTGATGATGGAGGCGAAGGGCGGTCACCAGATGCTGAGGATGTAGGCGATGGGTGGTCATCAAATACTAATAATGGAGGTGACGGGCGGTCACCAGATACTGATGATGGAGGTGACGAGCGGTCAAGAGATACTGTTGATGGAGGCAACAGGTGGTCATCAAATAATGATGATGGAGGCGACAGGCAGTCACCAGATACTAATGATGGAGGCGAAGGGTGGTCACCAGATACTGATGATGGAGGCGACAGGTGGTCATCAGATACTAATGATGGAGGCAACGGGCGGTCACCAGATACTGATGATGGAGTCGAAGGGCGGTCACCAGATACTGATGATTTAGGCGATGGGTGGCCATCAAATACTGATAATGGAAGCGACGGGCGGTCACCAGATACTGATGATGGAAGCAAAGGGCGGTCATGAAATACTAATGGGATTTACATTGTTTTTTGTTCAATAATTTTCCATTTTGTTAATTGATAAAAAAAACTATTATTATTTCTAGTTTGTAAAACATCCTTACCTTGCAGCATTTTTTCTCTACCTGCCTATAACTTTTGCACAGAGATGAACAAGCCCTTTTTAAGGATAATACCGTAGTATTGCTACAGAAAATGTCACTTTCCACCACTGAGCCATTTTCTACCTAAACCCAAACGGTAAATGTGTGAGGACCTAGAAGAGGAAGTGATTCAGCATTTTTTGTTTCTTCTGAGGTTTCTATGAATCTTCAGAGCAGCCACAATTCTCTTTATGTGGTTAAGTTGAGGAGAAACATGAAAACTCGCGCCGAGAGGTGTTGTTTTATGTCTCGGCATGTCCTCAACTCAATTTTTTTACGTGTCTGGTGGAAACTATCGAATTGACTAAAGGTTCCGTTACTTACTATTTGCTCGAAAGTTAAAGATGTAATCACATTAACCCTTTCATGTCCGAGTGTTTTTTTTTTGGGGGGGGGGCACTTTCATTTTTTCCTCCCCTTCTTCCAAGAGCCATTTTTTTTAAATCTCTTTCATCCACATTGCCGTATAAGGGCTTCATTTTTGGGGGGACAAGTGGTAGTTTTGCATGACTCCATTTATTTTAGCATATGATTTAGACCGGGGGCCCACTAGCGTATCACATCCCATGCAAGAGGATCGGGTGCGATATACCAATAACCCTCGGCTCCTGCCCTGCTACGAGCGGGAGCCGAGGGTCATGCTACTGTGCGCCGATCCTCTCACATGCCAGGATCAGAGCACAGCTGCGGAGAAGACGGAGACATTAATTTCTCCATCTCCTCTGCTGCCAGCATTGGCGGGAATCGCACTGCACTCGGCATCACCGATGTTTCACACACACCTATAGATTTATATGGGCGCATGTGATCAGAATCTTGCATTCTGTATTGTTTTTTTTCAGTCCAATCTCGATCTGATCGGAGCAGGAAAAAAAACCGCCCCTGAGAACACAAGCATAGGATAAAATTGTAACGAATGCGATTTTGAATCAATTGCATTCACCCGGGAACAAACCCTTACTGAGAAATGGGAAAAAATTCCAAGGTGAAACATTCAGCTGCAATATATTGCGGTGCATAGGGTAACTATATACTTGCTACATGGTACAGTGGCTTGTGAAAGTGTTCACCCCCTTTTGCTTTTTGCCTATTTTGTGACATTACAACCTGTGTGTAAATATTTCTGTAATCCGATTTGTGTGTGATGCATCAGCACTAAATAGCCTTAAGCAGGTGGAGTGAGAAAAATGTAGGCATAAATTACATTTATGGGGTCAAATAGCTACAAAGTGGTATGTGCATATGTATTAGCCCCTTTTGCTTTGAAGCTCTTAAAAATGTCTGATGCAAGCAAACACCTAAATAAGTCCAATGCTTAGTGACAGGATGTCCCCGTGTGTGCTATCTGTCAGTAACTTTAACTTTTAACTTTTCTGAAAGGCCACAGAGGCTACAACACCATCAACAAGAGGCACCACTAACCAAACACCACCATCAAGACCAAGGAGATCTCCAAACACCACCATGAAGATCAAGGAGATCTCCAAACACCACCATGAAGACCAAGGAAGGAGATCTCCAAACACCACCATGAAGACCAAGGAGATCTCCAAACACCACCATGAAGACCAAGGAGATCTCCAAACACCACCATGAAGACCAAGGAGATCTCCAAACAACACCATGTAGACCAAGGAAGGAAATCTCCAAACACCACCATGAAGACCAAGGAGATCTCCAAACACCACCATGAAGAACAAAGAGATCTCCAAACACCACCATGAAGACCAAGGAGATCTCCAAACACCACCATGAAGAACAAAGAGATCTCCAAACACCACCATGAAGACCAAGGAGATTTCCAAACAACACCATGAAGAACAAAGAGATCTCCAAACAACACCATGAAGACCAAGTAGATCTCCAAACAACACCATGAAGACCAAGTAGATCTCCAAACACCACCATGAAGACCAAGGAGCTCTCCAAACAAGTTGTTGAGAAGTACAAGTCATGGTTGGGTTATAAAAAATATCCCAATCTCTGATATTCCCCGGAGCACCATCAAATCCTTTATCATCAAATGGAAAGATCATATTACCACAACAGACCTGCCAAGAGAGGGTACCCACCATAACTCTTAGCCCAGCTAAGAGGAAATTAATCAGAGAAGCAGCACAGAGATGAAAGATAACGCTAAAGGAGGTGTAGCGTTCCCAAGCAGAGTCTGGAGTATCTGTCCATACGACCACAATAAGCCATACACTCCATAGAGGTGACCTTTTTGGAAGAGTGGGCAGTAAAAAGTATTTATTATTTTCACACAAAATTTGTAAGGCTCGTTTTGACTTTGCCAAAATACATGGAGACTCCTCAAATGTATGGCCGAAGGTGCTGTGGTCAGATGAGACCAAAATTTAACCTTTTGGGAACCAGGGTAAGTGCTATGTCTGGCGGCAAAGTAACACAGCTCATCACCCCAAGAACACCATTCCCACACTGAAACATGGTGATGGCATCATCATGCTGTGGGGATTTTTTTGGGCAGTAGAGACTAGCAAAATAGTCCAAGTCAAGGGGAAGATGGATGGTGTGAAATACATGTATATTCTTGACCAAATCTTTTTTCAGTCTGTCAGTGATTTGAGACTGGGACAATGACCCCAAAGCATACTGTTAAAGCAACACTCGAGTGGTTTAAGGGGAAAAGTGTAAATGCTTTGGAGCGACCTAGTCAATGCCCAGACCTTTATCCAATGGAGAATCTGTGGCCAGACTTGAAGATCGCTGTTCACCAGAGGAAACATCTAAATTGAAGGAGCTGGAGCAGTTTTGCCTTGAGGAATGGGCAAAAATCCCAGTGGTAAAATGTCTAAAGCTCATAGAGGCTCATCCATAGTGACTTGCAGCTGTAATTGCTGCAAAAGGAGGCTCTACAAAGTACTGACTTTAGGGGGTGAATAGTTACACACACTCAAATTTTCAGCTATTTTGTCCTATTTGTTGTTTGCTTCACAATAAAAAGAAAACCAAATGTTCACAGTTGTAGGAATGTTCTCTACATGAACTGATGTTAACCATAAAAAAATACAGTTCAATTAAAGGTTGTGAGGTGGCGAAACACCCAAAAATGCCAAGGGGTTGAATACTTTTGCAAACCACTGTATATGCTTAGATATATGATTAAATTTGTTTTTCTTTTTCTTTGGTTTTGTCAACTACTAATATATTTAAAAATTGTGCAGTCAAATTAATGTTAAATTTAAAAAAATACAATAAAAACAGACAATCTTTCCGTCCCCCACCTGAAAAAAATAAAAACTATTTTAATTAGAAATATTTTATTATTAAAACATTGCAATGTAAGTAGATATTTGGTAACACAGCAATGGTAATGACACAGAAATAAAAAAGATGACAAATTGCATAAGACAAAGAATGAAAATAAAATGCAAAAAAATTAGATTTTTTTGTTTTATCCCATCCTCTCTGTAAAAGAAAATTACAAGTCAACCAATAAATTATATTTGCTATGAAATTAAAAAAAAATTAAAATATATATACATTTTCTATTGCCGAAAAAATACCATGCCTCGTAATAAAGTTACTATATTATTTATAGCGCTTGGTGTAAAGAAATGTAAAAAAAAAAACAAAGGTGAAATTGTCGTTTTTTTTCCTATTTGGCACAAAAAAAATAACATCAGCTTTTAATACCTTATATGCTTTGTTTTGTTGTTTTTTTTTGTCTTGGTCGTATTAGGGCTGAGTTGTAGTTTTTACTGCCACCAATTTATTAATGATATAATAAAAAATGAATTATTTGTGGTTAAAATCATTTTAACCCATTAACGACCAGACATATTTTTGTTTTTTGCATTTTTTTTTTTTGCTCCCCTTCTTCCCAGAGCCATAACTTTTTAATTTTTCTGTCAATATGGCCATGTGAGGGCTTTTTTTTTTTGCAGGACGAGTTGTACTTTTGAACGATACCATTGGTTTTAACATATCATGTACTGGAAAATGGGAAAAAAATTCCAAGTGCGGTACAATTGCAAAAAAATTGCAATCCCACAGTTGTTTTTTGTTTGTTTTTTTACCAGGTTCACTAAATGCTAAAACTGACCTGCCATTATGATTCTCCAGGTCATTACCAGTTCATAGACACCAAACATGTCTAGGTTCTGCCATTTTCTGATACCCGTAGTGTCTCCATTTTTTGTGATCTGAGGTTGGGTGAGACCTTATTTTTTGCACACTGAAAAAACATAATTCTTGCGTTTTTAATTTTTTTCTCGCTATGCCGTTTAACGATCGGGTTAATTATTTTTATATATTGATACATCGGCCGATTCTGAAAGCAGTGAAACCAAATATGGGTATATTTGATTTTTTTTTTAATTGCTTTATTTTGAATGGGGCGAAAGGGGGGTTATTTTAACTTTTATATGATTTTTATTTTGTAAATATTTTTTAAAACATTTTTTTACTTTTGTCATGTTTCAATAGTCTCCATGGGTGGCTCGAAGCTGCAGCACTTTCATTGGCTCTGCTACATACAGGCGATGATCAGATCGCCTCTGTGTAGCAGAATTACTCATTTGCTATGAGCGCTGACCACCAGGCGGCGCTCATAGCTATCTGGCTATAACAACCACAGAGATCTGCTGGAGACCTTTGGTTGTTGTGCCAACCCATCGGTGACCCGCAATCACGTGACGGGGTCACCGATGGGCGGGATTTCCGGCACACTTTCCTATAGCGCGAGTTTAATGCCGCTGTCAGAGTTTGACAGCGGCATTTAACTACTTAACAGCTGCGGGTGGATCGCGATTCCACCCATAGCTGTTGCGGGCACATGTCAACTGTATATATCAAACAGAGAGTCCAACATCAGCGTATTATTACTCCCAATGTACGAAAGGGGTTAAAAAATCACCACAATTGCTCAGGTTTGCTTTTACAGTGTTCACTGTGTGATACAAGTAACAAGGTAACTTTGTTCTATGGATCAGTGTGATCACATCGATATCAGATTTTTACCAGTTTTTTTTGTTTTGCTACTTTAAAAAATAAAAAATGCAGCCACCACTAGAGGGTGCTCACTGCACTGAGCTTCAGAATAATCAGTATACAAAGAGCTCCCCCTGGTGTTGGAATAAATAATGTTTTTTTTTTAATTATTTTTCTCCTAAACTGCTCGAATCCGAGGTTTACCCAGAATTATAAATTAAATATACATCATGATGTAATCGTTAGTGCTAGCACCTCCCCAACCCGTGTATTCTATGAAATATCATGAATATTTGGTTTAGAACAGGTCATGGTTACAAACAGCCTAGTTGACGATGGTGGGATGTCTGTTCTCATCTACGTCCTGTCTAGAATGAAAAATTAAATTAGAGTGTCGTTGTAGTATAACGCAGAAATCTGAATATAATATAAATTCCACGTGGCTCTTTTATATTTTTTTATTTTGAGGGGTTTTTTTGCTCTTTTTTATTCCTGCTGCTCATCTGAGTCTTCCTGTTTTTGATTTTTTTTAATCCACTGAACGGTTCCAGAGATATGGACCTTTATATTGACTGTGAATTTTTTATTGTCTTTATCAAGGGGGTGTGGCTCACTGGATCCTCTGGGGTGTGTCTTCAGTGTAATCTGCATAATTATCCACGCCCATATTCAGCATCAGCCCATGAAAAGGCCCATATCTCTGGAACCATATGGTGAATTTAAAAAAAAACTAAAAACGTAATACTCAGGGGAGGAGCGTGAGTAAAATCAGAGCACAAACTAGTCACTTCTGACTTGAAGACAGGTCTTCTTTAAAATGGGTAGTCCTCATTAGATAACTCATAATTAAAATGAAAACAACCTGGCGATCAGCTGATCATCGCTGGTTCATCTTCATAGAACCCAATGATTGGCCACATGACAAGGGAAGCTGCTGCCTGTAAAATAGATTGTGTGCAGCGCCCTCTAAAGGAGAAATGTAGTATTACATGCCAGTTATTCCACTGAATGGGAAAGAGCAAAGGCCACTTTTTGGTTCTGTGATATTTATACTAATATACTTTGTATTTTTCACTTTTCCAAGATCTCTGCTTGCTTTAGTGAATGTAAAACCCTTCTTAACAGTCATACGCCTGACATCGCTCCTGACCCAGTGCTGCTCACACAATTGCAGGCGGTGGCAATATATCAATCACTCTTTAAGGACTTTTCTCATCTTATAATATCATGGCTTATTCTTAGGCGGCACTGCGTCAGGACAGCAGCCCCTTCATTCTCAGGATCGGATGGGGAAAAAAGGGGTAAGATACCAAAACTAGAGCTCATTTTTCAAGAAAAATGGAGGACAAAATGACGAAAACTTGATGCAACCCCATTTCTGTCAGTGGTATAGACCAGATGTTGTTGGTGTCATGTAACATATTTGCGATCCTGCCATTAATTCCTATTATACAAAAGAACAGAAAAAGGGAAATACATATGTAACCTAGCATTAATAAATAGTCACCTGTTGGTGGCAGTAGAGAAACGGCTAGCTTCCCGCTACATCACACCTATATTTTTCAAGAAGTATTGCCGTTAAAGTGTTTTCTAGCCAAACACATTCTGATTGGTGATGGTCTAAATGTTTAGGGACATCCATGAATTTTTCGAATGGCTGGGCTCTAATTAAATAAGTCCCGTCACTTGCCATTAATATACAAATTGCTTTCCCTGATGTAAATCGCGCTGTTCTCCTGACTCCGGCAATGTTTTTCTTTTGTTTCTATGCCTCTCCATTCCTAAGATATGGCCACCTCTTCTCTTTGTATAAGTTATCCAACTGGGCGTGTTCCTCAAGAAGACGCCCACAGAAGATTTGAGCACCCAGCCCACTTGTCTAACAAGGCTAAATTTATAGACAGGGAAGAGGAGGCCATATCTTGGGAACGGAGAGGCGTAGAAACAAGCAAAAAACATCGCCGGATTCAGGAGAACAGCGGCATTTACACCAGGTAAAAAAATACACTTTTATGGCAAGTGACAGGAATCCTTAAAGTGTTACAGCTAGTTAACTTCTTTACTTCCTTTGACCTCATTTTCAGGATCTTCGCTAAGATCCCCCACACTATTAAGAATATTATGGAATGATCTACTATAACACTCAAAAATATGAGGATCTTCACATTTGTGAGGCTATATACCGCACCTCCAATAAATACACATCCCTCCAACCACCATTCACCGGTCTACAGCCGCCCTCTCCTCTCCCCAAAACTCACCAGCACCGACGTCCATGATGTATACATTCTTGTTGTTTGGGGACAGATTTTCTCATGTGTCCGGAACCTTCAGAATTTAAACCGCGATCCTCCATCTCTGGGATTTCCCATTATTAATCCAGTGACATCATCGATCCCTCCACACAGCAAAGGAAATGTTACATAGGGTCTGTCATAGTATAATATGCATCGAATTAATCAGACATATCGAAATTACCAAGGAGAAGAATTGGGTCACGTATTTGCATATGGTCACTACCACCATCTTTAATTAGGTCGTGTTCCAGGTACTTGCCGAAATCTGTGGCCAAAATCAATGTCAATGTGGCTAACACGGAACCAAGATATATATCTTTCCTGTAATGTGAAGACACTATCATCGAACCCATGAGATCATTTGCATCAAACCTTCTCATAATATGCAGTAAAGAGGAGAACCGAGGACGATGCCTTCCTGCTAGGAAGGGAGTGTTCAGCGTCTCGTGTGGTTTTTCTGTGGAACTTCACATCTTACTAAACGTTTGAATCATCCACTTCTTCCCCATCCAGAAATAACGAAATAAAAGTGAAAAGGAATTTAAAAAGTTTATAACATTTTTAAGCAAAGAATTAAAAGCATAAACTTTCAAAAAATCCTACTTTCCACATCTAAAATTAAACTAATAAAAACAAAGTATATCTACGTGAAGTTTTAACACTTTATATGAAGAATGTGTAGAAACTGTACATTATACATATATATATATATATATATATATATATCTACACACACATATGTAGCAGACCAGTTTGAAAGAATGCAAAAAACTTGTGCTTCATAATGGCAACCATTGGTTCCGCTGAGTCCAAAGTTTTTTGCATTTTTTCTTAAACTGATATGATATATATATATATATATATATATATATATATATATACACAGTGGGTGCGGAAAGTATTCGGACCCCTTTAAATTTTTCACTCTTTGTTTCGTTGCAGCCACTTGGTAAATTCAAAGCAGTTCATTTTTTTCTCATTAACCCCTTACCGACATCGGACGTACTATTCCGTCCGATGTCGGCTCCCCTGCTTTGATGCAGGGCTCCGCGGTGAGCCCGCATCCAAGCCGGGACATGTCGGCTGTTTTGAACAGATGACATGTGCCCGCAATAGCGGCAGGTGAAATCGCGATTCACCCGCCGCTATTAACTAGTTAAATGCCGCTGTCAAACGCAGACAGCGGCATTTAACTACCGCATCCCGCCGTGCGGCCGGAAATGACGTCATCGCCGACCCCCGTCACATGATCGGGGGTCGGCGATGCATCAGGAAGGTAACCATAGAGGTCCTTGAGACCTCTATGGTTACTGATGGCGGCGTGCTGTGAGCGCCCCCCTGTGGTCGGCGCTCACAGCACACCTGCATTTCTGCTGTATAGCAGCGATCTGATGATCGCTGTTATGTAGCAGAGCCGATCGGGTTGTGCCTGCTTCTAGCCTCCTATGGAGGCTATTGAAGCATGGCAAAAGTAAAAAAAAAAAGTTTACAAAAATGTGAAAAAAATAAAAAAAACATAAAAGTTTAAATCACCCCCCTTTCGCCCCAATCAAAATAAATCAATAAAAAAAAAAAATCAAATCTACACATATTTGGTATCGCCGCGTTCAGAATCGCCCGATCTATCAATAAAAAAAAAGCATTAACCTGATCGCTAAACGGCGTAACGAGAAAAAAAATCAAAACGCCAGAATTACGTTTTTTTGGTCGCCGCGACATTGCATTAAAATGCAATAACGGGCGATCAAAAGAATGTATCTGCACCAAAATGCTATAATTAAAAACGCCAGCTCGGCACGCAAAAAAAAAGCCCTCACCTGACCCCAGATCATGAAAAATGGAGACGCTACGAGTATCGGAAAATGGCGCAATTTTTTTTTTTTTTTAGCAAAGTTTGGAATTTTTTTTCACCACTTAGGTAAAAAACAACCTAGTCATGTTAGGTGTCTATGCACTCGTATTGACCTGGAGAATCATAATGGCAGGTCAGTTTTAGCATTTAGTGAACCTAGCAAAAAAGCCAAGCAAAAAACAAGTGTGGGATTGCACTTTTTTTGCAATTTCACCGCACTTGGAATTTTTTTCCCGTTTTCTAGTACATGACATGGTAAAACCAATGATGTCGTTCAAAAGTACAACTCGTCCCGCAAAAAATAAGCCCTCACATGGCCAAATTGACAGAAAAATAAAAAAGTTATGGCTCTGGGAAGGAGGGGAGCGAAAAATGAAAACCAAAAAACGGAAAAAGCTCTGGGGGTGAAGGGGTTAATCTACACTCTGCACCACATCTTGACTGAAAAAACTGAAATGTAGAAATTTTTGCAAATTTAATAAAAAACAAAAACTGAAATATCACATGGTCATAAGTATTCAGACCCTTTGCTCAGACACTCATATTTAAGTCACATGCTGTCCATTTCCTTGTGATCCTCCTTGAGATGGTTCTACTCCTTCATTGGAGTCCGGCTGTGTGTAATTAATCTGATAGGACTTGATTTGGGAAGGCGCACACCTGTCTATATAAGACCTCACACCTCACAGTGCATGTCAGACCGAATGAGAATCATGAGGTCAAAGGAACTGACCAAGGAGCTCAGAGACAGAATTGTAGCAAGGCACAGATCTGGCCGAGGTTACAACAGAATGTCTGCACAGTACTCAAGGTTCCTAAGAGCACAGTGGCCTCCATAATCCTCTAATGGTAGAAGTTTGGAACCTCCAGAAGTCTTCCTAGTCAGTCATGGTGTGGGGTGGCATTTCTTTGGAGGGCCGCATAGCCCTCCATGTGCTAGCCAGAGGTAATCTGACTGCTATTAGGTACCAGGATGGGATCCTCAGACCCATTATGAGACCATATTCAGGTGCAGTGGGTCTTGGGTTCCTTCTGATGCAGGACAATGCTAGGCCTCATGTGGCTGAAGTGTATCAGCAGTTCCTGTATAATGAAGACATTGATGTTATGGATGGCCTGCCAGTTCGCCAGTCAGAAACCAATAGAGCACATCTGGAACATCATGCCTCGTTCTATCCATCAACATGACGTTGCACCACAGACTGACCAGGAGTTGACTGATGCTTTAAAGGGACTCTGTCACCTGAATTTGGAGGGAACAATTTTCAGCCATAGGGGCGGGGTTTTCGGGTGTTTGATTCACCCTTTCCTTACCCGCTGGCTGCAATATTGGATTAAAGTTCATTCTCTGTCCTCCATAGTACACGCCTGCGTAAGGCAAGATTGCCTTGTGCAGGCATGTACTACGGAGGACAGAGAATGATCTTCAATCCAATATTGCAGCCAGCATGCAGCCAGCGGGTAAGGAAAGGGTGAATCAAACACCCGAAAACCCCGCCCCTATGGCTGAAAATTGTTCCTTCCAAATTCAGGTGACAGAGTCCCTTTAATCCAGCTCTGGGAGGATATCCCTCAGGAGAACCTCTGCCACCTCATGAGGAGCATGCCCAGGCATTTTTGTGAGGTCATACAGGCACATGGAGGCCACACACACTACTGAGCATCATTTCCACTGAAGTTGGATCAGCCTATAATTTGATTTTCCACTTTGATTTTGAGTATCATTCCAAATCCAGACCTCCATGGAATATTAATTTTGATTTACAATGATCATTTTTATGTTCTATTTTATATTTACACAGCGGTGTGAAAAAGTCTTTGCCCCCTTCCTGATTTCCTATTCTTTTGCAAGTTTGTCACACTTAAATGTTTCAGATCACCAAACAAATGTAAAATGTTTGACAAAGATAACACAAGTAATCACAAAATGCAGTTTACAAATGAAGGTTTTTATTATTAAGGGAAAAAGAAATCCAAAACTACAGGGCCCAGAGTGAAACATAAATTAATTTTGATTTATCACATCTTTGATAAGCTGAGTTCAAATTATCTAGTCAAGCCCAGGCCTGATTACCGCCACACCTCTCCTCAATCCAAGAAATCATTTAAATAGGACCTGCCTGATAAAATAGATCAAAAGTTCCTCAAAAGCTAGACATCATGCAGCGATCCAAAGAAATTCTAGAACAAATGAGAAACAAAGTAATTGAGATCCTCTATCAGTCTGGAAAAGGTTATAAATCCATTAAGGAAAACATGGAAGAGTGGTAAACCTTTCCAAGAGTGGTCGGCACACCAAAATTACTCCAAGAGCACAGCGACGACTCATCCAAGAGGTCACATAAGATCCAACCACAACATCCAAAGAACTGCAGGCCTCACTTGCCTCATGACTCCATCATAAGAGACTGGGCATAAATGGCTTGTGTGGCAGAGTTCCAAGACGAAAACCACTGCTGAGCAATAAGAACATAAAGGCTTGTCTCAGTTTTGCCAGAAAAATTTTGATGATTCCCAAGACTTTTGGGAGAATACTTTGTAGACTAACGAGACAAAAGTTGAACTTTTTGGAAGGTGTAGGTTCCTTTACATCTGGAGTAGAAGTAACACAGCATTTCAGAAAAGGAACATCATACCAACAGTAAAATATGGTGGTGGTAGTGTGGTGGTCTGGGGCTGTTTTACTGCTTCAGGACCTGGAAGACTTGCTGTGGTAAATGGAACCATGAATTTTGCCATCTGGCAAAAAAATCCTGAAGGAGAATGTCCAGCCATCAGTTCGTAACCTCAAGCTGGAGCACCTTTGGGTTATGCAGCGGGACAATGATCCAAAGCACACCAGGAAATCCACCTCTGAAGGGCTTAAAAAAAACAAGCTAAAGATTTTGAAGTGGCCTAGTCAAAGTCCTGACCTTAATCCAATTGCGATGCAGTGGCATGACCTTAAAATGGCAGTTCATGCATGGAAGCCCTCCAATATGGCTGAATTGCAACAATTCTACAAAGATGAGTGGGCCAAAATTCCTCCAGAGCATTGCAAAAGACTCATTGCCAGTTATCGCAAATGCTTGATTGTAGTTGTTGCTGCTAAGGGTGGGCTAATCAGTTAACCAGACTGTGGTCCCAGCTGTCTTCAGGTCATTGACCAGATCTTCGCGTGTAGTTCAGGGCTGATTCCTGTCCTTCCTCTGAATCATCCTTTCCCTACGAGGCAAGATCTTGCATGGAGCCCCAGACCGAGAAAGATTGACAGTCATCTTGTGTTTCTTGCATTTTCTAATAATTGAACGAACAGCTGTTGCCCCGCCCAAAATAGAGAACATAAAAAACAAACAGGTGAACAGTACACATATAAAATAGACTTTATAAGGCTACGTTCACATTTGCGTTGTTGTGTGTTGCGTCGGCGACGCGTCGGCGACGCAACGCACACCGCATGCAAAACGCATTGTTTTGTGATGCATGCGTCCTTTTTTTGTATGATTTTGGACGCAAAAAAAATGCAACTTGCTGCGTCCTCTGTGCCCTGACGCGTGCGCCCAAAAAGACGCATGTGTCACAAAACGCAACACAACGCATGCGTCCCCATGTTAAATATAGGGGCGCATGACGCATGCGGCGACGCTGCAGCGCCCGACTCTGCGGCGCACAACGCGAATGTGAACGTAGCCTAAAAGATGCAAATTAAAAGAACAATAAAGCTGCAAATGGAAAAAAAGGAAAACACCAAGAAACTTGACAAGGAAGGCAAGAGGTCTATTAGCATTTTTTGGACACTATATTTTTGTGATGGTACAGTACAGTTCAACAGGGATAATACACACAGTGATAGCACAGTACATGGATAATACACAAAGTGATGTCACAGTACAGAGATAATAAAAACAGTGATGTCACAGTACAGGGATAATACACACAGTGATGTCACAGTACAGGGATAGTGCACACAGTGATGTCACAGTACAGTGATAATACACACAGTGATGTCACAGTACAGAGATAATACACACAGTGATGTCACAGTACAGGGATAGTGCACACAGTGATGTCACAGTACAGAGATAATAAACACAGTGATGTCACAGTACAGGGATAATACACACAGTGATGTCACAGTACAGGGATAATACACACAGTGATGTCACAGTATAGAGATAATAAACACAGTGATGTCACAGTACAGAGATAATAAACACAGTGATGTCACAGTACAGAGATAATAAACACAGTGATGTCACGGTACAGGGATAATACACACAGTGATGTCACAGTATAGAGATAATAAACACAGTGATGTCACGGTACAGGGATAATACACACAGTGATGTCACAGTACAGGGATAATACACACAGTGATGTCACAGTACAGGGGTAATACACACAGTGATGTCACAGTACAGAGATAATACACACAGTGATGTCACAGTACAGGGATAATACACACAGTGATGTCACAGTACAGGGATAATACACACAGTGATGTCACAGTACAGGGATAATACACACAGTGATGTCACAGTATAGAGATAATAAACACAGTGATGTCACGGTACAGGGATAATACACACAGTGATGTCACAGTACAGGGATAATACACACAGTGATGTCACAGTACAGAGATAATACACACAGTGATGTCACAGTACAGGGATAATACACACAGTGATGTCACAGTACAGGGATAATACACACAGTGATGTCACAGTACAGGGATAATACACACAGTGATGTCACAGTACAGAGATAATACACACAGTGATGTCACAGTACAGGGATAATACACACAGTGATGTCACAGTACAGGGATAATACACACAGTGATGTCACAGTACAGGGATAATACACACAGTGATGTCACAGTACAGAGATAATACACACAGTGATGTCACAGTACAGAGATAATACACACAGTGATGTCACAGTACAGGGATAATACACACAGTGATGTCACAGTACAGGGATAATACACACAGTGATGTCACAGTACAGGGATAATACACACAGTGATGTCACAGTACAGGGATAATACACAGTACAGAGATAATCACTGTGATGCAACAGTATAGGGATAGTAGAGTAATATATTAATAAATGTAATAAATGTAAGTATATGGATAATATTTGCAATGATGTCACTGTCAGTATATAAGGCTACAGCTGATACTGCAGTTTAGCCTCACATCTGCTGTTCATGAAATCCAGCAATTCCTCTAATGACCGAGTCAAAGAATATATCTCTAATTAAATGTACTAACCAAACAATAGAAAAAGGCATGTTGTAATGGGGATCAACGGGACAATATCAGAAAATACCAAATATAAATTTATTTTATTAGAGAACAATGAGCAAGCATAAATATTAAAAACAATTAAAAGGCAGAGAAAAATATGCCCACAATGACAGAAGGGAACAATGCATCCCCCACAGACTAAGGTATATTTTGGTACCTGAAAAGGGAAAAAAAAAGGGAGAGAAAGCCTTTCCCACAATACACACACAATTGTTGCTAGACAGGTTATAAAAGATATTTCATTAGCAAAAATGTAAAGGCACAGCCCCCCTGTGTTTGCCTCCTTCACATAGAGCCGCAATAAGCTGCATGATTAAGTCCGTTTTGTGCAACAAAATAATCATACCAACAATACCTTCAATATCAAAACATTTCAACCCAGTGGATGTTGTTATTCCAGCATTGGGTCCACATTGGGTTTGTAACCAGAGCAGGTTCTTATCGAAGCTTCCACGTATAACACGTCACTATTTTGCAGCGCATCTAGTATAAGGGGTTTTCCACTTGGGGGTCTGCGGTCATATATGGTGTTCTCAGCCAGTAACCAGGACTAGGTGACCTTGTTGTACGGCTGATTTGTTGCTTTCCTACCTGTAATGTTTTGCTGAGTTACCGGCTGGAGATGTGACTGTCAGAGTATAACGCACGGCAGGATGGGGTCGGGGTTAATCTGGGCTACAGTTACAGTATATAGGGGACTTACACAAATCAATCCTATCCGCCATATACATCTTATTGAACTAGTGCGTGAGAAATCGACTGTTAATTCATATGTAAAGGGCTCAGTGCACCGTTACACCCCCAATTTGCATTTTTCGCCCTCCTCCTGATCCTGATTGCCTGCACCCCCTATGGGCTAGCATGAATTCAGTCTTCATCCTTGACCTTGTGCATTGTCGGAGTAACGTAAGAGATGTTCTCCACCCCTTTTTCTTCTCTGAAGCCGTTCTCTCACGTCACTTATGGGTTGCATCAGTGACGAGCGGCCGCAGGCAGGAGAAAGGGGTCACAGAGCACCTGCACTGACACTGTATGCACAGTGGCGGGCTCCTGCAGTGTCAGTGCGCACACGCATGGATGCAGATTGACTTTTTCCAGCGCTCGTTTTGAAAAGAAGTGTTCATGCCCCAACAGCGCCTCCACAGGGTGAACGAAGAGTTACAGCATAGTCACTTTACTGATCATCAAGTGCACAGAAATGCTGACATGTTTTTATAATTTATATCACAGAAGTCCAGACATCGTGTAATGTAACCTCATGGGTCTAGACTCAACAAAAATCCCAAATAGTATGCTTAATAAGATAAAGAGGTGTAAACATAAATAATATAAAATACAATATTTTATTTAGAAATGTTATTAAAAAATGTGATTTAAAACTTAAACAAAGGGTTTTCAATAGCGGTAGCAAGGTGTAAACTATCAATATCTGGGGCTTGGCAGCACTACTAGGACTAAGAATAAATAATATCTATAGCAAACGTGTTCAAGATAATGTCAATCAATATTGAAGGTCAGCTGTAAGTAAAAGTGCAATGTGCTTATAATCTAATATATAAAGCTGAATGTGTGTATGTGTGTATGTGTGTGTGTCCGGGATTGGCATCTGCACCGTCGCAGCTACAGCCACAAAATTTTGCACAGTCACACGTCTGGACCCCGAGAGCGTCTTAGGCTATGTTGTGAGGCGAAATTTTAACCCTGCGCATTCCAATTCGCCAAACAATTTTGCCCCTATCTACATAATGGGGAAAAAATGAAAGGAAAAGTGTTGGAGGAAAATTAACAGCTGCCAGATGTGAACAAGGGGGACTTAAAGAATGAGAGCGATGGCGCCAAAGAGTATATACCGTACAGTTGCTAAGGTGGGGCCCCAACATGGGATACTCACCACACATGGGGATATGAACACACACACAAAATGCGCCACACACTACCACGTGCTCGAACACATATACCACCCTCAGCGCACATTTCACCACACATACACCAACCTCGCCACATAAAAGTTGAAACAAAAAAGTCGCCGCTCAAAACTCGCCACGCGCAAAACTCTCCACATGCAAAACTCGCCACACGTGCAAAACTCACCTCATGGAAAACTCGCCACACGCAAAACTTGCACACGCGGAAAAATTGCCACATGCACAAAAGTTGCAACACATGCAAAAGTTGCCTCACACAAAACTTGCACATACTCAAAAGGCACCACACATAAAACTCGCCACGCGCAAAACTCGCCATGCGCAAAACTTGCTGCACACAACTTGCTACACTAACCTGTCACATGCAACTCGACACACAAAAAGTTGCTACACGCATGTCGCCACACAAAACTCATCTCATAAAAGTCGCTACATGCATGTCGCCACAGGCAACTCAACACACACAACTTGACACACGAAACTCGCCCTAAAACACACACAAGTCTGGTATTATCCTTCAAAAATAAAAATCTGATTAATAAGCTGAAAAACTACAAGAGCAACAAATGTACCATATAGGAATCCGGCAACTGTCAGTCACATGACCAGTCTATTATGTGTATGTGTGAGCTAATATATACTGCCAGGGGGTGGGCTTACTGTTGGCTGGGGATTTATCAGGCTGCCAATTTAGCTTACAAGTACTGAGGTAAAAATACTGACCAAATAACGTGTGAACGAGGTCTAATACAGGAGGAGATGACATACAGATATATACTATATACAGGAGGAGATGACATACAGGTATATACTATTTACAGGGGAGATGACACACAGGTATATACTATATGCAGGAGGAGATGACACACAGATATATACTATATACAGGAGAGATGACACACAGGTATATACTATATAGAGGAGGAGATGACATACAGGTACATACTACATACAGCAGGAGATGACATACAGGTATATACTATATACAGAAGGAGATGACACACAGGTATATACTATATACAGGAGCAGATTACCTACAGGTATATAGTATATACAGGAGGAGATGACATACAGGTATATAGTATATACAGGAGGAGATGACATACAGGTATATGCTATGTATAGGGGGAGATGACATACAGGTATATGCTATGTATAGGAGGAGATGACATACAGGTATATACTATATATAGGAGGAGATGACATACAGGTATATACTATATATAGGGGAGATGACACAGGTATATACTATATACAGGAGGAGATTACATACAGGTATATACTATATATAGGAGGAGATGACATACAGGTTATATACTATATACAGGGGAGATGACACACAGCAGGTATATACTATATACAGGGGAGATGACATACAGGTATATACTATATACAGGAGATGACATACAGGTGTATACTATATATAAGGGAGATGACAAACATGTATATACTGAGGTGAAAATGAGAGGTGTGAGGTGAAAATGAAAAGGTGTGAGTGCAAAATGAGAGGAGTGAGGGAAAATAGTGGAGTGATCGGAAAATGACAGATGTGAGGTCGAAATGACAAGTGTTAGGGGGGAATGAGAGGAGTGAGGGGGAAAATAAGAGGAGTGAGGGGGAAAATGAGAGGTGTGAGGGAGAAAATGAGAGATGTGAGGGGGAAAATGAAAGATGTGATGGGGAAAATGAGAGGCGTGATGGGAAAATAAGAGAAGTGAGGTGCTATAACTAACCACAGATATTTACTATGCCCAGGCAACGCCGGGCTCTTCAGCTAGCTTAGATTTACAATCTCCATGCTTTTCTCATGGTCAACTTTATGTGGCTTGTTCAAGAGTTGGAACAGCCAAAAATCTGTTTGGCTTTACACCTGAAGGAAAAACTAAGAATGTCGTTTATCAAAAGGCTCTCGAATAAGTAGTAGAAGATTACTTCACATTACTTGGCCAATTTAGTTAAATCTGTGTGGAATATCTCTGGTGTTGAAATATATGTTGTAAAATGCTTCTATTAGCTTAGTTTTTGCCTTTTAATAATTACATTTCTATCTATTTGTTTTGTAGTTTTTTTGTGCAGAATAAATTTTTGTTAACACATTCTATTTTGCTAACAGCAGTTATTACCCCGGGCGAAGCCGGGTAGTACAGCTAGTATATATATATATATATATATATATATATATATATATATATATATATATATATATATATATATATATATATATCTAATATATAAAGCTGAATGTGTGTATGTATGTGTGTATGTATGTCCGGGATTGGCATCTGAACCGTCGCAGCTACAGCCACAAAATTTTGCACAGTCACACGTCTGGACCCCGAGAGCATCATAGGCTATGTTGTGAGGCGAAATTTTAACCCCGCGCGTTCCAATTCGCCAAACAATTTTGCCCCTATCTACATAATGGGGAAACAGTGAAAGGAAAAGTGTTGGAGGCAAATTGACAGCTGCCAGATGTGAACAAGGGGGACTTATAGAGTGAGAGCGAAGGCGCCAAAGAGTATATGCCATACAGTTGCTAAGGTGGGGCCCCGACATGGTATACTCACCACACACGGGGATATGAACACACACACAAAATGTGCCACACACTACCACGTGCTTGAACACATATACCACCCTCAGCGCACATTTCACCACACATACACCAACCTCGCCACATAAAAGTCGAAATACAAAAGTCATACAGGAGGAGATGACATACAGGTATATACTATATACAGGAGGAGATGACACATGTATATACTATATACAGGAGGAGATGACATACAGGTATTTACTATATAAAAGAGGAGATGACACATAGGTATATTGAGGAGGAGATGACATACAGAAGGTATATACTATATACAGCTTAGATGACATACAGGTATATACTATATACAGGAGATGACATACAGGTATATACTATATACAGAAGAGATGACATACAGGTATATACTATATACAGGAGGAGATGACATACAGCAGGTATATACTATATACAGCGGAGATGACATACAGGTATATACTATATATAGGAGATGACATACAGGTGTATACTATATATAAGGGAGAGGATAAATATGTATATACTGAGGGGAGAATGAGAGGTGTGAGGTGAAAATGAGAGGCGTGAGGTGAAAATGAGAGGTGTGAGGTGAAAATGCAAAGGTGTGAGTGCAAAATGAGAGGAGTGAGGGAAAATAGTGGAGTGATCGGAAAATGACAGATGTGAGGTCGAAATGACAAGTGTTAGGGGGGATTGAGAAGAGTGAGGGGGAAAATGAGAGGTGTAAGGGAGAAAATGAGAGATGTGAGGGGGAATATGAGAGGCGTGATGGGAAAATAAGTGAAGTGAGGTGCTATAACTAGTAACCACAGATATTTATTATGCCCAGGCAACGTTGGGCTCTTCAGCTAGTACAAAATAAGATAAGAGGGTGAAGGACCGAAAAAGATGGTTCTACACCAAATAAGTATGAATATATTGAGAGAAAAGGGCTTGGGTGACCACAAATAACAAATAAGTATATAGATAAAAAACAAATTTTATTGAGTTAACATTAAAAACAAATGATCATAAAATTTGCCATATATGATGAATGATGAAGACCTTGAACATAATCACAAATACACAATGGTCAGTGTGGCAGAGGAATGATATATAGTTTAGAAGATATAAACTATTCATCGTGTCACAGACCAAGTGTTAAGCATCAAATTAAAGAACAGTCATAAGGTCTTTTCCCAAAGTGCAGTGTGGTGCCCGATGTCCCCACGCACGTTTCGGCTACCAAGCCTTCTTTTGGGTGGAGTGACTGGCATGGGAGTACAGCATCCAGCATCATTACATATGTACATGTGGCCAATGGAGTTTAATAAAGCAAGATGGTTCATATGAGGGATATGCATCGCCCCAGAGTCCTGGTCGTTGCAGTACTGACGCTCCGCCGCTAAGGGGGGTGATGGTACGTCTGATGGCACTTAAGGAGTTCACCTGACCAGGTATCACAGTCACACATTACACTTCACACTCCGGCCACCAGGGGGAGCAAAGGGTTCTATGTATTAGGCCACTCCTCACAATCTGGTAAAACTGGGTGCTGGATAGGAAGTTAGGGAGAAGCTGACTGGGTTTTGCCCAGGCAACACCTAGTGAGAGAAGAGCGTTGCTTGGGAAGATTCAGGGGGGTCTCTGTCAGGGGTGGGATCCTGACAGAGGTCTAGCGAAAAGGACAGATCGTTACGGAGCCGCGCCTGCACTTCATTGCGGCGGTATCTTAAGAAAGGATAAGAAGCGAGGTTTATTGTGGAGAAGTGAGAAACGAGATCACAGCACAAAGGCGAGAGAACCAGTAGGAGTCATGCCCCGAGATCGGCAACATCCTACTGAGGCGTGTAGCCGGTGGCCGGAACGCCGAGGAAGTATTGGGCTCCAAGCATTACTTCAAACCAACGGCAGGGCAGTTAACTTTAGGTTGGCTGCCTCACCTAAATCACCTAATGAAGACAACGGAGGCAATTGTGGGAGAGGGGCGTCTCTAGGGTCCCTCTAAAATAGCTCCAGGCCTACCCCGTCATACGGGTGCATCCTATCCATATCATCTGGGGGACGGAGAAAAAAGAACAGAAACATATAAGACAGTTGTGAGGACTATCCCGTGGTGCTCAGCAGGGAAGTACTACAACACCCAGGCGCTAGTAGGAAGGCTTCTGATTTCCACATGCAAAGGGAACTCTGGATGTGCCTTCGGACCGGCCGGTCTCAGCCAGCCCTGTTAGCAGTGCTCTGGATTGTAGATGCCGAAGCCTTCAGTAAAGAGGTAAAGAGACTGCAACCCTGTGTCCTCGTTATTTACTGCGACCTACACCACCACCTACACCTTTTATTGGGCGCCCCTTAGCAGGACCACGGACTGGGTCGGGCCACCGTGACATCCTCAGAACTGATAGACCCGGTACCGAGTACCCCGCCGTCCTGCGGTTGGTGGCTGCTCCAGATATGTACCGCCAGTGTTAATTGGCGCATGAGGATGCTCACTGCCCGTCCGTCACCCACACCCACCGAAGTGTCATGAGGACATCCTGATCACGTGACTCAAATCCATGCCCATATGCATTACGTGAGAGGACCCCGGACCAGGAGGCCTGGATGCTGCCATGGAGACGCAACTGAGGGTGAGAGCAAGGGGAAGGTGGGCCAGCATGCGCACCACTGGTAGAGGAGGAGGTCATAGCATCATAGGATCCCATGGTTACTGACCATTTTCCACAGGGAAGGGATGTGTCATGATCTGATCAGTGAGGAAGCATGATTATATGTAAAAAATATGATTAATTGCATACAATGGAAACGTCCCTAAATATGGACGATCAGAACAAATGTATAATAAATGTGGGTGAACTATGGAAATAAAGTGATAGTGCATGACAAGAAAAGATACAGCATATATCAGAAAACATGTAATATAGAATAAAGTGATAGTATGTAAGAAGATGAACCGGTTCGGGGGTACCTCTCTGGCACCGGTTCCCGAACTATCGGGACTGTCACCATTGTTGCACGGGGGAGAGCTTCCTGGCCTGGAGCGACCCTTGCACTTGTCAGCAGGGGACAGGTCGGAGATAAAAGGACTACGCGCGGGAGAAAAGCAGGAGTTCTGGCAGGAAGGCATAGTGCACAGCAGGGTGAGGTACAGGCCTTTGTTGTGGGGCATCCTGTAAGCGCAGGCCCACCTAGCGCAACCCCTGTAATTGTGTCCACTGCTCGTGGACATCAGACAGCGACTCTCCCTACGTTCCCCGTGCCGGGAGGTTACTCACACGTGGGACCTGTGACTGCTGCATGCATGCGGCCTAGCCGTGTACCAGTGACTGAGCCAGTATATGCCGATCCCTCCCCCGCCTGTGCTGCGGAGCAGAGCCACGCTCTGGCGATACCGTATAAAGAACTGAGACCAGTACAAGCAAATCGCGGGTACGGGAACCCGCCTAGTGTAACAAGGACTCTCCATCTGCATCAAGGGACCGGACCTCCGTCTAACCAGGACAACCCTGAGACATCTCGTGCCCCTGTTGTCGATGCCACCTTTGGAAACCGAGACGCTGCAATCAAGAAGCCAACAGACTGATAAGATGTACTCTACTTCCCCCTTCCTGAACATACGCCTTACACCTGTTTTACCCCATTCTCCCCTCCAACATCCATATAGTTATATCCTTTACCTCCCATATCTATTCCCTCCCTGCCTGGAGTGTTCAACTGTTAATACATTTGTTAACTCTTGAGCTGCCTCCTGTCCGTGACGACATCCCAATCTCTGCAAGTCTACAAGTGCATGATAAGAAAAATACAGCATGTGTATATATATATATATATATATATATATATATATATATATATATATATATATATATATATATATATATATATATATATATATATATATATAAAAAGTATATGATTGGTATTGTATTGCAAAATATATACTGTACCTACATCTACCATAAAATGCAAACTTTGCAACTAAAGTGACAATGCATGTTGAATGAGATACGACATGGATCGGAAAACAGATATGAGAAAGGGGACACATTATAAACGGTATGCATATGCACACAGATGTAAGAGATGAAGTAAATAAACATAATAAGATAATACAATGCATGCATAAGGACATCGGGCACCACACTGCACTTTGGAAAATGACCTTATGACTGTTCTTTAATTTGATGCTTAACCCTTAGTCTGCCACACTATGAATGCCTAATATCCTATATAGATTTACTCTTAGCATAATAATTATGCCATATATCATTCCTCTGCCACACTGATCATTGTGTACACTTTTTATTTGCATTTATGTTAGTTCAATACCTTCATCATTCATGGCTAATTGTATGATCATTTGCTTTTAATGTTAACTCAATAAAAATCATTTTTTACCTATATACTTATTCATTATTTACGGTCACCCACTCCCTTTTCTCGTGATATGCATCTGGTGTGTGTCTCCCTAGTCTCCACTCCTTGGTTGTCTAAGGAACTGTGACCTTTGCTGCCAATATTGTCAGATGGGAATTTTTTCAATTTTTCTTCAACTAGGGACTTCTGGTACTGCAACATTTTATTAGACCTCTCCACCATGGAAAAGAAAGATGGAAAGTTATCCTTGTAGCGTGGGTCTAGAAGTGTGTCCAGTCAGTAATTAGTGTTGGCCAAAATGCGTACAATGCAAGGATCATGGGAAAGGCAGTGGATCATAAAATCAGCCATGTGTGCCAGATTGCCAACAACCAAGACTTTCCTGTTCCACTAGGAAGATGACTGTCCATCTTGTCCTCCTCGTCTTCAGGCCATGCTGAACAAATGGGATGAAGGTGGTTTAGGTAGTTCTGTCTGTAGTGCAGGCAACCAGCTCCTGTTCCACCTCTTCCTCATTATCACCGAATCCGCGCTGAGAAGATGAGATAAGGCTGGGCTGTGTAGCATCACCCTGTATAGTTTCTTGCTCCATCTCAATTTGCTCTGCCTGCAAAGTCTTCTCTTTAATTGTGAGCACCGCACGTTTCAGTAGACAGAAAGCGGCATTGTTACGCCAATTATGGTGCCATCGCTGCTCAACCTCTTGGTCAAGTCCTTAATGTTTTGGAAAACCACACAGATGTCAGACATCCATGCCCATTCATCAGCTCTTACGTGCGGAGGCTGACCGGAACACCAACGGGCATGATGTAGCTGGTATTCAACTACTGCCCTCTGTTGCTCAAAAAGTCTTGCCAACATATGTAAGGTTGAGTTAAAACGTGTGGTGACATCGCATACCAGTCAGTGAGCTAGAAGTTTCAAACGCTGCTGCAGCAGAATCATTAAATTGAGCACGTGGGCCAGGCATAGCACATGTGCAAGGATGCCAAGCTTCAGAGCCGCCACCAGGTTGCAGCAATTCCCATGCATGACCATGCCTGAATGTGGTTCAGGGGTGAAAACCACAGATCTGTCACCTAAGCAGATTAGTTTCAGCAGAGCCTGTAACCGCTTGCCCGAGGCAGTGCTCCAGTGCTTCCAGTTTGCAAATGATGTTGACTAGTGATGAGCGAGTATACTCGTTGGTCGGGTTTTCCCAAGCACGCTCGGGTGGTCTCCGAGTATTTGTTAGTGTTCGGAGATTTAGTTTTCATCACGACAGCTGAATGATTTACAGCTACTAGCCAGCCTGAGTACATGTGGGGGTTGCCTGGTTTCTAGGGAATCCCCATACATGTTCAAGCTGTATAGTAGCCGCAAATCATGCTGCTGAGGCAATGAAAACTTAATCTCCGAGCAGTTACAAATACTCGGAGACCACCCGAGCGTGATCGGGAAAACCCGAGCAACGAGTACACTCGCTCATCAGTAATGTTGACGTTTCAGAGATGGAGGGTGAGGAGGAGGAAGAGGAGGTGCAAGAACTGCTGTAAAACATGAGGGAAACCAAGATTGAACCAGGGCCCGCAATCCATGCTGTTGGTAGCACGTCTTCCGTCCCAAGGTCCAACCGGGTCCCAGCTTCTACATTGTCCACCCAGTGTGCCATAAGGGAAATGTAGCATCCCTTGCCACAAGCACTTGTTCATGTGTCGATGGTTAAGTGAACCTTCCCAGTAACTGCGTTGCCTCGAAACACAGACAGCCACCTCATGCCCTCTCCCACTCCCACCTACTAACACTTTCTCTGCTCCTCCTTACTGCAGGCGATATCTATCCAAATCCTGGTCCTCCTCATCACATCCCCACAGTCACTTCTACCTTTCATCCATGATCCATCACAAATTTCTGCAACCTTTCTAACCCTTTACACATTCACCCAGGCCCTGCTCATCCCAGTCTCTTTAACAGGAGCTCTATATAACGCTTGCTCTGTCTACAACAAACTTTCATACATCCACGATCTTTTCATTACAAACTCTCCTTCCTTGGCATCGCTGAAACCTGCCTCACCCCTCTGAACCAATCTCTCCAGCTGCACTTTCTTATGGTGGATTCCATCTTTCTCATACACACAACACACAAGCAACAAGCATGGTGGAGTAGTTGTGTTTTAACTGTTGTGTTGTATTCAAATGTCTGGCTACTGACCCCCATCTGATGTACTGAAGAGCTGAGAATCCCAGCAGAGTTGAGACAAAAGATATAATATCTGTGATTGAAGATTAAGACAATGCAGGGACAAAAATCTGAGGTGTAAGTGAAGTGTAACCAGCGGAAGGCCACAGGTTTGAACCTGGTAGTGAAGAGATGCAGTCATCAGAGACTGTCCTGTAAATAAGTTTCTGTGGAGTGTAAGCAATTGTATCTTGAGTATAAGTTATATTTTCTGCTGGTTAATAGACTGTGTTGTACCATGCTTTTATGCAGCCATAAGAACGGAATCCCCGTTACTTGAGCCAAACTGCATACGTTTTTAAAGATGTATAAATGCATTGCCAGAGCACTAATTGTGCAAATATTTTTGTTGGTTATGGCTATTAAACTGCAGTGCACACTTTGTAACACCCCAGGTAACCTTTTGTTACAGTGATGTTGCCTTCCTTTCAGGGAGGGTGATGTCACGCCTGGAGGCAAGGAGGATTCCCTTTAACAGGTAATACACCTACATGCAACACATTCTGACTCCAGGCCAGAAGGGGGATCTCTGAACCCAGTTTCAGGGGAGCTTTCCCCCAGATACATATATTCTGGCTTGGAGGAGGAGTTAGAGCGTTCAGTCAGAGAGTGAGTTGGAGTGGAACCAGAGAGAGGAGAGCTGAGGCCGTGCAGACAGAGTTCTGCAGCTCCAGGCTGGAAGGGGAAATAGATTGGTAGCATTGATAGCAAGTGTGAGAGGTGAGAAGCACAGGCGGATAAAGGAGATGGAAGGGAGCTATGGCTGCGCTCCTTCTAAGCTGAAGCGCAGAAACCGGGCACCGGGAGCCCCAGCTGTGTAGTACTTCACATCCAGCAGCAGAACCGGAAGGCAGGAGATTTTAAATCATCTGTCCACACCTACACCCGAAGATGCAGCAATACACAGAGCCCGGGTCGTGATAGAGACCCTGTAAAAAGGCTCGCTTTGCCCACCATACGGGTACTGTCCCAGGACAGGAGAGAAAGGACCTTGACAAAAGCCACAGGCAGCAAGGGACTCACCATAAAGCTTACAAACCTCACCTGGGAGAGGGATCCATCATTGTCTCCAAGCCAACCGGACCACACCAACACCTCTTGCTGGTACCCTGGACTGAGGCTGTCTACCATCAGTAAACCAGGTAAAGAGACTGCAACCCAGTATCCTCTGTTTATTTCCGGCACCACACCATCCTTGCAAAACACATCGGGAGCCCTGGGGACCCAGTTTCACCTGTGGGAAGCGATACCATCTTTGCTGCAGTACCATCACCCCCAGAGGACCCCTTTTACCAGCGTCGGTCACTCCTGACCGAGTACCACAGGTGGCGTCACGAACATTTCTTATTTTACAAACTTTATTCAAACCCCTTTAAAGACTGTTCCTTTAAAATGGGCGCTCAGGGCCACGGAGGAAGTCACCGCCGCCGTGACACATTCCTTTAAGTACTGGACCCGGCACCGAGTACCCCATGGCCCTGGCGGGTGTTCCAACTTCATGTCTCCCCTTCCTGATGCTGTTGATTGCCCACCCACCTAGACAGCTCTTCAGTGCCCCTCCTCCCTGCCGCTACTGAACTGGCACACTGCTCAGTAGAAACTTCAGCTGTCAAGCACTCTGGGTGGGTAGACAGAGACTAAAAACACTTGGATTCATGAGATCTCTCATTCTTTATCTGGGCTCATAAAATGCCAATTGTCAAGGATACACAGCCGGGGGAGTAACGCAATTCCCACCACTCTTAACACTTTGTCATAGATGACACCAGAGAGATCACCAAGATCCCACCGCTGCCACGAACTGGCCAGGGGAACGCAACTCCAATCGTCAAGACAATTACTCAGTTGACGAGTGACAAGACTGCGGCTGCTTCCACTATTCATAGAATCATAGAATGATAGAGTTGGAAGGGACCTCCTGGGTCATCTGGTTCAACCCCCTGCTCAAAGTAGGATTCACTAAATCATCCCAGACAGATGTCTGTCCAGCCTCTGTTTGAAAACTTCCATGGAAGAAGAAGTCACCACCTCTCGTGGCAGCCTGTTCCACTCATTGATCACCCTAACTGTCAAAACGTTTTTTCTAATATCCCATTCAGTTTCATCCCATTGCTTCTAGTCTTTCCATGTGCAAATGAGAATTAAGATGATCCTTCTACAATGTGACAGCCCTTGAGTTATTTGTAGACAGCTATTAAGTCTCCTCTCAGTCTTAAATTAAGAGCAAGTCTATTTGCAATTTCTCATGGTGGGATTAGAACCATGGACTCCCCTGCTGCGAAGCACCAGTGCTTTCCACTGGGCTACCGTGCTTGGTTATTGGAGAACTAACAGTGAGCGTATGGTACATATATTGTACCTCTGATTCCCAAGCTTGGAACATATGTACTGTAAATAACCCCCTTATGGTCACTGACAGCTCTACAATAATAAAAGAACTACTAGCTGCCACCACTAATCGTTTATGCAGGCTGATTTGACACCTGTTACAGGCATTATGTGACTTCAGGGGTGCGGTTTACAGAACAAGAGGAACAGGGTTATTAAGCTTATATATTTAATCCAGAAAGATAGGCATTGTTCATATAAGTATACAAAGATGATACAAAATAGGAACAAACAATACGATAAATAAAATCACAAAAAATAAAAAGGTATAGCGAAAGAGAATTACTAAACATAGTCATGGAAATGGCTTAGAGCTTAGTAGAGGGATATGGACAGAAGCAAAGGACTTCCAAGGACTGACAAATGACCCAGTCCCAAATAATGCTTTTTAGTAGCTCAAAGTTACGCCCAAAAACCTCCGCTCATGTGGGGGCGGATTGTGGGATGTGATGGGTCTGTTAGAATTTTAGAAGATCCCCAACTTACAGGATATACAGGATACCTTTGCCCCTGACGTTTTCAGGTGGTAGATATTGCCGATGTTTTTCTTATCATGATTTTTTGGTTAAATTGAGATAAAAATGGCCTGGTTCACATAATCTGTCAGACTGTTATTAAATTGGAGGGGTTCTAGTCACCCCATGGCAAGGTGAGTGAATGCATCCTGTTCGTCCCTTTGCTACGACACCAAAAATATCTCTCTTGTCCAGTTTTGCTTTGATGAGAGGAAGAGTTAACTTTGTGTAAATTAATGTTTATTTTGGTATCTGATTTCCAGAATTGATTTTCCTGTCTTAATTACCTGGACACTGCAGTGGGCCGCAGCTTCAATGGAGCTGAAGTGTTTGCCATCTCTCATTTGCCATCTTTAAAATAGACCCTCTATTCTCTAGCTATAATTAGGTTTCTCTCTTTCCCATATATTTCATGTGAAGGGTGTCATATCCCTCCTTGGAGATGTTTTATGGATTTAAATTTTTCTTTGTGACACAAATATTTAAGGGGCATTTTTTTTTTACAAACCCATTCAGTAACCAGTCCACACTTGGTCTTTATACCTTACGTTTTATTATTGTTCTTTTGCACATAAGAATAAATACATTATATCACAGGGCAATTCCACATAAAAGTATAAATATATAAATACAAAAAATGTATAAATTAAATATCGGTTAAGAATTTACAACCAGAATACTTAACCAGTGCTATGTAAATTTTTTTGTCAAAATTTGCATAAAACTTGCCACATATGATAAACACGATAGATGTGTGTCTTCGAGGATTTCTCTAGTGCCGGAGCTGGAGTCTCTCATCCTTTTAGCTGCTCATGGATGACGAGTCGTGCACAGGTGCAGCCCACGGTCACCATCTTTTTCTCCAGTTTGAAGACGGGGACGCATCCTTTTATCTCACGGTGAAGGACGGAGATCTCTTGTCTAATGGGGACAGAATTTAGGTTGGGAACCACATTTCCGTTGGCATCCATGCATTCGGCCATCTCACACTTGGCTTCGGCAATGACGATAGGTTGGCGGTTCATATCTCTGTCATAGCTAAGGGAAGAAAAATAATAAACAGAGATTTAACTTTAGCTAAACTACAATATATACAATATATGTAGAGGAACAATAAATGGGCTGCTAGATTCCAACCAATGGCTTGGATCATGCGGCTGACATGGGATCCCTGGGGAAAGGGGGCAGGATAGGTTGGCTCTGTTACGGGATCTGACGTAGGGATCGCTTCTCTATAAATCACACCCAAAAGAGTGCAAGGGACTGACTCAAGGGGCCAACAAGCACAATATCCCCCTATGTAAGTATTACCAAACGCCATGGCCCCGTCACCACTATTATCCCTCCTGATTAAAGGAACACCTTCGTCGCTACATTGTGGACTAGTAATCTCCTAAAATAAAGTGAGTTTTTCCAATAATCTAGAGCTCTCATTGGGCACTTGCTCTTGTTGAAGGGACCCAAGAAATGTAAACTTGGTATATTATGCAAAAAATCTTGGTTTACAGCTTTTGAAAGTTATTGACCTAGAGATTTATGGATCCCTATCATGCGATAAAACCTTTTTCTGGTATGTGGTTCCCCTTTATATGGAATATCAGATCTCTGGCAATACTATCATATTTTTTTGCTCAAGTATACGCTGTTTATATTACTACTTCTCAGTTATCCCTCAATAAGCGGGGGCGGGGCTCCTGGAATAGCTCTAGGGCTGTATGAATGCTGGTTACACCCCTGCTTAGTGCAATATTTTTCTATTGTTGCTGCCTGTGCTCATGTATCACAATATGTAACATAACATTACATCTTCCATATAAAGCCTATCTGATGATATTGGGGAACGCGCATTACCTGTACTCCCAAGGAGAGGTGGAGCGCTTATTCACATCCCCACTCATGAGCATGGAGTCCTGTCCTGTCAAGTTCAGGCTGACTTTCACTGTAGTCGGGAGCTTCGTGATGGGAGGACAGCCTCCTTTCTTGAGATGATGAAGATCCAGACACTGGACGGACATCAAGGTGGTGACTCCGAGGAGGAGCAAAAGGGCTGAGAACTGAATGTGAGAAGAAAATTAGGTTACAATGTGCGGTATATTTACATGAATTTAATTCAATGCACTGATTATGAGAATGACTAAGATAGAGAGACAGATAGATAGATAGATAGATAGATAGATAGATAATAGATAGATAGATAGATAGATAGATAGATAGATATAAATAATAGATAGATAATAGATAGATAGATTATAAATAATAGATAGATAATAGATACATAGATAAAGGATAAATAATAGATAATAGATACATAGATAGACAGTAAAAAAAAATATTCTGTTGAAAATTTTATTTGGGTACATTGTGTATTAATCAAAAATAAGAAAAATAATATATAATAAAAAGCGGTAATGCTAAAAATGTCACTAAATAATAATAATAATAAAATAGCCATAACTTATCAATGATATATAATAAAATATAAGACATAAAATAGCAATAAACTATAATAGTATAAATAATAGTGTTTATATTAATATATTAAAGAATAATCTAAATAATAGAAAATCATATAGATGTTATTAAGATTAAAAAAAATAATAAAATTAAATCTAGCATCAATTTTTTAACAAACAAATTTGGGATTCTTACCTTGCAGGGTGCAGTCAGGATGTCCATGGTGCTGCTGTACTCTGCTCTCCGGCTGTTGCTGGGCTGGAGCAGGTGATTGCTGTGAGCTGCTCGATCTACCCCTCTACATTATATACAGAGCATGCCACTGAGATCTGGTTCAGCCTGTGGTTTCAGTGTGGAGCGGTTTCCTTTGTGACATTTTTGCACTAAACCAGGTTGGTGTCAAGTAGGAAAGTGTTATCAGAAATCATAGATGGTGATAAGCTTCCTGAGCTGGAATCTGCTGATATTTAACCACCTCAGGGAGTCCAGTGCGAGGACTTCAGTAACAGATTTGCATATTGACACTACGTCACAGTGGAAGCAGGTTGTGGTTTTCTGTAATGAGGCTTTCTACTTACTGATGTGCTGTGTGTCTGGCCGCACGTCAGGTGGTTCTATGTATCACTATTTCTGATGCCACCTGACATCTCATTCTGTCTGTATTTGATTATCCAATTTCCAGAAATATCAGTTAGGCTGGAGTCACGCACAGCATATATAAAAAAAAAAGGTCAGTTTTACACGGACGAGAACCGCAGAAATGTTCCCTGAGCAGTGATCCATATGTCATCCATGTGCAATGCGAGGATGCGACTTTCTCACATGTAAGCATCCGTGTGACATCCGTATGACATCTGTATGGCGAGATATTCTCGCCGGCTTGCAAAATGGACATATAATGGATCCATGGCCTCAAATACTCGTGAAAACATATATACAGTATATATATATATATATATATATATATATATATATATGTTTACATGTCAGTGAGACACACATATATATTTATATTTCATATATAGTTAGATAGCAGAATAGCCGGTGATTCAATTGTCGGCTTTTGTTAAATCATTACCGAACCCGAGAGGATGTGAGACATGGTTTACATACAGTAAACCATTGCATATCCATTAGATTTTTATATGTCCCTCACTAATAAAGTTAGTAGTCTGTGTGTGTGTGTGTGTGTGTGTGTGTGTGTGTGTGTGTGTGTGTGTGTGTGTGTGTGTGTGTGTGTGTGTGTGTGTAAAATTTTGGAGATGTAAGTGTTAAATTAAAGAATTAATTCACGGAAAAACTGGCGTGGGCTCCCATGCAATTTCCTCCGCCAGAGAGGGAAAGCTAGTGATTGGGGGAAGATATTAATAGTCTAGAGAGGGACCATGGTTATTGCCCCCCCGGCTAAAAACATCTGCCCCCAGCCACCCCAGAAAAGGCACATCTGGAAGCTGATTGGCCTCTCTCTTCCCACTGCACTGTAGAATTGGCATATGGGGTAATAAGGGGTTAATGTCACCTTGCTATTGTAAGTGACATCAAGCCTGGTTAATAATGGAGAGGTGTCAATAAGACACCTATCCATTATTAATCCAATAATATGAAAGGGTTAAAAATGCACACGCATATTAAGAATAAAGTATTTTAATGAAATAATGAAACACACAGGTTTAATATCTTTATTGCACGCTCAATCCAACCGAATCCTCGTTCTCCTGTAAAATCCTCATTCCTCGTTCTCCTGTAAAATATTCCAAAATAAAAAAGCAACAATATCCCATACCTGTCCGCCGTACAGTCAAGTCCCACACAGTAATCCGTATCTGTGGGTATTTACATTTTACAACCGGGAGCGCTGCTAATGCGGCTGTAAACGACTGGGGAATGAATGAAATGCAGAGTGGAGCTTCGGTGACTAGCGGTGACGTCACCGAAGCTGCGCACCCTGGCGGCATGAACTCAAATGAACTCTTCAGCCTGGGAAAATGCAATCAGGGGGCCCTCACTCTAATTTTAGAGGACCAGCAGCCAGTACTCAGTAAGCATTTTTGGAGGGCCAGCAGCCGGCTATGTTTTGCATAGCCATATATTTCAATATAATTTATCCACCTGAGGTGGGCAAACTTTCTTTTAAGTCTTAATACTGTAAAATGTGAAACTTTGAGGGCCAGTGGCTGGACCTCACAATATTTAAAGGGACAGCAGGCGGCCTCACTATTTATAGATGGCAAGCAGGCATCTTGTAGACAGATGAGACCAAGATAGTTTTTTGGTAAAGCTCATCTTTCTCCTGCTTAATGTAAATGGAATGAGGCCTAAAAATAAAAGAAGAAGACAGGTGTTACAGTCAAATATGGTGGAGGTTCAAAGAAATTTAGGGGTTGTTTTGCTGCTTCTGATCCTGGGTGCCTTGATTGTGTGCAAGGCATCATAACTAGAGATGGACGAACCCATGGACTTCACCAGGAAGTCTGTGTTACTGTTCAAGCTCGGCCCCCCGAACACCTGGTGTTTCTTGAGAGACAGTGGTAAAATAATTAAGGCCGGTCAGACAGTCGCATGGAAACCATGGCTGTCTGATTAGCGGTAATGATTTACCACCAATCAGGGGCAGTGTTTGCTGCACTGTCATGCACATGACAGCATGGCAAAGGCTGGATATTCAGGCCTTTCATCAGTGGCGTAACTACAAAGTTATGGGCCCCGGTGCGAACTTCCAAATGGGGCCCCCCCCTACCCCCCCTACCCCCCATACCCCCCCCACCTTCCCCCGCCTCCGCAACCCCCCCACCTTCCCCCGCCCCGCTTCCCCTAGATACGCCTCGGACTGTTGCAGGAATCTCCTGCACTGCAACATGGTGTTGGGTGCCAGCACAGCCCGCACAGTGGTATATAGAGCACAGCCCGCACAGTGGTATATCCAGCACAGCCCGCACAGTGGTATATAGAGCACAGCCCGCACAGTGGTATATCCAGCACAGCCCGCACAGTGTTATATACAGCAGAGCCCGCACAGTGGTATATAGAGCACAGCCCGCACAGTGGTATATACAGCAGAGCCCGCACAGTGGTATATCCAGCACAGACCGCACAGTGGTATATCCAGCACAGACCGCACAGTGGTATATCCAGCACAGACCGCACAGTGGTATATCCAGCACAGCCCTCACAGTGGTATATCCAGCACAGCCCGCACAGGGGTATATACAGCACAGCCCGCACAGGGGTATATACAGCACAGCCCGCACAGGGGTATATACAGCACAGCCCGCACAGGGGTATATCCAGCACAGCCCGCACAGTGGTATATAGAGCACAGCCCGCACAGTGGTATATACAGCAGAGCCCGCACAGTGGTATATACAGCAGAGCCCGCACAGTGGTATATACAGCAGAGTCCGCACAGTGGTATATACAGCAGAGTCCGCACAGTGGTATATACAGCAGAGCCCGCACAGTGGTATATAGAGCACAGTCCGCACAGTGGTATATACAGCACAGCCCGCACAGTGGTATATACAGCACAGCCCGCACAGTGGTATATACAGCACAGCCCGCACAGTGGTATATACAGCACAGCCTGCAGTGGTATATAGAGCACAGCCCGCACAGTGGTATATAGAGCACAGCCCGCACAGTGGTATATAGAGCACAGCCCGCACAGTGTTATATACAGCAGAGCCCGCACAGTGGTATATACAGCACAGCCAGCACAGTGTTATATACAGCAGAGCCCGCACAGTGGTATATAGAGCACAGCCCGCACAGGGGTATATAGAGCACAGCCCGCACAGTGGTATATACAGCAGAGCCCGCACAGTGGTATATACAGCAGAGCCCGCACAGTGGTATATACAGCAGAGCCCGCACAGTGGTATATACAGCAGAGCCCGCACAGGGATATATACAGCACAGCCCCCACAGGGGTATATACAGCAGAGCCCGCACAGGGATATATACAGCACAGCCCCCACAGGGGTATATACAGCAGAGCCCGCACAGGGATATATAAAGCACAGCCCACATCTCATCTCCCCCCCCCCCCCCCCCGATAATGGCCCCACAGTCCGGTTAAAAAGAAAAAAAAAAAAAACTCTCCTCACCTTTCCTTTTGCCCGCGCTGCTCCTGGCGGCTGCAGTCTGCCCAGGACACTGCAGGTGCGCGATGATATGACGTCATCGCGCACCCGCAGTGTACTGTCAGAGGCAGAGCGGGGAATGATGGGAGAGGAAGCGTCAGATGACGCTCTCTCCTCCCATCATTGCATTGAACTATACCGGTGTCATAGACGCCGGTATAGTTAAATGCGGCGGCGGCGGCGGCAATGGGGGGGTTCCGGGGGAGGAACAGTGCAGCGGCCCACTACTGGCATCGGCTCTTCTGGCATTTGCCAGAAGTGCCCGATGGCCAGCCTGGCCCTGCTCAGACCTGCCGGCCCGGGGCCCCTGACCTGCGGGGCCCGGTCGCAATGGCGACCGCTGCGACCGCGGTAGTTACGCCCCTGCCTTTCATACAAGTGAATGAGGTAAAGATTCAGGAAGTGTGCTGGTACACGAACCCGAACTTTTCTTAACTGCTCGGCGAAACCTGCCAGACCCCATGACCCAGACTAGGTCATGGGACTTCTAGCATGGCAATGACCCCAAACATACTTAATAAAGCACCCAAAAATAGATGGAAACAAAGCACTTGAGAGTTCAGAAGTGGTAATTCCAGCTCCAGTAGCGTAAAGCATCCCACCATTACCTCTTACATACAGATCCTAGAGCGAAACAGTGGATGGACACAATAAATCAGATAATTTTGCCTGCTTTTATGAATTTCTGAGTGCAGAACACCACAAAAAACATGAATCAGTCAAAGAGTCTATGGAAAAAAGCAGTAGCAAGGCTTAGAAATTACAAATCCATAATCCCTGACTAGATGCCTGTCACACGCTATACCCACTCCAACACCTCAACATAGACAAATTGCAGATAATCACCACCACCAAGAGTGGACCACTCACCATCTTTTCAAGAACTGCAAAGATGTCAGACATCCATGCACACTCATCAGCTCTTATGTGCAGAGGCTGACCAGAATAATGACATGCATGGTGTATCTAGTATTCAACTACTGCCCTCTGCTGCTCACAAAGCCTTTCCAAAGTATGCAACATTGAGTCCCAATGCGTGGTGACATTGCACACCAGTTGGGGAGCTGGAAGTTGCAAACACTGCTGCTGCATTGCCAAGGCGGTATAGCTGTACTGCAGAAATTGGCAAACATGTGGCATACTTTCACAAGACGCTCAAGCAGATCTAGGTAGGTCTGAGCCACTAAGGTAAACGTGGGCCAGGCATGGTACAGGTGTGAGGTTGCCAAGCTTCAGAGCCACCACCAGGTTATGTCCATTTCCACACATGAGCATGCCTGGTTGTAGGTTCACAAATGAGAGCCACAGATTAATTTGGTCTGTTGGACCTTTCAACAACCTTGCACAGCGGTGTGTGGTTTGTCACCTAAACAGATTAGCTTAATCAAAGCTTATTGCCCCTTTGCTGAGGCAGTACTGCCGTGCTTCCAGCTTGTGATTGATTTTGACATTTCTGAGATGGAAGGTGAGGAGGAGGTAGAGGTGCAGGGACTGCTATAGAAGATGGGGGCAACCCTGATGGAACCAGGTCCAGAAATCCTCTATGTTGATAGCACATGTTCCATCCCAGTGTCCGACTGGGTCCCGGCTTCTACAAAGTTCACCAAGTGTGCCATAAGGTAAATGTAGAGTCCCTGGCAACAATAACTTGTCCGTGGTGAAGTGGACTTTCCCAGTAACAGCATTGGTCAGGGTATGACTGATGTTATGGGATATGAGCTTGTCTGAAGTGGGGACGGCACACCAGGAGAAATAGTAGCAGCTGGGGACCGAGTGAAGGCCGCCACCATAAGGTTGTGAAAAGGTTTGGTCTCCACAAGCCTAAATGGCAACATTTCCAATGTGGCCATTTAGTATTGTGGCCTGTGGGTGGGTGACTGCTCAATTATTTGGGCATCTCTACATATGATGTCCTCATGTCCCACTTGAAACGGGCAGGACGAGAGGCCAGAATGTATAAATGGAAATGTGAACATCTCTTCAGAGTTTCCAAGTGTGGGATCTCTTGTCTCCAGGCAATTGGCATAGTAGGAGGGAGGATTAGGGTGAAGATTATGTGGTCCAGAATCACGGAAATGGAAACTGCACTGTGTGGAAGACAGGGTGGTGTTGGCAAAGTGACTGGAAGCATTATCTGCTATCCATCCAACAACCTTTTCACACTGGTCTAACATCAAGAATGGTGTTCTGCGCCCCCCAACAAAGTGGGACAGGAAGATAGATCGACATGAATAGTATGTTGGTTGTGCTCCAGTGGCAGACACAGTTTCACCTTCTCCACAGCTTTGTCCTCTGCGCTCACCAACAGTATCATGTCCACCTCCCTGTCTCTCACCACACGCCGTGCCAATTTTAAATTACATTTAAATTACGCAAAATATATCCCTGTTGACGAAATGTTGCAGTATTACAATGGCAGGAAAATTTGCCAACTTCAGATGTACTTTTTAGACTCAAGCATCAATATAGTGATGCTATTTCAAACCAAACAAGAATTTTTTTATGTGTTTTGAGGACAGAACTGTAGCACAACAAATGCAATATAAAATTCCACTGCTGAAACAATTTGCCGTATTTGAATGCCAGACAAATGTGCCCAATTCAGATGGACATCTTAGACTGCAGTATCAATATAGCGAAGGTAATTCTAGCGAAACAAGTATTTTTGTGCTTTGAGGCACAACTGTAGCACGATAAATGCCATATAAAATGTCACTGCTGAAAAAATTGCATTATTACAATGCCAGCAAAATTTGCCAACTTCAGATGGACATCTTCGACTGCAAGATCAAAACAGTGATGCTATTTCTACCCTAACAAGTTTTATTGTGTTTTGAGGCACAACTGTAGCATGATGAATGACATATGAAAATAACAGTGCTGAAAAAAATTGCAGTATTACAATGAAAGCAAAATCTGCCCATTTCAGATGGATATCTTAGGCTGCAGTATTAATATAGCAATGTTATTTGTAACCAAACAAATTGTTTTGTGCTTTGAGGCACAATTATAGCACAATAAATGCCGTGTAAGGTTCTCGCTTCATCCGTCACTTTGAAGTCATCAAGCAAATTAATGCCATGTCTTATAAGTTGAAGGTGCCAACCTCTATTTGAGGGTCGAATTCCTTCCATGTGTCCCTCCTGAAGCCGGTCATCCTGAGTCCCTTCTTCAAGGATCCTGACGATACACCTGCTCACAACAGAACCGAGGATGCCTTTGACATGAAGAATATGTTAACCTTCTAGAATGTGAGATGAAATCATTTTTCTTGGTCAATTGGAAGGGATTTGGGCCTGAAGAAAGATCAAGTTAAAATTGGCTTCTTTTAAGGGGTTAATAATTTAAAAAAATGTTTACTATATTTTTTAATTATTGATTTAGGGTTCTGTAAATTTATCTATGTTCATGGTCCTTCATGGTACAAGAAACCAATAGACCCCCTCTCTTTTAGATAACCTAATTGATCCCATTATGGTGGTTTCCCTTAAACTGTACCAAACTATGGGATTTTCTATGGGGTGATGTTATCCCTGATCATCGTAATTCATTTTCCCTTTTCTTTTGCACTCACCCCTTTACCTCTTCTTCCATTCAGAACATGTCCCTGCAAAATGTTACACACAGACATCTTGGGCTTACTGCTATAACCAGTGCTGTATACATGAATAATCCCTCTCTGTGCCTTGCAGAGTAATATTCCCCGTGCTGTGCCCCACAAAATAACAGAGACCCCTCTGTGCCCCTACACAGTAATAATTCCCCTTCTGTCTCCGTATATTAATAATTACACCAAACCTCCTTATAAAAATACAATCACCCCTGTGTTTATTAATAATAATAATAATAATAATAATACCTAATTCGTTTCCCTTTTAATGATAACAATTCATCAGTGTGCCTTCCTTTAATAATGCTCCTGAGCATAGCCGTACATAGAAATTATAGGACACCATAGCAAAATTCCATTCATGGGACATAGGAGCAGTCACAGAAGGCTATTCTTCCCAACTTTTTAAGACATGGAGAGAGACATGTATTGTGGCACTTACACAATTATTTTGCCCCTACTGAAGCCCCTTAGCATTCTCACTCACTATGATACTCCTTCCATGTTCCCCATAGAGTATGATTCCTTAAAAATGTCCCCACATACAATGATCTTCTCACATTCCTCCACTTACACAGTATGATGGCCCCACAGTATGATGATCTCTACAGATGCCCATACAGAATGATAAGAAATTTCAAAAAACTGACCGTCACATCCAAACACAGACTAAGCATGAACAGTCACTGAACCTAGAGTCACCAACTCATACACAGTCAAACAAATAAGGCAGCACACTGCAGCGCCAAAACGTGCAAACATGAAACATGAAAATTGAATTGCATTACTGCACTAGAAATATGAAAAAATTGAGAAAGTTTAGCGCATAAATTGGCCAATTTATGTGTACCTGGTAGCCACAATAAGCTATTTCTCATATACCAGGGCCTAGCAATGCCTTTCCTCTCTGACAATAAAGTCTTCATCTGAATGGAAACCTAATGTGAGACCTCTCCTTGACTAAAATCTCTCTCTGTGGAGGGGTAGTGGTCCTGCTGCGATTAAAAACACCTGTGACTAAAAGGTGGAGTGCTCAGTCAGAAGTCTAATGAAAAAATAGATATATAAAAAATTGAGAAAGTTTAGCGCATAAATTGGCCAATTTATGTGTACCTGGTAGCCACGATATTTATTCTCAGAGAGGAAAGGCTTTGCTAGGCCCTGGTATACGAGAAATGCCTTATCGTGGCTACCACGTACACATAAATTGGCCAATTTGTGCGCTAAACATTCTCAATTTTTCATATTTCTAGTGCAGTAATGCAATTCAATTTTCATGTTTCATGTTTGCAAGTTTTGGCGCTACAGTGTGCTGTGTCACGCCCTACAGATGGGTCTATCGGGTGGACCCTCTGGACCGCAAATACAGCGGTTGCTGATACCACGAAGGGAGAGCCAGACCAAGAAAGCAGGTTAAAACGCTTTATTGTAAAGTAATACAAATACTAGGAGAGACACCCCAAAGGAGGGCCACAGGACCACAACACCAGGGTGCCTCCAAGGAGTCCAAGGCTTGGAGTGACCCCTATACAGGGATTTCCCCTTGACCACCAATAGAGGGTCCGATGAAGCAGACACCTGTGTTAAACCAACCTAGGAGGCTGGGAAGAAATGAACTGACAAAACAGGGCAGAACGTGGAACTAGGAAGCAGGCTGAAGACTGCAGGGAACCGTACAGGATCCAGGACTCAGGATGCTGAGAAGGCCAGACACGATCCTAGGGAAAAAGGAACACAGAGTAAGGCAGGCAAACTGGATTGGTAAGAATAGCAGGACCAGACCTGGAGCAGCAACTTCAGGATAATAGAAGTTGCCCAGGCGGAGTCCAGGAGTGACTGAGATCCTTTTATCCCTCCAGCCTGCAGGTGATAGGCCGGGAGGAGGGGCAGTGAGTAGGAACGGGCTGGCCCTTTAAGAAGCCAGAGAGCTGGCCTGCCCGCCCCCTATGCACTCCCTAGGAGAGGGAGAGGAACGAGGAAGTGCAGCAGACATGGGAGCAAGGACCCGGGCAGCATGTCTGCAGGGATGGACCCCGGAGCGCCGGCGGACGACCGGAGCGTGACCCTGCTGGCTCAGGACAGGACCGGAGGAGGTAAGAACAGGCGGGGAAGAGAAAGTAGGTGCCCTGGGCCGCGAGGTGGTGACATGCTGCCTTATTTGTTTGACTGTGTATGAGTTGGTGACTCTAGGTTCAGCACCTGTTCACACTTAGTCTATGTTTGGATGTGATGGTCAGTTTTTTGAAATTTGTATTCATTAGCCTTCTGAATGAACACTCCACCTTTTAGCCACAGGTGATTTTAATCACAGCAGGACCACTACTCCTCCACAGAGAGAGAGATTTTAGTCAAGGAGAGGACTCACATTAGGTTCCTATCCAAATGAAGACTTCATTCTCAGAGAGGAAAGGCATTGCTAGGCCCTGGAATACGAGTAATGCCTTATCGTGGCTACCAGGTACACATAAATTGGCCAATTTATGCGCTAAACTTTTAAAATTTTTCTTATTTCTAGTGCAGTAATGCAATTCAATTTTCATGTTTGCAAGTTTTGGTGCTACAGTGTGCTGCCTTATTTGTTTGACTGTTTCACACAGTTTGATGGTTCCACCACAGTCCCCCATACAGTATTATGGTTCCTCCACAGTTCTCCAAACAGTACAATTGTCCCCCAGAGTCCCAATACAATATGATAGCCCCTCCATATCTCTCCATATAGTATCGCTCACATCCCCACACAATGGTCCACCCACAGCCACAATACAGTATCATGATCTCCCACAGCCTCCCCATATAGTATGATTGTCCCCCCTAACAGCCCCAATATGGTATGATGGTCCCCACGCAGCTTTTCATATAATATGATGGTCCCGTTCACAGCTCCAATACAATATAAAAGTCACACCCACACCCATCATATGGCATAGAGATCCCTCCACAATCTTACTACAGTATAATGGTATAATGGTCCCTCTTACAACTCCAATTCAGTAAGGAGGTCTCCCAGAACCCCAATATAGTATCAAGGTCGACTCACAGCCCCAATACAGTATGATGGTCTCAACACACAGTATGATGATCCCATCACAGACCTCCTTATAGTATAACAGTCCCAAACTGTCCCAATAGAGTATGATGGTACCCCCACCCCCTACATGGTATATTAGTTCCTCCATTTACCCAATACAGCATGATGGTCTCCCACATCTCCAATACAGTATGATGGTTCCACCACAGTCCTCCATATAGTATGATGGTCCCTCTCACAGCCCCAATAAAGTATGATGATCCCCCCCATAGCCTCCCATATAGTATGATGGTTCCCCCACAGCCACAATAAAGTATAATGGTCCTCATAACCTCCCATATAGTACAGTAATACATGAAATGGATTTTCAAAGCAAGTACACCAGCCTAATCAGGACTATTTTATAATGTATCCAGTTTGTAATTCATAATCTACTAACAACTCAACCTTAAAGCTTGTCCATCACACTAGAAGATATCATTATCACAAACTTTATATCATCAGTGGGGGTGCTGCTTCAAATTATACTTTGGGGCCCAGAATATATTTGTAATGCGTCAGGTTGTATCTTAAACAGCTGCCTCTTTTGCTTATTCTATTACCTGGTGAATATGAAGAATTGCATGTACAGTGGAGTCAATAAGTATTTGATACACTGCTGATTTTGCAATTTTTCCCACCTACAAAGAATGGAGAGGTCTGTAATTGTTATCTTAGATACACTTCAACTCAGAGACAGAATCTAAAAATAAAACCCAGAAAATCACATTGTAGGATTTTTACATAATTATATTACATTTTGTTGCATGAAATAAATATTTGATCACCGATCAACCAGCAAGAATTCTGTCTCTCACAGACCTGTTAGTTTTTCTGTAAGAAACCTCCTACTCTGCACTCATTACCTGTATTATTTGCACCTGTTTGAACTCGTTACCTGTATAATAGACACCTGTCCACACATTCAATCACATTCCAACCTCTCCACCATGGCCAAGACCAAAGAGCTGTCTAAGGACACCAGGGACAAAATTGTAGACCTGCTCAAGGCTGGGATGGTCTACAGGAAAAAAGGCAAGCAGCTTGGTGAGAAGGCAACAACTCTTGGCACAATTATTAGAAAATGGAAGAAACACAAGATGACTGTCAATCTTCCTCAATCTGGGGATCTCAATCTTCATCAGTCTGGGGATCAATGCAAGATCTCGCCTCGTGGGGTGAGGATGATTGTGAGAAAGGTCAGGAATCAGCCCAGAACTACATGTGAGGACCTGGTCAATGACCTGAAGAGAGCTGGAACCACAGTCTCAAACATTACCGTTAGTAACATACTATGCCGTCATGGATTAAAATCCTGCTGGGCATGCAAGGTTCCCCTGCTCACAACAGCACATGTCCAGGCCCGTTTGAAGTTTGCCAATGACCATCTGGATCATCCAGAGGAGGCATGGGAGAAGGTCATGTGGTCAGATGAGACCAAAATAGGAGTTTTTGGTGTCAATTCCACTCACCGTGTTTGGAGGAAGAAGAAGGATGAGTACAACCCCAAGAACACCGTCCCAACCATGAAGCATGGTGGAGGAATCATTATACTTTAGTGGTGCTTTTCTGCAAAGGGGACAGGTTAACTGCACCATATAGAAGGGAGGATGGATGGAGTCATGTATAGATTTTGGTCAACAGCCTCATTCATTCAGTAAGAGCATTGAAGATGGGTCTCGGCTGAATCTTCTAGCATGAGAATGACCCAAAACACGCAGCCAGGACAACTAAGGAGTGGCTCCATAAGAAGCATTTCAAAGTCCTGGAGTGGCCTAGCCAGTCTTCAGACCTGATCCCAATAGAAAATGTTTGGAGGGAGCTGAAACTCAATGTTGCCCAGCAACCTGAAAGATCTGGAGAAGATCTGTATGGAGGAGGGGGCCAAAATCCCTGCTGAAGTGTGTGCAAACCTGGTCAAGAACTGCAGGAAACGTCTCACCTCTGTAATTGCAAACAAATGTTTCTGTACCAAATATTAAATTCTGTTTTACTATTGTATCAAATACTTATTTCATGCAATAAAATGCAAATTAATTATGTAATAATCATACAATGTGATTTTCTGGTGTTCTTTTTAAGATTCTGTCTCTCACAGGTGAAGTGCACCTACGATAAAAACTACAGGTCTCTCCAGTCATTGTAGGTGGGAAAACTTGCAAAATTGTCAGTGTATCAAATACTTATTTTCCACACTGTATATTTAGGGGGCAATTTTTTAAAATATTTTCTACAAACCCTCAAAGTCATTGGCCTATTCAGTAACCAGTCCACACTTGCTCTTTCCGTCTTACATTTTATTATTGCTCCTTTGTATATAAGAATAAATACATTATATCACATGTCACTTCCATATAAAAGTATAAATATATAAATATAAAAAATGTAAAAATTAAATATCAGCTGAGAATTTGCAAACGGAATACTTGCACTTAACCAGTGCTACGTAAATTTTTTGTCAAAATTTGCATAAAACTTGCTTCATATGATAAACACGATAGATGTGTGTCTTCGAGGATTTCTCTAGTCCTCTTTATAGCTGCTCTTGGATGATGGGTCGTACACAGGTGCAGCCCACGGTCACCATCTTTTTCTCCAGTTTGAAGACGGGGACGCATCCTTTTATCTCACGATGAAGGACGAAGATCTCTTGTCTAATGGGGACGGAATTCAGGTTGTTGACCACATTTCCGTTGGCATCCATGCATCCGGCCATCTCACACTTGGCTTCGGCAATGACGATAGGTTGGCGGTTCATATTTCTGTCATAGCTAAGGACAAAAAGGAAGAAAAATACTAAATGGAGATATTGATTTAACCTTGACTAAACAACAATATATGTGAAGGAACAATAAATGGGCAGTTAGATTGAAGCCAATGGCCTTTGGGTCATGCGGCTGACATGGGATCCCTGGGGAAAGAGGCCAGGATAGGTCGGCTCTGATATGGGACCTGGCATAGGGATCGCCTCTCTATGCGTCATACCAAAAACAGTGCAAGGAACTAACTCAAAGGGCCAACGAGCACAATATCCCTCTCTTCCAGTATTACCATGGTCTTCTCGCAATTATTTTCATTCATGGATGCAGTTCCACCTTCGACGTTACTGTCTGAAACTAGTAATTACTTAAAATAAGGTGAAGCTTCCCGAAAACCTAGAGCTACTAGATACTTTTTTATATTGAAGAGTCCGAGTAAATATAAACTTGGTATACTGCGCATAAAAAAATCATGATTATAGCCTTTCAAGCTGTGTCCACATGTTGCATTTTTGTTGCATTTTTGCAGTGTTTTTGCTGCATTTTTGCAGTGCAGATTTGTTACAAAACCTGAAGGATTTCACAGTACCAGCAAAATGAATGCTAAGAGATACAGAAATGGTGCAATATACTTTATCCACCAAATATTTATCGTGTGCACAGACCCTTAAAGTTATAGAGACTCATGGATTCTCATCATGCTCTGAAACCTTGTTCTGGTATGCACATACAGAATATCAGATCTCTGGCAATATTATCCTATTTTTTGCTCAAGTATACGCTGTTAGCTGCTGTTTATATTACTACTTCTCAGTTATCCCTCAATAAGCGGGGGCGGGGCTCCTGGAATAGCTCTAGGGCTGTATGAATGCTGGTTACACCCCTGCTTAGTGCAATATTTTTCTATTGTTGCTGCCTGTGCTCATGTATCACAATATGTAACGTAACATTACATCTTATATATAAAGCCTATCTGATGATATTGGGGAATGCGCATTACCTGTACTCCCAAGGAGAGGTGGAGCGCTTATTCACATCCCCACTCATGAGCATGGAGTCCTGTCCTGTCAGGTTCAGGCTGACTTTCACTGTAGTCGGGAGCTTCGTGATGGGAGGACAGCCTCCTTTCTTGGGATGATGAAGATCCAGACTCTGGACGGACATCAAGGTGGTGACTCCGAGAAGGAGCAAAAGGACTGAGAACTGAATGTGAGAAGAAAATTAGGTTACAATGTGCGGTATATTTACATGAATTTAATTCAATGTACTGATTATGAGAATGACTAAGATAGAGAGACAGATAGATAGATAGATAGATAGATAGATAGATAGATAGATAGATAGATAGATAGATAATATATAGAAGATAGATAATAATCAGATAGATATATAAATAATAGATAGATAAATAGATAATATATAGATAGATAGATAATAGATAGATAATAGATAGATAGATAGATAGATAGATAGATAGATAGATAGATAGATAGATAGATAGATAGATAGATGATAGATAGATAGATAGATAATAGATAGATGGGTAATAGATAGATAATATATAAATAATAAATAGATATTCAATAAATACATAATAGATAGATGATAGATAGATAATAGATAATAAATAAGTAGATGATAGATATATAATAGATAGACAGATAAATAGATAGAGAGATAGATAGATAGATAGATAGATAGATAGATAGATAGATAATAGATGATAGATGGATAGATAATATATAGATAATACATAGATAATAGATAGATAAACAGATAAAGATATGATAGACAGATAATAGATAGATAATAGATAGAAATACAGATAAATACTGTATATGATAGATAGATAGATAATAGATAGGTAATAGATGATAGATAGATAGATAATAGATAGATAGATAGATAGATAGATAGATAGATAATAGATAGATAATAGATGGATGGATAGATAGATAATAGATAGATAATAGATGATAGATGGATAGATAGAAAGATAGATAGATAGATAGATAGATAGATAGATAGATAGATAGATAGATAGATAGATAATATATACATAATAGATAGATAGATAGATAGATAGATAGATAGATAGATAGATAGATAGATAATAGATGATAGATAGATAATAGATAGATCTGTTTGAATCCCAGTTTAGTTATAATTGTATTACACTTTATGCAATATTGGTAAAAAATACTCATTGTGACGAAAATTTTAATATAATAACTTGATGAAAACCAAATAAAAATAAATATCCAATTGTATTATATTTGAATAATAGAATGATAATCTAAAATAAAAAAACAATAAATAGATTATAATAGATTAAAATACTAGTAGTAATTTTAAAGATCACCAAATAATATCTAAAATAATCATAAATAACATCAATGATATGTAATAAACTATAAGACAAAATAGCAATAAACAATAATAGCATCAATATTATAATAACAGTAATATAAATTATAGAAAATAATATAAATATTATTAAGATAAAAAAAAGAATAAAATTAAATCTAACACCATTTTTTTTACAAATAAAATTCCTCGTCGGTATATAGTGGCACCGCTCTTGGTTGGGGCACATTAGTGGCAGTCGGTGGGATTCTTACCTTGCAGGGTGCAGTCAGGATGTCCATGGTGCTGCTGTACTCTACTCTCCGGCTGTTGCTGGGCTGGAGCAGGTGATTGCTGTGAGCTGCTCGATCTACCCCTCTACATTATATACAGAGCATGCCACTGAGATCTGGTTCAGCCTGTGGTTTCAGTGTGGAGCGGTTTCCTTTGTGACATTTTTGCACTAAACCAGGTTGGTGTCAAGTAGGAAAGTGTTATCAGAAATCATAGATGGCGATAAGCTTCCTGAGCTGGAATCTGCTGATATTTAACCACCTCAGGGAGTCCAGTGCGAGGACTTCAGTAACAGATTTGCATATTGACACTACGTCACAGTGGAAGCAGGTTGTGGTTTTCTGTAATGAGGCTTTCTACTTATTGATGTGCTGCGTGTCTGGCCGCACGTCAGGTGGTTCTATGTATCACTATTTCTGATGCCACCTGACATCTCATTCTGTCTGTATTTGATTATCCAATTTCCAAAAATATCAGTTATAAAAACTTACGAAGATTGAATTGCCGGAACTAAAGAAAATAAATCATGTAAATATCACAATGGTAATAGTACGAAGCACCAGGATCATATAAAAATATATTCACATGTGGCAGATTTATTGCAAGAATTTTGGCTCCTTGATCCCCTGAATGGGGAATGGAAAGATTTATGCACATGATGCTAAAGGATGTATATGAGATAGTTAATTGTTAGATGTCGTCATGGCTGAAAGTGAGGGCACCCTTTAAATTGTTCCAGGGACTGAAGTATTTCTCCCAGAAAATGATTGCAATTATACTTTTTGTTATAAACTCTTATTTCCTTTGTGTGTATTTGAACACAAAAAAACCAGAAGTGATTGATTGCAGTTATTTATTCCAAAGCGTGCTCAACCAAATATTGAGTTGAGGGGTCCAACTATTTGGCCTAGCCCATTTTTGGGGCTTTGCGTGAAATAATGTCCAATTTGCCTTTTTTCTCAGTTTTTTTTTTAGTTGTTCCAATATGCACAAAGGAAATAAACGTGTATAATAAAACGTGTAACTGCAATAATTTTCTGGGAGAAATACTTCTTTTCATGGAACAATTTAAAGGGTTCAAACACTTTCAGCTGTGACTGTAGATAGGTAGATAGATAGATAGATAGATAGATAGATAGATAGATAGATAAATAGATAATAAACCAGTGAAGTGCTTAAAGAGAAGATGTTCCCTTGTCTACTTACGGGTGCTGCTGAGGGAGCCAATCTACCACAGTTGGTGTTTCAAATGCAGGCGTCGTTCCAGGAAAATGGGTAGTGGCTGTTGATAAACCGCATATCATGGGTAAAGGTGGCTATAAGCCGGGAGACGATGACAGACAGCATGGAGGAACTTATCAAGCACCTGGTCCAGGTTCAACAACAGCAGCAGCATCAACAAGTAAATCAACAGTAGCAACTGGCTCAACAGGAAACAAATAAACTGCTGATGCGGAAGCTCCAACAGCAGCAGGAACAGGAGGTGCTTGTACGGCAGATGGAACTCCTCGCAGAGCTGGTTCATTGGAGGCTGACAGCCCCTTCCCCAAGTCCAGGTGATGACTCATATGTCCGGAAAGTGATAAGACGGGCCATGCGAAAGATGACCCCAGGAGATGATGTGGAGGCATATTTGAATGTTTTTGAATGGATAGCAGAGTGGGAGAAGCTTGTCTAACTTTAGAGCCCCAAAAGGCTTATGATGACATGGCATTATGGGATGCACAAGAGTACGCTAAATTAAAAACTGAAATTTTGGCTCACACGGCAGTGACTATGTTGGTCAGAGCACAAAGGGTTCTCCACTGGGCATATTATGGTGACAAACTCCCAAATATCCTACATCTTGTACAGAAGTGGTTACAGCCAGAGTCTTCTACTCCAGCCCAGATGTTCCAATGGGTTGTCATGGACAGATTTGTTCACTCCCTTTCTAGCCCGGAGCAGACCTGAATTGCCCAGGGAGACCCCCAGAATGCAGGCGACTTGTTGGGCTGAGTGGAAAGGTACCAGGTGGTTTTGCATCTCAGTACTAGGGTACCCCTAAGGAGCTCAAATCTCAGAAGAGGGATGGTAGAGCCACCACTGGGGTTTGTCCAAGGTTCCAAGGTGTGCCTGAGGGGTTGCCAAAGGCCACTGGAAAAGACTTGCTCGATTAGAGGTCACAGTCCTGGACATATAGCCTCCTGTTCACCTACAGCCTCCAACCAAATGAACTGCAGCATAGAGAGGCACTGTTCATACTATGCAAATCCAACCTTTAGTGTGGATTATCAGCTTAGTGAGGGGTCTGCAGTCATGTCCCATAGCAATAAATGGGGTACTGGTGTCGCGACCCTAAGACTCAGGGAGTTTGGTGAACTTGAAAAGGGCCACACTCCCCCACCAGTTGATCGCCAAAAAAACATTGGGTGTTCATTGTATTCACGGGGACACCAAGGACTACCCCATTGTCAAAGTGACAGTAAAAACTAACTGTGGGGCTGAGTAGCATGAAGTTGGAGTGGTTAAGGACCTGCTATATTCAGAGATAATAGGGCGGTACTTTAGCCTGTTCTAGGACTTATGGCAGAAGGTGGGGATACCAAGTGACTCAGACAGGAGCCAGTTCAACCATGATGAATCCCCATCGCAGTCAGTGGTGGATGAGCTCTCCTTGTGTGTCCTTCCACCAGACAGTGACCAATATGGCTGAGATTCCTGGGTAGGGGGTTTCTGAGGGAATTTTGGGACTGCCCAAATGCAGGAGTTTGCTTTAAAAAATGCATTTGACAATGTGACTTTGATAAATGGGGTTGCTCAAGAGCCGGGGGCCGACATCAGGTTTCCATATTTCACTTTAAGTGAAAAACTGCTTCATCGGGACACTAAATCAAGAGGGAAGATGATAGCTCAGTTGTTGGTACCGGGTCCCCATAGGTGTAGGGTATTAGATCTGGCCCATTCTCATGACTTGGGTGGACATCTGGGAGTAGATAAAATTCAAGAGCGGGTCCTTCAGAGGTTTTACTGGCCTGGGTGTCACCAAGACTGTTAATTTCTTTCGATCCTGCCCTACTTGTCAACCAACTGCTCCCGTATCCCACTTTCGCAATCCCCTAGTGCCGGTGCCCAATATAGAAGTCCCCTTTGACAGGATTGTCATGGACCTAGTTGGGCTCTCTGTTTAGTCCACCAGGGGTCACCAATACATCCTGGTGGTAATGGGCTGTGCAACAAGGTAACCATAGGCGGTACCAATGTGAAATTCCTCCACCAGGAGTATAGCTTGAGAGCTAGTCCATATTTTCTCACGGATTGGCTTGCCAAAGGAGATCCTGATGGACCAAGGGACTCCTTTTAGGTCCAAAGAGATGAGGGAGTTGTGTAAGTTTCTCCAGATTACCCAACTCTGGAAGTCAGGGTATCATCTGCAGATGGACGGGCTTTTTAGAGAGGTTAAACAAGACCTTCAAATCTATGCTTATGAAGATAGTCGAGAAGGATGGCTGAGACTGAGATTTCCTACTACCATATCTACTGTTCTCCATTAGAAAAGCTCCACATGCCTCTACAGGGTTCTCAATGTTAGAGCTGTTATAGGGATGCCACCCTCGGGGACTTCTGGACATTGCAAAGGAGACCTGGGAAGTAGAGGTACCACCCCACCAAACCATCATTGAGCATTTGGCCCAGATGTAGGACAGTATCGCGAGGCAATGGTCTACATCTGGTCTGCAAGACTGAGACAGTTTAGCCCTGGAGACTAGATGTTGGTGTTGATCCCCACATTGGAAACTAAGCTCCTGGCCATGTGGCAAGGGCCATACGAGGTGGTTGAAAAGTTGAGTGACGTCAACTACTAGGTAGGTCCACCAACCAGGAAGAAAGCCATACCAAATGTACCACATTAACCTGTTCAAATCATGGTGAGACATGGGACCGGTGGAAGGTATATGCCTGGGGCTCAATCCTTCCTGAAGCCAGGTTCGAAGATGTCACTGCCTCAGTGGATCCGAGACCTATTTTCGGAATTGCCAGGTTGTACGCAGTTTGCGGAGCATGAAATACTGACAAGAACCGCATGTGACATTGAACCAAAAGTCGTATCAGATTCCTGAAGCCCATCACTGGGTGATTTCTAAGGAATTGAGGAGAATGTTGAGCCTGGGCATCATTGAAGAGTCAAAGAGTGGCTGGTGCAGCCCCATTCTCCTTGTGCCAAAGCCGGACTGAGAGTGGCATTTCTGTTACACCTACAGGAAGCTAAATGAGGTGTCCAAGTTTGATGCATATCCAATGCCCGGGTTGATGAGCTCATTGAGAGGATAGGGTCAGCCAGAAATATCACCACCCTGGAACCAACACATGGGTACTGGCAAATTCTCCTGTCCCCAAGTGTCAAGGAGAAGATGGTCTTCTGTACACCTGTTGGGTGCTTTCTGTATACAGGATGCCATTCAGTCTGCAAAGTGCCTCAGCTACCTTCCAGAGGGCCATAGACCAGATCCTAGCTTCTCACAAAAAGTATGCTGCAGCTTATCTGAATGACATCATGATTTTCAGCCCAGATTAGGAAAGTTACCTGCAGAAGGTCCAGGCAGTACTGGATGCACTGAAGAAGGCAGGGTTTACCAGAAACCCAAAGAAATGCACCATAGGGAAAGAAGAGGCAAAAGACTTGGGCTACATCATTGGAAGGGGCAAAACAAAGTCACAGTTAAATAAGATGGAGGCAATCCAAAATTGGCGGCAACAATTCTCCAAGAAGCCAGTTCATGTCTTTCTGGGAATTATGGGATACTATCTCAAACTTCACCATGATAGCCACCCCCTAACTAATCTTTTTAAGGGCATAAAGATGTCGATAGCTAAATGGTCCTCTGAAGTGGAGATGGTGTTCCAGGAGTTGAAGCCCTATGCAAACAGCCGGTCTTCATCACACCTGACTTCACTAAGGTGTTTGTGGTCCAGACGAATGCCTCTGAGGTCAGTTTGATAGATGTGTTGTACCAGGAAATAGATGGAGATGAACATCCAGCATCCAGTCCTATACTTAGGAAACATTGCTCCTGTGAAAAGAACTACGCCATCATGGAGAAAGAGTGCTTGGCCATCAAATTGACAACCAACAAGCTGAGGTATTACCTGTTAGGCTAGAGGTTAAGGCTAGTATCAGATCATGCGCCCCTGAGATGGATGAGGGAAAGTAAAGGGAAGAATGCCCAGGCCAGTAGGTGGTTTCAGGTGCTGCAGGACTTTAGTTTTATTGTGAAGCACAGGACCAGGAAAATACTTGGTAACGCAGATGCCCTGGCCAGACTTCCCTGCTTTGTGAGTAAAGGTGCCAAAACCCCCGGCTTTTGGTAGATGGGGGGTATGTGACAAAGTCACTTGCATAGTGCTGGAGGGGAAATACTGAGGCTATTAGTTCAGTGATTTGAAACCAAGAAGTTCGCTCCATCACACTATGTGTCGAAAGGGGTTAATCGGCCATTTTTAGAGCTGGGTTTTTGTGGACAACCATAGGTCAGGCGTAGTCTGGGGTTTAAATAGCCAGCTTTCTGAGGCATTCAATGTTCATTGTGTCTGGAGAGAGGCTGACTCCAGAGAGGTGTTTGTGCTAACCTGAACCGTGTGTGTTGCAGAACTGAACGGATGGATTCCCGCTACCACAAGGACTGTGCTTTCAGTTACAACTTTGTTTTATAGCCCTGCTTTTGCCCAATAGACCATGTTTATTTTTACTTCACTATTGTTTATGCCGTATGTATAATAAACCGGTGAAGGACTTAAAGAGACAGTGTTTCCATGTCTACCTATGTGTACAGCTGAGTGAGCCGATCTACCACAATATGTTTTCTATATTTTTTAATTATTGATTTGAGGTTCCTTCAATTTATTTATGATCATGGCTTTATCCTGTTCTCACACACAACAGTACAGTGCTGAATCAAGACATCCATAGACCCCTTCACTTTGAAATAGGCTCAAAGATCCCACCATGGGGTCTTCCCATAAACTGTACCAATTATGGGGTTTTCTGTCAGGCTTTGTAGTCAGTGTAGAGCAGGGGTGGGGAATCTTTTTTCTGCGAAGGGCCATTTGGATATTTATATCATCCTTCGGGGGCCGTACAAACTCTGCCCACAAAGTACATCCTGACTCTGGCACTAGTTTCAGGATGTAATCTTTCATTGCATGCCCTTCAGTGTTCAGTAGTGAACACTGCATGTGTGTTCTAACAGAGCAAGAAGAAATTAATGAACTGGTTGTAATCAAAATACACCTCCCTGCCCAAGAATGCGGTCCCCGAGAATCTGCTCGGGGGCCTGATAAAAGGTCATCGAGGGCCGAAAAGGGCCCTGGTGCCTGAGGTTCCCCACCCCTGGTGTAGAGTATAAAAGTCTTAATTTCTGGTGGGTCATAAGTTACGTGCTCGTGGTCAATCTTTTCAGTCTTCTCGTAGTCAAAATGCCAATTATTTCCAATATTTGGGACCTATGCAAACAAATGAAATGTATTCTAAACTAGGGCCTCACAGTAGATAAAATAAGGGCACTGATTTTTACATACTTGAGTATTTTTTTACTGTGTTCTGAATTTGCTTTTTTTCCATTAAAGCACAGCAAGAGACTAGACAAACATATTGTTTATGTCATGATTTCTGTAAAGTTACCGGAAAGTTCAGTCAAGGAAGCCTCAGTGGTTAAAAGCACAAGTGTGAGACCTGAATTTGAGATAAATGGCAGCGTACCACTGAAGCCACCTCAACTTTCTAAAAATAGAGACATAGAGTCAAGAAGAATAAGTATTATTAGATGGTCATATATGGATCCGGCAGTTACGTGCGTAAATCTCAGCACTTCAGCACATCTGATTTGCTCATGAGGCAGAGATACTTCTTACAAAATATATTCACTGTAGTCTCTATCTGCAGAACTCACAATCTAATACTTCTGACGTCACATATAATTACAATCCAAAAAATAAAGCCTGTACAACTTTGAAGGGCACTCTGCTCTGCATAGTTCCTGTTTGTTCAAAGTGTCCTCTAACAATAAAATGACTGCAGTCACTATCCACAACCAACAAGGCCCAAGGTCAACGCCTGCAGCCCTACATCACTGTACACTGACCAAAGCAAAAGTCTATGACAGCCCGCCACCAGGAAAGTCAATGACCAGACTAGGGCACACTAAAAGAGAAGACTCCCCAGAGAAGAGCGGCACTATGTTCGCCAAGTCTCTCATACTCCAGAGAGCGCGCCGTCACCAGGTCATCAAGTATGGTCCTAATCACATAGTCTACCTTGAGGATTTTACATTTTGGGGAAACTAAGTACTGTGCGGTTCACATGTGGTACCTAACTACTAAGCAAACTTAAAATACGGTGCTGCGGTCCAAACTCACCCAAGTTTCTGAATGCCCCTATTTCTCAAAATCTGAAGGAAAATATGCTCTAGTCTGTGCTGCTTCTTGGATAGCTGAAGAGTATTTCAATTCAAATGAGCAGAATTAAATTTTACACAGCAAAGTGGAAAGTTGAGATGCATTATATGAAGGATATGAAGAAAAAAAAGAAAAAAATTGTATGTCATAAAATTTCTTTGAATAAGGAAACTTAAGCAATCAGTGTATGTGCACACATTAAGCATTTGGTGCGGAAATTTTTGCAACATTTCTGCTTCACTTGGCAGGAAAAACGCTGCGTCTTTGTTGCGTTTCTACTGCAGTCTTTAGTTGCATTTTTGGTGCAGATTTTTCTTCAATCATTAGAATGGGTGAAATCTACAGCAAAAATGTATGCTGCAGATTTAAATCTGCACCAAATCTGCAAGTCACAAATAAGCAACGTGTGTATGAGACTTAAGAATTCCCATTCACTTTACTATTATCGGGAAACTTCAGGTTTTGTGACAAATCTGCATTCATAAAAACACAGCAAAAACGTAGCAAAAATGCAACCTGAGCAAACAGTCTGAAGGTTTCTGATAAAAATACTGCTGAAATGTTTGTTTGCCACCAGCAGGAGCCCCCCATAAACAGAGACTAATGTCGGCTGAACTTGACGATATTGCCGGCCAACTAATCATCTGGAGAGATGTCGATCGGACATGTCCAAACTGCTGATCACTTGCCTCTCCCAAAGATAAGTCACTGACACAGATGTCTGTGTAATACAGGTGTCTGGATAAATCGCACAGAGTCACGAGGCAGAAACAGTCAGGAACATTTATAGGTCTATTTACAGAGGGGCAAAAAAGTATTTAGTCAGTCAGCAATAGTGCAAGTTCCACCACTTAAAAAGATGAGAGGCGTCTGTAATTTACATCATAGGTAGACCTCAACTATGGGAGACAAACTGAGAAAAAAAAATCCAGAAAATCACATTGTCTGTTTTTTTATCATTTTATTTGCATATTATGGTGGAAAGCGTACAGCACCGCTGCGCTCTGCTCTCACTTTCCGGCCGGCACTCAGAGCAGGAAGCAGACGGCAAGGGACCTGAAGGACACCGACGGGTGAGTATGTACGGTTTGTTTTTTTACGTTTACGCTGGTAACCACGGTAAACATCGGGTTACTAAGCGCGGCCCTGCGCTTAGTTACCCGATGTTTACCCTGGTTACAAGCGAAGACATCGCTGGATCGCTGTCACACACAACGATCCAGCGATGTCAGCGGGTGATCAAGCGACGAAAGAAAGTTCCAAACGATCTGCTACGACGTACGATTCTCAGCAGGGTCCCTGATCGCTGCTGCGTGTCAGACACTGCGATATCGTAACGATATCGCTAGAACGTCACGAATCGTAACGTCGTAGCGATGGAAATTTCAATGTGTGACGGTACTCTAACTCTGAACAATTAGTAACTAGGCCCATTAACATTCAAGCAAAGATAACAATAAACTTGGAAAGGCAAGGAAGTCTTTATCTAATGATCGCCCTCCCCTTAGTGTAATTTATGGGGGGTCGCATGATAACACAGTCCCCATTATAATGTTTTCACAGTCATGATTGAATCTCCTCAGATTACTGTTTATGGAAGGGGCTATTAATAGCAATGTAAGCTGTGCAGTGCACGAGCAGGTTAATTCTGTTTTTTTCTGGTTTCTTTCTATGATTCTTCACGTTTTTTTCCTGTATCCTGATTGGCTAATAAGCGTTGTGAGGGAGAAATTTTGGATATAAAAACAGCTGTTCAGAGCCATTACTACCAGTTACCTCAAAGAAGATTGAAGATCCCACCCTCCCACCCCTTTTTGTTTTGTTTTAACCTTGTCGTGTCGTTTATTTTGTGGGAAAAATCGCCCGGTTTCGGGTGGATTGGAATTTTAATGGTGATTTTATAATTCAGTTGATGAAAGGTTATATAATTCTGGTTGGTTATTTTATTAAGAAATTATTCTTTATGTTACTCAAAAATAAACGCCACGGCCAATTTTTATTCCAAACTAAATCTGGTGTTCTTGTCTTATTTATTTAAATAGTGGGGCTTGTGTTACCATGTCAATGTTCTGTTCACAATGGTGGTGCACCCAGTCATGGGAGCCACCAAGTAAGATCTCTCTCTGCAAATCTTGCCCTAGCGGGGGTCCTTGGGTCTTCCCGCTGGGCCGCAAGGCTCTCTCTGACGTAGTCTATCAAAGCCCATTGAGCCTTTCATGCACCATCCAGCCCCCTCCCAATCTGAGATCCTAATCTCAGCCGACTGCGGTACCATGAGGATAGCTGGAAGTGATGGCCCCGCTCACATGCAGTGTCCTTCCGCAGTTGCAGGCGTGTCTGGCCTGTTGCAGTCTCCTCACGGATCTTCTCAGCTTCACCATCAACGGAAATCTCTTAGGATTGGAACAGAGTGGACTATGCCTCGGCCTTTGATGGGCAATGTCTGGTCTCTTGAGCTTTACTGGCATGCGGTATGAATCCTGGTTCCAACTAGAGCAAGTGAAGCTCGGAGTTCTCCTGAGCAGAATCCAGGCCTTGTCAAGCAATTGCCGACACCTTGATGTCATAGACTTTCCACTAAGACCTGTCACGATGGCTTCAGCGACATCCCTGGAGCACATATGCTCCACTAGATCAGGTGGAGCTCTGAGTTCTCCTGAGCAGAATCTGGGCCTTGTCAAGAGATGGCCGACACCTTGATGTCGTAGACTTTCCACTGAGACCTGTTACGCTGGCTTCAGCAACATCCCTGGAGCACATCTGCTCCATTCTCTTCTCTGGCTCCAAATTTGCCTGTGGTTTGGGGTGCAAGGCTTTTCTGTGGGTCACCTGATCAGGTCCAGCACACAAAGTCACTAACCCCGCAAATCTCCCAGCACAATTTGATTCCTCTTGATTTTGGCTGGCCAGCAGATGGCAGTCTTTCCTCATTAATGGCCCATCCTTCAGGGATTTCATTGCTTCTTATTATATCTGATGGTGGTTTTCTTTTTGAAAGCACATGAGCACTTGGACAAGTGAATGTTCCTTTTATGATAGAGTAGCAACTCACTTGTGAAAATAAGGTAGGTGACACACTGAAAACTGCAACTGACCATGCTGGTTTCTGTACAGAATATAGATCCTGACCTCCTTCCTTAGTGAGCTGAGATTGCCCCATCCGCAAACTAGACAATGGTAACTCAGACATTTGCTGGCCGAGAGGCCGTCGAGTACTTTATGTACTGCTAAAGAACCAGAGAGCAGAGCAAAGTGCAAATTACCTACAGAAGGGGAAATGTGCTGAAATAGAAAGAGATCCCAGAGTGAGTAAAACACAAAATAAAGTACATACTGTTAGAAAAAATATGCCGCCTACTTCTTAAAAAGAAACAGAAGATAGGGGCAGCGGAAAGAACATAAACAATTAATAGTTAAACCCTAGCTGGTATTTCACATCCTGGTTTAAACTACAACAGTATGGCTGGACATTCAAATTAGAATATCACTAGCAGGAAATACTAGCAGGGGGAGGTATATACAGCCACATCTGAAAGGTGATAGGGCAGACAAATGGAAAAAGATAACACCTGCTACTCTAAAAAGACTAAATACTCTAAAAAGACTAAAGCAAGGATAACAGAAACTAAACACCCAGAGAAAAAGGCAACAGGTGAGGGTGAATTGGATGGTTGGTCGCTCACTTGATCAGGTTGTGCGCATCACATCTAAGTAAAGAGTGATGTATTATCCAATCATGGCTGCTGCTCCAGCCACTGTACTAACACCAACAAAGGAGATCACAAGTAAAGAAGAGAGGAGTGCGGTGGATCCTGAGGAAGGAGTAGGTTCTACTCTGAAGCATGTTGCAATAAATTGCAAGTTTTTTATACTTACCACCTTGATTAACCTTTGAAAGAGACAATGCCCAGTTTCAACTGCACTACTCTCTCTCCTTTACTTATCTATCACTAATCAGGCTAGTCTAACTTAGAAATATGTTGGAATGCAGAAAATTGCGATGCTCGGCACAGTGCCCTCAGGAAACTGTTCAGAAAGATTTGTTATGGCAGGGGCAGCTTATGTTTAACCAAATAAATATATAATAAAAATGATGTGGGTCCCCCCTAATTTTTGATAACCAGCCATGGTAAAGCAGACAGATGCTGGCTTATATTATAAGGCTGAGACGGTCCCTGGTTATTGGGCCCTTCATAACTGAAAAATACCAGCCCATCTATGCGACAATTATGGGGTAGCTGTGGGTTGGTATTTTCAGGCTGGGAAGGGCAAAATAACCATGGAACTTTCCAACCTGATTATGTCAGCCCCAAGCTGTCTGCCTTGCCTTGGCTAGTTATCAAAAATGGGTGGGATGCTGCATCATTTCTTTAAATTATTTATTTAGTTCCCAGCAGCGACCTGGGAGTCAGAGATGCATCCAGGCATCTTCCTCATGCTGTTCCCATTCTATTTGAGCTCTGTTTCTATCTATTTCAGAGATTTTTCTGCCTCCCCAGATGTCCTTTTAAGGTCTCCCAGAAAAATTCTAAAGTTTCCCATTGACTTCCATTATACTCGTTACTCCAATCGACCTGCTGAATTTAAATACAGAGCACTGGAGCATTAGCTGTAGATAAAAGACTACAGGTCTTTTCATAAATTCATAAATTTTATGCCAATAAACTGCTTTTATTGTGGACATCTGGTCATATTGTAAAATATTGTAGATTATCTGGTAGTGAGAAACAGAATGGAGACAGAAAGTGTTTTGCATGTGGTCAAGATATTGCTAAGAACAAAACAAAGGCATGTAAAGACTTGTTACACAAGTATAAACCAGGTCATATTTCTAGGAATTGTATTGATTAAATGTGTTCTTCACCGATGTCATGCTCCATAAATGATCTAAGGAAGTAATGATATAGTGAGCAGCATTCAATCTCATTTTTTACTTACGCTTTTATGTATATATACGATATTTAAAGGGAAACTGTCATTTTGCAGCGTAAACATAGTCTGTGCAGCGCCCCAGAGTCCTGGTCGTTGCAGTATTGTCGCTCTTCCACCAGGGGGAGTGATGGTATGTCTGATAGTACTAAAGGAGTTCACCTGACCAGGTATCACAGTCACACACTACACTTCACACTCCGGCCACCAGGGGGAGCAAAAGGTTCTATGTATTAGGCCACTCCTCACACTCTGGTAAAACTGGGGGTTGGATAGGAAGTTAGGGAGAAAGCAGCCTGGGAGAGTTCGGGAGAGGACCTGTCAGGCAGACAGGGAGAGAAAAGGAGGAACGTCTGAGCTGCAGACAGAGGTCCCTGTCAGGGGTTGGATCCTGACAGAGACATAGCAAGAGATAGAACGTTACGGAGCTGCGCCTGCACCTCATTGCGGCAGCATCCTAAGAAAGGACAAGAAGTGAAGTATATTGTGGAGAAGTGAGAAACGAGATCACAGCACAAGGAGATAACACCAGGAGGAGTCCTGCCTTAAGATCGGCAACATCCTTCTGAGGCGCGTAGCCGGTGGCCGGAACACTGAGGAAGTAATTGGCTCTACGCATTACTTTGAAACACGGCAGGACAGTTAATTCCAAGTTGGCTGCCTCACCTTAATACCTAATGAAGACAACGGAGGCAAATTGTGGGAGAGGGGTGTCACTAGGGTCCCTATAAAATAGCTCCAGGCCTACCCCGTCATACGGGTCATCCTAGCCATACCATCTGGGGGACGGAGAGAGAACATCAGAAACATACACGAGAGTTGTGAGGACTATCCCGTGGTGCTCAGCAGGGAAGTACTACAACACACGGGCGCTAGTAGGAAGGCTACTGATTTCCACCTGCAAAGGGAACTCTGGATGTGCCTTCGGACCGGCCGGACTTGGCCTGCCCTGTGAACAGTGCTCTGGACTGTGGACGTTGAAGTCTTCAGTAAAAGATAAAGAGACTGCAACCTTTGTGTCCTCGTTATTCATCACGCCTTACAACATCCACCATTACCACCTACTCATCAAGGGAAGCCCTGGGGACATACTTCACCTGTGGGAAGGTATAACATCTAGCCGCCATTCCATCACCCCAGTGGGTGAGAAAGAGGGACCCGGTACCGAGTACCCCACTGCCCTGCGCCTGGGGGCGATCCATCTGCATTAAATAATAAATCTATACCTTCATTTTAGCTATGCGTGTGTGTGTTTCAGAGAAGTCCCTTGTCCATTAATGCTAATGAGCCACAAGTGCTGATGCTTGTTCCTGCACTTATAGACTCTCCAGTCTCTTGCCTTCTTTCTTTACCCTCAGCCGGTCTGTTACTAACTCACGGGTCAATCTTCACTCAGTATCCTGCTCCACTGCATGAGATTTCAGGGCAAGTGTCATCATTCCGGGAGGGCACATGCGCAGTTAGGTCCCAAGAGAAGAGAGAGCTGTCAATGAAGAAGGGTGAAGAACCATCGTTTCTAGTCCTCATATGCACCCCCTATTTTCCAGCTAAGGGCTGGAACCTGAGCTGAAGGATATACCGAGTTTAGGGATCCCCTCTCTTGGTTAGGTATCAGGTAGTTTGCACATATGCAATGTGGTTTGGTCCAAACAGATGGTTTTATTGCTTCCATAAAACTCCAAGTGATTCAAGACTCATCTGGGCACAAAGGTATAACAGCAAATAGTTCATTCAGCATGAACATATGTCAGTGCGGGCTCACCTGAACAGAGCAAACTTCATAAACAGAAGAGGCACGATCCTACCAATCTCCATATTCCCTTCAGCCTGAGCTACAGTAGCTTCCAGCACTACACCGAAGTGTTCAACTTCAGGCACAGTTCACACTGAACAGGCTGCATCTTCCACACTGTTCACTGTACACACAGACTTATCTGCTTTCCTAGCTGACCCATGCAGTCGCCATTCAAAGAGAGACCCCAACATGTCTCTCTGAGCTAGAGCTCAGATTTTGGCTGGTCACTCACCAGCTCCAGCACACTCGACTCTGCTCCATCCAGCAGACTGACATACCTAGTGAACACAGGCCCTGGTTCTAGTAAAATGCTAGGCAGATGCATCTAATCAAACCCTGCAGAGCTAAGAGCTAGTGATAACATACAGATTAGATATTACAAAAAACTTTTTGACAGTGAGGGAGATCAATGAGTGCAACAGGCTGCCACGAGAGGTGGTGAGTTCTCCTTCAATGGAAGTCTTCAAACCGAGGCTGGACAGACATCTGTCTGAGATGGTTTAGTGACTCCTGAACTGAGCAGGGGGTTGGACACGATGACCCTGGAGGTTCCCTCAAACTCTAACATTCTAGGATTCTATGACTTAACCCTGTCCTACCTGGCCAATCTACATCAAGTATAAGTTATGATTGAACAATGTCTGAGTGCTTAGACGCACGGTCTGTTAACAAGAAGTTGTCATGTTAGACATACATTTCCAGGAGGAATACTAGAAGAATATCAGAAGGGTGTCTTTTGCTTCAGATAACTTGGTGCCAGATTACAATTGACCACATCTTAGTAGATTCTTAAGAAGGACTGCAAGAAAGTGTACAACCCTTTAGATTATACCATGCTTTCATTCACAGTCTCTGAGTGCTAATCTCCAGGAGCAAACATACAGTGGGGCAAAAAAGTATTTAGTCATTCAGCAATAGTGCATGTTCCACCACTTAAAAAGATGAGAGGCGTCTGTAATTTACATCATAGGTAGACCTCAACTATGGGAGACAAACTGAGAAATAAAAATCCAGAAAATCACATTGTCTGTTTTTTTATCATTTTATTTGCATATTATGGTGGAAAATAAGTATTTGGTCAGAAACAAACAATCAAGATTTCTGGCTCTCACAGACCTGTAACTTCTTCTTTAAGAGTCTCCTCTTTCCTCCACTCATTACTTGTAGTAATGGCTCCTGTTTAAACTTGTTATCAGTATAAAAAGACACCTGTGCACACCCTCAAACAGTCTGACTCCAAACTCCACTATGGTGAAGACCAAAGAGCTGTCAAAGGACACCAGAAACAAAATTGTAGCCCTGCACCAGGCTGGGAAGACTGAATCTGCAATAGCCAACCAGCTTGGAGTGAAGAAATCAACAGTGGGAGCAATAATTAGAAAATGGAAGACATACAAGACCACTGATAATCTCCCTCGATCTGGGGCTCCACGCAAAATCCCACCCCGTGGGGTCAGAATGATCACAAGAACGGTGAGCAAAAATCCCAGAACCACACGGGGGGACCTAGTGAATGAACTGCAGAGAGCTGGGACCAATGTAACAAGGCCTACCATAAGTAACACACTACGCCACCATGGACTCAGATCCTGCAGTGCCAGACGTGTCCCACTGCTTAAGCCAGTACATGTCCGGGCCCGTCTGAAGTTTGCTAGAGAGCATTTGGATGATCCAGAGGAGTTTTGGGAGAATGTCCTATGGTCTGATGAAACCAAACTGGAACTGTTTGGTAGAAACACAACTTGTCATGTTTGGAGGAAAAAGAATACTGAGTTGCATCCATCAAACACCATACCTACTGTAAAGCATGGTGGTGGAAACATCATGCTTTGGGGCTGTTTCTTTGCAAAGGGGCCAGGACAACTGATCCGGGTACATGAAAGAATGAATGGGGCCATGTATCGTGAGATTTTGAGTGCAAATGGAGCGCCCCCACTGCCGCAGGGCCGAGGGGTACCCGGCAGCGGGCCTCAGAGTCTCTGTTCTGGGGGGTTGTCACAGCGGCTAAGCCCGGTCCGTGGCCCTGCCTGTCAGGGGGACGTCCGGTAAAAGAGTGGTGAATGATGGTGAAGTTGTGAAGTGCCGGTCGCAATAAATAACGAGGACACCAGGTTGCAGTCTCTTTACCTCTTTACTGAAGGTTTTAGAATCCTCAGTCCAGAGCGCTGTCAACAGGGCTGTTTGAGACCGGCCGGTCCAAAGGCACATCAGGAATTCTCTTTACAGGTGGGAATCAGTGTCTACCTTCTAGCGCTGTGTGTTGTAGTCCTTCCCTGCTGAGCTCCCGGGATAGTCCACACAACTGATTCTGTCTGTCTCTGATGTTCGTTCTCTCCGTCCCCCAGGTGATATGGTAGGACGCACCCGTATGGCGGGGTGGGCCTGGAGTTCTTCCGGGACCCTAGAGTCGCCCCTCTCCCACAGCTGCCTCCGTTGTCTGCTTAGGTGATTTGTGTGAGACAGCCAACCTATAATTGGCTGTCCGGCCGTGGTTTGCAGTAGTACTTAGAGTCTCTTACTTGCTCGGCGTTCCGGCCACCGACTGTTTGCGCCTCAGAAAGATGTTGCCTCGGTCTAACAGCACGACTCCTTCTGGTCCTAATGCCTCTTTTCTGTATTCCTGTTGTTCACTGGTTAGTTCTGCTCTTAGGAGTCTGCCAGGATCCCATCCCTGACAGGTCCTCTCACTAGCTCTTCCCAGTTACTTCTCTCTCGTCTTCCTGTCCAACCCCCAGTTTTACCAGAGTGTGAGGAGTGGCCGACTAGATAGAACCACCCCTCCTGGTGGCCGGAGTGTGAAGTGTAGTGCGAGTGTTACCTGATCAGAGAAACTCCTTTAGTGCAATCAGACGTAACATCACTCCCCTTAGTGGCAGAGCGACATCACTGCAACGACCAGGACTCTGGGGCGCTGCACTCCCCCCCGGTTAAATCCAGTACTCCCGGACTGGGAAAACAAGAACAACAATACATGTTAACAGAAAACACACAACATTTTGAAATAGCATAAACAATTAAACATAACAGTGCTTCCCTTTATGGGAGGTGAGGACTCTTGAACGTTGCAAAAATTAAGTCATGCACAGTTTATGACTCTCAGTTCAATGATTGAAACAGCGGGGACCCCGGGTAAACAAAGGGGTCCCCCCTTTGGAAAGTTTTTGAGCAATTCACCGTCCATTACTCTATTGTCCATTTTACAAACTGTAACAAAAGATATGTACACAAACACTTTCAACTAAATAGCAGCCCTTATTAATACCTCCAAGTTTTGTAGCGGAGGGGAGTTTGATTCTGAGTGCTGCGCGTGGACCTTCGCAGCGCAGGGGTTCCTATTGACCTAACAGGGCCCGCTATACTTGCTACCGCTGGTGTAGTGCACTGTCTTCTGGCTACACTTCTAGTGAGTCTGGGTAGCGCTGGCAGGCTAGAGCTCTCAGGGCTGCTGCTAGCAACAGTGGGTACGGCAGGCTCACCAATAGCAGAGGGAGGATCTGCCAGTTCAGCGGTCGGCACAGCATCTTCAGGTAGGGCTTGTTGAGGTTGCGGGGCCGGATGGTCGGGTACTACCATTGTTTCTGGTGGGTCCGGCTGTTGGAACGTTAGAACAGGTACCACGACGGCGTGATTTATCTGAGTCCAGGACTGGGGAAAGTCTCCAAGGACGGTGTGGATCATCTTCTCCTTTTCCACCGGTGGGGAGATTTCCCTCTCTCTCAACTTATCGGGGCAGACCTTAAGGTGATCCCTGGATATCGCTGTCGAGGTCTCCCCTCCGTCCTTGCTGATGAGACAGACCTTCGTGTTGTCGAAATCGGATGGCAGGATGGTATACGGTTCCGCTTCCCATTGGTCATCGAGCTTGTGTAGTCTCCTCTTTCGCTTGAGTACTTGCTCACCAGGGGACAGGGGAATCGCAGGAGCACGCTGGTTGTAGTCCCTTTCTTGTTTCTGCCTAGCCTGGGCAAGACTTCTTTCCACGCACTCCTGTACTTGGCGGTACCTTCGCTGCCTTTCTGCATCCCAATCCGCATCCGACGAGGTATCTTCGGGGACTAGGACCCCCATGTCCAGATCAACAGGTAACTGGCTAGACCTTCCTCGCATCAGGTACGCTGGAGTGCAATTGGTGGAATTTACTGGGATGTGGTTGTACATATCCACCAAGTCAGGCAACTTGGTCGGCCACATGTTCCGTTCCTCCACGGGTAAGGTCTTCAATAAGTCGATCACCACTTGGTTCATATTTTCGCACATCCCATTGGTTTGAGGATGGTATGGGGTGGTTCTGATCTTCTTACACCCGTACAGTTGGCAGAACTCTTGGAACACTTCTGCTTCGAATGCTGGTCCCTGATCGGTCAGTACCTTCTCCGGGTAGCCGTGGGGCCGACAAAAGTACTGCTGGAAGGCTTTGGCGGCAGTCCTAGCCGTTAGATCCTTAACAGGTACGACCACCAAAAATCTGGAGTAGTGATCTACGATGGTAAGGGCGTAGATATAGCCTGACCGGCTAGGTGTCAGTTTCACATGATCCAGTGCGACCAGTTCGAGCGGCCGTTTGGTGATGATAGGCCGCAGGGGAGCCCGTTGACTACCACGGTCCTTCCTGCGTAGACTACATGGACCACACTCCCGACACCACTTCTCAATGGCTCTCTTCATGCCAATCCAATAGAACCTCCCTCGGAGTAGCCTCTCTAGCTTCCTCCATCCGAAGTGTCCGGCTCCATCGTGGTAGGCTCCCAGAACCATGGGCGCATCTCGCCTTGGCACCACTATCTGCCACACCAATTCATGAGTACGTGGGTCGATGCTCCTCCGGCACAGCTTGCCATCATGGATAAACAATTTGCTTCTCCCCTTCCACAGCTGTTGGGTCTCCTGTGGATCATCTGGGCCAGGGTGCAACCCTGCCTGCGTCAAGAGCTCTTTCACCCGACGGACCGCCATCCTGGGTTTCCGCCCATCCGTGATGGGGCAGGGGATTCAGCGTGGCATCCGGTTGGTTCTTGTGCCTGTTCTTCACATGATGAGAGTTCTGAGTGGCTTTGGGGCGATGGAAGGCAGGCAGTTCCACCTCTTCAAGTGCCTCCGGGTCTTCTCCCGTTTCTGGCAAATTGGGCATTCGGGACAAGGCTTCGGCATTAGCATTCTTGTGTCCTGCCCGGTACTTGATGGTGAAATCATAGTTGGACAGCCGGGCCATCCACCGCTGTTCCAAGGCCCCGAGTTTGGCAGTGTCCAGATGCGTTAGCGGATTGTTGTCCGTGAAGACGGTGAACTTCGCAGAGGCCAGGTAGTGTTTAAACCTCTCTGTCACTGCCCAGACGATGGCAAGGAATTCCAGCTTAAAGGAACTGTAGTTGTCAGGGTTTCTTTCCGTGGGACGGAGTTTTCTGCTGGCGTAAGCGATCACCCTCTCTTTGCCTTTCTGGACCTGGGACAGCACGGCTCCCAATCCCACATTGCTGGCATCCGTGTACAGCACAAACGGTTGGTCGTATTCGGGGTAGGCCAGTACCTCTTCACCCGTCAGTGCCGACTTCAAACAAGTAAAGGATCCCTCCAGCTCCTCATTCCAGTCAAATGGGGTGTTCCTCCCCTTAGTCTTCTTTGGTTGTCCCACCAACAGGTTTTGCAAGGGTGCGGCCTTCTTGGTGAAGTCCTTGATGAACCTCCGGTAATAGCCGACCAGCCCGAGGAACTGCCGGACTTCATGGAGGTCACTGGGCTTTGGCCAGTCCTTGATCACCGTGACCTTGTCTGGGTCTGGGGCCACTCCTTCAGAGCTCACCACATGGCCCAGGTACTGCACTTTAGGTTTCAGCAGATGACACTTGGACGGTTTCACCTTTAAGCCAAAGTTGGACAGAGCTTCAAACACCTCGGCCAGGTGCTTCAGATGGTCTTCGTAGGTCTTAGAGAAAACAATAACATCATCCAAATACAGCAGCACGGTTTCAAAGTTCATGTGTCCCAGGCAGCACTCCATCATCCTCTGGAACGTCCCTGGAGCATTGCACAATCCGAAGGGCATGTAATTGAATTCGCAGAGACCCATTGGTGTCGTGAAGGCCGTCTTCTCTTTGTCCGCCTCCGCCACAGGAACCTGCCAGTACCCACTGGTGAGATCTAAGGTAGCGAAATAGCAGATTTTAAAGCAGCCAGAGACTCCTCTATCCTGGGCAGTGGGTATGCGTTAGGGCCGGACTGGGACTAAAATTCAGCCCTGGCATTTGAAGTTACACAGGCCCACTTGTCACATGGTGACTGTATAATATCTTTGTACACTTGTAGGCAGGGCCGGTTTTAGGCAAAGTGGGGCCCTAGGCAAAGTTTAAAATGGGGCCCCAAAAGCTAACATATTCCACATCACACAGAAGCCTTTCTGTTGTATTTACGTGCGCTGAGTTCAGGCCGCTAAATGAGTTTGATCGACAATACGGAAGTTGTTCAACGCTTGTTTCCCGGCCTCTTTCCACCAGCTGAGGAATAATGATGGGACAGAACGATCACTAATAGATCACTAACAGATCACCATACAGTATCATGTTTTCAGCAGCACATCTACAGTTTACACTGGCAATGTGCTGCTGACAACAAGGCTTTTTGTTCCAGCAAAAACAATCTGAATATGCAGCATTTTACTTGTTTAGTAAAATACACCCCATAGTCCTCCATATATTATAATGTGCTCCATAGTCCTCCATATAGTATAATACACTCCCTATAGTCCTCCATATATTAAAATACACTGCTCAGTCCTCAACATAGTATAATACACTCCTCATAGTCCTCCATATAGCATAATACACTCCTCATAGTGCTCCATATAGTATAATGCACCGCCACAGTCATCCATGTAGTACAATTCACTTCCCATAGTATAATGCACCCCATAGTTCTTCATATAGTATAACGTATTCCCCATAGTCCTCGATACAGTATCATGCAGCCCACATATAGTATAATGCAGCCACCCCAGAGTATAATACACCAACCACAGAGTATAATGCAGCCACCCCAGAGTATAATGCAGCCACCCCAGAGTATGTAACCCCCATAGAATATAAAACAGCCCACCTCCCCATAATATATAATGTAGCCCCCCATAGAATATAATGCAGCCCCCCATAGTATAGAATATAATATACTCCCCATAGTATATAGCAAAGCCCGCATATTATATAGCACAAACCGCATAGTATACAGCACAGCCTGCATACTATAGCACAGCCCGTGTAGTAGATAACACAGCCCACAGAGCAGTATTCAGCACAGACCACACAGTAGTATACAGCACAGACCACACAGTAGTATACAGCACAGCCCACGTAGAAGTATACAGCACAGTCCACACAGTAGTATACAGCACAGCCCAGAGTAATATATACAGCACAGCCCACAAAGTAATATATACAGCACAGCCCACAAAGTAATATATACAGCACAGCCCACAGAGTACTATATACAGCACAGCCCACAGAGTACTATATACAGCACAGCCCACAGAGTACTATATACAGCACAGCCCACAGAGTACTATATACAGCACAGCCCACAGAGTACTATATATAGCACAGCCCACAGAGCAATATATACAGCACAGCCCACAGAGTACTACATACAGCACAGCCCACAGTGTACTATATATAGCACATAGCACACAGTAGTATACAGCACAGAACACAGCCCACAGAGAACTATATACAGCCCACAGTAGTATACAGCACAGAGCACAGCCCACAGAGAACTATATACAGCCCACAGTGGTATACAGCACAGAGCACAGCCCACAGAGAACTATATACAGCCCACAGTAGTATACAGCACAGAGCACAGCCCACAGAGAACTATATACAGCCCACAGTAGTATACAGCACAGAGCACAGCCCACAGAGAACTATATACAGCCCACAGTAGTATACAGCACAGAGCACAGCCACAGAGTACTATATATAGCACAGTAGTATACAGCACAGAGCACAGCCCACAGAGAACTATATACAGCCCACAGTGGTATACAGCACAGAGCACAGCCCACAGAGAACTATATACAGCCCACAGTAGTATACAGCACAGAGCACAGCCCACAGAGAACTATATACAGCCCACAGTAGTATACAGCACAGAGCACAGCCACAGAGTACTATATATAACACAGTAGTATACAGCACAGAGCACAGCCACAGAGAACTATATACAGCCCACAGTAGTATACAGCACAGAGCACAGCCACAGAGAACTATATATAGCACAGTAGTATACAGCACAGAGCACAGCCCACAGAGAACTATATACAGCCCACAGTAGTATACAGCACAGAGCACAGCCCACAGAGAACTATATGCAGCCCACAGTAGTATACAGCACAGAGCACAGCCACAGAGTACTATATATAGCACAGTAGTATACAGCACAGAGCACAGCCACAGAGTACTATATATAGCACAGTAGTATACAGCACAGAGCACAGCCCACATCTCTTCTCTTCCTCCACCCCCTCCCCTCACCTCCTCCGAGAATGGCCCCACAGTCCAGAAAAAAAAAAACTCTCCTCACCTCTCCTCTTGCCAGCGTTGCTTCAGCCTTCCTGCTCCTGTCTCTGTCTCAGCAGCGTGCAGTCTGCCCGGCACACAGCAGGTGCGCGATGATATGACGTCATCGCGCACCCGCAGTGTCAGAGGCAGAGCGGGGAATGATGGGAGAGGAGCGTCTGTAGACGCTCTCTCCTCCATCATTGAATTCAACTGTACCGGCGTCTATACGCCGGTATAGTTGAATGCGACGGCGGGTGCGGGGGGAGACGGATCGAGCGGCCCACTACTGGCACCGGCCCTTCTGGCATTTGCCAGAAGTGCCCGATGGCCAGTCCGGCCCTGGTATGTGTCCTTATGTGTAATGCGATTCAACTGCCTGTAATCAACACACATCCTCATTGTACCATCTTTCTTTTTAACAAGGACTAACGGAGCTGCCCAGGGGCTACAGCTGTCTCTCACCACCCCAGCCTCCTTCATTTCCCGCAACATGTCTTTGGCACACTGATAATGAGCTGGGGGTACAGGACGATATCTCTCTTTTATGGGTCGGTGATCTCCCGTGGGGATATGATGTTGGATCCCTTTCACCTGCCCGAAATCTAAGGGGTGTTTGCTGAATACCTGCTCGTACTCGTGTACCACCCTGTAGGCCCCCTGTTTTTGATGGAATGGGGTAGAATCAGTGCCCACATGCAATTCCCGACACCAGTCTTTCGAGTGCTCTGCAGAAGCGTTGTCCCCTGCCACGTTTGACGGGACCAAGGGTTCAGGTGTCTGTATCACACTATTATTAACAGTGAACAATTTGGCGAGTGTGGCATACTTGGTGAGGTGAACTTCTTCCTTCCCACAATTGAGGACACGTACAGGCACCCTCCCCTGGCGAACGTCAACCACCCCCCTGGCGGTTAGAATAGTAGGCCTATTGTCTGAATATACGGGTTCTACCAAGGCCTGGTAGTCCTTTCCCCTGAGGCCTATGGCTGCCCGACACCATATTAACATTTCACTCCTGGGGGGTATCGCGATGGGGTTTGAATCACTCACAGTGACACGACCAATCTCACCACCAGTCAGCTCTACCTGCTGTCTCTGCATCAGAGCTCTGATTTCCTTCTGCAGGGCACGTTGCTCACTGTGACCAGCAGTTTCTGCCACCTGTTGCAACAAAACAATAACTTCTGCAAGACAATTTTCTATAACATTAGTACCAAGAGTCATCATGGGATTACATTCTCGACGATCAATATCAACAATCACAATCCCTTGGGCTTTCAATTCCACCCCCCCCACTTTGATGGTGACTTCCTTATACCCCACTTGTGGTAACGGCTGACCATTACTGGCTATTATGGTAAAATCATCGTCAGGGCCACGAGTAATATCGGTGTCCTCCCAATACCGTTTATAAAGCACGTAAGGTATAGTCGTCACCTGAGAACTAGTGTTGAGCGATACCGTCCGATACTTGAAAGTATCGGTATCGGAAAGTATCGGCCGATACCGGCAAAGTATCGGATCCAATCCGATACCGATACCCGATACCAATACAAGTCAATGGGACTCAAGTATCGGACGGTATTCCTGATGGTTCCCAGGGTCTGAAGGAGAGGAAACTCTCCTTCAGGCCCTGGGAACCATATTAATGTGTAAAAGAAAGAATTAAAATAAAAAATATTGCTATACTCACCTCTCCGAGGGAACCGGCAGCGTTGTTTGCTTAAAATTCGCGCTTTTCTTTCCTTACGTGAAGTCCCGGCTTTGTGATTGGTTGCGTCGCAGTCACATGGGCGACGCAACCAATCACAGCAAGCCGTGACGTAATTTCAGGTCCTTAAGGATTTTAAAATTACGTCCCGGCTTTGTGATTGGTTGCGTCGCAGTCACATGGGCGACGCAACCAATCACAGCAAGCCGTGACGTAATTTCAGGCCCTTAAGGATTTTAAAATTACGTCCCGGCTTTGTGATTGGTTGCGTCGCAGTCACATGGGCGACGCAACCAATCACAAGCCGTGACGTCACGGGAGGCTGGACACGCGCGCATTTTAAAATGCGCGCTTGTCCAGCCTCCCGTGACGTCCCGGCTTGTGATTGGTTGCATCGCGGTCAACCAATCACAAGCCGGGAGGCTGGACACGCGCGCATTTTAAAATGCGCGCTTGTCCAGCCTCCCGTGACGTCCCGGCTTGTGATTGGTTGCGTCGCGGTCAACCAATCACAAGCCGGGAGGCTGGACACGCGCGCATTTTAAAATTTTAAAATGCGCGCGTGTCCAGCCTCCCGGCTTGTGATTGGTTGACCGCGACGCAACCAATCACAAGCCGGGACGTCACGGGAGGCTGGACAAGCGCGCATTTTAAAATGCGCTCGTGTCCAGCCTCCCGGCTTGTGATTGGTTGACCGCGACGCAACCAATCACAAGCCGGGACGTCACGGGAGGCTGGACAAGCGCGCATTTTAAAATGCGCGCGTGTCCAGCCTCCCGGCTTGTGATTGGTTGACCGCGATGCAACCAATCACAAGCCGGGACGTCACGGGAGGCTGGACAAGCGCGCATTTTAAAATGCGCGCGTGTTTAGCCTCCCGTGATGTCACGGCTTGTGATTGGTTGCGTCGCCCATGTGACTGCGACGCAACCAATCACAAAGCCGGGACGTAATTTTAAAATCCTTAAGGGCCTGAAATTACGTCACGGCTTGCTGTGATTGGTTGCGTCGCCCATGTGACTGCGACGCAACCAATCACAAAGCCGGGACGTAATTTTAAAATCCTTAAGGACCTGAAATTACGTCACGGCTTGCTGTGATTGGTTGCGTCGCCCATGTGACTGCGACGCAACCAATCACAAGCCGGAACTTCACGTAAAGGAAAGAAAAGCGCGAATTTTAAACAAAGAACGCTGCCGCTTCCCTCGGTAAGGTGCAGGCTGCGTCGGAGAGGTGAGTATAGCAATATTTTTTATTTTAATTCTCTCTTTTACACATTTTTACATTAATGTTGTTTCGATACCGATACCCGATACCACAAAAGTATCGGATCTCGGTATCGGAATTCCGATACCCGCAAGTATCGGCCGATACCCGATACTTGCGGTATCGGAATGCTCAACACTACTGAGAACCGGTGTCCAGCAAAGCGTTCAAGGAGATCCCATCAACCACTACGGGGAGAACTGGTCATCCTCCAATGTATTTGGTTCTCCAATGCTGCGGGCCTGACCGTCCTACTCCTGGGGGTTGGCCCTTTGCCCCAGGGGTTGCTCATTTAAAGGACAGTACCTTGCAAGGTGGCCCACCTGATGACAGCGGCGGCAGATGGGTCGTCCATCCTGATGGAAGCGATCGTCGGCCCGGCCTCTGGTTGGCGGAGTCCTCCTCTGTCGCATCCAAGGAACATCCTCCGGTCTGGAGGCCAGCTGGATCATAGTTACATAGTTATTGAGGTTGAAGGAAGACTTTAAGTCCATCTAGTTCAACCCATAGCCTAACCTAACATGCCCTAACATGTTGATCCAGAGGAAGGCAAAAAAAACCCATGTGGCAAAGAGTAACTCCACCATGGGGAAAAAAAATTCCTTCCCGACTCCACATACGGCAATCAGACTAGTTCCCTGGATCAATGCCTTATCAAGGAATCTAGTGTATATACCCTGTAATATTATACTTTTCCAGAAAGGTATCCAGTCCCCTCTTAAATTTAATTAATGAATCACTCATTACAACATCATACGGCAGAGAGTTCCATAGTCTCACTGCTCTTACAGTAAAGAATCCGCGTCTGTTATTATGCTTAAACCTTCTTTCCTCCAGACGTAGAGGATGCCCCCTTGTCCCTGTCTCAGGTCTATGATTAAAAAGATCATCAGAAAGGTCTTTGTACTGTCCCCTCATATATTTATACATTAAAATAAGATCACCCCTTAGTCTTCGTTTTTCCAAACTAAATAGCCCCAAGTGTAATAACCTATCTTGGTATTGCAGACCCCCCAGTCCTCTAATAACCTTGTTCGCTCTTCTCTGCACCCGCTCCAGTTCAGCTATGTCTTTCTTATACACCGGAGACCAGAACTGTGCACAGTATTCTAAGTGTGGTCGAACTAGTGATTTGTATAGAGGTAAAATTATGTTCTCCTCATGAGCATCTATGCCTCTTTTAATACATCCCATTATTTTATTTGCCTTTGTAGCAGCTGCCTGACACTGGCCACTGAATATGAGTCTGTCATCCACCCATACACCCAGGTCTTTTTCATTGATGGTTTTGCCCAGAGTTTTAGAATTAAGCACATAGTTATACATCTTATTACTTCTACCCAAGTGCATGACCTTACATTTATCCCCATTAAAGCTCATTTGCCATTTATCAGCCCAAGCTTCTAGTTTACATAAATCATCCTGTAATATAAAATTGTCCTCCCCTGTATTGATTACCCTGCAGAGTTTAGTGTCATCTGCAAATATTGAAATTCTACTCTGAATGCCCCCTACAAGGTCATTAATAAATATGTTAAAAAGAAGAGGGCCCAATACTGACCCCTGTGGTACCCCACTGCTAACCGCGACCCAGTCCGAGTGTGCTCCATTAATAACCACCATTTGTCTCCTATCCCTGAGCCAGCTCTCAACCCACTTACACATATTTTCCCCTATCCCCATTACTCTCATTTTATGTAACAACCTTTTGTGTGGCACCGTATCAAAAGCTTTGGAAAAGTCCATATACACTACGTCCACTGGGTTCCCTTGGTCCAGTCCGGAACTTACCTCTTCATAGAAGCTGATCAAATTAGTCTGACATGAGCGGTCCCTAGTAAACCCGTGCTGATACTGGGTCATGAGGTTATTCCTCTTCAGATACTCCAGTATAGCATCCCTTAGAATGCCCTCCAGGATTTTACCCACAGTAGAGGTTAAACTTACTGGCCTATAATTACCGAGTTCAGTTTTTGCCCCTTTTTTGAATATTGGCACCACATTTGCTATACGCCAGTCCTGTGGTACAGACCCTGTTATTATGGACTCCTTAAAGATTAAAAATAATGGTCTATCAATGACTTACTTAGTTCCTGCAGTACTCGGGGGTGTATCCCATCCGGGCCCGGATCTTCTCCTTGGGGGCCTCCTGTATGGACTGCACCATCCGGGCCAGGGCAGCAACGCTCTTGGTCAGCTCCTGCATCTGGAGGCGGAGTCCTGCAGGGGAATCGTCTTCTAGGCTCTGGGCATCGGCCTCGGCGGCGACTGGAACATCCGACGCCACCTCCTGGTGGTATGTGAGAGCGGGGCGCCTGAGAGGTGCTGCACGGCTAGGCTGTCGCTCCTGCAATGCCTGGATAGCTTTATCCTTGAATTGCGCAAAAGTCAAGTCTGGATTTTGCATGGCCAAGAAGTACAATTGGCCCCGTTGGTGACTGCACAGGAGCCCCTCAATGAACCGCTCCTTCAGGAGTTTATCCTCATCCTGCATGCTGTCGGGGTCACTCTGCTTAATGGCCCGCATCGCCTCCTGGAGATTAAGGGCATAGTCCCGTAAGCTATCCTGCGGTCTCTGTTTGCATCCATAGAAAGTCAATTTAATTTCTGTAGCTGTACGGGTATCGAAGGTGGCATTAAGCTTTGCAAAAATCTGCTGTGCTGTTCCCTTATCTGCGGCGGGCCAGGACTTCACTTCTCTCAGAGCTGCTCCAAAGAGTTGGCCGATTATCATATGAACCTTCTGAGGCTCGTTCAGGGGATAGAACTCGAGCAGGCTGCAGAGCCCTTCTTTAAAGTCAGTGAATGTATGTGACTCCCCAGAGTATCGCGGGAGCCAGGTCGCTCCGGGCAGGTATGGCATAGAGAAGGGCATTATGGCCTTTGTGGTAGCGGCGGTGTCCGCCTGGCTGATGGGGGGAGCGGGCTCCGGGGCCGCCAGTGGTGGTATTAGGGCCGCGGCTTCGCCCGCTGCGGGGACCGGAGCTGCCCCTGCGTCCGCGGCTGCAGCCGCCACCTCCTCTCCTCCCGACTCGGACATGGCTGTCCCTTCCTCCCACTAACCTGCTGGAAGTCGGAGTTCCTCTTCCGGGATTGGCGCCTTACCGCGCTTTCCGTTCCGCGCTTCTTTTGGCCGGTTCCACCCACGAAGCTAAGGCTCCTCCCTCCATGCGCGGCAATGGCGAATTTTGGTGGTAAATGGCAATACACAGTCCAAGCAGAATAAATCACAGTTCCAAGGCACACATGACCTGATTCTTCAGGCTTAAGTAGATCCTGTTCGTGACGCCAAAATGGAGCGCCCCCACTGCCACAGGGCCGAGGGGTACCCGGCACCGGGCCTCAGAGTCTCTGTTCTGGGGGGTTGTCACGGCGGCTAAGCCCGGTCCGTGGCCCTGCCTGTCAGGGGGACGTCCGGTAAAAGAGTGGTGAATGATGGTGAAGTTGTGAAGTGCCAGTCGCAATAAATAACGAGGACACCAGGTTGCAGTCTCTTTACCTCTTTACTGAAGGTTTTAGAATCCTCAGTCCAGAGCGCTGTCAACAGGGCTGTTTGAGACCGGCCGGTCCAAAGGCACATCAGGAGTTCTCTTTACAGGTGGGAATCAGTGTATACCTTCTAGCGCTGTGTGTTGTAGTCCTTCCCTGCTGAGCTCCCGGGATAGTCCTCACAACTGATTCTGTCTGTCTCTGATGTTCGTTCTCTCCGTCCCCCAGGTGATATGGTAGGACGCACCCGTATGACGGGGTAGGCCTGGAGTTCTTCCAGGACCCTAGAGTCGCCCCTCTCCCACAGCTGCCTCCGTTGTCTGCTTAGGTGATTTGTGTGAGTGTCCGGCCGTGGTTTGCAGTAGTACTTAGAGTCTCTTACTTGCTCGGCGTTCCGGCCACCGACTATTTGCGCCTCAGAAAGATGTTGCCTCGGTCTAACAGCACGACTCCTTCTGGTCCTAATGCCTCTTTTCTGTATTCCCGTTGTTCACTGGTTAGTTCTGCTCTTAGGAGTCTGTCAGGACCCCATCCCTGACAGGTCCTCTCACTAGCTCTTCCCAGTTACTTCTCTCTCGTCTTCCTGTCCAACCCCCAGTTTTACCAGAGTGTGAGGAGTGGCCGACTAGATAGAACCACCCCTCCTGGTGGCCGGAGTGTGAAGTGTAGTGCGAGTGTTACCTGATCAGAGAAACTCCTTTAGTGCAATCAGACGTAACATCACTCCCCTTAGTGGCAGAGCGACATCACTGCAACGACCAGGACTCTGGGGCGCTGCACAAACCTCCTTCCATCAGCAAGGGCATTGAAGATGAAACGTGGCTGGGTCTTTCAACATGACAATGATCCAAAGCACACCGCCAGGGCAACGAAGGAGTGGCTTCGTAAGAAGCATTTCAAGGTCCTGGAGTGGCCTAGCCAGTCTCCAGATCTCAACCCTATAGAAAACCTTTGGAGGGAGTTGAAAGTCCGTGTTGCCAAGCGAAAAGCCAAAAACATCACTGCTCTAGAGGAGATCTGCATGGAGGAATGGGCCAACATACCAACAACAGTGTGTGGCAACCTTGTGAAGACTTACAGAAAACGTTTGACCTCTGTCATTGCCAACAAAGGATGTATTACAAAGTATTGAGATGAAATTTTGTTTCTGACCAAATACTTATTTTCCACCATAATATGCAAATAAAATGATAAAAAAACAGACAATGTGATTTTCTGGATTTTTTTTTCTCAGTTTGTCTCCCATAGTTGAGGTCTACCTATGATGTAAATTACAGACGCCTCTCATCTTTTTAAGTGGTGGAACTTGCACTATTGCTGACTGACTAAATACTTTTTTGCCCCACTGTATGTTCTAGACCTTAAATTCAGCTTTGATGTAGTTCTAGTTGCTTTGTCTAGTTTGTGTCCTGTATATTGCCGTTTATATGGCTTTGTGCTGTTTGTTTAATCTTTTAATTATACTTTCTATTGACATTGTGTCTGGTTCTGATGCCACCATTCCTTTACAGTCAGGTCACATGCACATAAAAGATAACTGCACATCACTACACCATCTAAATGTGTAAAAGGTCATGAACAAATAAAAATGCTAATACGCAGAAGAAAGCTAGACTATACTTTTACCAATCCAGGTGTACAGTAGTTAAGTATTTGCTTTTAAAGTTAGGACTTATTTTGTGCAATGTTTAATCAACCGCAGGAAAATTAAAGGCGTCTGTCTTAGAAAGTCCCTTTTCATGTACCCTGTATTGATTCTGAAAAGTAATTAATTGGCAAGATTGCAGAGCAGCAACAAAGAATATTTCTCTATGTGGACAACAAAACAAACTATTGATTTCAGTAGAAACTGCGTAATACTTTATTTCTCCTGTGGTGGCGCCGTAGGGAAATCAAACACTTGCTGCCTGATCTCCCCCATCACTACAGATAACAGTTGATCATTGAAGGTCCTAGCAGCAGAAACAAAATTAGTATTTTCTCAATTGTAATAAACATCCCTTTAAGGGGCTGTCCGGTCAAAATCACTAAGTTTGTAGTCACTCTGTGTGACTGCAGACTTTTGAATTCCCCTAGCTCACAGTGCGGTTTCGGACCCGGGTATGTATGTGTCATACATACCCCCAGCCAGTGGGCACGGCTTCACACTTCATACACTTGTATGGAGAGAGGAAGCACCCTCTAGTCAGACATGCTCACCGGCCTGCAGTGCCACTAGGCGGGGTTCGGCCTCCGCTCAATACAAGTGTATGCAGCGAGGCCACACCCACTGGCCGGGGGTATGCATGGCTCATACATGCTCTCGGGTCCTGGTTCAGAAACCGGCGAATCCCTGAGACTTATCAGTTTTGACTGGACAACCACTTTAAGAATAAAGAAGATTTCAGTCTACGCCTTGAGAACCTAATAACTAATTTGCATATGAAATAAAATTCTATTTTTTCAGGAATGCAGCAACATATAAAATATATAAAGGTGTTGATGGATTTAGCTTTGGAAAATCTGCATCCCCATGTCTAGGGTTTGGATGTTTAACCTTACAGACAGATTCCCTTTTAAGGACGGCAGGATTTTCTTTGTCTTCTCACATCCTAACAGCATTAAATTTTACCATTCTGGAATGATTTTGGTTGGATTTTTAAGTTTTAGGTTAGATTAACCCCTTCATGACCCAGCCTATTTTGACCTTAATGGCCTTGCCGTTTTTTGCAATTCTGACCAGCGTCCCTTTATGAGGTAATAACTCAGCAACGCTTCAACGGATCCTAGCGATTCTGAGATTGTTTTTTCGTGACATATTGGGCTTCATGTTAATGGTAAATTTAGGTCGATAATTTCTGCATTTATTTGTGAAAAAAATGGAAATTTGGCGAAAATTTTGAAAATTTCACAATTTTCACATTTTGAATTTTTATTCTGTTAAACCAGAGAGTTATGTAACACAAAATAGTTAATAAATAACATTTCACATGTCTACTTTACATCAGCACAATTTTGGAAACAAAATTTTTTTTGCTAGGAAGTTATAAGGGTTAAAATTTGACCAGTGATTTCTCATTTATACAACAAAATTTACAAAACCATTTTTTTTAGGGACCACCTCACATTTGAAGTCAGTTTGAGGGTTCTATATGGCTGAAAATACCCAAAAGTGACACCATTCTAAAAACTGCACCCCTCAAGGTGCTCAAAACCACATTCAAGAAGTTTATTAACCCTTCAGGTGTTTCACAGCAGCAGAAGCAACATTGAAGGAAAAAATGAATATTTAACTTTTTAGTCACAAAAATGATCTTTTAGCAACAATTTTTTTATTTTCCCAAGGGTAAAAGGAGAAACTGGACCACAAAAGTTGTTGTCCAATTTGTCCTGAGTACGCTGATACCTCGCATGTGGGGGTAAACCACTGTTTGGGGGCACGGCAGGGCTCGGAAAGGAAGGAGCGCCATTTGACTTTTTGAATGAAAAATTGGCTCCGATCTTTAGCGGACACCATGTCGCGTTTGGAGAGCCCCCGTGTGCCTAACCATTGGAGCTCCCCCACAAGTGACCCCATTTTAGAAACTAGACTCCACAAGGAACTTATCTAGATGCATAGTGAGCACTTTAAACCCCCAGGTGCTTCACAAATTGATCCGTAAAATGAAAAAGTACTTTTTTTTCACAAAAAAATTCTTTTAGCCTCAATTTTTTTCATTTTCACATGGGCAACAGGATAAAATGGATCCTAAAATGTGTTGGGCAATTTCTCCTGAGTACACCAATACCTCACATGTGGGGGTAAACCACTGTTAGGGCACATGGTAAGGCTCGGAAGGGAAGGAGCGCCATTTGACTTTTTGAATGAAAATTTATCTCCATCGTTAGCGGACACCATGTCGCGTTTGGAGAGCCCCTGTGTGCATAAACATTGGAGCTCCCCCACAAGTGACCCCATTTTGGAAACTAGACCCCACAAGGAACTTATCTAGATGCATAGTGAGCACTTTAAACCCTCAAGTGCTTCCCAAATTGATCCGTAAAAATGAAAAAGTACTTTTTTTCACAAAAAAATTCTTTTAGCCTCAATTTTTTCATTTTCACATGGGCAACAGGATAAAATGGATCCTTACATTTGTTGGGCAATTTCTCCTGAGTACGCCAATACCTCATATGTGGGGGTAAACCACTGTTTGGGCGCACGGCAAGGCTTGGAAGGGAAGGCGCGCCATTTGACTTTTTGAATGGAAAATTAGCTCCAATCGTTAGCGGACACCATGTCGCGTTTGGAGAGCCCCTGTGTGCCTAAACATTGGAGCTGCCCCACAAGTGACCCCATTTTGGAAACTAGACCCCCCAAGGAACTTATCTAGATGCATAGTGAGCACTTTAAACCCCCAGGTGCTTCACAGAAGTTTATAACGCAGAGCCGTGAAAATAAAAAATAATTTTTCTTTCCTCAAAAATGATTTTTTAGCCCGGAATTTTTTATTTTCCCAAGGGTAACAGGAGAAATTGGACCCCAAATGTTGTTGTCCAGTTTGTCCTGAGTACCCTGATACCCCAAATGTTGGGGTAAACCACTGTTTGGGCACACGGCAGGGCTCGGAAGGGAAGGCACGCCATTTGGCTTTTTGAATGGAAAATTAGCTCCAATCATTAGCGGACACCATGTCACGTTTGGAGAGCACCTGTGTACCTAAACATTGGAGCTCCCCCCACAAGTGACCCCATTTTGGAAACTAGACCTCCCAAGGAACTAATCTAGATGTGTGGTGAGCACTTTGAACCCCCAAGTGCTTCACAGAAGTTTATAACGCAGAGCCATGAAAATAATAAATAAGTTTTCCTTCCTCAAAAATAAATTTTTAGCCCAGAATTTTGTAATTTTCCCAAGGGTAACAGAAGAAATTTGACACCAAGAGTTGTTTCCCAGTTTCTCCTGAGTACGCTGATACCCCATATGTGGGGGTAAACCACTGTTTGGGCACATGCCAGGGTTCGGAAGGGAAGTAGTGACGTTTTGAAATGCAGACTTTGATGGAATGCTCTGCGGGCATCACGTTGCGTTTACAGAGCCCCTGATGTGCCTAAACAGTAGAAACTCCCCACAAGTGACCCCATTTTGGAAACTAGACCCCCAAAGGAACTTATCTAGTTGTGTGGTGAGCACTTTGAACCCCCAAGTGCTTCACAGAAGTTTATAACGCAGAGCCGTGAAAATAATAAATAAGTTTTCTTTCCTCAAAAATAATTTTTTAGCCCGCAATTTTTTATTTTACCAAGGGTTACAGGAGAAATTGGACCCTATCAGTTGTTGTCCGGTTTCTCCTGAGTACGCTGGTACCCCATATGTGGGGGTAAACCACTGTTTGGGCACACGTCGGGGCTTGGAAGCGAGAGAGCACCATTTGACTTTTTCAACGCAAGATTGGCTGGAATCAATGGTGGCGCCATGTCGCGTTTGGAGACCCCCTGATGTGCCTAAAAAGTGGAAACCCCTCAATTCTAACTCCAACACTAACCCCAACACACCCCTATCCCTAATCCCAACCCTAACCACAACCCTAACCCCAACACACCCCTAACCCTAGTCTTAACCCTAATTCCAACCCTAACTCTAATTCCAACCCTAACCCTAAGGCTATGTGCCCACGTTGCAGATTTGTGTGCGGATCTTTCTGCACGTTTTTGAAAAATCTGCAGGTAAAATGCACTGCGCTTTACCTGCGGATTTACCGCGGATTTCCAGTGTTTTTTGTGTGGATTCCTATTATGGAGCAGGTGTAAAACGCTGCGGAATCTGCACAAAGAATTGACATGCTGTGGAAAATACAACGCAGAGTTTCTGCGCTGTATTTTCCGCACCATGGGCACAGCGGATTTGGTTTTCCATAAGTTTACGTGGTACTGTAAACGTGATGGAAAACTGCTACGAATCCGCAGCGACCAATCCGCTGCGGATCCGCAGCCAAATCTGCACCGTGTGCACATAGCCTAATTCTAACCCTAATTCTAACCCTAGCCCTAAGGGCAACCCTAGCCCTAAGTGCAACCGTAGCCCTAAGTGCAACCCTATCCCTAAGTGCAACCCTATCCCTAAGTGCAAGCCTATCCCTAAGTGCAACCCTATCCCTAAGTGCAACCCTAACCCTAAGTGCAACCCTAACCCTAAGTGCAACCCTAGCCCTAAGTGCAACCCTAGCCCTAAGTGCAACCCTAACCTTAAGTGCAACCCTAAGTGCAACCCTAACCCTAAGTGCAACCCTAAGTGCAACCCTAACCCTAAGTGCAACCCTAACCCTACCCCTAACCCTACCCTTAACCCTAACCCTAACCCTACCCCTGACCCTAGTTCTAACCCTAATAATAACGGAAAAACAAAAATAAATATATTTTCTGTATTTTATTATTGTTCCTACCTATGAGGGTGATAAAGGGGGGGGTTATTTACAATTTTTTTTATTTTGATCGCTGTGATAGAACCTATCACAGCGATCAAAATGTACAGGGAACGAATCTGCCGGCCGGTAAATTTGGCGGGTGCACTGCGCATGCGCCCGCCATTTTCCAAGATGGCGGCGCCCATGCGAGAAGACCGAGGACATCGGGAGGGACACCGGGACTAGGCAAGTATGGGGGGTTGCGATCGGACAGCGGGGGGGCAGAGGGGAGGACGGGGGAGGGTCGGAGGGGAGAGGAAGGCGCTTAGGACAGGACGGAGGGGTAGGGAACACTGACGGCGACTGCAGATCGTCGCCATCAGTCGGTGGGGGGGGCCAGATCGGGGTCTCCAGCCATGGCCGATGCTATTGCAGCATCGGCCATGGCTGGATTGTAATATTTCACCAATTTTCATAGGTGAAATATTACATATTGCTCTGATTCGCTGTTTCACTTTCAACAGCCAATCAGAGCGATCGTAGCCACAGGGGGCGAAGCCACCCCCCCCTGGGCTGAAGCACCACTCCCCCGTTCCTGTAGGTCCGGTGAAATTGGAGTTAACCCTTTCACCCGGCCTGCAGGAACGTGATCATTCTGTGACACAGCATACGCTGTGTCACAGGTCGGGAAGGGGTTAAAATAAGGCAAACTTCCCATTTTTAAAATTAGCAGTACAGGTTAAAAAACTATAATTGGCAAGCAATTACATTGAAGATTGACAAGTATAGTTTTAAGGGAAATTTTTGTTTTTTTATTTAAAGTACCGCCTCCAATTCCTGCGGCTCCACTTATTCTTGAACACTTTCTTTCTCTTCTGTGTTGCTCTATACCGAAGTTATGTTCCCCCTAGTAAAACTGTAAACTTTCCATTGCCCCAACTGTTGACTGTAGTAGAAATCAGCATATTTTTTTCCCATGGGGCATAATTTGATAGCGGAAAGGCACAGAAGTAAAAGAAAAACTGTTCCAGAATCAGTGGAGTGGCACCAATTGCAGTAGGTATTCAGTTTGCATGAAAAAAATCCAGCTAAGGGACCTCTTTAAACAAGTTAATGTGATACACTTAATGACCAAAAGTTTTCAGGGGACATGGGCATCGGTGGATAAGGTGTAGAGGTGAGTAATATAGTTTTTAATTTTCTGGGGTTTTTTACAGGTGAAATGGGCTTCAATAGATTAGGTGTAAAGGTGAGTATAACTGTGTGTTTTTTATTTTTATTTCAAACAAAGATATTAGTGTTTTTCTTTCAATAAAAAGATTTTATCTTGGGTGTATTTTTTTACAATCTAACTATGGAGTTAGTAATGGGGGTGCCTTATAGATGCCTCTCCATTACTAACCTGTGCGCTTGATGTCAGCTGCGAATACAAAGCTGACATAAACCCCATAATTATTACCCCACTTGCCACCACACCAGGGCAAGTGAGAAGTCCTTTCATTGAAATAATGACACAGACTCCTTTATTTGAAATAAAAATCATAAAAACCTCAGTTATACTCACCTAATAATAATGCCTAATAATATACCACCATAATACTCACCTTTACACCTAATCCAACGATGCCCATGTCTCCTGGAAAAGAAGAAACATAATTACCAGCTATATCCCTCACTTGTCCATCGTGAAAATAATTCATACTGTCCCACAATTATCTGGATGATCAGGAGAGCAGTCACAACAACTCACACTGACACAGTAGTATAATCACTTCTGTCTTGACTAGCGTTGAGCTGCTATTAGAAACTTCACAGGAGTTCAAAGCTGATGAACCTCACTTATGGCACCGCTCGCTGTGTGACAACTTTTTTACACTGCGAGCAGTGCTGTAAGTGAGCTTACTGGGGTTAGTTTTGAACTTCGGTCAACTTTCTCATGGCCGCTCAGCGCTAGTCAGTGCAGGAGTAATTACACTCCTGTGTCAGTGTGTTCCAGCTGACGAGGAGCTTAGTCACTGATGTGACTGCTTGCCAAATGATGCAGATCGTCATAGGACAGTATAAATTATCTTCAGCTCAGACAGATGAGGTATATGGTTGTTTATTCTTTTCTTCTCTTCCAGGGGACACGGGCATTGGTGGATTAGGCGTAAAAATGAGTATTATGGTTGTTAATTATTTTCTGTTTTTTACAGGTGACATGGGCTTCAATGGATTAGGTGTAAGGGTGAGTATAGCTGTGCTTTTTTATTTTTATTTCAAATAAAGTAGTCTGTGCCATTATCTTAATTAAAGGATTTTATTCTCGCTGTATCTATTTTGCAATCTAACTATGGGGTTAGTAACGGGAGAGTATTATAGACTTCTCTCTATTACTAACCTGTGGGCTTAATTTCAGCAGCCATAGAACAGCTGACATCAACCCCACAAATATTACCCCACTTGCCACAGCATCAGGGCAAGTGGGAAGAGCCCAGCAAATCACCAGAATTGGTGCAGTGTAGTGGGGTTGGTGCAGTGGGACAGATAGGCAGGGACCACAGCAGGTACCCCCTGCGACTTCATCGAAAAGGCCCGATCACTATCATTGTAACCCAAAGTCATCATGATGACCTATGGGTCAGCCAGCTATGGTGAGTCTGTTAGACCATGCCAGGAGCATGGTCTAACAGGCTTCTGTCAGTGTAATACTGACAGGCATTGCAATGCATTACACCGGCGATCAGACTAATAACAGTTAAAGTCCCATAGAAGAACAAAGTAAAAAAGTAAAAAAATTGTAAACATTTTAAAAAATATCACAAAATAAATTTAAAAAATGAAAACAATATTTTATCCATAAATAGGTACAGAGGTGAGAAAAAGTATTTCATTCCATTGCATGAAATAAGTATTTGATACAATAGAACTTAATATTTGGTACATAAATCTAGCCCAAAGAGTTATTAGGGTTAGGAGCAATCACTTTTTTACACAGGGCCCTGTAGGTTTGGATTTCTTTTTCCCTTAATAATAAAGACCTTCATTTATAAACTGCATTTTGTGATTACTTGTGTTTACTGTTGAGCGATACCGTCCGATACTTGAAAGTATCGATATCGGATAGTATCGGCCGATACCCGAAAAGTATCGGATATCGCCGATACCGATACCCAATACCAATACAAGTCAATGGGACACCAAGTATCGGAAGGTATCCTGATGGTTCCCAGGGTCTGAAGGGGTGGAAACTCTCCTTCAGGCCCTGGGATCCATATTACTGTGTAAAATAAAGAATTAAAATAAAAAATATTGATATACTCACCTCTCCGGAGGCCCCTGGACATCGCCGCTGGTAACCGGCAGCCTTCTTTGCTTAAAATGAGCGCGTTTACGGCCTTCCATGACGTCACGGCTTCTGATTGGTCGCGTGCCGCTCATGTGACCGCCATGCGACCAATCACAAGCCGTGACGTAATTCTCAGGTCCTAAATTCCTCATTCTAGGAATTTAGGACCTGAGAATTACGTCACGGCTTGTGATTGGTCGCGTGAGCGGTCACATGGGCGGCCGCGACCAATCACAAGCCGTGACGTCATCTAAGGCCCTTCACGCACTCATTCTTAAGAAGGAAGGCTGCCGGAAAGAAGCAGGTCGCGTCCGAGGGTGAGTATATACCTAACAGGAATATACTCACCCTCGGCTTCTTTCCGGCAGCCTTCCTTCCTAAGAATGAGCGCGTTCAGGGCCTTAGATGACGTCACGGCTTGTGATTGGTCGCGGCCACCCATGTGACCGCCACACGACCAATCACAAGCCGTGACGTAATTCTCAGGTCCTAAATTCCTAATTCTAGGAATTTAGGACCTGAGAATTACGTCACGGCTTGTGATTGGTCGCGTGGCGGTCACATGAGCGGCACGCGACCAATCAGAAGCCGTGACGTCATGGAAGGTGCTGAACGCGCTCATTTTAAGCAAAGCAGGCTGCCGGTTACCAGCGGTGATGTCCAGGGGCCGCCGGAGAGGTGAGTATATCAATATTTTTTATTTTAATTCTTTATTTTTTACATGGATATGGATCCCAGGGCCTGAAGGAGAGTTTCCTCTCCTTCAGACCCTGGGAACCATACACTGGGAACTTCCGATTCCGATTCCCGATACCACAAAAGTATCGGATCTCGGTATCGGAATTCCGATACCGCAAGTATCGGCCGATACCCGATACTTGCGGTATCGGAATGCTCAACACTACTTGTGTTATCTTTGTCTAATATTTACATTTGTTTGTTGATCTGAAACATTTAAGCGTGAGAAACATGCAAAAGAGCAGGAAATCAGGAAGGGGGCAAATACTTTTTCTCTCAAGTGTATATTTATGTAAAAATAAAGAAAACAAAAAAATATATACATATTCAGTATCGCCGCGTTCGCACTGACCAGACCTATAAAATTGTCAAATTAGATAACCCCCATTTAGTGAAAGCCATAAAAAAAACATGGCACTGACAGATCTGCCAAGTCTGTGCTTGGGTGTTGTATCCTGCCGACTACTACATGTAAGCAGGTGACCGAATGCATCAGAAAGAAGGCACGAGGCGTGAGCACTCATTGAACTATTTATTTCCTTCCAATATGGTGAGAATTTACAGAGGTCGGGTACCAATTAATAATATGAAGCAGCGCTAACAGCAGGAAACCATAACATGGTAAACATACAATGGATTTTAGAATACAACATGAATAACGGAAGTTTCCCAGGGATTATACTTGTGTCTTTCCTACAAGGGTGATACACCCGTTCCTGGTTTGCTATTACGTTAGCTCTTTCTGCAGCACTGACCCTAGTGGTGGTCACCAGGTTTTCCCTCTAGGCCGTAAGTCCTTCTAACAAAGTCTATAAAGGAATGTTGAGCTTCTTGTGTTCCCACTGGCCCTCATCCCACCTTTTGTCTTAACTCAGGACAATTCCTGTGCCGTACGTTATTGCTGGAAGTGACGGCACGGCTCACTCATGTCAGCATTCTGTAACCTCAGGCCACCACCTCTGGTTGACTTATCCTTGCGAATCTTTGATGCTTGACCAACGGCGAGTATTTCCTAGGCATGAGGGAGAGAGGGCTGGGAATCGACTCTCGATGGGCATCACCTGGGCCCTAGATCTTGACCAGCATAGGGCAAAGATTCTGGCACAGCCTGGGCTCTAGATCTTGACCGGCGTTGGGTGGAGATTCTGACCTTGACTGACACAGTCTGAGCTTTGGATCTTGACGGGAGCAGGTTAGATTTTTGGGTCTTGAAATTTGGAGATCGTAATCCAAATCGAGCAATGAAATATTTGCCCATCTCTAATTATATCCATGGGTTGCAGGGTCTGTGCAACGCAATATACGCTGCCGGCTAATCATAGGCCAGCAGCTGACGTCAACAGCGCAGGCAGGAGGACATATACCAGGATTCAGTGAACACAGAGTTTCCCATTACTGAGATAGGAGACGACAGCTAGTGCTTGTAAGATTCTATAAAAAGGAGAGGCAGAAGATGAGGAAGGAACAACGACAGTTACACTTTAAGTGCTCGGTCACACCCAGAGCACTTAACCGCCATTAGCATAAAAGTAAAAGTGCTAATCATTTGGGAAAGCAGCAACAGACTGAAGGTGGAAATGTGTTGGCGGATTTACATTTTAAAAATCTGTGTGCTCATATTGTGGGAATGTGAGAGGATTGATCTTATTGACAGACTCCCTTTACACAACATACAGTATCTTGTTAATGGGATTGCCCAATCGGAGACAACCCTTTCTACACTCACTGAAGCAGCTGTAAAGACCGGGTGATCACTGTGGATTTAGTCAGGGCTGCCACTAGGAATTTCAGGGCCCCATACTGGCAAAATGTTCGGGGCCCCCTTGAGACTCCGCCCAGGCTCCACCCCAGCTCTGCCTCCACCCCTCGAACTGTCCACAGTCCCACGGCTCTCTCTTGGAAAAACTCCACTTCTCACCTATCACACATTAACAGTTCCCATCACCAGATCCCACATATAACAGCAGCTTTTGTTTTGGCCAAAAGATTTTTCTAATCTGCCACCACGACGTTTTGGCCAGGCCCTACGCTACTGTAACCTATTAAAAATTTGTTAAAATATGCAATACAATTTAGGTATATTTTTATTTATTTTTCAATTTTTAAAATGACCAATAATATCACATACAAGGGACAAATACCACCACACCATAACCAGACACCATATTACCACCACAGTGACCGAATAATAGCACATACAAGGGACAAATACCACCGCACCATGACCAGACCACATATTACCACCACATAGTGACTGAATACTGCAATACTGATCATTAATAAAAAAAAAACAATACTAATATCACCATATGTGCCATTATACACAGGAGATCTGTACTTAGTAATAATAATAATAATAATAATAATTTTATTTATATAGCGCCAACATATTCCGCAGCGCTTTACAACTTATAGAGGGGACTTATACAGACAACAGACATTACAGCATAGCAGAAATCACAGTTCAAAACAGATACCAGGAGGAATGAGGGCCCTGCTCGCAAGCTTACAAACTATGAGGAAAAGGGGAGACACGAGAGGTGGATGGTAACAATTTCTTTAGTTATTTGGACCAGCCATAGTGTAAGGCTCGGGTGTTCATGTAAAGCTGCATGAACCAGTTAACTGCCTAAGTATGTAGCAGTACAGACACAGAGGCTATTAACTGCATAAAGTGTATGAGAACATGATGGAGGAACGTGATTATGTTGTTGTTTTTTATTAATAGGCCACACAGGGATAATTAGGTTAATGTGTTGAGGCGGTAGGCCAATCTGAACAAATGAGTTTTTAGTGCACACTTAAAACTGTGGGGATTGGGGATTAATTGTATTAACCTAGGTAGTGCATTCCAAAGAATCGGCGCCGCACGTGTAAAGTCTTGGAGACGGGAGTGGGAGGTTCTGATTATTGAGGATGCTAACCTGAGGTCATTAGCAGAGCGGAGGGCACGGGTAGGTTGGTAGACTGAGACCAGAGAGGAGATGTAGGGTGGTGCTGAGCCATGGAGTGCTTTGTGGATGAGGGTAGTAGTTTTGTACTGGATTCTGGATTGGATGGGTAGCCAGTGTAATGACTGGCACAAGGTAGAGGCATCGGTGTAACGGTTGGCGAGGAATATGATCCTGGCAGCAGCATTCAGGACAGATTGGAGCGGGGAGAGTCTGGTAAAAGGTAGGCCAATTAGTAGAGAGTTACAATAGTCCAGACGAGAATGAATAAGTGAGACAGTAAGAGTTTTTGCAGAGTCGAAAGTAAGAAAAGGGCGAATTCTGGAAATGTTTTTGAGATGCAGATAAGAAGAGCGAGCCAGTGATCGGATGTGGGGGGTGAATGAAAGCTCGGAATCAAGGATGACTCCAAGGCAGCGGGCATGTTGCTTTGGAGTAATGGTGGAACCGCACACGGAGATGGCAATGTCGGGCAAAGGTAGGTTTGTAGAGGAAGAGAACACGAGGAGTTCAGTTTTTGACAGGTTCAGTTTCAAAGTTAGTATGTAGTGTCCGTGTACAGGTAACACACTTTTCATCTTCATCCAGCATAGACCGCCATCACATCTTCCAGCCAGGACTTGTCTCTGCAGGAAATAACACAGTTATCTAGAGCTCCTCTTGCAGAACACATTGCTTAATTTTTTCCACAACTTCTACACTACACCAGATGAAGAAAAAAAGGTGACATAGTATCACACTACACAGTAACAGGACCGTCCCCCCTTTAAAACAGTATCCTCAAAAAATAAAATAAATACACCACTGCAGTAATAATATCCCTTAATTAGCCCCTATGGTAATAATATCCCCCATCCTGCCCTGTGTATCTCATTCCTGGCTCCAGCCGTATGTTCTCCCCATCTGTCCCATGATCCTGCCCTATCTGTCCCATGATCCTGACCCATCTGTCCCATGATCCTGCTGCCCCATCTGTCTCTATCGTATCCATCCTGCCCCATCTGTCTCGATCCTGCCCCATCTGTCTCCATCCTGCCCTATATTCCTGCCCCATTTGTCTCCATCCTGCCCTGTGTCTCCATCCTGCCCCATGTCTCCATCCTGCCCCATATCTTCATCCTGCCCCATATCCCTGCCCCATCTGTCTCCATCCTGCCCCATATTCCTGCCATATCTGTCTCCATCCTGCCCCATCTGTCTCCATCCTGCCCTATATTCCTGCCCCATTTGTCTCCATCCTGCCCTGTGTCTCCATCCTGCCCCATGTCTCCATCCTGCCCCATGTCTCCATCCTGCCCCATCTGTCTCCATCCTGCCCTATATTCCTGCCCCATTTGTCTCCATCCTGCCCCCGTGTCACACATATCTACCTCCTGTATCACACATTCTACCCCCTGTGTCACACATTCTGCCCCGTGTTTGCATTCCTGCCCCGTGTCTCACATTCCTGCCCTGTATTTTCATTCTTGCCCCGTGTCTCCCATTCCTGCCCCGTGTCTCACATTCCTGCTCCCTGTGTTTTCATTCCTGCCCCATTTCACATTCCTGCCCCCGTGTCTCCATCAAGCCCCTGTGTCTCCCATCCTGCCCTCTTGTCTTTATCATGCCCCGGGCTTGCCGCATTCAGTAAAAAAAACAACCTTTCTCCTTACCTGGCCGGGCTCCAGCGCCGACGTCCATCGCAGGCATTTCAGCGCGGAGTCGCTGGCGAATGACGTTCGTGCGCGCTGACGTCGCTGCCAGCCTCCGATTGGCTGGCGGCTTTAACTGTTGCCTTGCGGGCCCGCAAGCAACAGAGGACACAGAACCTGCGTCTCAGACGCAGGTTCAGTGTACTGTCTGAAGCCTGCCGCTGGGGCCCGGGCCCGATGGGCAGATGAGATGCGGGCCCCCTCTGCCCACCGGGCCCCATACGCCAGTCTCGGCCGTAATGCCCTGATGGCGGCCCTGGATTTAGTTCATCTTGCCAATATAGATGGCTTGATTTCGGCAGTTCGGGAGCAGCTCCACTCTCTGTTACAGAGGAGGGTCCTGAGAGGGTTGAAGGGGTCATATAAAACAGATTACATCTAATTTTAAAGGTTATTGATCTGATCTAACCCCATGTCCAATGCTGAACACCAACACCTTTGTATAGATTGCAAAGTGCAACGTCATAACTGAGAGAGGAATAAATAGACATAGGTAAACCCAGATCACAGGGAAAGGTAAAGATTATTACATAAGTGTGACTTATATCTCAGGACATAAAAAAGCAATATACCATTCCGAGAAGAATCTGGCCGCCATCCAGGTAAACAGGGAGTGATAAGACCAAGTGTACATACTCATGGGTTTATGGGATTAGACCTTAGAGATAAAAGGTTTAACATTTACAAATTACCAGCTGTACATAAACAATTATATACAGGAGATACCCAGGTTATACCAGCTGTACATATATAATTATATGCAGGAGATGCCCGGGTTATACCAGCTGTACATATATAATTATATACAGGAGATGCCCAGGTTATACCAGCTGTACATATATAATTATATACAGGAGATACCCAGGTTATACCAGCTGTACATATATAATTATATACAGGAGATGCCCAGGTTATACCAGCTGTACACATATAATTATAGACAGGAGATACCCAGGTTATACCAGCTATACATATCTAATTATATACAGGAGATGCCCCGGTTACACCAGCTGTACATATATAATTACAGTGTATATGCAGGAGATGCCCAGGTTATACCAGCTGTACATATCTAATTATATACAGGAGATACCCAGGTTATACCAACTGTACATATATAATTATATACAGAAGATGCCCAGGTTATACCATCTGTACATATATAATTATATACAGAAGATGCCCAGGTTATACCAGCTATACATATATAATTATATACAGGAGATGCCCAGGTTATACCAGCTGTACATACCTAATTATATACAGGAGATACCCAGGTTATACCAGCTGTACATATCTAATTATATACAGGAGATACCCAGGTTATACCAGCTGTACATACAGTCATATGAAAAAGTGTGGGCACCCCTATTAATCTTAAGCTTAATGTTTTATAAAAATTGTTTTTTTTGCAACAGCTATTTCAGCTTCATATATCTAATAACTGTTGGACACAGTAATGTTTCTGCCTTGAAATGAGGTTTATTGTACTAACAGAAAATGTGCAATCTGCATTCAAACAAAATTTGACAGGTGCATAAGTATGGGCACCCTCATCATTTTCTTGTTTTAAATATTCCTACCTACTTTTTACTGACTTACTAAAGCCCTTTTTTTTGGTTTTGTAACCTCATTGAGCTTTGAACTTCATAGCCAGGTGTATGCAATCATGAGAAAAGCTACTTAAAGTGGCCACTTGCAAGTTGTTCTCCTGTTTGAATCTCCTCTGAAGAGTGGCATCATGGGCTCCTCAAAACAACTGTCAAATGATCTGAAAACAAAGATTATTCAACATAGTTGTTCAGGGGAAGGATACAAAAAGCTGTCTCAGAGATTTAACCTGTCAATTTCCACTGTGAGGAACATAGTAAGGAAATGGAAGAACACAGGTACAGTTCTTGTTAAGGCCAGAAGTGGCAGGCCAAGAAAAACATCAGAAAGGCAGAGAAGAAGAATGGTTAGATCAGTCAAGGACAATCCTCAGACCACCTCCAGAGAGCTACAGCATCAACTTGCTGCAGATGGTGTCACTGTGCATCGGTCAACTATACAACGCACTTTGCACAAGGAGAAGCTGTATGGGAGAGTGATGCAAAAGAAGCCGTTTCTGCAAGCACGCCACAAACAGAGTCGGCTGAGGTATGCAAAAGCACATTTGGAGAAGCCAATTTCTTTTTGGAAGAAGGTCCTGTGGACTGATGAAACCAAGATTGAGTTGTTTGGTCATACAAAAAGGCGTTATGCATGGCGGCAAAAAAACACAGTGCGTTGTATGATAGCTGACCGATGCACAGTGACACCATCTGCAGCAAGTTGATGCTGCAGCTCTCTGGAGATGGTCTGAGGATTGTCCTTGACTGATCTCACCATTCTTCTTCTCTGCCTTTCTGATGTTTTTCTTGGCCTGCCACTTCTGGCCTTAACAAGAACTGTACCTGTGTTCTTCCATTTCCTTACTATGTTCCTCACAGTGGAAATTGACAGGTTAAATCTCTGAGACAGCTTTTTGTATCCTTCCCCTGAACAACTATATTGAATAATCTTTCTTTTCAGATCATTTCACATTTGTTTTGAGGAGCCCATGATGCCACTCTTCAGAGGAGATTCAAACAGAAGAACAACTTGCAAGTGGCCACTTTAAGTAGCTTTTCTCATGATTGCATACACCTGGCTATGACGTTCAAAGCTCAATGAGGTTACAAAACCAAAAAAAGTGCTTTAGTAAGTCAGTAAAAAGTAGGTAGGAGTATTTAAAACAAGAAAATGATAAGGGTGCCCATACTTATGCACCTGTCAACTTTTGTTTGAATGCAGATTGCACATTTTCTGTTAGTACAATAAACCTCATTTCAAGGCAGAAACATTACTGTGTCCAACAGTTATTAGATATATGAAACTGAAATAGCTGTTGCAAAAAAAACAATTTTTATAAAACATTAAGCTTAAGATTAATAGGGGTGCCCAAACTTTTTCATATGACTGTATATAATTATATACAGGAGATGCCCAGGTTATAGAAGCTGTACATAAATAATTATATACAGGAGATGCCCAGGTTATATCAGCTGTACATATATAATTATATACAGAAGATACCCAGGTTATACCATCTGTACATATATAATTATATACAGAAGATGCCCAAGTTATACCAGCTGTACATATACTGTATAATTAAATACAGGAGATGCCCAGGTTATACCAGCTATACATATATAATCATATAGAGGAGATGCCCAGGTTATACCATCTGTACATATATAATTATATACAGGAGATACCCAGGTTATACCAGCTGTACCTATATAATTATATACAGGAGATACCCAGGTTATACCAGCTGTACATAATAATAATAATAATATTATACATTTTTATAGCGCCATTTATTCCATGGCACTTTACATGTGAACGAGGCAAATTTAGACAAGTACAATAAACATGAGTAAAACAAGGCACACACAAGTACAGGAGGAGAGAGGATGCTGCCCGCGAGGGCTCACAGTCTACAGGGGATGGGTGATAATACACTAGGAGAGGGTAGAGCTGGCCATGCAGAGGTTCAGTAGACTGAGGATCACTGCAGGTTGTAGTTTTGTCGGAAGAGATGGGTCTTCAGGTTCCTTTTGAAGGTTTCCATGGTAAGCGATAGCCTGATGTGTTGGGGTAGAGAGTTCCAGAGTATAGGGGAAGAGAGGGAGAGGTCTTGGATGCGGTTGTGGGAGGAAGAGATGAGAGAGGAGTAGAGAAGGAGATCATGAAACGATCGAAGGTTGCGTGTAGGTAGGTACGGGAGACCATGTCACAGATGTATGGAGGAGACAGGTTGTGAATTGCTTTGTATGTCATTGTTAGTGTATTGAACTGTAGGCTCTGGGCAATAGGAAGCCAATGAAGGGCCTGACAGAGAGGAGAGGCTGGGGAATAATGGGGAGAGAGGTGGATTAATCGGGCAGCAGAGTTTAGGATGGATTGGAGTGGTGCCAGAGTGCTAGAGGGGAGGCCAAGGAGTAGTAGGTTGCAGTAGTCGAGGTGGGAAATGATAAGGGCATGTTCTAGTGTTTTTGTGGTTTCATGGACAAGGAATGCACAGATCCGGGAAATGTTTTTGAGTTGGAATCGGCAAAAGGAGGCAAGGGCTTGGATATGTGGCTTGAAAGAGAGGGTAGAGTCAAGGATCACCCCGAGGCAGCGAGCGTGCGGGACGGGGAAAGTGAGCAGCCATTAACATTGATGGATAGGTCGGGTGGAGGGGCAGAGTGAGGAGGGGGAAAGATGATGAATTCTGTTTTGTCCATATTCAGTTGTTCAGTTTTAGAAAGCGAGCAGAAAAGAAAGATGAAATAGCAGGCAAACATTGTGGGATTTTGGTCAGTAAGGTAGTGAGGTCAGGTCCAGATAGGTAGATCTGCGTGTCATCAGCATAGAGATGATATTGTAGACCATAGGATTCTATGAGCTGTCCCAGGCCGAAGGTGTAGATGAAGAAGAGTAGGGGTCCTAGAACTGAGCCTTGGGGAACACCGACAGACAGAGGGCGAGATGAGGAGGTGGTGTGGGAGCGGGAGACACTGAATGTCCTGTCTGTTAGATATGATGAGATCCAGGATAGGGCCAACTCTGTGATGCCAAGAGATGAGAGAATTTGTAGCAGAAGGGAGTGGTCCACAGTGTCGAAGGCAGAAGACAGGTCCATGAGGAGGACAGAGTAGTGTCGCTTGCTCTTGGCGGTTAGTAGGTCGTTGGTTACTTTAGTTAGGGCAGTTTCAGTTGAGTGATGAGATCGGAAGTCAGATTCTAACTGGTCAAAGAGGGAGCAGGAGGAGAGGTGGGAGGACAGTTCAAGATGGACATGCTATTCCAGTAGTTTTGAGGCATAGGGAAGAAGGGATATCGGGCGATAGCAGGACACAGAGGATGAGTCGAGGGAGGGTTTTTTGATGTGATTGATGCATGTTTGAAGGATGAGGGGAAGACACCGTTTGTAAGTGAGAGGTTGAAGAGTTGTGTTAGGGTTGGGATGAAGACTTTTGCGAGGTTAGGGATGAGGTGGGACGGGAGCGGGTCAAGCGTGCAAGTGGTGAGATGTAATCTTGACAGAAGGATGGAGAGCTGATTGTCTGTCATGGTGGAGAAGCTGGCTTTGGAACAGGGCTGAGAAGTCAAAAGGAGGGGCATTGAGGGCTGCGGGCCAAAGCTTTGTCTGATGTTATTGATCTTCTGCTTAAAGAAAGAGGCAAAGTCTTCAGCAGAAATGAGAGGAGAGGGAGGAGGTGCTGGGGGATGGAGTACAGAATTAAAAGTGTTGAAGAGCTGTTTGGGGTTGTGAGTCAGGGAGGACATGAGAGATGAGAAGTAGGTTTGTTTTGCTGCAGTGAGCATGGACTTGAAGCAGGCGAGGGACTGCTTGTATGCAGTGTAGTGCTCGGCAGAACGAGATCTCTTCCATCTCTGCTCGGCGACCCTGGAAGCCCGTCTCAGTTCTTTGGTCAGGCTAGTCAGCCACGGCTGCCTGTTGATTGTACGAGTTTTCCTATGCGTGAGGGGGGCGGCCAAATCAAGTGTAGCTGTTATTGTGGTGTTATAAAAAGTGGCAGCAGCATCTTTGTAATGGAAGGAAGCTATGTCTGTAAGAGGGAGAGGGGACTCAGAGAGAGATTGTAAATTGAGGTGTTTGAGATTTCTGCGAGGGTGAGTGAGTTTGTGGAGTGCGAACTAGGAGAGGAGAGGGAAGAAAATGTCAGTAGGTTGAGGTCAGACAGGGGGAGGGGTGAGTTAGTGAGATTAGTAAGGGAACAGAGGAGGGTGAAGATGAGGTCCAGTGTGTGGCCATCCTTATGGGTGGCTGCGGATGACCATTGAGTGAGACCAAAGGAGGCAGTGAGCGATAAGAGTTTAGAGGCGGCTGAGGTGGAAGTGTCAATGGGGATATTGAAGTCACCCATGATGATAGTGGGGATGTCGGCTGAGAGGAAATTAAGAAGCCAGGTGGTGAAGTGGTCAGGAAAGGTGGAGATAGCTAGTTCTGGGGGGCGGTAGATGACAGTCAGTTGGAGGTTGGAGGGGGAGTAGATATGGACGGAGTGCAGCTCAAATGAGGGAAGAGTAGCAGAGGGTGGTAGTGGAATTGGGGTAAAGGAGCAGGAATCTGACAGGAGCAAGCCAACTCCTCCACCATGTTTGTTGCTGAGGTGAGGGGTGTGAGAGAGGTGGAATCCACCATAGGAAAGCGCAGCTGGAGAGGCTGAGTCAAAGGGTGGGTGAGCCAGGTTTCAGTGATGCCAAGGAAGGAGAGTTTGTTATTGATAAAGAGGTCATGGATAAATGACAGTTTATTGCAGACAGAGCGTGCGTTCCATAGTGCTCCAGGTAGGGGGACCGGGGGAGTGGGGGCTGGATGAATGGTTATTATGAGGTTATCATGGTTGCAAAAACGTGTAGAGGATCATGGCAGGGGATTAGAAGTGAGTGTGGGGATGTGTTGAGGAGGGCCAGGAATAGGGGATAGCAGACAGAGCGTTAGAGTGTGGGAGCTGGATAGGTCATGATTAGTGTTGAGCGATACCGTCCGATACTTGAAAGTATCGGTATCGGAAAGTATCGGCCGATACCGGCAAAATATCGGATCCAATCCGATACCGATACCCGATACCAATACAAGTCAATGGGACTCATGTATCGGACGGTATCCCTGATGGTTCCCAGGGTCTGAAGGAGAGGAAACTCTCCTTCAGGCCCTGGGAACCATATAAATGTGTAAAATAAAGAATTAAAATAAAAAATATCGCTATACTCACCTCTCCGACGCAGCCGGGACTTCAGCGAGGGAACCGGCAGCGTTGTTTGTTTAAAATTTGCGCTATTACTTGGTTACGTGAATTCCCGGCTTGTGATTGGTCAGGTCGGCCATGTTGCCGGGACGCGGACCAATCACAGCAAGCCGTGACGAAATTACGTCACGGCTTGCTGTGATTGGTCCGCGTCCCGGCAATATGGCCGCCCTGACCAATCACAAGCCGTGACGTCACGGGAGGCTGGACACGCGCTCATTTTAAAATGGGCGCGTGTCCAGCCTCCCGTGACGTCACGGCTTGTGATTGGTTGCGCCGCGGTCAACCAATCACAAGCCGGGAGGCTGGACGCGCTCATTTTAAAATGGGCGCGTGTCCAGCCTCCCGTGACGTCACGGCTTGTGATTGGTTGCGCCGCGGTCAACCAATCACAAGCCGGGAGGCTGGACGCGCTCATTTTAAAATGGGCGCGTGTCCAGCCTCCCGTGACGTCACGGCTTGTGATTGGTTGCGCCGCGGTCAACCAATCACAAGCCGGGAGGCTGGACGCGCTCATTTTAAAATGGGCGCGTGTCCAGCCTCCCGTGACGTCACGGCTTGTGATTGGTCAGGGCGGCCATATTGCCGGGACGCGGACCAATCACAGCAAGCCGTGACGTAATTTCATCACGGCTTGCTGTGATTGGTCCGCGTCCCGGCAACGTGGCCGACCTGACCAATCACAAGCCGGGAATTCACGTAACCAAGTAATAGCGCGAATTTTAAACAAACAACGCTGCCGGTTCCCTCGCTGAAGTCCCGGCTGCGTCGGAGAGGTGAGTATAGCGATATTTTTTATTTTAATTCTCTCTTTTACACATTTTAACATTAATGTTGTTGCGATACCCGATACCCGATACCACAAGAGTATCGGAATCCCGGTATCGGAATTCCGATACAGCAAGTATCGGCCGATACCCGATACTTGCAGCATCGGAATGCTCAACACTAGTCATGATGTGGCCGTGTGTGTCTGGAGAAAAAGGATTGTATGTGGAGGAACAGTTCTGTGGAGGAGGTGAGGTGGCTGGGGAGGATGGAGGGAGAAATGACTAGTTCCTTACTGGGTGGAGGGATTACAGGAGATAGGAAGAAATAAAGTAGTATGGGGGGTGAATGTTAAAGGGCCACTGTCACCCCCTCCGGCCGTTATAAATTAAAAGAGCCACCTTGTGCATCAGTAATGCTGCAGTCTAACAAGGTGGCTCTAAAGTTTTTGTTTCTGTTATACCCACAATAAATGTATTTATAGTTTAGCTGAAATACCTCTCTTTGTACCTGGAGGCAGGTCTGAAGCCTCCTCTTAGAAGCGCCCAACTGCCGTCAGTCATCGCTTGGGTTGATTTTCGCCGCCCCCTCAGCGCGGTTATTGTGTGAAATCCTGCGCCTGCGCTCTGGTCTTCTGCCTTGCGCAGCCGTATACAGTTAGGTCCATATATATTTGGACAGAGACAACATTTTTCTAATTTTGGTTACAGACATTACCACAATGAATTTTAAACAAAACAATTCAGATGCAGTTTAAGTTCAGACTTTCAGCTTCCATTTGAGGTTATCCACATTAAAATTGGATGAAGGGTTTAGGAGTTTCAGCTCCTTAACATGTGCCACCCTGTTTTTAAAGGGACCAAAAGTAATTGGACTATTGACTCCAAGGCTATTTCATGGACAGGTGTGGGCAATCCCTTCGTTATGTCATTCTTAGTTAAGCAGATAAAAGGCCTGGAGTTGATTTGAGGTGTGGTGCTTGCATTTGGAAGGTTTTGCTGTGAAGTAAACATGAGGTCAAAGGCGCTCTCCATGCAGGTGAAACAAGCCATCCTTAAGCTGCGAAAACAGAAAAAAACCATCCGAGAAATTGCTACAATATTAGGAGTGGCAAAATCTACAGTTTGGAACATCCTGAGAAAGAAAAAAAGCACTGGTGAACTCATCAATGCAAAAAGACCTGGGCGCCCACGGAAGACAACAGTGGTGGATGATCGCAGAATAATCTCCATGGTGAAGAGAAACCCCTTCACAACAGCCAACCAAGTGACCAACACTCTCCAGGAGGTCGGCGCATCAATATCCAAATCTACCATAAAGAGAAGACTGCATGAAAGTAAATACAGAGGGTTCACTGCACGGTGCAAGCCAATCATAAGCATCAAGAATAAAAAGGCTAGACTGGACTTTGCTAAAAAACATCTAAAAAAGCCAGCACATTTCTGGAAGAACATTCTTTGGACAGATGAAACCAAGATCAACCTCTACCAGAATAATGGAAAGAGAAAAGTATGGCGAAGGCGTGGTACAGCTCATGATCCAAAGCATACCACATCATCTGTAAAACACGGCGGAGGCAGTGTGATGGCTTGGGCATGCATGGCTGCCAGTGGCACTGGGTCACTAGTGTTTATTGATGATGTGACACAGGACAGAAGCAGCCGAATGAATTCTGGGGTATTCAGAGCCGCCATACTGTGTGCTCAGATCCAGCCAAATGCAGCCAAACTGATTGGTCGTCGTTTTATACTACAGATGGACAATGACCCAAAACATAAAGCCAAAGCAACCCAGGAGTTTATTAAAGCAAAGAAGTGGAATATTCTTGAATGGCCAAGTCAGTCACCTGATCTCAACCCAATTGAGCAGCATTTCACTTGTTAAAGACTAAACTTCAGACAGAAAGGCCCACAAACAAACAGCAACTGAAAACCACCGCAGTGAAGGCCTGGCAGAGCATCAAAAAGGAGGAAACACAGCGTCTGGTGATGTCCATGAGTTCAAGACTTCAGGCAGTCATTACCAACAAAGGGTTTTCAACCAAGTACTAAAAATGAGCATTTTATTTAAAATTATTTAATCTGTCCAATTACTTTTGGTCCCTTTAAAAACAGGGTGGCACATGTTAAGGAGCTGAAACTCCTAAACCCTTCATCCAATTTTAATGTGGATACCCTCAAATGAAAGCTGAAAGTCTGAACTTCAACTGCATCTGAATTGTTTTGTCTAAAATTCATTGTGGTAAAATCTATAATCAAAATTAGAAAAATGTTATCTCTGTCCAAATATATATGGACCTAACTGTAGATCATTTGGCGTCCTAGTGCAGGTGCCGGGTTCCGTTCTGCGCCTGTGCTTGCAGTGCGGCCACCCTGTTGCTGAATCCCTGCCCTGCACTGTGTTATGCATTATGCACAGTGCGGGGCTGGCATTCCTGGGCATGCGCACTGCGCTTGTCAGACGCTCCCCCGGTCCCCCGCCTTCCAGCGTTGCCGGAATATACAGGTTTCCTTGCCGGCGTTTGGAGCAACGCTGGAAGGCGGGGGACCTGGGGAGCGTCTGACAATTAGAATTAGGAATTTAGGACCTGAGAATTACGTCACGGCTTGTGATTGGTCGCGTGGTGGTCACATGAGAGTTTCCTCTCCTTCAGACCCTGGGAACCATACACTGGGAACTTCCGATTCCCGATACCACAAAAGTATCGGATCTCGGTATCGGAATTTCGATACCGCAAGTATCGGCCGATACCCGATACTTGCGGTATCGGAATGCTCAGCACTAGTAAGTGCATCATGGAGTTCTAGTCTAATTCATAGTAATTAAAAATCATTCAGCTGAGGCGATGAAAATTCTCCAAGCACTAAAAAATACTCGGAGGACACCCGAGCGTGCTCGGGAAATCTCGAGAAACGAGTATATTCGCTCATCACTAATAATTATATACAGGAGATACCCAGGTTATACCAGCTGTACATATATAATTATATACAGGAGATACCCAGGTTACATAGTTACATAGTTACATAGTTATTAAGGTTGAAGGAAGACTTTAAGTCCATCTAGCTCAACCCATAGCCTAGCATGCCCTAACATGTTGATCCAGGGGAAGGCAAAAAAACCCCATGTGGTAAGAGTAAGCTCCATCATGGGGAAAAAAATTCCTTCCCGACCCCACATACGGCAATCAGACTAGTTCCCTGGATCAACGCCTTAACAAGGAATCTAATATATATACCCTGTAATATTATACTTTTCCAGAAAGGTATCCAGTTCCCTCTTAAATTGAAGCAATGAGTCACTCATTACAACATCATATGGCAGAGAGTTCCATAGTCTCACTGCTCTTACAGTAAAGAACCCGCGTCTGTTATTATGCTTAAACCTTCTTTCCTCCAGACGTAGAGGATGCCCCCTTGTCCCTGTCTCAGGTCTATGATTAAAAAGATCAGCAGAAAGGTCTTTGTACCGTCCCCTCATATATTTATACATTAACATAAGATCACCCCTTAGCCTTCGTTTTTCCAAACTAAATAGCCCCAAGTGTAATAACCTATCTTGGTATTGCAGACCCCCCAGTCCTCTAATAACCTTGGTTGCTCTTCTCTGCACCCGCTCTAGTTCAGCTATGTTTTTCTTATACACCGGAGACCAGAACTGTGCACAGTATTCTAAGTGTGGTCGAACTAGTGACTTGTATAGAGGTAAAATTATGTTCTCCTCATGAGCATCTATGCCTCTTTTAATGCATCCCATTATTTTATTTGCCTTTGTAGCAGCTGCCTGACACTGGCCACTGAATATGAGTTTGTCATCCACCCATACACCCAGGTCTTTTTCATTGACGGTTTTGCCCAGAGTTTTAGAATTAAGCACATAGTTATACATCTTATTACTTCTACCCAAGTGCATGACCTTACATTTATCCCTATTAAAGCTCATTTGCCATTTATCAGCCCAAGCTTCTAGCTTACATAAATCAGCCTGTAATATAAAATTGTCCTCCCCTGTATTGATTACCCTGCAGAGTTTAGTGTCATCTGCAAATATTGAAATTCTACTCTGAATGATCCCTACAAGGTCATTAATAAATATGTTAAAAAGAAGAGGGCCCAATACTGACCCCTGTGGTACCCCACTACTAACCGTGACCCAGTCCGAGTGTGCTCCATTAATAACTACCCTTTGTTTCCTATCCCTGAGCCAACTCTCAACCCACTTGCACATATTTTCCCCTATCCCCATTATTCTCATTTTATGTATCAACCTTTTGTGTGGCACCGTATCAAAAGCTTTTGAAAAGTCCATATACACTACATCTACTGGGTTCCCTTGGTCCAGACCGGAACTTACCTCTTCATAGAAGCTGATCAAATTAGTCTGACATGATCGGTCCCTAGTAAACCCGTGCTGATACTGGGTCATGAGGTTATTCCTCTTCAGATACCCCAGTATAGCATCCCTTAGAATGCCCTCCAGGATTTTACCCACAGTAGAAGTTAAACTTACTGGCCTATAATTTCCGAGTTCAGTTTTTGTCCCCTTTTTGAATATTGGCACCACATTTGCTATACGCCAGTCCTGTGGTACAGACCCTGTTATTATGGACTCTTTAAAGATTAAAAATAATGGTCTATCAATGACTGTACTTAATTCCTGCAGTACTCGGGGGTGTATCCCATCCTGGCCCGGAGATTTGTCAATTTTTGTCATTCTTAGACGCCTCCGTACTTCCTGCTGGGTTAAGCAGGTAACATTAAATTGGGAATTATTATCACTAGTCATATTGGCTGCCATGGGATTTTCTTTTGTAAATACTGATGAAAAAAAGTCATTTAGCATATTGGCTTTTTCCTCATCCTCATCCACCATTTCACCCAGACTATTTTTAAGGGGGCCAACACTATCATTTTTTAGTTTCTTACTATTTATGTAGTTAAAGAACATTTTGGGGTTATTTTTGCTTTCTCTAGCAATGAGTCTCTCTGTCTCAATCTTTGCTGCCTTGATTTGCTTTTTACATAATTTATTTAATTTTTTGTATTTATTTAATGCCTCCTCACTACCTACTTCCTTTAATTCTCTAAATGCTTTCTTTTTGTCATTTATTGCGCCCCTTACAGCTTTATTTAGCCATATTGGTTTCCTCCTATTTCTAGTATGTTTATTCCCATACGGTATATACTGTGCACAGGTCCTATCCAGGATGCTAATAAATGTCTCCCATTTTCTTTGTGTACTTTTGTGTCTCAGGATATCGTCCCAGTTAATTGCACCAAGATCCTCTCTCATCCGTTGGAAATTTGCCCTCCTGAAGTTTAGTGTCCTTGTCACCCCTCTACTACACATCTTATTAAAGGAGACATGAAAACTTATTATTTTGTGATCACTATTCCCCAAGTGACCCCCAACCCTTATATTTGATATGCGGTCTGGCCTGTTGGTTAATATTAGGTCTAGCAGTGCCCCCCTCCTTGTTGGGTCCTGAACCAGTTGTGAAAGGTAATTGTCTCTCATAGTTGTCAAAAACCGATTACCTTTACTGGAACTGCAGGTTTCTGTTCCCCAATCTATTTCAGGGTAGTTGAAGTCCCCCATAATAATGACTTCTCCTTGAGTCGCAGCTTCATCTATTTGCTTTACAAGGATATTCTCCATTGCTTCCATTATTTTTGGAGATTTATAACAAACCCCTATCAGTAATTTATTATTTTTCCCCCTCCCCTTATCTCCACCTACAGGGACTCTACATTTTCATTAAATTCACCTATATTATCACGCAGGATGGGTTTTAAGGTCGATTTTACAAACAGACACACCCCTCCCCCTCGCTTATCTGTACGGTCATTTCTGAACAGGCTATAGCCCTGCAAGTTAACAGCCCAGTCATGGCTCTCATCCAGCCATGTTTCAGATATCCCCACCATGTCATAATTATGTTCCAACAACATTAGTTCTAATTCGTCCATTTTGTTGGCGAGGCTTCTGGCATTAGTATACATGCACTTGATGTTCCTCTCTGTACCTCTATTCTTTCTTAAATTACTAACTGTTCTAACCCCACCCCCCATGCCACCACCACCCCCAACTTCCTTATTTGTGCCCAGGTCTCTATCTGCACTATCTTCCCTTCCTATAAAATGAATACCCTCCCCCCCATTCCCTAGTTTAAACACTCCTCCAACCTTCTAACCATTTTCTCCCCCAGCACAACTGCACCTTCCCCATTGAGGTGCAGCCCGTCCCTAGCGTAGAGCCTGTAGCCCACTGAGAAGTCGGCCCAGTTCTGCAGGAACCCAAACCCCTCCTGTTATGATCCTAGTGGTAGAGGATCTCAGAAGTTCCAGCTAAGTCCGCAAACACAAAAACCAGCTCATAGGGAGGTGGTAACTTGGCTGACCGTATATCTGATCCTAGCACAACAACTAGAAGTAGCCGGGGAACGTACCTACGTTGATTCTAGACGTCTCGCACCAGCCGGAGAACTAACTAACCCTTTCAGAGAAAATAAGACCTCACTTGCCTCAAGAGAAAGGACCCCAAAGTTATGATACAAGCCCCCAACAAATAATAACGGTGAGGTAAGAAGAAAAGACAAACGTAAGTATGAACTAGATTTAGCAAAGAGAGGCCCACTAATTAATAGCAGAAAATAGGAAGAGAACTTATGCGGTCAGCAAAAACCCTACAAAAATATCCATGCTGAATATCCAAGAACCCCCGCACCGACTAACGGTGTGGGGGGAGAATATCAGCCCCCTAGAGCTTCCAGCAAAAATCAGGAATCACATTGTAACAAGCTGGAACAAAATAGCAGAAATGCGAATAAACAAAAATAAGAAAGCAGGAATTAGCTTATCTTGCAAAAAGCAGGAGACCAGGAGTCAGGAGCAAACAGACATAGACTGACTACATCGATTCCAGGCACTAGACTGAGTTTCCAGGAAGTCTAAATAGGAACACCCAAGGCCTAACGAACCAGGTGGGTACCAACCTGGAGAAAGACAATCCAAGTGTCATACCGCTAGTGATCACAAGAGGGAGCCAAGAAATACAGTTCACAAAAGTACCCCGCCTTTAAGGAGGGGTCACCGAACCCTCACCAAGACCACCAGGGCGATCAGGATGAGCAACGTGAAAGGCATGAACCAAATCGGCCGCATGAACATCAGAGGCGACCACCCAGGAATTATCCTCCTGACCATAGCCCTTCCATTTGACCAGATACTGAAGCCTCCGTCTAGAGAGACTAGAATCCAAGATCTTCTCCACCACGTACTCCAACTCGCCCTCAACCAAGACCGGAGCAGGAGGGTCAACAGCAGGAACCACAGGCACAACGTACCGCCGCAACAAAGACCTATGGAACACATTGTGAATGGCAAACGACACCGGAAGATCCAAACGAAAAGACACCAGATTAAGGACTTCCAAAATTTTATAAGGACCAATAAAGCGAGGCTTAAACTTAGGAGAGGAAACCTTCAGAGGGACATACCGAGAAGACAACCAAACCAAATCCCCAACACGAAGTCGGGGACCCACACCGCGGCGGCGGTTGGCAAAACGCTGAGCCTTCTCCTGTGACAATTTCAAGTTGTCCACCACATGATTCCAAATCCGCTGCAACCTATCCACCACGGAATCCACCCCAGGACAGTCAGACGATTCAACATGACCCGAGGAAAAACGAGGATGAAAACCAGAGTTGCAGAAAAATGGTGAAACCAAAGTAGCGGAACTAGCCCGACTATTGAGGGCAAACTCAGCCAATGGCAAGAAGGTCACCCAATTGTCCTGATCCGCAGAAACAAAACATCTCAAATAAGCCTCCAGCGTCTGATTAGTTCGCTCAGTTTGGCCATTAGTCTGAGGATGAAAGGCAGATGAGAACGACAAATCAATGCCCATCTTAGCACAAAAAGATCGCCAGAACCTGGACACAAACTGGGATCCTCTGTCAGACACGATATTCTCAGGAATGCCATGCAAACGAACCACATTCTGAAAGAACAAAGGAACCAGATCGGAAGAGGAAGGCAACTTAGGCAAGGGCACCAAATGGACCATCTTGGAAAAGCGATCACACGCCACCCAGATGACAGACATTCCTTGGGACACCGGAAGATCTGAAATGAAATCCATGGAAATGTGTGTCCATGGCCTCTTCGGGATGGGCAAGGGCAAAAGCAACCCGCTGGCACGAGAACAGCAAGGCTTAGCCCGAACACAAATCCCACAGGACTGCACAAAAGAACGCACATCCCGCGACAAGGAAGGTCACCAAAAGGACCTAGCTACCAAATCTCTGGTACCAAAAATCCCAGGATGCCCTGCCAACACTGAGGAATGAACCTCGGAGATAACTCTGCTGGTCCATTTATCAGGAACAAACAGTCTATCAGGTGGGCAAGGGTCAGGTCTACCAGCCTGAAATCTCTGCAACACACGTCGCAAATCAGGAGAGATGGCCGACAAGATTACTCCCTCTTTAAGAATACCAGCTGGCTCTGAGACTCCCGGAGAGTCAGGCACAAAACTCCTAGAAAGAGCATCAGCCTTCACATTCTTCGAACCAGGCAGGTATGAGACCACAAAGTCAAAACGGGAGAAAAACAGCGACCAACGAGCCTGTCTAGGATTCAAGCGCTTAGCAGACTCGAGATACATCAAATTTTTGTGATCAGTCAAGACCACCACACGATGCTTAGCTCCCTCGAGCCAATGACGCCACTCCTGAAATGCCCACTTCATGGCCAACAACTCCCGATTACCGACATCATAGTTCCGCTCCGCAGGCGAAAATTTCCTAGAAAAAAAAGGTCTCATCACAGAGCAACCAGGGCCTCTCTGCGACAAAACAGCCCCTGCACCGATCTCAGAAGCGTCCACTTCAACCTGAAAGGGAAGTGAGACATCAGGCTGGCACAAAACAGGCACCGAAGTAAACCGGCGCTTCAGCTCCCGGAAAGCCTCCACGGCTGCCGGAGCCCAATTAGCCACATCAGAACCTTTCTTGGTCATATCCGTCAAAGGTTTAACAACGCTAGAGAAATTAGCAATAAAACGACGGTAGAAATTAGCAAAACCCAAGAACTTCTGAAGACTCTTAACAGAAGTGGGTTGAGTCCAATCATGAATAGCTCGGACCTTGACTGGGTGCATCTCCACTGTAGAAGGGGAGAAAATGAAACCCAGAAAGGAAACCTTCTGCACTCCAAAGAGACACTTTGAGCCCTTTACAAACAAAGCATTATCACGCAAAACCTGAAACACCATCCTGACTTGCTTTACATGAGAATCCCAATCATCAGAAAAAAACAGAATATCATCCAGATAAACAATCATAAATTTATCTAGATACTTCCGGAAGATGTCATGCATAAAGGACTGAAACACTGAAGGAGCATTAGAGAGCCCAAAAGGCATAACCAAGTACTCAAAATGACCTTCGGGCGTATTAAACGCAGTTGTCCATTCATCTCCCTGCTTAATGCGCACAAGGTTGTACGCACCACGAAAATCTATCTTGGTGAACCACTTGGCACCCTTAATCCGAGCAAACAAGTCTGACAATAGTGGCAAAGGATACTGAAATTTGACCGTGATTTTATTCAGAAGCCGGTAGTCTATACAAGGTCTCAAAGACCCGTCTTTTTTGGCTACAAAAAAGAATCCCGCACCAAGAGGGGAAGAGGATGGACGAATATGTCCTTTCTCCAAAGACTCCTTTATATAAGAACGCATTGCGGCATGTTCAGGTACAGATAGATTAAATAATCGTCCCTTAGGAAATTTACTACCAGGAATCAAATCTATAGCGCAGTCACAGTCCCTATGAGGAGGAAGGGCACTGGAACTGGACTCACTAAATACATCCTGATAGTCCAACAAATACTCCGGAACTTCAGAAGGAGTAGAAGAAGCAATAGACACCGACGGGGAATCGCAATGAATTCCCTGACAACCCCAACTTGACACAGACATAGCCCTCCAATCCAAAACTGGATTATGGGTCTGTAACCATGGCAGACCCAAAACGACCAAATCATGCATTTTATGCAGAACAAGAAAACGAATCACCTCCCGATGTTCAGGAGTCATGCACATGGTCACTTGTGTCCAATACTGCGGTTTATTCTCCGCCAATGGCGTAGCATCAATTCCTCTAAGAGGAATGGGATTTTTTAAAGGCTCCAGGACAAAACCACAGCGCTTGGCAAACGACAAGTCCATAAGACTCAGGGCTGCACCTGAATCCACAAATGCCATAACAGGGTAGGAAGACAATGAGCAAATTAGAGTTACAGACAAAATAAACTTAGGATGCAAATTACCAATGGTGACAGGACTAACCATCTTTGTTAGGCGTTTAGAGCATGCTGAGATAACATGTGTAGAATCACCACAGTAAAAACACAACCCATTCTGACGTCTATGATTTTGTCGTTCAGTTCTAGTCTGAATTCTATCACATAACATTGAGTCAGGTGTCTGTTCAGACAACACTGCCAGAGGATTAGCAGATTTGCGCTCCCGCAAACGCCGATCTATCTGAATGGCCAGAGCCATAGAATCACTCAGACTTGTAGGAATGGTAAAACCCACCATCACATTCTTAATGGCTTCAGAAAGGCCATTTCTGAAATTTGCGGCCAGAGCACACTCATTCCATTGAGTGAGCACGGACCATTTCCGAAATTTTTGGCAATACACTTCAGCCTCATCCTGGCCCTGAGAGATAGCCAGCAACGCCTTTTCTGCCTGAATTTCAAGATTGGGCTCCTCATAAAGCAATCCGAGCGCCAGAAAAAACGCATCAATATTTGCCAATGCCGGATCTCCTGGCGCCAATGAAAAAGCCCAATCCTGAGGGTCGCCACGCAAGAAAGAGATAACAATTTTAACTTGCAGAGCTAAGTCTCCAGACGAACGCGGTCTCAAAGATAGAAACAATTTACAATTATTCCTAAAATTCCTAAATTTAAATCGATCACCAGAGAAAAGCTCAGGAATAGGTATCTTAGGCTCTGACATAGGAGTACTAGTAACAAAATCCTGAATGCCCTGCACTCGTGCAGCAAGCTGATCCACACTAGTAATCAGAGTCTGAACATTCATGTCTACAGCAGAGCTTCAAGCCACTCAGAGGAAAAAGGGGAAGAAAAAAAAAAAAACAACTCTGAACTTCTTTTCTTTTAATCCCGCTTCTGCAATGCATTAAATATTCACTTTTAGGCCTGGAATACTGTTATGATCCTAGTGGTAGAGGATCTCAAAAGTTCCAGCTAAGTCCGCAAACACAAAAACCAGCTCATAGGGAGGTGGTAACTTGGCTGACCGTATATCTGATCCTAGCACAACAACTAGAAGTAGCCGGGGAACGTACCTACGTTGATTCTAGACGTCTCGCACCAGCCGGAGAACTAACTAACCCTTTCAGAGAAAATAAGACCTCACTTGCCTCAAGAGAAAGGACCCCAAAGTTATGATACAAGCCTCCAACAAATAATAACGGTGAGGTAAGAAGAAAAGACAAACGTAAGTATGAACTAGATTTAGCAAAGAGAGGCCCACTAATTAATAGCAGAAAATAGGAAGAGAACTTATGCGGTCAGCAAAAACCCTACAAAAATATCCACGCTGAATATCCAAGAACCCCCGCACCGACTAACGGTGTGGGGGGAGAATATCAGCCCCCTAGAGCTTCCAGCAAAAATCAGGAATCACATTGTAACAAGCTGGAACAAAATAGCAGAAATGCGAATAAACAAAAATAAGAAAGCAGGACTTAGCTTATCTTGCAAAAAGCAGGAGACCAGGAGTCAGGAGCAAACAGACATAGACTGACTACATCGATTCCAGGCACTAGACTGAGTTTCCAGGAAGTCTAAATAGGAACACCCAAGGCCTAACGAACCAGGTGGGTACCAACCTGGAGAAAGACAATCCAAGTGTCATACCGCTAGTGATCACAAGAGGGAGCCAAGAAATACAGTTCACAACACCCCCCTTCCTACACCAATTCTTGAGCCACTTATTAACCTCCCTAATCTCCCATTGCCTCTCTGGCGTGGCACGTGGTACAGGCAGTATTTCAGAAAATACCACGTTGGAGGTCCTTGCTTTCAGCTTGCAGCCTAATTCCCTGAAATCATCTTTAAGGACCTTCTACCTACCTCTAACTTTGTCATTTGTGCCAATGTGCACAATGACCGCTGGGTCCTCACCAGCCCCTCCCAGTAATCTGTCCACCCGATCAGCGATGTGTCGGACTCGAGCGCCAGGTAGGCAGCACACCGTTCGACGATCCCTGTCTTTGTGACAGATTGCCCTATCTGTTCCCCTAATAATTGAGTCCCCCACTACCAGCACCTGTCTGGCCTGCCCTGCTCTCCTATTTCCCTCCTTACTGGAGCAGTCACTCCTCCGGCTTTCAGAGGACATGCCTGGCTGCAGCAGTGCTACCCCTGTACTGGCACCCCCCTCATCTGCCAACTTAGCAAACTTATTGGGGTGTGAAAGATCAGGACTAGCCTCCCTGGCACTCTTCCCTCTACCCCGCTTTCTGAATGTCACCCAGCTACCTACTTCACTGTCCTGCAACTCCATCCTACCATCCCCCTTTTCATCTATCCCATTGAGCGTCTGCTCTGTGAGCAGAAGACTCCCCTCCATATTGTCTATGGATCTCAGTGTTGCCAGCTGCACATTTAGATCCAGTATCTGGGTTTCCAAATGCACAACGTGCTCACATCTCGCACAGCAGTATGCACCCTCGACCGGCTGATCAAGGACTGCATACATGTGGCAAGATGTGCACTGGATGGCATTAACAATTGTGGAGCACATCTCCTAATGGGGATTGCACCAGACAGAAACGTTAAATAAAAATAAATACAAAGTATTAATTAACACTTGGAACAGCAATTCCTCCCTTGGAAACTCCCTGATTCCAAAGTCACTGAGTCACAAGTCACACTTACCGCCGTCCACACTTACGCTCAGGTCACACTCAGCTCGCTCACACTCGCTAAGCTGAAGATATAAAGATTTTTTTTTTTTTTCCCTCTATTTCCCTTCAACAACAAGCCACCTTGCTGCTCAAATGCACTTCCAAAAAGCCAGCCATACATATATAATAGTATACAAGAGATGCCCAGGTTATACCAGCTGTACATATACACTCACCGGCCACTTTATTAGGTACACCATGCTAGTAACAGGTTGGACCCCCTTTTGCCTTCAGAACTGCCTCAATTCTTCGTGGCATAGATTCAACAAGGTGCTGGAAGCATTCCTCAGAGATTTTGGTCCATATTGACATGATGGCATCACACAGTTGCCGCAGATTTGTCGGCTGCACATCCCAAAGATGCTCCATACAAGGCAGGATGGATCCATGCTTTCATGTTGTTTACGCCAAATTCTGACCCTACCATCCGAATGTCGCAGCAGAAATCGAGACTCATCAGACCAAGCAACGTTTTTCCAATCTTCTACTGTCCAATTTCGATGAGCTTGTACAAATTGTAGCCTCAGTTTCCTGTTCTTAGCTGAAAGGAGTGGTACCCGGTGTGGTCTTCTGCTGCTGTAGCCCATCTGCCTCAAAGTTCGACACACTGTGCGTTCAGAGATGCTCTTAGGCCTACCTTGGTTGTAACGGGTGGCGATTTGAGTCACTGTTGCCTTTCTATCAGCTCGAACCAGTCTGCCCATTCTCCTCTGACCTCTGGCATCAACAAGGCATTTCCGCCCACAGAACTGCCGCTCACTGGATTTTTTTTCTTTTTCGGACCATTCTCTGTAAACCCTAGAGATGGTTGTGCGTGAAAATCCCAGTAGATCAGCAGTTTCTGAAATACTCAGACCAGCCCTTCTGGCACCAACAACCATGCCACGTTCAAAGGCACTCAAATCACCTTTCTTCCCCATACTGATGCTCGGTTTGAACTGCAGGAGATTGTCTTGACCATGTCTACATGCCTAAATGCACTGAGTTGCCGCCATGTGATTGGCTGATTAGAAATTAAGTGTTAACAAGAAGTTGGACAGGTGTACCTAATAAAGTGGCCGGTGAGTGTATAATAGAATACAAGAGACACCCAGGTTATACCAGCTGTACATATATAATTATATACAGGAGATACCCAGGTTATACCAGCCATATATATATAATAGTATACAAGAGATGCCCAGGTTATACCAGCTGTACATATATAATAGTATACAAGAGATGCCCAGGTTATACCAGCTGTACATATATAATTATATACAGGAGATACCCAGGTTATACCAGCCATACATATATAATAGTATACAAGAGATGCCCAGGTTATACCAGCCGTACATATATAATTATATACAGGAGATACCCAGGTTATACCAGCCATACATATATAATAGTATACAAGAGATGCCCAGGTTATACCAGCTGTACATATATAATAGTATACAAGAGATGCCCAGGTTATACCAGCCGTACATATATAATTATATACAGGAGATACCCAGGTTATACCAACCATACATATATAATAGTATACAAGAGATGCCCAGGTTATACCAGCTGTACATATATAATAGTATACAAGAGATACCCAGGTTATGCCAGCCGTACATATATAATAGTATACAAGAGATGCCCAGGTTATACCAGCTGTACATATATAATAGTATACAAGAGACACCCAGGTTATACCAGCTGTAGATATATAATTATATACAGGAGATACTCAGGTTATACCAGCCATACATATATAATAGTATACAAGAGATGCCCAGGTTATACCAGCCGTACATATATAATTATATACAGGAGATACCCAGGTTATACCAACCATACATATATAATAGTATACAAGAGATGCCCAGGTTATACAAGCTGTACATATATAATAGTATACAAGAGATACCCAGGTTATGCCAGCCGTACATATATAATAGTATACAAGAGATGCCCAGGTTATACCAGCTGTACATATATAATAGTATACAAGAGACACCCAGGTTATACCAGCTGTAGATATATAATTATATACAGGAGATACCCAGGTTATACCAGCCATACATATATAATAGTATACAAGAGATGCCCAGGTTATACCAGCCGTACATATATAATTATATACAGGAGATACCCAGGTTATACCAACCATACATATATAATAGTATACAAGAGATGCCCAGGTTATACCAGCTGTACATATATAATAGTATACAAGAGATACCCAGGTTATACCAGCCGTACATATATAATAGTATACAAGAGATGCCCAGGTTATACCAGCTGTACATATACAATTATACACAGAAGATACCCAGGTTATACCAGCCGTACATATATAATAGTATACAAGAGATGCCCAGGTTATACCTGCTGTACATATATAATTATATACAGAATAAACCTAGGTTATACCTGCTGTACATATATAATTATATACAGAATAAACCTAGGTTATACCAGCTGTACATATATATATATATATACAGTGGTATGGAAAGTATTCAGAGCCCTTTACATTGTTCACTCTTCTTTTCATTGCAGCCATTTGGTAAATTCAATTAATTAATTCATTAATGTACACTCTGCACCCCATCTTGACTGAAAAAAAAAACAGAAATGTAGCAATTTTTACAAATTTCTTAAATTTCTTAAAAAACGAAAACTGAAATATCACATGGTCATAAGTATTCAGACCCTTTGCTCAGTATTGAGTAGAAGCACCTTTTGAGCTAGTACAGCCGTGAGTCTTCTTGGGAATGATGCAACACGTTTTTCACACCTGGATTTGGCGATCCTCGGCCATTCTTCCTTGCAGATCCTCTCCAGTTCCGTCAGGTTGGATGGTGAACGTTGGTGGACGCCATTTTCAGGTTTCTTCAGAGATGCTTAATTAGGTTTAGGTCAGGGCTCTGGCTGGGCCAGTCAAGAATGGTCACAGAGTTGTTCTGAAGCCACTGCTTTGTTATTTTAGCTGTGTGCTTAGGGTCATTGTCTTGTTGGAAGGTGAACCTTCAGTCAAGTCTGAGGTCCAGAGGACTCTGGAAGAGGTTTTCATCCCGGATATCTCTGTACTTGGCCGCATTCATGTCTCCTTCAATGACAACCAGTCATCCTGTCCCTGTAGCTGAAAAACACCCCCATAGCATGATGCTGCCACCACCATGTTTCACTGTTGGGATTGTATTGGGCAGGTGATGAGCAGTGCCTGGTTTTCTCCACACATACCGATTAGAATTATCGCCATAAAGTCTATCTTCGTCTCATCAGACCTGAGAATCTTATTTCTCATAATCTGGGAGTCCTTCATGTGTTTTTTAGCAAACTCTATGCGGCTTTCATATGTCTTGAACTGAGGAGAGGCTTCCGTTGGGCCACTATGCCATAAAGGCCCGCCTGCTGGTGTTACCGCTGCCACTGCTTCTGCCCGCCGCGCTCTCACCGCTCCCGCTGTCCGCCGCGCTTCTGCCTCGGACTCCGGATGTCTCCGCTCTGCCTCTGCAGCTGCAGCTTCTGTTGCCGCTGCTGCGCGCCCCCGTCGCTCGGGCGCTCTCCTCCCCTCTGCAGCGGCACGCGCCCGGCATTCCACTTCCGGGTCCAGCTTTGCCGGCAGTTCCCCTGCACTTCCGGTGTCTTCGGTCTCTGGAGGAGTGCAGGGGTTGCGCAGGCGCCCTAGTTTCCCTAACATGCGCAGGCGCGTAGTGACCAATCCACTCCCTGGGATCTAAGGTCTGTAACCTCTCCTCCAATCCCGTTTCTGCCTCTGCTATAAGAGGCAGTCTCTCCTGCGTTTGGGTGCCTGATTATCATAGCATTGTCTGTGCGTCTGGCCCTGCATTTCTGTGCTCTGTACTCTTGTACTCTGTACCGCCCGTTCTGTGTTTAGCATTTCCTAGCCCTGCTCTTTGTTATCCGTATCCCTCTGGGTTTCCCCCTTGTGCTTGGTTTCGTTCCTTACTTTTCCTTTTGTTATTGTTTCCACAGTCCCTTTCCGTTCCAGTCTCCTGCCTCCAGTTTGTCTTCAGCTTCCCGGTTTTCCATTCCCTGTGTCCTCCTCCTGCGAGCCGTCCCTCTTGGTACTTCACCGTGGGTAAGTCTCCTCTGGGCCTGTCCCTGACGGTCCCTGTATAGGGGTCGGTTCCATCTAGGTCCGCTCGCCCAGGGGTAGGTCTCCCACGGTCCAGAGGGTCCACTCTCTTCCCTACCTAGACCGTTATAGAATAATCAGGCCATGGACCCCGCCAGTACACCTTTTTCGGCTCAGAAGGAGTTGGCTCATTTGCGCGAAAATCAGCAGCGCATAATGGCGTTCATGAAGACCATGGAATCACGCTTAGCGTCCCTGCAAGCAGCGGATCCTGTGAATGCCGCCCAGTTGGCGACCCTTCAGCAGGAGTTGTCCCAACAGCGTGATACTCAGACCCGCATGCTGAGTTACATGGCATCAATAGATGATCGCCTGTTTAGTCTTCAGTCGGTACCTGCTATCTCCGCCTCAGTGTCTCCCCTAGATTCCACTCCTATATCCTCCTCTCATCCTCCTCCTCGTTTGGGTAAAACTCCCCGGTATAGTGGCGATCCTAAACTCTGCAGGGGGTTTCTAAATCAATGTCGGCTCCATTTTGAGCTTCTGCCCCAGCAGTACCCTACCGATCGTGCTAGAGTTGCTTTTATTGTATCTCATTTGGAGGGGGAGGCTCTGGCTTGGGTCAATCCCCTGTGGGAGCGTGATGACCCCGTAGTATCTCGCTTGGAAGAATTCCTTGAGACCTTTCGCAAGGTCTTCGACGAGCCTGGACGTTTAGCTTCCACGACTGAGTCTTTATTTTGTTTACGTCAAGGTTCCCTCTCTGTCGGACAGTACGCTATCCGCTTTCGTACTCTGGCTTCGGAACTGGCATGGAATAACGAGGCTCTTGTAGGCGCTTTCTGGCGGGGTCTGTCTAGCCGAATAAAGGACGAGCTCGCCGGACGTGATACACCTACCACTCTAGAAGATCTTATCTCGCTCGCTACCCGTATAGATCTTCGCTTCCAAGAACGTTCCCGAGAGTCGGCCAGAGAGAGGAGACCTAATTTTCCTTCCCTGTCCTCCCGTCAGTCTAGCAGTCCTCGAGCTCCCGTCCCAACCACAACTACCTTCGCTTCTCCCGAACCTATGCAAATTGATCGGGTAAAAATGGCGGAACAACGCCGAAAGGAGAGACGTACTCAGGGCCTCTGTTTTTATTGTGGTAGTGCTGCCCATTTGCTCCGTAGCTGTCCTGAAAGACCGGAAAACTCCTCCGCCTAGGACAGGTAAGAGAGGCCTTCTTAGGTGATCCCCCTTCCTCTCAACCTTTAACTCTTTCTGTTTTACTCATTTCTAACCAGGGTCGTTCCTCCGAGGTTGCGTATGTGGATTCGGGCGCGGCAGGTAATTTTATCAGCCTTGAAGCAACTCGGAGGCTTCGCATTCCAGTATTCTCATTGGACCCTCCCCGATTAATTGCTTCTGTGGACGGAAGACCCTTACAAGAAACGATTTCTTCGATTACGGAGGAAGTGGAGTTACAAATCGGGGCTCTACACCATGAAAAGATCGCTTTCTACGTCCTGCCTAACCTCTCTCATGCCATATTGCTCGGACTTCCTTGGCTTCGTGTTCATGAGCCTATCCTAAATTGGCGTACCGGAGATGTGCAACGATGGGGTGCCACTTGTCATGCTCAATGTCTTCAGTCTGTTCGTCCAGTTACCTCTCCGCTATCCATCTGTGTTCCTGAGGGATTGCCTCCTCCTTACTGGTCTTATGCGGACGTTTTCAACAAGCAAGAGGCGGAGAGTCTTCCTCCACACCGGCCCTACGATTGCCCAATTGATCTCTTGCCCGGTTGTTCTCCGCCTAGAGGAAGAATTTACCCTTTATCAGCAGCTGAGACCCAGTCTATGACTGAATACATTAAGGAGAATCTGGCTAGAGGTTTCATCCGAAAATCTTCCTCCCCCGCAGGAGCGGGTTTCTTCTTCGTAAAGAAAAAAGACGGTACTTTACGTCCTTGTATCGATTATCGAGGCTTGAACGACATCACTGTAAAAAACAGGTACCCCCTGCCTCTCATCCCTGAACTCTTCGACCGTCTTCGTGGAGCTCGTATCTTTACGAAACTTGACTTACGGGGAGCTTATAACTTGGTTCGTATCCGCTCCGGCGACGAATGGAAGACTGCATTTAACACCCGAGACGGCCACTACGAGTATTTGGTCATGCCTTTCGGTCTTTGCAATGCTCCCGCAGTCTTTCAAGAATTTGTCAACGATGTATTTCGAGATCTTCTCTACTCATGTGTAGTGGTATATTTGGATGACATTCTTGTTTTTCCCCCCGACCTTCCATCTCATCGAAGAAGTGTTCGCCAAGTCCTGCAACGTCTGAGAGAAAACCATTTGTACGCCAAGTATGAGAAATGTCTATTTGAACGGACCTCCCTGCCATTTCTCGGGTACGTCATCTCAGATTCCGGCCTGAAGATGGATCCTGAAAAGGTAACTGCTATTTTGAATTGGCCGCGTCCTTGTGGAGTAAAAGCTATCCAACGGTTTATTGGGTTTGCCAACTACTATAGACAATTCATTCCGCATTTTTCGTCTGTGATCCAGCCTCTCTCTGTTCTCACTCGTAAGAAATCCTGCCCAATGGCCTGGACCTCGGATGCTGAGATTTCCTTTGAATCCCTTAAGAAGTCCTTCTCCTCCGCCCCAGTCTTGCATCACCCTGAAGTTAATAAACCCTTCATTCTGGAAGTAGATGCTTCCTCTACGGGTGCTGGAGCTGTACTCTCGCAAAGAACTTCTGAAGGTCGAGTGGTTCCCTGTGGCTTCTATTCTAAAGCCTTTTCTGACTCCGAACGAAATTATACTATTGGAGATCGAGAGTTGTTGGCCATCAAGATGGCTTTGGAAGAATGGAGGTATTTGTTGGAGGGTTCTGTACATCCATTCGTAATCTACTCTGATCATAAGAATCTTGCGTATCTTCAAACTGCACAAAGACTTAATCCTCGACAAGCCCGATGGTCTCTCTTCTTTGCCCGCTTCGAGTTTGAGTTACGTTTTCGACCCGGCAACAAGAATGTCAAGGCAGATGCATTGTCTAGGTCTTTTCAGCCTTCCGATACTGTGGAACAACCGGCATACATCATTGATCCCTCCAAGGTCCTTACGGTGGCGCCACTACAAGTGTGTCTCCCTCCGCCTGGTAAAACCCTCGTCTCCGATAATGACAAAGTGAGAGTATTGTCCTGGGGTCATTCTTCAAAACTGGCTGGACATGCAGGATCTAAGAAGACCTTCCTCCTCATCTCTCGCTATTATTGGTGGCCAACGTTGCGTCAGGACGTCAATGAGTTTGTCGCGTCTTGCCCTTCCTGTGCAAGGAATAAGGTACCTCGACACTTACCGTTTGGCAGTCTCCTTCCTCTCCCAGTTCCATCAACACCTTGGCAGCATATTGCCATGGATTTCGTTACTGATTTACCAAATTCTTCTGGATGTACAGTTATCCTAGTCGTAGTAGATCGGTTTTCCAAAATGGCTCACTTTGTTCCGTTATCAGGGCTACCTTCTGCTCCTCAGTTAGCGAAGATATTCATCCAAAACATTTTCAGACTCCACGGTTTCCCTCTTCACATCGTGTCTGACAGGGGGATTCAGTTTACTTCCCGCTTCTGGAGAGCTTTGTGCAAACTTCTTGGGGTATCTCTGGACTTTTCTTCCTCTTATCACCCACAGACCAACGGTCAAGCTGAGCGAACCAACCAGACTTTAGCTGCCTATCTGCGACACTTCACCAATGCTCATCATAATGACTGGGTCGATCTGCTTCCGTGGGCCGAATTCGCTTTCAACAACCACTCCAGTGAAGCGTCAGCGAAAACTCCTTTTTTTGTGGTTTCCGGACAGCATCCCAGTCTGCCTCTACCAGTCTCTTCTGTCTCTGGGGTCCCAGCCGCGGACTCTTTGGCTCGCAACTTTTCCACGATTTGGGGTGAGGTTGAGAACTCACTTGGTAAAGCTTCCCTAAGGATGAAAAGACTTGCCGACAAAAGACGTTTGGATTCCCCTCCTTTCATGCCTGGTGATAAGGTTTGGCTTTCTTCAAGATACATAAGGCTCAAGGTTCCGTCCTACAAGCTTGGTCCACGCTACGTCGGTCCTTTTGAGATTCTGCGTCGGGTCAACGACGTTGCTTACAAGCTGAAATTGCCTGCCTCGCTCCGTATTCCCAATACCTTCCATGTGTCTCTACTTAAACCAGTGGTCTTTAACCGCTTCCATCCTTCCTCTGAGTTCTCTTCACAACCAGTTAGTGCTGACAACGTTTTCGAGGTGAAGGATATTTTAGCGGTTAAAAAGATTCGTGGAAAAAACTTTTTCTTGGTGGACTGGAAAGGTTTTGGTCCCGAGGAGAGATCTTGGGAGCCTAAAGAAAACATTGATGCTCCTCGTATTCTTAACAGATTTTTTGCCAGTTTACGCAGGGGGAACTGTAAGGAAGGGGGTACTGTTACCGCTGCCACTGCTTCTGCCCGCCGCGCTCTCACCGCTCCCGCTGTCCGCCGCGCTTCTGCCTCGGACTCCGGATGTCTCCGCTCTGCCTCTGCAGCTGCAGCTTCTGTTGCCGCTGCTGCGCGCCCCCGTCGCTCGGGCGCTCTCCTCCCCTCTGCAGCGGCACGCGCCCGGCATTCCACTTCCGGGTCCAGCTTTGCCGGCAGTTCCCCTGCACTTCCGGTGTCTTCGGTCTCTGGAGGAGTGCAGGGGTTGCGCAGGCGCCCTAGTTTCCCTAACATGCGCAGGCGCGTAGTGACCAATCCACTCCCTGGGATCTAAGGTCTGTAACCTCTCCTCCAATCCCGTTTCTGCCTCTGCTATAAGAGGCAGTCTCTCCTGCGTTTGGGTGCCTGATTATCATAGCATTGTCTGTGCGTCTGGCCCTGCATTTCTGTGCTCTGTACTCTTGTACTCTGTACCGCCCGTTCTGTGTTTAGCATTTCCTAGCCCTGCTCTTTGTTATCCGTATCCCTCTGGGTTTCCCCCTTGTGCTTGGTTTCGTTCCTTACTTTTCCTTTTGTTATTGTTTCCACAGTCCCTTTCCGTTCCAGTCTCCTGCCTCCAGTTTGTCTTCAGCTTCCCGGTTTTCCATTCCCTGTGTCCTCCTCCTGCGAGCCGTCCCTCTTGGTACTTCACCGTGGGTAAGTCTCCTCTGGGCCTGTCCCTGACGGTCCCTGTATAGGGGTCGGTTCCATCTAGGTCCGCTCGCCCAGGGGTAGGTCTCCCACGGTCCAGAGGGTCCACTCTCTTCCCTACCTAGACCGTTATAGCTGGAGGGTTGCAGTGATAGTTGACTTTGTGGAACACACTCCCATCTCCCTACTGCATCTCTGGAGCTCAGCCACAGTGATCTTGGGGTTCTTCTTTACCTCTCTCACCAAGGCTCTTCTCCCACGATTGCTCAGTTTGGCTGGACGGCCTGGTCTAGGAAGACTTCTGGTGGTCCCAAACTTCTTCCATTTCAGGATTATGGAGGCCACTGTGCTCTTAGGAACCTTGAGTACTGCAGAAATTCTGTTGTAACCTTGGCCAGATCTGTGCCTTGCCACAATTCTGTCTCTGAGCTCCTTGGCCAGTTCCTTTGGCCTCATGATTCTAATTTGGTCTGACATGCACTGTGAGCTGTGAGGTCTTATATAGACAGGTGTGCGCCATTCCAAATCAAGTCCTATCAGTTTAATTACACACAGCTGGACTCCAATGAAGGAGTAGAACCATCTCAAGGAGGATCAGAAGGAAATGGACAGCATGTGACTTAAAGGGCACCTGTCACCCCGTTTTTTGAAGATGAGCTAAAAATACCGTTAAATAGGGGCAGAGCTGGGCATTACATTAGTGTCTTTGTGTGCCTTTATAACCTACCTAAGCTGCCGAAATACCTTTGTAAAGTCGCCGTTTTCTGCTGTCACTCACGCTGGTCTGGTCATATGGGCGTGGTGACAGCGCTGTTTCTCCCCCAGAAACCTGCTCATCATTATGTTGGTGGCGTAGTGGTGTGCGCATGTCCAAAGCGAAGATCCACTGCCCAGGAGATTCAAAACAGCGCGGTCTTCGCTATTCGCTGTTTACCGGTGGGCGCGGCCATCTTTCCTGTGGCCGCGCGTGCGCAGATGGAGCGCTCTGCTGCCCGGGGCTTTAGGAAAATGGCCGTGTGATTCCGCGCGTGCGCAGATGGAGATCGCGGCGGCCATTTTCCTGAAGCCCCGGGCAGCAGAGGGCTCCATCTGCGCACGCGCGGCCACAGGAAAGATGGCCGCGCCCACCGGTAAACAGCGAATAGCGAAGACCGCGCTGTTTTGAATCTCCTGGGCAGTGGATCTTCGCTTTGGACATGCACACACCACTACGCCACCAACATAATGATGAGCAGGTTTCTGGGGGAGAAACAGCGCTGTCACCACGCCCATATGACCAGACCAGCGTGAGTGACAGCAGAAAATGGCGACTTTACAAAGGTATTTCGGCAGCTTAGGTAGGTTATAAAGGCACACAAAGACACTAATGTAACGCCCAGCTCTGCCCCTATTTAACGGTATTTTTAGCTCATCTTCAAAAAACGGGGTGACAGGTGCCCTTTAAATATGAGTGTCTGAGCAAAGGGTCTGAATACTTATGACCATATGATATTTCAGGGGTTTTTTTTCTAATACATTTGCAAACATTTCTACATTTCTGCTTTTTTTTCGGTCAAGATGGGGTGCAGAGTGTACATTAATGAGAAAAAATGAACTTTTTTGAATTTGCCAAATGGCTGCAATGAAACAAAGAGTGAAAAATTTAAAGGGGTCTGAATACTTTCCGTACCCACTGTATATAATTATATACAGCTAATACCCAGGTTACACCAGCTTTATATAGTACTAGATGGTGGCCCGATTCTAACACATCGGATATTCTAGAATATGTATGTAGTTTATTTATGAAGATTTCAGAAAAATGCAATGAATTCACAGGATTCGCCTGGCCGGGCATGACCGATTAGTGAAGCGTGGTACAAATCCCGCGCCAATTCGCGGCCGGACTGCATCTGTCACTGATTGGTCACGCCCGGCCGGGTGCGACCAATCAGTGAAGCCAGGGCCAGCTCCAGGTTTTAGAGAGCCCTGGGCGAAAGAGTCTCACAGCGTACGTAGCATAGAACACAGCCCACGTAGTATATAGCACAGCCCACATAGTATATAGCACAGGCACATAGTATATAGCACAGCTACGTAGTATATAACACAGCCACATAGTATATTGCACAGCCACATAGTATATTGCACAGCCACATAGTATATAGCACAGCCATGTAGTATATAGCACAGCCTCGTAGTATATAGCACAGCCACATAGTATATTGCACAGCCATGTAGTACAGTATATTGCGCAGCCACATAGTATATTGCACAGGCACATAGTATATAGCACAGCCACGTAGTATATAGCACAGCCCACGCAGTATATAACACAGCCCACGTAGTATATAACACAGCCCATGCAGTATGTAACACAGCCCACGTAGTATATAACACAGGCCACGTAATATATAGCAATGTGGGCACCATATCCCTGTTAAAAAAAATAATTAAAATAAAAAATAGTAATATACTCACCTTCCGGCGGCCCCCGGATCCAGACCAGGCCAATAGCGATGCTCCTCACGACACTCCGTTCCCAGTAATGCCTTGCGGCAATAACCCGTGATCATGTAGCTGTCTCGCGAGACCGCTACGTCATCTCCGGTCATTGCCGCAATGCATTTTTGGGACCGGAGCAGCGTGAGGAGCGGTAAAGGCTGCCGCGGACGCCGGAAGGTGAGAATATAATGATTTTTTTTATTATTATTATTTTTAACATTATATGTTTTTACTATTGATGCTGGATAAGCAGCATCAATAGTAAAAAGTTGGTCACACAGGGTTAATGTCAACATTAACAGACTACGCTACACCGCATTATGCGGCGGTGTAACGTAGTCCGTTTAATGGACTGCTAAAATGCTATGTGGGCGCTGACTGGAGGGGAGTATGGTGGGGGCACTGACTGGAGGGCAGCAGGGAGAGGCCAATTCGTGGCCGGACTGTGGCTGTCGCTGATTAGTAACGCCCAGCTGGCCGCAACCAATCGGCGACGTGGGATTTCCGTTACAGACAGACAGACAAACAGACGTTAGTGGACCTTAGAAAACTATATATATATATTTATATTTATATATATATATATATATATATATATATATATATATATATATATATTATATATACAGATGATGCCCAGGTAATACAGTGGTACATATATAATTACAGTACAAACCAAAGATGCCCAGGTTATAGCAGCATGCTCCATATCACTATATACATATAGATGTAACATTAAAATGGTCACTCTTATGACTATAGAACACTGTACACATGTGACATCAGTGGGAGATTTCATGTTCTCATTTACCAGATATGACGTGATCCTCTGAATAAGAGCCACAACATTTCCATATTGTATTTATAAGTGATGCATTTGTAGAAATCAGGTCAGTGACACCGCAAGTCCAGTCTTAAAATTACTTTGCTTCCGTATGCGTCATTAGTTAAACTTTCTACGGATGTGTAAATGTTGATTTTTTATTTTTTTTTAGAATTTACTGCACAAAATTGTACAAAAATTTCCTGGAAATCAGATGCAATTAAGTGCAATTCACAACAGGAGGTTTATTGCATTCATCGGGACATTTGCCATCTTCATTATGTGGGTTTGCACTAGCCGTAAACTAGAGAATTTCAGAGGACAACCAAAATATCAACAGTAAAAATAATTCATCTTATTCAGGAGCTACTAAACACTTCGTAGAAATGCCTGGTGGCAATTTAGATGGGTTTTGGTTTTTTGGAATGGAGAAAGTTTTTTCTCCTACTAGAGGAGGTAATCTCCAAAAAAAAAATTATTCCTTCGAGAAGCCTTCTGGATCATACAATTACACTGTGTTCCAAATTATTCTGCACACAGAGTTTAGGAGTGATAAGGATAGAATTTTTTTGTTTGTCATGTAAACTCATTGATGGTGATGTGTGTCAGGGCTCTTTATATCACTGAAAACAATTGCAGATACCTGTGCACATTAGTTTGGCCGGTGTGTCCAAATAAAGGCAAGACTTCTTAAGAAGGCTGTTCCACATTATTAAGCAGCCTACATATTTGACCAAAATGGGAAAGAAAAAGGATGTGTCGGCTGCTGAGAAGCAACAAATTGTGGAGTATTTAGGTCAAGGCATGACTACAATCAACATTGCCAAGACACTTCATGGTGATCATCGCACAATCAAGAAGTATGTAGCTGATTCCCAGCACACACGTGTGCGTGCTGATAAGGAAAAATTGAGGACTCTTTCCAACAGGTAATTGCGTACGGTTAAAAGAGCAGCTGCACAAATGCCTTGTCATAGCAGCAGACAAGTTTTTGAAGCTGCTGGTGCCTCCAACGTCCCCAGAACAACAAGATGCAGGGTCCTTCAGAGGTTTGCAGCTGTGCGTAAGCCATCCTGTCGACCACCTCTATCCACTGCACACAAGCAGAAACGGCTCCAGTGGGCCAAACCATACATGAAGACTGACTTCCAAACTGTTTTGTTCACCGATGAGTGCCGTGCAACGCTCGATGGTCCAGATGGATGGAGTGGAGGATGGCTGGTTGATGGACACCCCATGAAAACACGGCTAAGGCGCCAACAAGGAGGAGGTGGAGTAAAGTTTTGGGCTGGAATCGTGGGGAGAGAGATTGTCGGCCCCTTTACGATCCCTGAAGGGGTAAAGATGAACTCCATAATCTATGTGGAGTTTCTAAAACAACACTTCCTGCCATGGTTCAAGAGGAAGAACCGTGCTTTCCGCAGCAAGATCATTTTCATGCATGATAATGCACCGCCTCATGCTGCAAAAAACACATCTGCATCTCTGGCTGCTATGGGCATAAAAGAGGACAAACTTATGGTGTGGCCACCATCTTCCCCTGACCTCAACCCCATTGAGAACCTCTGGAGCATCATCAAAAGGAGTGTCTATGATGGCGGGAGGCAGTTCACATCTAAGCAACAGCTCTGGGAGGGTATTCTGTCCACATGCAAAACAATTGGAGCAGAAACCATCCAAAAACTGACAAATTCAATGGACGAGAGAGTGCAGAAGCGTCTTTAGAACAAGGGGTCCTATGTGCAAATGTAAGGCTGGTTTCACACTTGCGTTTTTATCTGCATGCGTTTTAAAAAAAAACGCATGTGTGAAAAAACGCATGTAAACGCGGTAAAACGCATGCGTTTTTTAGACGCATGCGTTTTTATAGAAAAACACAAGAAAACAAGAAAAAACCAAAAAACCCTAACCCTAACCCTACCCCTAACCCTACCCCTAACCCTAATCAGTGGCCACGTATTTAAGTGCCACGTATTTAATTGCCACGTATATAAGTGCCACGTATTTAAGTGCCACGTATATAAGTGCCACGTATTTTAGTGCCACGTATATAAGTGCCATGTATTTTAGTGCCACGTATTTAAGTGCCACGTATATAAGTGCCACGTATATAAGTGCCACGCATTTAAGTGCCACGTATATAAGTGCCACGTATATAAGTGCCACGTATTTTAGTGCCACGTATTTAAGTGCCACGTATTTAAGTGCCACGTATATAAGTGCCACGTATATAAGTGCCACGCATTTAAGTGCCACGTATTTACGTGCCACGATATTTCAGTGCCACGTATAACCACGTAGTTATAGTTATAGTACGTGGCACTTAAATACGTGGCACTGAAATACGTGGCACTTAAATACGTGGCACTTAAATACGTGGCACTGAAATACGTGGCATTGAAATATGTGGCATTGAAATACGTGGCACTGAAATATGTGGCACTATGACTGTCAGAAAATGTTCAATAAACGGTTAGGGGTGAGGTTTGGGGTAGGGTTAGGGTTAGGGTTTGGATCCCTTTATCACCTTGATGGTGGTGGGTGACTTTTCAGTGTGTTTTCTGGTTTTTTTCTATAAAAACGCATGCGTTTTTAACGCAAACAAACGCATGTGCTTAAAAACGCATGCGTTTACATAGACAGCAATGCATTTTTTTGCCGCGAAAAAATGCATGCGTTTTTTCGCGGCAAAAAAAACGCGCAAAAAAATACTACAGGTTGCATTTTTGAAAATGAACGCATGCAGAAAAAAATGCATGCGTTTGAAAACGCGACCAAACGCATACAAAAAAACGCATGCGTTTTCAATGTTAAATATAGGGGGAAAAAACGCATGCGTTTTTTTTGCAAAAAACGCTGCAGACAAAAACGCAAGTGTGAAGCGCACATAATACATCACCCAGCTTTGCGCATAGACTTTCCCCTGCTCCTAGCATTGTGATGGTATGTTCATCCAGATCTCCTATGAAGCGCACATAATACATCACCCAGCTTTGCGCATAGACTTTCCCCTGCTCCTAGCATTGTGATGGTATGTTCATCCAGATCTCCTATGAAGCGCACATAATACATCACCCAGCTTTGCGCATAGACTTTCCCCTGCTCCTAGCATTGTGATGGTATGTTCATCCAGATCTCCTATGAAGCGCACATAATACATCACCCAGCTTTGAGCATAGACTTTCCCCTGCTCCTAGCATTGTGATGGTATGTTCATCCAGATCTCCTATGAAGCGCACATAATACATCACCCAGCTTTGCGCATAGACTTTCCCCTGCTCCTAGCATTGTGATGGTATGTTCATCCAGCTCTCCTACATGAAGTGCACATAGTACATCACCCAGCTTTGCACACAGACTTTCCTCTGCTCCTAGCATTGTGATGGTATGCCTTTCAGCTAACCCCAACTTACCCTGTGATATTTATGACCTTGTTTACTTAGTCTTGATTGTATGCATCTGGTCGACCCTTAATTCTCTGACCAAGATGAGCAGAGACCACTCCTCTCTGCTCCACACCTGACCGCACTTAGTTTTCCATATATTGCATAGCACAAGTCTGCAGGACTTTAGTCTGCAGTGTGATTTCTAGAAGTGTGTTCTAAAAGTGTGGATTACATTAGAATTAAAACCTGAATTGAACCTGAAGGGAACTGATGGTAACTGGCCAGTCACTGCAAACAATGTTTCTGTTTGTTGTCACTTTTACCCCTATAATCTTTCACTTTCTGCTACCTCCCCCAATCCCCACACCAAGTAAGGAACTGTTCATCTCCTCTTCAATCCTCCCCATCCATCTCACCTCCTCCTCAGAACTGTTCCTTAACATACAATCCTCTGTCTCAAAGCACAGGCAGCCCCCTCATGCCCTCTCCTGCTCCCACCTGCTAACACTATCTCTGCTCCTTCTCACTGCTGGTGATATCTCTCCAAATCCTGGTCCTCCTCACCATATTACCACAGTCATTTCTACCTCCCATCCACGCTCCATCACAAACTTCCGTAACCTCTCTAACCTTATACCCATTCACCCAGCCCCCGCTTCCCCAGTCCCACTAACAGGAGCTCTGTGGAACACTCGCTCTGTCTGTAACAAGCTTTCCTACATCCATGATCTTTTTGTTACTACCAAACTTTCCTTCCTCGCCATCACCGAAACCTGGCTCACCCCTTCTGACACGGCCTCCCCTGCTGCACTCTCTTACGGTGGCTTCCACCTTTCTCACACACCCCGCCCCAGCAGCAAGCATGGTGGAGGAGTTGGTTTTCTCCTGTCAGATAACTGCTCCTTCACCCCAATCCCACTGCCACCCTCTGTTACCCTCCCTTCCTTTGAGGTGCACTCTGTGCGCATCTACTCCCCCTCCAACCTCCAACTGGCTGTCATTTACCGCCCCCCAGGGCCAGCCACCACCTTCTTTGACCACTTCACCACCTGGCTACTTCATTTCCTTTCTGCGGACATCCCCACTATCATCATGGGCGATTTCAACATACCCATTGACACTTCCCTCTCAGCTGCCACTAAACTTCTATCTCTCTCTTCCTCCTTCGGCCTCACTCAATGGTCTTCTGCAGCCACTCACAAAGATGGTCACACACTGGACCTCATCTTCACCCGCCTCTGCTCCCTATCTAACCTCTCTAACTTGCCTCTTCCTCTCTCTGACCACAACCTTCTCACATTCTCATCTCTCCCCACTCCATGTCTAGAGTCCCCACCCCACAAACTTTCACACCCTCGCAGAAATCTTAAACATCTTGACCTACATTCATTCTCTGAATCCCTCCTCCCTCTCACAGACATAAGTTCCATACACAATGTGGATGACGCTGCCGCTCTATATAACACCACAATAGCTGTAGCTTTGGAATCTGCTGCCCCACTTACACATACCAAAGCTCGCAAAATCAACAGACAGCCCTGGCACACCAGCCTGACCAAAGAACTGAGGCGAGCTTCCAGGGCTGCTGAGCGCAGATGGAAAAGATCCCACTCCAACGACCACTTAATCGCATTCAAACAGTCCCTCACTACTTTCAAGACCGCACTCGCCACAGCTAAACAAACCTACTTCTCATCTCTCATATCCTCCCTGTCTCACAACCCTAAACAGTTATTCAACACCTTCAATTCTCTCCTCCGTCCCCCAGCACCTCCTCCCTCCTCACTTATCTCTGCTGAAGACTTTGCCTCATTCTTCAAGCAGAAGATTGATAACATCAGAGAAAGTTTTGGTCAACAAGCCCCAGAGCCCTTCCTCCCAACTTCCCTACCCTCCACCTCCAAAACCAACTACTCCACCATTACAGAAGATCAACTCGCCACTCTACTCTCAAGATCGCATCTCACCACCTGTGCACTTGACCCGCTCCCAACCCACCTCATCCCAAACCTCACCACAATCTTCATCCCAACCCTAACCCATCTCTTCAACCTATCACTAACAAATGGTGTTTTCCCCTCAAGCTTTAAACATGCCTCCATCACACCTATCCTCAAAAAGCCCTCTCTTGACCCATCCTCTGTATCTAGCTATCGCCCTATATCACTTCTCCCCTATGCCTCAAAACTACTGGAACAACACGTCTACCTTGAACTGTCCTCCCATCTCTCTTCTTGCTCCCTCTTTGACCGCTTACAATCTGGCTTCCGGTCACACCACTCCACTGAAACTGCCCTAACTAAGGTCACCACTGACCTTTTAACCGCCAAGAGCAAGCGACACTACTCTGTTCTCCTCCTCCTCGACCTGTCGGCTGCCTTTGACACAGTGGACCATTCCCTATTATTACAGACCCTCTCATCCCTTGGCATCACAGACTTGGCCCTATCCTGGATCTCATCATACCTAACAGACCGGACATTCAGCGTCTCCCACTCACACACCACCTCCTCACCTCGCCCCCTCTCTGTCGGAGTCCCACAAGGTTCAGTCCTTGGGCCCCTGCTCTTCTCCATTTACACCTTTGGCCTGGGACAGCTCATAGAATCTCATGGCTTTCAGTATCACCTCTATGCTGATGACACGCAGATCTACATCTCTGGACCAGACATCACCTCCCTACTAACCAGAATCCCTCAATGTCTGTCCACTATTTCATCCTTCTTCTCCGCTAAATTTCTGAAACTTAACATGGACAAAACAGAATTCATCATCTTTCCCCCATCTCACGTGACCCCCCCAACGAACCTATCCATTACAGTAAATGGCTGCCCACTCTCCCCAGTCCCACAAGCTCGCTGCCTCGGGGTTATCCTTGACGCTGATCTCTCCTTCAAACCACATATCCATGCCCTTTCCACTTCCTGCCGACTTCAACTCAAAAATATTGCACAAATCCGTTCATTCCTCAACCAAGAATCTGCAAAAACCCTAGTCCATGCCCTCATCATCTCTCGTCTTGACTACTGCAACCTCCTGCTCTGTGGCCTCCCCTCAAACACTCTCGCACCCCTCCAATCTATTCTAAACTCTGCTGCCCGACTAATCCACCTGTCCCCCCGCTATTCTCCGGCCTCTCCCCTCTGTCAATCCCTTCACTGGCTCCCCATTGCCCAGAGACTCCAGTACAAAACCCTAACCATGACGTACAAAGCCATCCACAACCTGTCTCCTCCTTACATCTGTGACCTCATCTCCCGGTACTTTCCTACACGCAACCTCCGATCCTCACAAGATCTCCTTCTCTACTCCCCTCTTATCTCCTCTTCCCACAATCGTATACAAGATTTCTCTCGCGTATCACCCCTACTCTGGAACCCTCTACCAAAACACATCAGACTCTCGCCCACCATCGAAACCTTCAAAAAGAATCTGAAGACCCACCTCTTCCGACAAGCCTACAACCTGCAGTAACCACCGATCAACCAACCGCTGCACGATCAGCTCTACCCTCACCTACTGTATCCTCACCCATCCCTTGTAGATTGTGAGCCCTCGCGGGCAGGGTCCTCACTCCTCCTGTACCAGTTATGACTTGTATTGTTCAAGATTATTGTACTTGTTTTTATTATGTATACCCCTCCTCACTTGTAAAGCGCCATGGAATAAATGGCGCTATAACAATAAATAATAATAATAATAAAGTGTGAAACCAGCCTTACATCACCTAGAATAAAGTTATCACTTGAAAACTGTTTGATTTCATTATGTAATAAGCTGATAATGCTTAGAACTTCACAATTGGCCATTTTTTTGTTCAAAATAAAAAAAAAGGTTGAAAACTCTGCTGTGCATAATAATTTGGAACATGCATTTTGAGTGTTTATTTTTTTTAAAAAGATACTGTTTTCATAGGCAGTTTGTTCCAAAACATTGCAATTACACTAGAAGAGTAGATGACTGGAAAATAATAATGACTGCAATTCAGATAGGTAACTTAGAGAAAATATGAGGAAATATTATTTGCATAATAATTTGGAACACAGTGTAGACACCAAACAACCCCAAGGTCTTAATTTTCGTAAGGACACCATGTTCATGTGCTTTATTCCATAGGTATCGATTCGCACCTGAGGCAATTTGTCCACGTCGCATTCTGTAGTGTGAACACGCTTCATTTTGTATGTATTTATTCACATTTGGCTATTTGTCCCTCTTGCTCTAAAATAGTACTACGTGATATACATCATTAATGTGAAATATTTTTGTGAACCTATAACCTAGTATTTATTATTTGGTTTTCAGAACTTCATCTATTTATAGAAATAAGATTTCACTACGGCAGTATCTATACACAGATGGTTTGGAGTCATTATGAACAATTCATCGAACTGACGTTTATCGACAGTACACTGTTTTGCATTTTTTTGTAAAAAAATTTTTTTTATATATATACACTCACCGGCCACTTTATTAGGTACACCTGTCCAACTTCTTGTTAACACTTAATTTCTAATCAGCCAATCACATGGCGGCAACTCAGTGCATTTAGGCATGTAGACATGGTCAAGACAATCTCCTGCAGTTCAAACCGAGCATCAGTATGGGGAAGAAAGGTGATTTGAGTGCCTTTGAACGTGGCATGGTTGTTGGTGCCAGAAGGGCTGGTCTGAGTATTTCAGAAACTGCTGATCTACTGGGATTTTCACGCACAACCATCTCTAGGGTTTACAGAGAATGGTTCGAAAAAGAAAAAAAATCCAGTGAGCGGCAGTTCTGTGGGCGGAAATGCCTTGTTGATGCCAGAGGTCAGAGGAGAATGGGCAGACTGGTTCGAGCTGATAGAAAGGCAACAGTGACTCAAATCGCCACCCGTTACAACCAAGGTAGGCCTAAGAGCATCTCTGAACGCACAGTGCGTCGAACTTTGAGGCAGATGGGCTACAGCAGCAGAAGACCACACCGGGTACCACTCCTTTCAGCTAAGAACAGGAAACTGAGGCTACAATTTGTACAAGCTCATCGAAATTGGACAGTAGAAGATTGGAAAAACGTTGCTTGGTCTGATGAGTCTCGATTTCTGCTGCGACATTCGGATGGTAGGGTCAGAATTTGGCGTAAACAACATGAAAGCATGGATCCATCCTGCCTTGTATGGAGCATCTTTGGGATGTGCAGCCGACAAATCTGCGGCAACTGTGTGATGCCATCATGTCAATATGGACCAAAATCTCTGAGGAATGCTTCCAGCACCTTGTTGAATCTATGCCACGAAGAATTGAGGCAGTTCTGAAGGCAAAAGGGGGTCCAACCCGTTACTAGCATGGTGTACCTAATAAAGTGGCCGGTGAGTGTATATATATTCATGAAGTTGCACTTTCGAGCTTTGCTTGATTCAAATATTACATTTTGAGATTTCGTATAGATGCATGGTGCGGCGCGCCCCCACACCGCCGCAGGGCCGAGGGGTACCCAGAGCCGGGCCTCTAGTTCTCAGTCTCGGGGTTGTCACGGTGGCTAGACCCGGTCCGTGGCCCTGTCCGTCAGTGGGGGACGTCCGGTGTAATAGGTGGTAGTAATGGTAGCGATGGAGCGGTGCGGTTGTGGGGTGTAAGTCGCGGTAAATAACGAGGACACCAGGTTGCAGTCTCTTTACCTCTTTACTGGAGATCTCTGAGTCCTCAGTCCAGAACACGGTTCACCAGGCTACGCAAGTCCGGCCGGTCCGATGGCACCTCCAGAGTTCTCCTCTCAGGTGGAAATCTGTGCCTTCCTTCTAGCGCTATGTGTTGTAGTCCTTCCCTGCTGTGCTCACGGAAAGTAACCCCACAACGGTTGTGTCTGTTTCTTAAGTTCCCTCACAACTCGATTTGATGTTCCTCTGTAATCCACCCCTTCCCTGTATTCAGGTTGGAATGGCACCCGTTTGTCAGGTAGGCCTGGAGTTCTTCCGGGACCCTAGAGTCGCCCCTCTCCCGCAATTGCCCCCCAAGACTTCATAGGTGATATGTGGTAGACAGCCCGCCTGAGACCGACTGTCCTGCCGCTGTTTGGAGTATGGCTTGAAGCTGTATTCTAATCCACTCCCTCGGCGTTCCGGCCACCGGTATTGCGCCTCAGCAGGGTGCTGCCTCTTTCAACAAAACCCCTGCTGGTATTCTCCTTCTGCTTGATCTCGTTTCTCACTCAGCACAATCTATCTCGCTTCTAGTCCTTTCTTGAGTCCCGCCGCTTCCAGGAGCCTGCGCGGACCCGTTACGTTCTTTCAATGCCAAGCCTCTGCCAGGATCCCACCCCTGGCAGAGACCCTACAGTCTCTCCCTTCACAACACCCCCTGCCACAGGGTGTTGCTCCGTTCAATCCCGTCAGCGTTCTGTCTAACTTCCTGCCTGACCCCCAGTTTACCCACTATGGTGGGGAGTGGCCTAATGAATAGCACCCTTAGCTCCCCCCGGAGGCCCAGCTGTGAAACATATTGGTGTCTGTGATACCTGATTGGAGGAACTCCTTCGGTGCCATCGAACGTACCATGGCTCCCCTTAGCGGCGAAGCCACAGCACTGCAACGACCAGGACTCTGGGGCGCTGCACTCCCCCCTGGTTAAACACAGTACTCCGGGACTGGGAAGAAAAACAACAATACAGATTAGCAAAAAGACATACAATTTTGTTGAGTGCAAAACGATAAGTATACTTGAACAGGCTTCCCTTTATGGGAGGTGAGGACACTTTTAACGTTACAAACATGGTCAACAATCAACATTATAAATTACAGGCTATGCATAACTCCTGTTACCCAACCGGGTATTCTACTTAGTGCAAATTCTGGAACAATAAATTAACATTGCCTTTAAGAAACATACACTCTTAGTTTACCAAAGGCCTTCCTATAATCACATTACAGGGTAAGGTAACTTCACATTCTCCTACTTTGAACCTGCAGGACCGCCTGTCCCTATGGCACCAGACCTACTGCCTCTCCTTTCTTTTACAGGACCGCCCCGTTCAGCCAGGGCCTACTGCCTTTCGCTACTATACATAGTATAGACATAACATTCCTTTCGTTTAAAGAACTCTGAGCCCGCTCTACTCGGCTCCTTTAAGGACTCACTCTCTAACCCCTACGGGTTCGCCTTCTGTCCTTAGTAACAAAGTAACTTTCTATGGGGACGCAGGGTTGACCTTCTATCCTCACCTTCATCATTACTTCCTTACTTTCAGCTATGCAGATCTCTATCTCTACCCCTACGGGCTCTCTGCATCTTTTCTTTCTGCAAAACATTATTTAGATTTCACATTTCAACAAATTCAACACATATAACTTAGCATGTAAAACAGTTACATTTCTTTTTCAAGCTTCATTATCACATTACTGTTCTGCAACAGTATCTTTCTCAAGTTCAATTTCACACATCCCCTTTAAGAGGGGACCAAGTCTTTCTGAGGTAGCTCGTCTTCTCAGCCTACCAGCCCACGCAAAGGTTCCGTTATGGTATCTTCGCAAAGTGTCTTTAACTAGAACCGGTAGGAAAGGTATCTTCACAAAGTGTCTTTGGCTCAAACCAATAGGGCAAATATCTTCGCAAAGTGTCTTTGGCTAAAACCAGTAGGGAGCATCTTTAAGAAGGTGCAAACTATTTACAAAAGAAAGTTCGAATCATGCACAGTCCATGATTTCTGCAGTTTGTGTAACTTGGTGCAAAAACTTCAAGAAAAAGAAAAACAAACAAAGGGGATCCCGGGTCAACAAAGGGATCCATTAACCCTGGACAGGTTTAGCAGCAACTTAAAAGAACAAACAGTAACTATTTACATTTTCACAAAGCGAAATCTTACTCTTCTTTCAGAAGTTTCCATGAGGCGCCACCTGGCGGGCGGACCCCTGCAATTCAGGTTTCAGGTCCACTCCCGCTGCCAGATACACCCCATGGGTTCGGGTCTGTTGCACGACCAGGTCGTGCGCGGCGATCAAGGTCTGTGTCCCCACTTCTCTCTGTGCTGGTACATCCGGAACATCGGTCACTCGAAGGGGCACCTCCTTAGGCACGACGGTGGTGGCGGCGATCGGGTGGCAGATCGCAAGTTCTGTGGTCAGGCAGGTGGGGCCGACCAGGGTGGTTACAGATCGGTCACACGGCGGCACTTTGGCCACAGGGGCTGGTTTCTCTTTCTTGTAGACGTTCAGAGCGAACCACCCCTTTTCCCCAAGATGCCGGGTGTAGGTAACACTGTCTCCCGGATAGAGGTCTCGATCGGGGTGACCCTCTCTAAGGTGTGACTCGACATCCCGTCGGTTAACAAAGACCTCCGCGTATAGCCCCGGTTCTTTAATGAAGCCCCAGCCTCTTTGGAGTTTAAAGACGGTGATGATGCCCTGCCTGCGCGGGGCCTGGTGAGTGGTGGGGTCCTTACGGGCCCGGTCCTTGACCGCCAAATCTTTTTGATGGTAGGCCTCCCGTTTAGCCTGATGTGTTTCCTCTTCCTCTCGCCACCGCTGTTCTAGCTGGATCTGGTATTCTTCCCAGCTTAGGGCCTGTACCATTTCTCCCTTCTGGGTCTCCACCCCGGGGAACCCCATGAGATTGGATCCAGGGTTCACCCAGCGGCACACCGTGCGCTCCGCGCTGACCTCACACGGCAAGGGAGTAGGGGTGATTGGGGCTCGCATACGGTGTTCCATGCCCGTGGCTTCCTCCCATGGTAACAGGCGCTGAAGTCTATGGGTCCCCGGGAGAGGTGGTGCTGCTACGGGACCCACTAACACACCCTCTGCTGGTGGGGCAGGATCGGCGGACTCACCCACTGGTACGATTCCACTTTCCGCAACAGGTCCCGCTGGTTCTTCCGATGTCCGGGAATCCACTGCCGGTCCCACCTGATGCGGGGCCTGGACTCTTACATGCAGTTGGAGGAGCTGGTTATATAAATCCTCCATCTCGGCTCTCAGGAATTTGGTGTTATCCACGGAGGACAGGCTGCGGGGCTCATCCGGGTAGTCAGGGGAGACTTCCACTTCAACCCCGCTGTCGGGTTCGGAGCTGCTGGCCATAGCGTCCTCCACGTGGGTCGCTTCCTGGTCTTTTTCCCGCTCTCTCCTGCGTGAGCAGTTTCGTTTTCTTTGCCTCCGCCCCCCATTAAGGATTAGGAGGCGGATCTCTGCTGCTGACGGACACGTCCTCACTGCACAGAAATATTTAGACTGGGCGGCCATTATTCTTCGCGCTCTCCAGCTCGTCTACGCCCACTCCACGCCCCTCTTCTCTTCCTGCGCTTTCCTCAGCGCTGCAATGGCGGCGGATTTTGGCGGCAACTGGCGCAGCACAGTCTTTGTAATAAAGTACAGTCCAAGCACAACAAATCACAGTCTCTAGGCACACATGACCTGATTCTTCAGGCTTAAGTAGATCCTGTTCGTGACGCCAAGTCTGCGGCGCGCCCCCACACCGCCGCAGGGCCGAGGGGTACCCGGAGCCGGGCCTCTAGTTCTCAGTCTCGGGGTTGTCACGGTGGCTAGACCCGGTCCGTGGCCCTGTCCGTCAGTGGGGGACGTCCGGTGTAATAGGTGGTAGTAATGGTAGCGATGGAGCGGTGCGGTTGTGGGGTGTAAGTCGCGGTAAATAACGAGGACACCAGGTTGCAGTCTCTTTACCTCTTTACTGGAGATCTCTGAGTCCTCAGTCCAGAACACGGTTCACCAGGCTACGCAAGTCCGGCCGGTCCGATGGCACCTCCAGAGTTCTCCTCTCAGGTGGAAATCTGTGCCTTCCTTCTAGCGCTATGTGTTGTAGTCCTTCCCTGCTGTGCTCACGGAAAGTAACCCCACAACGGTTGTGTCTGTTTCTTAAGTTCCCTCACAACTCGATTTGATGTTCCTCTGTAATCCACCCCTTCCCTGTATTCAGGTTGGAATGGCACCCGTTTGTCAGGTAGGCCTGGAGTTCTTCCGGGACCCTAGAGTCGCCCCTCTCCCGCAATTGCCCCCCAAGACTTCATAGGTGATATGTGGTAGACAGCCCGCCTGAGACCGACTGTCCTGCCGCTGTTTGGAGTATGGCTTGAAGCTGTATTCTAATCCACTCCCTCGGCGTTCCGGCCACCGGTATTGCGCCTCAGCAGGGTGCTGCCTCTTTCAACAAAACCCCTGCTGGTATTCTCCTTCTGCTTGATCTCGTTTCTCACTCAGCACAATCTATCTCGCTTCTAGTCCTTTCTTGAGTCCCGCCGCTTCCAGGAGCCTGCGCGGACCCGTTACGTTCTTTCAATGCCAAGCCTCTGCCAGGATCCTACCCCTGGCAGAGACCCTACAGTCTCTCCCTTCACAACACCCCCTGCCACAGGGTGTTGCTCCGTTCAATCCCGTCAGCGTTCTGTCTAACTTCCTGCCTGACCCCCAGTTTACCCACTATGGTGGGGAGTGGCCTAATGAATAGCACCCTTAGCTCCCCCCGGAGGCCCAGTTGTGAAACATATTGGTGTCTGTGATACCTGATTGGAGGAACTCCTTCGGTGCCATCGAACATACCATGGCTCCCCTTAGCGGCGAAGCCACAGCACTGCAACGACCAGGACTCTGGGGCGCTGCACATGGTTTTTCTGATAGATGAACACAGGTGTATGGTGTTTATGTTAGTTCTATCATGATGTCATAGCAGGCTGTGCCTCTCTCTCTATATAAACGGGTAAGAATGCTACATGATTTTATCATCTAAAAAATCAATAAAAAAGACAAAGGAAAGCTCACGTGGCAGTAAAGGAAGAATCCGTGCAGGGTAAATATAAAATGACACGTATTAGTGCTTACTACCCAGACCCTGGAGCGGTGTTAAGGTAAATGGACAGTCGGACAAAATATTGACCACAACCTAAAAAGAGCACCGTAACCGACCATATAGTCCAATATAATGTGATTTTATTACAGAAATACATAATTACAGTAGAAAGTTAAATCGCGGGAAAATTTACAGGTAAAAAATATATAGACCACATTGCAAAGTTGCAAATTAACTATAAAAATGTACCAAGAAAAGGGACGCGTACCCAGGAGTGTGTATATATATATATATATATATATATATATATATATATATATATATATATATATACACACTCCTGGGTACGCGTCCCTTTTTTTGGGACATTTTTGTAGTTAATTTGCAACTTTGCAATGTGGTCTATATATTTTTTATCTGTAAATTTTCCCGCGATTTAACTTTCTACTGTGATTATATATTTCTGTAATAAAATCACATTATATTGGACTATATGGTCGGTTACGGTGCTCTTTTTAGGTTATGATTTTGTCATCTGTCTGGACTAATTTTTTTAAAAGAATGAAATAAAGAAGAATTTTTATTGAAATTCAGTTTGCTGATCCAGTTTCCTTTCCTGACTTATCCAATGGTCAAACGGAATCTGGATCCTGACTGCAGTATCAGAGGCTATCTACTATATGTACAAGAATATACCTACTATAATACTGCCCCTATGTACAAGAATATAACTACTATAATACTGCTCCTATGTACAAGAATATAACTACTATAATACTGCTCCTATGTACAAGAATATAACTACTATAATACTGCCCCCTATGTACAAGAATATAACTACTATAATACTGCTCCTATGTACAAGAATATAACTACTATAATACTGAAGGTGTGTTTGATCTTGATTTTAGGGTAGTTTTTCACGATACAGTTTTTAGCAATAATTAGTGCAGATTTTTCTTTAAATTCCAAAGTGAGAAAAGAAACACTTTGGTTACTGTTATCTCTGTGGTGCAAGATAAGCGGAGAGTTCAGATAAATTATTACCCTAATTTAGGGAAGTGCTTGCATCTTCCTCTCTTGGTTTCTCTCTCTTATGATGGGACATTACAGGGCAGAGTCGGACAGTCCACAGTGACGGCCTCCATTCCTCACCGGTCACAGACACCGCGGGAACTTACAGAAACTTGTGGGAAAACTCTGATTCCTGGGATGGAGACTCCACCTGGAGCAAAGAGTGGTATTTAGGGCTGTCCCACACGTCCAGATAATTCCGGTACCGGAATAAATCGGTACCGGAGTTATCCATGTCCGTGTGCCTGGGAACTCACGGAGGCCATACTTGCGGCACACGTGTGCCGCCCGTATGGCGAGTGGGTACCACACGGAGCGTGTGGTACCCACTCTGCATGGTGCTGAAGCTGCGATTCATATCCTCTCTGCAGTAGCGTTTGCTGCAGAGAAAATATGAAGAATAGTGTTTAAAATAAAGATCCATGTGTCCGCCGCCCCCCCACCCCCTGTGCGCCCCCCCGCTGGTCAGAAAATACTTACCCGGGTCCCCCGTCGGCTGTCGCTCCTTCCTGGTCTGGCCGCGGCTTCTCCTGCATGCGGTCACGTGGGCCCGATCATTTACAGTCATGAATATGTGGCTCCACCTCCCATAGGGGCGGAGCCGACTATTCATGATTGTAAATGATCGGCCCCACGTGACCGCATACAGTAGGAGGCGCGGCCAGACCAGGAAGGAGCGAGGGAGCGGGTAAGTATTTTCTGACCAGCGGGGGGGCGCACAGGGGGTGGGGGGGCGGCGGACACATGGATCTTTATTTTTAACACTATTCTTCATATTTTCTCTATAGCAAACGCTGCTACAGGGAAGATATGAATCGCGGCTTCAGCACCATGTGGGGGGGACAGCGCTTACTGTAGCGCTGTCTCCTGCACGCACACGGACCCCAGACGGAGAATGTCCGTGTGAGGTCCGTGTTTTACGCGGACCCATTGACTCTATTGGGTCCGTGTAAAACGTGCGCTCCCACGAACACTGACATGTCTCCGTGTTTGGCACACGGAGACACGGTCCGCAAAAAATCAATTACATCTGAACAGATGCATTGATTTTTATGTGTCTACGTGTGTCAGTGTCTCCAGTACGTGAGGAAACTGTCACCTCACGTACCGGAGCCACTGACGTGTGAAACCGGCCAAATAGTGAGAGGGATGGGGATGGAAGGGTCAAACAGGAGATCCACCGGAATATAGAGAGCCCAGAAGGAGAAGCAGAATGGTCCTTACAAGAACATCGCTCATACTGGTGAGTATTTCATTCAATCCTTATTTTAACGTTAATAATAATAATAATAATAATAATAATAATGTTATATAGTGCCAACATATTCCACAGTGCTTTACAATTAAATGGGAACATGTACAGACAATAAAGACCATAAAAAGTAACACATAGTTCAAGAGTTACAGGAGGAGTGATGGTCCAGCTCGCAACTACAATAAGGAAATAGGGGACTCAGTGGGTAGGAGGTGCTTGTCCTGTACGGTCCAGATATCATTGTAATAAATAGGGGCTAGGTTATAAAGCTGCATGATCCGGTCATCAGCCAGTGTCTGTCTAAGTACAGTTACCACATGCTGTTGGGTGCATGGGATGTGGAGACAGATAAATGGGAGGCACCAGATTCTGTGGAAAATTTAGAAAAAGGGAAGAGGGGAGAGTTAGATTAGTGATGTTAGGTGATAGGAACTATTCTTAAAGCCCGCTTAAAAATGTCGGGGTTTGGTATTAGTCGGATCTTCCTGGGTAGAGCATTCCAGAAACCTGGTGCAGCACAAGAGAACTCTTGGAGTCGGAGGTGCAAGGTTTGAATTATGGAGACTGTTAGTCTGAAATCAATTCTAGAATGGAAAGCATGGGTGAAGCGATAGATGAGGGAGAAGATGTAGGGTGGTGCAGAACGCTGAAGAGCTTTGAGGGTGCGAAAGATACGTTTGTATTTTAGTCTGTAGCAGATGGGCAACCATTGCCATGACTGTTTCAGGGTGGAGGCATTGGGGACGTGGCTGGACAGAAATACCACCCAGGACAGATTGGAAAGGAGAAAGTTTGATAAGCGGGAGACTGATCAGTAGTTAGTTGCGATAGTTCAGAATGAATGAAGAGTGACTGTATGAGTTTTTGCTGCTTCAAAGATGACAAAAGGTCGGATTTTGGAGATGTTATTAAGATGTAGGCCATATGAGCAAGTGATCGGATGTAGAGAGTGAAGGGAAGATCTGTGTCAAATTTAACACCAAGACAGCGAACATGCTGCTGGGGAGTGATGGTTGAACCACCCAAGGCAATTGTGGTATTTGATGGCAGGAAACACGAGAAGTTCAGTTTTGGAAGAATTCAGTTTCAGATAGAGAGAGGACATGATGTTAGAGATAGTGGACAGACAATCCATGGTATTTTGTGCTAATGCAGGAGTGATGTCAGGAAACGATGTGTAATAAATCTGCTGATGGTTTGTCCTGTATGGGTTGTGTATAGAGAAAATGGTAGAGGACCTAGGACTGAGCCCTGAGCAACCTCGACAGTAAAGGCCCCGTCTCACATAGCGAGATCGCTAGCGAGATCGCTGCTGAGTCACAAGTTTTGTGACGCAACAGCGACCTCAGTAGCGATCTCGCTATGTGTGACACGTACCAGCGATCAGGCCCCTGCTGTGAGATCGCTGGTCGTGTCGGAATGGCCTGGACCTTTTTTTGGTCGCTAAGGTCCCGCTGACATCGCTGAATCGGTGTGTGTGACACCGATCCAGCGATGTCTTTCACTGGTAACCAGGGTAAACATCGGGTTACTAAGCGCAGGGCCGCGCTTAGTAACCCGATGTTTACCCTGGTTACCAGCGTAAATGTAAAAAAAAAAAAAAACAGTGCATACTCACCATCTCATGCCCGTCAGGTCCCTTGCTGTCTGCTTCGTGCTCTGACTGAGATCCGGCCGTACAGCGAGAGCACAGCAGTGACGTCACCGCTGCGCTCTGCTCTCACTGTACGGCGGCACTCAGTGAGAGCGGGAAGCAGACGGCAAGGGACCTGACGGACACCGAAAGGCGAGTATGTAGTGTTTGTTTTTTTTGGTAACCAGGGTAAACATCGGGTTACTAAGCGCGGCCCTGCGCTTAGTAACCCGATGTTTACCCTGGTTACCCGGGGACTTCGGCATCGTTGAAGACAGTTTCAACGATGCCGAAGTCGTTCCCCTGATCGTTGGTCGCTGGAGAGAGCTGTCTGTGTGACAGCTCCCCAGCGACCACACAGCGACTTACCAACGATCACGGCCAGGTCGTATCGCTGGTCGTGATCGTTGGTAAATCGCTATGTGAGACGGGGCCTTTAGGGGAAGAAAAGGGGGTTTAGGACTGAGCCTTGAGGAACTCCAATAGCAAGGTGAAGATTAGAGGAATAAGAGCCTGCAAAAGATACTATGAAGGATTGGTTAGAGAGATAGGAGAAGAACCAGGAGAGAAGCTTCCTTGAGGCTGATAGTGAGGAGGAGCTGGTGATCCACAGTGTCAATTGCAGCAGAGAGATCCAGTAGAAGCAGCAGGGAGTAGTGACTATTGGATTTAGCTGTTAGTAGATTAGTAGAGATTTTAGTTAGGATAGTTTCTGTAGAGTGTTAGGGTACTGTCACACAGTACCATTTTAATCGCTACGACGGCACGATCCGTGACGTCGCAGCGATCGTATGATTATCGCTCCAGCGGCGTAGACTGCGGTCACACGTTGCAATCACGGCGCTGGAGCGATGCCGAAGTCCCCGGTAACCAGGGTAAACATCGGGTAACTAAGCGCAGGGCCGCGCTTAGTAACCCGATGTTTACCCTGGTTACCAGCGTAAACGTAAAAAAAACAAACAGTACATACTTACATTCCGGTGTCTGTCCCCGGCGTTCTCCTTCTCTCCACTGTGTAAGCGCCATAGCCGGAAAGCACAGCGGTGACGTCAGACGTCACCGCTGTGCTCGCTTTCCGGCTGGCAGACGCTCACACAGTGCAGAGAAGCTGAGACGCCGGAGGACAGACACCGGAATGTAAGTATGTACTGTTTGTTTTTTTACGTTTACGCTTGTAACCAGGGTAAACATCGGGTTACTAAGCGCGGCCCTGCGCTTAGTTACCCGATGTTTACCCTGGTTACAAGCGAACACATCGCTGGATCGCTGTCACACACAACGATCCAGCGATGTCAGCGGGTGATCAAGCGACGAAAGAAAGTTCCATACGATCTGCTACGACGTACGATTCTCAGCAGGATCCCTGATCGCTGCTGCGTGTCAGACACTGCGATATCGTAACAATATCGCTAGAACGTCACGAATCGTACCGTCGTAGCGATCAAAATGGTACTGTGTGACGGTACCCTAAAGAAACCGGATTGTAAAGGGTCAAATAGAGTGTTATCTGTGAGATAGCAGATTTGCCAAAAGTGGACCAAGCGTTCCAATAGTTTAAGAGATGAAAGGGAGAATAGAGACCGGTCTATATTTAGCAGTGCAGTTCTAGTCAAGGGATTTTTTTTTAAGTAAAGAGGTTATGATGACGGCATGTCTGCATAAATATGTAAAGATACCATAAGAAAAACAGAAGTTAAATATTTTAGTAAGGTGAACAGTGACAGCCGGAGAGAGAGACTGAAGGAGATGTGTGGGAATAGGGTCATTGGTGCAGGTTGCAGGGTGAGAGGAAGCGAGGTGCTTGGTAGCTTCTTCCATAAATGGTTCAAAAGTGTAAAAGGGAACTTGAGGTGCATGAGGCAAGGGGATCCAATCTCTGAGTGGATTGAGTGGACATGTCATGAGAGATATTGGTGATTTTTTGTAGGAAAAAAGTGGCCAGAGATTCAGCGCTGAGGTTGGTGACTGGTATTGTACTTTAGTGCTTTCTAGGGAGTGGGTAGCTTTGAAGTGTTTTGAAGAGTTATTTTGGATTGTCGGCTAGTTATGTGATGAGGGTGATGAAGTAACCTTGTTTGGCTGGATGGAGAGCAGAGATATAAGTTTTGAGCATTAACTTATAGCGGATGAAGTCTTTTGCTGAAAGCGATTTTCTCCACTGAAGCTTTTCACGCTTGGAGCACCGCTCAAGAAAACGTGTTTGCAGCGTGTGCCAGGGTTGCCGTCTACTGTGCTGGGTCGTTCTGACTGTAACAGGTACTGCTTCGTCCAGGGAACTTTCCAATGTCTTATTATATTGTGTCAATGCAAAGTCTGGACAGGAGAGGGAGGAGATTGGAGCTAAAGATGACTGTAGATTGTTCATAAGCTGCTGGGTATTGATGGCATATAGATATCTGCATGTCAGTTCTTGACAGAGAAAGAAAGAAGATTGTGGTCAGAGAGCAGAAAGAGGAAGTTAGTAAAGTTGGCTTCAGTTAGATATTTACAGTGAAAACCACAATATTCAGCATTAAAGGGCACAAAAACCTGTCATTGTGAAACACGACTGGCCCACCAAAGTATAAGATGATGTGATTGTGAGTCTAGACTGCAACAAGCCATAACATCAGAACTATTGTAACTCCAATCTAGGAAGGACTTTATATAATTTCTCTTAAAATGTCTTTCCTACTAAAATCTAAATGAATTGCCGCTTCTTTCTAGTAAAGCAACCTCTTACCAGCACTCAGGTTGGAAGAAATAATTTACTCCTCTTTAGGCTTGAGGAGAGAATAATGATAAAGACATGATTAACCTGTAAAAGTACTTAAAAGGCTCAAACAAAAAATATGGTCAAAAGTTATTGATGTAAAACCTGTTCAAAAGACAAAGATACACTGCCTCCACCTAGAGAGAGAAAAGAGTTCACCTCCAGAGTAGCCTTCCTTACCATGACAACGATTAACATATGGAAAAGAGGCAGGAAACATCGGTAGTTTAAAAAAAGTCTTGCATGCTTTTTTTTTTTTTTTTAAAGAAGATAACAAATACTTATGTGCAAGTGTAAAATTCTTCTCCTGACTGTTGATTCACTTGATTGAAATTCAGGATAAGGAGAGAAAAAACTTGCTCTTTAAGACAGACTGTGTTTTGCATTATAAATGTACCTAAACCCCATTCCCATTATCCTTTACCATCCCTCATTTGAACCATTTCCCCATTCTCTTGGTTCTTTCCCATCCCTCGGTTGAAGTTTCCCCATTTTCTTTATCCTCTCCCATCCCTCAGTTGAACTTTCCCCAATTTCTTTATCCTCTCCCATCCCTCAGTTGAACTTTCCCCATTCTCTTTATCCTCTCCCATCCTTCAGTTGAACTTTCCCCATTTTCTTTATCCTTTCCCATCCCTAGGTTGAAATTGATGGACATGTCTTTTTTTCAACTGTACAATGAAACTTTATAACTGAACAAACTATGTCCTCCATGCTATCATTTATTATCTAGGTTTTCAACCTGATGGCCCTCATCTCTTCTGCTGTTCTTCCTGAAGACTACCTATCAGACCTCAATTCTCAGTTGGGATCTAGGGATGAAGAGCTCCCTCTAGAAGCCAAACAGAAATGTCCTGGAAGAAAGTATCGGCGCCTGCCGACCAGTGCGACAGTTGACACCAGACTCATTGACAGTAGCTACATGGAGAGTTTGGTGCAGATGGAGGATATTCACACCCGCTCTCTATCTCCCTGGGATTATAGGTAATATATTATTAAGATCTCCTAAATTCTTGAGTAAAACTGATCAATTTTGAACGTTTTGGGTGCCGCATGAAAATGGACAAGTTAAATGTAGATCGGTTCCCTATAGTCCATTCTTAAGGCTGCTTTAACTGCATTGGCTATGCCTCCCGAAGAAGCGATTTACGCGAAACGTGCGTCGGGGCTTCATTTTGTGGACATCCTGCATTGAAGATAGCACATATGGGTAAGCTCAGCTTATGACCTATGGTTTACTTACATTATTTACTATCATTATCTCCGGGCATGTTGCAATAGGTGCAGGGGGTGGCGGGTGTTAGGGGGTTTTCCTCTGTTGAGGTATCCTGGTCACAGTACCTTAAAATACCCCTGTGTCCATTACATGTGTGCCTGCACTTTGCACTTTATTGCCCGGACTAGGGTTAGGAAACACATATAATAATCAGAGTCTTACCACTATACTCTTAGTACATTGCACGTGTTTACTTCCATGCAGGTGTCTTATGAGTCATACACCTTGTTCTCAAATCACCATTGTCTTTCTTTATTTTTGTATTGTTACCAATAAAGTTACTATTTTTGCATAACTATTGATTATGCTTAGTATTTTTTGCTTTGGGGCATTTGCTCTCTTTTATTTATTTAGTCCATTGGCTATGCAAATAGCAGTATCTGAAGGGTGAGTGCATGACGACCATCGCCACAGATGCCGGAAAGCCGGGAAGTAACCAATTTAGGTAAAGAGGTTACAGTCACACCCAGAACCTGGAGCCTAGGAGGGTCTAAAAGGTCAATTTGTCCTATTCGAGAAGACCAGTATTATTAAAGCCTCATAATAGTTGGGGGCCCTGTTGGAGATTTTGCATTGGTGCCCATGAGCTCTAAGTTATATCATTGCCAGTAGGAGTTTCTTCCTCCTAAATGATGCTACAAGTGACATTTACTCTTATACAGAACTTTGGTGGCCTTGCCAATATCATGTGTAACCACAAAGTCTGATACAGTCCAATTAAGTATTGACAATTAGAGTTGAGCAAATATGCTCGGAACCGGTCACCGAATCTGAATTTGCCATATTCATGCCATATTGGTACCCTTTTCGTGCCGAATTTATGTTTGATGATCGGTTCCGAACATATTCGTTCATTTCTTATCCCATTGACTCCGATGACGTTCATCTGTTTTCGGCGAATATTTCAAAAACAATATTCACCTTCTATGAAAATCGGAACCGAATTTTGAAAAATTCGCTCAACTCTACTCGCAGTAGCAGGCTATGGAACCTACTCTCATTTTTAAGAGGAATAACTAGAAAATGTTCCAGGTATTCATGAAAATTGGTGCCTCGTGGGTACAGAATGCATAAATTTTTCCAATTTTATTTAATTTACTCAACATTATCAGTGGCTTTGGATGACATTAGTTTTCAGTTTATGGAAGTTTTCTACAGAAAGGACCAGAATGTGGCGGGAGCTGGAATGTATTACACCTATTATATGTATTTAGTATTTTTTCTTTTTCTTTAGCCACAACACAGATCCCAACAGATTCCCTTTCGTCATTGCGGAGGCCGATTGTCTGACTTTTGCTTGTGTAGATGCTGATGGCCATCAAAGTCCAGACCTGATCTCCTTCCCCATCCAGCAGGAGGTGATGGTCCTACGACGGGAGAAGAAAGGCTGCAGCTTCTCCTACAGGCTGGAGATGGAGGTGGTGACTCTGGGCTGCACATGTGTCACACCTACCACCATTTATTACTAGTTGTTGTCTGTACAAGTATGGACAAACATCCAAGAGTTCTTGCAAACAAAATAAACCCGTTGTTAACATTTTTGTTAATTGTTTGAATTTTTTATGATTTTTTTACAATAAATTATCAGCATGATGATTCTTTCCTGTGGTCGGTGAAATATAATGAGGTCATTATTTGTTTGGTATATTTTGATTATCTAGATTTTCAGGTAATTGACCGCAGGTTGGCTTATGGTCACCCAATTCTACTACCTTCATGTTTTAGTACAATGAACTAGTCTGCCGCTGCCATCTTCTGGTACAAAGAGTACATTAAGATTATTAGATGTTGGTCCTCTCGGCAATTAAAGCACGGCCAAGGTGGAATATGCCACGGTAGGCATACCATAGTGCTTCTATCGCTGCTTGGAAGAAGGGGTCCAGCTTTGGTTGGTTACATGATGTATAGTAAGAAAAAAAAAGATTACAAATGAAAAACATAACATTTTGCTAGAGGAGTAATAGAAATATGTGCAGTACAATAGACAATCTACTGTAGATGGAACTAGCACTACTTTACCATTGTGGAAACTTACACTGGCGAGCAAAAGAATGACAATGATTGAAATTCTTGACTTTCAGCCTCCATATCTCACCATCCACTATGACTTCCAACAAGAGACTACCATCATTTTATAGACAATCATCTCGGCTATCTGATACATAAATTTGACTTGCAATTATTTTACATATGATTAGTTATGGAGAATCAAAGCGAACGTGTGCGCTGCCGTACATCATTTTTGGACATGTACGCCAACTGAAGATGGACATCCAGACGCCATCTACTACATCTGAGTGTCCACCTCCAGTAGGCACACACAGATGAAAATGACTCACGACAGCGAGCAAGTTCATTCTGCCGGCATCATTATAATAAATAGCCATGTCAGCACATACATCCAAATCCCGTTTTGCAGGGGTTTAAGACGTAAGCAACTACGGGGGCCACCGGACGGGTGTCGGAATGTAATGCGAAAGCACCCTATTCCCCCCTTTGCTCTATGACCCCCCCCAATGTGATGTAGCCACCTGGTAGGGGTAACCAACAGCTTCTTGTTCAGATACTTTCTGTCCCTATGTGATTAGAATGCCTGATTACAAAGAAACCCATGGCCCGTTATGTCAGACCCTTTGGAGCCATATATAAATGTACAGTGATGGGAGCCGCCCATAACTGTACATTCATGGGAAGCCTCTTGTCACATGTGAAAGGAGCCACTCAGCATTGCGCAAGAGCAGAGAGCCACATTGGCGTTGACAATATGACAAGCCCGCAAGTGAAATAAAAAACCCAATGTCTGAATGAGAAGGTACTATATAACTATACAAAGTGATTTTTGGAGATAATTATTGTGGTGTTTGAATTAAAAACAACATGCTGGTGATGTAACGTGCATCACTAACAACACTCTGGAGACGGCTTAGTTGCTAAAAGTGATGTGACATGTTCTCTTTAAGATTGGGGATCTCATAATTTTTGGTACCTGAACCCGCATCTCATTTACCGACCCCCATCTGAGGTCACCGAGAGAGTAACGTGAGAATGACTCGCACCTGGTAAAAACGGATTCTTACTTAGGAAACATGTTAAGTGCTGCGAGACACAGTTTGCTGTAAGGACCAATTTCCATATGGATTACTCCCCTTTACAAGATCTGCCCCATTCTCATGACAAAAGGTCTAGTAACTTTCTTTTATTTATCCCTTTTATGTCTATGTGACTGCATGTACTGTATTATCTTGTCACCTTTGTTACATCTTTGCATATTTTTCTAAGCCCTGAGTAATTGTTAGATAAATTCTTATAGGTTTGTTCCTCTTGCTCTATAAACCGCACCCCTGAAGCCTCGTTTGGCTCAATATTACCAGCAATGGGTGTTCAGTCAGCCTGTAATAAATAGTTGGTGGTGGCAGCTAGTTATTCCTTGGTTATTGCAGAGCTTGGCAATGACTGTACTGGTTTTTATACAGTATATATATATATATATATATATATATATATATGTTGTAGGGGTTTCACTCGCTCAAGTGCGACGGCTGACACTTAGGAGGCACGTTCCATCAAAAGTTCAAAGGTTTATTGTTCCATAAACCATATAGCAAAAACAGAAGACAAATAGCCTTTAGCTTAGGCAAAAGAAAAACAAGTGTCCAATCCTTCAGGCTCAGTCCTGGAGCCTTAACACACTCTGGAGGCTAGCACCTCCACACATATCCACCTGTGTTAAGCACTAGGCTTTCTTTTATAGATCTAACCACTCCCACGGAACCAATCACATGATTAGACATGTGGTTATGACATCACCACAGGTCCTGAAACACATATAGATAGCTATGGTTACATCACAGCGGCAAGCCATCTATGTGACACATATCTCCCGTCGATTAGACACCCTTTAGCCACGCTACATACCTCCCCCTCTGCCTAAAGCCGTGGGGCTTGGCACTTTCCCCCACTAGACAAGGGATTCTTGACAGGGCATCAGCATTACCGTGCAGCTTCCCGGCCCTATGTTCCACATGGAAAGAGAAGTCCTGCAGGGCTAAGAACCAACGGGTGACCCTAGCATTTCTACCCTTCGTTTCCCTCATCCATCTAAGTGGGGCATGGTCGGATATCAGTCTAAATTTACGTCCCAGCAGATAGTACCGTAATGTGTCCACCACTCACTTTATGGCCAAGCACTCCTTCTCTACGACTGAGTAGTTCTTTTCAGACGAGGACAGCTTCCTACTCAGATAGAGAACAGGATGTTCCTCCCCACGTAGTTCTTGGGAAAGGACTGCTCCTACCCCAACATCTGAGGCATCTGTCTGAAGAATAAACTCTTTCTTGAAGTTTGGGGCCATCAGAACGGGTTGCTTACACAGAGCCTCTTTCATTTCTTGGAAGGCTGACTCTGTTTCTTCGGACCATTTAACCATTACTGATTTTGTCCCTTTTAGCAGATCAGTCAGAGGTGCAGCCATTGTGGCGAAGTTTGGGATGAACCTCCTCTAATATCCCACGATTCCCAGGAAGGCTTTAACTTGCTTTTTGGAAACTGGTTTTGGCCATGTTTGAATTGCCTCCACTTTACTGATTTGGGGTTTTATTTCTCCATGACCCACTATATATCCAAGGTACTTAGCTTCTTCTTTACCCAAGGCACACTTCTTTGGGTTTATAGTAAACCCCGCCTCTCTTATAGCATCAAACACCGCTTGGACCTTTTCCAGATGACTCTCCCAGTCCGGGCTAAAGATGACAATATCATCCAGGTACGCAGCAGCGTATGCCTTATGGGGTGCAAGGATTCTATCCATAGCCCTCTGGAAGGTCGCCGGAGCTCCCTGTAGGCCAAACGGCATCCGGACATACTGGAAGCATCCATCTGGTGTAGAAAACGCCGTCTTCTCCTTGGCTTCCTGTGCCATGGGAATCTGCCAATACCTCTTCGTCAAATCCAAGGTGGTTATATACCTGGCGGGCCCAAGCCTTTCGATGAGCTCATCAACGCGGGGCATGGGATATGCGTCGAACTTTGAGACCTCATTCAACTTCCTATAGTCATTGCAAAATCTCCACTCCCCATCTGGTTTTGGGACCAGGACAATTGGGCTCGACCAACCGCTCTTGGATTCCTCAATGACTCCAAGCTTCAACATACGCTCCACTTCCTTGGAGATTACTTCTCGACGGGCCTCAGGAATTCGATAGGGCTTCACGTTCACCCGCACATGTGGCTCTGTCAGGGCCTCGTGCTCTATGACCTTCGTGTACCCTGGCAACTCTGAAAACAGGTCCCTGTTCTTCTGGAGTAACTCCCGGCACTGCTGTTTCTGGGCCTTCGATAGCGTCTCCGCTATAGTAACCCCTCCAACCTCACCTTCTGGGTTGCTTAGCAAAGACGGAGTTACAGACGGCTCTCTATCTTGCCATGGCTTGATGAGGTTGACGTGGTAGACTTGGATTGGCTTCCATCTACCTGGTTGGTGAATTTTATAGTTTACCTCACCAAGCTTCTCTACGACCTCATATGGCCCTTGCCATTTGGCCAAGAACTTGCTCTCCACCGTCGGAACTAAAACAAGAACTCGGTCTCCCGGATTGAACTGCCTAACTCTTGCAGACCGGTTGTAGACCCTGGCCTGAGCTTCTTGTGCCTGGAGGAGGTGTTCTTTCATGATAGGCATCACCTTTGCAATCCTTTGCTGCATCAGGGCCACATGCTCAATGACGCTTCTGTGGGGCGTAACTTCGGCTTCCCAAGTTTCCTTGGCTATATCCAGGACACCTCTCGGATGTCGGCCATATAGAAGCTCAAACGGTGAGAACCCTGTGGAGGCCTGTGGAACTTCACGAATGGAAAACATCAGATATGGTAAGAGACAGTCCCAGTCTCTACCATCTTTCTCTATAGCTTTTCTCAGCATGCTCTTCAGTGTCTTGTTAAATCTCTCAACAAGACCATCTGACTGGGGATGGTACACTGAGGTCCTCAACTGGGAGATTTTCAGGACTTTGCATAACTCCCTCATCACCTTGCTCATGAAAGGTGTCCCCTGGTCAGTCAGAATCCCCTTTCGGCAGATCTGTCCGGGAAAACACATGGACCAACTCGCGGGCTATACTGTTCGAGGAAGAATTTCTCAGAGGAATTGCCTCAGGATAGCGTGTGGCATAGTCCAGGATGACTAATATATACTGATGGCCCCAGGCTGATTTAACTAAGGGACCGACCAAGTCCATGGCAATTCTCTCGAATGGCACCTCAATAATGGGCAATGGCACAAGGGGGCTCCTGAAATGAGGAGTGGGGGCAGTTAGCTGACAAGTAGGGAAAGACTTGCAATAGTTCACTATTTCCCGGTGACACCCAGGCCAATAGAACCTCTGCACAACCCGTTCCTGTGTTTTTTCCACCCCTAGGTGTCCACCCAAGATGTGGGAATGGGCCATATCTAATACCTTCCGTCTATATGGACCCGGCACTACCAACTGCTCTATCAACTCCTCCCTTATTTTCGTGACTCGGTACAACAACTCTCCATTCATCAGAAAATGGGGAAATCTTGTGTCTGGCCCCAGCTCCTGTACAACCCCATTAATAACTGTGACATTATTAAAGGCTTCCCTCAGAGTTGGGTCACTATGTTGGGCAGTCCCAAAATTTTCACCGGTTACCTCTAACTCCAGAATGTCAGATGCAGGGGACACTTCCTCCTCATCCCCAACCAGGACACAAAAAGGAAACCTGTCTGTCTCTGGGTGTGGCGATACCTTTTTAGGGTTCATTGGTTCCTTACTCTTGCTAGCGACCTCAGAACCCTTACCCCTCAAATCCCAAAACAAACAGAAATCCCGACCAATAATTATAGGGTGCAACAAGTCCCGAACGACGCCGACTTCATGGGACTCAGTGCCACACGCCGTTTCAATATCCACCCTGGCTATAGGGTAGTCCTTTGCATCACCATGTATGCACCGCACGCCGACCTTCTTTCCTGGGAGCAGATGGAGAGGGAAAGTGACCCTCACCAGGGTCACTAAGCTCCCCGAGTCTAACAGCGCCGTTACTGCTCGACCGTTCACCTATACAGAACACGCTTGAGGCCCCTCGTTGGGCGGAGAGTTCACACTGCAGGCTGGATATGCATAGTATGAACTATGGCGTCCCATGCTGCAGTCCATCTGCTCAGTGGTCTGGGAACAATGGGCAGCTATATGTCCTGGCCCGTGGCACCTCCAGCAAATAATATCACCCGTAGGGACCTTGGGCACCACCTCCCCCACCCTTTGTGACCTTGGACGCCCCACCCCTTTTTGGGATTCAGCCCCTTTCTGGGACCCCCAGTACGGCATGGGCTGCCTTCCGAAGGAGCCTTCCATCCCTTGGTATCTCTCGACCAGTCCGATCAGTTCATCGGCATTCTGGGGATCACCCTGGGCAACCCAAGTCTGTATGGACCTCGGGAGGGAATGCACAAACCGATCCATCATCACCCGTTCTACCAACTGTGCAGGCGTAGAGGACTCTGGCTGCAGGCATTTCTGTACCAGGTGCAACAGGTCAAACATTTGGGAGCGAGGAGGTTTGTCCCGGTGATAGGCCCATGTTGTGAATTTGGATTCTGGGCTCCCCCGGTGGCCGCTTGTGGAATTGGACTTGTCATCCTCTTTCCTGTTTCACCTGGTTCCATCAGTAGTGGGTGTCGCTATTTAAGCTCATTTCTCTGGTGGTTTCTTGCCGGTCAACAATGTTATCTGATGCCTCTCAGTGCTTGTTCCTGCTTCTAGACTACTACTAGATAAGTTGGACTTTTGTCCATGTTTTGTTTTGCCTATTTGTTCCAGTTCACAGCTGAAGTTTTGTTACTGTGTCTGGAAAGCTCTCGTTGATCAGGGATTGCTACTCTGGCGTTATGAGTTAATGCCAGAGTTTAAGGTAATCTCTGGATGGTGTTTTGTTAGTGTTTTTCTGCTGACCATGAAAGTATACTATCTGTCTTCTGCTATCTAGTAAGCGGACCTCAAATTTGCTAAGACTATTTTCCTGCTGCGTTTGTTGTTTCATCTGAACTCACCGTCATTATATGTGGGGGGCTACTGTCTTCTTTGGAATATTTCTCTAGAGGTGAGCCAGGTCTTATATTTCCCTCTGCTAGCTATTTAGGTCTTAGGCCAGAGCTGGGCATCTAGCGATAAATAGGAAATGCTACCTGGCTATTTCTAGTTGCGCGGCAGGCTTAGTTCATGGTCAGTATAGTTCCATCTTCCGAGAGCTTGTCCCTCTATAGGCTTGCTATGATCTCTGCCTGCAGAGATCATGACAGTTTGACCGGCCAATAAAGTGTTAAAGACCCAGGTTGAGAAAGGAGAGTTATAAGAAGTCTGCTGGAATTTTTTTTTTTTTCCTCCAGTCTGCCTTGCTGCAGTCTTTTTTTCTCTCTCTCCTCCTAATCTCTGTATGGCTCTGTGTGCACCTGACAATAATGGATCTCCAGAGTGTAACTGCGGGTTTGAATAATCTCATCACGAAAGTACAAAATTTACAAGATTTTGTGGTACATGCTCCGGTATCTGAGCCGAGAATTCCTTTGCCGGAGTTCTTCACAGGGAATAGAGCTAGCTTCCAGAATTTCCGAAATAATTGTAAGCTTTATTTGTCCCTGAAGTCTCGTTCAGCTGGAGACCCTGCTCAGCAGGTTAGGATTGTGATTTCCTTGCTCAGGGGTGACCCTCAAGATTGGGCCTTCTCATTGCCAGCAGGGGATCCTGCGTTACGCGATGTGGATGCGTTTTTTCTGGCCTTGGGCTTGCTTTATGAGGAACCTCATTTGGAACTTCAGGCAGAAAAAACTTTGATGGCACTATCTCAGGGGCAAGACGAAGCTGAAGTTTTCTGCCAAAAATTCCGTAAATGGTCTGTGCTTACTCAGTGGAATGAGTGCGCCTTGGCGGCAACTTTCAGAGAAGGTCTCTCTGATGCCGTTAAGGATGTTATGGTGGGGTTCCCTGTGCCTGCAGGTCTGAATGAGTCCATGACAATGGCTATTCAGATTGATAGGCGTCTGCGGGAGCGCAAACCGGTGCACCATCTGGCGGTGTCTATGGAAAAGACACCAGAAAGTATGCAGTGTGATAGAATTCTGTCCAGGAGCGAGCGACAGAATTTTAGACGGAAGAATGGATTGTGTTTCTATTGTGGGGATTCTACTCATGTTATATCAGCATGCTCTAGGCGTACAAAGAAGCTTGATAAGTCTGTTTCCATTGGCACCATTCAGTCTAAGTTTATTTTGTCTGTAACCCTGATTTGCTCTTTGTCATCCATTGCCACGGACGCCTATGTTGACTCTGGCGCCGCTCTGAGTCTTATGGATTGGTCCTTTGCCAATCGTTGTGGTTTTGATTTAGAGCCTTTGGAGACTCTTATTCCTCTGAAGGGGATTGACTCCACCCCATTGGCTAATAATAAACCACAATACTGGACACAAGTAACCATGTGTATCAATCCGGATCACCAGGAGATTATTCGTTTCCTGGTGCTGTATAATTTACATGACGATTTGGTACTGGGATTGCCATGGTTGCAGTCTCACAACCCAGTCTTGGACTGGAGAGCAATGTCTGTGTTGAGCTGGGGATGTAAGGGTATTCATGGGGACTTACCTTTGGTTTCTATTTCGTCGTCCATTCCCTCTGAAGTCCCTGAGTTCCTCTCTGATTATCAAGACGTCTTTGACGAACCCAAGCTTGGGTCGTTACCTCCGCACCGTGAGTGCGATTGTGCCATAGATTTGATACCGGGTTGTAAATATCCCAAGGGTCGTTTGTTTAATCTGTCTGTGCCGGAACATGCTGCTATGCGGGAATATATAAAGGAGTCTTTGGAAAAGGGACATATTCGTCCATCTTCTTCTCCCTTGGGAGCTGGGTTTTTCTTTGTCTCAAAAAAAGACGGCTCTTTGAGACCATGTATTGATTATCGGCTTCTGAATAAGATCACTGTTAAGTATCAATACCCATTGCCATTGCTTACTGATTTGTTTGCTCGTATAGAGGGTGCTAAGTGGTTCTCTAAAATTGATCTTCGTGGGGCGTATAATTTGGTGCGGATCAGGCAGGGGGATGAGTGGAAGACCGCATTTAATACGCCCGAGGGCCACTTTGAGTATTTGGTCATGCCTTTTGGTCTTTCTAATGCCCCTTCAGTTTTCCAGTCTTTTATGCATGATATTTTCCGCGATTTTCTGGATAAATTTATGATAATATATCTGGATGATATTCTGATTTTTTCTGATGACTGGGACTCTCATGTCCAGCAGGTCAGGAGAGTTTTTCAGGTTCTGCGGTCTAATTCTTTATGTGTGAAGGGGTCTAAGTGCGTTTTTGGGGTCCAGAAAGTTTCCTTTTTGGGGTATATTTTTTCTCCCTCTTCCATTGAGATGGATCCCGTCAAGGTGCAAGCTATTTGTGACTGGACTCAGCCCTCCTCTCTTAAGGGTCTTCAGAGATTTTTGGGCTTTGCCAACTTTTACCGCCGATTTATTGCTGGTTTTTCGGATATCGTTAAACCACTGACTGATTTGACCAGACAAGGCGCTGATGTTGCTAATTGGTCCCCTCATGCTGTAGAGGCCTTTCAGGAGCTTAAGCGCCGTTTTGCCTCTGCCCCTGTGTTGCGTCAGCCTGATGTGAATCTGCCTTTTCAGGTTGAGGTTGACGCTTCGGAGATCGGAGCTGGGGCAGTGTTGTCGCAGAAAGGTTCCGACTGCTCCGTCATTAGGCCTTGTGCCTTCTTTTCTCGCAAATTTTCGCCCGCAGAGCGGAATTATGATGTTGGGAATCGGGAGCTTTTGGCCATGAAGTGGGCGTTTGAGGAGTGGCGCCATTGGCTCGAGGGGGCTAGGCATCAGGTGGTGGTATTGACTGACCACAAAAATTTGATTTATCTTGAGACTGCCAGACGCCTGAATCCTAGACAGGCGCGCTGGTCTTTATTTTTTTCTCGCTTTAATTTTGTGGTGTCATACCTACCGGGTTCTAAGAATGTTAAGGCAGATGCCCTTTCTAGGAGTTTTGACCCGGACTCTCCTGGTAATTCTGAACCCACAGGTATCCTTAGGGAGGGAGTAATTTTGTCGGCCGTTTCTCCTGATCTGCGGCGGTCCTTGCAAGAGTTTCAGGCGGATAGACCGGATCGTTGTCCGCCTGATAGACTGTTTGTTCCGGATGATTGGACCAGCAGAGTCATCTCTGAGGTACATTCTTCTGCATTGGCAGGTCATCCCGGAATTTTTGGTACCAGGGATTTGGTGGCAAGATCCTTCTGGTGGCCTTCCCTGTCACGAGATGTGCGAGTCTTTGTGCAGTCATGTGACGTTTGTGCTCGGGCCTAGTCTTGTAGTTCTCGGGCTAGCGGACTGCTGTTGCCCTTGCCTATTCCTAAGAGGCCTTGGACACACATCTCGATGGATTTTATTTCAGATCTGCCTGTTTCCCAGAAGATGTCTGTCATCTGGGTGGTCTGTGACCGTTTCTCTAAAATGGTCCATTTGGTTCCTCTGCCCAAGTTGCCTTCTTCTTCTGAGTTGGTTCCTCTGTTTTTTCAGAATGTTGTCCGATTGCACGGTATTCCTGAGAATATTGTTTCTGACAGAGGTACCCAATTTGTGTCTAGATTTTGGCGGGCATTCTGTGCTAGGATGGGCATAGATTTGTCTTTTTCATCTGCTTTTCACCCTCAGACTAATGGCCAGACCGAGCGGACTAATCAGACCCTGGAGACATATCTGAGGTGTTTTGTCTCTGCTGACCAGGATGATTGGGTTGCTTTTTTGCCATTGGCAGAGTTCGCCCTCAATAATCGGGCCAGCTCTTCCACCTTGGTGTCCCCGTTTTTCTGTAATTCGGGGTTTCACCCTCGATTTTCCTCCGGTCAGGTGGAATCCTCGGATTGTCCTGGAGTGGATGCGGTGGTGGAGAGATTGCATCACATCTGGGGGCAGGTTATGGACAATTTGAAGTTGTCCCAGGAGAAGACTCAGCGTTTTGCCAACCGTCATCGTCGTGTTGGTTCTCGGCTTTGTGTTGGAGATTTGGTGTGGTTGTCTTCTCGTTTTGTCCCTATGAGGGTCTCTTCTCCTAAGTTTAAACCTCGGTTCATCGGCCCTTATAGAATATTGGAGATTCTTAATCCTGTTTCTTTCCGTTTGGACCTCCCTGCGTCCTTTTCCATTCATAACGTTTTTCATCGGTCGTTATTGCGCAGGTATGAGGTACCTGTGGTACCTTCAGTTGAGCCTCCTGCTCCGGTGTTGGTTGAGGGTGAGTTGGAGTACGTTGTGGAGAAAATTTTGGACTCTCGTGTTTCCAGACGGAGACTCCAGTATCTGGTCAACTGGAAGGGTTACGGCCAGGAGGATAATTCGTGGGTCAATGCATCTGATGTTCATGCTTCTGATCTTGTTCGTGCCTTCCATAGGGCTCATCCTGGTCGCCCTGGTGGATCTGGTGAGGGTTCGGTGCCCCCTCCTTGAGGGGGGGGTACTGTTGTGAATTTGGATTCTGGGCTCCCCCGGTGGCCGCTTGTGGAATTGGACTTGTCATCCTCTTTCCTGTTTCACCTGGTTCCATCAGTAGTGGGTGTCGCTATTTAAGCTCATTTCTCTGGTGGTTTCTTGCCGGTCAACAATGTTATCTGATGCCTCTCAGTGCTTGTTCCTGCTTCTAGACTACTACTAGATAAGTTGGACTTTTGTCCATGTTTTGTTTTGCCTATTTGTTCCAGTTCACAGCTGAAGTTTTGTTACTGTGTCTGGAAAGCTCTCGTTGATCAGGGATTGCTACTCTGGCGTTATGAGTTAATGCCAGAGTTTAAGGTAATCTCTGGATGGTGTTTTGTTAGTGTTTTTCTGCTGACCATGAAAGTATACTATCTGTCTTCTGCTATCTAGTAAGCGGACCTCAAATTTGCTAAGACTATTTTCCTGCTGCGTTTGTTGTTTCATCTGAACTCACCGTCATTATATGTGGGGGGCTACTGTCTTCTTTGGAATATTTCTCTAGAGGTGAGCCAGGTCTTATATTTCCCTCTGCTAGCTATTTAGGTCTTAGGCCAGAGCTGGGCATCTAGCGATAAATAGGAAATGCTACCTGGCTATTTCTAGTTGCGCGGCAGGCTTAGTTCATGGTCAGTATAGTTCCATCTTCCGAGAGCTTGTCCCTCTATAGGCTTGCTATGATCTCTGCCTGCAGAGATCATGACAGGCCCAGCAGTGAATTTGCTGTGCCCTAACAGTCAGTGTCACCCCCAAACGTGCGAGAATCTCGGCTTTCAATTTGTGATACTCCTTGGCATCCTGCAAGGTCAAATCATAGTACGCCTTCTGAGGTTCCCCCATCAGGTAAGGCGCCAATATCTCTGCCCACTCCTCTGGCGGAAGTTTTTCCCTCTCAGCGACCCTCTCAAACACCGTCAGAAAGGCCTCAACATCATCTCCGGGAGTCATTTTCTGCAATGCTCGTCTTACCGTCTTCCAGACGTGGGTGTCATCAGCCAGACCTGGCTTTGGGGTGCTCATCTTGCCCTGGATGGCGGCTGCCAGAAGCTGCATCTGCTGCCGTTGCTCCTGCTGGTTCTGTTGCATCTGCTGCCGTTGCTCCTGCTGGCTCTGCCATTGCTCCTGCTAGTTCTGTTGTATCTGCTGCATCAATAGCTTGTTGGTCTCTTGCTGTATCTGCTGCCGTTGCTCCTGCTGTGATTGCAACTGGACCAAGTGTTTCAGCAGGTCCTCCATTTTCCCTGGCAATGCTTGCTGGTTTACAACAGACTTGACCCAGGACATTCAATAACAGACTTACGTCTCCGCTGGGAACGCTGCCTGTTATGACCCCAGTGGACAGGGTCTCAGAGGAACGTGTAAGTCTGCAAGATACAAAAATCCAGCTCATAGGGCTGTGGTAACTGGGTTGACCAAATAGCTACTCCTAACGCCAACACTAGAAGTAGCCGGGGATCATGCCTACGGTGATCGCTAGATGACTCGCGCCAGCCGGAGAATCTAACTACCCCTAGGAGAAGAAAACAAAGACCTCTCTTGCCTCCAGAGAAAGGTACCCCAAAGCAAGATACAAGCCCCCCACAAATAATAACGGTGAGGTAAGAGGAAATGACAAACACAGAAATGAACCAGGTTCAGCAAAGAGAGGCCAGCTTACTAATAGCAGAATATAGCAAGATAAATTATCTGGTCAACAAAAACCCTATAAAAATCCACGCTGGAGATTCAAGAACCCCCGAACCGTCTAACGGTCCGGGGGGAGAACACCAGCCCCCTAGAGCTTCCAGCAAAGGTCAGGATAAAGATAGGAACAAGCTGGACAAAAATACCAAACAAAACAAAAGCAAAAAGCAAAGAAGCAGACTTAGCTTGAAAAACAGGAACCAGGATCAGAGGACAAGAGCACAACAGATTAGCTCTGATTTCAACGATGCCAGGCATTGAACTGAAGGTCCAGGGAGCTTATATAGCAACGCCCCTGAACTAACGGCCCAGGTGAGGATATAGGAAAAGACAGACGCTCCAGAGTCAAAACACTAATGACCACTAGAGGGAGCAAAAAGCAAAATCACAACAGCTGCCCGCACGTCTACCACCAATTGTAGGGGTTTCACTCGCTCAAGTGCGACGGCTGACACTTAGGAGGCACGTTCCATCAAAAGTTCAAAGGTTTATTGCTCCATAAACCATATAGCAAAAACAGAAAACAAATAGCCTTTAGCTTAGGCAAAGGAAAAACAAGTGTCCAGTCCTTCAGGCTCAGTCCTGGAGCCTTAACACACTCTGGAGGCTAGAACCTGCACACATATCCACCGGTGTTAAGCATTAGCCTTTCTTTTATAGATTTAATCACACCCAGGAACCCATCACATGATTAGACATGTGGTTATGACATCACCACAGGTCCTGAAACACATATAGATAGCTATGGTTACATCACAGCGGCAAGCCATCTATGTGACACATATCTCACATCGATTAGACACCCTTTAGCCACGCTACAATGTATATATATTTTTTTTTTCAGATTTCAATAGAGGGATAATTTTTTTATTACTAGTTTAGAAGCCATTGCTTCCTTACTTTCAAAAGTGCTAAGCAAACCTATTTTAATTCCTTAATAAATGGATAATTTTTGGATTCAAAGAAGAAAGGGGAATCCAGCTCAATAAACTGTGAAATACTTTATTCACATAGTGCTCAATTATTTTATTCATGCTTAAGGGTGCCTAGTCACTTGAAACAAGTAGAAATCACCTACTCGTGAGCTGTACCCCTGGTGCCTTTCTTGTTTTATCCTACACTGAGCACTATGTGAATAAAGGCATTTCACAGTTTGTTGAGCTGGATTACACTTCTTTTTTGGAATTCTTTACGCTTTGATGCAATGTTCTCTGGGCTCTGGACACACTTTAGATGTCTTCTATGGTATCTTCTACTTTTTGCATGCCTTTTGCTTCTTCATTTAACAAAGGAAAAAGGTCTTAAAACTCCCCAAACAGGGATAATTTTTGCATCACCCTGTGTGAAGAAGTCAAAACTTCATCTGTTTGCACTGCCTGGGAATAAACACAAAAAACAGGCAATTTCACCAAACATAGGATAATTTTTGGACCGTTTCAACAATTTAAATCGCTTAAAAGTTTGAAGGCTGAGGTCTTTTGGACATTAAAAAGGCTGTGTTTGTGTTACAGAGTTAAAAACAAGTTCAATGCAGTTCTAGTTCTCTTTGCTTTACAGGAGTTCAGTTCCTCTGGGGAGGGAAGTCCCCACATGGGTACTTTTGGACAAATAAGAGTTAAAAAGCCCCATAGTAGCCATATAAGTTTTTTTTTTAAGTACGTATGGTGGTTTTGCTGGTGGACTAAGGTTTTATTTTGGTGGTGTACCGACCACAGATAAGACCATAGACAGATGAAGGGTCTGGGGCGGAGCTGGAAATATTGTTCTTTGAGGGCAGTCATAGCAAGGGAAGACTTACCCCCAAGATATGATACTGTTCCTAACCGGTGATGGACCGCCACCAATTGCCATGTAGAATAGAGACTGGATGTGGTTCTGGAGTGCCCCCAGACGCAGGGCCGCTGGGTACCCGGTACCGGGCCTCTCTGTCTCAGTTCTGGGGTTGTCACGGTGGCTAGACCCGGTCCGTGACCCTGCTAAGGGGCGTCCAATGAAAGGGGTGATGATGGTGCGTGGTGCAAGGCGCGATGAATAACGAGGACACAGGGTTGCAGTCTCTTTACCTCTTTACTGAAGGCTTCGGGATCCGCAATCCAGAGCACTGCTAACAGGGCTGGCTGAGACTGGCCGGTCCGAAGGCACATCCAGAGTTCCCTTTGCAGGTGGAAATCAGTGCCTACCTACTAGCGCCTAAGTGTTGTAGTACTTCCCTGCTGAGCACCACGGGATAGTCCTCACAACTGTTGTGTCTGTTTCTGATGTTCTTTCTCTCTCCGTCCCCCAGATGATATGGCTAGGACGCACCCATATGACAGGGTAGGCCTGGAGTTATTCTGGGACCCTAGAGACGCCCCTCTCTGTTATGATCTGGTGGCCTAGGAGCGGCATGAGATGTACTCTGGAGAATGTGGTAACTGTACTGACCGCAGACCCTGGACTTAACACCGCAACTAGAAGTAGCCGTGGGATGTACCTACCAATCCTAGACACCTCGACAAAGCCGGAGGACTAATTAACCCTATAGATAGAAAAAGGGAAAACTATCTTGCCTCAGAGAAAATTCCCAAAGGATAGGCAGCCCCCCACAAATATTGACTGTGAGAGGAGAGGAAAAAACATACACAGGCTGAAAACAGAATTTAGCAAAGGAGGCCAATCTAGCTAGATAGAAAAGATAGGACAGAGAACTATGCGGTCAGTATTAAAATACTATGAAATGTCCACCACAGATAATACAAAAAAAACTCCACATCTAACTAAAGATATGGAGGGTAAATCTGCCTCTCCAGAGTGTCCAGCTTGGCTGCATAAATCCTTACACAGATAAAGCTGGACAAGAAAAAACATGTAAAACACTGAACAATGAGGCCCACAACATGTGGGCAGAAAAACAAGCAGAACTTATCTTGTAGAAATGAACTGCAAGCAGGAGCGACCAGGAAGAGATGTGAATCCTCCAGAAACAATGAACAACTGGCACTCACTAAAGGGTGAAGCCAGACTAAATAGCCCCGTCCGAAGTGGACGCACCTGATGACTGCTGTGAAGGACAAACAGCAGCACTACCACTTATAACCACCGGAGGGAGCCCAAGAGCAGAACCCACAACAGAATTCACAACACCTCTCCCACAATTGCCTCCGTTGTCTGCTTAGGTGATTTAGGTGAGACAGCCAACCTATAATTAACTGTCTTGCCGCTGTTTGTAGTAATGCTTGGAGCCCAATACTTCCTCGGCGTTCCGGCCACCGGCTACGCGCCTCAGTAGGATGTTGCCACGATCTTAGGGCATGACTCCTACTGGTTCTATTATCCTTTGTGCTGTGATCTCGTTTCTCACTTCTCCACAAAAAACCTCGCTTCGTGTCCTTTCTTAAGATGCCGCCGCAACGGGTGCAGGCGCGGCTCCGTAATGATCTGTCCTTTTCGCTAGGCCACTGTCAGGATCCCACCCCTGACAGAGACCCCCCTGAATCTTCCCAGGAACTCCCTCTCTCACAGGATGTTGCCTGGGCAAAACCCAGTCAGCTTCTCTCTAACTTCCTACCCAACCCCCAGTTTTACCAGAGTGTGAGGAGTGGCCTAATACATAGAACCCTTTGCTCCCCCTGGTGGCCGGAGTGTGAAGTGTAATGTGTGACTGTGATACCTGGTCAGGTGAACTCCTTTAGTGCCATCAGACGTAACATTACTCCCCTTAGTGGCAGAACGACAATACTGCAACAACCAGGACTCTGGGGCGCTGCACTTCTCTGTGGAGGGCTACTATGGGAACAGTGGTAAGAAAAGATAATGATGCAAGGGCCAAAGCCCCTCTATTCTTGTGGGTAGTGAGAGCTCCTGAATTTGAGCCTTACAAATCAGACAGTTATGGCACATCCTATGCCGTCTCTTGCTAAAACTGAAATGTCCATTAAATGGGGAAGTCAATAATTAGAAAAAGGTCTGCACCGGTTCCAGAAACAGCACCGCTCAAGTTGACGGGAAGTCAATGGTATTATTTATATGTTCAGCTCCAATAAATGATGCGGTGCTGGGAAAAATAGTAGGCCATTTTTTTCTAATTCTGGACAACTCATTTAGAGGTAACCTGCTGGCAGCCAGACACATTACATTGCAAAAAATATGCAAATGTATTGAAATAAATGACTAAGAAATAATATTAATATTGTGATAATGTTTTATTTAATAAATAAAGATATAAATATAAATAACATTTCAAATAAATTATTATAAAAACAATAAATAATTGAATTAAGGAGTTTTTCAGAAAGAAAAAATCTTTGGGATATTATAAAGCAGGGGACATTCAGAGTCTCTAAGGAGATCCACTAACAATGGCCTCACTGTCCGTCCACACATTGCACGCCTTGAATCGCATCTGCATGTAATACTATGTTTCTCCAGTAGTGGCCGCTGCAGGAGAAATGTGCTGCTAGTTGTGACTTCACCGATCATCAGAGATTATTGTAAGATCGGTCTCCATTTTAAAGGGGTGTGGTTTTAGATAAAAAATCTTAAATACAGAATAAAAAGTATTACTTATAAAAAAAAATCAAAAATACTATCACAAAATGTAAAATGAATTATCTCTTTTCCACTAATTTTGATATCTACACTCTAACATGAGTCTCCTGAATGGACTCACACAGTCATCACAGCTGAGGCTCCGTGACAATGGCGTCTGTTACTCCAGGTACTGGATGATGGGCCGGACACAGGTGCAGCCCACCGTGACCAGCTGCTTCTCCAGCCTATGGATGGGGACACATCCTCTCATCTCACGACGCAGGACCAGGACCTCCTGTCTGATGGGGACTGAGTTCATGCTGAGGTCCACGTGACCCTCCGGGTCCAAACATCCGCGGTGGAGACATCGGGCCTCGTTGATGACCACAGGGAGCCTGTTACTGTCCACATTAGAGCTGGTGGAAGGAGATGAGAGAAATCAGGACCCAGCAGCAGCCATGTTTACTCCTCACACTCCGGCTTCTGACCCCATATATTATTATTATTATTATTATTATTATTATTTCTGCCGTTATTCCACGTGCAGTTACCTGTATTCCCATGGAGAGATGGAGCGGCTCCTCACACTGTCCGCCATTAGTTGTGCAGAACTCCCACCGCCGACCTTCATATCCACCTTCACACGTGGAGGAAATGTGGTGTCCGGAGTGAAGGGACATCCCCCGCTGGACACGAGAGGGGTCTCCCAGGCATCAGCGCCAGGGACCTGCTCTTCTCTTCCATGGACACAAGAGATGAAGATCAGAAGAAGCAAAGTGGAGAAAACCTGAGGACAGAAGATTCACATATGTGATAGGGACATTGTGGAAGCATCAACATTATGTAGTGGGATAAGGAAGGGTTAAATAATGGATCAATAATAATCAGAAGATTTATACTGTATAATGCAACTTTACTAAATGTCCAGCGTTACATCCTGTATTATACCCCAGAGCTGCACTCACTATTCTGCTGGTGCAGTCACTGTGTACATACATTACTGATCCTGAGTTACATCCTGTATTATACCCCAGAGCTGCACTCCCTATCCTGCTGGTGCAGTCACTGTGTACATACATTACATTACTGATCCTGAGTTACCTCCTGTATTATACCCCAGAGCTGCACTCACTATTCTGCTGGTGCAGTCACTGTGTATATATATTATTGGAGCTGTTAGTTTGTGTCTGATTGAAGCTTAGAGAATTATGATTACAGCTCTGGAGTAATATTCCGGATGTAACAATGCAGTAAGTCTTCCGCAGTAAGATGTCGTTCACAATGACACAAACCCTTTATAACAACGTTCCCTCTGGAGCACTGGAGAAACCTCGCTGCCCTGTAATATTATAGTACATTAGATAGAACTCTCTCGATTCTCTGTTCCGTCACTAATAACAATGTGACAGTTAATAACCCCCCGGTCTGGTGATCAGAGAGGGGCCGGGGCTCTTACCATTGATGGTGCGGCCATTGTTCCCGTGGATGTGCTCTGCTGCCGCTCTGCTGCTGGACTGTGCGGTGACGCTGACCCCAGGACACATTATATAGGGTCGCACTTGTTTCTGGACTTTCCTGAGAAGCTCATTACTTTATACTCAGGTGTCAATGACTTTGTGTATTTTTTATGATTTTTCCTGATATATTTTTCCTAATCTTTTGTAATGGGAAACACTGGGAGAAATAAAAGGGCCGGATCATCTCCCGCCGTGGAATCCCGTAATCACTGATTAACCTGCAGAGCGGACACAGAAATAATATTCTCTGATAGATAAGAAGCGTCATAAATCCGAGCGCGGACTTGTAATAACCGGTGTGAGGAGCAGAAGACGTCCTGTCACCCCATATACTCAGAGGGGCATCTGCGGACTGCGGGGGGTTCTCATAGGAACCTATGGCCGCGTTATAGGCGTGCGACTGGTGGGATCACAGGGGGTAATTCTGGTTATTATTGTCAGGGTGTTATGTATGATTGTACCAATGATATAAGGAATCATAGAGAAAGCCTGTGAGTCCTGATTGTTCCACCCATACATAGAGAAAGCCTGTGAGTCCTGACTGCTCCACCCATACATAGAGAAAGCCTGAGAGTCCTGATTGTTCCACAGAGAAAGCCTGTGAGTCCTGATTGCTCCATTCACACACAGAGGATGTATGTGAGTCCTTATTGTTCCACACAAACATGAAGAAAGCCTGTGAGTCCTTATTGTTCCACTCACACATATAGAAAGCCTATGAGTGCTGATTGCTCCACTGACACATAGAGAAAGCCTTTACATTGGTATTATTTGAAATTGTATATTTATTTTGTGTGGTATACTGTGGAATAGAGTCCCTTCTTATAGATCTGGCACCTTTCTTTGTTATTTATATTTTTTTAAAAATGTTATATTCAAATTAATAAAATATTTCTTTTTGTTTGAATCTTGATGTTCTTTTTTACCTGGGTATTAAGTTATCGTTGGTAGTTTTGGTGGTGGTTTCATATAAAGTTACATTACAAGAAAGAAATGATGGATGATCGTTATATTAGGAAACACTGGAGTCCTTCACTGCTGAGCGCTGTTATCTCTGTGGCCCCAGATAAGCGGAGAGTTCAGATAAATGATGGCCCTGATTTAGGGAAGTGCTGGGATCTACACTGGTTTCTCTCTCTTATGATGGGACATTACAGGGCAGAGTCGGACAGTCCACAGTGACGGCCTCCATTCCTCACCGGTCACAGACACCGCGGGAACTTACAGAAACTTGTAGGAAAACTCTGTTTCCTGGGATGGAGACTTCACCGGGAGCAAAGAGTGGTATAAATAGTGAGAGGGACGGGGATGGAAGGGTCAAACAGGAGATCCACCGGAATATAGAGAGCCCAGAACTTAGGAGAAGCAGAATGGTCCTTACAAGAACATCGCTCATACTGGTGAGTATTATAGAGGCCGTGTTATACCATTGTGTCCAGTAAAGGAGGTTATAGCAGAATTCCATTTATCCAGAAATCAAAGAATTTCAATAGTCTGGAAAACGTTCCATGATTTATAGCACTTGTCTATGTAATAACTATGAATGGCTGATAGAGCAGCAGATCCGAGGTTCGGTGGAGGCCGGATTAACACTTTATAGTAATAATCCCACAGATGAGGATATCGAATTTTACTGAAATCAGAAGGGGAGATGGATTGTACCCTGTTCAGTAAATGGTTATCTTAAAGGGATTTTTCACTCTTAGATTAATCAAACTTAACTCTTTCACTCCTAAGCCCAATTTCACCTTCATGACTAGACCAAATTTTACAATTCTGACCAGTGTCATGACCGCGTATGCCGAGTAGGGTCTTTTCCTACGTATGCAACCTAACCACCAGAAACTGCCCACCGACCCAACCCCTTTCCTTAAATAAAACATAACCAATTATTCATTTGGATATTTTGGCCACAGCGGCCAACCTTTATTAACAAAATTAACATAAACATAAATACAACAGTATAAATTCGAGGGGAGGGTTCTTGGAGCTAAAAAGATCTGGCAAAACCCCACAAAAGAAGATCGACCACCATATTACCCTCAGCCGTGAAAACCAGCTCGAGGGCACCGTACATCCCGTTCCGGGAAGAGAAAAAACCACCAACAGCTCCCAGGGTAAAAACCCCGTCCAGAGCCCATACCAAAAATGCCAGATCCAACCCCACCACATTTTAAATTGCCAGCAATTATGCTCCAATTCCTTCCCCCAACCAATCAGCGTCAACTCCAAGAACCCCCACCCCCCCACCACACACGAACAGCCCTGACCACCTCAGGCTCGTGAGTGCCCCAACGCCACCAACGCCCGTTCAACTCCTTCTTGCAATGCCAAAGTCCACAAATCAATCCCAATCGCGTTTAAATGAATTCCGTCCTCTAACCAGTAGTTACCAAGCCCCGACTCCAATTCAAAATGTCTAACGCTAATCCCCCCGTTTCTGGAAACAAAACCTGCTATTGCCCTATTCAACTTGACCCTAGCCCTATTAATACCCTTCAAAGATCTAGCCCCCCTCCACCGTTTCCTAGGCACAATGTCTGACCACACAATCAACACCCCAGGAAATGATACCTGCAACCTCAACAAATCAAACCGTATGTCCCTAATCAACTCCCTGACAGGCCGCGCGCCCAAGTCGTTCCCCCCCAAATGCACAATTAAAATGTCAGGTTGTCTGTCTAAACGAACCGCCTTGGAAAATTCAGGAAGGGCCCTGCTCCACACCATCCCCCTATACCCCAACCACCGAATGACAACCTGACGCCTACTAAACCCCAGTTGCCTACCGTCCGGCCTGACCTCGGCCCGCAGCGCCCCCCAATGAACGAACGAATGTCCGAAGATCCAGGCTAAGTAAGGGGACACACCTGCAACAAGATGCATGAAGAAAAAACACTGAGGTCAAAATCATAACCACACCACTAAATTAATGACGGACGTAACTTAAGTAACGATTGGAAGTCCACCTGCCAATCCTACAAATGTCCTCCGCGCCCAAACCCAAACTATCAGCTTCTGATGCCGCCCCGATACGAAAAGAATGCGACCCAAACAAATCTGGAGAAAGGCCCAACTCCCGCAAGCCCGTTCTTAACACTGCAATGAACTGAAAGCGTGACAAAAAGGACCCCTCTGCGTGACACAACAAAGGGCCGGATCTGCCTGACCATAACTGCCAGTACGCTTCCAGACAACCTCGAGGGCACATCATAGACCCGTTAACCCTCCCCAGCACAACACGTTTTCCTCTCCCAATTTGGTCAGTCTTCGAACGCCGAATCCAAAAAACGATACCCCCCGTCCATACTTCCATGTCCTCCGCCAACAAACCCCCTGCTCTAACTTTGGACGTTGACACCAGCTCCCCAACGCGCATGGCCCCAAAAAATGCTAATGAAAAAGCGAGACGAAACAACGCCAACTCAAAACTCGAACCACAAATAATCTCCAAGACTCCACCCAACCGTTCTAAAAGGCTAAACGAAATGGGGCGGCGACGGTCAATCGTCTGATTACCCCTCCTAAAACCCCTAAGTGCCTGCCTGACCAAAAAATGTTTCGTCGCGTCCACCAACCCCTGCAACTTAAAAGCAAAAGCCAATCCAGCAACAAATTTATTTACCTTCGAAATCGACCAACCTTCTTCGGCCGCCTTCCCGATCAAAAATAACACTGCCAACATCCTATCTTCGTCAGACACCAACTGGCCCCACACCGACACCCAACTTTGCCATACTCGCCAAGATGCTTCGTATGATGCCCATGTTTGTCTCGTAACAGACTCCTGAATCAACCGGCCCGCTCGTCCATAATCACGCTCCAAAGATGCAAAGGGCATTCCTCTCCCGAGATCTCCGCGTCCGGCGCCAATTCCCGAAAACGGTCCCACTGGAAACGAGACAATGCATCTGCTATTGAGTTCTGCACACCCGGCACATGCACCGCCGAAATAGAAGCATTCAGCTCCAAGCACCGAAAAACCAACTCCCTCACCAACTTAATCACCGGGGGAGATGAGGCCGACAAACTGTTCATCACTGACACGACGCTCATGTTGTCGCAATGAAAATGAATCCTCCTGTTAGCAAACATTTCCCCCCAAATGGAAACCGCAACTACGATAGGGAACAATTCCAACAAGACCAGGTTTTTTGTAAGGCCCAACTCCCTCCATTGGCCCGGCCACCGTCCGGCACACCAACGACCACCGCAATAGGCCCCGTAACCAGCCGAACCAGCTGCATCCGTATATATCTCGCAATCAAAGTTTGTTAAGACCTCCTGCTGAATCAACGACCGCCCGTTGTAGTTGCACAGGAAACGTTGCCACACTAGCAAGTCGTCTTTGTGTTCCTTGCTCAGGCGAATAAAATGGTGCGGCTCTTTCACACCTGCCGTCGCGACCGACAACCTGCGACAAAATATCCTGCCCATGGGTATGATCCGACATGCAAAATTCAATCTACCCAAAAGAGACTGCAACTCTTTCAAAGTCAGCTTCCTCCTCTTTCTAGCTCTATCAACCTCCTGCTGCAGCAGGGCCAGCTTATCCTCCGGCAACCGACACTCCATTCTCTCGGAGTCAATTAAAATTCCCAAAAAACTCAACACCGTAGCAGGACCTTCCGTCTTATCCGTCGCTAATGGAACTCCAAAAAGCTCTGCAACCCAAAACATAGCCGTTAACGTATTACGGCATACCGCGGAATCAGGCGGCCCGATAAACAAAAAATCATCCAAATAATGGATAACCGACTGAACTCCCGCCACGTCCCTAACCACCCACTCCAGAAAAGTACTAAACGTCTCAAACAAGGAACAAGAAATGGCGCAGCCCATTGGCAAACATCTGTCCAAATAGTAACCACCATTCCAAAAACAACCTAACAACGGAACGCTGTCCGGGTGCACCGGAAGCAAACGGAAGGCCGATTCAATATCCGTCTTTGCCAACAGCGCCCCAGGGCCATGCCTTCTCACCCACTGCACCGCTGCATCGAACGATGTATACTCAACAGAGCACAGCTCTTGGGAGATGCCATCATTTACCGACCGACCCTTTGGATACGACAAATGTTGAATCAACCGAAATTTATTCGGCTCTTTCTTAGGCACCACCCCCAACGGGGAAACCACCATACCCTCAATCGGCGGGTTTAAAAACGGCCCCGACATCCTTCCCAACTCCACTTCTTTCTTCAGTTTAACATCAACAACCTCGGCAACATTGCCGACCGCAAATTCTTAATCGAAAAAGGAACCTCGTGACTCGGGGGAGGAATCCTAAAACCATCCGCAAAACCATTAAAAATAATACCCGCCTTCAACTGATCAGGGTACCTATTTAGAAAGGGGGCCATCTCGTGAAGCCTCACCGGGCTCTCCCCCTTGACCGGCACCCAAAGCTGGCTTTCCTTTTCCCTTCCTGAAACACTTGGAAGCCCCGTGTGAACTTCCATTACAGTGGGAACACACATGCTTAAATTTACAGGTGTTACCGTATTTACACTGCCCGTCGTTAAACTGCCAGCAGGTTCCAGACTTCTCCTTTGCTCCCTGCGCACCCTGGCTACTGCTTCCGTGTCCCGACTGCTGGCTGCCACCACCCCCGGACCAATGAAAGGACTGCCCGTGTCTGGCTGGGGCCATAACCTTCAGCCAAAGGCCTATATCCTTCTGGTCCCACCTAATTTCCGGCCTTACCGCCTTACGCTGCCTGAACTGCTCATCATACCGCAGCCACGTCTGACCGCCATATGTACGATGCGCCTCCCCAATCGAGTCTAAATAGCAAAACAAACCCGAGCAATTCTCAGGCGCCTTCTCCCCGACTACGCTCGCCAATATTGCAAATGCCTGCAACCAGTTCAAAAACGTCTGCGGAATTAGCCGCCACCTCCGCTTTTCTTCCTCCTCCTTTTTGCTATCGTCTTTTTTTCCTTTATCCAAGTTAAACTTTTCCAACGGAAGCAGGGAAAAAATTTCCACATACTCGTCTCTCCAAATCTTCTCCTTCACCTCCTTTTTTAAATGCGCTCCCAACGGCCCTTCAAAACACACATAAACTTCCCCTTTTGCTCTGTCATCTAATTTGACCGTATCGCCTTTATCCTTCTCCGTCTGAACCGAAACTGATACACCTGACGATGCAACCTCCACTACCTGACCAGGGCTTAACAAACCACAACTTGCCTGGGGTTCCACCCCTCGACCAGACAACCACGCCTCAACCGGCGATGCGGCAACCCCAGCTGCCGACCCTCCCTCTAATCTTCGCAAAATTTGCGACATACCCTGCAATAAGTCCTGCATACCTGGCACCTCCGCCACAATCGGCCCACTCCTCTGCCGTTCCTCACACACCGCCACCCGACCCCTCCTAATTTCCTGCAACCCGGCCCCTGCGGGCGACAAACCAGACATAGAGGCATACTCACAAGGCTGCACGGGTGCTGTGTCCCCGCCAGCCGGACCTCCGGATCCCTGGCGCTCCGACCTCACGCGACGATCACCGCTGGACTCCAACCTCTCGTCGCCGCGTTGATGCCCCAGGCCCGCGCCCCTGGCCTCCTCGTCACCAGGGGGGACCCGAGCGTGCTGGAACTGCTGCGTCGCTAGCCCTCTCTGCCCCAGGCCCGCGCCCCTGGCCTTCTCGTCACCAGGGGGGACCCGAGCGTGCTGTAGCTGCTGCACCGACCCGCTCCTCCGTCCATGGTCCGTGTCCCCCGCCACCCCACCGTCCGATGGGTAACGGGTAAACGCTGCTCTGCGTTCTGGAGACCTCCTGGGCGACCTTGACCGATCCCCGTGTGCTGACCCAGGCGAGCCCGCCCGGTCGTGTAGCATTCTTCGCTCCCGATCCGGCAGCTCGACACTGCTGCCTGCGTCTCTCCCTCTGCTGCGCCGTTCCGTACAAGCGGGATGTAGAATATCTCCCGATCGCCGACCGTCCGCCGCTTGTGCACTCCTCGTGGTCATCCTAGTAGGCACCCTGGGAGGTAATGGGCTGTGGGTGCTTGCCGCAGGTAACGGGTCCGGATTCCTGGCTGCTGCTGCTGCTGCTCCTCCAGGCCGTGTTGCACCTCCTGGCCGTGCTGCTCCTCCTGGCCGTGCTGCTCCTACTGGCCGTGCTGCTCCTCCTGGCCGTGCTGCTCCTCCTGGCAGTGCTGCTCCTCCTGGCTGTGCAGCTCTTCCTGCTTGTGCTGCTCTTCCTGCTTGTGCTGCTCTTCCTGGCAGCGCTGCTCTGCCTCTTCCTGCCGCTGAGCGCCGCCTGAGCGCTGTGGGTCTGCTGGGAGCAGGGGGAGCGGCGGCCGCCCTCCCTCTGGACACCGGTGTAACAGTAGAGGCTGGAAGAGCGGCGGCCCCGCGCCCCCTGAGAGCGGGGGACCCGACAGGAGCGGAGGAAGCTGCGGCTGCGCTCTGCCTGGATCGTTCAGGCCGCACTTCCGGTCCAGCGCTCCCAGCAGCAGCGGCGGTGTCCTGGGCCCGATGCCCGGCGCCTGGAGGCCGGCTGCTTGGATTCCTGCCGGAGCGGGAGCGGCCGGAGGGGGAAGCGCCGCCGGACTCACCACCCGCAGGGTCCCTGGAGGGGCTCCGGAGCCTGCGCCTGCCACGCGCCGGGACATCAGGAGACAGTCTCTCTGGGGGCCTGGTCCTCCTGCCCCGTGAGCTCTGCCTGGATCCTCCTGCAGCGCCGATGATGGATGCCAGCTGGGCCTCAAGCCAGCCCCCTCTCCTGGACCTGGCCATCTCTCGCAGCTGCGACATCATGGATTCCGCTGACGCCATACTGCACATCCTCTTCTTCCTGAATTGAGGTAGGGAATGGCGGTTTTCCCGCACTTTCCCTACTACCTCCCCCCTTCCTAACTCCTCCCCCCCTTGCCATCCTCCTATCCCCAGCCGCAGCATTATTCAAAAAGACCGCCCGGCTCAAAGCAGTCATGGGGGGCCTCCACCCAGCTGTGCTTTGTTCCAGCCCCCATCTTTTTATGTGGTAATAACTCTAGAATCCTTCAATGCATCCTACAGCTACAGATTCTCAGAATGTTTTTTGTGACACATTTTAAATGACTTTGAGGGGCCTATATGACAGAAAATACCCCCAAATGTCACCATTTTAAAATCTGCACCTCCCAAGGTGGTTAAAACCACATCCAATAAGTTTGTTAAACCTCCAGGAGCTTCATAGGAATTAATGGAATGTGGAAGGAAACAATGAAAAACACTTTTTTTCACAAACATTTTATTCTATGTCTAAATTTCTTTATTTTAATAAGGGTAAGAGCAGAAAATTGACACCAAAATATGTTTTCAAGTTTCTCCTAAGCAGGCTGATATTCCATGTGTCAGGGAAAATTACTGTTTAGACGCATGGCAGGGCTCGGAAGGAAAGGGGCACCGTTTGACTTTCTGCATGCATAATTGTATATATTCAAGAGCTGACTCCATGTTGCTCTGGAATGTCCCTGATGTGTCTAAATAATGGAAAACCCCTACAGGTGACCCAATTTTATAAACTAAATCCCTCAAGCAATGTATTTAGATGTGTGGTGAGCACCTTGAAAAACCAGGTGCTTCACAGAAGTTTATAACGTAGAGCCGTGAAAATAAACAATCTAATTTTTCCCACAAAATTGTTCTTTTAGCCCCAATTTTTTTATTTTCACAAGAGTAGTAGGAGAAAATGGAACCCTTAATTAGTCGCGCAATTTCTCTTGACTATGCAAATACCCCATATGTGGGGGACAACTACTGTCTGGCCGCACGGCAAGGCTCAGAAAGGAAGAAGTGACTTTGATGAAATGGTCTGCGAGAGTCAGGTCATGTTTAGCCCCTGATGTGCCTAAAAAGTTGAAGACACCCACAAGTGACTCCAATTTGGAAACTAGACCCCTCAAGGAATTTATCTAGATGTGTGGTGGCACCTTGAAGCCATAGGTGCGTCACTGAATTTTATCATGTTGATCTGTGAAAATGAAAACAAAATATTTTTCGCACAAAAATATTGTATATGCCAAATGTTCTCATTTTCCAAGGATAGCAGGAGAAAATAGACCCCAAAATATGCTGTGATACTGTATGTCTCCTGAGTACACCGATACCTCATATCTGGGGGGAATACTACTTTTGAGGGTGCCATGTCAAATTGACAGAGTCCCCGAGGTGCAAGAACAGCAGAAACCCCCCATAAGTGACCTCATTTTAAAAACTACACTCCCCAAATGAATTCTTCTACAGGTCTAATGATCATATTGACAACACTTGTGCGTCACAGAATTACATTTTTTTCCTCTAAATTGTTGTTTTAGCCCCAAGTTTTTAATTTTTCTTCTTTTTGAAAAACTGGATCTCAGTTTGTTGTAAAAATTTCTTGTGAGTGCCCCAATACCCTTCATGTAATAGGGAAGAAGAACTGTCGTCATTCGCTGACATCAAACACAAATCCTGAAAATGGTGAAAAGTGAAAAACCAAGTTTTAGAACTTTTCATTTATTCATTGATTTAATTCTACTCCCCATCAGTAGTGGTGACATTACGTTTCTTAAAGAGACAGGACCCATATTAAGTTGCAATTTCCTTTATACAATAATACAATGGATTCAGCTTTTTTTACAGTAAACATCTGCACAGGACAAATTTCCACCCTTCTCGCATTTGTAATGATGGGAATTATTGTCCATGTTCTTCCCATCTTTCCCTATCTCTCAGGTGGCCGTCCTGGTCTCCTCCAGCTCATGTGCTTTTCTGCCAGAGAAGGATTTGCCCCATAATCAGGAAGGATCCAGGGATGAAGAGCTCCCTGTAGAGGGCAGACAGAGATGTCCTGGAAGAAGGAACCCGCGCCTGCCGACCAGTATGACGGTGGACACCAGTCTCATTGACAGCAGCTATATGGACAGCTCGGTGCAGATGGAGGACATTCACACCCGCTCCCTGTCCCCCTGGGAATACAGGTAATAACACAACCTACGACATTATAAGCAGCGCTGAATATTGATACAGTCTGGTGTAGATTTCTGGAGTCTCCTATAGATAATAGACTTTTCTGGTAGAATAGCAGGTAATAGCTTTTTGGGATTTTTTATAACCCTTTAATGGAGAATAATATCTTCCCAACTTTCTAGCCGCCTCTAGTTCTTCTTTTCATGCTCCCAGTAACTGTTCAGAAATGTTCCCTGTCCCCATATATAGAATTCAGGGGAGGAGGGAGATGCAGCTGCAGTTTTTAGGAAAAAAGCATGAAGGAGAGAAGCTGAGATATCACCAAGAACAACCTTGAATGGAGAGATAGATTGTACATTTATAGAGCAGAAAACTGAAGAAAAACCATCCAGAATCTGCAGGATGAGCACAAAGAGCGCGGACATGAACCAGGAGTTACATATCTTCTCTCTCATTTTCTATGTTTATTCCCAGTCTCAACACAGATCCCAACAGATTCCCTTTCGTCATTGCCGAGGCCGATTGTCTGACTTTTGCTTGTGTAGACGCTGATGGCCATGAAAGTCCAGACCTGATCTCCTTCCCCATCCAGCAGGAGGTGATGGTCCTACGACGGGAGCAGAAAGGCTGCATGTTCTCCTACCGGCTGGAGACCGAGGTGGTGACTCTGGGCTGCACATGTGTCACACCTACCACCATTCATTATTAGTTATTGTCTGCACAATTATGGACGAAAATCCAATATTTTCCAATAACAAAAAAAATCAATAAAGTTTGACATGTTTCCAGCCTGCCACTATTGTTGCTAACTGTTTCAATTTTTTGAAATACATTATTTTTGGGAGTGTACAGCTACTGAAGATGGACACCCAGATGCCATCTACTACATCTGAGTGTCCACCTCCAGTAGGCACACACTTTTTTGACGCTGCGGATCCGCAGCAGTTTTCCATGCGGTGTACAGTACAATGTTAACCTATGGAAAACAAAAACCGCTGTGCACATGCTGCGGAAAAAAACGCGCGGATTCGCTGCAGTTTATTTTCCGCAGCATGTCAATTCTTTGTGCGGATTCCACAGCGGTTTTTCACCTGCCCCAATAGGAAACTGCAGGTGAAAAACCGCAGCAGAAACCGCAATAAAAACTGCGATGAATCGGCAGTAAAAACCGCAGCGGTTTTGCACTGCGGATTTATCAAAAACGCTGCGGAAAATTACGCAATGGAATCCGCAGCGTGTGCATATGGCCTTAACACTCTATTCCATTCCTTAACACTCTATTTCCCCCCTTTGCTCTATGACCCCCACTGTGATGTAGCCACCTCCTGTGGGTTGATGAGAATAATCAACAACTTGTTTCGACACTTTCTGTCCCCCTGGGATTAAAATTTTTGATTTCAAAGAAGCCCATGGCCCGTTATGTCAGACCCTTCGAAGCCAAATACCAAAATTGAATATTGTGGATTTTAGAAACAGGTGTTGGTTCTATAGATATATGAGACATATTGTCAGCTTTGTGGCACAGTGCCGACCGCAATACTTTCACTTGCATTACTGTGCGACCTGCCTATTAGCCCTAAATTAAAATCAGCCAAATGGATAAAGTTGAATATGTCATGTCTCATATGTATTGAAAGCTAATGCAGCGCCCCAGAGTCCTGGTCGTTGCAGTAATATCGTTCTTCCGCCAGGGGGAGTGATATCACGTCTGATGGCAATAAAGGAAATCTTCCTACCAGGTATCACAAACCATACACCACACTTCACACTCCAGACCACCAGGGGGAGCCTTGCTCCTATCTACTAGGGCACTCCTCACAGAAGGGTAAAACTGGTGGGCTGGATAGAAAGTTAGGGAGAAGCTGGCTGGGCTTTGCCCAGGCAACACCTTTCAGGCAGACAGGGGGAAAGGAGGAACATCGGAGCTGCAGACAGAGGGTCCCTGACAGGGGTAGGATCCTGTCCTAGCGGGACAGAAAGACACGGAGCTGTGCCTGCCCCACGTGCGGCAGCATCCTAAGATAGGACACAAAGAGAATTGTGTTGTAGAGGGAGAGAAACGAAGTCATAGCACAAGGAGATAATACCAGAAGGAGTTCTGCCCTGAAATAGGCTGCCTCCTTCTGAGGCGTGCAGCCGGTGGCCGGAACACCGAGGGAGCAACCATCTTCAAGCCTTACTCCAGAGACCGGTTGGCTGCCCGACCTTAATACCTAGGAGACACGGTGGCAACTTGTGGGGGTCGGGGCGTCTCTAGGGTCCCTGTAAAAAGCCTCAGGCCATCAGTCATACGGGTTTGTCCTATCCACACCATCTGGGGGACAGAGAGGAAGAAATAACATCTAGAACATCTACAACAGTTGTCAGGACCTTACCGGGAAACTCAGCAGGGAGGTACTACAACACACAAGCGCTAGAGGAAGGCTACTGATTTCCACCTGGATCAGGGGACTCTGGATTTGCCTTCAGACCGGCCGGACTCTGCCTACCCTGTGATCTGGTACCCTGGACTGTGGATGCTGAAGCTTCCAGTAAAAGGTAAAGAGACTGCACCCTTGTGTCCTCGTTCTTCACTGCGCCTCTCACCATCACCATCTACACTCTGGGAAGCCCTGGTGATACACTTCACCTGTGGGAAGGTATACCATCTTGCTGCCATAACATCACCCCAGCGGACCCCTCACAGCAGCGTCGGTCACCATGACCGAATAACACAGGTGGCGTCACGAACATTATCCCTTTAAAGACCTTTCCCAAAACCATAAAAACTCTTTTCTTTATTGGACGTCCCTCAAAGGGCCACGGACGTGGTCAGGCCACCGTGACATCCCCCAAACCGAAGAACCCGGTACCGAGTACCCCATTGCCCTTACGTGGGGGCGATCCACTAAAATCATGGTCAGACATATGGCATTAGTACTTCTGGCTTGGGACCTCCAGGGGGACAGATAACCTTAAAGGGAACTTGCGGCATCAATTTTAGCAACTAAACTGTCCCCGTTTCAATCCAAACGGCGCCATAATCATCACCAAAAATCACTTTGTGTAGTTATATAATACCTTCTCATTCAGTCATAGGGGTGGCGCTTCATTTTATTTGAGTCACGGGCTTGTCATATTGTCGACAGCCACGCACTGAGATTAAAGTTCAGGATTGTGTCGACTCCACGGGAAGTTCTAAAATACAGCGCTTGCGCAGTGTCGAGTAGTTCCCTGCGTTTGAGCAGTGTTGACTGGCACCCCGCGCATGCAAAGTGATAAGCATGCTCACAGAGCCAGTGACTTGCAGCAGCTCCAGAGCATGCACACACAGTCAAGGAAGCTGGGTAAGTACACCTAAATTCAGTGCACATGCGCGGAGAGCCGCTCAACACTGCGCAAGAGCAGGGAGACACGTTGGCGTTGACAATATGACAAGCCCGTGACTGAAACAAAATGAAGCGTCACCGCTATATTTGAATGAGAAGGTACTATATAACTATACAAAGTTATTTTTGGAGATGATTATGGTGGTGTTTGAATTGAACACGTGTTAGTGATGCACATTGCATCACACTCTGGAGACAGCTTAGGCTTCTTTCACACTTCAGTTTTTTGGCGTCAATCACTTCCGACATAATGACGGATCGACGGATCCGTCACAATAGTTGAAAAAACGGATGTAACGGATCCGTTTTTTTTACGGATCCGTTACTCGGGGGTTGTATATACTTTTTGGAGCATGCGCAATTGAAAAAAAATTGAAAAAACGGATTGGGGCGACGGATCCGCCGAAATGACGGTCGTGATCCGCCATTTCAACGCAGACAAAAAACGTTGCAATGACCGTCAATGTCTAGATGACGTCCGCCAAATTTTGACAGATCCGTCGCATGACGGATGGAACGGACGACCATCCGTCACAATCCGTCGCTAATGCAAGTCTATGGGGAAAAAAACGGATCCGTAGAAAAAAAAACGGATCTGTTTTTTGAGGAAAATGGCGGATTTAGACTGACGCCAAACAACTGAAGTGTGAAAGAGGCCTAAGTTACTAAAAATGATGTGACAGATTCTCTTTAAGATTGAGAATCTCATAATTTTTGGTACCTGAGCCCGCATCTCATTTACCGACCCCCATCTGAGGTCACCGAGAGAGTAACATGAGAATGACTTGTACGAGGTAAAAGCAGATTCTTACTTGGAATACCTGTTATGTGCTGCGAGACACAGTTTGCTCTAGGGACTTTATCATTTTCCATATGGAGTGCTCCCCTTCTCAAGATCTGCGCCATTTCTGTGACAAAAGGTCTAGCAACTTTCTTTTGTTTATCTTTTTAATTTCTATGTGACTGTATGTACTGTATTATCTTGTGACCTTTGTTACATCTTTGTATATTTTTCTAAGCTCTGCGTAATTGTTGGATAAAATTTATAAAATCTAATAGCTGTGTTCCTCTTGCTCTATAAACCACACCCCTGAAGCCTCATTTGGCTCAACGTTACCAGTACGTACGTAATGGGTGTTTAATCAGCCTGTAATAAATGATTGGTGGTGGCAACTAGTTATTCCTTGGTTATTGCGGAGCTTGGCAATGACTGTACTGGTGTATATATATATATACAGAGGTTGGACAAAATAATGGAAACACCTAACGTTTTGGCATCATAATCTTCGAACATGTGGTAAACATGCAAACTGTGACATATGGTAATGTTTTGTAGTTGATTATTTGTGTTATGTGATATGTGTATGTTCTGTCCTTTCTAAAAGAAGGACACAAGGTTCAGTACTATAGTTTTGGTTTTGCTGTGTTATAGCACCACCCAGTGGTGGTTAAATTTATTACATGTGTTTTTCAGAAATAATCAGAGTGTTGCATTCTGGGTTGCACCAAGGTATCATGGGATAGGGAAATTCCCCATTTTCTCTCTGTGTATTTCCCTAGACACTCGTGTTAATCTGCTGTGTTGGAACTAACTCACTTACTTGCCACCCTGGTTAAGTTTATCCGGTAAGATCATTATCCCTGTTCTTGCAATGTAGTGTTGTACAGAGTGTGATTAACTGTATAGCAGCCAGTACACAGGAAATGTTATTATCAGTCACCTGTTGTATGTAGTTGTATGTAGAAGTTGCATCATCCTGTATGCTTTTCCTGTAAGTTACAGTCGTGTTATTATTTGCCCAATACTTACCCATATCGTTTGTATTCTTATAGTTTTACCGCGCTCATGTTTACCAATAAACAAGTTAGACTACAGTTAACAGTCTGCTTATTTGGGAGATAGAAGTGGTTTATGCCGTATGTCGGATCACACACCGTATCAACGTGTATGAAGACAGAACAGTAAAACGGAGGCTAAATACCAGCGGAGGCCAGTAAAACGGAAGCTAGACGCTGGCGATGACAGTAAAGGAGGCTAGATGCCAGCGATAGCAAATAACTCTTACGGAGCTGCTTGTACCATACCGCACTGCCTGCAGATATCGCAGCGGCCACCATACAGTCACAAGTACTGAGAGTGCAGCCCACCAAGCACGACACGTCTCAATCCACACTGAAGTCATTCCTACCCGCTCTGAGACGTCCTACAGCCTGCAAACGGACACAAAATGTCTGCAAGTCGAGCATCTTCACTCAGGAAGAGGTCCCAAACAAGCTGCTCCAGCAAGTCTTCCTCGAAAAGGTCTGTCACCCTCGCCCGAGCAGAATCTGAGGAGGCGAAAGTAAGATCCTCCTTCACTGCACAAGAGATGCAGTTAAAGTTAAGACAAGCAGAGCAAGAAGCAGAAAGAGCTCGCCTGCAAGCAGATAGAGAAGCAGAAAGAGCCCGCCAAGAAGCAGAAAGAGCCCGCCTGCAAGCCGATAGAGACGCAGATACAGCACGCATGCGAGCAACCTTAGAAAGGCTTTCCGCTGAAAAGGAAGCAGCAGCCGCAATAGCCAAATAGAAGCCGTGGAGTTTCCTGAATCTGAGCGTGACAGCGACGTACGTGGACCAGACCTTGATCGCCAGGACCCTGCTCAACACGTCTCAGAATACGTCCACCAACATCCCAGAATAGAAGACAACTCTGATCCGTTACACCAACCGGCCTATACAGATTACCAGAGATCTTTCCTCCAAACACCGTACTGGAAGCAGGAAGGTACACTGCGAAACAACGTCAACCACCACTACAGTCTTACAGAACAGAAGGTACGGCCTCCTCCCAGACTGACAGGGACACCCTTTGCTTCGGAACGGTTTTATACAGACTTTCCTAAGCCAGAAGCTCCTACCAGGTATGAGAATGCACCACACACACCGCATGACAACAGCACACCAGCTCACGTTGGCACTGACTCAGCCACTATGAACTTTGCAAGGTTCTTTACCCGCCGGGAGCTGGTGACCAAGGGACTTGTAAAGTTCACTGATCGAGCTGAAAGCTACAGAGCATGGCAAGCCTCTTTCCAGAATGCCATCAGAGACTTGGATATTTCCAGTAGTGAAGAGTTAGATCTACTGGTAAAATGGCTTGGGAACGAGTCAGCTGAACATGCCAAAAGAATCAGGAACATTAACATAAAGTACCCACACACAGGACTTCGCATGGTGTGGGAGAGACTCGAAGAATGTTATGGGTCAAAAGAAGCTATAGAAAACGCTTTGTATAAAAGAATTGATGATTTCCCCAAGATAGCAAATAAGGGTTATCAAAAGCTCAGGGAACTGAGTGACTTGTTAATGGAGGTACATGCTGCTCAGGCAGAAGGTGACCTACAAGGGTTGGCATTCCTGGACACTGCCAGGCGTGTCAACCCGATTGTCCAAAAGCTCCCTTACAACTTACAAGAAAAGTGGGTCAGTCACGGGTCCCGTTACAAACAGGCTCATAAGGTACCATTTCCTCCTTTCAGGGTGTTTGTAGACTTTGTTGCTCAGCAAGCTAAAGTTAGAAATGACCCCAGTTTCGATTTCACTATGTCATGTACCACTGCCTCCGGTGTAAAACCCAGTAAAACACCAGTGGCATTTAACAAAACTAATGTTACCTCCACAGGTTTTCCTTACAGGGCAAGTAAGTCCTCTCCAGAAGAGGACAAACCCCAAGATCTCAGCAAACACTGCCCCCTACACAAGAAACCTCATCCTCTACTAAAATGTAGAGCCTTCAGGGAGAAGTCTCTAGAAGACGGTAAGAGTTTCCTAAAGGAAAACAAGATATGCTTCAGATGCTGCGCGACGACCTCACACTTCACCAAGAACTGTGAAACCAGTGTGAAATGCACAGAATGTAGTAGTGTGGAGCACAACACGGTCTTACATCCTGGACCACCCTCAGGGGTATCGTCGCGAGTAGAAGAGTCTGCCGAAAAACAGATGGACACTGACATGGACACCCCAGTGGTCACTTCTCAGTGTACAGAGATCTGCAAGGAACTCGTAGCAGGAAGATCCTGCTCGAAGATCTGTCTTGTCAGAGTATTCCCAGCGAGCCAACGGGATAAGGCAATCAAGGTATATGCAATCTTGGACGATCAGAGCACCAGGTCTCTAGCTAAGTCCTTTCTCTTCAACACCTTCAACATTGCTGGTCCCGGCTCTCCGTACCTCCTTGAAGACATGTGCAGGTACTGTCGAGACGGCGGGGAGAAAAGCGACCGGATTCAAAGTAGAGTCTATGGACGGTCAAACCTGCTTATCCTTACCATCAATACTGGAGTGCAACCAAATTCTCGACAACAGGTCGGAGATACCTACACCAGAGGTAGCAGCTCATCATACCCACTTGAAATGTATAGCTCACCTGATACCGGAGCTTGACCAAGGAGCTCCTATCGTCTTACTCCTCGGAAGAGACATACTACGGGTCCACAAGGCTAGAGGACAGATCAACGGCCCATAAAACGTCCCATATGCTCAGAGACTTGACCTAGGATGGGTCATTGTGGGAGACGTCTGTTTGGGTGGAGCACTCAGGCCGACATCAGTCAACAGCATGCTCACCAATACACTCGAGAATGGACGTCCGTCTCTCTTCCAGCCATGAGAGAGCAGTTTCCTGATTAAAGAATTGCCACACCACACCCCTCCACCTTGTCTGTTAGCTGATCCTTCCTGTGAAGACCATGCATGCGACGATGAGCAAGATCATATAGGGTACACAGTTTTCCACAGGACAAGAGAAGACAACCAGGTAGCAACGTCCATAGAGGACAGACTGTTCTTGGACATCATGGAGCGAGAGATAGTAAGAGATGAATCAAAGAGTTGGGTCGCACCTTTACCATTCAAACCACAGAGGCAACGCTTACCCAACAACAGAGAACTTGTCTACAGTCGATTTGTCTCCCTTACACGCAAACTGCAGAAGGCACCAGAAACAAAACACTTATTTACCTTCATGGAGAGAATATTCCAGAGTGGCCATGCGGAAATTGCACCTGTACTCCAAGATTCCGAGGAATGTTGGTACTTACCTATTTTCGGCGTGTATCATCCGAAGAAACCAAGTCAGATAAGAGTGGTATTTGACTCAAGTGCCAGATATGAAGGTGTTTCTTTAAACGACGTCTTTCTATCTTGTCCAGACCTCAACAACAGACTTCTGGGAGTACTTCTTCGTTTCCACAAAGATGCAGTAGCATTTATGGCCGACATACAACAGATGTTTCACTGCTTCCTTGTTAAAGAAGAACACAGAAACTACTTGAGGTTTTTCTGGTACTGCGATAATGACCCCTACAAGGACATCGTGGAATATCGTATGAAGGTACACATCTTTGGGAACAGCCCCTCCCCTGCTGTCGCTATCTACGGCCTCAGATATTCAGCCAGAGAGGGTGAAGCAAAGTATGGATCGGATGTAAGATTGTTTGTAGAAAAGGATTTCTACGTAGATGATTGCCTGAAATCCACACCCACAGAGGAGTTGGCAGTCAGTCTCCTGAAAAGGGCACAAGAAATGCTCGCTTCATCCAATTTGAGGTTGCACAAAATTGCTTCCAACAGCCCAAAACTAATGGCAGCCTTTCCCTCTCAAGATTACTCAACCGATTTAAAAGACTTGGATTTAAGCACGGACTCCCTTCCCATGCAGCGGAGCCTGGATTTACTCTGGAATTTGAAAAAGGATGCATTCACCTTCCAGATCAGCGAAGAGAAAACCTTCACGCGTAGAGGCGTCCTGTCCATTGTAAACAGCTTGTACGATCCTCTGGGATTTGTAACCCCTGTAACTATCCAAGGTAAAATGATGTTGAGAGACTTCACCCAAGAGACGTCCGATTGGGATGATCCGCTTCCCAGCGAGAAAAGAAACTTGTGGGTGAGATGGAAGAACTCTTTAGAAGCCCTGTCAAGTCTCTACGTGGCACGACCATATGCTTCTGTGCCATCAACAGAAATCAAGATGCAAAGGCTTTGTATCTTCTGCGATGCCTCAACCAAAGCAATTGCGGCAGTGGCGTATTTGAAAACTACTGACATCAACGAACAATGCCACGTAAGGATTGTTATGAGCTGGACAAAACTGACCCCACTCCGTGAACACACAGTACCCAGACTGGAACTCTGTACAGCTGTGCTAGCAGTAGAGTTAGCTGAGCTTATCTTGACAGAAATGGACCTGGAAATCAAAGAAGTCGAGTTCTACACTGACAGCAAGGTAGTGTTGGGGTACATTTGCAATGAAACTCGTCGCTTTTATGTCTATGTCAGCAATCGGGTGCTAAGGATCAGGAGATCCACTGAACCTAAACAGTGGCACTATGTGTCCACAAACCACAATCTTGCGGACCACGCAACCAGATCCGTTGAAGCAAGACACCTTAAGGACACAACCTGGTTTACTGGCCTAACATTCTTATACCGTTCGACGCCATACATGGACGAGTCAAACATCTTTGAATTGGTAGATCCAGAGGCAGATGAGTAAATCCGCCCTCAGGTATCCGTTCTACGTACGGTGACTAAAGACAATCACCTCAAATCCCACCGTTTCAACAGGTTCTCAACTTGGAACTCGCTTGTTCGTGCCCTCGTTCGTTTAATTCCTCAGACCAGTTGCGGAACTTGTCTTACTGTTTTCGCCAAAAGAACCTGTAGGTGGCATCGGTTGATGCCAAGCGGGGAGTGTTCTGTCCTTTCTAAAAGAAGGACACAAGGTTCAGTACTATAGTTTTGGTTTTGCTGTGTTATAGCACCACCCAGTGGTGGTTAAATTTATTACATGTGTTTTTCAGTAATAATCAGAGTGTTGCATTCTGGGTTGCACCATGGTATCATGGGATAGGGAAATTCCCCATTTTCTCTCTGTGTATTTCCCTAGACACTCGTGTTAATCTGCTGTGTTGGAACTAACTCACTTACTTGCCACCCTGGTTAAGTTTATCCGGTAAGATCATTATCCCTGTTCTTGCAATGTAGTGTTGTACAGAGTGTGATTAACTGTATAGCAGCCAGTACACAGGAAATGTTATTATCAGTCACCTGTTGTATGTAGTTGTATGTAGAAGTTGCATCATCCTGTATGCTTTTCCTGTAAGTTACAGTCGTGTTATTATTTGCCCAATACTTACCCATATCGTTTGTATTCTTATAGTTTTACCACGCTCATGTTTACCAATAAACAAGTTAGACTACAGAGAACAGTCTGCTTATTTGGGAGACAGAAGTGGTTTATGCCGTATGTCGGATCACACACCGTATCAACGTGTATGAAGACAGAACAGTGTATGAAAATTAATTGTTTGTCTTGCATAATTGTAACAACATTGATGAGAACCTGATACCAATGGCAGACCTCTCGGATTTTCAAAGAGGCCAAATTGTTGGTGCTCGTATGGCAGGCGCTAGTGTAACACAAAGTGCCCGAATGCTTGGCGTGTCAAGAGGTACTGTCTCCAAAGTAATGACTGCGCTTGAAAGAGAAGGAAAAACGTCCGCAGCAAAGCACAGGTCCGGCCGAAAGTCAAAGTTGACTGAGAGAGACCGTCGGACTCTAAAGTGAATTGTGAGAGAGGATCGCAAGACCACGGCTCCAAAAATCACTGCTGAGCTCAATGAACACCTACAGAACCCAGTTTCCACGAAAACTGTTCGTTGGTAGCTGCACAAATCTGGATTCCACGGAAGAGCTGCAATTAGAAAACCGCTGCTCTCAATGACAAATGTTTCCAAGCCTTTAGAGTGGTGTAGAAACCTCCAGAATTGGTCCCTCGAGTAGTGGAAACATGTGATATTCTCAGACGAATCATCGTTTACCCTATTTCCGACCTCCGGCCGAGTGTACGTTTGGAGACAGCCGAAAGAAGCATTCCATCCAGAATGCCTTCTCCCAACTGTAAAACATGGTGGAGGTTCTGTGATGATCTGGGGCGCTATTTCATGGAGATCCGCCAGGCCAATGATATCCTTTCATGGAAGAATTAACAGCCGAGATTATTTAGGAATTTTGGGCGACCAAGTGCGTTCAATGGTTCAAGCACTCTTCCCGAAGGGGAACACCATCTTTCAGGATGATAATGCACCAATTCATACAGCTAGAATCCTTAAAGCATGGCACAAGGAACATTCTAATGAAGTTGAGCATCTCATCTGGCCCCCACAATCCCCAGACCTCAACATTATTGAGCATTTATGGTCGATTTTAGAGATTCAAGTTAGACGTCGATTTCCGACGCCATCGTCGCTCAAAGAACAGGAGGGTGTTTTAACTGCAGAATAGACTAAAATTCCTCTGGAAACAATTCACACCTTGTATGAATCCATACCTCAGAGAATTGAGGCTGTAATCGCTGCAAATGGTAGACCTACACCATATTAAACTAACTTTTGTTGAAGTTTCCAGGTGTTTCCATTATTTTGTCCAACCCCTGTATATACAGTATATATATCTATACTCTTGTATAAGCCGAGTTTTTCAGCACAATTTTTTTGTGCTGAAAACGCCCCCTCGGCTTATACACAATTCTACTGTCCCAGAAAGCTGGCGGGGGAGGGGGAGCGGCGGAGCAGCGGGTCACAGAGGCAGGAGTCGTGGCTGTGGCCAAAGTCTGTTCCGCTGTTAAAGAGAAATGATTATTCATTTCTCTTATAGCGCGCACAGTGACACCCGCAGCCGCTTCCAAAAGACATCCTACTCACCCTCCAGCGTGCCCTCGCAGCATCTCGTTGGTTCCGGCTTCCTGAAGCTGAGCAGTTACGTGGCACCACTCATTAGGGTAATGAATATGCATGTGTCTCCACTCCCATAGGCGTGGAGGGAATATTCATTACCTTAATGAGCAGCGCCACGTGATCGCTCAGCACAGGAAGAGCTGCTAGCGCTGGAACGAGGTGCTGTGAAGGCACGCTGGAGGGTGAATAGGATGCTTGTTTGTTTTTTTTTCTTTTGTAATAGGAAGCATGCATACCAGGACAGCTACTGGGGGAGCCACGCATACCAGGACAGCTACGGGGACAGCTACGCATACCAAGACAGCTACAGGCGGAGCCACACATACCAGGACAGCTACGGGGGGGCCACATACCAGGACAGGACAAGGGAGCCACACATACCAGGACAGGAAGGCAGGAGCCACGCATACCAGGACAGAACGGGGGAGCCACGCATACCAGGACAGCTATGGGGGCAGCCACACATTCCAGGACAGCTACAGAGGGAACCACGCATACCAGGACAGCTACAGGGGGAGCCACGCATACCAGGACAGCTACAGGGGGAGCCACACATACCAGGACATCTTCGGGGGGGGGCATATACCAGGACAGGATGGGGGAGCCAAGCATACAAGGACAGGAAAGCGGGAGCCACGCATACCAGGACAGCTACGGGGGGCCACATACCAGGACAGGGGAGCCACACATACCAGACAGGAAGGCGAGAGCCACGCATACCAGGACAGGACGGAGGAGCCACGCATACCAGGACAGGAAGGAGGAAGCCATGCATACCAGGATGGGGGAGCCACGCATACCAGGACAGGAAGGTGGGAGCCATGCATACCAGGACAGGAAGGTGGGAGCCATGCATACCAGGACAGGACAAGGGAGCCACGCATACCAGGACAGGAAGGCGGGAGCCACGCATACCAGGACAGGAAGGCGGGAGCCACGCATACCAGGTCACCTACGGGGGAGCCCCATACCAAGACAGGATGGGGGAACCTAGCATACCAGGACAGCTACGGGGGGGCCACGCATACCATGACAGCTACGGGGGGCCACATACCAGGATGGGACAGGGGAGGCAAGCATACCAGGACAGGAAGGCGGGAGCTGTTGTGAATTAGACTTTTTTGGCTCCCTCTAGTGGTTACTAGTGATATGACTCTGGGATTTCCTTCCCTCTGTTTGCACCCAGCTGGGTCGTTACTTCAGGGGTGTTGCTATATAAACCTCCTGGAACCTTAGTCCAGTGCCTGGCATCGGTGTTATCAGACACATTCTGTTTGCTCCTGTTTGCTGGTCCTGGTTCGTGCTAAATTAAGCTAAGTCTTGCTTCTTTGTTTTTTGGGTTATTTGTTTGCTATCATTTTTGTCCAGCTTGTACTAAATGTGATTCCTGACCTTGCTGGAAGCTCTAGGGGGCTGGTGTTCTCCCCCCGGGCCGTTAGACGGTTCGGGGGTTCTTGAATTTCCAGTGTGGATATTTTTGATAGGATTTTTTGCTGACCATATAAGTTATCTTTCTATATTCTGCTATTAGCTAGTGGGCCTCTCTTTGCTAAATTCCTAGCTCATTCTTATGTTTGTCTTTTCCTCTTACCTCACCGTTATTATTTGTGGGGGGCTTCTATCCAACTTTTTGGGGTATTTCCTCTGGAGGCAAGAAAGGTCTTTCTTTTCCCTTCTAGGGGTAGTTAGCTCTCCGGCTGGCGCGAGACGTCTAGGATCAACGTAGGAACGTTCCCCGGCTGCTGGTATTTGTGGTGCTAGGATTAGTTATATGGTCAGCCCAGTTACCACTGCCCTATGAGCTGGTTTTCTGTATTTACTGACTTAGCATTATTCCTGAGACCCTCTGCCATTGGGGTCATAACAGTATGCCAGGCCAATATTGAATGTTTAAAGCATTGCAGAAGTGGGATAATAAGAAAGGAAATTCTGAGGTTTTTTTTTTCCCTTCCTTCTCTTCCTCCCCTTTACCTTTGAGTGGCGTGTGCTTGCTGCAGACATGAATGTGCAGACCTTGATTACAAGTGTTGACCAGCTGGCAGCTCGTGTGCAGGGTATACAAGATTTTGTTACCAGTAGTCCTATGTCTGAACCTAAAATACCTATTCCGGAATTGTTTTCTGGAGATCGATTTAGGTTTAGGAATTTCAAGAATAATTGTAAACTGTTTCTTTCTCTGAGACCCCGTTCATCTGGAGATTCTGCTCAGCAAGTTAAAATTGTTATTTCTTTTTTGCGGGGCGACCCTCAGGATTGGGCTTTCTCGCTAGCGCCAGGAGATCCGGCATTGGCGAATATTGATGCGTTTTTTCTGGCGCTCGGATTGCTTTACGAGGAACCCAATCTTGAAATTCAGGCAGAAAAAGCCTTGCTGGCTATTTCTCAGGGTCAGGATGAAGCTGAAGTGTATTGCCAAAAATTTCGGAAATGGTCCGTGCTTACTCAGTGGAATGAGTGTGCTCTGGCCGCAAATTTCAGAAATGGCCTTTCTGAAGCCATTAAGAATTTGATGGTGGGTTTCCCCATTCCTACAAGTCTGAATGATTCTATGGCGCTTGCTTTTCAAATTGACCGGCGTTTGCGGGAGCGCAAAACCGCTAATCCTCTGGTGGTGTTGTCTGAACAAACACCTGATTTAATGCAATGTGATAGAATTCAGACTAGAAATGAACGGAAAAATCATAGACGTCAGAATGGGTTGTGTTTTTACTGTGGTGATTCTACACATGTTATATCAGCATGCTCTAAACGCCTAACAAGGGTTGTTAGTCCTGTCGCCATTGGTAATTTGCAACCTAAATTTATTTTGTCTGTGACTTTAATTTGCTCTTTGTCTTCTTACCCTGTTATGGCGTTTGTGGATTCAGGTGCCGCCCTGAGTCTTATGGATCTGTCATTTGCCAAGCGCTGTGGTTTTGTTCTTGAACCGTTAGTAAATCCTATTCCTCTTAGAGGTATTGATGCTACGCCATTGGCGGAAAATAAACCGCAGTTTTGGACGCAGGTGACCATGTGCATGACTCCTGAACATCGGGAGGTGATTCGTTTTCTTGTTCTGCATAAAATGCATGATTTGGTCGTTTTGGGTCTGCCATGGTTACAGACCCACAATCCAGTCCTGGATTGGAAGGCAATGTCTGTGTCAAGTTGGGGCTGTCAGGGAATTCATGCTGATTCCCCGCCGGTGTCTATTGCTTCCTCTACTCCTTCGGAAGTTCCTGAGTATTTGTCTGATTATCAGGATGTATTCAGTGAGTCCAGATCCAGTGCTCTGCCTCCTCATAGGGACTGTGACTGCGCCATAGATTTGATTCCAGGTAGTAAATTTCCTAAGGGAAGATTATTTAATCTGTCAGTACCTGAGCATGCCGCAATGCGTTCATATATCAAGGAGTCTCTGGAGAAGGGGCATATCCGTCCATCCTCTTCCCCTCTTGGTGCGGGATTCTTTTTTGTGGCTAAGAAGGACGGATCTTTGAGACCTTGTATTGACTATCGGCTACTGAATAAAATCACTGTAAAATTTCAGTATCCTTTGCCTCTCTTGTCGGACTTGTTTGCCCGGATTAAGGGTGCCAAGTGGTTCACCAAGATAGATCTTCGTGGTGCATACAACCTTGTGCGCATTAAGCAAGGTGATGAATGGAAGACTGCATTTAATACGCCCGAAGGTCATTTTGAGTACTTGGTGATGCCTTTTGGGCTTTCTAATGCTCCCTCAGTATTTCAGTCCTTTATGCATGATATTTTCCGGAAGTATCTGGATAAATTTATGATTGTTTATCTGGACGATATTCTGGTTTTCTCTGAAGATTGGGACTCACATGTGGAGCAGGTCAGGATGGTGTTTCAGGTTTTGCGTGAGAATGCCTTGTTTGTTAAAGGCTCAAAGTGTCTCTTTGGAGTACAGAAAGTTCCCTTTTTGGGGTTTATTTTTTCCCCTTCTGCTGTGGAGATGGACCCAGTCAAGTTCCGAGCTATTCATGAGTGGACTCAACCCACGTCAGTTAAGAGTCTTCAGAAGTTCTTGGGTTTTGCTAACTTCTACCGTCGTTTTATCGCTAATTTTTCTAGCGTTGTTAAACCTTTGACGGATATGACCAAGAAAGGTTCTGATGTTGCTAACTGGGCTCCTGCAGCCGTGGAGGCGTTCCAGGAGTTGAAGCGCCGGTTTACTTCGGCGCCTGTTTTGTGCCAGCCTGATGTCTCACTTCCCTTTCAGGTCGAGGTGGATGCTTCTGAGATTGGGGCAGGGGCCGTTTTGTCACAGAGAGGCCCTGGTTGCTCGGTAATGAGACCATGTGCTTTCTTCTCTAGGAAGTTTTCGCCTGCTGAGCGGAATTATGATGTGGGCAATCGGGAATTACTGGCCATGAAGTGGGCATTTGAGGAGTGGCGTCATTGGCTCGAGGGTGCTAAGCATCGTGTGGTGGTCTTGACTGATCACAAAAATTTGATGTATCTCGAGTCTGCTAAACGCTTGAATCCTAGACAGGCCCGCTGGTCATTGTTTTTCTCCCGTTTTGACTTTGTGGTCTCGTATTTACCAGGTTCAAAGAATGTGAAAGCTGATGCTCTTTCAAGGAGCTTTGTGCCTGACTCTCCTGGAGTCACAGAACCTGTTGGTATTCTTAAAGAAGGAGTTATTTTGTCAGCCATTTCTCCTGATTTGCGACGTGTGTTGCAGAGATTTCAAGCTGGTAGACCTGACTCTTGTCCACCTGACAGACTGTTTGTTCCTGATAAGTGGACCAGCAGAGTCATTTCCGAGGTTCGTGACACACAACAAAACGTAGATTCGTGCGGCACCAGGTTCATAAATCTTCACAGGCAACAGAGTCTATTGGAAATCTCAGACCTTTTAACAATTTCCAGTTAAAAGCATATCAGCGGTGGTGCATCACAAGCATTGTATCGAAGCATTCATCTGTTTTAACATATGTAGATAGAAGAAAATGTGGCACTCACCAGGATATTGCTGTGAAAAATCCTTTATTCGCTACTTGCGGCGGTTTAGGAATACATGAAGGCAATACCGGCGACGGCAGGAGAGAGTGCGGGGACAGAGATGAGGATTACGGCCGTTTCGCGCAAAGCGCTTCAACGGGTCCACGTGCAAACAACACACATGTCACTTCCTTTTGAGGGGATAGACAATCACGTGATAACATTTATAAAATTAGTGAACAGAGTAAAAACATTCAGTTTGCAAAGGAAATGCGTACAAAGACTTCCTATCGCCATAATACTAACATCGATCAAATTCTATAAAAAAGAGAGAAAATGTGACGAACATATGTAAACATCAGGGCACCCTATATTAAATTGTAAGATATTATAAAAATACCACCATGTCCAATTTATCATTTAGCCCCAAAGGGCCTTGGGCGTTCGTGTCAAGAATCCATCTCGCTTCATGCTGAAGCAGGATTCTATTGCGATCGCCTCCATTTGCTGGAACATTCACTACTTCTAGACCAGCGAAACGCAATACATCAGGATTCGCCTCATGTTCATTTCTTATATGCTCAATTAATCTTAAAGAGCCTTTTCCTGTTAAAATTGATCTGTGATGTTCCCTAAATCGGGTTACCATGGGGCGTATGGTTTTGCCAATATAGAAATACTGACATGGACAAAAAATTGCATAGACAACGTATTTACTTTTGCAGAGTATAAAATCATTGACCATATGTGTTACTGCACCTAAACGTAAAGGATTTAGTGTTAAATGGAGCTGACAAAAATTACAATTGCCGCATTTGCGGTTTCCTTTGGGAAGAGATCGTTCTATCCAATTTTGGCTTTCTGGCACTAATCGATTGTGCACTATTAAATCACCTATATTTTTGGTGCGTTTGTACGCAAACTGTGGTGGTGCAGATACGATTTCCGAGGTTCATTCCTCGGTGTTGGCAGGTCATCCGGGAATTTTTGGCACCAGAGATCTGGTGGCTAGGTCATTTTGGTGGCCTTCCTTGTCACGGGATGTACGGTCATTTGTGCAGTCCTGTGGGACTTGTGCTCGAGCTAAGCCTTGCTGTTCCCGTGCCAGCGGGTTGCTCTTGCCCTTGCCTGTCCCGAAGAGGCCTTGGACACATATTTCCATGGATTTCATTTCTGATCTCCCGGTGTCTCGGGGTATGTCTGTCATCTGGGTGGTATGTGATCGCTTTTCAAACATGGTCCATTTGGTGCCTTTGCCTAAGCTGCCTTCCTCTTCCGATCTGGTTCCTGTGTTCCTTCAGAATGTGGTTCGTTTACACGGCATTCCTGAGAATATTGTGTCTGACAGAGGATCCCAGTTTGTTTCCAGGTTCTGGCGATCCTTTTGTGCTAGGATGGGCATTGATTTATCGTTCTCGTCTGCCTTTCATCCTCAGACTAATGGACAAACTGAGCGAACTAATCAGACTCTGGAAGCTTACTTGAGGTGTTTTGTTTCGGCAGATCAGGATGATTGGGTGACCTTCTTGCTGTTGGCTGAGTTTGCCCTAAATAATCGGGCTAGTTCCGCTACTTTGGTTTCGCCATTTTTCTGCAACTCTGGTTTCCATCCTCGTTTTTCCTCGGGACATGTGGAGCCTTCTGACTGTCCTGGAGTGGATTCTGTGGTGGATAGGTTGCAGCAGATCTGGAATCATGTGGTGGACAACTTGAAGTTGTCACAGGAGAAGGCTCAGCGTTTTGCCAACCGCCGCCGCGGTGTGGGTCCCCGACTTCGTGTTGGGGATTTGGTGTGGCTGTCTTCTCGATTTGTTCCTATGAAGGTCTCCTCTCCTAAATTTAAGCCTCGCTTCATCGGTCCTTACAAGATATTGGAAATCCTTAAAGGGAACCTGTCACCACGTTTTTGGAAGATGGGATAAAAATAGAGTTAAATAGGGGCAGAGGTGGGCGTTACATTAGTGTGTGTGTTATGCGTTTATTACCAACCTAAGTTGCCGAAATAACTTTGCAAAGTCTCCGTTTTCGCCTGTCAATCAGGCTGGTCAGGTCGCATGGGCGTTGTCTTCCCCCAGATTTGGCGTAGTTTTCCGTTGGTGGCGTAGTGGTGTGCGCATGCCCAAAGTCCGGAATCCTCTTCCAGGGGATTTAAAATAGCGCGGTGTTCGTTATTGCATTGGTGATCGGTGGGCGCGGCCATCTTCCTTTGGCCGCGCGTGCGCAGAAGCGGCGCTCTGCTGGCCGCGGCTTCAGGAAAATGGCCGCCGCGATATCCATCTGCGCACGCGCGGCATCCCGCGGCCATTTTCCTGAAGCCGCGGCCAGCAGAGCGCCGCTTCTGCGCACGCGCGGCCAAAGGAAGATGGCCGCGCCCACCGATCACCAATGCAATAACGAACACCGCGCTATTTTAAATCCCCTGGAAGAGGATTCCGGACTTTGGGCATGCGCACACCACTACGCCACCAACGGAAAACTACGCCAAATCTGGGTGAAGACACCACGCCCATGTGACCTGACCAGCCTGATTGACAGGCGAAAACGGAGACTTTGCAAAGTTATTTCGGCAACTTAGGTGGGTAATAAACGCATAACACACACACTAATGTAACGCCCACCTCTGCCCCTATTTAACGCTATTTTTATCCCATCTTCCAAAAACGTGGTGACAGGTTCCCTTTAATCCTGTGTCCTTTCGCTTGGATCTTCCGGTTTCGTTTGCCATTCACAACGTGTTCCATAGGTCTTTGTTACGATGCTACGTTGTGCCTGTGGTTCCTTCTGCTGAGCCTCCTGCTCCGGTGTTGGTTGAGGGCGAGTTGGAGTACGTGGTGGAGAAGATCTTGGATTCTCGTCTCTCCAGGCGGAGGCTTCAGTATTTGGTCAAGTGGAAGGGTTATGGTCAGGAGGATAATTCCTGGGTGGTTGCCTCTGATGTGCATGCGGCCGATTTGGTTTGTGCCTTTCACGCTGCTCATCCTGATCGCCCTGGTGGTCTTGGTGAGGGTTCGGTGACCCCTCCTTAAGGGGGGGGTACTGTTGTGAATTAGACTTTTTTGGCTCCCTCTAGTGGTTACTAGTGATATGACTCTGGGATTTCCTTCCCTCTGTTTGCACCCAGCTGGGTCGTTACTTCAGGGGTGTTGCTATATAAACCTCCTGGAACCTTAGTCCAGTGCCTGGCATCGGTGTTATCAGACACATTCTGTTTGCTCCTGTTTGCTGGTCCTGGTTCGTGCTAAATTAAGCTAAGTCTTGCTTCTTTGTTTTTTGGGTTATTTGTTTGCTATCATTTTTGTCCAGCTTGTACTAAATGTGATTCCTGACCTTGCTGGAAGCTCTAGGGGGCTGGTGTTCTCCCCCCGGGCCGTTAGACGGTTCGGGGGTTCTTGAATTTCCAGTGTGGATATTTTTGATAGGATTTTTTGCTGACCATATAAGTTATCTTTCTATATTCTGCTATTAGCTAGTGGGCCTCTCTTTGCTAAATTCCTAGCTCATTCTTATGTTTGTCTTTTCCTCTTACCTCACCGTTATTATTTGTGGGGGGCTTCTATCCAACTTTTTGGGGTATTTCCTCTGGAGGCAAGAAAGGTCTTTCTTTTCCCTTCTAGGGGTAGTTAGCTCTCCGGCTGGCGCGAGACGTCTAGGATCAACGTAGGAACGTTCCCCGGCTGCTGGTATTTGTGGTGCTAGGATTAGTTATATGGTCAGCCCAGTTACCACTGCCCTATGAGCTGGTTTTCTGTATTTACTGACTTAGCATTATTCCTGAGACCCTCTGCCATTGGGGTCATAACAGGGAGCCACGCATACCAGGAAAGCTACTGGGGGCCACATACCAGGACAGGACAGGGGAGCCACACATACCAGGACAGGAAGGCGGGAGCCACGCATACCAGGAAAGCTACTGGGGGCCACATACCAGGACAGGACAGGGGAGCCACGCATACCAGGACAGGACAGGGGAGCCATGCATACCAGGACAGCTACGGGGGGCCACATACCAGGACAGGACAGGGGAGCCACACATACCAAGACAGGAAGGCAGGAGCCACGATTACCAGGACAGGACGGGGAGCGATGCATACCAGGACAGCTATGGAGGGCCAGCCACGCATTCCAGGTCAGCTACAGGGGGAGCCACGCATACCAGGACAGCTAAGGGGGGAGCCACATACCAGGACAGGAACGGGGAGCCAAGCATACCAGGACACGAAGGCGCGAGCCACACATACCAGCAGCTACGGGGGACCACATACCAGGACAGTACGGGGGAGCCACACATACCAGGACTGGATGGGCGAGCCACACTTAACCAGAACAGAGATGAGGGGACAATGCAGACCCAGCTTATACTCGAGTTAATAAGCTTACCCAGTTTTCCAAGGCAAAATTAGGTGCATCGGCTTATACTCGGGTCAGCTTATACTCGAGTATATACGGTATATTCTTATGTGTTGCAATCAGATGTATATACAGCTCTGGCAAAAATTAAGAAACCTTCACATCAAATCCCTGTCATGGGCCGCTCAATCTCCAGACCTGAACCCCATTGAAATCCTCTGGAATGTAATCAAGAGGATGATGGATAGTCACAAGCCATCAAACAAAGAAGAACTGCTTACATTTTTGTGCCAGAAGCAGTGTAAAAAGCTGGTGGAAAGCATGCCAAGACACATGAAAGCTGTGATTTAAAATCATGGTTATCCACAAAATATTGATTTCTGAATAGTGATGAGTGAGTATACTCGTTGCTCGGGTATTTATGACTGCTCGGAGATTTAGTTTTCCTTGCTGCAGCTGGATGATATACGGCAGCTAGCCATCCTGAGTACATGTGGGGGTTGCCTGGTTGCTAGGGAATCCCCACATGTAATCAAGCTGTCTACTAGCCGCAAATCATTCAGCTGCGGCAAGGAAAACTAAATCTCCGAGCATTCACAAATACTCGGAGACCACCCGAGCGTGCTCTGGAAAACCCGAGCAATGAGTATACTCGCTCATCACTATTTCTGAACTCTTCCTGAGGTAAAACATTAGTATTGTTGTTTCTAAATGATTATGAACTTGTTTTCTTTGCATCATTTGAGGTCTAATAGCACTGTTTGTTTGTTTGTTTGTTTGTTTTTTTAATTTTGACCATTTCTCCTTTTCAGAAAAAAAAAACATAATTTATTGCTTGGAAATTCGGAGACGTTGTCAGAAGTTTATAGAATTAAAGAACAATTTACATTTTACTCAAAAATATACATATAAAGAGAAAAATCAGACAAACTGAACATTTTCAAGTGGTCTCTTAATTTTTGTCAGAGCTGTACAGTGGGTACGGAAAGTATTCAAAGCCCTTTAAATTTTTCACTCTTTGTTTCATTGCAGCCATTTGGTAAATTCAAAAAAGTTCATTTTTTTCACATTAATGTGCACTCTGCGCCCCATCTTGACTGAAAAAAACAGAAATGTAGAAATTTTTGTAAATTTAATAAAAAAGAAAAACTGAAATTTCACATGATCATAAGTCTTCAGACCCTTTGCTCAGACACTCATATGTAAGTCCCATGCTGTCCGTTTCCTTGTGATCCTCCTTGAGATGGTTCTACTCCTTCATTGGAGGCCAGATGCGTTTAATTAAAGGGAACTTGTCACCCCCCCAGGCGTTTGTAACTAAAAGAGCCATCTTGTGCGGCACTAATGCTGCATTCTGACAAGGTGGCTCTTTTAGTTCTTGTTGCTGTAACTGCTAAAATAATAATTTTTGAAATTTGTCCTTCATACCTTGAAATCGTCCTGAGGGAAGGTCTTTCCCCCCTAATCCAGACGCACCACAGCCATCACTCATGGGCTCTGCGCGCCGCCTCCTCAGCAATATTCAATTGTCCTGGTGCCTGTGCTGTTATCTTATGCCTTGGGCATGAGCAGTTAGCGCTGCCCGTCCACTGACATCACTTGATGTCTTGCTTACTGCGCCTGTGTGGACGCGCGGCCCGAGATCCCGGCCCGCAGTCTCTTATGATTTATTCACACTGCGGGGCTGTAAGAGGGTGAACTGTAGTCCCACTGAGAGGGCACTAGGACCCTGTGGTTTTTGCCTGCTGCAGCAGAGAACAGACCCTGGAAGACTCCGAGAGACAATGTGTGCTGGGGGGTGGGGTCTGGTATCTCGTGTGTAAAGTGAAACAAGGAAGTGAGAGGAGAGAGAGAAAGGCGGGAAGAGAGAGCAGAAGCTGCTGTGAATGTGATATAACCAAGAGACTGTGGATTTTACTGTGAGTTTTTTTGGAGAAAAAGAAGCTATTGAGAGACTTTGCATTGCTAACGTTGTCCTGGAGAAAAGCTAACCTTTTGTTCAACTCTGTGAGACACTTTTGTTGCTAACCTTTTATTTTGGAAGACTGAAACTTCACTGCAAACCCACTACGTATTTGAGAGTCTGTGGAATACCTGTGCATTGATTGGAGAACAAGTCTGACAGATTGCTGATACAGAGACGGACGGGTTGTCGTGGAAGCATTCCTAGGAGCTACAGAAGAAGAGACAATATCGTGAGGCCACTAACTAAGTCCCCGGCGTTTGGGCTCTGCATCCGCCGATCAGACAAGAGGAGCTTGCTGTAACTTATTGGCGCTGAAGATATAGACTGGGCTGCAGCCTGTGCGGATTCCTACCTGAGAGGAGATCCATCTTAAGATACGGTACCATAAGTTATAGATACCCGGGTATCCCTGCTCATAGTGTTTACTTGTTACTTAGAGGTGTATCTTATATTAGAGTTGTGTAAGTTATACTCAGTGTGCCATTCCAGGGGCTCCCTTTATAACACTACAATCAATTTACACTTGTTCCTGTTTAGTTGCCCTGTTAGGTAAATTTCTTACTAGTCTTTGTAGCATACAGTTCTCAGGAGACCTTGGAGTGGCACAGTGATTTCAGCTGCTGCTGAGCTGGTGTATCTTTGGGGTGCATATACTTAAATATTTTCCATATTACCTTTATTATTTTGCCTTTGAGTAAAAATACCGTTGGAGATTTCTGCCTTAGTCTTGGTTTGTGACTCACTGGATCTTATTCGGACCTCTGGTCATTACATTTTTGGCGTAGTCGGCAGGATCCAGTGTTTGTCATGGACGAGGGCGAGGGTAGAAATGACCCCGCTGTATCCGCACCCTCCTCGGGGGTTGGGGTTCCCCTGGCAGCCGCGGCGATTTCGGGAGGGTATGTGCCTGTAGGAGCTTTACTTCAGCACATGCCGAAATACGACGGGCGCAATATGGCGTTGCAAGATTGGGCTGAGAGAATCCGGAGTATTCTGCGCATGTGTAATTTGACCCCCGCGTTACGCGCTGAGCTGGCATTAAATGCACTGGAGGGCGATATTAGACGTATGGTGATGGTGCGCCCAGAATCAGAGAGGGATACGTTAGAAAAGATTTTGGAACTGTTAGAGGGGAGTTTGGGGGGCCGAGCGCGTGTGGCCCAGCTTCGGTCCCTATTCTTTAATCGTCCCCAGAGAGAGTGTGAGTCCCTGATGCAGTACTCTAATATCTTGCAAGAGACGCTGAATGAGATGCAGCGACTAGACCAGGGGGCCATGGGAGCGTTCCGGGAAGTAGACCGCTTGCTCCGGGATCAATTCATCACCGGTTTAGCTAATAGACTTCTCCGGGACAAACTGTTGGAAATGGCCCGGGCTGCACCAGAATTATCCTTCTGGCAGATTTACCGAGCTGCAGTGGAAAGGGAAGAGAAATCTACCCATGTGCCCGAGGGGTCAGTGAACAGTGCCCAGCTGGAAGAAGGTGGGTCATCAGGGTCAGGGGGAGAGGGGCTGGTGAGCGTGGTACAAGCTTTGCGTGCTGAGGTGAAGGAGTTGAAGCTGAAATTGTCTCAACTAGTTGACAGTTGATCCCGCCTCTACCCCCTCACGGGGGCCTCCTGCCCCACCCCCTGGAACGGTGACCCCACAGACGGCCAGGTCGTCCTATCAGAATGAGTCAAGCCCTCGTCCACGAGGAGCAATCACCTGCTGGAAGTGTGGGCGCCAGGGACACATCTCTCGTTACTGCCGGACGCTTGCAGCCCCAGAAACCCCGTCGCCGGCTTTAAACTTCCGGCCGCTGCCATGAGAGGGCAAGCAGCAGTGGCCCCACCCACACAAAGCCCTCGACGGAATGAGCAAGATTTGTTTGCATGTAGTCCAGTGATAGAAGCAGAATTTGAAGGGCGGAAGATGAGGTGCTTGGTTGACACGGGATCCGAATGTACTATAATGCCACTAGAATTATATGAGAGATACTTCAGTCGACTAGTGATTCCAGAGGATGGCCGAGTGATACGACTGACCGCCGCAAATAATGGTCAACTGTCAGTCAAGGGAATCGCGTGGATGCAACTAAAAATGTTTGGTCAAGAGCTGGGGCAGAAAGGGGTAGTACTGGTGGATCACCCCCCTAGAAGAGGGATGGAAGTGACGCTCGGAATGAACGTGCTGCGAGACTTGAATCACCAGATGTATGCCAGTGAAGGACCCCGATACTGGACCCGTGCGACAAGACACCGACCCACACAGAGAATTCTACACCGTCTAGTGCTGAGTTGCGACTTGCTGAAAAGTGCGGTCCCAGGCGGCCGGGTGGGCCGGGTCCGAGTGCCATCGAGGGCCCCGATCCTGCTGGGACCAAGACAAGAGGAGCTCTTAATGCTGCCTGTGGGAGCTGCACAGAGATTGAATGGGCTTGAAGTGCTACTTGAGCCCGCCCGAGAGGGTTCCTCATTTGCCAAGGTACATGTGGCCCGGTCTCTGGCGATTGTGAAGAATGGACGAGTGCCGGTCCGATGCATCAATGTTTTAGATGAAGCTGTTGCAATTCCTGCTGGAACCATACTGGCTGAACTGTTCGTGCCGGCAGAAAAGGTGCCGGAAAATGCAGGATTCGAACTACGACCAGACCAACAGTCATCCTGGACCTTTGCGGTCGAGGTAGGCCGGACTGAGCCTCCTACGGAGGAATGGAATGGTCATGTGATCATGGAGCAGATGGGAGTGGATCGGGAGAAGCTGACCCCCGTGCAGTTGGAGCAGTTGGAGAGAGTTTTGTGGGAACATCAAGAGACCTTTTCCCGACATGGAGAGGACTTCGGGTGTACCCAGATGATTGAGCATGAGATTCCAACGGGGGATACTCCACCCATTAGAGAAAGATATCGGCAAATTCCTCCAGCGCTTTATCAAGAGGTGAAGAGCATGGTGGCCAGTATGCTGGACAACCAAGTGATCCGAGAGAGCCGGAGTCCCTGGGCGGCTCCTGTAGTCTTGGTCCGCAAGAAGGATGGGACACTCCGATTTTGTGTGGACTATCGAAAATTGAACGCCCACACCGTACGGGACGCATATCCTTTACCCCGTATTGAAGAATCCCTGTCGGCCCTTGGTCGGGCCAGGTATTTCTCAACGTTGGATTTGGCAAGCGGGTACTGGCAGGTCCCAATGGCTGAAAAAGATCGGGCCAAGACGGCGTTTGTCTTGCCAATGGGGCTCTTTGAGTTCAACCGGATGCCCTTTGGCCTCGCTACCGCCCCGGGAACCTTCCAACGCCTGGTGGAACATTGCTTGGGCGATCTAAATTTTGAATCAGTCCTGATATATCTAGACGACATTGTGGTGTTCGGAACCTCATTTGAAGATCATCTGGAGAAGCTGCGTCAAGTTCTCCGGCGGCTCAAGAGCTACGGTCTGAAAATAAAGCCAAAAAAATGTCAACTGTTACGAAACCAGATTGAATATTTGGGGCATCTGGTGACCCCGGACGGGGTACTACCTTTAGACAGTAAGATCAAGGCGGTACAAGAGTGGCCACCTCCTTGTGACCTGCGAGAAGTGCGGGCCTTCCTGGGCCTAGCAGGATACTATCGGCGGTTTGTGCCTAAATTCTCACAAGTGGTGAGTCCCTTGAATGAACTTTTGAGAGGGACAGCGCTGGGTCCTCGAAATCGCCCCATACCATGGGGGCCCCTACAGAAAAAGGCATTTGATGAAGTGAAAACCGCCCTAACGAGTGCCCCATTGCTGGCCTACGCCCGGTTTGACACCCCTTTTTTGTTGTATACCGATGGTAGTCTCCATGGGTTGGGGGCAGTACTAGCACAGGTGCAGGACGGCCGAGAGCGAGTGATTTCTTATGGCAGCAGATCTTTAAGAGACTCCGAGCGAAATCCGGCTAACTACAGCTCATTCCGGCTGGAATTGCTGGCCCTGGTGTGGGCAATGACAGAACGCTTCACCGAGTATCTAACAGGAGCTGAGGTGCTAGTCATGACAGATAACAACCCGCTAGCTCACTTAGAGAATGCAAAACTGGGAGCGTTAGAGCAGCGGTGGGTCGCCAGACTAGCCAAGTTCAATTACCGCATTAAATTTCGCTCTGGTCGAGAAAACGGCAATGCAGATGCATTGTCAAGAGCGCCCCTTGGGTCATCAGGGGAAGATGTTGACGAACAACTTGAGGACACTGAAACTCCAGCTTTGGGGCAGATACCTATCTTCCAAAGTGTGGTACACTCAAGTGGGGTGGCCACCGGGATGCCCTGTGTTCTGGGTAAAACATCCTCAGATTGGACAAGAGTCCAGGATGAGTGTCCGGACGTTGCACTTGTGCGCCGTTGGGTACAAAACAAAACCTGGCCCAGTGCAGAGGACAAGGCTCAGTTGTCCATGGAAGGAATGAAACTCCTTCGACAATGGGATAAATTGTGTGTGGAACAAGGTCTTTTGTATCGTAAGGTGTACCTGCCATCGGAGCTGCAGCATCGGTACCAACTGATAATTCCTGTGGGAATGGGTCCAGTGGTCGCTCGTGAGGCGCATGAGAAGGGGGCCCATTTTGGAAGTGAAAAGACACTTCAGTGGTTGCAGCGAGTTCTCTATTGCCCTGAGTTGGGAGGGATGGTGGCCGACGCGTGTCGGCAGTGCCGAATTTGTGGGCTCAACAAAAGCCCTGAGCAGCGGGCTCCCACACAGTCTATTAAGACTTCAGCTCCACTGGAGCTACTCATGATTGATTACGTGTTGATAGGGTACTCTACGTCAGGGTACTCCTATTGCCTGGTGATGACAGATCACTTTACCAAGTATGCTGTAGCGGTGCCGACAAGAGATCAGACGGCCAAGTCAGCGGCTGAGGCAGTGTGCCGACATTTCTTCCAAGTGTTCGGGTGTCCGCAGAGAATACATTCAGATCAAGGGGCCTGCTTTCAGGGGACGCTGATGAAAGAGTTGCACCAGCTCTATGGTATCGAGCAGTCGAGAACAACGCCTTACCACCCTCAGGGTAACGGGGCGTGTGAGCGTTTTAATCGGACCTTGTTGCAAATGTTGAGGTCCTTAGAGAGTCAGCAACAGACATGCTGGCCTGAGTATCTCCCCGAATTGATGTGGGCTTACAATAACAGGGTGCACAGTACTACTGGTTACTCACCACACATGTTAATGTTTGGTAGACCTGGCCGAGACATTGAGGATTTGAACGTGCCAGATCCCTCCTCTGCCCCCCCTCGGACTGCATCCGAGTGGGTACGAGAGCATCGGCGGCGGTTGAGGGTGGTGCATCAGGTGGTGGGCGACCGCCTTCGCCAAGTGGTCCATAGAGACACGCGACCTGTACAAACAGAGCTGTTCTCTCCGGGAGACAGAGTGTTGGTGAGGACAAAACGACGGTCAGGAAAGCTGAGTGACCGATGGGAGGCGATACCGTATCTGATAAAAAAACAGGTGAACCCTGAGATTCCAGTGTACGAGGTCGAACCGGTGGGGACAGGGGGGCCAACCCGTAATTTGCATCGTAACATGTTACAACGGTGCTGGTTTGAAGATTCGGCGCCGACTCCCCTAGAGCCAGAGGCCATGTTCCAAGGGGCGGGAACTCTGAATGATCTTGAGTTTGATGGTGTACTTACTCCTGCGCCTGCTTATTTGCCCCCTGTGACCGATCTGGCCTCGGGTGATGAGAATGTTGGGGATATGGAGGATGTTGTTGAGGAGAGTGCATCAGGACAACTGCTTGGTCCTGACGCTGTATCACAGGACATCGAGCCGCAGGAGGAGACAACTCCACTTGCGCCCACTAACACGACCACGGAAGAGACTTTAGCTCCCTCTAAGGTTGCGCCTGTTGAGGTAGGACTCAGGAGAACTACACGATCTACGGCCGGAATACCGCCTCAGCGATATGCTCAAGATGAATTTGAGTGGGAAGGTATGTCGAGGACGCCAACCTCTAGTGGGGTGGCATGTAAGAGGGTGAACTGTAGTCCCACTGAGAGGGCACTAGGACCCTGTGGTTTTTGCCTGCTGCAGCAGAGAACAGACCCTGGAAGACTCCGAGAGACAATGTGTGCTGGGGGGTGGGGTCTGGTATCTCGTGTGTAAAGTGAAACAAGGAAGTGAGAGGAGAGAGAGAAAGGCGGGAAGAGAGAGCAGAAGCTGCTGTGAATGTGATATAACCAAGAGACTGTGGATTTTACTGTGAGTTTTTTTGGAGAAAAAGAAGCTATTGAGAGACTTTGCATTGCTAACGTTGTCCTGGAGAAAAGCTAACCTTTTGTTCAACTCTGTGAGACACTTTTGTTGCTAACCTTTTATTTTGGAAGACTCAAACTTCACTGCAAACCCACTACGTATTTGAGAGTCTGTGGAATACCTGTGCATTGATTGGAGAACAAGTCTGACAGATTGCTGATACAGAGACGGACGGGTTGTCGTGGAAGCATTCCTAGGAGCTACAGAAGAAGAGACAATATCGTGAGGCCACTAACTAAGTCCCCGGCGTTTGGGCTCTGCATCCGCCGATCAGACAAGAGGAGCTTGCTGTAACTTATTGGCGCTGAAGATATAGACTGGGCTGCAGCCTGTGCGGATTCCTACCTGAGAGGAGATCCATCTTAAGATACGGTACCATAAGTTATAGATACCCGGGTATCCCTGCTCATAGTGTTTACTTGTTACTTAGAGGTGTATCTTATATTAGAGTTGTGTAAGTTATACTCAGTGTGCCATTCCAGGGGCTCCCTTTATAACACTACAATCAATTTACACTTGTTCCTGTTTAGTTGCCCTGTTAGGTAAATTTCTTACTAGTCTTTGTAGCATACAGTTCTCAGGAGACCTTGGAGTGGCACAGTGATTTCAGCTGCTGCTGAGCTGGTGTATCTTTGGGGTGCATATACTTAAATATTTTCCATATTACCTTTATTATTTTGCCTTTGAGTAAAAATACCGTTGGAGATTTCTGCCTTAGTCTTGGTTTGTGACTCACTGGATCTTATTCGGACCTCTGGTCATTACAGGGCTGGGAATCTTGGGCATGCGCAGTACTTATCTGCGGCTCTCCCTCATCTCCCTCCGCCTTCCTCCTACTGTGCAGCGTCATAGGAATCTGACGATATCTGACATGGTGGTGGCATGGTTGTGTTACAGAGTTCAAAATAAGTTCAATGCAGTCCTAGCAGACATCAGAGTGATGAAAATGCATTTTTCAGGCACTTAAAGGCATTGAAGTATTAACATTCGCAGCTGATCAAATTTTGTGTGAAAATTTAGTAAAGTTGGCAAATTCTAATTTTTACTGTTTCGATCATCTTTACTTCTCACTAAATATGGAACTGAAGTGTCCACCAATTCCATCCCATGCTCAAATTCTTCATTTCTCTTTGCTTTACAGAAGTGCAGTTCCTCTGGGGAGAGAAGTCCCCACACGGGTACTTTTGGACAAACAAAAGTTTCAAGAGCCCCATAGTAGCCATATAAGTTTTTTTTTAAAGTACGTATGGTGGTTTTGCTGGTGGACTAAGGTTTTATTTTGGTGGTGTACCGACCACAGATAAGATCATAGAGAGATGAAGGGTCTGGTGTGGAGCTGGAAATATTGTTCTTTGAGGGCAGTGATAGCAAGGGAAGACTTACCCCCAAGATATGATACTGCTCCTAACCGGTGATGGACCTCCCCCATTACCATGTAGAGTAGAGACAGGATGTGGTTCTCTGTGGAGGGCTACTATGGGAACAGTGGTAACAAAAGATAATGATGCAAGGGCCAAAGCCCCTCTATTCTTGTGGGTAGTGAGACCTCCGGCAGTTGAGCCTTACAAATCAGACACTTATGGCACATCCTATGCCGTCTCTTGCTAAAACTGAAATGTCCATTAAATGTTGAAGTCAAGAAATAGACAAAGGTCTGTACCGGTTCCAGAAACAGCACCGCTCAACTCGACGGGAAGTCAGTGGTATTATTTATATGTTCAGCTCCAATAAATGATGTGGTGCTGGTAAAAATAGTAGGCCATTTTTTTCTAATCCTGGACAACTCATTTAGAGGTAACCTACTGGCAACCAGACACGTTACATTGCAAAAAAAAAGCAAACGTATTGAAACAAATGACTAAGAAATAATATTAATATTGTGATAATGTTTTATTTAATAAATATAGATATAAATATAAATAACATTTCAATTAAGTTATTATAAAAAACAATAAATAGTTGATTAAGGCATTTTTGAGAAAAAAAATCTTTTGGATATTATAAAGCAGGGGACATTGACAGTCTCTAAGGAGATCCACTAACAATGGCCTCACCGTCCGTCCACGCATTGCACGCCTTGAATCGCATCTGCATGTAATACTATGTTTCTCCAGTAGTGGCCGCTGCAGGAGGAATGTGCTGCTAGTTGTGACTTCCCCGATCATCAGAGATTATTGTAAGATCGGTCTCCATTTTAAAGGGGTTGTGGTTTTAGATAAAAGATCTTAAATACAGTATGAAAAAGTATTGCTCACAAAAAACAAAAATACTATAACAAAATGTGAAATTAATTATCTCTTTTCCACTAATTTTGATATCTACACTCTAACATCAGTCTCCTGAATGGACTCACACAGTAATAACAGATGAGGTCTCGTTAAAATGACACCTCCTATTCCAGGTACTGGATGATGGGCCGGACACAGGTGCAACCCACCGTGACCAGCTGCTTCTCCAGCCTATGGATGGGGACACATCCTCTCATCTCACGACGCAGGACCAGGACCTCCTGTCTGATGGGGACTGAGTTCATGCTGAGGTCCACGTGACCCTCAGGGTCCAAACATCCGCGGTGGAGACATCGGGCCTCGTTGATGACCACAGGGAGCCTGTTACTGTCCACATTAGAGCTGGTGGAAGGAGATGAGAGAAATCAGGACCCAGCAGCAGCCATGTTTACTCCTCACACTCCGGCTTCTGACCCCATATATTATTATTATTATTATTATTATTATTTCTGCCGTTATTCCATGTGCAGTTACCTGTATTCCCATGGAGAGATGGAGCGGCTCCTCACACTGTCCGCCATTAGTTGTGCAGAACTCCCACCGCCGACCTTCATATCCACCTTCACACGTGGAGGAAATGTGGTGTCCGGTGTGAAGGGACATCCCCCGCTGGACACGAGAGGGGTCTCCCAGTCATCAGCACCAGGGACCTGCTCTTCTCTTCCATGGACACAAGAGATGAAGATCAGAAGAAGCAAAGTGGAGAAAACCTGAGGACAGAAGATTCACATCTGTGATAGGGACATTGTGGAAGCATCAACATTATGTAGTGGGATAAGGAAGGGTTAAATAATGGATCAATAATAATCAGAAGATTTATTCTGTATAATGCAACTTTACTAAATGTCTACAAGACTCTCATGGACCTTTCCCCAAAATAGAACAAAGCTGTAATCCACAGCGACCAGATAGAGAATGTGACCGATAGAAGAAACTCCAGAATGTAAGAAGGAAGGAAATCAATAATATATTATATTGTCACTGTCATTGTGTCATAGAGCAGGATAAGAAAGATAATGGTGGTGGCCCCATGAAAGGCCTACACTCACTGTTCTGCTGGTGCAGTCACTGTGCACATACATTACATTACTGATCCTGAGTTACATCCTGTATTATACTCCAGAGCTGCACTCACTATTCTACTGGTGCAGTCACTGTGTACATACATTACATTACTGATCCTCAGTTACATCCTGTATTATACTCCAGAGCTGCACTCACTATTCTGCTGGTGCAGTCACTGTGTACATACATTACATTACTGATCCTGAGTTACCTCCTGTATTATACTCCAGAGCTGCACACACTATTCTGCTGGTGCAGTCACTGTGTACATACATTACATTACTGATCCTGAGTTACCTCCTGTATTATGCTCCAGAGCTGCACTCACTATTCTGCTGGTGCAGTCACTGTGTACATACATTACATTACTGATCCTGAGTTACCTCCTGTATTATACTCCAGAGCTGCACACACTATTCTGCTGGTGCAGTCACTGTGTACATACATTACATTACTGATCCTGAGTTACCTCCTGTATTATGCTCCAGAGCTGCACTCACTATTCTGCTGGTGCAGTCACTGTGTACATACATTACTTTACTGATCCTGAGTTACCTCCTGTATTATACTCCAGAGCTGCACTCACTATTCTGCTGGTGCAGTCACTGTGTACATACATTACATTACTGATCCTGAGTTACCTCCTGTATTATACCCCAGAGCTGCACTCACTATTCTGCTGGTGCAGTCACTGTGTACATACATTACATTACTGATCCTGAGTTACATCCTGTATTATACTCCAGAGCTGCACTCACTATTCTGCTGGTGCAGTCACTGTGTACATACATTACTTTACTGATCCTGAGTTACCTCCTGTATTATGCTCCAGAGCTGCACTCACTATTCTGCTGGTGCAGTCACTGTGTACATACATTACATTACTGATCCTGAGTTACATCCTTTATTATACTACAGAGCTGCACTCACTATTCTGCTGGTGCAGTCACTGTGTACATACCGTACATTACATTACTGATCCTGAGTTACATCCTTTATTATACTCCAGAGCTGCACTCACTATTCTACTGGTGCAGTCACTGTGTACATACATTACATTACTGATCCTGAGTTACATCCTGTATTATGCCCCAGAGCTGCACTCACTATTCTGCTGGTGCAGTCACTGTGTACATACATTACATTACTGATCCTCAGTAACATCCTGTATTATACTCCAGAGCTGCACTCACTATTCTGCTGGTGCAGTCACTGTGTACATACATTACATTACTGATCCTGAGTTACCTCCTGTATTATACTCCAGAGCTGCACACACTATTCTGCTGGTGCAGTCACTGTGTACATACATTACATTACTGATCCTGAGTTACATCCTGTATTATACTCCAGAGCTGCACTCACTATTCTGCTGGTGCAGTCACTGTGTACATACATTACTTTACTGATCCTGAGTTACCTCCTGTATTATACTCCGGAGCTGCACTCACTATTCTGCTGGTGCAGTCACTGTGTACATACATTACATTACTGATCCTGAGTTACCTCCTGTATTATACCCCAGAGCTGCACTCACTATTCTGCTGGTGCAGTCACTGTGTACATACATTACATTACTGATCCTGAGTTACCTCCTGTATTATACCCCAGAGCTGCACTCACTATTCTGCTGGTGCAGTCACTGTGTACATACATTACTTTACTGATCCTGAGTTACCTCCTGTATTATACTCCAGAGCTGCACTCACTATTCTGCTGGTGCAGTCACTGTGTACATACATTACATTACTGATCCTGAGTTACCTCCTGTATTATACCACAGAGCTGCACTCACTATTCTGCTGGTGCAGACACTATGTACATACATTACATTACTGATCCTGAGTTACCCCCTGTATTCTACCCCAGAGCTGCACTCACTATTCTGCTGGTGCAGTCACTGTGTACATACATTACATTACTGATCCTGAGTTACCCCCTGTATTATACCCCAGAGCTGCACTCACTATTCTGCTGGTGCAGTCACTGTGTACATACATTACATTACTGATCCCGAGTTACATCCTGTATTATACCCCAGAGCTGCACTCACTATTCTGCTGGTGCAGTCACTGTGTACATACATTACATTACTGATCCTGAGTTACATCCTGTATTATATCCCAGAGCTGCACTCACTATTCTGCTGGTGCAGTCACTGTGTACATACATTACTTTACTGATCCTGAGTTACCTCCTGTATTATACTCCAGAGCTGCACTCACTATTCTGCTGGTGCAGTCACTGTGTACATACATTACATTACTGATCCGGAGTTACCTCCTGTATTATACCCCAGAGCTGCATTTACAATTCGGTTGGATTTAGCATGTTCCTGTAATTTTTTGTTCAAGGAGCTGTTAGGTCTATGGCCGATTGAAGCTTAGAGAATTATGATTACAGCTCTGGGGTAATATTCCGGGTGTAACAATGCAGTGAGTGTCACTCTCCGCAGTAAGATGTCGCTCACAATGACACAAACCCTTTATAACAACGTTCCCTCTGGAGCACTGGAGAAACCTCGCTGCCCTGTAATATTATAGTACATTAGATAGAACTCTCTGGATTCTCTGTTCCGTCACTAATAACAATGTGACAGTTAATAACCCCCGATCTGGTGACCAGAGAGGGGCCGGGGCTCTTACCATTGATGGTGCGGCCATTGTTCCTGTGGATGTGCTCTGCTGCCGCTCTGCTGCTGGACTGTGCGGTGACGCTGACCCCAGGACACATTATATAGGGTCGCACTTGTTTCTGGACTTTCCTGAGAAGCTCATTACTTTATACTCAGGTTTCAATGACTTTGTGGATTTTTTATAATTTTTCCTGATTTATTTTTCCTAATCTTCTGTAATGGGAAACACTGGGAGAAATAAAAGGGCCGGATCATCTCCCGCCGTGGAATCCCGTAATCACTGATTAACCTGCAGAGCGGACACAGAAATAATATTCTCTGATAGATAAGAAGTGTCATAAATCCGAGTGCGGACTTGTAATAACCGGTGTGAGGAGCAGAAGACGTCCTGTCACCCCATATACTCAGAGGGGCATCTGCGGACTGCGGGGGATTCTCATAGGAACCTATGGCCGCGTTATAGGCGTGCAACTGGTGGGATCACAGGGGGTAATTCTGGTTATTATTGTCAGGGTGTTATGTATGATTGTACCAATGCTATCAGGAATCATAGAGAAAGTCTGTGAGTCCTGACTGCTCCACCCACACATAGAGAAAGTCTGTGAGTCCTGATTGCTCCACCCACACATAGAGAAAGTCTGTGAGTCCTGATTGCTCCACCCATACATAGAGAAAGCTAGTGAGTCCTGATTGCTGTGCCCTCACACATAGAGAAAGCCTCTGACTCCTGATTGTTCCACTCACACATAGAGAAAGCCCGTGAATGTTGATTGTTCCACAAACTGATAAAGTCTGTGAGTCCTGATTGTTCCACCTACACAAAGAGAAAGCCACTGAATTCTGATTGTTCCACTCACCCATAGAGAAAGCCTGTTAGTCCTAATTGTGTCACCCACAATTACAGAAAGCCTGTGAGTCCTGATGGTTCCATTCACACAAAGAGTAAGCCTGTGAGTCCTGATTGTTCCATTCACACAAAGAGTAAGCCTGTGAGTCCTGATTGTTCCACAAACTGATAGAGAAAGTCTGAGTGCTGATTGTGCCACCTACACATAGAGAAAGCCTGTGTCTCCTGATTACTCCACACACACATAGAGAAAGCTTGTGAGTCCTCATTGCTCCACCCACACATAAATCCTGTGAGTCCTGAATGCTCCACTCACACATGGAAAAAGCCTGAGTCCTGATTGCTCCACTCACACATGGAAAAAGCCTGTGAGTCCTGATTGCTCCACTCACACATGGAGAAAGCATGTGAGTCCTGATTGCTCCACTCACACATAAAGACTGTGAGTCCTGATTCCTCCACACACACATAGAGAAAGCTTGTGAGTCCTGATTATTCCTGTCACACATAGAGAAACCCTGTGAGTCCTGATTGTTCCACTCACACATAGAGAAAGCCTGTGAGTCCTGATTGTTCAACTCACACATAAAGGCTGTGAGTCATGATTCCGTCAATCACAAATAAAGACTGTGAGTCCTGATTCCTCCACTCACACATAGAGTAAGCCTGTGAGTTCTTATTTCTCCTGTTAGACAAAGAGAAAGCCTGTGAGTCCTTATTACTCCTGTCAGACAAAGAGAAAGCCTGTGAGTCCTGATTGTTCCACTCACACATAGAGAAAGAGTGTGAGTCCTGATTGCTCGAATTACACATAAAGTCTGTGAGTCCTTATTGTCATATTCACACAAAAAGTAAGTCTGTGAGTCCTTATTGTTCTACTCACACATTAAGTAAGCCTATGAGTCCTGATTTTTCCACAAACTGATAAGTTCTGTGAGTCCTAATTTTTGCACCTACACATAGAGAAAGTCTGTGAGTCCTAATTGTTTCACCCACAGTTACAGAAAGTCTGAGTCCTCATTGTTCCATTCACACATAAAGTCTGTGAGTCCTTATTGTTCCATTCACACATAAAGTCTGTGAATCCTTATTGTTCCACAAACTGATAAAGTCTGTGAGTCCTGATTGTGCCACCCACACATAGAGAAAGCCCATGAGTCTGGATTGTTCCACCAACAAAGAGAGAAAGCCGGTGTCTCCATGATTACTCCACACACACATACAGAACGCATGTGAGTCCTCATTGCTCCACCCACACATAAAGCCTGTGAGTCCTGATTGCTTCACCCACACAAAGAGAAAGCCTGTGAGTCCTGATTGCTCCACAAACAGAGAAAGCGTGCGAGTCAAGCGGGGGGGGGGGCTGTAGGAACGCAGTTAAACGAAAGCCCCCCATGACTGCGTTGCCAAGGGAACCTGGGGGAGCATCGTTTAAATTAAGGCAGGGGCAGTGGGGATTGGTTTAAGGGATGGGAGAAGGGGGTGGTCCGTGATTTGTGGGGCGGGTTCGTGGGAAAAGTGCGGGAAAGGGGGCCATTACCTTTTATTCAGTGAAGCGTGAAGACGTGCACGATGTCCTCTGTGGAATCCATTCTGGGACAGCTGCGGGAGATGGCGCGGTCCAGGCGCGGCGGCTGGCTGGCGGATCAGCTGGCATCGTTGCTGGGCAGTCCTGGAGTCCAGGGGCCCAGATCACGGAGAACCCGTCCCCCGGAGCGTTTGTCCCCGGAGCTCGGTGCGCGCGGCAGCCGCCGGCCACGGAGCCCCTCTCGGGACCCTGCGGAGGGCGCGGGCCGCGGGTCACCTATCCACCCCGGTCCGCCCTCTGCCAGGAATCCTCCAGCCAGCGCTGCTGGCGCTGGGCGACGGTCGGAAGCAGCGGCGGTGCAGGCCAGAAGAAATGCGCAGGCCGCACCGGAAGTGCCTGCAGAAGATCCGGTTCACAGGGCAAACATGGCGGCGGTGAGCAGGAGCGATACACGGCGAGGAGCAGCACGGGCTGCGGCGCCGGTGATGGCTACAGCGGCGAGGAGGAGACCCCAGGGAGCAGCGGCGGCGCAGAGGAGCAGCAGAGAGGGAGGCAGTGGTTCGGCGGCGGGTAGCCTGGGGTCTGACCCACCCCGGGTGCCTGGCAGGGCCGGCGCTCCGAGCGGCAGGGCGGTGGGCAGGCGTATTTGAACCCCTCAGTCTGGACCAGTTCGAAGAGGGCGCAGTGTGGCAGCGGCTGGGGCTCGTGGCAGGGCCCAGCAGGAAGACAGGCTTGGAGACGGGCTGGCAGTCGTCAGGTCCAGGTCGCCCAGGAGGTCGAGGGAGAGGTCCATCTCTTCTGCTCCGGTCCCCCCTGGTGACGAGGAGGCCAGGGGCGCGGGCCAGGAGCAACACAGCGGCGCGGAGGATTCCGGATCCGGGAGTGACCCACGAGAATTCGGTGATTGCACGGCTGGCGGGGACACAGCACCTGCGCAGCTTCGTGAGTACGAGGCTGATTCTGTTGCGGTGAGGGATAGTGGTGTACGGTCTGGGGATAGCTGGTATGGGGGGGTCGATTTGGCAGGGAGAGGAGGGGCTAGCACTGTCGGGGTTCCGGGGGTCAGGGAGCTTTTGGCGGGTATGTCTCAGATTTTGCGGAGATTGGATGGGGGGGGCCTTGATAGTGCGCGGTCGTCTCCAGTAGGTGCATGGTTGCCGGCGTCTGGCCAGGGTGCTAGGGTGGTTGTGGGGTCTGATGGAGCGAGTGGCGTTGAGCAAGCGTCGGCGGCAGGGGTGTCGGTCTCGGTTCAAAAGGAAAAGGACAAAGGGGATACGATTAAATTGGATGATAGAGCTAGGGGAGAGGTTTATGTGTGCTTTGACGGGCCAGTAGGGGCTCATTTAAAGAAAGAGATAAAAGAAAAAATTTGGAAAGATGAATATGTTGAGATTTTCTCCCTCCTGCCTTTAGAGAAGTTTAATTTAGACAAGGGTGTAATAACGTGCAGGTACTGAGTATGTCACCACGGAACAGGCAGACCAACAGTTGAGGGGTTTAATAACAGGAATTAGGTTCTCCTCGCAGGGAGGAAGCAATGGAAAATAACTAGCAATAAAACAATGCAAGAATACGGGAGTTAAACAATAAAACAGAATTAAGCAGGATTTCTTGAGAAAAGAACACTTATCAGTCTCATGAGGACTTGCTTGGAGGGTCGTCTTCTCCAACGTAGGCGCCGAGAATCAGTGGCACTTGTCGTCCCTCTGTGGTCCGTGAGCAGAGTAGTCTCTGAGAGCCTACTGCCTGGGGTTTCGGGAGTTAATGTGGTATGCACAGGCTCTGAGTCTTTAACTTTTATAGCACAGCCAGAAAATCAGGGCTCCGCATGGTTGTCTCTGTACCAGGAAAACAAGGGGCTCTGCACTGTTAAGTCTCTGTACCAGGAAAACAGGGGCTCTGCACTGTTAAGTCTCTGTACCAGGAGTCAGGGGCCAGGGTGTAGTAGTCTCTCAACGGGTCTCAAAGCGCCCCCCTAAAGTCACAGCAGAGTCCGCTTTAAGTACTCACTGGATGCAGTCTTTCTGGGCAGTCTCTACAAGATGCAGTCTTTCTGGGCAGTCTCTTTCTCTCTCTCTTCTGGAGCGCAGCTGCACCCGGCTCTGCACGCTGCTCTGTAAGCTGCTCTCTCTCCTGCATGCGTCCCTTTCCCGCTCTCTGGCTGCTTCCCTCCTGTCCCAGTCTACAAGTCTCTCCCCTAGGGAACCTGCGGCACAGCTCAAAGGTTCCGGGCACAGAGCCGAGAAGGTAACCGCCCCCAGACTCTTCTGGTGCTTTTAACTCCTTACATTCCCCCCCTCTTTCTGCTCGCCATTCCACGGGCGAGATCTTCAGGAGCTCCTGTTGGCAATCTTCTAGTCCTTGCACAATCTGCTGCCAGATGAACTCATCCTGATTGTAGCGAACAGGGGGTACACCAGCCGTTGAACGTTCAGAGCGTCTAAAACCAGCAGGGGCGGTGGTGACAGCTGCTGTGGGAGGAGTCGAGGCTTCCTCCGATACGTTGGTAGAATCTGGCACCAGCCCTGTTCCTGGGTTCACTGGAGGAGATTCGAAGTCTTCCTCATCTTCCACATCTACATTGATCACTGGCGCAGCCGGTGGGGGTGCTGGAGCCAATTGGACTGATTCAGGATCTCGAGACAAACATGGACGCAACATATTCCTGTGCAGCGTGTGGGTGGGAGTCCCTTCTTCCGTTTCGGGCTGGACCTCATAAACGGGACCCCCGTTGCCGAGCCGCCGCTTCACTCGGTACGGCCTTTTCTCCCATCGGTACTCCAGTTTGTTGTGTGGGCGCTTTTCCCTCACTAAGACTCGGTCTCCAGGCCACAGGGCTGTCCACTTTTTAGGAGCTACCTGGGGATGCTCCAATTCTTGTAGCCGGACTAGACGTTGAATTGTCCGCAGCCGACGACGATGTTCTTGAACCCAGGAGTACACCCCCGTCCGTGGGTAGTCCTCCTCGGGTTCCAGCGCCAGCTCTGCCAGTCCCTTCCCGGGTCGGCCAAAGAACAGAGAGTTGGGGGTGAATCCGGTAGTGCTGTGTTTACGATTGTTATATGCCCACACCAATTCAGGGACGGACTCAGTCCACTTCGCCTTCTGGTCCTCCTCCAGAGTCCTCAGCATTTGAATCAGAGTGCGGTTAAATCTTTCACAAGCCCCATTCCCCTGTGGATGATAAGGGGTGGTCCGGGACTTATCTATTTTGTACAGCTGGTGCAGCTCCTCCATCACTCTTCCGAGGAAGCAGGCCCCTTGATCAGAATGGATGCGCTTGGGACACCCGTACACCTGAATGAAGTGTTTGCAGATTGCGTGAGCTGCAGACTCGGCAGTTTGGTCCCCCGTGGGCGTCACTACGGCAAATTTAGTAAAGTGGTCTATCATCACTAAACAATGCTCATAACCTTGATGTGCTGGTCCAATTGTCAAGTAATCTATTGCCAGTAGGTCCATGGGTCCAGAAGACCTCACCGTCTATGTGGGAGCTCTTTGTTCTGGTGGTTTGACCAGCTCACAACTTCTGCATTGCCGACATACTTTATACACAGTGTTCCTTAAGTGGGGGTGATAAAATAGGCGCTGTAACCACTGGAAAGTCTTTTCTGGCCCAAAGTGTGCTCCTTTCTCATGTGCTTCCTTAGCCACCTGGTCTATCATGGACGAGGGAATCACTGTCTGCCATACAAGACTGAGTTCTGTTTGCAGGAATACCTTCCGGTACAGGATACCATCCCGCAACTCGAGCCTCTCCCACTGGCGTAGCATCTTCAGTACTTCAGGTGACATGGACCTCCTCTCACGTCGATTGGGCATTTGTTCAGACACGACCCACCTTCTCAACTGAGCTAGCTCCAGATCCTCCTGTTGTACTCGGACCCACTCATCGCGGGGCTGCTCCAGCAAATTCACACAGGCCTCTTCCTGTTCAATTTCCCACGCCGCTGCCACTGTCCTGGCAGTCTTTCCAAAACCTGGAACCTCTACATCTTCCAGTTCTTCATCCTGGCTGGGTGCTGGTTTGCGATAGTTTACTCGAGAGAGGGCATCCGCATGTACATTCTCAGCTCCTCTTTTATACGAAATTCTGTATCGGAACTTGGCCATTCGGGCTACCCAACGTTGTTCTAGGGCACCTAACTTGGCATTCTCGAGATGGGCCAACGGATTGTTATCGGTGCGTACATGAACTTCTGAGCCAGCCAGATATTCCGCGAACTTCTCAGTCATTGCCCACACCAGCGCCAACAACTCCAGCTTGAATGAACTGTAATTTTCTGGATTCCTTTCTGAGTCATGCAGAAACCGACTGGCGTATGCGATGACGCGCTCTTTCCCGTCCTGCATCTGCGACAGTACAGCCCCGAGGCCCTGCAGGCTCCCGTCAGTGTGCAAGATGAACGGTTGTGTGAAGTCAGCGTAGGCCAGCACGGGGGCCTCCGTCAATGCCTTCTTCAAAGCCAAGAATGCCTCCTCCTGATGCTTCCCCCACTGTATGTTCCTGTTTTTGGCGCAAGAGGGCACTCCCCTCAACAACTCCTGGAGTGGATTAGCAAGGCGGGTAAAGTCTTTTACAAAGCGTCTGAAGTATCCCGTGAGTCCCAGGAATGCACGCACATCTTTCACCGTTTTTGGAGTTGGCCACTCTTGTACCGCAGCGATCTTCTCCTGGGAAGGCCTCACCCCTTCAGCGGAGACAACATGTCCCAAGTATTCAATCTCGGTACGGAAGAGGTGACATTTCTGGGGTTTCACTTTCAAGCCATACTTCTGTAGCCGACTCAGAACTTGCTCTAATCTCTGCAGATGCTCCTCAAAGGTGGGGGCAAAGACGATGATATCATCCAAGTAGATCAAAGTGGCTTCAAAGTTCAGGTCTCCCAGACATTTCTCCATGAGTCGCTGAAATGTTCCTGGGGCGTTTGCTAGGCCGAAGGGCATCCGGTCAAACTCATACAGTCCCATCGGAAGGATGAAGGCCGTCTTGGCTCGGTCTTGCTCAGACATGGGCACCTGCCAGTAGCCGCTGGCCAAGTCTAACGTGGAGAAATTTCTGGCATTCCCTAGTGCCGTCAGGGACTCCTCTATCCTGGGCAGTGGGTACGAGTCCCGCACTGTGCAAGCATTGAGCCGCCGATAGTCCACACAGAACCGCAGGGACCCGTCTTTCTTTCTCACCAAGACGATAGGGGCAGCCCACGGGCTCTGACTCTCATGTATAACTCCCTTCTTCAGCATGTGTGACAGCATTCCCTTCACCTCCTGGTACATCCGTGGAGGTATTTGGCGGTACCGTTCCCGGATTGGCGCCGCATCCCCGGTGGGTATCTCGTGGGTAATGGCCGTGGTACGTCCAAAGTCATCTTCATCTTTGGCGAACGCATCCTGAAATTTCCCCAATACAGCTTCTACCTGAGGTACCTGCTGCGGAGTAAGTTCCGAGAGCTCCGCCCTCATGCGTTCCAGTATCTGGCGCCCTTCTTGCATTAACCTGGGGTCCGGAGCTGCCTCCGCCTTGACGGTCACCAGCCATGGATCTTCTGGCCTTGCCGTCAGCTGTACCGCCTCAGTGGGGACCAATTCGTCTGGAAGGCCCAGGACTTGAGCGACTTTGCTTCTAGGGGGCAAAGTTATATCTGTCTCCCCCAAATTGATGCAGCGCACAAGGACAGTTCCATCCCGCACGGTAGCCAGGGACCGTGCGACCAATATTCCTGATGGCAGCTGGTCGGCTCTGCTGGGCTCAATTTGGACTTCGACTCCCTCCAGCGGGATGCCAGCTCGTACAGGCAGGGGAAGCACTGTCTGCCCAGGGGGCAACACTCGATTGACTGAGGCGGGGACGACGACTTTGCCGAGTTCCTTTCCGTCGCTGTATGCTTCCCGGACCTGGGCGGTCCGTATCAGTTGTTGGAAGACCCTTCTCTGGGGAGTTTGGTCGCTCCATTGTTGTAGGAACTGTTCCGGGGACTAGTTGAAAACGAGGCTTCCGAGGTCCTTTAACACATTCATGCCCAGGGTCACGGTATGGTCTTTAGCTACCTCTCCATCCACCAATACCACTCCTCTCCTCCCGAGGTCTTTTCCGCAGACCTCTATGTTCATCCATACCACCCCTGCGACCGGGATGGGCAAGTGATTGGCCGCCATAAGTTTGATCACAGGACCCCATTCGGGCCGTAGCGCCTCTGTGAAGTGATGGCGGAAATATCTCTCAGGCATGGTGGTCACTTGTGAGCCGGTGTCTATCAAGCATCGCACTGCTCTTCCATTGATTTCTGCCCAGACCAGAGGGCACGTGGAAACAAGGCTGTGGGGACTTTTACTCCTCCTCCTCTGTTCTTCACGCTCTGAGCGGCGCCCCTCAAGCCCAGAGCCACCTAGTTTAAAGGAGGATGCGGGGATGGTCGGCTCCGCCGGGGACACCATCGAGCAATGTGGCCGGACTCTCCACAAGTGTAGCATGTAAGAGGGCTTCTCCTCCTGGTAGTTTCACCCTCCCTTCGGGGGGCAGCTTCTCTGTCTCGCACCAGAGGGCCGGTCTCCTCTGCCAGAGTTCTTCTGGAGGCCGCCATTTCTTCACGGACCTGTCTAATCTCCATTCTCAGGTCCTCCACCCACTGGGGAATATTGCCTGCGGTGGTGGTTACCTCCCCGCTCTGCACCCTTCCTACCAGCCCCGTCACTCCCTGTTCTTGTTCTCGCACACGCGCCTCACTGCCAACCTCAGAGAAAGTCATGTCTGGCTTTACTCGCATGCGCTCACGCAGTGCCTGTTTCATCATTGCGTCACGCAGTCCTGTCACTAGCTGATCTCTGAGCACCACATCAACTGACCCTACCCCTACACCGTCCTTTCGTCTGATAGCAGTGTGAAGCTCTTGTAGGGCGTTCATGAATTGGGTCACGGTCTCCTCCTCCCGTTGTACCCGGTGAAACAGTCGCATGCGAAGTTCCCCTACGTCAGTGGGGTCCCCATGCGTTTCCTCAAGTATGCGCAGCACTTTGTCCAGGGTATCTCTCTCCCGGGGGGACCTATGCATGACAGAATCCCGCGCCTCCCCCTCCAGAGCCATCAATGCAATTTCTGCCTCCAGGGCTGGTGTCATGGGGTGCATCCGCATCATTCCCCGGATACGCTCTGTCCAACTCCACAACATTACATTGTTCCCAGTGAACCTTGGCAAATTATTCAACATGGCTCCCAGGGAAATGCTAGACCTGGGAACTTCCCCCGCTGCTTGGTCTGCCCTATTCGCACTACCGTGTGACATCCTGCCGACTACGCCAAATGTAATAACAGGCAGGTACTGAGTATGTCACCACGGAACAGGCAGACCAACAGTTGAGGGGTTTAATAACAGGAATTAGGTTCTCCTCGCAGGGAGGAAGCAATGGAAAATAACTAGCAATAAAACAATGCAAGAATACGGGAGTTAAACAATAAAACAGAATTAAGCAGGATTTCTTGAGAAAAGAACACTTATCAGTCTCATGAGGACTTGCTTGGAGGGTCGTCTTCTCCAACGTAGGCGCCGAGAATCAGTGGCACTTGTCGTCCCTCTGTGGTCCGTGAGCAGAGTAGTCTCTGAGAGCCTGCTGCCTGGGGTTTCGGGAGTTAATGTGGTATGCACAGGCTCTGAGTCTTTAACTTTTATAGCACAGCCAGAAAATCAGGGCTCCGCACGGTTGTCTCTGTACCAGGAAAACAAGGGGCTCTGCACTGTTAAGTCTCTGTACCAGGAGTCAGGGGCCAGGGTGTAGTAGTCTCTCAACGGGTCTCAAAGCGCCCCCCTAAAGTCACAGCAGAGTCCGCTTTAAGTACTCACTGGATGCAGTCTTTCTGGGCAGTCTCTACAAGATGCAGTCTTTCTGGGCAGTCTCTACAAGATGCAGTCTTTCTGGGCAGTCTCTTTCTCTCTCTCTTCTGGAGCGCAGCTGCACCCGGCTCTGCACGCTGCTCTGCAAGCTGCTCTCTCTCCTGCATGCATCCCTTTCCCGCTCTCTGGCTGCTTCCCTCCTGTCCCAGTCTACAAGTCTCTCCCCTAGGGAACCTGCGGCACAGCTCAAAGGTTCCGGGCACAGAGCCGAGAAGGTAACCACCCCCAGACTCTTCTGGTGCTTTTAACTCCTTACAAGGGTAAGAAGGAGGATAGTAAAAAGGAGGAGGAAGAAAAGAGGCGCTGGCGATTAATACCGCAGACGTTTGTGAATTGGCAACAGGCGTTTTCAATTTTGGTGAGTGTTATCGGGGAAAAGTTTCTGGAGAACTGTTCGGGCCTGTTATGTTATCAGGATGCTATAGGGGAGGCACACAGGCCGTACGGGGGCCAGGCGTGGCTCCGGTATGATGAGCAGTTTCGGCAAAGGAAGGCGGTTCGGCCTGAGATAAAATGGGATCAGAAAGATATAGGGTTGTGGTTGAAAGTTATGGCTCCAACGCGGTTTGGGCAGTCCTTTCATGGGGGGGGATGGGGTAGCGGTCAGCAGTCTGGACAGGGAGCTGGGGACATTGGTCACAAGGGGTTAAGGACAAAACAGGGACGTGTTGGCAGTTTAATGACGGCCAATGCAAATATGGCAGTACATGCAAGTTCAAGCATGTCTGTTCTCACTGCAGCGGTGCCTCGCATAGAGCGGCCAAATGTTTTAAAAAAGCAAGGGGTAAACCAGCAGTGGGAGGCGGTCAAGGGGGTGACACCAGTGAAGGTTCAAAGGATGGCCCCCTATCTAAGTAGGTATCCAGATCGGGAAAAGGCGAGGCTACTGTGGGACGGTTTTTCTGAGGGCTTTCAGATTCCTCATCCGGCTCACACAATCCCATTTTCAGAAAAGAATTTGAGGTCAGCTAATTTACATGCGGAAGTAGTTACGGCTAAATTGGCGAAGGAGGTTGAGTTGGGGCATATGGCGGGGCCGTTTAGTGTTTTACCGATGGAAGGGGTGGTTGTTTCGCCTCTGGGGGTGGTCCCTAAAAAGGAGCCTAATAAGTTTCGTCTTATTCAGCATCTATCGTATCCGAAGGGCCAGTCAGTTAATGACGGCATCGCTGAGGAGCTTTGTTTTGTGGTATATACTTCTTTCGATGCCGCGGTACAATGGGTGTGTAGGTATGGAGCTGGTGCGTTAATGGCTAAGACGGATGCTGAATCGGCTTTCCGATTGCTTCCGGTTCACCCCGATAGTATCCCGTTGTTGGGATGTTTTTGGAACGGGGGTTTTTATTTGGATAGGTGTTTGCCTATGGGTTGTTCGATTTCATGTTCGCTGTTTGAGTCCTTTAGTACTTTTCTTGAGTGGGTTGTTCGGGATGTTTCCCAGGTTCCGTCTGTCATCCATTACTTGGATGATTTTTCGTTTGTCGGCCCGCCGGATTCTTTGTTGTGTGGAAATTTGTTGGCTAGCATGGAATGGGTGGCGGGACAGTTTGGTGTGCCTTCAGTGCGGGAAAAAACAGAGGGCCCTTGCACGGTTTTGAGTTTTCTGGGTATTCTCATAGACTCGGAGAAGATGGAGTACAGGTTACCTGAAGAGAAGTTGTCGGCTTTATGGCTTGAGGTGCTGAGATGTGAAAAGTTGCACAAGGTTACGTTAAAAGAGTTGCAGTCGTTGTTGGGGCGTTTGAATTTTGCATGCCGTATCATGCCTATGGGCAGAATATTTTGCAGGCGATTGTCCAGGGCGACTGCGGGAGTGCGTTCCGCACATCATTTCGTACGTTTGAATAGGGAGCATAGGGAGAATTTAGTCATTTGGCGGCGTTTTTTGGATAATTATAATGTCAGGGCTTTGATTCAACAGGAAGATTTGAATGATTTTGATTGCGAAATTTTTACGGACGCAGCTGGCAGTGTTGGCTGTGGGGCCTATTGTGCAGGTAAATAGAGCGTTGGTGGATGGCCTGATTGGTGGTGTGCAACTGGTTTGACTAAAAATTTGGCGTTGCTTGAGCTTTTTCCAATAGTGGTTTCGGTGTTCATTTGGGGTCGTACGTTTCAGGATAGGTGGGTACGTTTCCATTGCTATAATTTGAGCGTGGTGGCGGTGATTAATAGTCTTCTTCTTCCTCTCCCCCAGTAATCAGACTGGTTCGGGAGTTAGTTTTGCGTTGTCTGGAGTTGAATACCTGGATTTCGGTGGTACATGTTCCCGGCGTTCATAATTCTATAGCCGATGCTTTGTCTCGTTTGCAGTGGTAGCGTTTTCGGGAGTTGGCGCCAGAAGCGGAGGATGCAGGAAAAACATGCCCTTCTCATTTGTGGCGGATTGTTGCGGACGAGGAGGTCGGTTGATACAGGCCTCGGTGTCGGGCAGGACGTGGTCAGGTTACGAAGCATCATGGCATATGTGGGAAGGGTGGTTGGAGCAGTTGGGTTCGGTTGAATCGGATGGTGACAAGGTGATGGCGATTTTGCTTTTGATTGGGTCGGCGGAGGAATGGGGTTGGTTGGTGTCAAAGCTGAATACATTTGTAGCTGGTTTGGCTTTCGGTTTCAGGCTTCAGGGTTCTGTGGATGTTACTAAGGATTTCTTGATTCGGCAGGCATTGAAGGGTTTTCGGAAGGGTTCGTCAACTTGCGATGCGCGTAGGCCCATATCTTTTGCGACGTTGGAGCGTTTGGGGGAGGCGTTGTGGGGACTTTGTAGTTCTCATTTCGAGGCAGTTTTGTTTCAGTTGGCGTTTTCATTGGCTTTTTTCGGGGCGTTGAGACTTGGAGAGTTGGTGTCCCCTAATCGGTTTGAAGTGGGGGGTTTGTTAGCAGAGGATGTGGAATTTTGGTCTGGTGGAATCGCCTTTTGGATTAGGCGGTCAAAGACCGATCAGTTGGGAAAAGGGAAGCGTGTGGTTTTAGGGAAGGTGGTTGGGGGTTTGATGTGCCCTCATCGGTGTTTGGAGGATTATTGGGAATTGTGGCCTGGCAGGTCTGGCCCACTTTTGCGGCACCGACAAGGTGAATTTTTGTCGCGGTTTCAGTTCTCGGCGGTATTGAGAAAAGGGCTGACATCGTTGGGCCTTGACCCATTTTCCTTTGGGTCACACTCGTTTCGGATTGGGGCGGCATCTGAGGCTGCTGGTTTGGGTTTAGGGCCGGAGGTTATTCGGCGTATTGGCAGGTGGTCGTCTAATCGGTACCTGTCGTATGTTCGCAATTGATGTTGGTTATTTGTTTGGTGGGTATTAATTGTTGTTGTATTTTGCAGGTCGGACACCACTGCTGGCCTGGATATTCGGACATTCTTTTGTGCATTGGGGTGCGATTCGTGCTGATGCCAGGCGTGATGGTAGACAACTGGGTTTTAGGAGAGATGCGGTGTTGGTCCGATGGTTGGGTTTTCGGGGCATGTTGTGGTGCAGGATACTATCTGAGTTTGCCCACGCTGCTAGTTTGGATCGTTCCCCGGACATTGTTGTGGTGCATTTGGGTGGGAATGATTTGGGGTCTAAGCCGGTACGAGAGCTTATTCGGGATATCCGTTTTGATTTTTTGAGATTGTGGGTATCCTTTCCAGGGATGGTGACAGTCTGGTCTGACATCGTTCCCAGGAAAACGTGGAGGGCGGTTCGTTCCCTTAAGGGGATCAACAGGGCCCGGGTGAAGCTGAACAGGGCTGTGGCAAGCTTTGTCTCCCGGAATGGGGGTGTGGCAGTTCGGCACTTTGAATTGGAGGCTGGTGTGGGAAATTTTTGGAGGCGTGATGGTGTTCATTTGAACGATATTGATCTGGATTTGTGGATGTTGGCCATGCAGGAGGGCGTTGAGAGAGCTATGGCGGTGGTGGGGCACTCGCGAGCCTGAGGTGTTCAGTGCTGCTCGTGGTTGGTGGGGGGCGGGGTTCTTGGAGTTGGTGTTTTATGGGGTTGATCTGGCTTTGGTTTACTGGCTCTGGACGGGGAGTTTACCTCGGGAGCTTTGGGGTTTGTTTGCCCGGAAAACAGGTTACATGGTGCCCTCGAGCTGGTGGTTACGGCTGAGGGTAAAGAAGGTTTTCACTTAAAAGTTGGTTTGGGCTTTTGCCTATTGGGTGCCAGATTTATTAGCTCCAAGAACCCTCCCCTCAAGTTTTTTATACAAATGTATAAATGGTGTTATTTATGTTTGTTTTGTTAATAAAATGGCCGCTGTGGCCAAATTATCCAAAGAAATAATTGTCATGTCTTTATTGAGGGTAGGAAGCATTTCTTTGGGTAAATGTGGTTGGGGGAAGGCACTATGCGGGTCTCGAAGGTCCAATCTTGGGATACGCAGTCAAGCGGGGGGGGCTGTAGGAACGCAGTTAAACGAAAGCCCCCCATGACTGCGTTGCCAAGGGAACCTGGGGGAGCATCGTTTAAATTAAGGCAGGGGCAGTGGGGATTGGTTTAAGGGATGGGAGGAGAAGGGGGTGGTCCGTGATTTGTGGGGCGGGTTCGTGGGAAAAGTGCGGGAAAGGGGGCCATTACCTTTTATTCAGTGAAGCGTGAAGCCCACCCTCCCACCCTCATTTTTTAGTTCTTGGTTGTTTTTTTTTTTGTTTGTTTTTTGTCGGGCTTGGGGGGGGGAGTAGTAAGGGGATTAGGGATTTTAATAAGTCTTTTCTGTAGGGGTTCGAGTCATACTGTCATCACAGTGGCTGGTTGGCGGGGGGCGGGGTTCTTGGAGTTGGTGTTTTATGGGGTTGATCTGGCTTTGGTTTACTGGCTCTGGACGGGGAGTTTACCTCGGGAGCTTTGGGGTTTGTTTGCCCGGAAAACGGGTTACATGGTGCCCTCGAGCTGGTGGTTACGGCTGAGGGTAAAGAAGGTTTTCACTTAAAAGTTGGTTTGGGCTTTTGCCTATTGGGTGCCAGATTTATTAGCTCCAAGAACCCTCCCCTCAAGTTTTTAATACAAATGTATAAATGGAGTTATTTATGTTTGTTTAGTTAATAAAATGGCTGCTGTGGCAAAATTATCCAAAGAAATAATTGTCATGTCTTTATTGAGGGTAGGAAGCATTTCTTTGGGTAAATGTGGTCGGGGGAAGGCACTATGCGGGTCTCGAAGGTCCAATCTTGGGATACGCAGTCATGAATGCTCCACACACACATGGAGAAAGCCTTTTTATTGGTATTATTTGAAATTGTATATTTATTTTGTGCGGCATACTGTGGGATAGAGTCCCTTCTTTTAGATCTAGCACCTTTCTTTGTAATTTATATTTTTAATAATTTTTAATATCAGCATTAATAAAATATTTCTTTTAATTTGAATCTTGATGTTCTTCTTTTTTACCTGGGTATTAAGTTATCATTGGTAATTTTGGTGGTGGTTTCATATAAAGTTACATTAAAAAAAAAAGAAACGACAGCTGTGCGCTGTTATCTCTGTGGCCCCAGATAAGCGGAGAGTTCAGATAAATGATGGCCCTGATTTAGGGAAGTGCTGGGATCTACACTGGTTTCTCTCTCTTATGATGGGACATTACAGGGCAGAGTCGGACAGTCCACAGTGACGGCCTCCATTCCTCACCGCTCACAGACACCGCGGGAACTTACAGAAACTCTTAGGAAAACTCTGATTCCTGGGATGGAGACTCCACCTGGAGCAAAGAGTGGTATAAATAGCGAGAGGGACGGGGATGGAAGGGTCAAACAGGAGATCCACCGGAATATAGAGAGCCCAGAAGGAGAAGCAGAATGGTCCTTACAAGAACATCTCTCATACTGGTGAGTTTTATAGAGGCCGTGTTATACTATTGTGTCCAGTAATGGAGATTATGACAGAATTCCATTTATCCAGAATCCAAACATTAATTCCAATAGTCTGGAAAACGTTCCATGATTGATAGCACTTGTCTATGTAATAACCATGAATGGCTGATAGAGCAGCAGATCCGAGGTTCGGTGGAGGCCAGATTAACACTTTATAGTAATAATCCCACAGATGAGGATATTGACTATTTTACTGAAATCAGAAGGGGAGATGGATTGCATCCTGTTCAGTGAATGGTTATCTTAAAGGGATTTTTCACTCTTAGATTAATCAAACTTAACTCTTTCACTCCTAAGCCCAATTTCACCTTCGTGACTAGACCAAATTTTACAATTCTAACCAGTGTCATTTTATGTGGTAATAACTCTAGAATCCTTCAATGCATCCTACAGCTACAGATTCTCAGAATGTTTTTTGTGACATGTTGTACTTTATGATAGTCATAAAATTAGCTCTATTAGTCTTAAGTTAATCTGTAAAAAAATTTGTAAAATTTAGCAATTTTCTAATTTTGTATTTTTATGCCCCTAAACCGAGAGATATATCAAACTAAATATTTAATAAATATAATTTCTCACATGTCTACTTTACAAATTTTAAAACATATATTTTTTTTATAGGAAGTTATAAGGGTTAAAAATTGACCAGCAATTTCACATTTTTCGAAAAAAATTACAAAACCTACAACACTTTTGAAATGACTTTGAGGGGCCTATATGACAGAAAATACCCCAAAATGTCACCATTTTAAAAACTGCATCCCCAAGGTGGTTAAACCCCATTCAAGAAGTTTGTTAAACCTCCAGAAGCTTCATAGGAATTAATGGAATGTGGAAGGAAACAATGAAAAAAAAAATTTTCACTAACATTTTATTTTATGTCCAAATTTCTTTATTTTAACAAGGGTAAGAGCAGAAAATTGGCACCAAAATATGTTTTGAAGTTTCTCCTAAGCAGGCTGATATTCCATGTGTCAGGGAAAATTACTGTTTAGACGCATGGCAGGGCTCGGAAGGAAAGGGGCACCGTTTGACTTTATGAATGCATAATTGTATGGAGCTGACTCCATGTTGTGTCTGGAGTGTCCCTGATGATGTCTAAATAGTGGAAAACCCCTACAGGTGACCCAAATTTTGAAACTAAATCCCTCAGGCAATGTATTTAGATGTGTGGTGAGCACCTTGAAAAACCAGGCGCTTCACAGAAGTTTATAACGTAGAGCCGTGAAAATAAAAAATCTAATTTTTCCCACAAAATTGTTCTTTTAGTCCCAATTTTTTTTATTTTCACAAGAGTAACAGGAGAAAATGGAACCCAAAATTAGTCGTGCAATTTCTTTTGACTATGCAAATACTCCATATGTGGGGGACAACTACTGTCTGGCTGCACGGCAGGGATCAGAAAGGAAGAAGTGACTTTGATGAAATGGTTTGCGAGAGTCAGGTCATGTTTAGCCCCTTCTGTGCCTAAAAAGTTGAAGACACCCACAATTGACCCCATTTTGGAAACTAGACCCCTCAAGGAATTTATCTAGATGCGTGGTGAGCACCTTGAAGCCATAGGTGCGTCACAGAATTTTATCATGTTGATCTGTGAAAATGAAAAAATATATATTTTTCCCACAAAAATATTGTATATGCCAAATGTACTCATTTTCACAAGGATAGCAGGAGAAAATAGACCCCAAAATATGCTGTGCAATTTCTCCTGAGTTCACACCAATGCCTCATATGTGCGGGGAATACTACTTTTGAGGGTGCCATGTCAAATTGGCAGAGTCCCCGAGGTGCAAGAACAGCAGAAAACCCCCATAAGTGACCTCATTTTAAAAACTACACTCCCCAAATGAATTCTTCTAGAGGTCTAATGATCATCTTGACACCACTTGTGTGTCACAGAATTTTGCACCATTGGGCGGTGAAGAAAGAATAATTACATTTTTTTCCACTAAAATGTTGTTTTAGCCCCAAGTTTTTAATTTTTCTTAGTTCTAATAGGAAACACTGGATCTCAGTTTGTAGTAAAAATTTCTTGTGAGTGCGCCAATACCCTTCATGTAGTAGGGAAGAAGAACTGTCGTCATTCACTGACATCAAACACAAATCCTGAAAATGGTGAAAAATGAAACACAAAGTGTAAAATAAAGTTTTAGAACTTTTCATTTATTCACTGATTTAATTCTACTCCCCATCAGTAGTGGTGACATTACGTTTCTTAAAAAGACAGGACCCATATTAAGTAGCAATTTCCTTTATAACATAATACAATGGATTCAGCTTTTTTTACAGTAAACATCTGCACCGGACAAATTTCCCCCCTTCTCGCGTTTGTAATGACGGGAATTATTGTCCATGTTCTTCCCATCTTTCCCTATCTCTCAGGTGGCCGTCCTGGTCTCCTCCAGCTCATCCGCTTTTCTGCCAGAGAAGGATTTGCCCCATAATCAGGAAGGATCCAGGGATGAAGAGCTCCCTGTAGAGGGCAGACAGAGATGTCCTGGAAGAAGGAACCTGCGCCTGCTGACCAGTATGACGGTGGACACCAGTCTCATTGACAGCAGCTACATGGACAGCTCGGTGCAGATGGAGGACATTCACACCCGCTCCCTGTCCCCCTGGGAATACAGGTAATAACACAACCTACGACATTATAAGCAGCGCTGAATAGTGATACAGTCTGGTGTAGATTTCTGGAGTCTCCTATAGATAATAGACTTTTCTGGTAGAATAGCAGGTAATAGCTTTTTGGGATTTTTCATAACCCCTTTAATGGAGAATAATATCTTCCCCACTTTCTAGCCGCCTCTAGTTCTTCTTTTCCTGCCTACAAGCTCCCAGTAACCATCCAGAAATCTCCCCTGTCCCCATATAGAATTCAGGGAAGGAGGGGGATGCAGCTGCAGTTCTTAGGAAAAAAACATGAAGGAGAGAAGCTGAGACATCACCAAGAACAACCTTGTATGGAGAGATAGATTGTATATTTATAGAGCAGAAAACTGAAGAAAAACCATCCAGAACCTGCAGGATGAGCACAAGGAGCGCAGATATGAACCAGGAGTTACATATCTTCTCTCTCATTTTCTATGTTTATTCCCAGTCTCAACACAGATCCCAACAGATTCCCTTTCGTCATTGCCGAGGCCGATTGTCTGACTTTTGCTTGTGTAGATGCTGATGGCCATGAAAGTCCAGACCTGATCTCCTTCCCCATCCAGCAGGAGGTGATGGTCCTACGACGGGAGCAGAAAGGCTGCATGTTCTCCTACCGGCTGGAGACCGAGGTGGTGACTCTGGGCTGCACATGTGTCAGACCCATCATCAGCTATTACTGAACACGTGGAAATATGGACGGATGGACGCCTGTTCATCAGCTTTTTTTGATTTCTCGAGACTTTTTTATTTAAATAATAAAATAAAAGGAACCTTAATTTTTGTATAGTGTCATCTCTGGTTACAGTAAGTTTTGGGGTTTGTTATCGATCACATCTCCATTTTACAGGTCCATGTTACGGTGGAATGTTGTGCTGTTAGCTTTATCATTTAATTCAGTGGTCCCCAACCTTTCTGACCTTGAGAGCCACATTCAGCTCTGAGAGAGGGTGGTGAGCCACATCCAGCTCCCACTCACCTCAGAGCAGTGGCAGCCAAAGCCCCCATTACGGTATAATGATAATGAAAGCTTTTCCACAGAAAACACCCGTAAGCAGTATACCAAGATCCAGGCGTTCCCACAATACCCCTTCAGTATTCTCCCAACACATTGTCGCATCCAGCTTCAAGCGTCTCTTGTGATAGGTAGTAGCATCTTGGATAACACATGCTAAAGGACTGAAGAAAGGATTTTCTTGTTACCTCTAACTTTGTGCTTCTAACCTGCAGTACTAACTTCCACCTCATCTTTATCCCTTCATCATCCCTGATATCTCACCTCATCTCATCAAGGTACTGTGAATAAAACCAGTGGAATTCATCACTGCATCATTCCTTCCGGACTTATGTAGCGCCCCCACTGCCGCAGGGCCGAGGGGTACCCGGTACCGGGCCTCTGGGTCTCTGCTCTGGGGTTGTCACAATGGCTAGACCCGGTCCGTGGCCCTGCTGAGGGGCGCCCAATGAAAGGTGTGGAAGGTGGTGATAGTGCGGTGCAGTGCTGGTCACAGTAAATAACGAGGACACCAGGTTGCAGTCTCTTTACCTCTTTACTGAAGGCTTCAGGATCCTCAGTCCGGAATACGGTTAACCAGGCTGCGCAAGTCCGGCCGGTCCGATGGCACCTCCAGAGTTCCCTTTGCAGGTGGAAATCTGTGCCTACCTTCTAGCGCTTGTGTGTTGCGGTCCTCCCCTGCAGTGCTCACGGGATAGTCCCCACAACTGTTGTGTCTGTTTCTCGTGTTCCCTCACAACTCGATTCTGATGTTCTTCTTCTTCCCCCAGATGATATGGCTAGGACGCACCCGTATGACGGGTAGGCTCGGAGCTCTTCCTGGACCCTAGTGTCGCCCTTCTCCTATTGTTGCCCCCTGTGTCTTCGTAGGTGATTGGTGTGAGACAGCCCGCCTATAGCTGACTGTCCTGCCGTAGGTTTGAAGTATTGCTTGGAGCCTAGTACTTCCTCGGCGTTCCGGCCACCGGCTACGCGCCTCAGTAGGATGTTGCCTCGTCTTACAGTACGACTCCTACTGGTATTTCTCCTTGTTGCGTTGATCTCGTTTCTCACTCAGCACAATATACCTCGCTTCTTGTCCTTTCTTAGGGCACCGCCGCTATCTAGTGCAGGCGCGGTCCCATAACGTTCTCTCTGTTCGCTAGGCCTCTGTCAGGATCCCACCCCTGACAGGGACCCCCCTGAGTCTCTCCCCGCAACACCCTCTGCCACAGGGTGTTGCCTGTTCTATTCCCAGTCAGCTTCTGTCTAACTTCCTATCCAACCCCCAGTTTTACCAGATTGTGAGGAGTGGCCTAATACATAGTACACTTAGCTCCCCCTGGAGGCCAGACTGTGAAGTGTATTGGTGTCTGTGATACCTGGTCAGGTGAACCCCTTCAGTGCCATCAGACGTACCATAGCCCCCCTTAGCGGCGGAGCATCAGTACTGCAACGACCAGGACTCTGGGGCTCTGCACTTCCCCCCGGTTAAATCCAGTACTCCTGGACTGGGAAGAAAACAACAATACATGTCAGCAAAAAGACATACAATTTTGAAATGCGATAACAATAAGCAAATTTGAACAGAGCTTCCCTTTATGGGAGGTGAGGACACTTGAACATTACAAACATGGTTAAATACTTTAAATAACATACTATAAATAACTTTTCTTACCCAACCGGGTATTCTACTTAGTGCAAATTTCTGAACAATAATTTAACATTGCCTTTAAGGATGTACACGCTAAATCCACTAAAGACCTTCTTATAAAACACTATAAGGCTAATCAACTTTTCCTTCATTTTCCACCTTTACATCTGCAGGACCGCCTGTCTATCTGCACCAGGCCTACTGCCTCTCGTTCTGTTACAGGACCGCCCCTTTCGCCCGGGCCTTCTGCCTTTCTGCTACTATACACAGTATAGAACTTATCGTCCATCTCTCAGTTCAGGATCACCGAGCCATCTCTGTATGGCTCCTAGGAGGACTCACCGATTAACCCCATCTGGGTTCACTTCCTGTCCTCATTCTTCTAGCAATATCATTAAACATTTATTACTATCAACTGTCTGACTACATATAACTTTACATGTAAGCATTATCACTATTTCTCTTAAGGCATCATTATACTTTAAGTGCTATGGGTGAACGTTCCCTTTAAGAAGGAACCAAGTCTCTATGAGGTAGTGCAACTTCTCAAGCTGCAAGTCCGTACGCAGCAAGGACTCCAGTACTGCTTCCAGGAACAGTTTCTTCGCAAAGAGTCCTTTCTTTTATAAAACCAGTAGAGAGCACCTTTAAGAAGGTGCAAACTATTTACAAGGAGTTTGTAATCATGCAGTGTTCATGATCCAGCAGTTCTTTCAACAATGATAAAACAGGAAACAAAACAAAAAGCAGAAGAAGGGATCCCGGGTAAACAAAGGGATCCCTTTAAGAGTTACCCTAATCGGGTTGTAGCAGCAGAGCAAAAAGATAAACAATCAACTATATACATTTCCGTGGTATCGAGGTTTATCCCTCTAAGTCTGGGGGTGGCTTCCGGGGGTACTGCCCACCTCCGGCTACCACATAGAGTGCATCCGCACCCTTAATGGGGGTCTGTGTACTCACGGTTCTCCTTGGGGTGATGGTCCGCTGGCATTTGGCACACATGGAGATCGGAGCAATGACCGCCGGTCCCGGGGAGTCATAGGAAGGTGGCACAGTCACTTCTGGCTTGTACTTGCACACGTGCAAAGCATACCACCCTTTGTCTCCCCAGTGGCGGGTGTACCGAACGCGGTCCCCCGGGTAAAGATCCCGGCCTGGGTGTCCCTCGATGAGGTGCGCCTCCACATCCCGCCGGTTCACGAATACCTCCAAGGCGAGACCGGGCTCTCTGATGAAGCCCCAACCTCCCTGCATCCGGAAGGTGCTGATGACTCCATAGCGCTGTGGGCCCCAGTCCTCCTCAGCCGCCCGCCTAACCTGGATTTTGGCCTGGAGGTCCTTTTCCCGCTCGGCCCGTCGGCGGAGTTCCTTCTTACGGGCCCACTCTTCCTCCTGTCGGCGTAGCTGCTGGCGATATTCCCGTTGGTGGATAATCTCGATACTCTCCCCCTCAGGCTGAGCTTCTCCAGGGAACCCGATCAAGTTGGTGGTAGCGCGGGTCCACTTGAAGGTCATCCACTCACCCTGGAGGTTCACGAGCTGTGCAGTGGGCCGTAACGGGACATCGGCGGTCTTCAGCGTCTCCCACGGCTGCTCGCATTCAAGGCGGCTACACACCCGTCCGGGTGGTCTGGGTGGAGGGGAGTCTATGTCCACAAGCAGGGGCTCTTCGGCCGCCCGGGCCAGGATGATGGCGCCATCCGCCTCCGCGGTATCCTCGGCGTCAGCCCTCTTCTCCTCAGCTTGCGGTGCCAGCGCTTGGGGGTGGCGAGGCTCCTCACTGGTAGCGGCTTTTCGCCGACACAGACTCCGAAGCTGACGGCATAGCTCCTCCACTTCCGCCTTGAGAATTTCCCGGTCCTCGCAGCCTGGTGAAAGTTGGCTCGGCTCCCATTGGCTGGGACTGGTGCGAGCCTTCTCCCCCTCTTCTGGGCGACCTTCGCTCATTATCTTGCCAATCTGGCTCTGCCCCGCATCGTCCAGGGCTTCCGGCCTTCCCCCATCCGGAGGGCGGTTCCTCTTCTCGCCGCCGTCCCAGACTAGGAGGCGGACCTCCCTCGTTGAAGGGCATATCTCCTGAACATAGTAGTACTTGTGGGGGGCTGGCTCAACTTTCGCGCCATTCTTCCAAGCTACTCCCACGACGACACGCCCCGCTCTTCCAGCACGCCACATGGTGCCGCAATGGCGGCGGTCTTGGCGGGAACTTTTGGCGGCAAATGGCAATCCACAGTCTTTGCAATAAGTCACAGTCCAAGTATAATAAATCACAGTTCCAAGGCACACATGACCTGATTCTTCAGGCTTAAGTAGATCCTGTTCGTGACGCCAAGTTGTAGCGCCCCCACTGCCGCAGGGCCGAGGGGTACCCGGTACCAGGCCTCTGGGTCTCTGCTCTGGGGTTGTCACGGTGGCTAGACCCGGTCCGTGGCCCTGCTGAGGGGCGCCCAATGAAAGGTGTGGTAGGTGGTGATAGTGCGGTGCAGTGCTGGTCACAGTAAATAACGAGGACACCAGGTTGCAGTCTCTTTACCTCTTTACTGAAGGCTTCAGGATCCTCAGTCCGGAATACGGTTAACCAGGCTGCGCAAGTCCGGCCGGTCCGATGGCACCTCCAGAGTTCCCTTTGCAGGTGGAAATCTGTGCCTACCTTCTAGCGCTTGTGTGTTGCGGTCCTCCCCTGCAGTGCTCACGGGATAGTCCCCACAACTGTTGTGTCTGTTTCTCGTGTTCCCTCACAACTCGATTCTGATGTTCTTCTTCGTCCCCCAGATGATATGGCTAGGACGCACCCGTATGACGGGTAGGCTCAGAGCTCTTCCTGGACCCTAGTGTCGCCCTTCTCCTATTGTTGCCCCCTGTGTCTTCGTAGGTGATTGGTGTGAGACAGCCCGCCTATAGCTGACTGTCCTGCCGTAGGTTTGAAGTATTGCTTGGAGCCTAGTACTTCCTCGGCGTTCCGGCCACCGGCTACGCGCCTCAGTAGGATGTTGCCTCGTCTTACAGTACGACTCCTACTGGTATTTCTCCTTGTTGCGTTGATCTCGTTTCTCACTCAGCACAATATACCTCGCTTCTTGTCCTTTCTTAGGGCACCGAAGCTATCTAGTGCAGGTGCGGTCCCGTAACGTTCTCTCTGTTCGCTAGGCCTCTGTCAGGATCCCACCCCTGACAGGGACCCCCCTGAGTCTCTCCCCGCAACACCCTCTGCCACAGGGTGTTGCCTGTTCGATTCCCAGTCAGCTTCTGTCTAACTTCCTATCCAACCCCCAGTTTTACCAGATTGTGAGGAGTGGCCTAATACATAGTACCCTTAGCTCCCCCTGGAGGCCAGACTGTGAAGTGTATTGGTGTCTGTGATACCTGGTCAGGTGAACCCCTTCAGTGCCATCAGACGTACCATAGCCCCCCTTAGCGGCGGAGCATCAGTACTGCAACGACCAGGACTCTGGGGCGCTGCACTTATCACATGCAGCTCATCAGGAATATTAGCACATGTTAGCGAGTTAACACTATCTGCTATTGTTTATACAAAGAACCGTGTTCACATCTCTCAGACACATCTCACCCATGTACATCGGTGGCAGAATAGGGATCCCCACAATACATTTTGCAGTTATTAGATCAGCTAGAGATAGGGAGTGCACATTTCACCATTGCAAAATATGCAAAGTTTTCCAAAAATGTAAAAACATTACCCACGTGGGTTATACATATATGACCTCTAAGTACTTGTCGCAGAAGCAGAGGAGTAGGACGTGGTTTCCTGAAAAAAATGGGTATGGATTGTAAGGGATGGCCGATTAGACAACTTCCAAAAAAAGAACATTTGGGCTGCATTTACATTACGTTGCTGTCATGTGTAGGACTTACAAAGTCGGAGGAAATCCAGCCCTTGTTCAATTTTAGAAGAGTCAGCCTGTCTGTATTTTCCATTGACAGGTGTGTGCGCCTACCTGTCTTGAATGCACCGGCCGAACTAAAAACCCGCTCACACTTGCGGCAGGGCATGGTAGCACCTCCAAGGTGTACAAGAAGAGGTCGGGCCAAATGTGAAGCTTGGACAATCAATAGTTAAAGGGCACTGAAGAATCAGGAAGGAAACTGGGTATGGTCACTTAAGTAGTCCTTCACCATCTTGGTCAACGTCTCCCTCCTCGTTATAGTTACACCCACAGCTAACCCTTGCTGATGTGACAGTTGGTGGACATTTCTTCCCCCCTGAGTTGCACCTGGTGTGCGTGTCCCTCCCCTGTAATCCTTGTGGGTGAAAAGAGCCGGTACCTCTGCCAGCAGCGTTGCCTGAAGGTAATCTTTTCAATAAGCCTTCCACAACGGCCCTCTGGCATGCATGCACTGAAAATGGCATATCTGCCTCTGACATGAGAGAAGGAAATTTCTCCTTGTACCGTGGGTCAAGAAATGTGCACAGCTAGTATTTCATGGTGGACAAAATGTCTTTCACGCAAGGGTCTTGGACATGAACTGTGACATGTGTGGCAAGCTACGAAGAGTCAAACGTTAAGTGTCCTCGCCAGGATGAATACTAACCAGCCTCTCCTCCTCATGTTGCATAGCCTCCTCTTCCTCCTCTTCAGCTCATCCATGTTGGACAGGCATGAAACTGAGATTGGGAGTCCCCTCTGTAGTGCAGACCAAAAACTCCTGTTCCTCCTCCTCCTCCTCCATCTGTTCCTTGTCATCACCCAATGTGGCCTGAGTATACTATGTGAGGCTAGGCTGTGTGGTACAATCTTGCTCCATAGCCACCTGCTCGGCATTCAAAGCTTCCTCTTTCAGATTCTGCAGCAAATGTTTTAATAGACAGAGCAGCAGGATCAGGGCTGCCAGTAGGAATTTCAGGGCCCCATACTGTCAAAATTTTTGGGCCCCCTTGAGACTCCACCCAGACTCCACCCCTGCTCCGCCTCCTCCCCTCGAATCTTCCACAGTCCCACCAACCACTCTTGGAAAAACTCTACTTCTGAACCACGTCCTCACCAATCAAACATTAACAGTTCTCATTGAATACCACATCACATACATAGCCATCAGCTTTTGATTTACCCAAAAGATTTTTTTAAGCCACCACCATGACAAGGTAGACTCTTTGGCCGTGCCCTACTCTACTCTACCCTATAAAACATTTGTTAAAATATCCAATAATTTTTTATATATTTTTTTCTTTAAGGGAATATGTCACATACATTTTTCTAAAATAATAGACCCAGATTGTGACTTTTTTATAATCTGTATTTCTGATTGTGGAGTATTGTATTCTGTTTTCTGTACATTTATGGAAGCTGTCGGTGGATATCGGTCTGCACTTGGACTGCATTGCATGGATTGGCCGCGGGTCTCCTGACTTGAACTCAGCAGCCTCACAGCATGTATGAGGATGCGGGTCGGGAGACATGCGCCCAGTCCATGCACTGCAGTGCGAATGCAGACCAATTTTCAGTAATTATACTGCCAAATTAATAAATAAAGATGTTTCTCAATCATATATACCCAGTTTTTATTTTTTTATTAATATGGCCATATGAGGGCTTGTTTTTTGTGGGACGAGTTGTACTTTTGAATTACATGATTGGTTTTACCATATAGTGTACTGGAAAACGGGATAAAAAATTTTTTTACCATGTTCATCAACTGCTAAAACTGACCTGCCATTATGATTCTCCAGGTCATTACGAGTTAGTAGACACCAAACATGTCTAGGTTCTTTTTTATTTAAGTGGTGAAAAAAAATCAAAAGTTTGTCAAAAGAGAAAAAAAAAGTTGCCATTTTTCCAAGACCTGTAGCGTCTCCATTTTTCATGATCTCGGGTTGGGTGAGGGCTTATTTTTTGCATGCTGAGCTGACGTTTTTATTGATACCATCTTGGTGTAGATATGATCTTTTTATCGCCTGTTACTTCATTTTATTGTGGCGCCCAAAATAATGTAAATCTGCCGTTTTTGTTTTTTTTTTTTGCGTTACGCCATTTACCGATCAGATGAATTCTTTTTATATATTGATGGAACGGGTGATTCTGAACATTACAATGTCAAATATGTGCATTTTTTATTTTCATTTTATTGTTTTATTTTGCATGGGGCAAATAGGGAGTGATTTAAACTTTTATATTTTTTTAGAAAAACATTTTTTTCACTTTACACTTGGTTCAATAGTCTCCATGGGAGACTAGAAGCTGCGTTCATCCAATTGCCTGTGCTGCACATTGCAGGGTTGCAGCCCTGCTCTATGCAGCAGAAATGCTCACTTGCTATGAGCGCCAACCACTGGGAGACGCTCATAGCACAGTGGCAATGACAACCACAGGGGTCTGCTGCAGGCCCGGGGTTGTCATGCTAGCCCATCGGCGACCCACGTTCAGGTGACACAGGCGCTGATGGGCGTGGTTGGCGATGCGCATGTTAAGTGCCGCTGTCAGACATTGACAGCTGCATTTAACATGTTAACATCCGCGGGTGGATTGCGCATTCCACCCACGTCTGTTGGGGACACAGCTCCATACATTTACTGCGCATATTAGTACCTGTAAGATTCAATAGAGTTTCATGTTTTACATTACTCATACAATGCAATACAATATAATAAAATCATATTCTAACGTGTTCCCGCACAGTTCCTGCACATGTTGTCTTTAAGGGGAGACGGAGAGGCATAAGACAGCTCCTGTCACACACTTACACCTCCATATGAACTTGAGGACATCTGGAGGAACAGCATGGCCCTATACAAGGAGAATATACGGCATGTGTCTTCTGGTGATATCAGTATATTCCGCCATAACATGAACCTGTGTAATGGAGAAGTGATCATTCACAAAGCCCAAAATTTATTGTAGCCAGAGATGATACTATAGAAAAATTAAGTTTGCTTTTCTTTTATTAATTAAATAAAAAAGTCTCAAGAAATCAAAAAGGCTGATGAACAGGCGTCCATCCATCCATATTTCCACGTGTTCAGTAATAGCTGATGACGGGTCTGACACATGTGCAGCCCAGAGTCACCACCTCGGTCTCCAGCCGGTAGGAGAACATGCAGCCTTTCTGCTCCCGTCGTAGGACCATCACCTCCTGCTGGATGGGGAAGGGGATCAGGTCTGGACTTTCATGGCCATCAGCGTCTACACAAGCGAAAGTCAGACAATCGGCCTCGGCAATGACGAAAGGGAATCTGTTGGGATCTGTGTTGAGACTGGGAATAAAAATACAAAATGAGAGAGAAGATATGGAACTCCTGGTTCATGTCCGCGCTCCTTGTGCTCATCCTGCAGATTCTGGATGTTTTTTCTTCAGTTTTCTGCTCTATTAATGTACAATCTATCTCTCCATACAAGGTTGTTCTAGGTGATGTCTCAGCTTCTCTACTTCATGTTTTTATTCCTAAGAACTGCAGCTGCATCTCCCTCCTTCCCTGAATTCTACATGGGGACAGGGAACATTTCTGGATGGTTACTGGGAGCTTGTAGGCAGGAAAAGAAGAACTAGAGGCAGCTAGAAAGAGGGAAAGATATTATTCTCCATTAAAGGCGTTATAAAAAAAATCCCAAAAAGCTATTACCTGCTATTCTACCAGAAAAGTCTATTACCTATAGGAGACTCCAGAAATCTGCACCAGACTGTATCGCTATTCAGCGCTGCTTATAATGTCGTAGGTTGTGATATTACCTGTATTCCCAGGGGGACAGGGAGCGGGTGTGAATGTCCTCCATCTGCACCGAGCTGTCCATGTAGCTGCTGTCAATGAGACTGGTGTCCACCGTCATACTGGTCAGCAGGCGCAGGTTCCTTCTTCCAGGACATCTCTGTCTGCCCTCTACAGGGAGCTCTTCATCCCTGGATCCTTCCTGATTATGGGGCAAATCCTTCTCTGGTAGAAAAGCCGATGAGCTGGAGGAGACCAGGACGGCCACCTGAGAGATAGGGAAAGATGGAAAGAACATGGACAATAATTCCCATCATTACAAAGAGGGGAAACTTGTCTTCTGCAGATGTTTGCCATAGCAAAGTTGAATCTATTGTATTACGGTAGGAAGAAAATAGCTTCTTAATATGGGTCCTGTCTCTTTAAAAAATGTAACGTCACCACTACTGATGGGGAGTTGAAATAAATCGTAAATAAATGAAAAGTTCTAAAACTTTGTTTTACATTTTGTGTTGCATTTTTTACCATTTTCAAGATTTGTGTTTGAGGTCAGTGACTGATGACAGTTCTTCTTCCCTACTACATGAAGGGTATTGACGCACTCACAAGAAATTTTTACAACAAACTGAGATCCAGTTTTTCCTATTAGAACGAAGAAAAATAAAAAACTTGGGGCTAAAACAACATTTTAGTGGAAAAAATGTAATTATTCTTTCTTCACCACCCAATGTTGTAAAATTCTATGAGGCACATGTGGGGTCAATATGATCATTGCACCCCTAGATGAATTCATTTGGGGTGCAGTTTTTAAAATGAGGTTATTTACGGGGGTTTCTGCTGTTCTGGCACCTCAGGGGTTCTGCAATTTAACATGGCCCCCCTCAGAGCATTCCAGCAAAATTTGAACTGCAATATGGCATTCCTTCAATTCTGAGCTTTGCACTGCGCCTCAAAGGTAGTTTTTGACCATGTATGGAGTATGGCTGAACTCAGGAGAAATTGCACAACAAATTTTGCAGTCTTTTTTTCTGCTATCCTTGTGAAAATGAGAAAAATTTGGCGTTAATACAACATTTTTTGTGGGAAATTTTTTTTTGTACATTTCCACAAATCAATGTACAATTCTGTGAAGCACCTGTGGCTTCAATGTGCTCACCACATATCTTCATAAATTCGTTGAGGAGTCAAGTTTCCAAAATGAGGTCACCTGTTGGGGATTTCCACTGTTTAGGCACATCAGGGGCTCTCCAAACTTGACATGGCTTCCGCTAAAGATTTCAGCTAATTTTGCGCCCCAAAAGTCAAATGGCGCTCCTTTCCTTTCGAGTCCTGCCATGCACCCAAACAGTAGTTTTCCCTAACATACTGGGTATCGGAATGTTAAGGAGAAATTGCACAACAAATTATATAGTGCAATTTCTCCTTTTACCCTTGTGAAAATAAAAAAATTGGAGTTAAAGGAACTTTTTTTGTGGAAACATTTTTTATTTCACAGTTCAATGTTATAAACTTCTGTAAAGCACCTGGGGGTTCAAGGTGCTCACCACACATCTAGATAAATTCCATACAAACAGTAGTTTTGCCCCATATGTGGGGTACCGGCATGCTGAGGAGACATTTCACAACATATTTTGTGGTCCATTTTCTCCTGTTATCATTGCCAAAAGAAAGCAATTTGGGTGTAAAATTAAATTTTTGTGAAAAAAGTTAAATAATAATCTTTATTGTTATATAGCGCTAACATATTCTGTAGCACTTTACATACATTATCATCACTGTCCCCGATGGGGCTCACAATCTAAATTCCCTATCAGTATGTTTTTGGAGTGTGGGAGGAAACTGGAGTACCCAGAGGAAACCCACACAAACACGGGGAGAACATACAAACTCCTTGCAGATGTTGTCTTTGGTGGGATTTGAACCCAGGACCCCAGCGCTGCAAGGCCACAGTGCTAACCACTGAGCAGGGCCGGCTCCAGGTTTTTGAGGGCCCCGGGCGAAAGAGTCTCAGTGGGCCCCCCCCCTTTAACACATACCACGATTCATGATGCCCAGATACAGCAGAGAAATATAGGTAGAGTACAATGCCAGATCTCACTTCTTACATGAGTGATAGCTATTGTAAATTCTGCAGTGTATATATACAGGAGAGGAGGAGTGGTACTGTGCGGTGTATATATACAGGGGAGAGGTACTGTGCAGTGTATATATACAGGGGAGAGGTACTGTGCGGAGTATATATAGAGGGGAGTGGTACTGTGCAGTGTATATATACAGGGGAGAGGTACTGTGCGGTGTATATATACAGGGGAGAGGTACTGTGCAGTGTATATATACAGGGGAGAGGTACTGTGCGGTGTATATATACAGGGGAGAGGTACTGTGCGGTGTATATATACAGGGGAGAGGTACTGTGCAGTGTATATATACAGGGGAGAGGTACTGTGCGGAGTATATATAGAGGGGAGTGGTACTGTGCAGTGTATATATACAGGGGAGAGGTACTGTGCGGTGTATATATACAGGGGAGAGGTACTGTGCGGTGTATATATACAGGGGAGAGGTACTGTGCAGTGTATATATACAGGGGAGAGGTACTGTGCGGAGTATATATAGAGGGGAGTGGTACTGTGCAGTGTATATATACAGGGGAGAGGTACTGTGCGGTGTATATATACAGGGGAGAGGTACTGTGCAGTGTATATATACAGGGGAGAGGTACTGTGCGGAGTATATATAGAGGGGAGTGGTACTGTGCAGTGTATATATACAGGGGAGAGGTACTGTGCGGTGTATATATACAGGGGAGAGGTACTGTGCGGTGTATATATACAGGGGAGAGGTACTGTGCGGTGTATATATACAGGGGAGAGGTACTGTGCGGTGTATATATACAGGGGAGAGGTACTGTGCAGTGTATATATACAGGGGAGAGGTACTGTGCGGTGTATATATACAGGGGAGAGGTACTGTGCGGTGTATATATACAGGGGAGAGGTACTGTGCGGTGTATATATACAGGGGAGAGGTACTGTGCGGTGTATATATACAGGGGAGAGGTACTGTGCGGTGTATATATACAGGGGAGAGGTACTGTGCAGTGTATATATACAGGGGAGAGGTACTGTGCAGTGTATATATACAGGGGAGAGGTACTGTGCAGTGTATATATACAGGGGAGAGGTACTGTGCAGTGTATATATACAGGGGAGAGGTACTGTGCGGTGTATATATACAGGGGAGAGGTACTGTGCAGTGTATATATACAGGGGAGAGGTACTGTGCGGTGTATATATACAGGGGAGAGGTACTGTGCAGTGTATATATACAGGGGAGAGGTACTGTGCGGTGTATATATACAGGGGAGAGGTACTGTGCAGTGTATATATACAGGGGAGAGGTACTGTGCAGTGTATATATACAGGGGAGAGGTACTGTGCGGTGTATATATACAGGGGAGAGGTACTGTGCAGTGTATATATACAGGGGAGAGGTACTGTGCAGTGTATATATACAGGAGGAGTGGTACTGTGCGGTGTATATATACAGGGGAGAGGTACTGTGTGGTGTATATATACAGGGGAGAGGTACTGTGCAGTGTATATATACAGGGGAGAGGTACTGTGCGGTGTATATATACAGGGGAGAGGTACTGTGCAGTGTATATATACAGGGGAGAGGTACTGTGCGGTGTATATATACAGGGGAGAGGTACTGTGCAGTGTATATATACAGGGGAGAGGTACTGTGCAGTGTATATATACAGGGGAGAGGTACTGTGCGGTGTATATATACAGGGGAGAGGTACTGTGCAGTGTATATATACAGGGGAGAGGTACTGTGCAGTGTATATATACAGGAGGAGTGGTACTGTGCGGTGTATATATACAGGGGAGAGGTACTGTGTGGTGTATATATACAGGAGGAGTGGTACTGTGCGGTGTATATATACAGGGGAGAGGTACTGTGCGGTGTATATATACAGGGGAGAGGTACTGTGTGGTGTATATATACAGGGGAGAGGTACTGTGCGGTGTATATATACAGGGGAGAGGTACTGTGCGGTGTATATATACAGGGGAGAGGTACTGTGCAGTGTATATACTTCAACAGCCGCCCAGCCCAGGCCCCCAGCACCTGTCCTGTATATATATTATATACACTGTATCTATACAGGCTGTGCTGGGGGCCTGGGCTGGGCGGCTGCTGTAGTGTGTATATATATATATATATATATATATATATATGTCAGCTGCAGCCGCCCAGCCCATGGCCGCCCCAGGTCACCCAGACTGTCAGGACATGCAGCGATATAGCATGGCACTCACTCAGGTGCCGGTAGCAGCTCCTCCAGTCTGGAATCTGCCTGTGCCTGATTAGTTCAGCACTGCACAGTGCACACAGCCAGGAGAGCAGAGCAGGAGAACTCTCCACCCACAATGTCACGCTGGCTGTTTTCTTAACCCCTATGTGCCTGGCCCTGCACTGACTGAGAAGATGCTTGTGCCAGGCAGCGCAAATTGAAAGGGTAGAAAGGGTTAAAGCGGCCAGATGGATGTATGACTGCGTGAGTGGGCCCCCCTGTCTTGTCAGGGCTCCGGCACTTGCCCGGGTGCGCCGGGTGCTGACGCCGGCCCTGCCACTGAGCCATCAAATATTAATTTTTTCTTCTTCTTTCCATTGATTTTTGTGAAGCACCTGAATAATAAATAATAAACTTCTTGAATAAGGTTTTGAGCACCTTGAGAGGTGCAGTTTTTAGAATGGTGTCACTCTTGGTTATTTTCTCTCACATAGGCCCCTAAAAGTCACTTGAAATGTGAGATGGTTCCTAACAAAAATGGTTTTGTGAATTTTGTTGGAAAAATGAGAAATCGCTGCTCAACTTTTAACCCTTAAAGCATCCTAACAAAATCAACTGATGTTTCAAAATTTGTGCTGATGTAAAATACACATTTACGAAATGTTATTTATTAAATATTTTGCTTGATTTAAAAGCATAAAAATTCAAATTTTGAAAATTAAATTTTTTTTAGTTTTTTTTCTCACAAATAACGCAAGTCATATCGAAGAAAGATTACCACTATCATGAAGTACGATATGTCACAAAAAACATTCCCAGAATCATTGGGATCTGTTGAAGTGTTCCAGAGTTATTACCACATAAAATGACAGTGGTCAGAATTGTAACATTTAGTCTGGTCATGAAGGTGAAAATAGGCTTGGGGGCAAAGGGGTTAAGTTTAATTAATCTAAAGGTGAAAAATCCCTTTAAGATAGCCATTCACTGAACAGGATACAATCCATCTCCCCTTCTGATTTCAGTAAAATATTCGATATATTCATAGCCTCATCTGTGGGATTATTACTATAAAGTGTTAATCCGGCCTCCACCGAACCTCGGATCTGCTGCTCTATCAGCCATTCATGGTTATTACAGACAATAGACAGTTATAGACAGTTATAGACAACTGCTATAAATCATGGAACATTTTCCAGTCTCCCTTACTGGACACAATGGTATAATACGGCCTCTATAATACTCACCAGTATGAGCAATGTTCTTGTAAGGACCATTCTGCTTCTCCTAAGTTCTGGGCTCTCTATATTCCGGTGGATCTCCTGTTTGATCCTTCCATCCCCGTCCCTCTCACTATTTATACCACTCTTTGCTCCCGGTGGAGTCTCCATCCCAGGAATCAGAGTTTTCCTACAAGTTTCTGTAAGTTCCCGCGGTGTCTGTGACCGGTGAGGAATGGAGGCCGTCACTGTGGACTGTCCGACTCTGCCCTGTAATGTCCCATCATAAGAGAGAGAAACCAGTGTAGATCCCAGCACTTCCCTAAATCAGGGCCATCATTTATCTGAACTCTCCGCTTATCTGGGGCCACAGAGATAACAGCTCACAGCAGTGAAGGACTCCGGGGTTCCTAATATAACGATCATCCATCATTTCTTTCTTGTAATGTAACTTTATATCAAAGTCTGATATGAACCTGTTTCCGTCCACATCCCAGTGACAACTGCTCTGAGCTCATTTCTGGCTCACAAAGAAGTTGTCGGAGCTGGCTTTATCTGATAGGGTGACCGACTGATTGCAGCTGAAGAAATGGGGGTCCCAGCTGTGGCCCCCCTAGGTTATCAGTATTATGTTGGTTTCTCTTAGCTGTACTTAAATGCAGCCCTCTCTCTGCTCATCAGCCCTCACTTGGAGTATATGGCATTATAGTCCTTCAACCAGCAAGCACAGGTTTAACTGAAGTAACATTTATGGCGAGATACACAGAGGTGAACACCACTTATTTGACCCCCACAACGGACCTATCCATTACAGTAAATGGCTGCCCACTCTCCCCAGTCCCACAAGCTCGCTGCCTCGGGCTAAGGGTACCGTCACACAGTACCATTTTCATCACTACGACGGCACGATCCGTGACGTCGCAGCGTCGTATGATTATCGCTCCAGCGTCGTAGACTGCGGTCACACTTTGCAATCACGGCGCTGGAGCGATGCCGAAGTCCCCGGGTAACCAGGGTAAACATCGGGTTACTAAGCGCAGGGCCGCGCTTAGTAACCCGATGTTTACCCTGGTTACCAGCGTAAACGTAAAAAAAACAAACAGTACATACTTACATTCCGGTGTCTGTCCCCCGGCGTTCTGCTTCTCTGCACTGTGTAAGCACCATAGCCGGAAAGCAGAGCGGTGACGTCACCGCTGTGCTCGCTTTCCGGCCGGCAGGCGCTCACAGTGCAGAGAAGCTGAGACGCCGGAGGACAGACACCGGAATGTAAGTATGTACTGTTTGGTTTTTTTTTTACGTTTACGCTGGTAATCAGGGTAAACATCGGGTTACTAAGCGCGGTCCTGCGCTTAGTTACCCGATGTTTACCCTGGTTACAAGCGAACGCATCGCTGGATCGCTGTCACACACAACGATCCAGCGATGTCAGCGGGTGATCAAGCGACGAAAGAAAGTTCCAAACGATCTGCTACGACGTACGATTCTCAGCGTGGTGTCTGATCGCAGTAGCGTGTCAGACACAACGATATCGTAACGATATCGCTAGAACGTCACGAATCGTACCGTCGTAGCGATGAAAATTTCACTGTGTGACGGTACCCTAATCCTTGACTCTAATCTCTCCTTCAAACCACATATCCAAGCCCTTTCCACTTCCTGCTGACTTCAACTCAAAAATATTTCCCTGATCCGTACATTCCTCAACTAAGAATCCGCAAAAACCCTAGTCCATACCCTCATCATCGTCCGCCTTGACTACTGCAACCTCCTGCTCTGTCGTCTCCCCTCTAACACTCTCGCACCCCTCCAATCTATTCTAAACTCTGCTGCCACATTAATCCACCTGTCCCCCCGCTATTCCCCGGCCTCTCCCCTCTGTCAATCCTTTCACTGGCTCCCCATTGCCCAGAGACTCCAGTTCAAGACCTTAACCATGACGTACAAATCCATCCACAACCTGTGTCTTCCATATATCTGTGACCTTGTCTCCCGGTAATTAACTGCACGATCCTCACAAGATCTCCTTCTCTACTGCCCTCTTATCTCATCTTCCCATAATCGCTTACAAGACTTCTCCCGAGCTTCCCCCCTACTCTGGAACCCTCTACCACATCATATCAGACTCTCACCTACCATGGAAAACTTCAAAAAGAACCTGAAGACCTAGATCTTCCAACAAGCCTACAACCTGCAGTATCCACCAATCGACCAAACCGCGGGGAGTTGCCCACCTGGGCAGTTGGGTACTCGGTACTGGGTCCGGTCGCACTTAAAGGGGATGTCACGGTGGCTGCGACCCGGTCCGTGGCCCTGGGCGCTCACTTAAAAGGGAAAGGTCTTTAAAGGGTATTTGGAAATAAAGTCTGTTCGTGACGCCACCTGTGGTTCTCGGTCAGAGGGGACCGACGCTGCTTAAAGGAGTCCCCTGGGATGATGTTGTTGCAGCAAGATGGTAATGCTTCCCACAGGTGAAGCGGTGTCCCGAGGGCTCCCAAGGTGTATGGGCAAGGATGGTGTATGCCGGCAAACAAGTGGAGGACACAAAGTTGTAAAGTCTTTACCTGGTTTACTGACACTAGCAGTCTACAGTCCAGGATACCAGGAACAGGTGATGGTATGGCCCGGCCGGCCAGGACGCAATAGTTAATCTCCCAGGTGAGGTCCATAAGCCTTCCTACTCGCACTAGTGTGCGAGGCCCCTGCTGCCTGTAGCTGCTGGCAAAGTCCTCTCCCTCCTGTCCTGAGACAGGTACCTGTATGGTGGGCATCTTCAGCTGTTTTATAGGGTCTCGATCACGACCCAGGCTCTTCAGGTGCTGCTTTGCCTCCCGGCGTGGTGTGGGCAAATAACATACAGTCCTAAGCCCTCCGATTCTGCTATGTGTCCTAGATTACAACACAACCTCAGGCTTCCGGTGCCCGGTTCCTGGCTTAGGGTGCCCGGTCACAGTTCCCCTCTGAGCCTCTTTCCTTCTCCTGTGCTTCTTTGCTCAGATGCTTCACTACATTCAACCCCTCGGGTTCACTTCTTCCCTGGAGCTGCAGCTCAGTCCTGGCTGCACGGCTCTGCTGTCTGCTCTCAGTTTCAGTCTTCCTCTCTCTTCAGTGTCTCTGACCAACTGCCTAACTCCCCCTCCAGACCAGAACACTTAAAGCTGGGAAACCTCCCCTGAATCCGGGTCCTGAGCGCCCCCTTCTGGCCTGGATTCCGAATGTGTTGTATGTGTCATGTCGGACGCTGTTCATACCAGGGCGTTCGACAGACAGCGGTAATTCCGCTTTTGTCCACTATGTGTTCAGTGGCGTCGGCTAGATTTTATCTAGCTGGTCCGGGGGTTCATTTTGCTGGTGCTCGGATTGGAAGCTGGGCCATGCCCACTGCTTTTAAATAGTTCTTCTGAACATTGGGCGTCGCCGATTATAGCTTCTGTCTAGTGCTTGGTTATCTCGGTCTGGAGTGGTGGTCTAGGAAAAGGAGTATCGTATCTGGTGGTGTATTTCCCTTTGTCTTATTTACTCCTTTCTATATTTGTATTTATTTTGCCCTGCGCATTTATAGTGTTTTCCTGAGTGACTGCGGCGTGGTGTATATTTTCCGTTATCCTTGTCTGTGCTAACTGTGGGTATTGGTGTATTATCTTTTCACTGGGTGGTGGTCGGTGGTTTCAGCCTAGGGTTGAAACAGGAGACAGGGTGAGGGTCGAGGCCTAGACATGCACACCATCAGTGTAAACTCTAGGTAGAGGGTCAGTCAGGATTTCCCTAGTCTGAGGGAAATTGCAGGGGCCTGGGTTATTAGCTCTTGCCCACCTAGTCTTCCCATGACATTATAATCGGCCTTAAAAAAAAAAAAGGGGGGGTTTCCTTTTTTTTTGTTTTGTCATGGATCCCATGACTTCCATAACCCGCCAGTTGGAGGCGCTGTCCCTACAGGTCACTGAGTTGAGGGGGGCAGTGCAGCAAAAGGGACTAGCAGTATCTAATGTGCAAGCTGGAGCGACAGGTAGAGTTGCTGAGCCTAAGATTCCTTTGCCTGAAAAATTTGCTGAGGAACGCAGTAAATTTGTTTCTTTTCGTGAAGCTTGCAAACTATATTTCCGTATGCGCCCGATCTCCTCGGGTAATGAGGCTCAGCGTGTGGGCCTGGTGTTGTCATTGTTAAGCGGGATCCCCAAGTATGGGCGTTTTCTTTGCCATCTGATTCTGCTGCATTTGACTCTGTGGAGAGTTTTTTTTTCCTTTCTTGGAAACATTTCCGATGAGCCTGACAGAATGGCTCTAGCAGAATCTAAGATACGCATTATTCGCCAGGGGGAGCGAGTTGCAGAGGATTACTGTTCTGAATTTCATCGCTGGGCGATCAATACACAGTGGAATGATCCAGCGCTGCGGAGTCAGTTTATTCATGGGGTTTCTGGAAGGGTTAAAAAAGCCCTTCTGATGTACAAGGCTCCTGCTTCTCTAGATTCCGCTATGAGTCTGGTTGTCCGCATTGATCGCCGTTTGTGTCAGGGGGAGCATGAGACACCGCCTATGGGAGAGGGTTTAGGTTCACGTGAGGTTGCTGCAGGTGAGCCCACGGAGCCTATGCAAATCGCAGGGGTGTCACATGTGAAGCGTCGAGCCCCTGAGCTCAGGAAGCAGGGAGGCTGTTTTTACTGTGGTAAAACTGGTCATTTCGTTAACATTTGTCCTCTGCTGTCTAAGAAAAACGCAACGGCGGAAAACTTCTAAGCTCAGAGGGTGTGGAGGAGACCAATCTTAGCTTATGTATATCCTCCATGGTGGTTTCTCAATGCATGCTCCCTGCTAAGGTTATAATCGCTGGCAGTGAGCTGCCAATTACTGTGTTTGTGGATAGTGGTTCAGCCACAAATCTCATTGATGAGGAGTTTGCGCGCACAGCAGGTTTTAGGATTGAAAAACTGCCTCATCCTATCCGCGTGGTCACCATCAATGCTGCTCCTCTCTCACAGGGGGAGATTACTGAATTTGTGGCTGAGGTGAAACTCCACATTTGGGTTCTACATTCCGAGCAGGTTACAAGTAAGGTGCTCAGGAATCTTCCTGCTCAGGTGGTTTTGGGTTTTCCATGGTTGTCTATGCACAACCCGGTAATTGACTGGAAAACTCAGGACATAATTCAGTGGAGCGAGTTCTGCCAGGAGAATTGCCTGGCCACATGTGTGTCTGCTGTGACTTCAAGCGTTCCGGAGTCACTTCTGGATTTTGTGGATGTGTTCTCTGAGAAGGGTTGTTCAGAGTTGCCGCCACATCGTCCCTATGACTGTTCTATCAGGTTTAAACCAGGGGCCAAATTGCCTAAAGCAAGGATGTTTAACATCTCCGGTCCAGAGAGACAAGCGTTAAAGGATTACATTGCTGAAAGTTTGAGCAAAGGGCACATCAGGCCTTCATCCTCGCCTGTGGCAGCAGGGTTCTTCTTCGTGAAGAAGAAAGATGGCGGATTATGCCCGTGTTTGGATTTCAGGGAGTTGAACCAGATTACGGTTCGTGATCCATATCCTATGCCACTGATACCTGATTTGTTCAACCAGGTGGCAGGTGCTAAGTGGTTTACCAAGCTTGACCACAGGGGGGCGTACAACCTCATAAGAGTCCGTCAAGGTGATGAGTGGAAGACGGCTTTTAATACCCCTGAGGGTCATTTTGAAAATTTGGTGATGCCATTTGGGTTGACTAACGCACCTGCAGTGTTCCAACATTTTATTAATGATGTGTTTTCGCATGTTTTGGGGAAATTCTTTATTGTATACCTAGATGACATTCTCATATATTCTTGCGACCGTGATGCTCATTTAGATCATGTCAGGCAGGTGTTACATCTTCTCAGAGAGAATAAGCTGTATGCTAAACTTGAGAAATGTGTATTTTCTGTTCAAGAGTTGCCTTTCTTGGGTTATATTGTGTCTGCTTCTGGTTTTAAAATGGACGCCGCTAAGGTGCAAGCGGTGCTGCATTGGGAACGTCCTGATAACCTGAAAGCACTTCAGCGGTTCCTTTGGTTTTCTAACTACTATAGGAAATTTATCAAGGATTTTTCCATCATTGCTAAACCGCTAACTGACATGACTAAAAAGGGTACCAATTTCTCCGTTTGGCATTTGAATTTCTTAAGAACAGTTTTGTTTCGGCCCCCATTCTTGTGCAGCCAGATGTATCAAAACCCTTTGTTGTGGAGGTCGATGCGTATGAGGTTGGTGTGGGGGCGGTACTATCACAAGGCTCATCTTTGAGTGATTTGCGTCCATGCGCCTATTTTTCCAAGAAACTGTCGTCCGCCGAACTTAACTATGATATCGGCAACAGGGAGTTGTTGGCAATCAAGTTGGCCTTTGAGGAATGGCGACACTTCTTGGAGGGGTCGGTACATCAGGTTACTGTTATTACCGATCATAAGAATCTGCTGTATTTGAAGTCAGCCAAGCGTCTGTCCCCCAGGCAGGCTCGCTGGGCATTGTTTTTCACGCGGTTCAATTTTGTTGTCACTTACAGACCGGGGTCTAAAAACACTAAGGCGGATGCTCTGTCCAGGTGTTTTCCGGGGGGAGAACCTCGGGAGGATCCAGTACCCATCCTCCAAAAGGGTGTTGTGGTTTCGGCTCTCACTACCGAGGTTGAGGCTGAGATTGCCGAGGCTCAGGAGGAGGTACCATCTGAGCTTCAGCAAAACAAGGCAGAGATGCTTACCTGCCTAGGCCTCCAAACAAATGCACTATCAGGATGCAGTGGACCCATGTGGTCAAGATGAAAAAAAAAAACAAAAAAAAAAACAAAACACAGGTGCAGCATAACCGATGAGGCAGCCACTCACGGCCTACCAAACTAATGGAGGGGGTGGCTGCTTGGCACATTGCTGCACATAAAAAACTCATGAGCGTGGGGACCCTTGACGTGGGTCATGAGCTTCTTTATTTTGGCCAAAATATCAGCCTGGATGCTGTGCATCTCCATTGTGTGAACAGCGCCACATACAAGTTTTTTATGTGCAGCAATGTGCCAAGCAGCCACCCCCTCCATTAGTTTGGTAGGCCGTGAGTGGCTGCCTCATCGGTTATGCTGCACCTGTGGTTTTTTTTTTTTCATCTTGACCACATGGGTCCACTGCATCCTGATAGTACATTTGTTTGGAGGCCTAGGCAGGTAAGCATCTCTGCCTTGTTTTGCTGTTTTCTCTCATTTTTGGAGGATCTCTGAATCCTCTTTTTGTGCTTTTAGCTATTTTAGAGTTAGGACTCATGAGCGTGGGGACCCTTGACGTGGGTCATGAGCTTCTTTATTTTGGCCAAAATATCAACTAATACCTCACATAAAAATATATTTTTTTATGTGTTTTTTGCACTTTTTTTCGGGGTGCAGTTGGGCCCATTTTTCTCTTGTAAACTGTGGTGTCTGTTCACATGGGGTGCATTTGGATAGCGCTGGGCAGGCCCGCCTGATCTAATAGAAGGGTGTCACTACTAGGCCTGCCTGGATGCTGTGCATCTCCATTGTGTGAACAGCGCCACATACAAGTTTTTTATGTGCAGCAATGTGCCAAGCAGCCACCCCCTCCATTAGTTTGGTAGGCCGTGAGTGGCTGCCTCATCGGTTATGCTGCACCTGTGTTTTTTTTTTTTCATCTTGACCACATGGGTCCACTGCATCCTGATAGTGCATTTGTTTGGAGGCCTAGGCAGGTAAGCATCTCTGCCTTGTTTTGCTGTTTTCTCTCATTTTTGGAGGATCTCTGAATCCTCTTTTTGTGCTTTTAGCTATTTTAGAACCATCTGAGCTTCCCATCAACAAATCTTTTGTACCGCTTCATCTCCACTTAAAGGTTTTGGCGGAGCATCATGATGCTGTCCTGGCTGGCCACCCAGGGGTTAGAGGTACCTTGGAGTTGGTGTCACGTCGGTTTTGGTGGCCCAAGATCCGACAGGACGTGGTCTCATACGTGTCAGCTTGTACCACGTGCGCTAGGGCTAAGACGCCCTGCTCCCGTCCTGTTGGCACACTACTTCCTCTTGAGGTACCTAGTAAGCCATGGACGGAAATCTCCATGGAATTCATCACTGACTTGCCTTCCTCAGCTGGGAACACGGTCATCTTGGTGATTGTTGATCGGTTTTCAAAAATGTCACACTTTGTGTCTTTGCCTTTGTTGCCTAATGCTAAGACTCTGGCTCAGGTATTTGTGCAGGAGGTGGTCAGACTTCATGGGGTTCCGTCTGACATCATGTCTGATAGGGGGTCTCAGTTTGTGGCAAAATTTTGGAAAGCATTTTGCTCACGGCTGGGGATCAAGTTGTCTCATTCTTCGGCGTTTCATCCTCAGTCAAATGGTCAGACTGAGCGTATGAACCAAAATTTGGAACAGTACTTACGCTGCTTTGTCTCTGATAACCAGGAGAAGTGGTCTACGTTCCTTCCTTTGGCTGAGTTTGCCATCAATAATCACCGCCAAGAGTCGTCTGGGGAGTCTCCGTTTTTTTGTGTTTACGGGCTACATCCTCAATTTTGTACTTTGAGTCAGAGGGGCTCTTCCGGCGTTCCGGAGGAAGACCAGTTAGGAGCACAATTGTCATCAGTCTGGAGGAGAGTTAAACAGCGCCTGTTGAGTGTGGGTGCTAGGTACAAACGTGTGGCTGGCAGTAGGCGTGTGCCAGGTCCGGACCTGAGTGTGGATGACTGGGTGTGGTTATCCACAAAAAACATAAGACTCAAGATACCATCCCTTAAATTGGGTTCAAGGTTTATTGGTCAATTTAGGGTCGCCGCCGTCATTAACCCTATAGCGTATTGATTGGAGCTTCCTACGGTGTATAAGATACACAATGTGTTCCACAGATCGTTGCTAAAAAAGACGGTGGGTCTTGTGGACGCGACACCAATGCCTTCTCCAGTCTTGGTGGATGGTAATTTGGAATTCGAAGTCTCCAAGGTGGTTTACTCTCGTGTAGTGCGCCTCACTTTACAGTACTTAGTACACTGGCGTTTTTATGGGCCTGAGGAAAGGTCCTGGGTACCAGCCTCGGACGTTCATGCGGACCTGTTGGTCAGTATGTTTCACCGCCGTCATCCGGACAAGCCGGGTCCTATAAGCTGTGAGGGCCCTGGGGTCCCTCGTAGAAGGCGGGGTACTGTCATGTCGGACGCTGTTCATACCAGGGTGTTCGACAGACAGCGGTAATTCCGCTTTTGTCCACTATGTGCTCAGTGGCGTTGGCTAGATTTTATCTAGCTGGTCCGGGGTTAATTTTGTTGGTGCTCGGATTGGAAGCTGGGCCACGCCCACTGCCTTTAAATAGTTCTTCTGAACATTGGGCATCGCCGATTATAGCTTCTGTCTAGTGCGTTGTTATCTCGGTCTGGAGTGGTCAGGGCTGCCATCAGGGCATGACAGCCATGACTGGCATATGGAGTCCGGTGAGCAGAGGGGTCCCGCATCGGGCCCCGTCTAATCTGCTCACCGGGCCCCCCCTGCAGGTGCTGCGGCACACTATTGAATTCAATAGTTAACAGCCGCCGCCAGCCAGTCGGAGGCTGGCAGCTGACTTCAGCAGCCGCAATGCGCAGTCGCACTTCGCCGGCGTCTGACGTCATTGTCAGCCGCCGGCGAGTGCGACGCGTCCTTCACCTGCGTGGAGGAAGTGAGGTTCCCCGCCGCAGGAGCGCACGGCCAGGTAAGAACTCGTTTTGTTTTTTTGTTTTTTAGAGCGGCAATCCCAGGGGGGTGGGGCCCGGGGCAGAACGCTGGACACGCTGGGGCCCGGGGCAGAACGCTGGACCCGCTGGGTCAGAAAGCTGGACACGGGCATTATGCTGGACACAGGGGCAGAACGCTGGACACAGGGGCAGGGATGCTGGACACAGGGGGCAGAGATGCTGGACACAGGGGGCAGAGATGCTGGACACAGGGGGCAGAGATGCTGGACACGGTGCAGAGATGCTGGACACAGGGGGCAGAGATGCTGGACACGGTGCAGAGATGCTGGACATGGGGCAGAGATGCTGGACACGGGGCAGAAAGCTGGACACAGGGGCAGGGATGCTGGACACAGGGGGCAGAGATGCTGGACACAGGCGGCAGAGATGCTGGACACGGGGCAGAATGCTGGACACTGGGCAGAATGCTGGACATGGGGCAGAATGCTGGGCACGGGGGCAGTATGCTGGACACAGGGGCAGAATGCTGGACACGGGGCAGAATGCTGGACACGGGGCAGAATGCTGGACACAGGGGGCAGAATGCTGGACACAGGGGGCAGAATGCTGGACACAGGGGGCAGAATGCTGGACACAGGGGGCAGAATGCTGGACAAAGGGGCAGTATGCTGGACACGGGGCAGAATGCTGGACATGGGGGCAGAATGCTGGACACAGGGGGCAGAGATGCTGGACATGGGGCAGAATGCTGGACACAGGGGCAGAATGCTGGACACAGGGGCAGAATGCTGGGCACGGGGGCAGTATGCTGGACAAAGGGGGGCAGAATGCTGGACACGGGGGGCAGAATGCTGGACACGGGGGGCAGAATGCTGGACACGGGGGGCAGAATGCTGGACACGGGGGGCAGAATGCTGGACAAAGGGGCAGTATGCTGGACAAAGGGGCAGTATGCTGGACAAAGGGGCAGTATGCTGGACAAAGGGGCAGTATGCTGGACACAGGGGGCAGAGATGCTGGACAAAGGGGCAGAGATGCTGGACATGGGGCAGAGATGCTGGACACAGGGGGCAGAGATGCTGGACACGGGGGCAGTATGCTGGACAAAGGGGGCAGAATGCTGGACACGGGTTAGAATGCTGGACACGAGGGCAGAATGCTGGGCATGGGGGCAGAATGCTGGACACGGGGCAGAATGCTGGGCACGGGGACAGTATGCTGGGCACGGGGGCAGTATGCTGGGCACGGGGGCAGTATGCTGGGCACGGGGGCAGTATGCTGGACAAAGGGGGCAGAATGCTGGACAAAGGGGGCAGAATGCTGGGCACGGGGGCAGTATGCTGGACACAGGGGGCAGTATGCTGGACACAGGGGGCAGAATGCTGGACATGGGGCAGAATGCTGGGCACGGGGGCAGTATGCTGGACAAAGGGGGCAGAATGCTGGACACGGGGCAGAATGCTGGACACAGGGGGCAGAATGCTGGACACAGGGGGCAGAATGCTGGACACAGGGGACAGAATGCTGGTCACAGGGGGCAGAATGCTGGACACAGGGGGCAGAATGCTGGACACAGGGGGCAGAATGCTGGACACAGGGGCAGTATGCTGGACACAGGGGCAGTATGCTGGACAAAGGGGCAGTATGCTGGACACAGGGGCAGTATGCTGGACACAGGCAGAATGCTGGACACAGGGGCAGAATGCTGGACACAGGGCAGAATGCTGGACACAGGGGGCAGAATGCTGGACAAAGGGGCAGTATGCTGGACAAAGGGGCAGTATGCTGGACAAAGGGGCAATATGCTGGACACAGGGGCAGTATGCTGGACACAGGGGCAGTATGCTGGACACTGGCAGAATGCTGGACACAGGGGCAGAACGCTGGACACGGGGCAGTATGCTGGACACAGGGGGCAGAATGCTGGACACGGGGCAGAATGCTGGACATGGGGGGCACTATGCTGGGCACAGGGGCAGAATGCTGGGCACGGGGGCAGAATGGAGATACGGGGTATGATGAAAGACATGGGGGCATGATTGGAGACAGATCGTGCAGGAATCGGATCATGGGGCTGGATGGATATGATGGAGACTGATGGGGCAGGATGGGGAGATCATATGGTGCAGAAAGGATACTCATGAGGGCAGGATGGGAGAACATATGGCTGACGCCAGGAATGAGACACACGGGGGCCAGGATGGGGAATATTATTACCATAGGGACTAATTTAGGGATATTATTACTGCAGAAATGTATTTATTTTATTTTTTGAGTCGGAGGCTGGCAGCTGACTTCAGCAGCCGCAGTGCGCAGTCGCACTTCGCCGGCGTCTGACGTCATTGTCAGCCGCCGGCGAGTGCGACGCGTCCTTCACCTGCGTGGAGGAAGTGAGGTTCCCCGCCGCAGGAGCGCACGGCCAGGTAAGAACTCGTTTTGTTTTTTTGTTTTTTAGAGCGGCAATCCCAGGGGGGTGGGGCCCGGGGCAGAACGCTGGACACGCTGGGGCCCGGGGCAGAACGCTGAACCCGCTGGGGCAGAAAGCTGGACACGGGCATTATGCTGGACACAGGGGCAGAACGCTGGACACAGGGGCAGGGATGCTGGACACAGGGGGCAGAGATGCTGGACACAGGGGGCAGAGATGCTGGACACAGGGGGCAGAGATGCTGGACACGGTGCAGAGATGCTGGACATGGGGCAGAGATGCTGGACACGGGGCAGAAAGCTGGACACAGGGGCAGGGATGCTGGACACAGGGGGCAGAGATGCTGGACACAGGCGGCAGAGATGCTGGACACGGGGCAGAATGCTGGACACTGGGCAGAATGCTGGACATGGGGCAGAATGCTGGGCACGGGGGCAGTATGCTGGACACAGGGGCAGAATGCTGGACACAGGGGCAGAATGCTGGACACGGGGCAGAATGCTGGACACAGGGGGCAGAATGCTGGACACAGGGGGCAGAATGCTGGACAAAGGGGCAGAATGCTGGACACGGGGGGCAGAGATGCTGGACACGGGGCAGAATGCTGGGCACGGGGGCAGTATGCTGAACAAAGGGGGCAGAATGCTGGACACGGGGCAGAATGCTGGACACAGGGGCAGAATGCTGGACACGGGGCAGAATGCTGGACATGGGGGGCACTATGCTGGGCACAGGGGCAGAATGCTGGGCACGGGGGCAGAATGGAGATACGGGGTATGATGAAAGACATGGGGGCATGATTGGAGACAGATCGTGCAGGAATCGGATCATGGGGCTGGATGGATATGATGGAGACTGATGGGGCAGGATGGGGAGATCATATGGTGCAGAAAGGATACTCATGAGGGCAGGATGGGAGAACATATGGCTGACGCCAGGAATGAGACACACGGGGGCCAGGATGGGGAATATTATTACCATAGGGACTAATTTAGGGATATTATTACTGCAGTAATGTATTTATTTTATTTTTTGAGTATACTGTTTTAAATGAGGGGGCGGTCCTGTTACTGTGTAGAGTGACACTATGTCGCCTTTTTTTCTCCATGTGGTGTAATGTAGAAGTTGGGAAAAATTAAGTAATGTGTTCTGCAAGCGGAGCTCGAGATAACTCTGTTATTTCCTGCAGAGACGAGTCCTGGCTGGAAGACATGATGGCGGTCTGTGCTGGATGAAAGATGAAGGACTTCACCTAGAGACGTCAGTGGTGAGTCAGTGTTACCTATACACTGACACTATACACTGTATACTATATACAGAGGTCCTGTGTACAATGGCACTTATGGTGATAGTATAGTATGGTGCTTTTTTTATTACTGATCAGAATTGTATGATAGCAAGAGAAAACTAGGAGCATGCGAGTGTTTTAAGTAAAACAAGGCTTTATTAATAAATATGTAATCAACATGCATAGTAGCAAAATACGAACAAAAACACATAAAGCACACATAAGTACAAAATTAGTACAAGGATGTTTTTAAAAGAGAAGTGGAGACACCTCCGGTGCATACATGCCAGGAAGCCTATTTGTGCATAGTATATACTGAGCGCAGGCGGCTGCTGCAAGAACCCATATTAGAGTAATAGTATAACACATGCCATGTGGCGTGAAGTTAGAAAGCTAGAGCTGCAGCGCTTACCCACGAAAGGCACCAGGCTGGATCCACCGGTAGGGTCCACAAAACGCGACCCCCGACGTACGTTTCGCCCGCAAAACACAGGGCTTTTTCAAGGGAAGGTAACAGAGAAGGCCACCACCGTCCTTATATAGCACCAGTAATAAGGCAAATACTAGATCAGTAAGAAATCGGCAAGTGGTTCCGGATTAGTCAGCGCATGCGCACGCGATAGGCCGGGCCCGACGTCACAGACCGCGTCAAGCCGGGCGCGCGCACCCGGGGCACAGGCCCAGAGCGCACGCGCCAGGCAAAGGAGACGCGCTGGGACGGCGGGCCGGGCGAACCGCGCCGCGCAGGCGCGCCACCGTTTGCCACATAAATATCGGTCAGTAGATGCAGGTAACACCGGCGCATGCGTGCGCCACCATCCGGGCAAAGTGTCACAGTCCGCGTCAAGCCTCGCGGGGGCGCCCCGGAGGTAAATCCAGGGCGTACGCGCGAAGCAATGTAAGACGCCGCCGGGACCGATGGCCGAACATAGTGTGCCGCGCATGCGCACCACTGCATCTAAACTGCCATGCCAGAAAGAATTACTGCGGGTGAAACTGCAAAGCGGCATAAGGTGGATAAAAACATATTAGATACTGTGATCGCTGGAACATACCAAAAATTACATTATAAAGAAAAAAGAAAAGAAAAAACACAGCGAGCGAAAAGCACCATTACATTATCAGACACTCCAGGATGCTATACAATGTATAATATACTCTGATGAAAACAGGGACAGCCGAACATTAAAAATGGCGACAATAAACCCAATATAATAGATCTAAATACAGAGTCATATAATAAAAAATATCTATATAGGCAAATCCAATGAGATTTTGATCGTGACCAACATATAGTCATTAACAATGGTGAGTTCGACTTCAGCAGAAGGAAGTGGTGCCAGACAAGGACGTGGGTGCCTCCAACATCATGATATGACTGAAGAGAATATAAAAGAGAAAAATACTAAACATTAAAAACAAGTAACAAAAGAAAGGACCCCAGCGGGTATCCACTCCGAGGGGGGGGATGTAAAAATTAGAGAGGGCAGAGAGATGGACAGGAGTACCAAATGCATAACAGAATACAAAAGAACTCTTGGAAGCATAACAATAATATAATTGATAGGGAGAATGAGTGAAACACCTAACGAGAAACACCCGCGGGTGCTAAATAGCATTAAGATAGTGTAAAAATAGCACAAATTCCTATTAGAGGAAAGGGGAAAAACTAAAATATTCATTCAGTCCCTTAGGCACCATAGAATCCACACGGACAATCCAGCCCGCTTCATGCTGGGCAAGGGCCTTTTTATAATTACCACCTCGTGTCCCAAGGTGGATATTCTCGATGCCCCTGACCTGAAGAGTAGCCGCGTCACAGTTATGGAACATTTTAAAGTGACGCGGGATAGTCTTGAGGTCAGAGGCATCTTCTTTGGTTTTAGCGGCACCTATGTCCCGGACATGTTCGCGGACACGTACACGTAACTCTCTGGATGTTAGCCCGATGTAAATTAGGGAGCATCCACATGTGGCATAATAAACGACATTAGATGTGCCACATGTGATGCGCTGCCTGATAGAGAATTCCTTGGAGCCATCCGAAGACTTAAAGGTGGTGGCCCGTGTCATATTTTCACAAGCCAAACAATGGCCACATGGAAACGAGCCTAACATGGGACCCCTGGTACTGAAGGGGTTAATGATGGATGGAACATAGTGGCTATGGACTAGGAGGCTATTCAAATTGGGGGATCGCTTGGCCGTCATAGATGGAAATTCTCCCAGGGCTTGAGCTAATGAAGGTTCTGTCAACAATACTGGCCAATGCTTTTTCAATATGTCCCTCATGTGGGACCATTCATGGTTAAAGGTAGTAATAAACCTAACCCTCTCCCTGTCGGTCCTCCTACTTTGGTCCCTATTACCAGAATGTAACAGCTCACTACGAGGTGTTCGCCTAGCTCGATCGAAACCCCGTTTGATACTTCTCCTGCTATATCCACGATCTCTAAAGCGCCCTTCAAGGTCAGCCGCCTGTGCAAGAAATTTGTCATTAGTAGAGCATATCCGCCTCACTCTTAGGAACTGTCCGACCGGGACAGCCCCGATAGTGGCAAAATTGTGAGCGGAATCAGCATGTAATAGAGCATTTACAGCTGTAGACTTTCTGAAAACGTCAGTCTGGACCAGGCGCGCGCTGTCTAACTCCAGTCTGACATCCAGAAAGTCAATATGTTCCGGATCAGAATTATGTGTCAGCCTGATGTTAAGTTGGTTGTCATTAAGCTGACCCATAAAGTCCTCGAGCTGCTGCGCCGTCCCCTCCCACAGGAACAGGACATCATCAATATATCTTAGCCAGCACAGCACATGGTCCACGCCCCGTATCCCCCCGTCGCCAAAAATCTGTCTCTCCCAGGCGCCAAGGAAGAGGTTGGCGTACGAGGGGGCACAGGCCGCGCCCATGGCTGTACCGCGTGTTTGTAGAAAAAACCTGTCCTTAAATGTGAAAAAATTATGGGTAAGGGCAAAGCGCAGCAGCTCGAGGATTAACTCACATAAGGGGGTGCCCAGGTCGGAGGTCCCCAAGAAGAGGCGGACTGCAGCAAGACCATCTTCATGGTCAATGCATGTATACAATGTTTGCACATCGGCGGTGACCAAGAGGACGCCAGGATCCACACAGACGCCGTCAACCCGGGTAAGAACGTCCGTCGTGTCTTTAACGTATGATGGTAAAACTTCAACCAAAGGTTTTAAATAAAAATCAATAAATTTACAAATTGGTTCACAGAGGCTCTCTATGCCAGACACGATCGGACGTCCCGGTGGGTTGACGGGGTCCTTGTGGATCTTAGGAAGCAGGTAGAAGGTTGGTATCTTTGGGGATTTAACTGTCAGGCCTTCCAGGGCCTTCTTGTCTATAATCCCTCTCTCAAAGGCCACACCCAGGATGGCCTGCAACCGAGACGAGAAAGAGGGCAAAGGATTATATGTTAGTTTAGTATAAGTGGTACCATCCCGTAACTGGCGGAACGCCTCTTTTTCATATTTTACGCATGGCCAGATCACAATGTTCCCCCCCTTGTCTGCTGGTTTAATGACAATGTCTTTAAATGACTGTAATTCTTTGATAGCCAATCTCTGTCTCGATGTGAGATTGTCAAATTTGCGTCTTGAAGACAGCTGTTTAAAGTCTTCCGTCACCATCTGGGTAAAAATTTCCACAGCGGGACACAGAGACAGGGGGGGAACCTCGTCGATCTGGGCATGCAGACGGGTGGGACCCTACCTTGAGGACTACTCACTTGTTCGTCCAAGAGGTCCTCTAGATCCTGTAGAGCACCCCTTTCCGTCTCGGACATAGGCCCCCGGGTGTGATGACTTTTGTGATAGAGCTTTTTGAAGATGAGTTTACGGGAAAATAGGTGAAGATCCTTCAGGGCTACAAAAAAATCAAAAGAGTTAGTAGGTGAGAAGCTTAACCCCTTACTTAGGACCTCCAACTGGGTGTCCGAAAAAGACCGTGTAGATAAATTTAGTACCTGAAGGCCACCATTCTCTTTCATCCCTGGTTGTTTACCAACTGCAGCCATTGTTTTAGAGGTCTGTCGTGTGACAATCTTTTTAGAGTGCACGCTGGATCCAGGCTGTTCCCCCCTTAAGGCGATATATGTGGAATTTTCTTCATGAGGGACATTAGATTTAGTTGATCTGGATCGTGATCTAGAATTTGAGAAGTTTCTAAAGCGTGAGCGTGATCGATCCCCTGAACTTCGCCATCTATAGACATTGGAAGTTTGTTTGTCCTGCACATCACGTTTAAATTTCTTGGCTTTAGAGCCCTGGATCTCATTGACCCATTTTTGTAATTCTATGTCCACCTCGTCATTTAATTTCTTAATAGCTTCCCCTGACATGTCCTTTTTAAGCTTAGTTTGAACAATATCAATCTCGGCCTCAATCTCATCCAATTTTGATAAATCCAGACTCTTAAGTAGTGCCATAAATCCAAATGAACAAGTGTTGGAAAGTTCTTCCCATTTATTTTTGAATTCTTCGTCTATGGTCGGAAAGGAAGGGAAGACCTGGATACGCAATCCCCGGGGGATCAATCCCCCTTCCAGGTACTTCTCAAGGTAGGCATGATTCCACCATATCCTTGTTCTCTTTTTTAAGAGATCCTTGAAGTGTCCAATGGTCTCCCGTACATTACTATCTGATCCCTCTAAACCCCCATTAAAACCATCCTTGAAGGTATCATTTAATTGGGCACGCCATGTGGAGTCTCGTGCCCTAAAATCCATGATAGGCCTGTAGAACACTGTGAGAAACACAGAAACAAAGATGATAGCAAAATCAGGCAACATATTAGATACACACGGAGGGGGGGGAGAAACTGAAAACACTAAATAGTGTCAGAAGACCCCCCCACCGAGAAAAAAGACCAACTCCATAACAATCTATGATAGCAAGAGAAAACTAGGAGCATGCGAGTGTTTTAAGTAAAACAAGGCTTTATTAATAAATATGTAATCAACATGCATAGTAGCAAAATACGGACAAAAACACATAAAGCACACATAAGTACAAAATTAGTACAAGGATGTTTTTAAAAGAGAAGTGGAGACACCTCCGGTGCATACATGCCAGGAAGCCTATTTGTGCATAGTATATACTGAGCGCAGGCGGCTGCTGCAAGAACCCATATTAGAGTAATAGTATAACACATGCCATGTGGCGTGAAGTTAGAAAGCTAGAGCTGCAGCGCTTACCCACGAAAGGCACCAGGCTGGATCCACCGGTAGGGTCCACAAAACGCGACCCCCGACGTACGTTTCGCCCGCAAAACACAGGGCTTTTTCAAGGGAAGGTAACAGAGAAGGCCACCACCGTCCTTATATAGCACCAGTAATAAGGCAAATACTAGATCAGTAAGAAATCGGCAAGTGGTTCCGGATTAGTCAGCGCATGCGCACGCGATAGGCCGGGCCCGACGTCACAGACCGCGTCAAGCCGGGCGCGCGCACCCGGGGCACAGGCCCAGAGCGCACGCGCCAGGCAAAGGAGACGCGCTGGGACGGCGGGCCGGGCGAACCGCGCCGCGCAGGCGCGCCACCGTTTGCCACATAAATATCGGTCAGTAGATGCAGGTAACACCGGCGCATGCGTGCGCCACCATCCGGGCAAAGTGTCACAGTCCGCGTCAAGCCTCGCGGGGGCGCCCCGGAGGTAAATCCAGGGCGTACGCGCGAAGCAATGTAAGACGCCGCCGGGACCGATGGCCGAACATAGTGTGCCGCGCATGCGCACCACTGCATCTAAACTGCCATGCCAGAAAGAATTACTGCGGGTGAAACTGCAAAGCGGCATAAGGTGGATAAAAACATATTAGATACTGTGATCGCTGGAACATACCAAAAATTACATTATAAAGAAAAAAGAAAAGAAAAAACACAGCGAGCGAAAAGCACCATTACATTATCAGACACTCCAGGATGCTATACAATGTATAATATACTCTGATGAAAACAGGGACAGCCGAACATTAAAAATGGCGACAATAAACCCAATATAATAGATCTAAATACAGAGTCATATAATAAAAAATATCTATATAGGCAAATCCAATGAGATTTTGATCGTGACCAACATATAGTCATTAACAATGGTGAGTTCGACTTCAGCAGAAGGAAGTGGTGCCAGACAAGGACGTGGGTGCCTCCAACATCATGATATGACTGAAGAGAATATAAAAGAGAAAAATACTAAACATTAAAAACAAGTAACAAAAGAAAGGACCCCAGCGGGTATCCACTCCGAGGGGGGGGATGTAAAAATTAGAGAGGGCAGAGAGATGGACAGGAGTACCAAATGCATAACAGAATACAAAAGAACTCTTGGAAGCATAACAATAATATAATTGATAGGGAGAATGAGTGAAACACCTAACGAGAAACACCCGCGGGTGCTAAATAGCATTAAGATAGTGTAAAAATAGCACAAATTCCTATTAGAGGAAAGGGGAAAAACTAAAATATTCATTCAGTCCCTTAGGCACCATAGAATCCACACGGACAATCCAGCCCGCTTCATGCTGGGCAAGGGCCTTTTTATAATTACCACCTCGTGTCCCAAGGTGGATATTCTCGATGCCCCTGACCTGAAGAGTAGCCGCGTCACAGTTATGGAACATTTTAAAGTGACGCGGGATAGTCTTGAGGTCAGAGGCATCTTCTTTGGTTTTAGCGGCACCTATGTCCCGGACATGTTCGCGGACACGTACACGTAACTCTCTGGATGTTAGCCCGATGTAAATTAGGGAGCATCCACATGTGGCATAATAAACGACATTAGATGTGCCACATGTGATGCGCTGCCTGATAGAGAATTCCTTGGAGCCATCCGAAGACTTAAAGGTGGTGGCCCGTGTCATATTTTCACAAGCCAAACAATGGCCACATGGAAACGAGCCTAACATGGGACCCCTGGTACTGAAGGGGTTAATGATGGATGGAACATAGTGGCTATGGACTAGGAGGCTATTCAAATTGGGGGATCGCTTGGCCGTCATAGATGGAAATTCTCCCAGGGCTTGAGCTAATGAAGGTTCTGTCAACAATACTGGCCAATGCTTTTTCAATATGTCCCTCATGTGGGACCATTCATGGTTAAAGGTAGTAATAAACCTAACCCTCTCCCTGTCGGTCCTCCTACTTTGGTCCCTATTACCAGAATGTAACAGCTCACTACGAGGTGTTCGCCTAGCTCGATCGAAACCCCGTTTGATACTTCTCCTGCTATATCCACGATCTCTCCCAGGGGGGTGGGGCCCGGGGCAGAACGCTGGACACGCTGGGGCCCGGGGCAGAACGCTGAACCCGCTGGGGCAGAAAGCTGGACACGGGCATTATGCTGGACACAGGGGCAGAACGCTGGACACAGGGGCAGGGATGCTGGACACAGGGGGCAGAGATGCTGGACACAGGGGGCAGAGATGCTGGACACAGGGGGCAGAGATGCTGGACACGGTGCAGAGATGCTGGACATGGGGCAGAGATGCTGGACACGGGGCAGAAAGCTGGACACAGGGGCAGGGATGCTGGACACAGGGGGCAGAGATGCTGGACACAGGCGGCAGAGATGCTGGACACGGGGCAGAATGCTGGACACTGGGCAGAATGCTGGACATGGGGCAGAATGCTGGGCACGGGGGCAGTATGCTGGACACAGGGGCAGAATGCTGGACACAGGGGCAGAATGCTGGACACGGGGCAGAATGCTGGACACAGGGGGCAGAATGCTGGACACAGGGGGCAGAATGCTGGACAAAGGGGCAGAATGCTGGACACGGGGGGCAGAGATGCTGGACACGGGGCAGAATGCTGGGCACGGGGGCAGTATGCTGAACAAAGGGGGCAGAATGCTGGACACGGGGCAGAATGCTGGACACAGGGGCAGAATGCTGGACACGGGGCAGAATGCTGGACATGGGGGGCACTATGCTGGGCACAGGGGCAGAATGCTGGGCACGGGGGCAGAATGGAGATACGGGGTATGATGAAAGACATGGGGGCATGATTGGAGACAGATCGTGCAGGAATCGGATCATGGGGCTGGATGGATATGATGGAGACTGATGGGGCAGGATGGGGAGATCATATGGTGCAGAAAGGATACTCATGAGGGCAGGATGGGAGAACATATGGCTGACGCCAGGAATGAGACACACGGGGGCCAGGATGGGGAATATTATTACCATAGGGACTAATTTAGGGATATTATTACTGCAGTAATGTATTTATTTTATTTTTTGAGTATACTGTTTTAAATGAGGGGGCGGTCCTGTTACTGTGTAGAGTGACACTATGTCGCCTTTTTTTCTCCATGTGGTGTAATGTAGAAGTTGGGAAAAATTAAGTAATGTGTTCTGCAAGCGGAGCTCGAGATAACTCTGTTATTTCCTGCAGAGACGAGTCCTGGCTGGAAGACATGATGGCGGTCTGTGCTGGATGAAAGATGAAGGACTTCACCTAGAGACGTCAGTGGTGAGTCAGTGTTACCTATACACTGACACTATACACTGTATACTATATACAGAGGTCCTGTGTACAATGGCACTTATGGTGATAGTATAGTATGGTGCTTTTTTTATTACTGATCAGAATTGTAGTATTCAGTCACTATGTGGTGGTAATATGTGGTCTGGACATGGTGTTGCGGTATTTGTCCCTTGTATGTGATATTATTCGATCACTGTGGTGGTAATATGCGGTCTGGTCATGGTGTAGCAGTATTTGTTCTTTGTATGTGATATTATTCGATCAATGTGGTGGTAATATGTCATCTGGTCATGGTGTTGCGGTATTTGTCCCTTGTATGTGATATTATTCGATCACTGTGGTGGTAATATGTCATCTGGTCATGGTGTAGCGGTATTTGTTCTTTGTATGTGATATTATTCAATCACTGTGGTGGTAATACGTGGTCTGGTCTGTTGTGAATTTGCTTTTTGCTCCCTCTAGTGGTTACTAGTTTTTTGACTCTGGTTTTTCTGTCATTCCTTTTATCCGCACCTGGGTCGTTAGTTAGGGGTGTTGCTATATAAGCTCCCTGGACCTTCAGTTCTATGCCTGGCAACGTAGTTATCAGAGCTAGTCTGCTGTGCTCTTGTCTACTGATCCTGGTTCCAGTTATATCAGCTAAGTCTGCCTTTTGCTTTTTGCTATTTGTTTTTGGTTTTGTATTTTTGTCCAGCTTGTTCCTAATCTATATCCTAACCTTTGCTGGAAGCTCTAGGGGGCTGGTGTTCTCCCCCCGGACCGTTAGACGGTTCGGGGGTTCTTGAATTTCCAGTGTGGATTTTGATAGGGTTTTTGTTGACCATATAAGTTACCTTTCTTTATTCTGCTATCAGTAAGCGGGCCTCTCTGTGCTAAACCTGGTTCATTTCTGTGTTTGTCATTTCCTCTTACCTCACCCTTATTATTTGTGGGGGGCTTCTATCCAGCTTTGGGGTCCCCTTCTCTGGAGGCAAGAAAGGTCTTTGTTTTCCTCTACTAGGGGTAGCTAGATTCTCCGGCTGGCGCGTGTCATCTAGAATCAACGTAGGAATGATCCCCGGCTACTGCTAGTGTTGGCGTTAGGAGTAGATATATGGTCAACCCAGTTACCACTGCCCTATGAGCTGGATTTTTGTATTCTGCAGACTTCCACGTTCCTCTGAGACCCTCGCCATTGGGGTCATAACAGTTTGCCAGGCCAGTATTAAATGTTTAATGCATTGCAGAAGAGGGATTATAAGAAAGAAGATTCTGAGTTTTTTTTTTTTTCTTCTTCCCCTTTACCTCAGAGTGGCTATGCTTGCTGCAGACATGAATGTCCAGACCTTGATTACAAGTGTGGACCAGCTGGCTACTCGTGTGCAGGGCATACAAGACTATGTTATCAGAAATCCTAGGTCAGAACCTAAAATACCGATTCCTGAACTGTTTTCCGGAGACAGGTTTAAGTTTAGGAATTTCATGAATAATTGTAAATTGTTTTTGTCCCTGAGACCCTGTTCATCTGGAGACTCTGCTCAGCAAGTAAAAATTGTTATTTCGTTCTTACGGGGCGACCCTCAGGATTGGGCTTTTTCGCTGGCGCCAGGAGATCCGGCATTGGCTGATATTGATGCGTTTTTTCTGGCGCTCGGTTTACTTTATGAGGAACCCAATCTTGAGATTCAGGCAGAAAAGGCCTTGCTGGCTATGTCTCAGGGGCAGGACGAGGCTGAAGTGTATTGCCAAAAATTTCGGAAATGGTCCGTGCTGACACATTGGAACGAGTGTGCACTGGCCGCTAATTTTAGAAATGGCCTTTCTGAAGCCATTAAGAATGTTATGGTGGGTTTTCCCATTCCCACAGGTCTGAATGATACCATGTCCCTGGCTATTCAAATTGACCGGCGGTTGCGGGAGCGCAAAACCGCAAATTCCCTCATGGTGTTGTCTGAACAGACACCTAATTCGGTGCAATGTGATAGAAAAACCGCAAATTCCCTCATGGTGTTGTCTGAACAGACACCTGATTTAATGCAATGTGATAGAATCCTGACTAGAAATGAGCGGAAAATTCATAGACGCCGGAATGGCTTGTGCTACTACTGTGGTGATTCTACACATGTTATCTCAGCATGCTCTAAATGTATAGCTAAGGTTGTTAGTCCTGTCACCGTTGGTAATTTGCAACCTAAATTTATTCTGTCTGTAACTTTGATTTGCTCACTGTCGTCTTATCCTGTCATGGCGTTTGTAGATTCAGGTGCTGCCCTGAGTCTTATGGATCTGTCATTTGCTAAGCGCTGTGGTTTTACTCTTGAACCATTAGTAAATCCTATTCCTCTTAGGGGTATTGATGCTACGCCATTGGCAGCAAATAAACCGCAGTATTGGACACAGGTTACCATGTGCATGACTCCTGAACACCGCGAGGTGATACGTTTCCTGGTTTTACATAAAATGCATGATTTGGTTGTTTTAGGGCTGCCATGGTTACAGACCCATAATCCAGTCCTGGACTGGAAGGCTATGTCAGTCTCAAGTTGGGGCTGTCGTGGTATTCATGGGGATTCCCTGCCTGTGTCTATTGCTTCTTCTACGCCTTCGGAAGTTCCTGAGTATTTGTCTGATTATCAGGATGTCTTCAGTGAGTCTGAGTCCAGTGCACTGCCTCCTCATAGGGACTGTGACTGTGCTATAGATTTGATCCCAGGCAGTAAATTTCCTAAGGGAAGACTGTTTAATCTGTCGGTACCTGAACATACCGCTATGCGTTCATATATCAAGGAGTCTCTGGAGAAAGGACATATTCGTCCGTCTTCTTCCCCTCTTGGTGCGGGATTCTTTTTTGTGGCAAAAAAGGACGGATCTTTGAGGCCTTGTATTGATTATCGGCTTTTAAATAAGATCACTGTCAAATTTCAGTATCCTTTACCGCTGTTGTCTGACTTGTTTGCCCGGATTAAAGGTGCCAAGTGGTTCACCAAGATAGACCTTCGTGGTGCGTACAACCTTGTGCGCATTAAGCAAGGTGATGAATGGAAAACCGCATTCAATACGCCCGAAGGTCATTTTGAGTACTTGGTGATGCCTTTTGGGCTCTCCAATGCGCCTTCAGTTTTTCAGTCCTTTATGCATGACATTTTCCGGAAGTATCTGGATAAATTTTTGATTGTTTATCTGGATGATATTTTGGTTTTTTCTGAGAATTGGGATTCGCATGTGGAGCAGGTCAGGTTGGTCTTTAAAATTTTGCGTGAAAATTCGTTATTTGTCAAGGGCTCAAAATGTCTCTTTGGTGTACAGAAGGTTCCCTTTTTGGGGTTCATTTTTTCCCCTTCTGCTGTGGAGATGGACCCAGTCAAGGTCCGAGCTATTCTTGATTGGACTCAGCCCTCGTCAGTTAAGAGTCTTCAGAAGTTCTTGGGTTTCGCTAACTTCTACCGTCGTTTTATCGCTAATTTTTCTAGCATTGTGAAACCTTTGACGGATATGACCAAGAAGGGCTCCGATGTAGCTAACTGGGCTCCTGCTGCCGTGGAGGCTTTCCAGGAGTTGAAACGCCGGTTTACTTCGGCACCTGTTTTGTGCCAGCCCGATGTCTCACTTCCCTTTCAGGTTGAGGTGGATGCTTCAGAGATTGGAGCAGGGGCCGTTTTGTCGCAGAGAGGCCCTGGTTGCTCTGTTATGAAACCTTGTGCCTTTTTCTCTAGGAAGTTTTCGCCTGCCGAGCGAAATTATGATGTGGGCAATCGGGAGTTGTTGGCCATGAAATGGGCATTTGAGGAGTGGCGTCATTGGCTCGAGGGTGCTAAGCATCGTGTGGTGGTCTTGACTGATCACAAAAATCTGATGTATCTCGAGTCTGCTAAACGCCTTAATCCGAGACAGGCCCGCTGGTCATTGTTTTTCTCCCGCTTTGATTTTGTTGTCTCGTATTTACCAGGTTCAAAGAATGTGAAGGCCGATGCTCTTTCTAGGAGCTTTGTGCCTGATGCTCCTGAAGTCGCTGATCCTGTTGGTATTCTTAAAGATGGAGTTGTCTTGTCAGCTATTTCTCCGGATCTGCGACGTGTGTTGCAGAGATTTCAGGCTGATAGGCCTGAGTCTTGTCCACCTAACAGACTGTTTGTCCCGGATAAGTGGACTAGCAGAGTCATTTCCGAGGTTCATTCCTCGGTGTTGGCAGGTCACCCGGGAATTTTTGGCACCAGAGATCTGGTGGCCAGGTCCTTTTGGTGGCCTTCCTTGTCAAGGGATGTGCGGTCATTTGTGCAGTCCTGTGGGACTTGTGCTCGAGCCAAGCCTTGCTGTTCTCGTGCCAGCGGTTTGCTCTTGCCCTTGCCTGTCCCGAAGAGACCTTGGACACATATCTCCATGGATTTCATTTCTGATCTTCCGCTATCTCAGGGCATGTCCGTTATCTGGGTGATATGTGATCGCTTCTCCAAGATGGTCCATTTGGTTCCTTTGCCTAAGCTGCCTTCCTCTTCCGATCTGGTTCCTGTGTTTTTCCAGAACGTGGTTCGTTTGCACGGCATCCCTGAGAATATTGTGTCAGACAGAGGATCCCAGTTCGTTTCCAGGTTCTGGCGATCCTTTTGTAGTAGGATGGGCATTGATTTGTCGTTTTCGTCTGCTTTCCATCCTCAGACTAATGGACAGACGGAGCGAACCAATCAGACTTTGGAGGCTTATTTGAGGTGTTTTGTCTCTGCTGATCAGGACGATTGGGTGACATTCTTGCCGTTGGCTGAGTTTGCCCTTAATAATCGGGCTAGTTCCGCCACCTTGGTTTCGCCTTTTTTTCTGCAACTCTGGTTTCCATCCTCGCTTTTCTTCGGGTCATGTGGAGCCTTCTGACTGTCCTGGGGTGGATTCTGTGGTGGATAGGTTGCAGCGGATCTGGAATCATGTGGTGGACAACTTGAAGTTGTCACAGGAGAGGGCTCAGCGCTTTGCCAACCGCCGCCGCGGTGTGGGTCCCCGACTACGCGTTGGGGATTTGGTATGGCTTTCTTCCCGCTTTGTTCCTATGAAGGTCTCCTCTCCCAAGTTTAAACCTCGTTTTATTGGGCCTTACAAGATATTGGAAATCCTTAATCCTGTATCTTTTCGTCTGGATCTTCCTGTGTCGTTTGCTATTCACAATGTATTTCATAGGTCCTTGTTGCGGCGGTACATTGTGCCTGTAGTTCCTTCTGCTGAGCCTCCTGCTCCGGTGTTGGTTGAGGGCGAGTTGGAGTACGTGGTGGAGAAGATCTTGGATTCTCGCCTCTCCAGGCGGAGGCTTCAGTACCTGGTCAAGTGGAAGGGCTATGGTCAGGAGGATAATTCCTGGGTGGTCGCCTCTGATGTTCATGCGGCCGATTTAGTTCGTGCCTTTCATGCCGCTCATCCTGATCGCCCTGGTGGTCGTGGTGAGGGTTCGGTGACCCCTCACTAAGGGGGGGGTACTGTTGTGAATTTGCTTTTTGCTCCCTCTAGTGGTTACTAGTTTTTTGACTCTGGTTTTTCTGTCATTCCTTTTATCCGCACCTGGGTCGTTAGTTAGGGGTGTTGCTATATAAGCTCCCTGGACCTTCAGTTCTATGCCTGGCAACGTAGTTATCAGAGCTAGTCTGCTGTGCTCTTGTCTACTGATCCTGGTTCCAGTTATATCAGCTTAGTCTGCCTTTTGCTTTTTGCTATTTGTTTTTGGTTTTGTATTTTTGTCCAGCTTGTTCCTAATCTATATCCTGACCTTTGCTGGAAGCTCTAGGGGGCTGGTGTTCTCCCCCCGGACCGTTAGACGGTTCGGGGGTTCTTGAATTTCCAGTGTGGATTTTGATAGGGTTTTTGTTGACCATATAAGTTACCTTTCTTTATTCTGCTATCAGTAAGCGGGCCTCTCTGTGCTAAACCTGGTTCATTTCTGTGTTTGTCATTTCCTCTTACCTCACCGTTATTATTTGTGGGGGGCTTCTATCCAGCTTTGGGGTCCCCTTCTCTGGAGGCAAGAAAGGTCTTTGTTTTCCTCTACTAGGGGTAGCTAGATTCTCCGGCTGGCGCGTGTCATCTAGAATCAACGTAGGAATGATCCCCGGCTACTGCTAGTGTTGGCGTTAGGAGTAGATATATGGTCAACCCAGTTACCACTGCCCTATGAGCTGGATTTTTGTATTCTGCAGACTTCCACGTTCCTCTGAGACCCTCGCCATTGGGGTCATAACACTGGTCATGGTGTAGCGGTATTTGTTCTTTGTATGTGATATTATTCGATCACTATGGTGGTAATATATCATCTGGTCATGGTGCTGTGGTATTTGTTCTTTGTATGTGATATTATTGGTCATTTAAAAAATTGAAAAATAAATAAAAATATACCTAAATTGTTTTGCATATTTTAACAAATATTTAGTAGGTTACAGTAGAGTAGGGCCCGGCCAAAAGTGTCTACCGTGTTATGGTGGCGGCTTACAAAATCTTTTGGCCAAAACAAAAGCTGCCGGCTATATGTGTGATCTGGGGATGGGAACTGTTAGGGTATGTGTCCACGTTAAGTAAACGCTGCGTGTTTGACGCTGCGTGGGGCCACAGCGTCAAACACGCAGCGTCCAGATGTTCCAGCATAGTGAAGGGGATTTTATGAAATCCCGTCTCCACTATGCGTGGTAACACGCACCCGGCGGCCCTGCGACTCCGGACATGCGCCGCGTCTTTTAAGATCGCAGCATGTGCGTGTTCCTTGCGGCAGCTGCGCCGCCGCAAGCTATAACACAGGGCCCTATGTGTGGGGTGCGATGATCCCGAATGTGTGCAATGAACACATCCGGCATCATCACGTCACAGTAGGGGGCGGGGCTTAGCGCCGAGCGGGTTTGCCGCTCCGACGAAACCGCCAGCCATCCTGAAGGTGGACACATACCCTCAATGTGTGATTGGTGAGAAGTGGAGTTTTTCCAAGAGAGAGCGGTGGGACTGTGGACAGTTCGAGGGGTGGAGCGTGGAGGCGGGGCTGGGGTGGAGCCTGGGTGGAGTCTCAAGGGGGCCCCGAAAATTTTGCCAGTATGGGGCCCCGAAATTTCTAGTGGCAGCCCTGGGAGTGGTGGTCTAGGAAAAGGAGTATCGTATCTGGTGGTGTATTTCCCTTTGTCTTATTTACTCCTTCCTATATTTGTATTTATTTTGCCCTGCGCATTTATAGTGTTTTCCTGAGTGACTGCGGCGTGGTGTATATTTTCCGTTATCCTTGTCTGTGCTAACTGTGGGTATTGGTGTAGTATCTTTTCACTGGGTGGTGGTCGGTGGTTTCAGCCTAGGGTTGAAAGAGGAGACAGGGTGAGGGTCGAGGCCTAGACATGCACACCATCAGTGTAAACTCTAGGTAGAGGGTCAGTCAGGATTTCCCTAGTCTGAGGGAAATTGCAGGGGCCCGGGTTATTAGCTCTTGCCCACCTAGTCTTCCCGTGACAGTATGTAGGTGCGTTACCTACTAAAGAGGATCCCCTTGCCTCCAAGCATGATATCACCCTCCCCGAAAGGAAGGCAACATCACTAAAACAACCGGTTACCTGGGGTGTTACAGCGGCATGGCCAGCTTTACCCTCACCTAGTGTATCCTCACCCATCAATTGTAGATTGTGAGCCATCGTGGGCAGGGTCCTCTCTCCTCCTGAACCAGTCGTGACTTGTATTGTATAACATTGTTGTACTTGTTTTTATATGTTCACCCCTCCTCACATGTAAAGCACCATGGCATAAATGGCGCTATAATAATATGAAATAATAATAATAAGATGCCGCAAATTTATTAAATGGCATGCACCTTTTAATAAATTCAGCTCATCTTATTACTGCATGACCCTCATTAAAACTAACATATAAATCTCCACTCCCCACTGATTTCACCAAATTCTCCATTTTTAACAGTCTGCAGTCGCGTGATAGTGGCTGAAATGGGTGGAGCTGTCTTTTGAAGAAGATAGCCATGTTTAATCCTATACAACCCCTTTATTATCTGGAAAGAGTTTTATGGTAAGGACCTTATCTGTTGGTGGAACAATGTCTACTTGTGGGTGGAACAATCAGGACTCACATGCTTTCTCTATGTTTGTGTGGAACAATCAGGACTCACAGGCTTTCTCAATGTGTGAGTGGAGGAATCAGGACTCACAGGCTTTCTCTATGTTTGTGTGGAACAATCAGGACTCACAGGCTTTCTCTATGTGTGAGTGCAGCAAACAGGACTCACAGGCTTTCTCTATGTATGGGTGGAACAATCAGGACTCACAGACTTTCTCTATGTGTGGGTGGAACAATCAGGACTCACAGGCTTTCTCTATGATTCCAGATAGCATTGGTACAATCATACATAACACCCTGACAATAATAACCAGAATTACCCCCTGTGATCCCACCAGTCACACGCCTATAACGCGGCCATAGGTTCCTATGAGAACCCCCCGCAGTCCGCAGATGCCCCTCTGAGTATATGGGGTGACAGGACGTCTTCTGCTCCTCACACCGGTTATTACAAGTCCGCGCTCGGGTTTATGACGCTTCTTATCTATCAGAGAATATTATTTCTGTGTCCGCTCTGCAGGTTAATCAGTGATTACGGGATTCCACGGTGGGAGATGATCCGGCCCTTTTATCTCTCCCAGTATTTCCCATTACAGAAGATTAGGAAAAATAAATCAGGAAAAATTATAAAAAATCCACAAAGTCATTGACACCTGAGTATAAAGTAATGAGCTTCTCAGGAAAGTCCAGAAACAAGTGCGACCCTATATAATGTGTCCTGGGGTCAGCGTCACCGCACAGTCCAGCAGCAGAGCGGCAGCAGAGCACATCCACAGGAACAATGGCCGCACCATCAATGGTAAGAGCCCCGGCCCCTCTCTGATCACCAGACCGGGGGGTTATTAACTGTCACATTGTTATTAGTGACGGAACAGAGAATCCAGAGAGTTCTATCTAATGTACTATAATATTACAGGGCAGCGAGGTTTCTCCAGTGCTCCAGAGGGAACGTTGTTATAAAGGGTTTGTGTCATTGTGAGCGACATCTTACTGCGGAAGAGTTACTGCATTGTTACACCCGGAATATTACTCCAGAGCTGTAATCACAATTCTCTAAGCTTCAATCAGACACAAACTAACAACTCCAATAATTCAGTAGGGGAAATACTTTTACTATATCAGATGAATTTAAAGAGCCCGATGTAAAGATAACAGCTCCTAGAACATAAATTACCAGAACAAGCTAAACCCAGCCGAATTGTAAATGCCGCTCTGGAGTATAATACAGGATGTAACTCAGGATCAGTAATGTAATGTATGTACACAGTGACTGCACCAGCAGAATAGTGAGTGCAGCTCTGGGGTATAATACAGGATGTAACTCAGGATCAGTAATGTAATGTATGTACACAGTGACTGCACCAGCAGAATAGTGAGTGCAGCTCTGGAGTATAATACAGGATGTAACTCCGGATCAGTAATGTAATGTACGTACACAGTGACTGCACCAGCAGAATAGTGAGTGCAGCTCTGGAGTATAATACAGGATATAACTCAGGATCAGTAATGTAATGTATGTACACAGTGACTGCACCAGCAGAATAGTGAGTGCAGCTCTGGAGTATAATACAGGATGTAACTCAGGATCAGTAATGTAATGTATGTACACAGTGACTGCACCAGCAGAATAGTGAGTGCAGCTCTGGGGTATAATACAGGAAGTAACTCAGGATCAGTAATGTAATGTATGTACACAGTGACTGCACCAGCAGAATAGTGAGTGCAGCTCTGGAGTATAATACAGGATATAACTCAGGATCAGTAATGTAATGTATGTACACAGTGACTGCACCAGCAGAATAGTGAGTGCAGCTCTGGGGTATAATACAGGAAGTAACTCAGGATCAGTAATGTAATGTATGTACACAGTGACTGCACCAGCAGAATAGTGAGTGCAGCTCTGGGGTATAATACAGGATGTAACTCAGGATCAGTAATGTAATGTATGTACACAGTGACTGCACCAGCAGAATAGTGAGTGCAGCTCTGGAGTATAATACAGGATGTAACTCAGGATCAGTAATGTAATGTATGTACACAGTGACTGCACCAGCAGAATAGTGAGTGCAGCTCTGGGGTATAATACAGGAAGTAACTCAGGATCAGTAATGTAATGTATGTACACAGTGACTGCACCAGCAGAATAGTGAGTGCAGCTCTGGGGTATAATACAGGATGCAACTCATGATCAGTAATGTAATGTATGTACACAGTGACTGCACCAGCAGAATAGTGAGTGCAGCTCTGGAGTATAATACAGGATGTAACTCAGGATCAGTAATGTAATGTATGTACACAGTGACTGCACCAGCAGAATAGTGAGTGCAGCTCTGGGGCATAATACAGGATGTAACTCAGGATCAGTAATGTAATGTATGTACACAGTGACTGCACCAGCAGAATAGTGAGTGCAGCTCTGGAGTATAATACAGGATGTAACTCAGGATCAGTAATGTAATGTATGTACACAGTGACTGCACCAGCAGAATAGTGAGTACTGGTCTTACATGGGGCCACCACCATTATCTTTCTTATCCTGCTCTATGACACAATGACAGTGACAATATAATATATTATTGATTTCCTTCCTTCTTACATTCTGGAGTTTCTTCTATCGGTCACATTCTCTATCTGGTCGCTGTGGATTACAGCTCTGTTCTGTTTTGGGGAAAGGTCCATGAGAGTCTTGTAGACATTTAGTAAAGTTGCATTATACAGAATAAATCTTCTGATTATTATTGATCCATTATTTAACCCTTCCTTATCCCACTACATAATGTTGATGCTTCCACAATGTCCCTATCACATATGTGAATCTTCTGTCCTCAGGTTTTCTCCACTTTGCTTCTTCTGATCTTCATCTCTTGTGTCCATGGAAGAGAAGAGCAGGTCCCTGGTGCTGATGACTGGGAGACCCCTCTCGTGTCCAGCGGGGGATGTCCCTTCACTCCGGACACCACATTTCCTCCACGTGTGAAGGTGGATATGAAGGTCGGCGGTGGGAGTTCTGCACAACTAATGGCGGACAGTGTGAGGAGCCGCTCCATCTCTCCATGGGAATACAGGTAACTGCACGCGGAATAACGGCAGAAATAATAATAATAATAATAATATATGGGGGTCAGAAGCCGGAGTGTGAGGAGTAAACATGGCTGCTGCTGGGTCCTGATTTCTCTCATCTCCTTCCACCAGCTCTAATGTGGACAGTAACAGGCTCCCTGTGGTCATCAACGAGGCCCGATGTCTCCACCGCGGATGTTTGGACCCGGAGGGTCACGTGGACCTCAGCATGAACTCAGTCCCCATCAGACAGGAGGTCCTGGTCCTGCGTCGTGAGATGAGAGGATGTGTCCCCATCCATAGGCTGGAGAAGCAGCTGGTCACGGTGGGCTGCACCTGTGTCCGGCCCATCATCCAGTACCTGGAGTAGCAGACGCCATTGTCACGGAGCCTCAGCTGTCATGAAGTCTCCTTGTTACCCCCAGCGACCAATCAGAAATCACGTTTATTTTTCTTGTATAATTTACAAATGTAAAAGCTGAATTCTAATCGGTTGCTATCGGCAACAAGGATTCAAGGGTTATTTATATAAACAGTGTAGAGAATATTGAATGTGTTGCCCATAGCAACCAGTCAGATTCCAACTATCAATTCCGCACTGCAAGAGGCAAAACGGCAGCAATCTGATTGGTTGTCAGGAGCTAAAATTCTGATAACTTTGACTATTTTTTTTAAATCGCTGTGTAATGTTATTATAAGAAGTATTTTTGTGATATAATTTAACTATTTATGGTATTTTTGTAAAAATGTTTCTCATATTTATTCAAATATTTATTACAAAAAAATCATTAAAACTATGAATTATCCATTGTGTTGTGAGTTTATACTGGATATATATATAGTGGAAAGACACTTCTGGAATCATTATTCTTCCAGTTGTAAAAAAATATACTGCATGTATCTTTTACGATATATTATTTTAGGTCTATCAAAATAAAAAAAATAAAAACAATTGTAACCATAGTATAGTGAATACAGCTCTATGAGCCTATGTGTCTCCGTGGTTACAGATTATAATACCCAGGATTCTTCAGTTCTTTTCTCTGTCCGGTGTTTCACGACACTTGGAATACAAAAATGCGCCAGACCCGGTGACCAGAGAACGCAGGAGATTTGTTAGGACTAGTGTTTCATTCACCAAGATTGAAGAGAACCTGTTACTTTCTCCAAAAAATGGATCTAAATATCTAGTAATCCCTGAGCTCCCCTGATTCCTTTTTTTCTGTTTTATAATAAAAATTAATAATTAATAAGTAGTAAAATGTAGATGTCAGGCAGGGACATATTTGTAATAGAGACCCCCATCTTGGGGGAGTTGGTGAGGTGTGGGCCTGTGAGCTTCCGTCCCTGGACTCTCAGTAAAGATAATTCTTTTAGCACCAGAGTCCAGATTTCTTATAAATACATAATTAAGATTTTTATTGTGTATAACTGATATTAATAATTTCTCTCAGAGCTTATAAATCCCCCCCACTGATCAGAAGTTGCAAAGCTCCACATACCGTAAGATTCCATCACAAGATTCCGTGATGACGTCACCGCTATTATGACAATAGAACTCACCAGCGCTACAGTTTGCTTTTTAATACTATAATATGAGGGATAATGAAAAGGACAAGTTATTAGATAATTAAGAATAATTAGCTTTTTATTTTATTTTTTATGCTGATGATTTTAGCATTGCAGCACTGTCATAGGCACCAGATAATGCTGCCTGGCGGCTGTAAAGAGCCGCGCAATGACCCCAATCTAGGGAAGTGGGTGTGGGGAGAGGCGTAGGCCTGTAAGCTTCAGTCCCAGTTCCCACAGTAAAGATGCTTCTTTTAGCAGCTGAATCCGGATTTCTTATAAACACATAATAGTATAATTTTTATTATGTAGAACAGATATAAATGATCTATCTTAGAACATGAAAATTCCCTAAGTGAAGCTCACACCTATCTCCTCCATGCCTGCATCTGGTACTGATGCTTAGCCTGTGATGTTGTGGCCTGTGTAGCTTGCCAACTTCCTTTTATGGTGTGAAGCTCCATATAAGGTAACATCTCAACATTCCGTTATGACGTCACTGATATTATGACATCATAATCCTTCTCCCCTACATACACCAGTGTTTACAGCTAAAGTGTCACTTTGACATTCCGGTGTCATTGCTTTCAGTGGTTAGCTCTATAGCTAGTGATATACTGAATGCGATTGGATTTATTTGAAATGTCTGATATTCCTCCAGACAATTTTCAAGTGTTGGCACAACTTCAGGGGATTCTTACCACCTATGCCCCTGACATCGTGCTACCACTACCCGATGGCGTCCTCAGCTTCACTTACCGGCTGGTTGTGGAGCTAGTGAGAGACTGCCTGACCAAATACCAGCAAGGTCGTATAAGCTCGAAATATCTTGAGCATTTACAGGAGAACATCAGGACTTTGGTGCAACAGGTAAGTGGCAGAAATCAGCACATCTTCGTTTATTCGCCAAAATTGTTCTTTAGGCCAACACTAATATAATATACTAGATGGTGGCCTGATTCTAGCGCATCGGGTATTCTAGAATATGTATGTAGTATATTATTATTATTTATTTATATAGCACCATTAATTCCATGGTGCTGTACATGAGAAAGGGGTTACATACAGGGTTATAGATATCATTTACAGTAAACAGGTTTACAGTGACACACTGGTACAGAGGGGAGAGGACCCTGTCCTTGTGGACTTACATTCTATATAGCATAGTATATAGCACAGCCACGTAGTATATTGCACAGCCACGTAGTATATTGCACAGCCACGCAGTATATAACACAGCCACGTAGTATATTGCACAGCCACGTAGTATATAGCACAGCCACGTAGTATATAGCACAGCCCACGTAGTATATAGCACAGCCCATGTAGTATATTGCACAAAAAAGAAAAGAATGTCCAGCTTCACCGAATCCGTAAAAAAGAGTTTTCTTTATTCACATACTATTGAGCATAGTCATGATTAAGGGAGCTCAGTCTCCAGAAACGCGTTGAGATTCTTACCCATATGGCTTGTGCTGAAGTCTGTATCCTCTATGCTCAATAGTATGTGAATAAAGAAAACTCTTTTTTATGGATTCGGTGAAGCTGGACATTCTTTTCTTTTTTGGACTCTTTACGCCTGAACACAGCGGGTCCGTGCTCCCGAGGATTGGTTTATGCATCACGGGTGAGCTGGTTTATATTCCTTCTTTCAAAGTATATTGTACAACCCACGTAGTATATAACACAGCCACATAGTATATTGCACAGCCACGTAGTATATGCACAGCCATGAAGTATAAAGCACAGCCAAGTAGTATATAGCACAGCCCACGCAGTATATAGCACAGCCCACGCAGTATATAGCACAGCCCACATAGTAAATCGCACAGCCCAAGCAGTATATAGGACAGCCCACGCAGTATATAACACAGCCACGTTGCATATAGCAGAGCCCACGTAGTATATAGCACAGCCCACTCAGTATTAAACAGCCCACGTAGTTATAGCACAGCCCACGCAGTATATAACACAGCCCACGTAGTATATAGCACAGCCACGCAGTATATAACACAGCCCATGCAGTATATAACACAGCCCATGCAGTATATAACACAGCCCACATAGTATATAACACAGCCCACTTAGTATATATATATATATATATATATATATATATATATATATATATCTCTGTTAAAAAAAGAATTAAAATAAAAAATAGTTATATACTCACATTTCGGCGGCCTCGTGTTCCAGCCCAGGCGTTTAGCGTTGCTCCTCGCGATGCTCCGGTCCCAGTGATGCTTTGCGGCAATAACCCTTGATGATGTAGCGGTCTCGCGAGACCACTCCGTCATCTGGGGTCATTGCGGTACTGCATTCTTGGGACCGGAGCGTTGCGAAAAGCGGCAAAGGCTGGCGCGGACGGCGGAAGATGAGAATATAATGATTTTTTTCATTATTATTATTTTTAACATTATATGGTTTTACTATTGATGCTGCATAGGCAGCATCAATAGTAAAAAGTTGGTCACACTTACAGGGTTAATAGCAGCGTTAACAGACTGCATTACACTGCGTTGTGCCGAGGTGTAACGCAGTCCGTTAACGCTATGTGGGCGCTGACTGGAGAGGAGTATGGAGGGGCCAATTCGAGGCCGGATTGTGCTTGTCGCTGATCGCTGAATCAGCGACGTGGGATTTCCGTTACAGACAGACAAACTGAAGTGGACCTTAGACAATTATATATATAGATATCTGGCACCAAGTCACCAGATATCTAGTAGTTGTAGAGCAGATCGCAGGAGTAAAGTGGTGACATAAGCGGCTTCCTCCATTCTTCATGTTCTCTCATAATTTTCCCTTTCTGTTTATTTCCATCTTTATAGGCTGAAGAAAAATCCACTAGTGGAAAATTGGCCTTGTTTACACAACTGGCCCAAAATGTCCTGTATATACTTGAACGTCCGTCCGGCTCCCTGGAGCGCCAGGTAAGGATCCGTCATCTTCTATATCACATGTCCTGGTCTGGGCAGATTTATGATGTTAGCGGTAGAGGACATTCTATGGCCGCCTGTCTCTGCGGCTCCATCCTTTGTGGTGACAGTCTGTACTCAGCGGTATGGAGTTTGTGTTTCCGCCTCCATCGCACTCGATCGTCACAATCTTCCTTCTTGTAAATGCTGCAGTTCTGATCATAGAAGTTATTAGAGAGCAGTTGTAGATACAAGTCCCTTAAATATTAATGTGGATTTTCTGGAGGGAAATGCCCGCCATACGGTCCCCTTTTTGCCACCACAGTGTGCTGCATTTCCAGCCTCCTCGCTATGGGGCAGGACTTCCAGACCCTTCCTTATAACCTTATGATGAGCAGTGACCCCTGGGTCCTGAATGTGGCTGGCAGTCCTGGACTATAGTGAAGACCCCGGAGAAGCAGCGCATGACAATGGAAAGTAGAGGACTGGATGGCAGGCGGTGAGCAGCAGGCGGCCAGAGAGGGCGGTGCTGAGTATTAGGTATTTTTTATTCAGTCAGGTTCGGCCTGTATACAGTAATCTAGTATCTGTGAAATGTTATATTAATTGCACATATTACACCCATCAGGAAACATCAGAAGGCGACTCCGAAGAGGGGGAGAACCTGAATATCCCGGACCCTAATACCGGTCAGCGGGGGCTGAACACTGATCTGACGGAAGGTGAGCGATCATCACATATTCTTACATTCACATATGGAGATATCGTAGAGGACGGCAGAGAACATGTAGATTTACTCTCCATCCTCTGTATGAGGCCGGTGACGGCTCCTGAGCCCCCTATAGACTATAATGGAGGGGGCTCAGGTAATTCTGCTGCTCACCTCCAATATGTAGAAGGAGGCTCATAGGCCCCCGATCATGTCATTGTTCTAGAATGAATCCGATCCTGAACAATGGCACATTTATGGTGGAGAATATCCATCTACGGATGAGCCATAAATGTGCAGAATCCTCTATACCCAGTATTACACCACGTACAGAGCTCGTGTCATTTCCTTCTTTATATGTTATATATTATGCGCTATCGTCTAATACACGACGTCTCCTCATTATTATAGGAATTACTGTGCCGACAATCACTCACGCTGGAATATGTGAGACCCCGGAGATCCAGGAATCTGCCAGTGTAAGTATCGGAGGGGCCGTCTGTGCATCATCAGGTAACGGGGGTGAATTACACATATAGTATTATCCCCCATATAATGATGGGACATCCCTCTTCTTCATGTAGATCAGATCTATAGTGTGTGATGGCGGCATTATTATTCCTGCCGCCTCTGTGTGATCTCCCGTCTCCTCCCCCGCGGTACAGAGATGTCTGTGTATGGAGGATATCCCCTATATATGGTGTCTGTGGGGGTCCGGCGTGTATCACGTCCTCTACATCTGCTGTCCGGCGTGTATCACGTCCTCTACATCTACTGCAGTGTAATCAGCGGGGACATAATATACAGGAGAAGTTCCTGCGTCCGTAGATTTTATTTTCCTGCAGATTTTATGTTTTAATGTGATTTCTTGTTATTTCTAGGCCTCGATCGGATCATTGACCCCAGGGAGAAATCCTTGTAAGACTGACTATATGGAGATCAAACAGTTCAGCAGTGGAGGTTTTGGGTGAGTCGGCATAATATACATTTCCTAGGGCTCCTTATGACGACGCCTCTGTCTCGGTGCCCGGCCCATGCAATGTTACCATAGAGGGATTCTAGGAGTCCACATCACTGTCCACTAGAGAAGAGCAGATCCGGCATAAATAACATTCATGGAGAAGTTATTCTCTGCAAATGTAATGTCACTTCAGACCCCAGAGCCTAATAAATGTCAGATGTAAAAAATAAAAGACACCCTTATACTCTCCTAACTGTTCACCTCTCTGACCCCTCCGCTTCTCACCGTCATACGTCCATTCCTCACGGCTTCTTCAGATTGCCTCCGCTCACGCTGGGCCAGAACTTCTGGTTTTGAAGAGGCCCAGGATGATTCTTTGCCACTGCACAAAGGTTCCCCAACGTCATGACACCGTGACCGTTCTTGGTTTTGTGCAGAATGCTCTTGGGCTTCTTCAATGACCAAAGTGACCTTTCATGGATTTGCGCAGAATGCTCCTGGGCTTCTTCAATGACCAAAGTGACCTTTCATGGATTTGCGCAGAATGCTCCTGGGCTTCTTCAATGACCAAAGTGAAGTCCTCGCCTGAGGGACTTTTGGATTTCAGCTCTGGCAGTAGAGATTTGAAGATGCAGCAAGGATCAGATGGTTGGGTAAAAAGGCCGGAGAAAGGAGTATAAGAATTTGTTTATTTTTTAACATTTTGATGGCCTTTAAGGTTTAAAATTAGTGGCCAATACTCATCATTTCGCCAAATCCGTGATAAAGTGAATTACAAAACAAAACGCCATTTTGGCGAATGCAGATCTTTGTAAAAGTAGAATTCTATTCCACTGTAACTTATTCGCTCATCTCTTCTGTGCCCATCAAATTGTTATTATTCAGTTTAGTTACGGTGAGACATGGATGAAGACCTCCCAGAGGTGATCATCTATGTAGTGACGACAGTACATCTAATATTCACTATTAGTATAGGAGACGTGAGGTCTACAGACAGACTGTTGGTAAGAATTCATTATAAACTGCGGATCTTCTTCCTTTCCAGAACCGTACACTTAGTGCGCCATAAAGACTCCAACCAGTTATACGCTATGAAGAAAATGGACAAGCAAATTCTGAAAAATCCCCAAAAACTTGAACGGGCCTTTCTAGAGAGGGACATCCTAGCATTTGCTGATTGTCCCTCTGTGGCCTCCATGTTGTGCTCTTTTCCAACTACGCGACATCTGTGTATCGTCATGGAATATGTACCAGGTAGGACACATCCATCATATCTATATCCAGTCCCGGTCTGATTATCTCTAGCACCCGATCTGTGATCCGAATATGACACATGGACGGTTACTTGTCCACACTGCGCTTACTGTAAGATATCTGTTACCAAGATGCCAGAAAAATGATTATCTCTGTGACGTCTCCACTAGTGTATGTCCTCACTGAGCATGGCAAAAATGTCCACTATGGATAGAGGAGGATTTTACTGCATTTGATTTTAACAGTTTCCTAAAAAAAAATATTTTGTGCTCTGAAAGATGGGTTAGGGCTTATTTCCAGGGGATGTCTTATATTTTCCCCCATTAGCAACAATCCACATTTATTATAGAATAAAAAATGAACATTAATCACTGCACATACACATGTATATACACACACAGCACATACATACACGTTTATATACACACACAGCACATACACATGTATACACATACACTGCACATACACATGTATATACACACACAGCACATACATACACGTCTATATACACACACAGCACATACACATGTATATACACACTCACACACTGCACATACACATGTATATACACACACAGCACATACATACACGTCTATATACACACACAGCACATACACATGTATATACACACACAGCACATACACATGTATATACACACTCACACACTGCACATACACATGTATATACACACACAGCACATACATACACGTCTATATACACACACAGCACATACACATGTATATACACACACTGCACATACACATGTATATACACACTCACACACTGCACATACACATGTATATACACACACAGCACATACAAATGTATATACACACTGCACATACACATGTATAAACACACACTGCACATACACATGTATATATACAAACACAGCACATACATACACATATATATATACACACACTGCACATACACATGTATATACACACAAACAGCACATACATACACATTTTTATACAAACACACAGCACATACACATGTATATACACACACAGCACATACATATGTATATACACACACAGCACATACATACACATATATATACACACACTGCACATACACATGTATATACACACAAACAGCACATACATACACATTTTATACAAACACACAGCACATACACATGTATATACACACACAGCACATACATACACGTCTATATACACACACAATGCACATACACGTGTATATACACACTCACACACTGCACATACACATATATACACACTCACACACTGCACATACATACGCATGTATACACACACTGCATACACATGTATATGCACATACATATCAGACGTACATATGTATATACACACACTTCACATACACATGTATATGCTCACACTGCATAAAGTATACATACCAGCCTCTCTCTCCTTCAGTTCCTCTAGACACTCGTGATTAAAGGACCTTTGATGACATTTTCATGTGACAGTGATGACAAGTTCACTAAAGGTTCTTAATCAGTCTTGACCTCACAATAGATATGTTGGGGGCGCTTAAAAGAGTGGGGGTCCTGGGCAATTTCCCATTTTGTTTCCTCCTCCTAAAACCTGGCCCTTATTGTAACTTGGGCTTATTTTTTATGTAGGGCTTATACTGTATTTCAATCTTACTCTAAAAATACTGTAAAATCACGCTAGATCTTATTTTCGGGGAAACACGGTAGATTAGCATTTTATGGAGAAATGAACAAGAGGATAGACATTTTGTGCAGTCTTAATTACTATTAGTCTATGCTCCAATAGTGTTTTTTGCATCATTATTCAGTATATTTCTATGTATGAAATTCCTGCCCCAATGTCTCTGCTTATTTGTCATTCACACGCATCATGTACAATTTACACTGTAACAAACCCTCTCCTGTCATATTTGCTTTCTGCTGTAGGAGGAGACTGTAGCAGTCTTATGAACATCTTAGGGCCTTTACCTCTCCCTTTGGCCCGTTTGTACATTGCAGAAACGGTCCTGGCTGTGGAATACCTGCATAGCTATGGCGTGGTGCACCGAGACCTGAAGCCTGAGAAGTAAGTGCCCCTTGTAGTATAATAAAGAGAAAGAAAGTTAGAACTTGTCATAAAGTCTATTTGTTATTACATGTAGCTGACTCCGTCTTTTTTTTCACAGCCTCCTGGTATCAGCAACTGGTCATATTAAAGTCACAGATTTTGGACTTTCCAAACTTGGCATTATCAGACCAACATCAGATACCTACAAGCCTCCAACTGAGGACATCACCAGAGAGTTTCGTGATCATGAGGTTGGTTTTACCTACAGGATCTTGTGCTTTAGTGATCTCATCTATTTCTCCATCTCTGATATTTTATTTTTTCCACTGATGTTATTTGTCACAATTATTTCCTTTGCTCCTCAACTACTTCTTCTGTTGGTTTCCAGATTGGTGGCACCACTGAATACACAGCCCCAGAAGTCATCTTGAAGGAAGGCTATGGAAGGCCTATAGACTGGTGGTCAGTAGGGATCATCCTCTATGAATTTCTTCTATACTGTGTACCATTTCAAGGGAATACCAAATTTCAGACTTACTCTAGGATTACCAGGGGTAAGTAAAATAATCTGAATGCTACGTGATGTATTGCTAATTGGTTAGATTGGTTCTGTGGTTTAGTTACTTGGGTTAATGCAAAAGATTTTTCATTTTCATAAAGTAAATGAAGACGTTTTACTTCCAGTAATATTTTCTTTTTATGTAACAGATGACATAACTTGGACTTTTGATAATCACACTCCTCCACCTGATGCTCAGGACATCATCACTGAGCTGCTCAGAAAAGATCCAGCACATAGACTTGGGACAGGTAATGTATTCTTCATGCTATGACTTTCAGTATATTTTCTTCACTTCAGCTCTCTTACTTCTTCAGATCAGATGAACATAAACTGTACAGATATGGAGCCGACTATCTGATAATGTCTGTATCACTTTCTATTGTCTTGCTTTTCTAGGAGGAGCTAAAGAGATCAAAATGCATCCATTTCTACGTGACTTAAACTTTGACAATCTTTTAAGTAAGGAGCCACATTACATTCCTGATTTTCAGTCCGAAGAGGACACCGGCTACTTTGAGCGTAAGTAGAATGAGACGTCATCTTCAGAAAGCTGTTGTGTGTCTTGTCTTTCATTTATGAGATAATCATTCCACATAATTATTAGTGATATATAGGTGATTGTCTGCGACCGTGTCTTATAGTAATAATCTCTAATAATGCTTGTACTTTACAGCTCCATGTGGCGGTTATCAACACATTGATTCAGAAGAGGGAGATATAAGCGAGGGCAATGACTGGCCAGAAAGCCTGAACTTTATATCATCTTCTCAAAGGCTTTTGAAAGTAAGTGTTTGGCCAGTAAGATCCATAAAACCTATAAGTAAAATAAAGTTTAAAAATATATATATATTTATTTTATTTTTCTCAATGTTTTAGCTCTGTTCCACCAATACCAGGGTGATGAACGATGAAGAACCGAAGTCACCTCCAGTGTGTTCCCCAGAAAGTGCAAAACACTCAGAAATGTGAGTAAATTATTATTATTATCTGGTTTGGTTCTGATATATATTCAGAAGACCAAATGTAAGATACGTATAACTCAGTACTACCATGTTTGCTGATCACTGTGGTTCTGGCTTGTGATAACGCTAGCAATAAAATTTGATAATTGTGATCAATCAATCACTCCATGTTTATTACAGGTCAATATTACTAGTGATTCTCCATTCTTGTTGGTAGATGGGGGTCCTGAGCACGACATCCCCTCCATGGTATCTAAAGGTCCTTATGTGCCTTGCAGACTGATGTTCTTTCCTTTTGTATTGTTTTCACTTCTAATTTTTGTGTTTTTTTCTACCAAACAGCCAGGAAGAATCTTCCCCTTCTCAATCTGATGGTGACAAGCAGTGTTTCACTGCTAAAGACAGCGAGTCCTCTCCATCGTCAGGTGTGTACAGGTCTATAAGACATCCTATTACAGCCTGTGATCAAAAATTGTAATGTGAATGTGCACATAAAGCTCAGAAAATTACAACATTTGTCTACCTTTAAAACAATGAACAGTGCAGCAATTCATTATGTAAAAATCTTCACTCTTTTATGCATTAAAATACATAAGCGACCATTCAGTCTTTTGCCAAACTGACCCCGGATCCTGCGCCCAAGGCTACATATGGGCCCATACTGGATGTTATGTAACTGATTATAAGGCAACACTGTGACACGCTGGCAGTAATATCATGTTAATCAGGAGACATAGCTCCTTGGAGAGACACCACGTGACAGGTTTCATATTAATCAGTTCCCCGGACAATCTAATTCTCACCCCCTCGGCCGATGTTATGTATATTTGACATATTCTCCCCATTATGGGGCAATAATCGATTACCAGGACTGCAGGACACAAGAAGAACAGAATCCTATAGAACGATACAGCGATCATCTTTTAGGAGTTTATAAAAAACATCTTTTTCTTGTACTTTCTTTATTAGAATTACCAGTTCAGGGGAAAAGAAAACTGAAAAAACAACAAAAACCAGAGAGAGTAGAAGAAGGGGAAAGTAGAAGAGGTGAGTGTGAGAATGAGCCCCATGTTGTGTGATGTCGGCCATGGAGCGGATCTGTCAGTGGTGGGATTGTCACATATATGATGGCGGACAATCACCATGCACCTGTGTATGGATGATTCCTCTGCCGTCCGGCCTCAGTGACAGCACAGCGGGATCCTCTGATATGGAGTGTTCTGTCTTCATACACGTTGATACGGTGTGTGATCCGACATACGGCATAAACCACTTCTGTCTCCCAAATAAGCGGACTGTTCTCTGTAGTCTAACTTGTTTATTGGTAAACATGAGCGTGGTAAAACTAGAAGAATACAAATGATATGTATAAGTATTGGGCTAAACGATAACACAACTGCAACTAACAGGGAAACATACAGTATGGTGCAACCTCTACATAACTACATACAGCAGATTTCTGGTAACCACATTTCCTGTGTACTGGCTGCTATACAGTAATCACATTCTATAGAACAATATATTACCAGAACAAGGATCGCAATCTTACCGGATAAACTAACCAGGGTGGCAGGTAAATGAAGTAGTTCCAACACAGCTGAATAACACGAGTGAACAGGAAATACAAGAGAAAAGGCTGGGGAATTCCCCAATCCCATGATGCTTTGCTGAAACCCACAATGCAACACTCTATTATTCATGGAAAACACAGGTTATAAATTTATCCACCACTGGGTGGTGCTATAACACAACAAAACCAGAACTATAATAATAGTTAACCTTTTAATGCTTGAAACGAACCCCTGTCCTTCATTAGGAAGGGCAGAACACTCCCCGCTTGGCATCAACCGATGCCACCTACAGGTTCTTTTGGCGAAAACAGTAAGACGAGTTCCGCCACTGGTCTGAGGAATAGTTTGCTTTCCCCGGACTTGCCTACTTTGACCTCGACCTTACGGATCTTCCCATCTTTGCTTGGGAATACTTTAGTGATGAGGCCTAGTGGCCACTCATTACGGTGTGACTGGCTGTCTTTCATGAGAACGACATCACCGGTTTTGATGTTTGGTTTGTCGGTCTGCCACTTCTTCCTTGGTTGTAAGGTGGAGAGGTACTGCTTCCTCCATCTGTCCCAGAAGGTATTGGAGAGACTTTGGACTTGTCTCCACTGTCGTCTGTAGAGGTCCTTGTTGCTAAATTCTCCAGGTGGAGCGCTGAGAACGCTGGCTTTCTGAGTAAGTAACATGGCAGGAGTAAGAATGGTCGGATCCTCAGAGTCACTAGAAAGTGAAGTCAATGGTCTGGCATTAATGATGGCTGAAACTTCTGCTAGGAATGTGGTCAAACTTTCATGTGTGAGTCTTGCACTACCTGCTTGCAAGAAAATGGAGTCGAGGATTCTGCGTGCTATTCCTATCATCCTCTCCCAGGCACCTCCCATGTGAGAAGAGTGTGGTAGATTGAAAGTCCAGGTACATCCCTGCTCACTCAGGTATCTTTCCACACCGGTGGTGTCTAGGTTGGAAGGGATTTGAAGTTCTTTCACTGCTCCTACAAAGTTGGTACCTCTATCGGAGCGTATGTGCTTCACGGGACCTCTGATGGCGATGAAACGTCGGAGTGCATTTATAAACCCTGAAGTGTCCATGGACTCAATTACTTCAATGTGGACTGCTCTAATGGACATACAGGTGAACATAACAGCCCAGCGTTTGGCATTGGCCTGGACTCTTCTAGTGTTCCGTGCAACCACAGACCATGGCCCAAATACGTCCAGTCCGACGTTGGTAAATGGAGGTTCTGTACTAAGTCTGTCTGGTGGGAGATTGGCCATCTTCGGCTTTTGAGTCCCGCCACGGAGTTTGCGACAAATCACACAATTGTAAATGAGTTTACTCACGCATCGCTTTGCTCCGACTATCCATAGTCCAGCAGTTCGTAGATTTCCTTCAGTAAACAGTCGTCCCTGATGTTTCACCAAGACGTGGTGGTGTTGCACAAGCAGGGTCGTGACATGATGATGTCCAGGAATTATAATAGGGTGTTTCTCCCCAAATTCCACTTCAGCTTCTTGAAGACGACCTCCAATTCTTAACAGCCCATCCTGGTCAATGGTTGGATCAAGCTTCTTCAAGACACTATCTCTAGAAACAGTTTGGCCTTTATCGAGGTTATCTATTTCTTTGGCGTAGCATTCACGTTGTATGGTACGGATTATAAAGTTCTTGGCATTTTCCATGCTTGGAACGGTAAAAGCAAGCTTGCAGTGGTGCCAACCTTTGCAAGGTTTCTGGATGGCGGGTGACGTTGACTTGTAGGATCGAGCCACATGAATTAAACAAACGAGGGCACGAACAAGTGAGTCCCAAGTTGAGAACCTGTTGAAGCGGTGGGATTTGAGGTGATTGTCTTTAGTCACAGTACGTAGAACGGATACCTGAGGGCGGATTTCCTCATCTGCCTCTGGATCCACCAATTCAAAGATGTTTGACTCGTCCACATATGGCGTCGAACGGTATAAGAATGTAGGGCCGGTGAACCAGGTTGTGTCCTTAAGTTGTCTTGCTTCAACGGATCTGGTTGCGTGGTCCGCCGGATTGTGGTGCGTGGACACATAGTGCCACTGTTTAGGTTCGGTGGATCTCCTGATCCTTAGCACCCGATTGCTGACATAGACATAGAAGCGACGAGTTTCATTGCAAATGTACCCCAGCACTACCTTGCTGTCAGTGTAGAACTCGACTTCCTTGATTTCCAGGTCCATTTCTGTCGAGATAAGCTCAGCTAACTCTACTGCCAGCACAGCTGCACAGAGTTCCAGTCTGGGTACCGTGTGTTCACGGAGTGGGGCCAATTTTGTCCGGCTCATAACAAGCCTTACGTGGCATTGTTCATTGATGTCAGTTGTTTTCGAATATGCCACTGCTGCAATTGCCTTGGTTGAAGCATCGCAGAAGATACAAAGCCTTTGCACCTTGATTTCTGATGAAGGCACAGAAGCATATGGTCGTGCCACGTAGAGACTTGACAGGGTTTCTAAAGAATTTTTCCATCTTTCCCACAATTCTTTTTTATCGCTGGGAAGCGGATCATCCCAATCGGATGTCTCTTGGGTGAAGTCTCTCAACATCATTTTACCTTGGATAGTTACAGGGGTTACAAATCCCAGAGGATCGTACAAGCTGTTCACAACGGACAGGACGCCTCTACGCGTGAAGGGTTTCTCTTCTTCGCTGATCTGGAAGGTGAATGCATCCTTTTTCAAATCCCAGAGTAGACCCAGGCTCCGCTGCATGGGAAGGGAGTCTGTGCTTAAATCCAAGTCTTTTAAATCGGTTGAGTAATCTTGAGAGGGAAAGGCTGCCATTAGTTTCTGGCTGTTGGAAGCAATTTTGTGCAACCTCAAATTGGATGAAGCGAGCATTTCTTGTGCCCTTTTCAGGAGACTGACTGCCGACTCCTCTGAGGGTGTGGATTTCAGGCAGTCATCTACGTAGAAATCCTTTTCCACAAAAGATCTTACATCCGATCCATACTTTGCTTCACCCTCTCTGGCCGAATGTCTAAGGCCATAGATAGCGACAGCAGGGGAAGGGCTGTACCCGAAGATGTGAACCTTCATACGATATTCCACGATGTCCTTGTATGGGTCATTATTGCGGTACCAGAAGAACCTCAAGTAGTTTCTGTGTTCTTCTTTAACAAGGAAGCAGTGAAACATCTGTTGTATGTCGGCCATAAATGCTACTGCGTCTTTGCGGAAACGAAGAAGTACTCCCAGAAGTCTGTTGTTGAGGTCTGGACAAGACAGGAAGACGTCGTTTAAAGAAACACCTTCGTATCTGGCACTTGAGTCAAATACCACTCTTATCTGACCTGGTTTCTTCGGATGATACACGCCGAAAATAGGTAAGTACCAACATTCCTCGGAATCTTGAAGTACAGGTGCAATTTCTGCGTGGCCACTCTGGAATATTCTCTCCATGAAGGTAAAGAAGTGTTGTTTTGTTTCTGGTGCCTTCTGCAGTTTGCGTGTAAGGGAGACAAATCGACTGTAGACAAGTTCTCTGTTGTTGGGTAAGCGTTGCCTCTGTGGTTTGAATGGTAAAGGTGCGACCCAACTCTTTGATTCATCTCTTACTATCTCTCGCTCCATGATGTCCAAGAACAGTCTGTCCTCTATGGACATTGCTACCTGGTTGTCTTCTCTTTTCCTGTGGAAAACTGTGCACCCTATATGATCTTGCTCACCGTCGCATGCATGGTCTTCACAGGAAGGATCAGCTAACGGACAAGGTGGAGGGGTGTGGTGTGGCAATTCTTTAACCAGGAAACTGCTCTCGCATGGCTGGAAGAGAGACGGGCGTCCATTCTCGAGGGTATTGTGAGCATGCTGTTGACTGATGTCGGCCTGTGTGCTCCACCCAAACAGACATCTCCCACAATGACCCATCCTAGGTCAAGTCTCTGAGCATATGGGGCGTTTTGTGGGCCGTTGATCTGTCCTCTAGCCTTGTGGACCCGTAGTATGTCTCTTCCGAGAAGTAAGACAATAGGAGCTCCTTGGTCGAGCTCTGGTATCAGGTGAGCTATACATCTCAAGTGGGTGTGATGAGCTGCTACCTCTGGTGTAGGTATCTCAGACCTGTTGTCTGGAATCTGGTTGCACTCCAGTATTGATGGCAAGGATAAGCAGGTTTGACCGTCTATAGACTCTACTTTGAATCCAGTTGCTCTCCTCCCCGCCGTCTCGACAGTACCTGCACATGTCTTCAAGGAGTACGGAGAGCCGGGACCAGCAATGTTGAAGGTGTCGAAGAGAAAGGATTTAGCTAGAGACCTGTTGCTCTGATCATCCAAGATTGCATATACCTTGATCGCCTTATCCCGTTGGCTCACTGGGAATACTCTGACAAGACAGATCTTTGAGCAGGATCTTCCTGCTACGAGTTCCTTGCAGATTTCTGTGCACCGAGAAGTGACCACTGGGGTGTCCACGTCGGGGTCCGTCTGTTTTTCGGCAGACTCTTCTACTCGTGACGATACCCCTGAGGGTGGTCCAGGATGTAAGGCCGTGTTGTGCTCCACACTACTACATTCTGTGCATTTCACACTGGTTTCACAGTTCTTGGCGAAGTGTGAGGTTGTCGCGCAGCATCTGAAGCATATCTTGTTTTCCTTTAGGAAACTCTTACGGTCTTCTAGAGACTTCTCCCTGAAGGCTCTACATTTTAGGAAAGGATGAGGTTTCTTGTGTAGGGGGCAGTGTTTGCTGAGATCCTGCGGTTTGTCCTCTTCTGGAGAAGACTTACTTGCCCTGTAAGGAAAACCTGTGGAGGTAACATTAGTTTTGTGGACTGCCACTGGTGTTTTACTGGGTTTTACACCAGAGGCAGCGGTACATGACATAGTGAAATCGAAACTAGGGTCATTTCTAACTTTAGCCTGCTGAGCAACAAAGTCTACAAACACCCTGAAAGGAGGAAATGGTACCTTATGAGCCTGTTTGTAACGGGACCCGTGACTGACCCACTTTTCTTGTAAGTTGTAAGGGAGCTTTTGGACAATCGGGTTCACACCTCTGGCAGTGTCCAGAAATGCCAACCCTGGTAGATCACCTTCTGCCTGAGCAGCATGTACCTCCATTAACAAGTCGCTCAGTTCCCTGAGCTTTTGATAACCCTTATTTGCTATCTTGGGGAAATCATCAATTCTTTTATACAAAGCATTTTCTATAGCTTCTATTGACCCATAACATTCTTCGAGTCTCTCCCACACCATACGAAGTCCTGTGTGTGGGTACTTTATGTTAATGTTCCTGATTCTTTTGGCGTGTTCAGCTGACTCGCTCCCAAGCCACTTAACCAGAAGATCTAACTCTTCACTACTGGAAAGATGCAAGTCTCTGATGGCATTCTGAAAAGAGGCTCGCCATGCTCTGTAGCTTTCAGCTCGATCAGTGAACTTTACAAGTCCCTTGGTCACCAGCTCCCGGCGGGTAAAGAACCTTGCAAAGTTCATAGTGGCTGAGTCTGTGCCGACGTGAGCTGGTGTGCTGTTGTTATGCGGTGTTTGTGGTGCATCCTCATACCTGGTAGGAGCTTCTGGCATAGGAAAGTCTGTATAAACCCGTTCAGTGGCGAAGGGTGTCCCTGTCAGTCTGGGTGGAGGCCGTACCTTCTGTTCCGTAGGACGGTAGTGGTGATCAATGTCGTTTCGCAGTATACTTTCCTGCTTCCAGTACGGTGTTTGGAGGAAGGATCTCTGGTAATCTGTATAGGCTGGTTGGTGTAACGGATCAGAGTTGTCTTCCACTTTGGAATGTTGGCGGACATATTCTGAGACGCGTTGAGCAGGGTCCTGATGATCAAGGTCTGGTCCGCGTATGTCGCTGCCTCGCTCGGATTCAGGAAACTCCACGGCTTCTAAAAACTCAGCTTTGGCTATTGTGGCTGCTGCTTCTTTTTCAGCGGAAAGCCTTTCTAAGGTCGCTTGCAGGCGGGCTCTTTCTGCTTCTTGTTCTGCTCGCAGGCGGGCTCTTTCTGCTTCTTGGCGGGCTCTTTCTGCTTCTTGGTCTGCTTGTCTTAACTTTAACTGCATCTCTTGTGCAGCGAAGGAGGATCTCACTTTCGCCGCCTCAGCTTCTGCTCGGGCGAGGGTGGCAGACCTTTTCGAGGAAGACTTGCTAGAGCGGCTTGTTTGGGACCTGGTCCTGAGTGAAGATGTTTGACTTGCAGACATTTTATGTCCGTTTGCAGGCTGTAGGACGTCTTGGAGCGGGTAGGGGTGACTTCAGCGTGGACTGAGACGTGTGGTGCTTGGTGGGCTGCACTCTCGGTACTTGTGACTGTATGGCGGCCGCTGTGGTATCTGCAGGCAGTGCGGTGTGGTACAAGCGGCTGCGTAGGTGGTATTTGCTATCGCTGGCGTCTAGCCTCCCTTTACAGTAATCCCGGCGCCTAGCTCCCGTTTTACTGGCCTCCACTGGTATTTAGCACCCGTTTTACTGTTCTCCCGGCGCCTAGCTCCCGTTTTACTGGCCTCCACTGGTATTTAGCACCCGTTTTACTGGCCTCCGCTGGTATTTAGCCTCCGTTTTACTGTTCTGTCTTCATACACGTTGATACGGTGTGTGATCCGACATACGGCATAAACCACTTCTGTCTCCCAAATAAGCGGACTGTTCTCTGTAGTCTAACTTGTTTATTGGTAAACATGAGCGTGGTAAAACTAGAAGAATACAAATGATATGTATAAGTATTGGGCTAAACGATAACACAACTGCAACTAACAGGGAAACATACAGTATGGTGCAACCTCTACATAACTACATACAGCAGATTTCTGGTAACCACATTTCCTGTGTACTGGCTGCTATACAGTAATCACATTCTATAGAACAATATATTACCAGAACAAGGATCGCAATCTTACCGGATAAACTAACCAGGGTGGCAGGTAAATGAAGTAGTTCCAACACAGCTGAATAACACGAGTGAACAGGAAATACAAGAGAAAAGGCTGGGGAATTCCCCAATCCCATGATGCTTTGCTGAAACCCACAATGCAACACTCTATTATTCATGGAAAACACAGGTTATAAATTTATCCACCACTGGGTGGTGCTATAACACAACAAAACCAGAACTATAATAATAGTTAACCTTTTAATGCTTGAAACGAACCCCTGTCCTTCATTAGGAAGGGCAGAACATGGAGTCCTGTTACTTACATTAGTGTTATGTGTCTTCTCACAGGTTCCATCTTCCGCCGAGTGATCTCATCCTGCCGGCGAAGATTATCCCGGGCTGCTCACTCCATCAGAGAAAGCTGCCTATTTGCAGCCTGTCAGCGCGGCTCTATAAACATCGCGAGGGCAGAAAAGCTCCGCGACTAACACGACGAGGAAAGTACAGCATGGCCACCATCAATGCTGTACCTGTGTGGGAGGACTTGTACCATCCACCTGCGGCCTCCTGACCTGCAAGAAACATCTGCAGAAGAAGAAGAATGAGGTTCCTCCAAGAACATCTCCTCATCCTTCCATACACTTATTAATTATAAAATAAACATTCACCTGTGTGGGAGGACTTGTACCATCCACCTGTGGCCTCCTGACCTGCAAGAAACATCTGCAGAAGAAGAAGAATGAGGTTCCTCCAAGAACATCTCCTCATCCTTCTATACACTTATTAATTCTAAAAATAAAACATTCACCTGTGTGGGAGGACTTGTACCATCCACCTGTGGCCTCCTGACCTGCAAGAAACATCTGCAGAAGAAGAAGAATGAGGTTCCTCCAAGAACATCTCCTGATCCTTCCATATACTTATTAATTCTAAAAATAAAACATTCACCTGTGTGGGAGGACTTGTACCATCCACCTGTGGCCTCCTGACCTGCAAGAAACATCTGCAGAAGAAGAAGAATGAGGTTCCTCCAAGAACATCTCCTCATCCTTCCATACAATGCTTAATTATTATTATTATTACTATTATTATTATTCTAAAAATAAAACATTCAAATTGATTAATGTCCCTTTACATTTATTGGATTCCGCCTCACATTTATGGCATATCAGTACTATAAGTCATACATGTCTGATGGGTGGGCTACAAACAGGAGAATATCTGTTCCATTTCTCACATTAATCCTGGGTTAATTAATGGGCTGCACGGTGGCGCAGTGGTTAGCACAGCAGCACTGGAGTCCTGGGTTCAAACCCCACCAAGGACAACATCTGCAAAGAGTTTGTATGTTCTCTCGGGGTTTGCTTGGTTTTCCTCCGGGTACTCCGGTTTCCTCCAACATTCCAAAGATATACTGATAGGGAATTTAGATTGTGAACCCCATCAGGGACAGTGATGATAATGTATGCAACCTGTAAAGCGTTGTGTAATATGTTAGCGCTATATAAAAAAAATAAAGAAGAAATAAAGAATCCTCTACACCTTGACCAAAAGTGGAGGAGAGGACCAGTGATTCTGTTACACCTAAGAATGGCGGTCAATCTAAGGAAAAACATGTCCTGATCCATAGACTCAGAACCTTTTACATAAATGTGGCTCTACCTAAGTTTTATACACAGGAACCAGTTTGGATTCGGTGCTGGGTGTCCCGGGGATCCGAGCGGTCACATCCCCACCGTCACATGAAAAGCCCTTCTGTGTTCTGCTGATCACTTCTGAGACCACCCTTCTCACCAAGGCTGTGGGGTCAGTAAGACAATCTGCTACTATAATAAAGAGTAATAACAGATTTACTGCCACAAATAATAATGAATATTCAGCAATTTATGTCGAAAAATAATTTTTATGACACAATATTAACAATATAGACACTTTAACATTTTTCTACCTAGAGTTGTGATCAGTATGTTGCTCTCATTTAGATGCCAGGTGAATGGTGGGATCTCCTCACATAGGACCCCCAGTGCTGATGACTGATCTGTTCATAATGTACATGACATATACTCAGTATATATACACAATGCCCCCATAACGCTGCCAGCCACGCAGCGCCTCCATAACATTTACAGGCACACAGTGCCTCCATAACATTGCCTTCAATACCATGCTAGTCACAACGTGTACCATTAGTGATATCTTGTCCATGCCACCATGCTGGGCACCGCTCTATGCCACAAGACATAGAAGATACACGGGAGCAGTCATTAGCGGGCGCTTATCTCACAAGGACTGCAGAGCAGAGAGTGTGACACTGCCATCTACATACTGTGGAGCTCACGTGGCCTAAATGTTCCTTAACTCTGGTGCCCTATTGCTCTATAGCTCCGGCTCCTCTTCTTCTCAATGGCCCAGCATTTAACACAATAATCCAATATGGGAAATACATGAAACAGGTGACATGTCGGAGACCAAATAGATGATCCTGAAAGAGTCATAACATAGAAAGATGTAAGTGAAGACATTGGTGGACATGTTAGAAGTCATAGACTTGGCTGCTGGATAAGTCTATACGTCTGGACAAACCCTGCCTTGATCTCCAATCCTCACTTAAGCTTCAGGTTTATCCAGGCGTCCTTTATTGCATTGATTCGGTCAGAGACCCCACCATATTGTTGTTTTCCCCATTGTTTGACTTCTTGCTTTCCACAGAACTCATTTTACCCTTTATCTTCACACGTCTTCCAGAGCCTGAGACAGACATATTTTATAATGGCCAAAAAAACTAATTTCCAGCCATATCAGAAACTTTCCAGATAATTTATAGTCTCATCCACCATCTTGTCTAGGTAACTCCTTCAGAGTCTTTGAATCCTGAGAATGATGCTAGACTCAGCAGACATCCCATAGACAGAGAGGGGTCCGCATGCTTGACCTCCACTCTTTTCACTAGATCAGTGTTTCTCAACTCCAGTCCTCAAGACCCCACAACAGGTCATGTTTTCAGGATTTCCTTAGTATTGCACAGGTGATAATTTCATCACCTGCTCAAGCATTAATTCCATCGCCTATGCAATACTAAGGAAATCCTGAAAACATGACCTGTTGTGGGGTCTTGAGGACTGGAGTTGAGAAACACTGCACTAGAGGCTCTATGGAGCCCACTTTTAGGTTTAGGGGGTTCTCTAGTGGTTGGGCTCCAAGTGATCAGTAATTATCTCCTGTCCTGTGGACAAGTGATAACTAGAGATGAGTGAACTTTTCAAGGTTCAGTTCAGATTTGCTGAAAGGACCGATGTTCTCCGAACTGTTCGCCAAACACTTCGTCGAACGTATTTGTACCTCATTGTATTCAATGGGAGGCAAAATCCAATGCAAAGACAACACCTTCAAGGGGCAAAAAGCTGACCAAAAAGCTCAAGTTAGGGGCAGACACCATGAAAAGTGTCATCATTGGTCCAGCATTTACAGCTTGGAATTCAAGTTTCAATGGGGACCTGGTGGTTAAGGGAGCAGTGTAAGTCTTCTTAGCTGGGAGACCTCATACCTCATGCTACACCTCCAATTTGTTTTATTCCAGCCACACTCAGATTGCAGAAACATCAATTTCATACAGTACTATTGGTAGAAAAATGGAAGGAAAGTAACACAAGTGGTTGACTGAAAGTGCAGGCCTGCCTGTCTGGGAGCCCTACTTACACAGGCAACACATCAGACAGAGACGCAACTTGGCGTCTCCACATTTCAAAAAAATAATTAGAACACATCACTAAACAGGCACCAATTTCCACAGAGTAGAAGTGCAGCGCCCCAGAGTCCTGGTTGTTGCAGTACTGTGGCCCCGCCACTATGGGGAGCCATGGTACGTCTGATGGCACTGAAGGAGTTCATCTGACCAGGTATCACAGACACCAATACATTTCACAGCCGGGCCACCAGGGGGAGCTAAGGGTGCTATTCATTAGGCCACTCCCCACCATTGTGGGTAAACTGGGGGTCAGGCAGGAAGTTAGGAGAGAAAGCTGACTGGATGTGAACCAGGCAACACCTTGTGGCAGAGGGTGTTGCGGGAGAGGATTCGGTAGGGCCTCTGTCAGGTTTGGGACCCTGATGGAGACCTGGCTACAGGAAAGAAAGTAACGGGACCGTGCCTGCACTGAGAAGCGGCGGTGCCCTAAGGAAGGACTAGAAGAGAGATATATTGTGCTGAGTGAGAAACGAGATCGAAGCAATAGGAGTATACCAGTAGGAGTCGTGCTGTTAGACCGAGGCAACATCCTACTGAGGTGCACAACTGGTGGCCGGAACGCCGAGAGAGTATTATAACACTGAGCTCCAAGCAATACTCTAAACAGCGGCAGGACAGTCAGTCTCAGGCGGGCTGTCTCACTCAAATCACCTATGCAGTCTTGGGGGGCAACTTGTGGAGAGGGGCGACTCTAGGGTCCCGGAAGAGCTCCGAGCCTACCCGTCAAACGGGTGCCGTTCCAACCAGATCAACAGGGAGGGACGGAGGATTAGCAGAACATCATCTAATCGAGTTGTAAGGGAACTTAAGAAACAGACACAACAGTTGTGGGGTACTTTCCGTAAGCACAGCAGGGAAGGACTACAACACATAGCGCTAAGAAGGAAGGCACAGATTTCCACCTGCAAAGAGAACTCTGGAGGTGCCATTGGACCGGCCGGACTTGCGCAGCCTGGTGATCTGGATTCCGGACTGAGGACCCAGAGATCTTCAGTAAAGAGGTAAAGAGACTACAACCTGGTGTCCTCGTTATTTACCGCGACTTGCACCCCACAACTGCACCGCTACACCACCACTTATTGCACCGGACGTCCCCCACCGACCGGCAGGGCCACGGACCGGGTCTAGCCACCGTGACAACCCCAGAACAGAGACTCAGAGACCCGGCGCCGGGTACCCCTCGGCCCAGCGGCGGTGTGGGGGCGCTCCAGAAGCAGTATAATAAGCCTCTGACACAGCTTCTACTACAGGCAATTCACCAGATGGAGACCAAACTTGGAGTCTCCACATTTCAAAACATTTTCGGTAACATCAGCAGCAGTAGTAACAGCAGGCACAGAAGACACCACAAAGATGGCAAAGACTGCAATAGTCATAGATCAATGCATGACACTAAAAATGACACCATCATCTAGTCTGCCCAATCTGTGACTGGGGTGCAAAAGTCATTGGAGATCCATGACTTGTTTATTTTGATGAAAGTTAAGCGGTCTACACATTTAGGGGACAGCTGGATGGGCTTATCCGTCAGGACTAGTGATGAGCGAATACATTCGGCACTATTTGTTACACGGTGAGTATTTAGCTATTCGCCTCGGTATATTCCAGTGACCAGCTCAGCATGTTTGGAGCTTTATTTGCAGCCAATAAACATGCTGGGCAGGCTTTCCAATCACAGTAATGCCGGTGGCATCTTTGGTGTGACATTACTGTGATTGGCTGGCCTTACAGCATCCTCGACAGCGCCATCTTGCGCAAATTGCAGCTGGAAACAGCGCAGGGAGAGCGTTGGGAGAGTGAAAGGAGCGCATAGGGAGATTTTTTGATTCCAAAAAGCTCTTGGAAGAGCTACTGAGTTCTTTGTTAGGTGGAGATAGCGTTGGGAGAGATTTAATATGAGGTACAGTGAAAGGCAGGCACCTGGGTGTTATCAGTTCACATCATCACTTCACGTACACGCTGGAGATCTTTGCTATTTTGCATTGTGTGATGTATAGTTTAGGCTTAGGAACAGACTGTGTGATTAGGGCGAGATAGGCAGGTTTTCATCCACTACCATAATCTACAAATCAGCTCTTTTTAGAGGCAAATAATATTAGATAGTAACAGCATATATAAAATAAAACTTTTTTGAGCTATGTAAGGGGGTGGCAGGTTCCCTCAGTTGCGCCCTCTCCTTCTGTGTGACCCCGGTGCCCTATATATATATATATATATATATATATATATATATATATATATATATATATATATATGTTATGCACTTGAATATACTATGTATATGCTATGCACTTGAATATACTATGTGTTATGTCGATGTTCCCTTCAATGTGCTGTGTCTCCCATGTTTGCAATACCTCTAATAGAGGCAGGGCAAGCAACAGATAATATTGTGGGCTGGGCCAGCAGCAGAGAGGGGACAGGAAACTGCTGCTTCTTAGTCAGAACTGCCCGGATACGTGGGACAGGGCAGACGTGTTTCACAGACAGGGCACTGCCAGACCCCCGGATGGGAGAGGTCTGTTGCCCCAGACTTCAAGGACTCCCACGACTCCAGGGACTCAGGAGGGGTCCCGAAGACTACAAGGTTAAGGACTGCAACACGAGCCCCAGGACTCTGAAAGGGCCCCCGCTTCAAAAGGAGTTATCCCCGATATGTGGAATTCCACTAAACCTTGGCTGCTGCAACTGCTGTGGGTGCGGTTGGAAAACATGACAGGGAGAGAGTAGGAAAACCAGTGTTGTACTCGTGCCTTATTTCCTCATCACTGTTCAATAAAAAGTTATTTTCCCTGTTGGACAACGGCCACCTTCTGGATTCTTATTCGTCTGGACTGCTGTGACCAGAGGAGAAGGTATTTTGTGGGGAAAGAACTGTGTTGGTCCTGTCTGTCTATGTACAAGGGGCCGGGGGTGCTCGCTGAATGGATGCTCAGTGGACTCCGTTGATGAGCCGTGTCTTTAAATAACTCAGCCACAACTACCCCCACGGTGCCCTTGTTACAGCTACATAATATTCCTGCGTAGCAGCATATACACTCACCGGCCACTTTATTAGGTACACCTGTCCAACTTCTTGTTAACACTTAATTTCTAATCAGCCAATCACATGGCGGCAACTCAGTGCATTTAGGCATGTAGACATGGTCAAGACAATCTCCTGCAGTTCAAACCGAGCATCAGTATGGGGAAGAAAGGTGATTTGAGTGCCTTTGAACGTGGCATGGTTGTTGGTGCCAGAAGGGCTGGTCTGAGTATTTCAGAAACTGCTGATCTACTGGGATTTTCACGCACAACCATCTCTAGGGTTTACAGAAAATGGTCCGAAAACGAAAAAAAATCCAGTGAGCGGCAGTTCTGTGGGCGGAAATGCCTTGTTGATGCCAGAGGTCAGAGGAGAATGGGCAGACTGGTTCGAGCTGATAGAAAGGCAACAGTGACTCAAATCGCCACCCGTTACAACCAAGGTAGGCCTAAGAGCATCTCTGAACGCACAGTGCGTCGAACTTTGAGGCAGATGGGCTACAGCAGCAGAAGACCACACCGGGTACCACTCCTTTCAGCTAAGAACAGGAAACTGAGGCTACAATTTGCACAAGCTCATCGAAATTGGACAGTAGAAGATTGGAAAAACGTTGCTTGGTCTGATGAGTCTCGATTTCTGCTGCGACATTCGGATGGTAGGGTCAGAATTTGGCGTAAACAACATGAAAGCATGGATCCATCCTGCCTTGTATGGAGCATCTTTGGGATGTGCAGCCGACAAATCTGCGGCAACTGTGTGATGCCATCATGTCAATATGGACCAAAATCTCTGAGGAATGCTTCCAGCACCTTGTTGAATCTATGCCACGAAGAATTGAGGCAGTTCTGAAGGCAAAAGGGGGTCCAACCCGTTACTAGCATGGTGTACCTAATAAAGTGGCCGGTGAGTGTATATAAAAAATAATGATGTCACAAAGTTGCCATTAGGTCAGCCTAAAATTGCAACTCAGAAGGAGGATCAGATTGATGAATTAGAAGATGACGTGGCCGTTCATGAGGCCACTGATCCAACCTGGCATGGTGGCATGCCTAGCGAACACAGCAGTGCAGAGAGGGTTGGATCTGTAGCACAAAATAGGCAAGAAGAGGTAGTGGTTTGACCAGAGGGTGAAATTGGTCCACTGTTCCACAGAGCACTACCCGCTCGGCAAGATAACAGGCCAAGGGTGCGTTGTTCCCCGGTATGGCAGTTTTTTTTCCGAAAGTCCTTCAGACAAAATAACTGTAATTTGCAGCATCTGACATACCAAGTTAAGAAGAGGCAAGAACACTGCCAACCTGAGCACCACCAGCATGAAAAAGCACATGGCATCCAAGCACCCCAGTAGGTGGGCGGAACGCCTAGGTACAAAATCTGTGTCTAAGGGAGAAACCACTGCGCCTTCCCTTGTGTTATGGCCTTCCCAATATACTGTCCAGGAAGAAGCACTGATGAGACACAACAGTCAGCAAGTGTGCTGTCTGAGCGGGTTTTTAGTTCAGTCGTTGCAATCATAATGGCTGCACACGTCTGTCAACGGAAAACGCAAACAGGCTGACTCTTCGAAAATTGAACAAGGGCTGGATTTTCTCCGACTGTAAGCCCTACAGATGACAGCAATGTAACGTAAATGCAGCCCAAATGGGGGTTTTTTTTGGAAGTTGTCTAAATGTCCCTGCCTTACCATTCAAACCCATTTTGTTCAGGAAATTACCTCCTCTTCCTGCTTCTGCAACAAGTACATAGTGTTCACCTATGTATACCTCAGGTGGGTATTGTTTTGTGCTTTTTCAAAACTTTGGTGAAACTTGTACTCTCTATCTCTACCTATTGCAAAAACTGCAAAATGTATTGTGAGCAAGAGAAAAACAGCTGCACTCAAAGAGTCTTGCTATGTTTGCAAAAAAGAAAAACACTTGTGTTTATTATGTATACAATAGAAGTTCACCACAGGAAACTTGGAGTGACAAAGCAAGGTATCAAGATAACGAGGTAACGTTTCGACCCTGTTCCGGGTGTTTGTCAGACCTAGAAATAGAGAGAATCACCATTAGGTTGGTATAAATAGAAAAACAGAAGTCCCATCTGGTGCTTAATGTTAAGTAGAGTATGGTGCCATCTGTGACCATGAGATTTTTTATTAAATTTGAAAAAAGTTCTACATTTCTGTTTTTTTTCAGTCAAGATGGGGTGCAGAGTGTACATTAGTCAGAAAAAAAATGAACGTTTTTTGAATTTACCAAATGGCTGCAATGAAACAAAGAGTGAAAAATTTAAATGGGTCTGAATACTTTCCGCACCCACTGTATATCCTTCATCCTGGGTCCATCCTTGTGTATATGTTTCCCATCCTGGTGTATACATAGAATGTAAGTCCGCAAGGACAGGGTCCTCTCCCCTCTGTACCAGTTTGTCAATGTAAATTTGTTTACTGTAAACGATATCTATAACCCTGTATGTAACCCCTTTCTCATGTACAGCACCATGGAATCAATGGTGATATATATAAATAAATAATAATAATATCCCTCATTCTGGGCCCATCCTTGTATATATGACCCCCATCCTGGTATATATATCCCTCAGCCTGGATACATCCTGGTGTATATGTCCCCGTTCACTGCTTTTCTTCAACGCAAAAAGGCTCAAAATGATTCCATTCATCTGCTTTCGCTTCAACGACGCGTTAGATCCTCTTCTCTAGCCAGCAGCTGAGTTCAGCGTGCAAGCGACAGGCAGCCTATGACATCACTGCCATGCGCCGCCAGTGAGTTACAACATCGGGAGTCTGCCTCTGAGCACCCAGCGGCATGTAATGTGGTGCAGGGACCTGGCGGGTCTCTGTACCATAAAGCATTTCAGCTAAATGTGCGTCTTCGGACGCTGGCCTCGTCGGGTACCCCTCCTGCAGTGCGCAGGCGCCGGGCCTCTCTGACCTTTCCCGGCACCTGCGCACTGCAGTACTTTGCTCTGCCCTCAACAGGGCAGACAAAGTATGCCTGCGCAGGAGCCGCAGCAGGAAGAAAAGAAGAGGACGTAATCGCATGAAGATGGGAGGCGCCGGACCCGGACCGCGACACCCATCGGACCCGAACCAAACCGGGACCGCCCCTGGGTGAGTATAATATAACCTGTTTTTCTTATCTGGCAGGTTACATCGAGGGCTTATGTAGCAATATGTTATATGTTCATGTGGCCTCTAGGGGTCTCACTACTTTGATGTATGTTCTATACCGTTTGTTTGAACTTGTTGGATGTTGTTGTACACTGGATTCTCATAATGGAGGTTGAGACATGATGTGAATAAAGAGCCTGGAGATACTCACTGAGTGTGATTCATGACAGGATTCATCAAACAGAACATGGTGGCAGCCGGGCACAGAACCTGCAAATTCTCAGAGCTTATATGAGGCTGGAACTGCACAGATCGCTGCAACTGTAAGTACAGATTCCCTGACAGTACAGCAAAAATGGAGACTGGTCTGAAGCCCCCTCAGAGACTAGATGTCACTTCATGTAATCTGTCCCAGACCTGGAGACATTGGAAGGAAGAGTTTACACTGTATGTGGATCTGACTGTGGGCCCCACTGATGACAAACGGAAAGTAAAGCTGTTTTATTACCTAATTGGGGAAAATGGCAGAGAATTAGCCCACACCTTGCTCCCAGACACAGACAACCTCCTCCTAGCAGACATTGTGCAGGCATTTGATAAACACTGTGACCCAAAGAAGAATGAGACAGTGGAAAGATATAAGTTTTTCACAAGACATCAGGAGGATGGTGAAAATGTGGACAGATATCTGACAGCGCTGAGGAGACTTGCAGAAACATGTGGCTTTGGAGAGATCAGGGACAGTCTAATCAAGGACAGAATGGTGTGTGGCATAAAGGACAGTCATCTCAAAGAAAGATTACTGAGAGAGGAAGGCATGACTTTAGAGAAATGTATGCAAATCTGCAGGGCTGCTGAGCTCACACAGCACAGCCTGAAGATGATGGCAGGCACCAGTGAGAATGATGATGACAAGGTACATGCAGTATCTATGAAAGGAAAGACAGGACCAGACTACCCTATAAACACTGTCCACTGCAAGTATTGTGGAAAAAGACATGAGAGAGACAAAACCAAGTGTCCAGCATATGGGGAAACCTGCAGGTCATGTGGCAAGAAGAATCATTCCTCTGCTGTCTGCAGGCAGGGAAGAGGCAAACAGTACAGACAGCTCCACACTTTGACACCAGACACTGACAGTGCAGAGGACATTACATGGCTACAAATGCAGTCTACAACAGAGAAAGTCAATGTAGTCAAGCAGTCAGTAGTGAAGGATGCCAAGCAGCTTTATGCAACATTCTTGTTGGATGAGAAGCCCATTAGATTTCAGCTGGATTGTGGAGCAAGCTGCAATGTAATTTCATTTGATCTGCTAAACAAACAGGTTTCTATTGAGCCAACTGACAAGGTACTGGTGATGTACAACAAAAGTGTTCTGAAACCAATGGGGACATGTAAGCTAAAAATACGAAACCCATGTAACTGAAAGAGTTATAGAGTTGAATTTACCGTGTTACGGGGTGGTAACCATGTACCATTACTGGGAGTAAAAGCAGTTCAGGCAATGGACTTAATAAAAGTACAGTCTCAGAACATTATGTCTGTTGAAGTTGACCAGGATATACAAAATCCAAAACTAAATGCAGAGCACAACTTGGACATGCAGAAAATAAAAGCAGAGTATGCTGATGTATTTGAAGGTGATGGGTGCTTTGAAGGGAAATATAGGCTAGAAATTGACAACACAGTGCAGCCCACCAGATTACCTACAAATAGAGTGCCTGTAGCTTTAATGCAACCGCTGAAAATAGAACTGCAAGATCTACAGAGGAGAGGCATGATAGCACCAGTCCATAAGAGCACAGATTGGATCAGCAGTTTGGTCATAGTGCAGAAACCATCGGGCAAGTTAAGAATATGTATTGATCCTAAGCCACTCAACAAGGCGCTGAAACGAAATCATTACCCAATGCCAACATTAGATGATGTCCTACCAGATTTATCAAAGGCTAAAATATTTTCTGTATGTGATGTAAAAAATGGATTCTGGCATGTGGCCCTGACTGAAGATTCAGGTTTATTGACAACATTTTCTTCACCATTTGGACGCTTTAAATGGCTGTAAATGCCCATGGGACTAAAACCTGCTCCAGAGATATTCCAGCAGAAATTGATGCAGGCTTTGGAAGGACTTACTGGAGTGAAGACAATAGCGGATGATATCCTGATAGTGGGAGAAGGTGAAAATATGGAATCTGCAGTCGAAGATCACGATCAGAAGATGATACAATTTTTGGACAGATGCAGAGAAAAAAAACATAAAGCTGAATGTGGACAAATTCAAATTGAAAATGACAGAAGTGGCCTATATTGGTCATCGACTGACTTCAACTGGGGTCAAAGTGGATCCTGAAAAGGTGAGAGCAATACAAGATTTGCCTACCCCTACGGATGTTTCTGGAGTACAACGATTTTTGGGCATGGTGAATTATCTCTCAAAATTTTGCAGACATCTGTCAGACATGTGTGAGCCACTGAGACAACTAACCCACAAAGATGTGCGCTGGGAATGGACAGAAAGCCAGGAGACTGCTTTCCGAGCAGTAAAGAATGCCATTGCAGATACAGCAACCCTAAAGTATTTCGATCCAGATCGAGAAGTGGTGGTACAATGTGATGCTTCGGAAAAAGGCCTTGGAGCCACATTAATGCAGAACAAACAGCCAATTACATTTGCAAGCAGAGCCCTTACAACAACAGAGCAGGGATATGCGCAGATTGAGAAGGAACTACTGGCTGTGGTATTTGGGATGGAGAAGTTTCACCAGTACACCTATGGTCGACGGGTAACAGTGCAGTCGGATCACAAACCATTGGAGAGCATTACAAAGAAACCATTACTAAATGCCCCAAAAAGACTACAGCGCATGCTGTTGCGGCTTCAGAAATATGATGTTGACATCGGGTACTGTCCAGGAAGAGACTTACTGATTGCAGATACGCTAAGCAGAGCTTACCTTCCTATCACAAATGATGAGGAGGAAGACATTGAAACCATCAATATGTGTAACTACCTTGCAGTGTCGAAAGAAAAGGTCAAGCAAATCCAGACTTTTACAGAGAAGGATAAAAGTCTCCAGAGTTTAAAGACTGTCATCTTGCAGGGCTGGCCAAAATACAAGCAGCATGCTCCGAGGGAAGTCTCACCATTCTTCCACATAAGAGATGAATTGTCAGTGCAGCAAGGAATCATCTTTAAAGGAGACAGGGCTGTTATACCTGAAGTTCTCAGAAGAGACATATTGAAAACATTGCACTCTTTTCACTTAGGCATGGAAGGATGCCTACGTCGTGCACGAGAATCAGTTTATTGGCCAGGAATGAATGACCACATAAAAAATTACATAGCACAATGTGAAATATGTGCATCCTGCAATGATAAGCAACCAAAGGAGACATTGCAACCTCATGAAATTCCACATAGGCCTTGGTCAAAAATAGGAACAGACTTGTTCACATGGAATGACAAAGAATACCTGATTACAGTGGACTATTTCTCTAACTTCTGGGAGGTTGATTTGGTGCAGGACACAAGGGCGAGAACAGTGATTAAAAAACTCAAGGCCCATTTTGCCAGGTATGGTATTCCAGATATCGTTTTCTCTGACAATGCGGCACAGTTTACGTCGGAAGAATTCAAAACGTTCAGTTAGAAATGGGAATTTGAACACCAGACATCTTCTCCGAGATATCCTCAGAGTAATGGGAAAGCAGAGTCAGCAGTAAAAACGGCCAAAAGACTCATGCAGAAAGCAAACCAGGTGGGTGCTGATGTATATCTGTCTATACTGGATCATAGAAACACACCCACCCAAGGCTAGACAGCAGTCCGGCACAGAGGCTCATGAGTAGGCGTACAAAGACACTTGTACCAACTGCGTGTCATCTGTTAGAGCCAAAGCTGCTGGGAAACATCGAAGCTAATTTACAGAAGAATCAAGCTAGGCAAGCTTTCTATTACAATAAATCTGCAAAGGATCTGCCTGAGCTCCAGAGAAATGACAACATTCGGCTGCAGCCAAGCAGCACATTTGACAAACACTGGCAAAAGGCAAAGGTTGTCCAGAAACTGGGACCTCGGTCCTACGAAATTCTAACAGACGACGGAAGAAGACTAAGGAGGAATCGGAGACATTTGAGGAAAACGCAAGAAAGAGATGATTCATGGCCTTTTGAACAGTATCCAGACACCCAAGACAACGAGGCAGCAAGTACAAGTCAGGCACCAACAGTGACAGCTGACCATCAGGGTGAGGACTCTGGCCAGAGACAGACAATATCAGAAGAACTACCAGATGTACCAGATGTAGAAAGGGACACATCTTATATTACCAGAGCTGGCAGAATTAGCAAAAAGCCGGTTCACCTCAAAGATTATATTTAACTGGACGTACTAGGTTAATTTCTAACTTTGTCATAGTATACTTTAGTTTAGTATCTTTTATTGTTCCTCCAGTTAAAAGAGAAAGGATGTAGCAATATGTTATATGTTCATGTGGCCTCTAGGGGTCTCACTACTTTTATGTGTGTTCTATACTGTTTGTTTGAACTTGTTGGATGTTGTTGTACAGTGGATTCTCATAATGGAGGTTGAGACATTGATGTGAATAAAGAGCCTGGAGATACTCACTGAGTGTGATTCATGACAGGATTCATCAAACAGAACAGCCTATCTGTCATGATCTCCATGGCCAGAGAACTAGCATAAGCCTCAATAGGAACAAGCTCTTGGAAGATGTAACTGTACTGACCATGAACTAAACCTACCGCATCATCTAGAAGTAGCCAGGTAGCATGTCCTACTTTTTATCCCTATATGCCCAGCGCCGGCCGGAGAACTAAATAATGCTAGCAGAGGGAAATATAAGACCTGACTCACCTCTAGAGAAATGCCCAAAAAGGAGACAGAAGCCCCCCACATATATTGGCGGTGATATGAGATGAAACAACAAACGCAGCAGGAAAATAGTTTTAGCAAATTTGAGGTCCGCTTTCTAGATAGCAGAAGACAGAAAGCATACTTTCATGGTCAGCAGAAAACCCTAACAAAACACATCCAGAAATTACTTTAGGACTCTGGCATTAACTCATAATACCAGAGTGGCAATTCCTGATCAACAAGAGCTTTCCAGACACAGTAACGAAACTGCAGCTGTGAACTGGAACCAAAATACAAAAACAAAACATGGACGAATGTCCAACTTATCTAGTAGATGTCTGGGAGCAGGAACAAGCACAGAGAGGCTTCTGATAACATTGTTGACCGGCAAGCATCTAACAGAGAAGCCAGGTTATATAGCGACACCCAGATCTAATCAGAACAGGTGAACAGGGAAGATGATGTCACAAGTTCAATTCCACCAGTAGCCACCGGGGGAGCCCAGAATCCAAATTCACAACAGTACCCCCCCCTCAAGGAGGGGGCACCGAACCCTCACCAGAACCACCAGGGCGATCAGGATGGGCCCTATGAAAGGCACGAACCAGATCAGAGGCATGAACATCAGATGCAGTGACCCAAGAATTATCCTCCTGGCCGTATCCCTTCCACTTGACCAGATACTGGAGTCTCCGTCTGGAAACACGGGAGTCTAGGATTTTTTCCACAACGTACTCCAACTCACCCTCAACCAACACCGGAGCAGGAGGCTCAACGGAAGGCACAACCGGTGCCTCATACCTGCGCAATAACGACCGATGAAAAACGTTATGAATAGAAAAGGATGCAGGGAGGTCCAAACGGAAGGAAACAGGGTTAAGAATCTCCAATATTTTATACGGACCGATGAACCGAGGCTTAAACTTAGGAGATGAGACCCTCATAGGGACAAAACGAGAAGACAACCACACCAAATCTCCAACACAAAGCCGAGGACCAACACGACGGTGACGGTTGGCAAAAAGCTGAGTCTTCTCCTGGGACAACTTTAAATTGTCCATCACCTGCCCCCAGATATGATGCAATCTCTCCACCACCGCATCCACTCCAGGACAATCCGAGGATTCCATCTGACCGGAGGAAAATCGAGGGTGGAACCCCGAATTACAGAAAAACGGGGACACCAAAGTGGCAGAGCTGGCCCGATTATTGAGGGCGAACTCCGCCAATGGCAAAAAAGCAACCCAATCATCCTGGTCAGCAGACACAAAACACCTCAGATATGTCTCCAGGGTCTGATTAGTCCGCTCGGTCTGGCCATTAGTCTGAGGGTGAAAAGCAGACGAAAAAGACAAATCTATGCCCATCCTAGCACAGAATGCCCGCCAAAATCTAGACACAAATTGGGTTCCTCTGTCAGAAACGATATTCTCAGGAATACCATGCAAACGAACAACATTTTGAAAAAACAGGGGCACCAACTCGGAAGAAGAAGGCAATTTGGGCAGGGGAACCAAATGGACCATCTTAGAAAAACGGTCACACACCACCCAGATGACAGACATCTTCTGAGAAACAGGCAGATCTGAAATAAAATCCATCGAGATGTGTGTCCAAGGCCTCTTAGGAATAGGCAAGGGCAACAATAATCCACTAGCCCGAGAACAACAAGGCTTGGCCCGAGCACAAACGTCACAAGACTGCACAAAGCCTCGCACATCTCGTGACAGGGAAGGCCACCAGAAGGATCTTGCCACCAAATCCCTGGTACCAAAAATTCCAGGATGACCTGCCAATGCAGAAGAATGTACCTCAGAGATGACTCTACTGGTCCAATCATCAGGAACAAACAACCTATCAGGCGGACAACGATCCGGTCTATCCGCCTGAAACTCCTGCAAGGCCCGCCGCAGGTCTGGAGAAACGGCTGACAAGATAACTCCCTCCTTAAGAATACCTGTGGGGTCAGAGTTGCCGGGTGAATCAGGCTCAAAACTCCTAGAAAGGGCATCCGCCTTAACATTCTTAGAACCCGGTAGGTACGATACCACAAAATTAAACCGAGAGAAAAATAATGACCAGCGCGCCTGTCTAGGATTCAGGCGCCTGGCGGTCTCAAGATAGATCAAATTTCTGTGGTCAGTCAATACCACCACCTGATGTCTGGCCCCCTCGAGCCAATGGCGCCACTCCTCAAACGCCCACTTCATGGCCAAAAGCTCCCGATTCCCAACATCATAATTCCGCTCAGCGGGCGAAAATTTACGGGAAAAGAAGGCACAAGGCCTCATCACGGCGCAGTCAGAACTTTTCTGCGACAACACTGCCCCAGCCCCGATCTCAGAAGCGTCGACCTCAACCTGAAAAGGAAGAGTCACATCAGGCTGACGCAACACAGGGGCAGAAGAAAAACGGCACTTAAGCTCCTGAAAGGCCTCCACAGCATCAGGGGACCAATTAGCAACATCAGCACCCTGTCTAGTCAAATCGGTCAATGGCTTAACGACATCCGAAAAACCAGAAATAAATCGACGATAAAAGTTGGCAAAGCCCAAAAATTTCTGAAGACTTTTAAGAGAAGAGGGCTGAGTCCAATCACAAATAGCTTGAACCTTGACAGGATCCATCTCAATGGAAGAGGGAGAAAAAATATATCCCAAAAAGGAAATTCTCTGAACCCCAAAAACGCACTTAGAACCCTTGACACACAGAGAATTAGACCGCAAAACCTGAAAAACCCTCTTAACTTGCCGGACATGAGAGTCCCAATCATCCGAAAAAATCAGAATATCATCCAGATACACTATCATAAATTTATCCAAAAAATCGCGGAAAATATCATGCATAAAGGACTGGAAGACCGAAGGGGCACCAGAAAGACCAAAAGGCATCACCAAATACTCAAAGTGGCCCTCGGGCGTATTAAATGCGGTTTTCCACTCATCCCCCTGCCTGATCCGCACCAAATTATACGCCCCACGGAGATCAATCTTAGAGAACCACTTGGCCCCCTTTATGCGAGCAAACAAATCAGTCAGCAACGGCAATGGGTATTGATATTTAACCGTGATTTTATTCAAAAGCCGATAATCAATACATGGTCTCAAAGAGCCGTCTTTTTTTGACACAAAGAAAAAACCGGCTCCTAAGGGAGATGACGATGGACGAATATGTCCCTTTTCCAAGGACTCCTTTATATATTCTCGCATAGCAGTATGTTCAGGCACAGACAGATTAAATAAACGACCCTTTGGGTATTTACTACCCGGAATTAAATCTATAGCACAATCGCACTCACGGTGCGGAGGTAGCGAACCCAGCTTGGGTTCTTCAAAGACGTCACGATAATCAGACAGGAACTCAGGGATTTCAGAGGGAATAGATGATGAAATGGACACCAAAGGTACGTCCCCATGAGTCCCCTTACATCCCCAGCTCAACACAGACATAGCTCTCCAGTCAAGGACTGGGTTGTGAGACTGCAGCCATGGCAATCCTAGCACCAAATCATCATGTAGATTATACAGCACCAGAAAACGAATAGTCTCCTGGTGATCCGGATTAATACACATAGTCACTTGTGTCCAGTATTGTGGTTTATTATTAGCCAATGGGGTGGAGTCAATCCCCTTCAGAGGAATAAGAGTCTCCAAAGGCTCTAAATCATACCCACAACGATTGGCAAAGGACCAATCCATAAGACTCAAAGCGGCGCCAGAGTCGATATAGGCGTCCGTAGTAATAGATGACAAAGAGCAAATCAGGGTCACAGACAAAATAAATTTAGACTGTAAAGTGCCAATGGGAACGGATTTATCAAGCTTTTTAGTACGCTTAGAGCATGCTGATATAACATGAGTAGAATCCCCACAATAGAAACACAACCCATTTTTCCGTCTAAAATTCTGCCGCTCGCTTCTGGACAGAATTCTATCACACTGCATGTTTTCTGGCGTCTTCTCAGTGGACACCGCCAGATGGTGCACTGGTTTGCGCTCCCGCAGACGCCTATCGATCTGAATGGCCATTGTCATGGACTCATTCAGACTTGCAGGCACAGGGAACCCCACCATAACATCCTTAATGGCATCAGAAAGACCCTCTCTGAAAGTAGCCGCCAAGGCGCACTCATTCCACTGAGTAAGCACAGACCATTTACGGAATCTTTGGCAGTAAATTTCAGCTTCATCTTGCCCCTGCGATAGGGACATCAAAGTTTTTTCTGCCTGAAGTTCCAAATGAGGTTCCTCATAAAGCAAGCCCAAGGCCAGAAAAAACGCATCCACATTGCGCAACGCAGGATCCCCTGGTGCCAATGCAAAAGCCCAATCTTGAGGGTCGCCGCGGAGCAAGGAAATCACAATCCCAACCTGCTGTGCAGGGTCTCCAGCAGAACGAGATTTCAGGGACAAAAATAACTTACAATTATTTCTAAAATTCTGAAAGCTAGATCTATTCCCTGAGAAGAATTCCGGCAAAGGAATTCTCGGCTCTGATACCGGAGCATGAACAACAAAATCTTGCAAACTTTGTACTTTCGTGGCGAGATTATTCAAACCTGCAGTTACACTCTGTAGATCCATTATAGACAGGTGAACATAGAGCCATTCAAAGATTAGAAGGAGAGAGAAAAAAAAGAAAGACTGCAGCATAGACAGACTGGCAAGTGATCCAATTAAGAGCACACTAACTACTAGAGAAAAAAAAAAAAAAAAAAAAAAAAAATTTTCAGCAGACTTCTTATTTCTCTCCTTTCTCAGCCAAGGATTTTAACCCTTTAGTGGGCCGGTCAAACTGTCATGATCTCCATGGCCAGAGAACTAGCATAAGCCTCAATAGGAACAAGCTCTTGGAAGATGTAACTGTACTGACCATGAACTAAACCTACCGCATCATCTAGAAGTAGCCAGGTAGCATGTCCTACTTTTTATCCCTATATGCCCAGCGCCGGCCGGAGAACTAAATAATGCTAGCAGAGGGAAATATAAGACCTGACTCACCTCTAGAGAAATGCCCAAAAAGGAGACAGAAGCCCCCCACATATATTGGCGGTGATATGAGATGAAACAACAAACGCAGCAGGAAAATAGTTTTAGCAAATTTGAGGTCCGCTTTCTAGATAGCAGAAGACAGAAAGCATACTTTCATGGTCAGCAGAAAACCCTAACAAAACACATCCAGAAATTACTTTAGGACTCTGGCATTAACTCATAATACCAGAGTGGCAATTCCTGATCAACAAGAGCTTTCCAGACACAGTAACGAAACTGCAGCTGTGAACTGGAACCAAAATACAAAAACAAAACATGGACGAATGTCCAACTTATCTAGTAGATGTCTGGGAGCAGGAACAAGCACAGAGAGGCTTCTGATAACATTGTTGACCGGCAAGCATCTAACAGAGAAGCCAGGTTATATAGCGACACCCAGATCTAATCAGAACAGGTGAACAGGGAAGATGATGTCACAAGTTCAATTCCACCAGTAGCCACCGGGGGAGCCCAGAATCCAAATTCACAACACCTATCTACAGCATTACAGAATGCTGTAGTTATGCCCCTGATGCTGGTGGCCTTAGCATATAGGTGAATTTTGGGGTGACAGATTCCCTTTAAGGTATAGAAAAGCCAGTGGCCTGGGTGGAATCACCAGAAATGCCGAAGTACAGCCCACCAGAAATACAGGTAGCAATGGTTAAACTGTTCAATATTGTACTGAGTGATGGCTACTTCCCGTATACCTGGAACCAAGGCCTCATCACACCCATTCACAAGAGTGGGGACTGGTACCAACTACAGAGGCATATGTGTCAGCAGCAACCTGGGAAACTGTTCAACAGCATTGTGAACAAGGGGATGTTTAGGTTCCTCAACGTGCACAACATTCTCAGCAAAAGCCAAGCAGGGTTCATATCAAACCACCTCACTACCGACCACATCTACACCCTCCACAGCCTTATTCAGAGCCACATCTACAACACAAAGCATGGGAAGATAGATGTCTGTTTTGTAGACTTTAAAAATGCCTTTGACTCAGTGTGGCACCCGGACCTGCTTCTGAAACTGCTTGAGAGTGGAATAGGAGGAAAGACATATGACGTCATCAAAAGCTCCTACACCGAGAACCACTGCAGGGTGTGTGTGAACAGCAGAAGAACGGCTGATTTCCAGCAGAACCGCGGAGTCAGACAGGGCTGCACCCTAAGTCCAATGCTCTTCAATATTAGATCAATGAGCTGGCCATTGCTCTGGAGTCTTCCGCAGCACCAGGTTTCACACTCCATGACGTCCAGGTGAAATTCTTGCTGTCTGCAGATAACCTACTACCGTGCTGCTGTCAACAACTGAGAAAGGCCCCCAAGACAACCTGAAAATCTAGGACAAATTCAGCTCCACATGAGCACTACCGATCAACTCAAAGAAATCCACCATCATGGTGTTCCAGAGGAGAATGCCAAGATTGGACCATCAGCCTACATTTGTGCTAAACAACTGTACTCTTACAGGAAATGACAAATAAACCTACCTGGGCCAGGAAATTCACCAGTCAGGGAGCTTCAAACGAGCCATAGAGACACTGAAAGACAAGGCTTGAAAAACCTTCTGTCATCCGAAGGAAACTCTATCATCTGAAGCCGCCAGTGAGGGTCTGGCTAAAAATCTTCAGTGCCATTATTGTCTCAATCCTCATGTACAACAGCAAAGTCTGGGGTCCTCACACATACCCAGACTGGTCAAGGTGGGATTCCAGCTAAACAGAAATATTCCACCTGGAATTCTACAAGCACCTTCTCCAGGTCCATAGGCGCACCACCAACAGTGCCTGTCAGGCCTGTTGGGCTACATATAGGTGCACCAGAACCAGGACCCCCGAAACAGCTCACCCAATCCCAACCAGACCAAAACACCAATCACAGCACACTGACAAAAGCTAGAATCAGAAATATGGTAAACGAGGGCCAGGAGAGCTATGACAGTGACCAGAGGAATAATATCATAGCCTCACAGAAACTCCCGGACCCCAGGAACCATCAGATCATGAGCCATTATAGACTCAGTGCCCACAATCTGGCCGTTGAGTCTGGCCAGCACAGACAGAGGTACAATCTCAGGGAGGACAGACTGCTCCCACAGTGTGACCTGGAGGCCCTGGAGGATGAGACCCATCTACTGATACACTGCACCAAATACTCAACAGCGAGGGACACTAGCTTCAGGAGAATCTCCGATCTCTTTCTGGATTTCAGCTCCATGAAGGAGGAAGAGAAAACATTTATCCTGCAGGGGGAAGAAGAAAACACGATGAAGAGAGCAGCACAGTATGTGAACGTATGGGAGAGAGCAGCACACTATGTGATCTTGGGTGAGGAGAGCAGAGCAGTATGTTAGCGTGGGGGAGAGAGCAGCGCAGTATGTTAGCGCGGAGAGAGAGCAGTGCAGTATGTGAGAGAATGCCATAGGGTGCAAGAAAGCGAACTATGATATGCCATGGACTTCCATAGCCCCCACCCTGGGTGTACCCCATCCATCGTTCCTACAGTTTGTACCCATCCTCCACAGTCCCTATCCCTATTGTACACTTGCTTTGGTAAAACTAATGTTTGCCTATATCTTAGTGTTTACAGCTGCGGTATTGTTTTGTTTGCATATTATGCAGTCATAGCAGCTTGCGATTGTTCACACTTGCTTTATTCTGTTGCTGGGCAGTATTTATTTTACTTTTGTAGCATACAGTTGGGTGTGGTGATTGTCTCCAGCGTATTTTCTCTGTATTTAGCCAATTATGCTAATCAGAGTGTGATCCAATTTTCTCAAATATGGAGAAGATGGAAAAATTTAATTCTCCATCTTCTCCATTGTGTCAGTCCGTGAAAATCTGAGCACACTCCATCCAAGTGCAGTCCGATGGTTTCCACTCATTGACTTGCATGGCCGAGTGCGATCTATATATCAGTATTCTGAATACTATGTAAACTATCTGGTATTGTGATGTTGCTATCATGACTAAGGGTGGTTCACACCCGAAACACGTAGAACTATGACATGTCTCTTCTAACATCCCGTACGATGGATTTTAGCTGTATCTGTAGATTTGATTTTTAATTTTTTTCACTGTTTTGCTATTTTGCACAAATAAACCTTCTACTGTCCGTGAAGCTGGATTTTCCTTTCTTCCATTTTATTTACCTGTTATTCTTATAAATTGTAATAAGGCTGCAAGAAAATGCTAGGAGTTGTAGTTCAGCCTCGGCCAGGAGCTGGTTGTGTCCTTTATTCTGTAGTTTATATTATCTTTTTTTTCTTTGAAGGTTTTTGAATTTTTTTTTCTAGTAATTACAGGAATTTTCTACGAGCTTGACTTGCAGTTTATTTACAATATCCTGGAGCTCTGGAGCCCACACGTCTGTCAGGTTCCAGATATTAGTCAGCTCTTTTTTATAGGGGAAATCCACTCCACAAGAATAAACACTCGAGTCCCAGCGACCACAAAATGCAGAGAGCAGAGTTACCAGTAACTTTATGTCTGTGCGATGTGTAACCTAAATAACTCAAAAGTGCAAAACAGAGGTCACATAGTGTGTGATGGTGGGGCCGGCGCGACAGAGGTGACGAGGATCTGGGGCTGTCCGAAAACAATGAGTCTGGGAAGGAGTTACATGTTTTCATACACATCACAGTCAAAGATTTGCATATAGGCAGGACACTGATTGGTCGCCAATGCTTGTGGCCGACAGTGGAAATAGAGAACCTCAGTGATTTTGGTTTGGAGGGCCTTGTTACAAAGAGACACAGGTTAGACGAAACGTGTAGCAGATAGATTACAACAGGATATATCTGTATGTAGAATTTTATTAAAACTTTTTTTTGGACCCTAAAGGGTAATTAAAATTACAGATGAGCGAATCGATTAATAACTAATCGAATTAGTTGCAAAATTCCCCAAAATTTTGTATCTGCTAACATTTTTGCTGCATGATTTTAAGGAATGGGTTACAAGAAAAAAAAATAAACCATTAAATTCCCCTGTCCTTTGAAGGAACAAGGCGAATAGGAAGACAAACAATCTGACGGCTTGATATTATCAACATAAAGGCGGAAAAGACCCTGGTGGACCTCTCTAGGCTTGCACAAGACCGATCTGCCTACAGATCGTTCATCCATCATTGAGCTGAAGGAAGTTAAAAAAAAAATCGTCTGCCTCTCCATCACCTGTCCTGCCTTCGCAGCTTTCTGCTCGGTCCTCCATTTGCTTCGGATCAGTTTTCGGACCTGATCTTCCAGGGCTGACATGCCTCATTAAAAAAATCTATCGGCCTGTGCCTCTTAATGAATCAGGAGCACCAGATCCAACATACCGTACAGACCAAAAGTTTGGACACACCTTCTCATTTAAAGATTGTTCTGTATTTTCATGACTATGAAAATTGTACATTCACACTGAAGGCATCAAAACTATGAATTAACACATGTGGAATTATATACTTAACAAAAAAGTGTGAAACAACTGAAAATATGTCTTATATTCTAGGTTCTTCAAAGTAGCCACCTTTTGCTTTGATGACTGCTTTGCACACTCTTGGCATTCTCTTGATGAGCTTCAAGAGGTAGTCACCGGGAATGGTCTTCCAACAATCTGAAAGGAGTTCCCAGAGATGCTTAGCACTTGTTGGCCCTTTTGCCTTCACTCTGCGGTCCATTTCACCCCAAACCATCTCGATTGGGTTCAGGTCTGGTGACTGTGGAGGCCAGGTCTGGCGTAGCACCCCATCACTCTCCTTCTTGGTCAAATAGCCCTTACACAGCCTGGAGGTGTGTTTGGGGTCATTGTCCTGTTGAAAAATAAATGATGGTTCAACTAAACGCAAACCGGATGGAATAGCATGCCGCTGCAAGATGCTGTGGTAGCCATGCTGGTTCAGTATGCCTTCAATTTTGAATAAATCCCCAACAGTGTCACCAGCAAAGCAGCCTCACACCATAACACCTCCTCCTCTATGCTTCACGGTGGGAACCAGGCATGTAGAGTCCATCCGTTCACCTTTTCTGCGTCGCACAAAGACACGGTGGTTGGAACCAAAGATGTCAAATTTGGACTCATCAGACCAAAGCACAGATTTCCACTGGTCTAATGTCCATTCCTTGTGTTCTTTATCCCAAACAAGTCTCTTCTGCTTGTTGCCTGTCCTTAGCAGTGGTTTCCTAGCAGCTATTTTACCATGAAGGCCTGCTGCACAAAGTCTCCTCTTAACAGTTGTTGTAGAGATGTGTCTGCTGCTGTGTGGCATTGACCTGGTCTCTAATCTGAGCTGCTGTTAACCTGCGATTTCTGAGGCTGGTGACTTGGATAAACTTATATACAGAAGCAGAGGTGACTCTTGGTCTTCCTTTTCTGGGGCGGTCCTCATGTGAGCCAGTTTCTTTGTAGCGCTTGATGGTTTTTGCCACTGCATTTGGAGACACTTTCAAAGTTTTCCCAATTTTTCAGACTGACTGACCTTCATTTCTTAAAGTAATGATGCCACTCGTTTTTCTTTACTTAGCTGCTTTTTTCTTGCCATAATACAAATTCTAACAGTCTATTCAGTAGGACTATCAGCTGTGTATCCACCAGACTTCTGCACAACACAACTGATGGTCCCAACCCCTTTATAAAGCAAGAAATCCCACTTATTAAACCTGACAGGGCACACCTGTGAAGTGAACAGAAAAGTGTGAAACAACTGAAAATATGTCTTATTTTCAAGGTTCTTCAAAGTAGCCACCTTTTACTTTGATGACTGCTTTGCACACTCTTGGCATTCTCTTGATGAGCTTCAAGAGGTAGTCACCGGGAATGGTTTTCCCTTCACAGGTGTGCCCTGTCGGGTTTAATAAGTGTGACTTCTTGCCTTATAAATGGGGTTGGGACCAACAGTTGTGGTGAGCAGAAGTGTGGTGGATACACAGCTGATAGTCCTACTGAATAGACTGTTAGAATTTGTATTATGGCAAGAAAAAAGCAGCTAAGTAAAGAAAACCGAGTGGCCATCATTACTTTAAGAAATGAAAGTCAGTCAGTCCTAAAAATTGGGAAAACTTTGAAAGTGTCCAAAAGTGCAGTTGCAAAAACCATCAAGCGCTACAATGAAACTGGCTCACATGAGGACCGCCCCAGGAAAGGAAGACCAAGAGTCACCTCTGCTTCTGAGGATAAGTTTATCCGAGTCACCAGCCTCAGAAATCACAGGTTAACAGCAGCTCAGATTAGAGACCAGGTCAATGCCACACAGAGTTCTAGCAGCAGACACATCCTTACAACAACTGTTAAGAGGAGACTTTGTGCAGCAGGCCTTCATGGTAAAATAGCTGCTAGGAAACCACTGCTAAGGACAGTCAACAAGCAGAAGAGACTTGTTTGGGTTAAAGAACAAGGAATGGACATTAGACCAGTGGAAATCTGTGCTTTGGTCTGATGAGTCCAAATTTGAGATCTTTGGTTCCAACCACCGTGTCTTTGTGCGACGCAGAAAAGGTGAATGGATGGACTCTACATGCCTGGTTCCCACCGTGAAGCATGGAGGAGGAGGTGTGATGGTGTGGGGGGCTTTGCTGGTGACACTGTTGGAGATTTATTCAAAATTGAAGGCATACTGAACCAGCATGGCTACCACAGCATCTTGCAGCGGCATGCTATTCCATCCTGTTTGCGTTTAGTTGGACCATCATTTATTTTTCAGCAGGACAATGACCCCAAACACACCTCCAGGCTGTGTAAGGGCTATTTGACCAAGGAGGAGAGTGATGGGGTGCTACGCCAGATGACCTGGACTCCACAGTCACCAGACCTGAACCCAGTCGAGATGGTTTGGGGTGAAATGGACCGCAGAGTGAAGGCAAAAGGGCCAACAAGTGCTAAGCATCTCTGGGAACTCCTTCAAGATTGTGGGAAGACCATTCCCGGTGACTACCTCTTGAAGCTCATCAAGAGAATGTCAAGAGTGTGCAAAGCAGTCATCAAAGCAAAAGGTGGCTACTTTGAAGAACCTAGAATATAAGACAAATATTTTCAGTTGTTTCACACTTTTTGTTAAGTATATAATTCCACAAGTGTTAATTCATAGTTTTGATGCCTTCAGTGTGAAATTACAATTTTCATAGTCATGAAAATACAGAAAAATCTTTAAATGAGAAGGTGTGTCTAAACTTTTGGTCTGTACTGTACCTCCTCACCAAGACCGGCAATAAAATCATCGATCTTGATAAATCACCCCCATAATATTTCTATTTTTTTAAATTTCAACATTGTTTTTTGCGTTATTATTTTTATTTTTTGCGTTTTATTTTATTTATATTAAGTCCCATTTGGGGACTTCTCTATGGGATCTGCTGATCGGTTATATAAACCATAATCCTGTTTTAGGCCTATAGCTGCCATAGGAACCCTTCTGGCCCCACTATACAGTTGTACAGCAGAAACGGGAGTGTGTAATACAGGAAATGATCACACATAGTTGCTCCAAAGTGGTCACCATGACAAAAATATACATCAGAGAATGAGAAGTAGAACCTGAGCATGGCATACATTTTTATCATAGATCATTTAGCGGTAAGCAAGGCTTCCTGAACTTCTACAATGACAGATATATTGGTATTTTTGGTCACCAGATGATGATGCTACTATAGCTGAGAAGTACCGTAGTTATTTTTTATTTTCAATATGTTGCCCGACTCTGTGCAGCACAGTTGTTTTGATACTGCCAGGGTTATTGTTGGTGGAAGAGCCTGCCATTCCTCTATCACAAGGAGCAAGACAGTATTATAATTGGGAATGTCAAAAAAATAGTATTATAATTGGCTCCTTTTTCCACAGATAGCACACTGAGTTACTTCTCTGCCATGGAGTCACTGCTCTGCTGCTGACTGACACAGCAATATAGGCTGCCCAGTATGTGAAACACATTCCTCTCTTGAAAAAGGAAGCAAACAAGGAAAGCCAGGAAGGAATGAAAAAAAGATGGCCAAGGCACGTATTTGTAGTCCTAGAAGGGCGTATTTCCTAATTTTAATGACATGGAAAGAGACATGTATTGTGGCTTGAACACAGAAATAGTGCACCTACTGAAGCTCGTTGGTGTTCTCAGCTATTAGGATACCCTTACGTAGCCCCTTTGGAGTATTATGACCCCACAGTGAATTCCTCTATACAATTTGATCCCACAGTACCACCCATATGAACATTATTATGCCCCCTATATGGTATGATGTTCCCACAGTGCCCCCTATGCAGTATGATATGCCAACAGTGTCTCAGTACAGTATTATGCACACACAATCGCCAACACAATATTATGCCCCCACAGTTTCAAGAGGCTGCCACAGTTTCTCCACACAAAGTATGATGTCCCCAGTCACCCACACACACAGTTCCCCAATAGTATGATGATTTCAAACACTCCCCACAGTATAGTACCCGAAACAGCTCCCCACCCAATATGATTCCCCCACAATCGACCACACAGTGTGATGTCCGCAAGGTGCCTCCTCAAACACAATATGATGTTCTCCACAGTACATTCCCTCACATTATGATGTCCCCACAGTGACCCCCCCCCCCCCACATACAATGATGCCCCCACAGGTCCCCACACAGTATAATAACCCAACAATAGCCACTCACACAGTATGATACCCCTATAGTGACCACCCCACAACAATATGCCCCTTAGTCAGTAACACAGCATGTTGTCCCCACCGACCCACAAACAGTATAATACCCCCACAGTACCCTTGGCAGTATGATGCCCCTACAATAACCCCACACAAATTATGAGGCCCCACAGTGAGCCCCCGCTGTATGATGCCCCCAAAGTCTCCAAACATATTATGAGGCCTGACAGTTCCCAAACAAGTACTGACTGCAAAAATTAAAAGGCCCCTCCAACTCATGTTCTCCAACTCATGGTCCTCATAGTGCCTGTGTGGTCTGCCACTATTGGCGAGACCCCACTGCCTCATGTATTTCTTTTAGCCAAACATACTGTATGCATGCCGGCTTCCACAGTAATAGACCCCATATCATATCCACATGATCTAAATCTTTGTTTAAAGGCAATTTTATTTTAGAATTTACTTGAAAGATTAACCACATCTAATGGAAACCACAGTATAATAACATTGCACTTATACTTGTGCTAGAAAGTATGACATTATATTCATTCTGAGAATGGGTAGGAGGCATGAAGAACAACTAATGGGGGATGGTAAATATGGAAGTGTATACATTTTTTATAGATACACTGATCAGCCAAAAAAATTAAAACTACTCAGGTAATATTCTGTAAATCTCCCTCGTGCTATCCAAAAAAGTCTGACCAGTTGAGTTGTGGGCTCCACAAGATCTGGGAAGGTGTTCTGTGGTTTCTGCCACAAGACGTTAGCAGATCAAATAAGTGGATTGGACTCGAGTCGATTTGAAATTGCTCTGTGGTCAAATTCCGATGTCCAGGTGCCCATTGTAGGTACTTTCAGTGATGGAAAGTGGTCAACATGGGTTCTCTGACCGGTCTGCAATAACCCAATCTAAATTGAGAGCAAGCTGTGATGCTCTGCATGTTCTGACCTATTTCTATCATAGCTGTGATGATCTACATGTCCTTATGAAGCGCCCCCAGACGCAGGGCCGCGGGGTACTCGGTACCGGGCCTCTCTGTCTCAGTTCTGGGTTGTCACGGTAGCTAGACCCGGTCCGTGACCCTGCTAAGGGGCGTCCAATGAAAGGTGTGATGATGGTGCGTGGTGTAGGTTGTGGTGAATAAAGAGGACACAGGGTTGCAGTCTCTTTACCTCTTTACTGAAGGCCTCAGTATCCTCAATCCGGAGCACTGTTAACAGGGCTGGCTGAGACCGGCCGGTCCGAAGGCACCTCCAGAGTTCCCTTTGCAGGTGGAAATCAGTGTCTACCTTCTAGCGCCTGTGTGTTGTAGTACTTCCCTGCTGAGCACCACGGGATAGTCCTCACAACTGTCGTGTATATTTCTGTTCTTTCTCTCTCTCTCTCCGTCCCCCAGATGATATGGCTAGGACGCACCCGTATGAAGGGGTAGGCCTGGAGTTATTCTGGGACCCTAGAGACGCCCCTCTCCCACAGTTTGCCTCCGTTGTCTTCATTAGGTGTAATGGTGAGACAGCCAACCTATGGTTAACTGCCCGGCCGTAGTTTAAAGTAATGCGTGGAGTCTCTTACTTTCTCGGCGTTCCGGCCACCGGCTACGCGCCTCAGAAGGATGTTGCTGATCTTGGGGCACGACTCCTTTTGGTATTATCTCCTTTTTGCTGTATTTCCGTTCCTCACTTCTCCACAATAAACCTCGCTTCTTGTCCTTTCTTAAGAGTCTGCCGCTGTAAGGCACAGGCACAACTCTGTAACGATCTGTCCCTTTCTTGGACTCTGCCAGGATCCCACCCCTGACCTGTCCTCTCTCTAGCTCTTCCCAGCTACTTTCTCCCTAACTTCCTGTCCAGCCCCCAGTTTTACCAGAGCGTGAGGAGTGGCCTACTAGATGGAACCACTCCCCCTGGTGGCCGGAGTGTGAAGTGTAGTGTGTGTGTGATACCTGGTCAGGTGAACTCCTTAAGTGCCATCAGATGTACCATCACTCCCCTTAGCGGCGGAGCATCAGTACTGCAACGACCAGGACTCTGGGGCGCTGCACTCCCCCTCGGTTAAATCCAATACTCCCGGACTGGGAAAATGAGAACAACAATACATGTTAACAGCAAACGCATAACATTTTTGAAACACTATAAACAATTAAACATAACAGTGCGTCCCTTTATGGGAGGTGAGAACACTTGAACGTTTCAAAAGTTTCGGTCATGCACAGTTCATGACTCCCAGTTCAGTGGTTGTAACTTTAAAACAGCAGGGACCCCGGGTAAACAAAGGGGTCCCTTTTGAAAGTTTTGGAGCAATTCACTGTCCACTGCTCCGTTGTCCATTTTTAAACTTGTAACATAGATATTTACACAAACACAATTAGCACTTTAGTTAATACCTCCAAGTTTTGTAGCGAAGGGGAGTCTGATTCTTGGTGCTACGTGTAGACCTCCATAGTGCAGGGGTTGCTATTGGCCTAGCAGGGCTCGCTATGCTTGCTACCACTGGTGTAGTGCACTGCCTTCTAGCTACGCTTCTGGTGAGTCTGGGTAGCACTGGCATGCTGGATCTCTCAGAGCTGCTGCTACCAACAGTGAGTACGGCAGATTCGCCGATAGCAGAGGACGGCTCCGCCGGTCCGACAGTGGGCATGGCATCGTCCGGCGGGGTCTGTGGTGATTGTGGGGCCGGAGGATCTGGCATCACGTCTAGTTCAGGCGGGTTCGGTTAACGAAACGTTAAGACAGGTACCACAATGGCCTGATTTATTTGAGTCCAAGACTGGGGAAAATCGCCAAGAACAGTGTGTATCATCTTCTCCTCTTCTACAGGTAGAGAGGCTCTTGAATCTGCTTCCTTCTCCCTCAATTTATCGGGGCATACCTTAAGGTGGTCTCTGGATATTGCCGTTGAGGTTTCCCCTCCATCTTTGCTGATGAGACAGACTTTAATATTGTCGAAATCGGACGGCAGGATGGTATATGGTTCCGCTTCCCATTGGTCGTCAAGTTTGTGTAGCCTTCTTTTCCGCTTGAGTACCTGTTCACCAGGTGGCAAGGGAATCGCAGGAGCATGCTGGTTGTAGTCCCTTTCCTGTTTTTGCCTGGCCTGAGCGAGACTCCTTTCCACGCATTCCTGCACTTTGCGGTACCTTTGCTGCCTCTCCGTATCCCAATCGACATCCGGCGAGGTATCTTCGGGGGTTAGAACCCCCATGTCCAGATCAACGGGCAACTTACTAGACCTTCCTCGCATCAGGTACGCCGGAGTGCAGTTGGTAGAATTCACTGGGATGTGGTTGTACATGTCGACCAGGTCGGGCAACTTGGTTGGCCACAAGTTCCGTTCCTCTACAGGCAAGGTCTTCAATAAGTCGATCACCACTTGGTTCATCTTTTCACACATCCCGTTGGTTTGTGGGTGGTACGGTGTGGTTCTGATCTTCTTACACCCGTACAGATTGCAGAACTCCTGGAACACCTCCGCCTCAAACGCTGGTCCCTGATCGGTCAGTACCTTCTCCGGGTACCCATGGGGCCTACAGAAGTACCGCTGGAAGGTTTTGGCGGCTGTCCTGGCCGTGAGATCCTTGACAGGTACAACCACCAGGAACCTGGAGTAGTGATCCACGATGGTGAGAGCATAAATATAGCCCGACCGGCTAGGTGTCAGCTTCACGTGGTCTAGCGCGACCAGTTCTAGCGGCCGTTTGGTGATGATGGGCTGCAAAGGAGCCCGTTGGCTATCACGGTCCTTCCTGCGTAGGCTGCACGGGCCACACTCCCGACACCACTTCTCGATGGCTCTTTTCATTCCAATCCAATAGAATCTCCCTCGGAGTAGTCTCTCCAACTTCCTCCACCCGAAGTGCCCAGCCCCATCGATGTACGCTCCCAGAACCATTGGCGCATCTTGCCTGGGAACCACTATCTGCCACACCAATTCATGAGTGCGGGGGTCAATAATTCTTCGGCACAGCTTACCATCGTGAAGAAACAGTTTGCTTCTCCCCTTCCACAGCTGTTGGGTTTCTTGTGGATCATCCGGGCCGGGATGCAAACCTGCCTGCGTCAGGAGCTCTTTCACCCGACGGACCGCAGGGTCACCATCCTGGGTCTCTGCCCACCCGTGGTGGGGCAGGGGATTCAGCGTGGCATCCTGGTTGTTTCTGTGCCTGTTCTTCACATGATGGGAGCACTGAGTGGCTTTGGGGCATTGGAAAGTGGGCAGCTCTACTTCTTCAAGTGCCTCCGGGTCCTCCCCCGTTTCTGGCAAATTGGGCATCCGGGACAAGGCATCGGCATTCGCATTCTTGCGTCCTGCCCGGTACTTGATGGTGAAGTCGTAATTGGACAGCCGGGCCATCCACCGCTGTTCCAAGGCCCCGAGTTTTGCTGTGTCCAAGTGTGTTAGTGGATTGTTATCCGTGAAGACGGTGAATTTTGCTGAAGCCAGGTAGTGCTTGAACCTCTCCGTCACTGCCCAAACGATGGTGAGGAATTCCAGCTTGAAGGAACTGTAGTTGTCAGGGTTCCTTTCCGTGGGACGAAGTTTCCTACTGGCGTAAGCGATTACCCTCTCCTTGCCTTTCTGGACCTGGGACAACACAGCTCCCAGTCCTACGTTGCTGGCATCCGTATACAGTACAAACGGTTGATCATATTCAGGGTAGGCCAGTACCTCTTCTCCCGTCAGCGCCATCTTCAAGCAAGTGAATGATCCTTCCAGTCCTTCGTTCCAATCAAATGGGGTATTCTTCCCCTTGGTCTTCTTGGATTGGCCCACCAACAGATCTTCCAATGGCGCGGCCTTCTTGGTGAAGTCCTTGATGAACCTCCTGTAATAGCCTACCAACCCGAGGAACTGCCGGACTTCATGGAGGTTGCTGGGTTTCGACCAGTCCTTAATCACCGTAACCTTGTCGGGGTCCGGGGCCACTCCTTCAGCACTCACCACATGGCCTAGATACTGCACTTTGGGTTTCAGCAGGTGGCATTTGGATGGTTTCACCTTTAAGCCAAAGTTGGACAGGGCTTCAAACACCTCGGCCAGGTGCTTCAGATGGTCTTCATAGGTCTTAGAGAAGACAATGACATCGTCCAGATACAGCAGTACGGTTTCAAAGTTCTTGTGCCCCAGACAGCATTCCATCATCCTCTGGAACGTCCCCGGGGCGTTGAACAATCCGAAGGGCATGTAGTTGAATTCACAGAGCCCCATCGGCGTCGTGAAGGCCGTCTTCTCCTTGTCTGCCTTCTCTACGGGAACCTGCCAGTACCCACTGGTGAGACCCAAGGTAGAGAAGTAGTTAGCAGATTTTAAAGCGGCCAGGGACTCCTCTATCCTGGGCAGCGGGTATGCGTCTTTATGTGTAATGCGATTTAACTGCCTATAATCCACACACATTCTCATTGTGCCATCTTTCTTCTTAACGAGGACTAATGGAGCTGCCCATGGGCTACAACTGTCCCTCACTACCCCAGCCTCCTTCATCTCTCGCAACATGTCCTTGGCACACTGATAATGAGCTGGGGGTACAGGACGGTATCTCTCTTTTATGGGTCGGTGATCCCCGGGATATGATGTTGGATCCCTTTTACCTGCCTAAAATATAGGGGTTGTTTGCTAAAGACCCGCTCGTACTCATGAACCACCCTGTAGGCCCCCTGTTTCTGGTGAGGTGGGGTAGAGTCAGTGCCCACGTGTAATTCCCGACACCAATCCTTTGGTTGCCCTGCAGAACCGTTGTTCTCTGCCGGATTGGACGGGACCAAGGGCCCAGGTGCCTGTATCACACTACTATTAACAGTAAACAGCTTGGCCAGTGTGGCATATTTGGCTAGCTGGACTTCTTCCTCCCCGCAATTGAGAACACGTACTGGCACCCTCCCCTTGCGGACGTCAACCACCCCTCTGGCTGTCAAGAGGGTAGGCCTATTATCCGAATATACGGGTTCTACCAGGGCCTGATAGTCTTTACCCCGGAGGTCTATGGCTGCCCGACACCATATTAACATTTCACTCCTGGGGGGTATCGCAATGGGGTTTGATTCACTCACTGTGACGCGACCAATTTCACCACCAGTCAGCTCCACCTGCTGTCTCTGCATCAGGGCCCTGATTTCTTTTTGCAGAGCATGTTGTTCACTGTAGCCAGCTGTTTCTGCTACCTGTTGTAATAGGACAATAACTTCTGCAAGACAATTTTCTATAACATTAGTACCAATGGTCATCATGGGATTACATTCACGGCGGTCAATATCAACAATTACAATCCCTTGGGTCTTCAATTCCACCGGCCCCACTTTGATGGTGACCTCTTTATACCCCACTTGTGGCAATGGCTGACCATTACTGGCTATTATGGTGAAATCGTCATCGGGGCCACGAGTAATATCGGTGTCCTCCCAATACCGTTTATAAAGCACATAAGGCATAGTCGTCACCTGAGAACCGGTGTCCAGCAAAGCGTTCATGGGGATACCGTCGATCACAATAGGAAGGACTGGTCGCCCTCCAATGTATTTGGCTCTAAAATGCTGCGGGCCTGATCGTCCTACTCCTGGGGGTTGGCCCTCTGCCCCAGGGGTTGCTCATTTAAATGACAGTACCTTGCAAGGTGGCCCACCTGATGACAGCGGCGGCAGATAGGTCGTCCGTCCCAATGAAAGAGATCGTCGTCCCTGCCTCTGGTCGGTGGAGTCCTCCTCTGTCCGCATCCAGGGGACATCCTCTGGTCTGGAGGCCAGCTGGATTTTCTCCTTGGGGGCCTCCTGTAGGGACTGCACGGTCCGGGCTAGGGCTGCAACGCTCTTGGTCAGCTCCTGCATCTGGAGGCGGAGTCCTGCGGGGGAATCGTCCTCTAGGGTCTGGGCGTCGGCCTTGGTGGCGACTGGGGCACCCGACGCCACCTCCTGGTGGTATGCTTGACACCTGAGAGGCGCTGCACGGCTGGACTGTCGCTCTTGTAGCGCTTGGATGGCTTTATCCTTGAATTGCACAAAAGTCAGGTCTGGATTCTGCATGGCCAGGAAGTGCAGTTGACCCCTTTGGTGGCTGCACAGGTGCCCCTCAATGAACCGCTCTTTCAGGAGTTTATCTTCATCTTGCATGCTGCCGGGGTCACTCTGTCATGTGACAAGGCTCATTAGAGAGTCGATATTGATTTTTAGGATTGCAACTTCTTATCGGTGGCACTAGTTCTAGTCCTCTTCCTCTATGCAGAGACAATTTGCATACTGTATGTCTGAGAAATGAAAGCTTACAAAATTTTTAAAAGTTTTTGTTCACTTTTAGAGATCACAGAAATGTGCTCCACAGTACGGAATAGTGTATGGTCGAGAAATGTAGCCCAGGAAAATGTTTCAACGATTTTTGGCTGTGTTATATAACACAAAAAAGGACCGCAAAGCACATAATACTTGATTGATCAAAATATATTCCATTTTTTCAGCCCCCACAAAAAACTGCACCTATAAATTTGCCAAAGAACTGTACAGCCCTAATTCCTGTGTCACTCTTCCTGCTCCTGAGGCTTTCTCTCACTCCCCAGGCTAAATGCAGATTGTATTTGATACAAACCATTAGCCCTTAGAAGGGCTGTTAGCAAGATGGCTCAGCTTCAGCACAAGTATCAACACTACAGGCCTCTGATTTGTTATACTGTGCACACTGATCTAATATTGGAGATACAGAGTTGCTGAGGTGAGAATAGGCTGCTCACACTGCTGCCCAACCTGTCTATCTGATCTAATGCTGGAGATAGCAGGGGTACTGAGTTAAGAAGAGGCCGCTCACACTGCTGTCCATGCTGTCTATCTCATCTAATATTGGAGATACAGTTGTGCGGAAATGTTTATATACCCTGGCAGAATTTTTGCTTTCTTGGCCTAATTTTCAAAGAATATGAATGATAACATCAAAACTTTTTCTCCACTCATGGTTAGTGGTTGGGTGAAGACATTTATTGTCAAACTACTGTGTTTTATCTTTTTAAATCATAATGATAACCCAAAACATCCAAATGACCGTGATCAAAAGTTTACATACCCGATCTCTTAATACTGTGCATTGCCCCCTCTAACATCAATGACAGCTTGAAGTCTTTTGTGGTAGTTGTGGATGAGGTTCTTTATTTTCTCAGATGGTAAAGCTGCCCACTCTTCTTGGCAAAAAGCCTCCAGTTCCTGTAAATTCCTGGGCTGTCTAGCATGAACTGTGCGCTTAAGGTTTGCCCAGTGTCTCAATGATATTGAGGTCAGGAGACTGAGATGGCCACTCCAGAACCTTCACTTGGTTCTGCTGTAGCCAATGACAAGTCGACTTGGCCTTGTGTTTTGGATCATTGTCATGTTTGAACGCCCAAGTACGTCCCATGCGCAGCTTCCGGGCTAATGAGTGCAAATTTACCTCCAATATTTGCTGATAACATGCTGCATTCATCTTTTCTTCAACTTTGAACAAGTTTCCTGTGCCTTTGTAGCTCACACATCCCAAAAACATCAGCGATCCACCTCCGTGCTTTACAGTAGGAATGGTGTTCCTTTCATCATAGGCCTTGTTGACCTCTCTACAAATGTAACGTTTATGGTTGTGGCCAAAAAGTTCAATTTTGGTCTCATCACTCCAATTCACCTTGTTCCAGAAGTTTTGAGGCTTGTCTCTGTGCTGTTTTGTGTATTGTAGGTTATATTTTTTGTGGCATTTGCACAGTAATGGCTTTCTTCTGGTGACTAGACCATGCAGCGCATTTTTCTTCAAGTGCCTCCTTATTATGCATCTTGAAACAGCCACACCGCTTGTTTTCAGAGAGTCCAGTATTTCAGCTGATGTTATTTGTGGGTTTTTCTTTGCATCCCAAACAATTTTCTGGGCAGTTGTGGACAAAATTTTTGTTGGTCTACCTGACCATGGTTTTGTTTTGACAGAGCTCCTGATTTTCCATTTGTTAATCACAGTGTGAAATCTGCTGATTGGCATTATCAATTTGTTGGATATCTTTTTGTATCCCTTTCCTGTTTTACACAGTTCAACTACCTTTTCCCGTAGATCTGTTGACAATTCTTTTACTTTCCCCATGACTCACAATCCAGAAATGTCAGTGGCTGGATGAAAGATGCAAGAGTCTGTCTGGATCCCAGAAACTCACTCTGTTTTTATGCACACTCTGATTACAAGCAAACAGGTCACAGGTGAGGATGTTACCTTTAGTAGCCATTCAAACCCATTTGTGTCAACTTCTGTGCATGCTATCAGGCCAAAATCACCAGGGTATGTGAACTTTGATCAGGGCCATTTGGATGTTTTGTGTTGTCATTATGATTTAAAAATAGAAAACACAGTAATTTGACAATAAATGGCTTCACCCAACCACTAACCATGAGTGTAGAAAAAGTTTTGGTGTTATAATTCATATTCTCTGAAAAAAGGCCAAGAAAGCAAAAATTCTGCTGGGGTATGTAAACTTGTGAGCGCAACTGTAGCAGGGGTACTGAGTTAAGAAGAGGCTGCTCACACTGCTGTCCACACTGTCTATCTGATCTAAAACTGGAGATATCAGGGATGCTGATGGGTAAGAAGAGGCTGCTCACACTGCTGTCCACACTGTTTATCTGATCTAAAACTGGAGATATCAGGGATGCTGACGGGTAAGAAGTCAGCATCCTGTGTATAATGTCACTGGTGATCACTTATACGGTATACAGAGCTCCTGTGTATAATATCATGGGTGATCACTGTTTTACCTGTACACTGACACTTTATAAATAGCTGCTGTGTATAATGTCACTGGAGATCACTGTATTACCTATACACTATATACAGAGCTCCTCTCTATAATGTCACTGGTGATCACTGTATTACCTGTACACAATATACAGATCTCTTGTATATTATGCCACTGGTGATCACTGTATTAACTATACACTATATACAGAGCTCCTGTGTAAAATTGTCACTAGTGATGGTAATATGTGGTCTGGTCATGGTATGGTGGTATTTGTCCCTTTTATGTGGTATTATTCAGTCACTATGCGGTGGTAATATGTAGTCTGATCATGGTGTGGTGGCATTTGTCCCTTGTATGTGGTATTATATGTCACTATGTGGTGGTAATTTGTGGTCAGGTCATGGTGTGGTGGTATTTTTCCCTTGTATGTGGTATTATTCATGTACTATGTGGTCTGGTCATGGTGTGGCAGTATTTGACTCTTGTATGTGGTATTATTCGGTCACTATGTGGTGTGGTCATTATGTGGTGGTATTTCTTAGCTGTATGTGGTATTATTGGTCTTGGTATAGTGGATTGTATTGTGTATAGCGGTCATTTGTACTCTCTGATATTAATTAAGAGAAGATTCTTTATTTCCATTAGATATTAAATACTTGGAACAAGATGCACTTACAGGGGTTCTCTGGTGAAAAAAGTAATCACCTCTCCAGAGGATAAGTAATGACATATTGGTTGGTGGGGGTCTGACTGCTTGGACCCAATTAGCAGAATATGGAACTTTTATCACCAATAAACTGGAGCGTCATGTGCAACTTGACCACCACTGTTCCATTTATTCTGTCAGTGGCTGCGAGCGTTGCGCTTGTTTGTTTGTTTTTTTCTGGACCCCCCAGAGAGAATAAATGGAGCTGGAGTCAGATATTCCACCTGCCGCTGCATTTCAAAATGGGGATGTGTCCTTTCAGGGATAAAACTTCCTCATTCTTCCGATTGGTGAAGTTTCTAATGGTCGGATCTAAACGATCACTCATCCTGAGGAGCCCATGGATCGGTGATAACTTGTTTTAATCAAAGATCCCCTTTAATGTAAACTACCGTAATTGTACATCCCAGTTATGGGGACGCACAGTAGATGTGCAGAAGCCGCATGTGTTTTACAGCCGAAGCTTCGCTATAATGGGGATAACGACTTACAGATAATTGCATATAGCTGTAGGGTGGGCTCCTTGGGTCAATTCCATTAGGGGGCCACAGACACCCCAGTCCGACCCTGATCACGGTCATGAATCCATCTAGAAGCAAAAGAGCAAAATAGGGTATTCAGGGACAGCAGCCCAGACATCAATGTAAATAAAAGTTAGTATTTGTTGGAAAAGAGCAGGTCGGTTCTTGCAGTACAGAGAAAGATTCTGTAGATAATATTTCCACCAGAAGAAGGGAATTTGTGGACTGATGATCTGATATCAATGCATAGAACTGATTGTCTTTTGTGAAATTAAGCAGGGTGGTCTTGCAATAAGGAGAAGGGTTCTGACTACTGATGAGTGAACGTGATGAGCCTAACAAACAGGCAATCCCTGCATATGTGGCGGCTGACGAACAGCCACGAGACATGCAGCCGCGGAGTCTCGAACATGTCTTTCGAGCTCGCTGAAGACACTCGGTTAGCACACAAGCATGTACGCTCATCATTAGTTCTGACCATTGAATCCCTCCATAAACAGAAATACTAAAGGGGTCTTCCACTCAGACTTCTTGCTTCTATTGGCCAGCGCACTATTAAAATAGTAAAATCAGGTAGCACTCATTTTCCCTGGGTCTAGCCTCGGCTCTCCACTGCTCCTCTGGTCTCTTCTTAAAGTGGTGATGTCACAAGAACATATCACTGCTGCAGGCAATCACTGAGCTCAGTTGGCTCTATCTATGTAGATGACATTAGGCTGGAGCCATGATGTGCACTGTAGTAGTGACGATGTCACGCTTGTGGGTGTGGACCCACTGTACCACAGACAGGGCTCAACCTGGGGGTGGCATGACTAAGCGACCACCTGGTTCTTCACTAGAGTCTCTGATGGTGAGGTTAGGCTTGAGCCGCAGGTAGCTGCCCGGTACCATTCCAGAGCAGTCCCCGGTATTGCAGCAGTTGACTCTAAGGGTCAGGGATGCAGGTATGAACTCTTGAGTGTCAGGCAGGTAGCCACCAGGTGCTGCTCCAGGACAGTCCCCGGTACTACAGCAGCTGATCCCAAGGGACAGGGACACAGGTTTGGACTGGACGGGATCATTGGCAGCATGAATATTGGTTCTGGTTCAGACAGAACGGGTTCAGGTTTGGTTCGGACAGAATAGCTGGTTCAGACAGAACGACTCATTCAGACAGAACAGGCTCTGGATCATTGTGCAGGCACTGGTACAGAATTATGGAATGAATTCAGGAACAGGAACCTGACAACGGACTAGTAGGTTGAAAACACACTAGGAAATGAAGTTGCTCAGGCATCTCCCTAAAGGTGAGGGTACCTTAAATAACTAATGCCTCTCAGCTATAGGCTTGGGACACTTCGGGAATGCACGTGCTGCCCATTTAAGAAGCGGAGAGCTAGGAGACCTGCACGAAGAGCGCTGACCCTGGAATCTGGGAACTGTGATGGGAGCCAGAGCAGAATACACCGCTGAGCGGCTGTGGTGGTGAACATGTTGGCATCCCTTCTGGGGTAAAGGAGGGGTGCCATGCAGACGTCACCACTGCAGCCAGTACACAGAGACTAGTGGAGCAGTGGAAAGCCGAGGCTGGACCCAGGGAGGATGAGTAATACATGACTTTATTTTCGTAACACAGCCCTAACCCTATAGAGGACAGAAAATTATTAGAGGAAACTCCCTTTTATAGGCAACCGAGCTACAGCAGGAACAAATGAAGTTGAGCCATTTGACCACATTGCACAGAGAAAGACCGCCAGGAAGGGGTCTCCAAAGAATATGCAGAGTTATATCTAGACAGTAGATCAAAATGGAGCAGTGTCAGGTTGCTGCTGCTAAAGCACTACAATGATGGGGTGCATGGACAGACATATTATTGGTGCAACCTGTGCAGCCGTACAGGGGCCCAATAGGTAAGGGGGCCACTACCACCTCTAAAGCTGCAGGCGGCTTCAGTCATAAACAGAACTATTGGACTGCAAAGGGCCCATACACTGTTCTCATATAGGGGCTCTTTTATGTCTTTGTCCACCATTGATGGGACGCATGCGATACATGTACTCAAATAGTCATCTTAGAAAGGCTCTGAGTACAATGTAGGGCATTGCAATTAGTCAAGTGGAAAAAGCGTTGAATTTGCAATTTAATTTTCCTTCTTTGCAGTGGAAATGAAATTACACAGATCTCTCGGTCTGTTACAGTGGTGGCTTTTGAGGTAAACGTGAGACATTTGCTAAGTGTTTTGTATAATTAGTACATCGCGAGCCCAACCAGTCAAGTGAGCTCTGAAGCCACACGACGAAAGGTGTGGCCTCGTCAGATTTATAACACAGCCACAGGCTCGTAATGCCCCCCCAAACATCGGCTCCCCTCCACCAGGCACAAGGATGAAGCAGGCGAGGAACTGGCTACAGTGGCAGGTAACACATTGGTCATTTTTGTGCCTATCCATTATATTTTTATATTTTTTATTATTATTATTTCAATTATTTTATTATTTTTACTTTTTTAAATTTGTTGGCTAAAATGCATTTTTTTTAATGAAACTTTTTCAAATTTATATTTATTTATTTTTGTATTTGTACATTACAAAAAAAAACTCCTTAATGGTCTATACTATTCCACTGAACTACTTGGATAGTTTTTTTCTCATTTTTTTAGGGCAAAAAAAAAATGTAGTTAAAATGATCTAATGTCTCAAGACTTCTCCTTAACTCTATCACATGTTTTAAATTCCTGCTTTGTGCAAAAACATTTTCTAAATAACTAATCAGGGAATTTCGAGGTTACAGAGGGATGATCTCATTCCGGCCCCTCACCTATAACCCAGAGTGGAGAGCAGGTACTGGAGCCTTTTAGGCTGGAGGCAAAAAAAACGTGAAGATTTTTTTTGAGGATACACCCCAAAACCTACTCATTCTAAGGGAAATCAAATTCCTTTAAATTAGGGAGGTTTTTTTATTATTATTTTTTCTGATGAGGTTTTGAAAAGTACCAGAAGATTTTTTTTAAAAAAGTGCATGGAATATGCTTCAATCTAGGCACTATCTAATCAAAAAGGTCTCAGGAGATTTAAAACTCTCCCAAAATTTTTCAGGAAAAAGAAAAATTCCTCCAAACAATCCTCTAAAGAGAATTTCCTGAATTGATTTCTGATTGAAAAACTTGTCACTTTTGAAGGCCTCAGAAAACTCAGTGTGAATATGACCCTACTCGGGAGGACCACGCATTATATAGACCATTGAAGTTAGTGGATATTGTGTAACTAGACTGTGGCCCGATTCTAATGCATCGGGTATTCTAGAATATGCATGTCCCCGTAGTATGTGATTCGCGGCAGACTGTGCCCGTCGCTGATTGGTCGAGGCAACCTTTATGACATCATCGTCGCCATGGCAACCATTATGACATCATCGTCGCCATGCTGTGCCCATCTCTGATTGGTCGAGGCCGCCCGACAAACCGTCGACCACTCCATATAAGGTATGGTCTACAAACCGCCGACCACTCCATATAAGGTATGGTCTACAAACCGCCGACCACTCCATATAAGGTATGGTCTACAAACCGCCGACCACTCCATATAAGGTATGGTCTACAAACCGCCGACCACTCCATATAAGGTATCCTGTTTGTAGACCATACCTTATATGGAGTGATTTCCAGGACAGACAGACAGACAGACAGACAGACAGACAGACAGACAGACAGACGGAAAAACCCTTAGACAATTATATATATAGATACTTCATTTGTCCTGCGGTTGTGCTGTAGAGAAAGGGAACACTTGACGGTAAGTTCTTCCACAAGTTACGTCTGAGCTAAGAGTTGTGTCCAGCGTGGCTGCTCCTTGGAGGACTGGAAGAATGAGAATAGCTCTGAAGAAACCAAAGTCAGAAAAAAAGGTTTCCAAAAATATATCAGACATACTGCTGGCAGTAGAGGTCCTTGCTTGGTTTGATGGTGGTGCTGGAGGGGCAAAGGGACAAAGCAAGATGCGACATCCATTAATCCCCGCTTGGATGATAAACGTTTTTGCGCTTTTATTTTTTTTTTCTTTACCTCCTTCCAAGAATCATAATTGCCCAATTTTTCCACCTTCATACTTGTCTTTTGCGGGACCAGTTATTGTTTTGAACGTCACCATCCGTTTTACCATATAACGTGGTGAAAACATTGGATAAATTAACACAATTTTACAAATTTTTCGGTGTTGTAAAGATGACCTGGCAGCATGATTCTTTGGGTCAGCACGATTATGGCAATACCAAACGTGCATAGTTTATTTCTTTATTTTTATAAATTGTAAAAAAAAAAAAAATTTTGTGTCACCAATTTCTGAGACCTGTAATTTTCTTTTTAATTTTCCATCGATGCAGCTATATAAGGGCCTTTTTTTTGCATAATGGGTTGATGCCTTTATTGATATCATTTTGGTGTTTATACTTTTTGATTGCATTTTTTCAGGGAAACCCTACAATTCAGTTTTTTATTTCTTAATGATGTTTAATTAATTTTTTGATAGATCAGACTTTTTTCAGGTGTGGCAAGCGATACAATAGCATATTTTTGTATTTTATTTTATTTATTTATTTTAGGAGAAAAGGAATGGTAATACAAATTTTTAGATTTTCTGCATTTCTCCTATGTTTTTTAAACTTTTTTTTTATACTTTATTTTCTATTGCCTTTAGGGTATCTCATAGAATGTTAGAGTGGAAGGGACCTCCTGGGTCATCGTGTCCAACCCCCTGCTCAATGCAGAAGTCACTAAACCATCTCAGACAGATGTCTGTCCAGCCTCTGAAGACTTCCATTGAAGGAGAACTCACCACCTCTCGTGGCCGCCTGTTCCACTCATTGATCACCCTCAGTCAAAAAGTTTTTTTCTAATATTTAATCTGTATCTTCTCCCATTCATTTTCATCCCATTGCTTCTCGTTCTTCCATGTAGAAATGAGAATGATGATCCCTCTACACTGTGGCAGCCCTTCAGATATTTGTAGACTGCTATTAAGTCTCCTCTTAGCCTTCTTTTTTGCAAGCTAAACATTCCCAGATCCTCTAACCGTTCCTGATAGGACATACTTTGCAGTCCATTCACCATCCTGGTAGCTCTCCTCTGATCTTGCTCCAGTTTTTCAGTCTTTTTTTAAATGTGGTACCCAGAAATGTACTTGAACCAGCGCTCATTTGATCCCTGATTCCATGTACTGCAATACATACATTACGAGAAGCAATGGAATGAAAGTGAAAGGGAGAAGATACAGAAAGGATATTAGAAAAAACTTTTCAGCAGTGATGGTGATGAATGAGTGGAACAGGCTGCCACGAGAGGTGCTGAGTTCTCCTTCAATGGAAGTCTTCAGAGGCTGGACAGACATCTGTCTGAGATGGTTTAGTGATTCCTGCAGTGAGAAGGGGGCTGGACACGAGGAACCTGGAGGTCCCTTCCAACTATAACATTCTAGGATTCTACGGCTACAATGAAACCATTCACAGCCTCCCCACCATCCCCGATTGCCATCAGCTCCCTACAGTTGTATAGACAGTGGCAATTAAACTGCTAAACAGCAGCGATCAGAGCGAGCGCCGGTTGCTGTTGTTACAGGGCGATGTCCACCTCATACATGGGGATCTGACATGTAGATGGACTTCACACATCATAGAGAATTAAACCTCCAACTGCATGGCGACATTTTTGCATTTCATATTTTGGGGGTAACTTTGAGGGTTTTAGAACATTTAGTGTTGCACTCTTTGCTAAAATATATGGGCATCTTAAAAGGCTGTTTGTGGACGGTTATGTGGACATTTCACGTGAAGTCTAGCGGGGGCTATCCTCTGCATGTTCGAGAAGAAATTTCAATAACTTGATGATCAACAGGAGTCCGAATGATAAGACCCCTCCTGGCCATGAGAATGTGGCTTTAAAATGTCCCAGTAAAGTAGAGATGTGGCCACAGATGCACAACAGCCCCCATTCGTTGCCTATGGGACTGGAAGCGATAACCCAGGTATCTTTGGTATGCCACAAAGATGGAAAAGTGGTGCACATGTGCGACCACCTCTCCATTCTACTGGGGCAGTTCAAAGCCACAATCTCAGGGCCAGGAGGGGTCCTAGCGATCAGACCCCTAGTGATCATCAAGTTAGAATGTTTTGTTGTAACGACAGAAAAGGTAATTGGAATATGAGAGGGGGGTATCCGACTTGGGTAAAGTCTGACCTTTTCACTACTTCTGTAGGTCGTCATCACCTTTATAGCTCTGCTACTCATCCCCCATCCTGTAGACGGCGCGAAGAATCCCAATAAAAAGAACAAATGCTTCAAGAATAAGAAAGGAGTAAACTTCATCCAGGTGCGCGTGGACAAACCCGTCAACCATCAAGTAGATGTCAGTGGAATCAGAAGTTTCCCAAAAAGAAACATTGTGCCCTTTGAATATAAGTAAGTGATAAAAATAATGGTGAAAGCTATTTTCCAATAATCACTTGATTATATATACACTGCTCAAAAAAAAAAAATTTGGGAACACTAAAATACCACATCCTAGATACAGTGCCTTGCAAAAGTATTCGGTTCCCTGGAACTTTTCAACCTTTTCCCACATATCATGCTTCAAACATAAAGATACCAAATGTAAATTTTTGGTGAAGAATCAAAAAGAAGTGAAACACAAATGAAAAGTTGAACGAAATTTATTGGTTATTTTAAATTTTTGTAGAAATTCAAAAACTGAAAAGTGGGGCGTGCAATATTATTCAGCCCCTGTAACTTAATACTTTGTTGCGCCACCTTTTGCTGCGATTACAGCTGCAAGTCGCTTGGGGAATGTCTCAGTTTTGTACATCGAGAGACTGAAATTCTTGCCCATTCTTCCTTGGCAAACAGCTCGAGCTCAGTGAGGTTTGATGGAGATCGTTTGTGAACAGCAGTTTTCAGCTCTTTCCACAGATTCTCGATTGGATTGAGGTCTGGACTGTGACTTGGCCATTCTAACACCTGGATACGTTTGCTTGTGAACCATTCCATTGTAGATTTTGCTTTATGTTTGGGATCATTGTGTTGGAAGACAAATCTCCATCCCAGTCTCCGGTCTTTTGCAGACTCCAACAGGTTTTCTTCAAGAATGGTCCTGTCCCGAATAATATTGCACGCCCCACTTTTCAGTTTTTGAATTTCCCCGAAAATTTTAAATAACCAATACATTTCGTTCAACTTCACAAAAATTTACATTTGGTATCTTTATGTTTGAAGCATGATATGTGGGAAAAGGTTGAAAAGTTCCAGGGAGCCGAATACTTTCGCAAGGCACTGTATCTCTGAATGAAATATTCCAGTTGCAAATTTGTATTCATTGCATAGTGGAATGTGTTCAGAACAATAAAACATAACAATTATCAATGTAAATCAAAATGAATATCCCATGGAGGCCTGGATTTGGAATGATACTCAAAATCAAAGTGGAAAATCAAATTACAGGCTGATCCAACTTCAGTGGAAATGCCTCATGACAAGGAAAAGATGCTCAGTAGTGTGTGTGGCCTCCATGTGCCTGTATGACCTCCCTACAGTACAACGCCTGGGCATGCTCCTGATGAGGCGGCGGATGGTCTCCTGAGGGATCTCCTCCTAGACCTGGACTAAAGCATCCGCCAATTCCTGGACAGTCTGTGGTGCAATGTGACGTTGGTGGATGGTGCGAGACATGATGTCCCAGATGTGTTCAATCGGATTCAGGTCTGGGGAACGGGCGGGCCAGTCCATAGCTTCAATGCCTTCATCTTGCAGGAACTGCTGACACACTCCAGCCACATGAGGTCTGGCATTGTCCTGCAATAGGAGGAACCCAGGGCCAACCACACCAGAATATGGTCTCACAAGGGGTCTGAGGATCTCATCTCGGTACCTAATGGCAGTCAGGCTACCTCTGGCGAGCACATGGAGGGCTGTGCGGCCTTCCAAAGAAATGCCACCCCACACCATTACTGACCCCACTGCCAAACTGGTCATGCTGAAGGATGTTGCAGGCAGCAGATCACTCTCCACGGCGTCTCCAGACTCTGTCACATGTGCTCAGTGTCAAATGCCAAGGGTCCTGCAGTGTTGGGCTGTGAGCACAACCCCCATCTGTGGACATCGGGCACTCAGACCATCCTCATGGAGTCGGTTTCTAACCGTTTGTGCAGACACATGCACATTTGTGGCCTGCTGGAGGTCATTCTGCAGGCAGGGCCCTGACAGTGCTCCTCCTGTTTCTCCTTGCACAAATGCGGATAGCAGTCCTGCTGCTGGGTTGTTGCCCTCCTACAGCCCCCTCCATGTCTCCTGGTAGCACCTCCAGCCTCTGGACACTATGCTGACAGACACAGCAAACCTTGCCACAGCTCGCATTGATGTGCCATCCTGGATGAGCTGCACTACTTGAGCCACTTGTGTGGGTTGTAGAGTCCGTCTCATGCTACCACGAGTGTAAAAGCACAACAAACATTCAAAAGTGACCAAAACATCAGCCAGAAAGCATTGGTACTGAGATGTGGTATGTGGTCCCCACCTGCAGAACCACTCCTTTATTGAGTATATGTACAGTATATAATTTACAGTGTATATATTTATATTATAATTACGTAATTTATGGCTCAGAGTAAAAAAAAGTTAAAAAAATAATTAAATGTAAAACTAACAAAATAAATTTGCAAACATCGTTGAAGCTAAACATTCCTCTTTTCCACAGGCACATTATGAACCCCAAAGGGTATCCAGAGCGGATTGTGGAAGTCGTCTGCTCTAAGAAATGTATGGGCAATGAAATGAACGTGGAGCAGATTAAAAGGAACATTCTTTACCTGAAGAGAGAGGGCGACCTGCTGGTGCTGGGCGAGATGATAGTGACTGTGGGCTGCACGTGCGTCTACCCCGAAGTGAGGGAACAGCAGAAGACATGATCTTTGTACATCGTCCCATGAAGAACATTGCTGCTCACTGGGCCCTCGGAGGGCGGACGTGAAAGAGGCGGTAGACTATGAGCGGAGCCTGGACACCGCTCGGGTGTTTAATTTTATTTCTATGTTTAACCTTTTATAGCACGCACCCACTGACCCCACAACTTAGGAACTGGAAAAACTGGGGACCCCATATACAAACCCAATGAAAGGGTACACAACAGTTACCCAATTTAAAGGGATATTCTGATAACTCATCACTTATCTGCTGGACAGGTGATAAATGCTTGACGGGTGGTGGTCCAGTACCTTGGGATCCTTCCCCTATTTGACTGGTGCAGACGACACAAAACAGCCAGGTGCCGTGCTTTGCAGTAGTCGTCCTGGGGAACAGCTTTATTATGACACCACGGAAAGCGGCATGCTCTATCCCCTATTCAGTGGAAAGTGTTAATATAGTGTAACATGATTATACCCTTAAAGAGGGCTGTTCACTTTTGATTTTATTTTTTCTTACAATTTCCTTTTAAATACATTCCCATGACACCTGCTCCATGCTGGGAGTTGTAGTTTTACAACTGTTGGAGAGTCACGCCCTCACTAGCCAAATTCCTTATGATAAGATATATGAGGACATTGTGATGTTACAGCGCCTCCTAGTGGACAAGTGCAATATTTTCAATTTCCTGAGTTGCAAATGAAGAGTCTCTCAAACCGAAGATCAGATCTAATCTCCTCTAGATGAGCTGCGAGTCCATTTTCCTTTAACTGTGCGCTACTGACATATTAGGGGCCCTGTATAATGTGAACAGCGACCTCTCTAAAATATATTACTATTAAAAACATTGGTGCTTTAGATTCTTTTGGCATCTATTGTAAAAGGAACAGTACGGGCACAACACACAGCGGCAGACATCAGGACAACACACGTTTCTGCAGTCTCAATTCAGAACTTTGCAAATTTTTTTTGGTCAAGTTTCCAGAATCAAATTTCTACTTAAGGAACAACAATATATGAGCACTAGTGATGAGCAAGCTTAGATAAGGTGTTATATGAGCATGCTCGTGTCATAATCAAGTATTTTTGGCATGATCGAAAAAATACTCAATTAGGACACGAGCATGCTCATATAACACCTTACCCGAGCACGCATTACTAATGAGCGGCAAGGATTTCCAAGACACTTGCGGGATATCGTACACGTCCTTAATAAAACATGACATGGGCACGATACCCGCCAACCATGCACAAGACTTGGCAAGGGACAGATGGACACTGGGTCAGCAGCTGCACCATCTCACCGTCATATGCAGAAGTGCAGCAACAAATACCACCTTTATAAACACAAAATATATTCAGTTCAGTCCCAAACTGGAATTTTTATCCCCATTCTTCTTGGTTGCAGTCATCCAGAGCAAACAGGATGGGTTGGAGAATAGGAGAGTTGCTTTTTACGTCAGGCTTTTCATGGGTCAACTGTATTTAGGAGTATTAGGATAACTGAGTTGTCAATCAATGGTGAATTTTTGATTGAGCCACCATATTCAAAATCAAGTAAATATATTTATTTATATATTTTTTTTGCCCCAGCAACAATGGTCGGAAATCACTTCACCTATAAGCTCATTAGTGAGGTCGGTAGGTAAACGTTTTGTCGAACGAGAGAAGGATGGAGGGGGACAAAATGTCACAGACTTCCGGGGAATGCAGAAAAATGAACCATATGGGTGATCAGGCGAAAAAGGGAGAGAAAAGCCAAAAATGGTAGCTTAAAGAATGATGCCAGTTAGACCGCATTAACCCTATAATATACCACTCATCTAAACAAATCAGAACAAGGTAACTGATCATCCATAAACTTGCCTTTATTTGGCAAAAATACACAAGATTTCCCACCGACACATCTTCATAAGAAAGGTGAAGATCCAACTGATGGACTGGACTGTACTGTACAGACAAGAAATAAAACACTTGGTCGCATGTGATCAGTATTGTTTCATTCATGGGAAACTTTGGGGTCCCAGCTTTCAGATCTCACATTTATTGGCCATCCTACAATATATGATGTTTGACAGGACATCCCCTTTAACAATCACAAAAAAAAAAAAAGCAGAATAATAGTCACTTTACAACATATTCCTACCTGGAAACAGGTAAAAGCTCTATATACAAAAGGGGGGGGGTGACAAGTGACAATGCGACATAAAAGGGTATTAAAATATACCGAGAACGCTTCAAAGATCTTCCACACAAAAAAATAAAAAAACCTATACAAAAGTTACAGAATAATAGTTTGAAAACCTTAAAAGTCATAGCAAAAATAAAAATATATATATAAAAAAAAGTTGAAAACCTAAAACTCTGGGTTCTGGGAAAGCTGAGTGAAACACAAATGGTGTAACACAATAATGACGTATAACAATGTGGAGCCTGCGCTACATTAAGACCTGTGTGCACATACAAGAACATGGCTGACGACTCATTAACCCCTTAAAATTAGCAGATTAGATTAGGATGACAATGTTGTCGGAAACCATTATATGATTGGCGTCCTCCATCAGCTCCAGCGCAGCCTTCACCTCCCCAGAAGAGAAGGGAGCGTCATTGTTCTTATTAATGGAGTCCATGAGGGCCGGCATGGTGATGGACTGGGCATGGGCCGATTTGAAGGCGTCTAATAGGGCGGCCTTGAAATCCTTCAACCTGGAAGAGAAAATGGATATCGTGTTTGTTGATCACTGTTCAAGATGTAATAATTTACAGAAAAGGGGGAAAAAATAAAATGTAAAATGTACGCACTAGGCCTCATTTACCAGAAAGGTTGCCCCTAGCAACCAATCACAGCTCAGCTTACATCTTGTAAACAGCTTTGGTAAAATGAAAGCAGCGCCGTGATAGGTTGCTATGGGCAACAGTTACTCTTGTACCCTTATATCAGGAACGTAAACACCAGACAACTGGGGATGTGATCAGTTAATAAAATGTGGCGTAGCCTCACCTGTCCCCGGACAGTCCGCTCTTCTCTGAGGATTCGGATTGTTTGCTCGGCGCTGCCTTAGGAGAATGAACTGTAATGGAGAAAAAGGTTAATAAAAAAAATATATATTTAATAGAACAGATTAGACAGTAAAATAATGACATTGTAATAGGATTCACCAGTACAATTATGGCGAGACCAAACATGTTCATTTTTTTTCCTACAATTCAAGTAACAAGACTGGAAATTTACAAAAGTAAAACATTTTGCCCAAGTCGCCACTCTTAAAATACCCACAAGGCTTTTAATTTTTGGCTGATTAGCCCTCACATAAATCAGTTGTTTTGCACCCTGAGCGTTTTTACTGATACTATTTTGGGGGAAGATTATGCTTTAATTGCCATTTAATTTGTTTTTTTAGTTTTTTTTCGCACTGTTGTAGAAAAAAGAAATCTGGTGCATCTATTTTTTTTTTCCCAATGCATTTGTTTACAGATCTAGTTAATTTAGTATTTTGACAGATCAGACCTATACATTTTTTATTGCATTTCTCCATTGTTAATGTGGGGCAGATCTTAAAGGGAACCTATCACCCCGTTTTTTAAAGATTAGATAAAAATAGTGTGAAATAGGGGCAGAGCTGGGCTTTACATTAGTGCCTTTTTGGTGCCTTTACACCCCCGTTAGGCTGCCGAAATACCTTTGTGAAGTGGCCGTTTTGTCCTGTCACTCAAGTTGGTCAGGTCGGATGGGCGTGGTCACAGCGCTGTTTGTCCCCCAGGATCCTGCTCATCATTACGTTGGTGGCGTAGTGGTGTGCGCATGTCCAGCAGGCAAATCCACTGCCCAGGAGATGAATAACAGCGCGGTCTTCGCTATTCAGCCATTTACCGGTGGGCGCGGCCATCTTTCCTGTGGCCGCGCCTGTGCAGATGGAGCGCTCTGCTGCCCGGGGCTTCAGGAAAATGGCCGCCGCGATCTCCATCTGCGCACGCGCAGAATCCCACGGCCATTTTCCTGAAGCCCCGGGCAGCAGAGCGCTCCATCTGCACAGGCGCGGCCACAGGAAAGATGGCCGCGCCCACCGGTAAACGGCTGAATAGCGAAGACCGCGCTGTTATTCATCTCCTGGGCAGTGGATTCGCCTGCTGGACATGCGCACACCACTACGCCACCAACGTAATGATGAGCAGGATCCTGGGGGACAAACAGCGCTGTGACCACGCCCATCCGACCTGACCAACTTGAGTGACAGGACAAAACGGCCACTTCACAAAGGTATTTCGGCAGCCTAATGGGGGTGTAAAGGCACCAAAAAGGCACTAATGTAAAGCCCAGCTCTGCCCCTATTTCACACTATTTTTATCTAATCTTTAAAAAACGGGGTGATAGGTTCCCTTTAACTATTTTTCCTCATTCTAAACTCCAACACTTCTCGCTTTGTTACTGCTCTTACAGAACTTGAACCTGCGATCGTTTAATCATTTGCACTATATACAGAAATGCAGGGTGGCTCAGTGGTTAGCACGGCAGCGCTGGGGTCCTGGGATCAAAGCCCAACATCTGCAAGAATTTCTATGTTCTCCCCATGTTTGCGCGAGTTTCCTCCCACACTCCAAAGACATACTGATAGGGAATGTGGATTGTGAGCCCCGATGGGGACAGTGATCATAATGTCTAAAGTGCTGCGGAGGTAGAAGTGTGAGTAAAATAATTAGCACAGCACTGCTGTGTATAGCAAAAGTCATGGTTTCTAATGATCAGCCACGTTCAGAGGATACCCCCACCGTTCGTCTGGCTTTCATAGGTTTACCGTGTTGCCTGACATGGGCGAGTTCAGTTCCACTTACCATCGGGTGTTTCGCCTTCTGCATCACTGAAATCATAGGGGTCGTGCGATTCCGCTTCTGTACCATCTGCGGTTTTCCTGCAAACAGAATATTCTTTAGTGACGATTCCCGTGAAAATCACTCCGGCACTGGAATAAATTGCTTTTCCCTGAACACTGGCTGCAACCATGCAATTTGTTATTTTTGGACAGACACCCAAAGTAGAAAATAACAGCAAAGTCATGATCCCAACCTCTTCTTCCGGGTCCTCCGCTCCGTAGCTGTCGGCTGCTGCTCTTCTTCCTCCGTATCGGTGTCCTCATCACGCTTCCTCCGTTTCTTCTCCTTTTCCAGCACCTAGAATGCAAAAAGAAAAAGCAAAAAATAAGCTCCTGGTGTTCAACATTTTTTTTTTTTATGTTTATTCCTTGAAAAAAGTTCTTAAGTCCACTTCAGGGCTCTTAAGTTGCATCCTTTCTGCAATTTTTTTTTTTATGTTAATTTTTCTTTTCATAATATTAGCAGATCATGTGACTTTTGCGCTAAACACCACATTTTCTACACTGCAAAAAATTTATCTGAGTGCCATTTTGAAGACAAAGAAAAAAAACAGCAAAGAATACAAGACAAAAGTGGAGAGAAAAAAAAAAAAAAAAAAAAGGCAAATGAACAGATAATTCACAAAATAATTAAGTGGGTACTGCAGGATCCTGCTTATAAAGCGGTGCTACAACCCTCACACCACCATATTGAGGCAGCGATTGTTATTTAATCAGTTCTCCAGTACCAGTATGGATTTATCATATAACACGCCTCACCTTTTTGAAATAAGCGTACTGGACAAGTTCCACCGCCGCCTCGGCATCCTGCAGCTGCACAGTTTTGCTCATCCGCACCTTAGCATGAGCTGTGGACAGACGGATCAGCGTCTCCAGGGAACGAGCAGTCACCGGGGAGGTCTGAACAGCGGCAGAGGGAATTAAAAAAAATTAGACCTATACATGCTCACTGTATATGAACAAGGTTGTCAAGTAGAGATTTTGAGAACAGCGATGAGTTCGTTTGAGACTATTAAAAGTTTGATTAAAGTCAATATCAAAAAGAGAACTTCTGACTTTTTGTGGCTTAGAATAGTCCTTTTAGGAAGTGGGCGCAGCGTGGCGACCTTCAGGACATACCCGCGCCACGTCAGAGCTCATCTGGTCCTGACTCCTCAGGCGGGTATACTCCTCGGCAATGTAATTTGCAGCTTCTGCGGTCAGCACCGGCTTGAACAGCTTGGCCACATGTATGTACTTCCGCATGAACTCCATGCTGATTGTCTTCTCCCTGCGACGATTGATTATGAACAGTGACTCCTCACAGCCAGTAGGGGGCAACATAGGACTGCTCAACAACTCGGGGTCTTACCGCTTCTTCTTTACTCCATGCAGGAGGCTGTCGTGCTTCTCATAAATCTGCAATTCCTGCTGCTCCTCGTGGCTGACGTTGGGGTCATTGGTGGAGAGGATGTCCACAGAACTACCCAGGGGCATGGCTGAAAAACAGAAGAAACATCAAGTACCGAAACCTGTCAGGTATTAAATCTACATCTACCATAATGTACCACAGCAGGACATCAGTGGGGAGCTAATGACGTTTAGCTTTGGCTGTGACTGGAGTAGGCACCATCGTCAAAAAAAAAAAAAAAAAATATGCATAAAGCCTCCTTACCATCTCCGTCCTGTTCCCCTGCAGCTCTGTAGCGGTGCATGCGGAGCACGTGGTCTGAGATCTCCCGGTCCTGCTCTGGATCCATCTGATCCAGCATAATGAACAGGAGATCGAAACGGGACAGCAGCGAGTCCTGAAGACCAATGTTCTCCATGGGAGTTTTGTACTGATCATACTGAAAGAATAAAAAAAAATATATAAAAAAAAAGTTTAAATAAATTGTTAAATGATGCACAGACTGAGCCCTGTACTCACTGCAGCCTCTACATCAGTGGTATACTGTTTGCAAGGGTGAGTCCCAGGTTTGGAGCTTACCACTGGTCAAGAGAGTAGAGTGCAATGTCTGTGCAGGGATGAGTTTTAGGTAATTGGATTACCAGTGGTGCAGAGTACAGGGCACAGTCTTAACTTGGGACTCAACCCTTGTATAGACTGTGCCCTGTACTCTGCAGCCTCTACATCAGTGGAATGCCCATAACCTGGGACCCCCTTGTACAGACTATGCCCTGTACTCTCTGCAGCCTCTACATCAGTAGAATGCCCATAACCTGGGACCTCCCTTGTATAGACTGCCCTGTACTCTCTGCAGCCTCTACATCAGTGGTATGCCCATAACCTGGGACCTCACTTGTATGGACTATCCTGTACTCTCTGCAGCCTCTACATCATTAGTATGACCATAACCTGGGACCCACCCTTGTATAGACGGTCCCCTGTACTCTGCACCACATATAAGCCCATAACCTGGGAGTCACCACTGTTTCAACACCTGATAATAGCATAACCGAGGACTCACCCTTCCATAGACCGGGTTGGCTGCGGCCAGTACACTGCAGCGTGCGTTTAGCCTAGCGTGGATGCCAGCTTTGGCAATAGTGACCCGACCCTGCTCCATGACCTCGTGGATTGCCGTACGATCCATGTCAGACATCTTGTCGAACTCATCAATGCAGACTACACCCCTATCAGCCAGGACCATGGCCCCGGCCTCCAATCTTCTCTCCCCTGGAGATAAAATACACAATTTAATGATGAGCGAGAGGTTAATTCTACAAGGACGGGATGGATGAGCAGCCGTCAGTACTCACCGGTCTCTTGGTCAGTGGTAACTGCAGCAGTTAGACCCACTCCTGACGATCCTCTGCCAGTGGTGGGGATGGCACGGGGGGCAGTGCTCAGCACGTACCGCAGGAGCTGAGACTTTGCCACAGAGGGGTCGCCTAAACAAAAAATATAAAATTGGGGTTTACCACAAACTGATCAATGGGAAACCATATAGCATTAGACTCTAGGTCAAAGCGAAGATTGACTGAACCCCCCCAAAAAGGGGTAGCAGCTCACTAAGGGAATCACACCAGGAGACCCCGTACCTATGAGGAGAACGTTGATGTCTCCTCTGATCCTGGTCCCGTTTTCCAGAACCTTCTCTACCCCTCCGAGCAGCATGCACAATATGGCCTTCTTGATGAAATGGTGTCCATGAATACTGGGGGCCAAGGAGCGGGAGAGTTGCTCAAACACATCCTGTGGAGAAGAGGAAGGAGCAGGTATAGGGCGGGGGGCACTATGGACACATCTCAAATACAGGACATGGCGGTCCCTCACCTTGGAGCGGTTCTTGCTGAACTTCTTGATTTTGGCCAGGTCATCCGCTGAGAAGACGGGAGACACCTCCTTACTCATCTGCACCACGTTGCAGGCGATCATTATCGTCCTTTACAAAGACAATATATTGGAATATTAGAGGCAGGTTATGAGAGGGTGGACATGTTGGTTCCAGATAGACTTGAAACCAGGACTAATGTAGAAAATATCAGCTGCGGCCATACTGGTAAAAAGTCAGATAGTCACCTGAATGAGCCCGATGTGTAGCCACTCTTCTTAGATGGAAGGCAGCGAAAGGTCCCGATAATCTGCACCCGGTCCCCGGGCTTCACCTTATCCACCAAATCATCATCCAAGATGATATCCACAGAGCGCGGCAGCTGACCGGCAGGAGCCTTCTCCGGCATCTCCTGGATGGTGATGGTCTGGTGGTCCTTGTACAGAGAAAGGCCAAACTCTGTTTCCAGGGGATTATTCTCTTCATCCTGAGAGGATGCAAAAATAAAAACATTAAGGGGGAAAAAAAAAAAAAAAAAAAAAAACACTTGACCTGAAACGCCACCGTCATGGAACCTCTGTGTGCCAATAACCGACAGCGGGATTTTAGCTAAGTTGCTTACTGCGCTGACCTCTGGTGGCCACTAGGTGTATTGCATTTTACAATATATGGCATGTATACATTATTTCACTTACTCATATGTAATGTTTGCACATTGAAAAGGACAATTAATTTATTTTTATTTATTTTTTTAATTCTCTCTATTGAAATGTTCACCATTTTTAGAGCCTCTGCGCTCATTTTATACGACAAGATAGTATCTCTCACCTTCGTAGGATAGATGGCACTGGAAGGAAACGCATCCAGACTTGTCATGTCTGTATATTTCCGCTCAATCGTCTTCTTTGTTGCTGGACAGTAATGAACGCTGCGTACCACTTTAGGGCGAACCAGAGAACCTGGAAAATAAAATTATATTCTAGAGTCTATTTGAGGCAGTATTATAGTAGTTATATTCTTGTACATAGGAGCAGTATTATAGTAGCTATATTCTTGTACATAGGAGCAGTATTATAGTAGTTATATTCTTGTACATAGGGAGCAGTATTATAGTAGTTATATTCTTGTACATAGGGGCAGTATTATAGTAGTTATATTCTTGTACATAGGGGCAGTATTATAGTAGTTATATTCTTGTACATAGGGGCAGTATTATAGTAGTTATATTCTTGTACATAGGGAGGAGTGTATTAGTTATATTTCTGTACACAGTATTTGATCCTTACACTTGGTGACAATGCCCTCCACACAGACCATAGAGCCCAGGAAACGTGATGTCAATGTTCGGGGAGTGACGTGTTTCGCACCAAAGCTTCCCTCCAGACCGATATAGAAGTCCTCGTACTGTTTGGCATAAGTGCCATCAATGGAAGCAACAAAGTCCTTCAGAGCTCTCTGGAAGGCGATCAGTCCCTCGAAGGCCTTGTTCATGAGCCTGGGTAGACAGAAGGTGACACGGTGAGTGTGACGTCGGGCGGATCTGGCAGAGAGCTCTGCATGTCGGATACTTACTGACTCGCCCTCTTCTCGTTCTTCCTGCGGAGATCATTGATGTTCACGATCAGCCGGTATTGGTTGTCGCTGATCATGTCCCGCACTTTGCTCTGGTAAATGCCCTGATCTTCCTGCAAAACAAAGGGGGAAGAACCCATTTAGGTCAGGGTGGAACAACTCCCCTTTAATATGACGTACTCACATCTCCAAAATCATATCCAAATATGTAGCAGGAATAATAGCAAATACGTCCAATTAGAAACGTAGTACAGTTCTTCTGATTAGCTACGTCGCTTACCCCATGGGCGGCAGCTTAGGTATCCATGGTTACGACAACTCACAATGCAAGTCAGTTGTCAGAACCATAGATACCTTAGCTACTAGACTGCCCTGCGTATGAGCTAAGAGACATAGCTAATCAGAAGAACTACACCACAGTTCTAATTGTAGGCATTACCTAATATTAATCCATCTACTACACATTGGGCTAGGATCCTGGAGAGGAGATCACCCCACTAAGGGTTTCACAGCAGTACACGATTAACCCTTTAACATTTTGCAAAAAAAAAAAAAAGAGTGATGGCCTCCTCCGCAGACGCCACGCAGTCGCCCCTCACCCACCTCATCGTCCAGGAAATCCAGGTATTCGCGCTGAGCCTCCCGCAGCTCCTGGTCATCGACCTCCACAGCCCCGGGAGCCGCCATGTCTCCGGTTCTATACCGAGCGGTGAGTACAGACGAGCAGGGAAGGGAACGAGTACGCGGCGCCCGCTCCGACTCTCACGTTCTGGCCGCGGCTGCTGCGAGTGGCGCGAAAATCCAGCGAGGCTCTAAGTTTTCCCGCGAAACTCCTGCCAGTCCCCCTCACTTCCGATAGGACACAGAGATTGGCGCGAACTCTCCAGTAGCCAATCAGGTACAGAGTCTGCGTCTAAGGGCGGGACAATTAGAAGCGAAGACTGTGCGCTCTGGTCTCTGCGCAAAATCGGAAATGACGAATAACTCTCCGGAAGTGCCTCTCTATCCGCCATGTTTGATGTGGTAAAATAACAATATTTGCCCATTCTTTTCATTATGTTTTTTGCGCCACTCTATATTTGTCACATCTCGGATTACTGGAAGTAGCGGATATTTTGGTGCCGGAATAATGAAAATTTACTGTATAACCAAATAATAACAAAAATACAAGCCTTAGTTTATTGACACCAGTTATTTTTTGTTGCTGACTGATGAACGTGACTGGATTTTCTGGAGGTTTTTTTTAATGTTATTTAATAATGAACTTGTTTTTCTTTGTCTTTTCAGTGAACTCCATCCTGCAGAATCTTGTTATTTTCTCAGTCTCCACCTCCCTGTATCAGAACTTCACAGGAGAACCAACATGGCAGATGTGGGGCCTCCAGGTGCCACCACAACCTGCTCTGCTGGGGCGTAACTGTCACTATGACCAGGGACGCTATGGAGACCGGGACACCCGGAACCACCCTCCACTTCACCTGCGTCCTCCAGATGGTGGGCTCTGTATAGTACTAATATGTGTGCACTGTATGGTAGTATTATGTGGGCTCTGTATGGTAGTATTATGTGTGCTCTGTATGGTAGTATTATGTGGGCTCTGTATGGTAGCATTATGTGGGCTCTGTATGGTAGTGTTATGTGTGCTCTGTATGGTAGTGTTATGTGTGCTCTGTATGGTAGTATTATGTGGGCTCTGTATGATAGTATTATGTGGGCTCTGTATGGTAGCATTATGTGGGCTCTGTATGGTAGTGTTATGTGTGCTCTGTATGGTAGTGTTATGTGTGCTCTGTATGGTAGTATTATGTGGGCTCTGTATGGTAGTATTATGTGGGCTCTGTATGATAGTATTATGTGGGCTCTGTATGGTAGCATTATGTGGGCTCTGTATGGTAGTGTTATGTGTGCTCTGTATGGTAGTGTTATGTGTGCTCTGTATGGTAGTATTATGTGGGCTCTGTATGATAGTATTATGTGGGCTCTGTATGGTAGCATTATGTGGGCTCTGTATGGTAGTGTTATGTGTGCTCTGTATGGTAGTGTTATGTGTGCTCTGTATGGTAGTATTATGTGGGCTCTGTATGGTAGCATTATGTGGGCTCTGTATGGTAGCATTATGTGGGCTCTGTATGGTAGTGTTATGTGTGCTCTGTATGGTAGTGTTATGTGTGCTCTGTATGATAGTATTATGTGGGCTCTGTATGGTAGCATTATGTGGGCTCTGTATGGTAGCATTATGTGGGCTCTGTATGGTAGTGTTATGTGTGCTCTGTATGGTAGTGTTATGTGTGCTCTGTATGGTAGTATTATGTGGGCTCTGTATGGTAGTGTTATGTTTGCTCTGTATGGTAGTGTTATGTGTGCTCTGTATGGTAGTATTATGTGGGCTCTGTATGATAGTATTATGTGGGCTCTGTATGGTAGCATTATGTGGGCTCTGTATGGTAGTGTTATGTGTGCTCTGTATGGTAGTGTTATGTGTGCTCTGTATGGTAGTGTTATGTGGGCTCTGTATGGTAGCATTATGTGGGCTCTGTATGGTAGTGTTATGTGTGCTCTGTATGGTAGTGTTATGTGTGCTCTGTATGGTAGTATTATGTGGGCTCTGTATGATAGTATTATGTGGGCTCTGTATGGTAGCATTATGTGGGCTCTGTATGGTAGTGTTATGTGTGCTCTGTATGGTAGTGTTATGTGTGCTCTGTATGGTAGTATTATGTGGGCTCTGTATGGTAGCATTATGTGGGCTCTGTATGGTAGCATTATGTGGGCTCTGTATGGTAGTGTTATGTGTGCTCTGTATGGTAGTGTTATGTGTGCTCTGTATGATAGTATTATGTGGGCTCTGTATGGTAGCATTATGTGGGCTCTGTATGGTAGCATTATGTGGGCTCTGTATGGTAGTGTTATGTGTGCTCTGTATGGTAGTGTTATGTGTGCTCTGTATGGTAGTATTATGTGGGCTCTGTATGGTAGTGTTATGTTTGCTCTGTATGGTAGTGTTATGTGTGCTCTGTATGGTAGTATTATGTGGGCTCTGTATGATAGTATTATGTGGGCTCTGTATGGTAGCATTATGTGGGCTCTGTATGGTAGTGTTATGTGTGCTCTGTATGGTAGTGTTATGTGTGCTCTGTATGGTAGTGTTATGTGGGCTCTGTATGGTAGCATTATGTGGGCTCTGTATGGTAGCATTATGTGGGCTCTGTATGGTAGTGTTATGTGTGCTCTGTATGGTAGTGTTATGTGTGCTCTGTATGGTAGTGTTATGTGTGCTCTGTATGGTAGTGTTATGTGTGCTCTGTATGGTAGTAGTATGTGTGCTCTGTATGGTAGTATTATGTAAGCTCTGTATGGTAGTATTATGTGGGCTCTGTATGGTAGCATTATGTGGGCTCTGTATGGTAGTGTTATGTGTGCTCTGTATGGTAGTGTTATGTGTGCTCTGTATGGTAGTATTATGTGGGCTCTGTATGGTAGTATGTGTGCTCTGTATAGTACTAATATGTGTGCACTGTATGGTAGTATTATGTGGGCTCTATGGTAGTATTATGTGGACTCTGTATGGTAGTATTATGTGGGCTCTGTATAGTACTAATATGTGTGCACTGTATGGTAGTATTATGTGGGCTCTGTATGGTAGTATTATGTGGACTCTGTATGGTAGTATTATGTGTGCTCTGTATAGTACTAATATGTGTGCACTGTATGGTAGTATTATGTGTGCTCTGTATAGTAGTATTATGTGTGCTCTGTATGGTAGTATGTGTGCTCTGTATGGTAGTATTATGTGGGCTCTATGGTACTATGTGGGCTCTGTATGGTAGTATTATGTGGGCTCTGTATGGTAGTGTTACATGGGTTCTGTATGGTAGTATTATGTGTGCTCTGTATGGTAGCATTATGTGGGCTCTGTATGGTAGTATGTGGGCTCTGTATGGTACTGTTACATGGGTTCTGTATGGTAGTGTTATGTGTGCTCTGTATGGTAGTGTTATGTGTGCTCTGTATGGTAGTATTATGTGGGCTCTATAGGTAGTATTATGTGGGCACTGTATGGTAGTGTTAAGTGTGCACTGTATGGTAGTATTATGTGGGCTCTGTATGGTAGTATTATGTGGGCTCTGTATGGTAGTATTATGTGGGCTCTGTATGGTAGTATTATGTGGGCTCTATGGTAGTATTATGTGGACTCTGTATGGTAGTATTATGTGGGCTCTGTATAGTACTAATATGTGTGCACTGTATGGTAGTATTATGTGGGCTCTGTATGGTAGTATTATGTGGACTCTGTATGGTAGTATTATGTGTGCTCTGTATAGTACTAATATGTGTGCACTGTATGGTAGTATTATGTGTGCTCTGTATAGTAGTATTATGTGTGCTCTGTATGGTAGTATGTGTGCTCTGTATGGTAGTATTATGTGGGCTCTATGGTACTATGTGGGCTCTGTATGGTAGTATTATGTGGGCTCTGTATGGTAGTGTTACATGGGTTCTGTATGGTAGTATTATGTGTGCTCTGTATGGTAGCATTATGTGGGCTCTGTATGGTAGTATGTGGGCTCTGTATGGTACTGTTACATGGGTTCTGTATGGTAGTGTTATGTGTGCTCTGTATGGTAGTGTTATGTGTGCTCTGTATGGTAGTATTATGTGGGCTCTATATGGTAGTATTATGTGGGCACTGTATGGTAGTGTTAAGTGTGCACTGTATGGTAGTATTATGTGGGCTCTGTATGGTAGTATTATGTGGGCTCTGTATGGTAGTATTATGTGTGCTCTGTATAGTACTAATATGTGTGCACTGTATGGTAGTATTATGTGTGCTCTGTATAGTAGTATTATGTGTGCTCTGTATGGTAGTATGTGTGCTCTGTATGGTAGTATTATGTGGGCTCTATGGTACTATGTGGGCTCTGTATGGTAGTATTATGTGGGCTCTGTATGGTAGTGTTACATGGGTTCTGTATGGTAGTATTATGTGTGCTCTGTATGGTAGCATTATGTGGGCTCTGTATGGTAGTATGTGGGCTCTGTATGGTACTGTTACATGGGTTCTGTATGGTAGTGTTATGTGTGCTCTGTATGGTAGTGTTATGTGTGCTCTGTATGGTAGTATTATGTGGGCTCTATATGGTAGTATTATGTGGGCACTGTATGGTAGTGTTAAGTGTGCACTGTATGGTAGTATTATGTGGGCTCTGTATGGTAGTATTATGTGGGCTCTGTATGGTAGTATTATGTGGGCTCTGTATGGTAGTATTATGTGGGCTCTGTATGGTAGTGTTACATGGGTTCTGTATGGTAGTGTTACACGGTTCTGTATGGTACTGTTATGTGTGCACTGTATGGTAGTAGGTGGGCTCTGTATGGTATTATTGTGTGCGCTCTCTATGGTACTATTATGTGGGCTCTGTATGTGTCGTGGGTGTGTCAGATGCTACAGACAGGTGTTACCTCTCTGAGTCTTCTCAAGATAAGATGCTTACCCCTTGTTTGTCTCCATTTTTCTCTTTAGTGTACAGTGGAGACTGACTAGTTGTCATCCCCCTTCCCTATTCAGGGCCTAGCTCTTCTGCTCGGCGATTGGTGTGGAACCAATATAGTGATGGCAGGGGGGGCAGGGTGCAATTAGATCTGCCTAGGGGTCTCCACTACCCCTTTCCCTAGCGTTTGGGCTTCTTTCCCCTCTTTCCCTCATGTTGTGCTTAGTCTTCCCACACTGCGTGACATTATCACCGGACGTGAATATTTAGGGAAAAAAAGAAGAAAACCGTCATGTGGTTTTATTTGTGTATGTTTTTTTTTTTTCTTTTGGTTATGGATCTGGTTGCAGGGCAGGCAGAGCAGCTATACTGTTTGTCTCTGGAGGTAAATGACCTCCGCTATTAGGTTCAGCAACATTGACTGCAGGTTGCTGATGTTGGGGTCTTTGCAGGTAGGCTGGTCCAGCTGGAACCCAAGATTGCCCTCCCGGACAGGTTTTCCTGACACACACAAGTTTTTTGTGTTCAAGAAAGCTTGCAAACTGTATTGTAAACTTTGTCCTCACTCCTCTGAAAATGAGGGCAGCACGGTGGCTCAGTGGTTAGCATTGCAGCACTGGAGTCCTGAGTTCAAATCCCACAAAGGACAACATCTTCAAGGAGTTGGTATGTTCTCCCCTTGTTTGCGTGGGTTCCTCCGGGCACTCCGGTTTCCTCCCACATTCCAAAGACATACTAATAGGGAATTTAGATTGTGATCCCCATCGGGGACAGGGATGATAATGTAAAGCGCTTTGGAATATGATAGCGCTATATAAAAATAAAGATTATTATTATTAAATGAGGAGCAATGAGTTGGTATTGTGACCTCTCTGCAAGGAGATCCTCAATCCTGGACTTTCTTTTTGCAGCAGGTTTTTTTTGGTCTCCAGTCTGTGTCGGGATTTTTGGGGCTCTAGCCCTTATATATGATTATCCTGACCGAGTCTCCTTGGCTGAGTCCAGGTTGTGTCGCATTCAGCTGGGGAATCGGTCAGTGGAGACGTATAGCTTCGAATTCCGCAGGTGCGCAACTGATACAAAGTGGAATGACTCCGCTCTCAGAAACCAATTTCTTCATGGTCTCACTGAATAGTTGAAAGATGTCTTGGCGGTGTATGAAACCCCTGAGTCCTCGTAGGCTGCTATGTCGTTGGCTATACGTGTTGATAGGTGGGTAAGACCACCTTCTCTGCAGCCTCTTATTCGGGGTGTTGCCAGGGGAGCGGTTTGGTGATGATCCAGTCCTGGGGAAGGTGGAGGAACCCATGCAATTAGGGGGTGCCTCTGCTTTGTACATTTCCCCGGAGATTCTCAAAAAGAAGAGGTGTGTTTTTTTTGTGGAAAAAAGGGACATCTTATTGGGACCTGTCCTCTGATGCCTAAGCAAAAGGAGACTTGTTTAACCCTTGGTAGTCTGGAGTTTCAGAGTTGAATACCCAAGGGGTGCATTTATCGTCAACCTGCAGTTCCCGGTTTTTCCTGATAGCAGAAGTGCTGGAGAGCGAAACCGAGGACATTTCTGTGTTAGTTGACAGTGGACCTGGAGTCAGCATGGTTGATGCTGAGTTTGCCAGAACTCGCGGACTGGTTTGTTGTGCTTTAGTTAAGCGCATTTCCATCTTCGCCATTGACTCAGTGCCACTTGCACAGAAAGCTTTCACGCACATTCTACATAATGTAAAACTGAGGGTGGGGTCGGTTCATTGTGAATTAATTCCTTGCTATGTCCTGGACGGTCTTCACACCCCAATTGCGTTGGGTCTTCCCTGGTTGGTGAACCATACCATAATTCGTTAGTAGATTGACAAGCCAGAGAGATCTTTGAGTGGGGGGATTACTGCCAGGAGAACTGTTTAAGGATTTCATTGGGGAAAGTCTAGAAATGGGACATATCCGACCCTCATCTTCGTCCGTGGTGGCAGGGTTCTTCTTTGTGAAGAAAAAAGATGGCGGACTATGTCTCTGTTTAGATTTCTGGGAAGAAAATCAGATTACCATCCAAGATTCATACCCTCTTCCTCTGATTCCTGATCTGTTCAGCCAGGTGATGGGAGCTAAGTTATTCTCCAAGTTGGATATAAGGGTGCCTACAACCTGCTTAGAATCAGAGAAGGGGATGAATGAAAAACAGCGTTTAATACCCCTGAGGGTCATTTTGAGAGTCTAGTCATGCCTTTCAGTCTGACCAATCCATGTGCGGTTTTCCAACATTTCATTAATTATATTTTCCATCATTTGGTGGGCAGGTTTGTGGTGTTCTATCTGGATGATATTCTGTTTTACTCACCGGATTTTGAGACTCAATGGGGGGCATGTTAAACAGGTGCAGCAAATATTAATGGATAACATACTACAGTATATGTCAAACTAGAAAAATGTGTTTTCGCCGTCCAGGAGGTACAGTTTTTGGGGTACTTGTCATCTTCAGGTTAGCGCATGGATCCGGAGAAGGTCCGTGCTGTCCTTGATTGTGACTGTCTCAAGAACCTGAAGTTTCTACAATGTTTTCTGGGCTTTACTAACTTTTACCGGAAATTCATTCAAAATCATTCTGTAGTTGTGAAACCCCTGACTGACATGACAAGGAAGGGGTCGTATTTTTCCAAATGGTCGGATGCCGCCCTGCAGGTTTTTTCCTCCCTAAAGAGCTGCTTTGCCAGGGCCCCTATACTCTGTCAACCCAATATTTCCCAACACGTTGTTGTGGAGGTTAATGCGTTGGAGGTGGGGGTTGGGGCTGTGTTTCCTCAGGGTCCGTCCCCGGGTAAATGGCGTCCATGCGCTTTTTTTTCTAAGAAATTGTCCTGAGAGAAATTATGATGTGGGCAATGGGGAACTTTTGGCAATGAAATTGGCATTCGAAGAATGGCGACATTAGTTGGAAGAGGTTGTCCATCCCATTACTGTTATTACTGACCATAACAACCTCTCATATCTTCAATCGGCTAAATGTCTCAACATAGGCAAGCTAGGTGGTCCCTGTTTTATACTAGGTTTTGTTGTCACTTTCCATCCAGGGGTCAAAAATGTCAAGTCTGGTGCTTTGTCCCATAGCTTTCCTGGTGGTGATGACCATGAGAACCCTGCCCCGATTTTGCAGAAGGGGGTACTCATTTCGGCATTGTACCCTGAGCTGGAGGGTGAAGTGTTGGAGGCCCAGGGGGACGCCGCAGCCTCCTACCCTTCAGGAAGGCTATTTGTACCATCTAATCTGCGCTGCAAAGTAATTAAGGAACATTAAGGCCATCCAGGTGGTAAGGCAACTGCGGACTTCATTTCTCGTCGTTTTTGGTGGCTGGGGTTGAATCAGGATGTGTGATGAACACACGTATCTTTTTGCAGTGTCTGCATACGTTCTAAGGTATCGCATACCCGTCCGTCTGGTACTCTTCTTCCGCTACCTATTCCTAGCAGGGCATGGAGGAACTTGTTTGTGGATTTTATTACTGACCTACTGGTGTCTGCAGCCAAGACTGTGGTTTTGGTGGTTGTGGATAGGTTTAGTAAGATGGTTCATTTTGTCGCATTACCGGCACTTCCGAATGCCAAGACTCTTGCTCAGGTGTTTAGAAATGAGATAGTGAAGCTTCACGGGATCCCCTCCAATGTGGTGTCAGATCGGGGGACCCAATTTGTTTCCTTTTCCTCTGCATTTCATCCCCAGTCGAATGGACAGACCGAGCGCGTTAATCAGAATTTTCAGACTTACCTCAGGTGTTTTGTCTGATTGGGCATCCTACTTACTGCTGGCAGTTTTTGCTATTAATAACTATCGTCAGGAGGCTGTCGGCAGGTCACCATTCTTTGGTGCATACAGTTACCATCCACAGTTTGGGGGCTTCGGGAGTCCCTGAGGAGGAACGTTTGCTTTGTCGCTCTCTTTCGTGTGGCTTGGGGGTTCTGAGTAGTTTGAAGATCATGTGAGACAGGTACAAATGTATGGCTGACAGAAAACGCTTACCAGGTCCGGACCTGAAAGTGAATGACCTCGTGTAGTTGTCTGTTGTGAATTCTGCTCTTGGGCTCCCTCCGGTGGTTGTAAGTGGTAGCGCTGCTGTCTCTGAATCACAGCATTTATCAGGTGTGTTCACTTTTTGCAATTTTGACTGGGCTATTTAGTCTTGCTTCACCCTTTAGTCAGTGCCAGTTGTCCATTGTTCCTGGAGGATTCACATCCCTGCCTGGTCTCTTCTGCTTTGCAGCTCATTTCAACAAAGATAAGTTCTGGCCTTTATTTTGCTGTCCACATGCTGTGGCCTTATTGTTCAGTTCTTTTCTATGTTTTGTCTTGTCCAGCTTGGTCTGTATAAGGATTTGTTTAGCCAAGCTGGTATCTCTGGAGATGCAGATATACCCTCCATATCTTTAGTTAGCTGTGGAGATTTTTGTATTTTCTGTGGTGGATATTTTCTAGTGTTTTAATACTGACCGCATAGTACTCTGTCCTATCCTTTCTATTTAGCTAGAAGTGGCCTCCTTTGCTAAATTCTCATTTCAGTCTGTGTATGTTTTTCCCCTCTCCTCTCACAGTCAATATTTGTGGGGGGCTGTCTATCCTTTGGGAAATTTTCTCTGAGGCAAGATAGTTTTCCCTTTTCTATCTCTAGGGGTAATTAGTCCTCCGGCTGTGTCGAGATGTCCAGGGAGCGCTAGGTACATTCCACGGCTACTTCTGTTTGCGGTGTTAAGTTCAGGGTCTGCGGTCAGTACAGGTACCACCCTCTCCAGAGTACGTCTCATGCTGCTCTTAGGCCACCAGATCATAACAGTACAACTGGCCAACAATGAGTTTACCGCATCTCAGAAGAAAGGAAGGAAAGTGCTGAGCCATTTTTTTTTCTGTAGTCTGTTGTGTTTTTTTTTTCTTCCCTCTTTACCTCTGGGTGGCTCAGGAGTTCGGCGCTGGTATGGATGTTCAGGGATTGGCTTCTCGTGTGGATCAACTTGCTGCTAGAGTACAGGGTATTTCCGATTATATCGTTCAGACTCCGGTTTTAGAGCCTAGAATTCCAACTCATGATTTGTTTTTTGGGGATAGGTCCAAATTTCTGAGCTTTAAAAATAACTGTAAACTGTTTTTTGCTCTGAAACCCCGTTCCTCTGGTGATCCCATCCAGCAGGTTAAAATTGTTATATCTCTGCTGCGTGGTGACCCCCAGGATTGGGCATTTGCCCTGGAACCTGGGAATCCGGCGTTGCTTAATGTAGACGCTTTTTTTCAGGCGCTTGGGTTATTGTATGACGAACCTAATTCAGTGGATCATGCTGAGAAGACCTTGTTGGCCCTCTCTCAGGGTCAAGAAGCGGCAGAATCATATTCCCAGGAGTTTAGAAAATGGTCTGTACTGACTAAATGGAATGAGGATGCCTTGGCGGCAATCTTCAGAAAGGCTCTTTCTGAATCCGTTAAAGATGTTATGGTGGGGTTCCCCACGCCTGCTGGTCTGAGTGATTCTATGTCTCTGGCCATTCAGATTGATCAGCGCTTGCGCGAGCGCAGAGTTGTGCACACTATGGCATTGTCTTCCGAGCGGAGTCCTGAGCCTATGCAGTGTGATAGGATTGTGTCTAGAGCTGAACGACAAGGATTCAGACGTCAGAATAGGTTGTGTTTTTACTGCGGCGATTCTGCTCATGTTATTTCTGATTGCCCTAAGCGTACCAAGAGAATCGCTAGTTCTGTTACCATCAGTACTGTACAACCTAAATTTCTGCTATCTGTGACCCTGATCTTCTCATTATCGTCATTTTCTGTCATGGCATTTGTGGATTCAGGCGCCGCTCTAAACTTAATGGACTTAGAATTTGCCAGGCGTTGTGGTTTCCCCTTACAGCCTTTGCAGAACCCTATTCCTTTGAGGGGTATTGATGCTACTTCGTTGGCTAAAAATAAACCTCAGTTTTGGACACAGCTGACCATGTGCATGGCGCCAGCCCATCAGGAAGATTGTCGTTTTCTGGTGTTGCATAATTTGCATGATGCTATTGTGCTGGGTTTCCCATGGTTACAAGTGCATAATCCGGTATTAGATTGGAAATCTATGTCTGTGACTAGTTGGGGTTGTCAGGGGGTTCATGGTGACGTTCCTTTTATGTCAATTACCTCCTCCCCCTCTTCTGAAATTCCTGAGTTTTTGTCAGATTTCCAGGATTTATTCAATGAGCCCAAGTCCAGTTCCCTTCCACCGCATAGGGACTGTGATTGTGCTATTGACTTGATTCCAGGCTGTAAGTTCCCTAAGGGCCGACTTTTCAACCTGTCTGTGTCAGAACATACCGCCATGCGGAGCTATGTTAAGGAGTCCTTGGAGAAGGGGCATATTCGGTCATCTTCTTCACCATTGGGAGCAGGTTTTTTTTTTGTTGCCAAAAAAGATGGCTCCTTGAGACCCTGTATTGATTATCGCCTCTTGAATAAGATCACGGTCAAATTCCAATACCCTTTGCCTTTGCTTTCTGATCTGTTTGCTAGGATTAAGGGGGCTAGTTGGTTTACTAAGATTGACCTTCGAGGGGCATATAATCTTGTTCGTATTAAGCAGGGTGACGAATGGAAAACTGCGTTTAATACACCCGAAGGCCATTTTGAATACCTTGTGATGCCATTCGGACTCTCTAATGCTCCATCTGTGTTTCAGTCCTTCATGCATGATATATTTCGGAATTATCTTGATAAATTCATGATTGTATATTTGGATGATATTTTGATTTTTTCAGATGATTGGGAGTCTCATGTGAAACAAGTCAGGATGGTATTTCAGATCCTTCGTGATAATGCCTTGTTTGTGAAGGGGTCTAAGTGCCTCTTTGGAGTACAGAAGATTTCTTTTTTGGGCTTCATTTTTTCTCCCTCATCTATAGAAATGGATCCGGTTAAGGTTCAGGCCATTCATGATTGGATCCAGCCCACATCCGTGAAGAGCCTTCAGAAATTTTTGGGCTTTGCTAATTTTTATCGCCGTTTCATTGCCAACTTCTCCAGTGTGGTTAAACCCCTGACCGATTTGACGAAGAAAGGCGCTGATGTGACGAATTGGTCCTCTGCGGCTGTTTCTGCCTTTCAGGAGCTTAAACGCCGATTTACTTCTGCCCCTGTGTTGCGTCAGCCAGATGTTTCTCTTCCTTTTCAGGTTGAGGTTGACGCTTCTGAGATTGGGGCAGGGGCCGTTTTGTCTCAGAGGAATTCTGATGGTTCCTTGATGAAACCGTGTGCCTTCTTTTCTCGAAAGTTTTCGCCTGCGGAACGCAATTATGATGTCGGCAATCGGGAGTTGTTGGCTATGAAGTGGGCGTTCGAGGAATGGCGACATTGGCTTGAGGGGGCCAAGCACCGTATTGTGGTCTTGACTGATCATAAGAATCTGATTTATCTCGAGTCTGCCAAACGGCTGAATCCTAGACAGGCCTGATGGTCCCTGTTTTTCTCCCGTTTTGATTTTGTGGTCTCGTATCTTCCGGGTTCTAAGAATGTTAAGGCTGATGCCCTCTCTAGGAGCTTTTTGCCTGATTCTCCTGGGGTCCTTGAGCCGGTCGGTATTTTGAAGGAAGGGGTGATTCTTTCTGCCATCTCCCCTGATTTACGACGGATCCTTCAGGAATTTCAGGCTGATAAACCTGACCGCTGTCCAGTGGGGAAATTGTTTGTTCCTGACAGATGGACTAGTAAAGTGATTTCGGAGGTTCATTGTTCTGTGTTAGCTGGTCATCCTGGGATTTTTGGTACCAGAGATTTGGTTGGTAGGTCCTTTTGGTGGCCTTCTTTATCACGGGATGTGCGTTCTTTTGTGCAGTCCTGTGGGACTTGTGCGCGGGCCAATTCTTGCTGTTCCCGCACTAGTGGGTTGCTTTTGCCTTTGCCGGTCCCTGAGAGGCCTTGGACGCATATTTCTATGGATTTTATTTCTGATCTTCCGGTTTCCCAGAGGATGTCAGTTATCTGGGTGGTCTGTGACTGGTTTTCTAAGATGGTTCATTTGGTACCTTTGCCTAAGTTGCCTTCCTCTTCTGATTTGGTTCCGTTGTTTTTTCAGCATGTGGTTCGTTTGCATGGCATTCCGGAGAATATTGTGTCCGATAGAGGTTCCCAGTTTGTTTCTAGGTTTTGGCGGGCCTTTTGTGCTAGGCTGGGCATTGATTTGTCTTTTTCTTCCGCATTTCATCCTCAGACAAATGGCCAAACCGAGCGAACTAATCAGACTTTGGAAACGTATTTGAGATGCTTTGTGTCTGCTGATCAGGATGATTGGGTGGCTTTCTTGCCATTGGCCGAGTTTGCCCTTAATAATTGGGCTAGTTCTGCTACCTTGGTTTCACCCTTCTTTTGTAACTCTGGTTTTCATCCTCGTTTTTCTTCGGGGCAGGTTGAGCCTTCTGATTGTCCTTTGGTGGACTCTGTGGTTGACAGGTTGCAGCAAATTTGGGCTCATGTTGTTGACAATTTGGTGTTGTCTCAGGAGGGGGCTCAGCGTTTTGCTAACCGTCGTCGGTGTGTTGGTTCCCGGCTTCCCGTTGGGGATTTGGTCTGGTTGTCTTCCCGTCATGTCCCTATGAAAGTTTCTTCCCCTAAGTTTAAGCCTCGGTTTATTGGCCCTTATAGGATTTCTGAGATTATCAATCCAGTGTCTTTTCGTTTGGCCCTTCCAGCCTCTTTTTCCATCCATAATGTTTTTCTTAGATCTTTGTTGCGGAAATATGTGGTGCACGTTGTTCCCTCTGTTGATCCTCCTGCCCCGGTGTTGATTGATGGGGAGTTGGAGTATGTGGTTGAGAAGATTTTGGATTCTCGTTTTTCGAGGCGGAAGCTTCAGTATCTTGTCAAATGGAAGGGTTATAGCCAGGAGGATAATTCTTGGGTTGTTGCCTCCGATGTTCATGCTGATGATTTGGTTCGTGCCTTTCATTTGGCTCGTCCGGATCGGCCTGGGGGCTCTGGTGAGGGTTCGGTGACCCCTCCTCAAGGGGGGGGTACTGTTGTGAATTCTGCTCTTGGGCTCCCTCCAGTGGTTGTAAGTGGTAGCGCTGCTGTCTCTGAATCACAGCATTTATCAGGTGTGTTCACTTTTTGCAATTTTGACTGGGCTGTTTAGTCTTGCTTCACCCTTTAGTCAGTGCCAGTTGTCCATTGTTCCTGGAGGATTCACATCCCTGCCTGGTCTCTTCTGCTTTGCAGTTCATTTCAACAAAGATAAGTTCTGGCCTTTATTTTGCTGTCCACATGCTGTGGCCTTATTGTTCAGTTCTTTTCTATGTTTTGTCTTGTCCAGCTTGGTCTGTATAAGGATTTGTTTAGCCAAGCTGGTATCTCTGGAGATGCAGATATACCCTCCATATCTTTAGTTAGCTGTGGAGATTTTTGTATTTTCTGTGGTGGATATTTTCTAGTGTTTTAATACTGACCGCATAGTACTCTGTCCTATCCTTTCTATTTAGCTAGAAGTGGCCTCCTTTGCTAAATTCTCATTTCAGTCTGTGTATGTTTTTTCCCTCTCCTCTCACAGTCAATATTTGTGGGGGGCTGTCTATCCTTTGTGAAATTTTCTCTGAGGCAAGATAGTTTTCCCTTTTCTATCTCTAGGGGTAATTAGTCCTCCGGCTGTGTCGAGATGTCCAGGGAGCGCTAGGTACATTCCACGGCTACTTCTAGTTGCGGTGTTAAGTTCAGGGTCTGCGGTCAGTACAGGTACAACCTTCTCCAGAGTACGTCTCATGCTGCTCTTAGGCCACCAGATCATAACAGTTGTCTACCAGGAATATGAAGTTGAGGGTTCATTCCTGGAAGTTGGGTCCTGGATTTATTGGCCCCTATAATATAACCGCCAACATTAACCCTGCAGCATTTTGTCTTGAGCTACCCTCAGGCTCTTAAAATCCACAATGTCTTTCACAGGTCTCCGCTCAAGAAATACGTGGAACCTCTTGAGTCCTCACCCCTACCACCGCCCCCAATAATGGTTGATGGAAATCTAGAGTTTCAGGTTTTGAGGATTGTAGATTCTCGTCGTTCCTTATAATGCTTGGTGCACTGGAAGGTTTGTGGCCCAGAGGAAAGGACGTGGGATTCAGCATCAGAGGTGACTTCCCCCCCCCCCTTCGACTGGTTCCTTCATTCCACACCTCTTATCCTGAGAAACTTGGTCCTAAAAAAACAAAACAACAACAAATTGACATAAAGTTAGTTAACCCCTTAGTGACAGAGCCAATTTGGTACTTAATGACCGAGCCAATTTTTACAATTCTGACCACTGTCACTTTATGAGGTTATAACTCTGGAACGCTGTAACGGATCCCGCTGATTCTGAGATTGTTTTTTCGTGACATATTGTGCTTCATATTAGTGGTAACATTTCTTCGATATTACTTGCGATTATTTATGAAAAAAATGGAAATATGGCGAAAATTTTTAAAATGTGGCAATTTTCAAACTTTGTATTTTTATGCCCTTAAATCAGAGAGATATGTCACACAAAATAGTTAATAAATAACATTTCCCACATGTCTACTTTACATCAGCACAATTTTGGAAACAAAATTTTTTTTTGTTAGGGAGTTATAAGGGTTAAAAGTTGACCAGCAATTTCTCATTTTTACAACACCATTTTTTTTTTAGGGACCACATCACATTTGAAGTCATTTTGAGGGGTCTATATGATAGAAAATACCCAAGTGTGACACCATTCTAAAAACTGCACCCCTCAAGGTGCTCAAAACCACATTCTAGAAGTTTATTAACCCTTTACGTGCTTCACAGGAACTGAAACAATGTGGAAGGAAAAAATGAACATTTAACTTTTTTTGCAAACATTTTAATTCAGAACCATATTTTTTTATTTTCACAAGTGTAAAAACAGAAATTTAACCATACATTTTGTTGTGCAATTTCTCCTGAATACGCCGATAAAATCGCATTTTTTCTACAAAAATGATCTTTTTGCCCCCAAATTTTTATTTTCACAAGGGTAACAGGAGAAATTAGACCACAAAAGTTGCTGTGCAATTTCTCCTGAGTACGTCGATACCCCATATGTGGGGGTAAACCACTGTTTGGGCGCACTGCAGAGCTTGGAAAAGAAGGAGTGCCGTTTTACTTTTTCAATGTAGAATTGGCTGGAATTGAGATCGGACACCATGTCGTGTTTGCAGAGGCCCTGATGTGCCTAAACAGTAGAAACTCCCCACAAGAGACCCCATTTTGGAAACTAGACCCCTTAAGGAACTTATCTAGATGTGTGGTGAGCACTTTAAACCCCCAAGTGCTTCACAGAAATTTATAACGTAGAGCCGTGAAAATAAAAAATCCTTTTTTTTCCCTCAAAAATGATTTTTTAGCCTGCAATTTTTTATTTTCTCAAGGGTAACAGGAGACATTGGACCCCAAAATCTGTTGACCAGTTTGTCCTGAGTACGCTGACACCCCATATGTGGGGGGGCACTGTTTGGGCACCCATCAGGGCTCGGAAGGGAAGGAGCGCCGCTTGGAATGCAGACTTTGATGGGATGATCTGCGGGTGTCATGTTGCATTTGCAGAGCTCCTGATGTATCTAAACAGTAGAAACCCCCCACCAGTGACCCCATTTTGGAAACTAGACCCCCCAAAGAGCTTATCTAGATGTGTGGTGAGCACTATGAACCCCCAACTGCTTCACAAAAGTTTATAATGTAGAGCCATGAAAATAAAAAAAATCATATTTTTTCCACAAAAATGATCTTTTCACCCCCAAAGTTTTGCTTTCACAAGGGTAACAGGAGAAATTGGACCCCAAAATGTATTGTGCAATTTATGCTGAGTAGGCTGATACCCCATATGTGGGGGATAAACCACTGTTTGGGCGCATGGCAGAGCTCGGAAGGGAAGGAGCGCCGTTTTGGAATGCAGACTTTGAAAAAATGGTCTGCAGGCGTTATGTTGCGTTTGCTGAGCCCCAGATGTACCTAAACAGTAGAAACCCCCCACAAGTGACCTCATTTCGGAAACTAGACCCCCCAAGGAACTTATCTAGATGTGTTGTGAGAACTTTGAATGCCTAAGTGCTTCACAGAAGTTTATAATGCAGAGTCGTGAAAATAAAAAAACATTTTTTTTTCCCACAAAAAAGATTTTTTAGCCCCCAAGTTTTTATTTTTACAAGGGTAACAGGAGAAATTGGACCCCAAATGTTGTTGTCCAATTTATCCCGAGTACGCTGATGCCCCATATGTGGGGGTAAACCACTGTTTGGGCGCACGGCAGAGCTCAGAAGGGAGGGAGCACCATTTGACTTTTTGAGCGCAAAATTGGCTGTGGCGTTTAGAGACCCCCTGATGTACCTAAACAGTGGAAACCCCCCAATTCTAACTCCAACCCTAACCCCAACACACCCCTAACCCTAATCCCAACCCGATCCATAATCCTAATCACAACCCTAACCCCCAAAACACCCCTAACCCTAATCCCAAAGCTAACCATAACCCTAATCAAAACCCTAAACCCAACACACCCCTAATCCTAATCTCAACCCTAACCTCAAAACCTAACCCTAATCCCAATACACCCCTATCCCTAATCCCAACCCTAGCCTTATCCCTAATCCCAAACCTAACCCTAATCCCAAATGTAACCCTAATGCCAACCCTAATCCCAACTCTAACCCTAACTTTAGCCCCAACCCTAGCCCTAACCCTAACTTTAGCCCAAACCCTAACTTTAGCCCTAAACCTAACCCTAACCCTAACTTTAGCCCCAACCCTAACCTGTTGTGAATTCCGTTCTCAGACTCCCTCCTGTGGTCATGAATGGTACTTTGGTTAGTTCTGCTCTTGGACTCCCTCTGGTGGCTTTGAGCGGAACTGCTGGTCACAGGTTGGCTTTGTCAGCTGCTCTCGTTTATTGCTATGTTGGCTTCCCTATTTAACTCCACTCAGATCGTTACTTCATGCCAGCTGTCAATGGTTCAGTATTGGTTCAGATCTCTCTTGGACTTCTCTGAGGACCTGTCTACTCCAGCAGAAGCTAACTCTTTGCTAGTTAATTTTTTGTTACTGTTTCCTGAATATATTTCTTAGTACTGCTATTTCTAGTCCAGCTTGCTTTCATGATATTCCCTTGCTAGCTGGAAGCTCTGGGGTGCAGAGTGGCACCTCCACACCGTGAGTCGGTGTGGGGAGTCTTTTTGCTTACTCTGCGTGGTTATTTGTAGTCTTTTGTGCTGACCGCATAGTTCTCTTTTCTATCCTCTGTCTAAATTAGTGAAGTCTGGCCTCCTTTGCTAAAACCTGTTTCATTCCTGTGTTTGTGACTTTCCTCTTAACTCACAGTCAATATATGTGGGGGGCTGCCTTTACCTTTGGGGAATTTCTCTGAGGCAAGGTTAGGCTTCTATTTCTATCTTTAGGGGTAGTTAGCTCTTAGGGTGTGAAGAGGTGTCTAGGGAGAGTTAGGTACGCTCCACAGCTATTTCTAGTGTGTGTGATAGGAGTAGTGTTTGCGGTCAGCAGAGTTCCAACTTTCCCAGAGCTTGTTCCGACTTCTAGTTTACTCATCAGGTCATTCCGGGTGCTCCTAACCACCAGGTCCATAACAGTACAGCTGGCCTACAAAGTGTTAATGCATCTCAAAAGAGGGATAAGAGAAGTTCTGAACCCATTTTTTTTTCTTTGCAGTGTGTTTTGTCTCTCTTTTCCCCTTAATCTCTGGGTGGTTCAGGACTCAGGTGTAGATATGGATATTCAAGGTCTGTCCTCTTGTGTGGATCATCTCACTGCAAGAGTACAAAGCATTCAAGATTATGTAGTTCAGAATCCGATGTTAGAGCCTAGAATTCCAATTCCTGATTTGTTTTCTGGGGATAGATCTAAGTTTCTGAATTTCAAAAATAATTGTAAACTGTTTCTTGCTTTGAAACCCCGCTCCTCTGGTGACCCCATTCAGCAAGTAAAAATTATTATTTCTTTGTTGCGTGGCAACCCTCAAGACTGGGCATTCTCCCTTGCGCCAGGAGATCCTGCATTGCTTAATGTAGATGCGTTTTTTCAGGCGCTTGGATTGCTTTATGACAAACCGAATTCAGTGGATCAGGCAGAGAAAATCTTGCTAGCTTTGTGTCAGGGTCAGGATGAAGTGGAGATATATTGTCAGAAGTTTAGAAAATGGTCTGTGCTTACTCAATGGAATGAGTGTGCCCTGGCAGCAATTTTTAGAAAGGGTCTTTCTGAAGCCCTTAAGGATGTTATGGTGGGATTCCCCACGCCTGCTGGTCTAAATGAATCAATGTCCTTGGCCATCCAAATTGATCGGCGTTTGCATGAGCGCAAAATTGTGCACCATTTGGCGGTGTCCTCTGAGCAGAGGCCTGAGCTTATGCAATGTGATAGAACTTTGACCAGAACTGAACGGCAAGAACACAGACGTCAGAATAGGCTGTGTTTTTACTGTGGTGACCCCACTCATGCTATCTCTGATTGTCCTAAGCGCACTAAGCGGTTCGCTAGGTCTGTCACCATTGGTACTGTACAGCCTAAATTTCTTTTGTCTGTTACTCTGATTTGCTCTTTGTCATCCTACTCGGTTATGGCATTTGTGGATTCAGGCGCTGCCCTGAATTTGATGGACTTGGAGTTTGCAAGGCGCTGTGGTTTTTTCTTGGAGCCTTTGCAGTATCCTATTCCATTAAGGGGAATTGATGCCACGCCGTTGGCCAAGAATAAACCTCAGTACTGGACTCAGTTGACCATGTGCATGGCTCCTGCACATCAGGAAGATATTCGCTTTTTGGTGTTGCATAATTTGCATGATGTGGTCGTGTTGGGTTTGCCTTGGCTACAGGTTCATAATCCAGTATTGGATTGGAAATCAATGTCTGTGTCTAGTTGGGGTTGTCAAGGAGTACATGGCGATGTTCCGTTTGTGTCACTTTCTGCTTCCACTCCTTCTGAAGTCCCTGAGTTTCTGTCGGATTACCAGGATGTATTTGATGAGCCCAAATCCAGTGTCCTACCCCCTCATAGGGATTGTGATTGTGCTATAAATTTGATTCCTGGTAGTAAGTTTCCTAAGGGCCGACTTTTCAATTTATCTGTGCCAGAGCACGCCGCTATGCGGAGTTATATAAAGGAGTCCTTGGAGAAGGGGCATATTCACCCGTCTTCATCGCCGTTGGGAGCGGGGTTCTTTTTTGTGGCCAAGAAGGATGGTTCTCTGAGACCCTGTATAGATTACCGCCTTCTCAATAAGATCACGGTCAAATTTCAGTACCCTTTGCCTCTGCTGTCTGATTTGTTTGCTCGGATTAAGGGGGCTAGTTGGTTCACCAAGATAGATCTTCGAGGGGCGTATAACCTTGTGCGTATTAAACAGGGCGATGAATGGAAAACAGCATTTAATACGCCCGAGGGCCATTTTGAGTACCTGGTAATGCCATTCGGGCTTTCAAATGCTCCATCTGTGTTTCAGTCCTTTATGCATGACATCTTCCGAAAGTATCTGGATAGATTCATGATTGTATATTTGGATGATATTTTGGTCTTTTCGGATGATTGGGAGTCTCATGTGAAACAGGTCAGAATGGTATTCCAGGTCCTTCGTGCTAATTCCTTGTTTGTGAAGGGGTCTAAATGTCTCTTCGGAGTTCAGAAGGTTTCCTTTTTGGGCTTCATTTTTTCCCCTTCTACTATCGAGATGGACCCTGTTAAAGTTCAGGCCATTTATGATTGGACTCAACCTACATCTGTGAAGAGCCTCCAGAAATTCCTGGGCTTTGCTCATTTTTACCGTCGCTTCATCACTAATTTTTCTAGTGTGGTTAAACCTTTGACTGATTTGACAAAGAAAGGTGCTGATGTGGTGAATTGGTCCTCTGCGGCCGTTGAGGCTTTTCAGGAGCTGAAACGTCGTTTTTCTTCGTCCCCTGTGTTGCGTCAGCCAGATGTTTCGCTCCCTTTTCAGGTCGAGGTTGATGCTTCTGAGATTGGTGCAGGGGCTGTTTTGTCTCAAAGAAGTTCTGATGGCTCTGTGATGAAGCCATGTGCCACCTTTTCTAGAAAGTTTTCGCTTGCTGAGCGTAATTATGATGTTGGCAATCGGGAGCTGCTAGCTATGAAGTGGGCATTCGAGGAGTGGCGACATTGGCTTGAGGGAGCCAAGCACCGCGTGGTGGTCTTGACGGATCACAAAAATCTGCCAAGCGGTTGAATCCTAGACAGGCTCGATGGTCGCTGTTTTTCTCCCGTTTCGATTTTGTGGTCTCATACCTTCCAGGTTCTAAGAATGTGAAGGCGGATGCCCTTTCTAGGGGTTTTGTGCCTGACTCTCCGGGAGTCCCTGAGCCGGCTGGTATTCTCAAAGAGGGGGTAATTCTGTCTGCCATCTCCCCTGATTTGCGGTGGGAGCTGCAGGAGTTTCAGGCTGATAGACCTGACCGTTGTCCAGCGGAGAAACTATTTGTCCCTGATAGATGGACTAGCAGAGTTATTTCTGAGGTTCATTGCTCAGTGTTGGCTGGTCATCCTGGGATTTTTGGGACCAGAGATTTGGTGGCTAGGTCCTTTTGGTGGCCTTCCTTGTCTCGGGATGTGCGTTCTTTTGTGCAGTCCTGTGGGACTTGTGCTCGGGCTAAGCCCTGCTGTTCTCGTGCCAGTGGGTTGCTTTTGCCCTTGCCAGTCCCGAAAAGGCCTTGGACGCATGTTTCCATGGATTTTATTTCAGATCTTCCTGTCTCTCAGAGGATGTCTGTCATCTGGGTGGTTTGTGATCGCTTTTCTAAAATGGTCCATTTGGTACCCTTGCCTAAATTACCTTCCTCCTCTGATTTGGTGCCATTATTTTTTCAACATGTGGTTCGTTTGCATGGCATTCCGGAGAACATTGTGTCGGACAGAGGTTCCCAGTTTGTCTCTAGGTTTTGGCGGTCCTTTTGTGCTAAGATGGGCATTGATTTGTCTTTTTCTTCGGCTTTCCATCCTCAAACAAATGGCCAAACCGAACAAACCAACCAGACTTTGGAAACATATCTGAGATGCTTTGTTTCTGCTGATCAGGATGATTGGGTGACCTTCTTGCCATTGGCTGAGTTCGCCCTTAATAATCGGGCTAGTTCGGCTACTTTGGTTTCGCCTTTTTTTTGCAATTCTGGTTTTCATCCTCGTTTTTCTTCGGGGCAGGTTGAGCCTTCTGACTGTCCTGGTGTGGATTCTGTGGTGGACAGGTTGCAGCAAATTTGGACTCGCGTAGTGGACAATCTGACGTTGTCCCAGGAGAAGGCTCAACGTTTCGCTAACCGCCGTCGTTGTGTTGGTCCCCGACTTCGTGTTGGGGATTTGGTTTGGTTGTCTTCTCGTTATGTTCCTATGAAGGTTTCTTCTCCTAAGTTTAAGCCTCGTTTCATTGGTCCTTATAAGATTTCTGAAATTCTCAACCCTGTGTCATTTCGTTTGGTCCTTCCAGCTTCTTTTGCCATCCATAATGTGTTCCATAGGTCGTTGTTGCGGAGGTACGTGGCGCCTATGGTTCCCTCCGTTGATCCTCCTGCCCCGGTGTTGGTTGAGGGGGAGTTGGAGTATGTGGTGGAAAAAATTTTGGATTCTCGTATTTCGAGACGGAAGCTTCAGTACCTGGTTAAGTGGAAGGGCTATGGTCAGGAGGATAATTCCTGGGTTGTTGCCTCCGATGTCCACGCTGCCGATTTAGTTCGTGCCTTTCATTTGGCTCGTCCTGATCGGCCTGGGGGCCCTGGTGAGGGTTCGGTGACCCCTCCTCAAGGGGGGGGTACTGTTGTGAATTCCGTTCTCGGACTCCCTCCTGTGGTCATGAATGGTACTTTGGTTAGTTCTGCTCTTGGACTCCCTCTGGTGGCTTTGAGCGGAACTGCTGGTCACTGAGGTTGGCTTTGTCAGCTGCTCTCATTTATTGCTATGTTGGCTTCCCTATTTAACTCCACTCAGATCGTTACTTCATGCCAGCTGTCAATGGTTCAGTATTGGTTCAGATCTCTCTTGGACTTCTCTGAGGACCTGTCTACTCCAGCAGAAGCTAAGTCTTTGCTAGTTCATTTTTTGTTACTGCTTCAAGAATATATTTCTTAGTACTGCTATTTCTAGTCCAGCTTGCTTTCATGATATTCCCTTGCTAGCTGGAAGCTCTGGGGTGCAGAGTGGCACCTCCACACCGTGAGTCGGTGTAGGGAGTCTTTTTGCTTACTCTGCGTGGTTTTTTGTAGCCTTTTGTGCTGACCGCATAGTTCTCTTTTCTATCCTCTGTCTAAATTAGTGAAGTCTGGCCTCCTTTGCTAAAACCTGTTTAATTCCTGTGTTTGTGACTTTCCTCTTAACTCACAGTCAATATATGTGGGGGGCTGCCTTTACCTTTGGGGAATTTCTCTGAGGCAAGGTTAGGCTTCTATTTCTATCTTTAGGGGTAGTTAGCTCTTAGGCTGTGAAGAGGCATCTAGGGAGAGTTAGGTACGCTCCACGGCTATTTCTAGTGTGTGTGATAGGAGTAGTGTTTGCGGTCAGCAGAGTTCCAACTTTCCCAGAGCTTGTTCCGATTTCTAGTTTACTCATCAAGTCATTCCGGGTGCTCCTAACCACCAGGTCCATAACACTAACCCTAGCTCTAACCCTAATCCTTGCTCTAACACTAGCCCTAACCCAAGCCCTATCCCTAGCCCTAACCCTAAGGCTATGTGCACACGTAGCGGATTTTGCTGCGGATCCGCAGCGTTTCCGCAGCTGCGGGTCCGCAGCAGTTTCCCATGAGTTTACAGTACAATGTAAACCCATGGGAAACATAAAATGCTGTGCCCATGCTGCGGAAAAAACCACGCGGAAACGCAGCTGTTTACATTCCGCAGCATGTCAATTGTTTCTGCGGATTCCGCAGCGGTTTTACACCTGCTCCATAATAGAAAACCGCAGGTGTAAAACTGCAGGGGAATCCGCACAAAAACCGCGGTACATCCACGATAAATCCGCAGGAAAAACGCAGCGTTTTGGTCCTGCGGATTTATCAAATCCGCTGCGGAAAAATCCGCAGAGAACCATTCTACGTGTGCACATATCCTAACCCTACCCCTAACCCTACCCATAACCCTAACCCTAATTGGAAAATAGAAATTGATACATTTTTTTAATTTTATTATTTTTTCCTTACTAAGGGGGTGATACAGGGGGGGGGTTATTTACTATTTTTTTTATTTTGATCACTGTGATAGGATCTCACAGTGACCAAAATAAAACAAGTGGAATAATCTTCCTCTGCTGGCCGGCAGATCATGGCGGGCGCACTGCTCATGCGCCTGCCATTTTCTTACCAGAGCAAGAAGCCGGCGGCCAGCAGAAGAAGCAGGAGGACCCAGGGACACCGGTAAGTATAACAGGGTCCCCGGATCCCCCTATTTCTCTGTCCTCTGATGTGCGATCACATCAGAGGACAGAGAATAACACATCACTTTTTTTTTTTTTTTTTGCGGTCGCCGGTAAACAGTTAATTACCGGCGATCGCAAAACAGGGGTCGGTAAAAACCGACCCCGATCATGTTCTTTGGGGTCTCGGCTACCCCTGGCAGCCGAGACCCCCAAAGATCTACCGGGAGGCGAGCGCACTGCGCATGCGCCCGCCATTTTTTCCCCGGAAAAAGATGGCGGCGCCCATCGGGAGCCATGAGGAGCACCGGGGGAGATAGGTGAGTATTGGGAGGCTATCGGGGGCGATCGGGGACCCCATTTCTCTGTCCTCCGATGTGCGATCACATCGGAGGACAGAGAAATTAAATGGCAAATCACTTTTTTTTTTGTTGCGACCGCCGGTAAACGGTTAATTACTGGCGATCGCAACTCGGGGGTCGGTAAAAACCCCCCGAGTCATGTTCTCTGGGATCTCGGCTACCCTTGGCAACCGAGACCCCAGAGAAAATCCGACTCTGGGGGGCGCTATTCACTTTTTTTTTTTTTTAAGTACCCTTAACTGCTGCCGTTAAAAGGCGTTTCGGCGGTCGTTAAGGGGTTAAAAGGTTCATATTAAAATATTGTTTGAGGCACAAATAAAAAAAAGTCTCTATAAGAACCATTATTAGGACAGGCAGGACAGCATAGAGGAATCAGCTCCTGAGGAAAATGTGCAAGTGTCTACACAGGGGATGTAGCTCAGTGGTAGAGCGCATGCTTTGCATGTATGAGGCCCCGGGTTCAATCCCCGGCATCTCCATGTTTTGCGGTATTGTGGAAATTACAAATACTATTATTATCCAGATTTCTGTGAAACTAACAGATGTGCAGCTGACACTGGACACTGATAATAATCTTGAGGAATTCTTATGTTTGCAATTAGCAATATTTTATAGTCATGAATGCTTACACCAAAATATTCAATGAATTATTACTTTTTCTATCTGTCCAAAAACTTAGATTTGACTGGTAAAGAGGACACAAATGCCAGAGATGCTGCAACATTTTTAACAGGTTCGACATTTTTTTTTTGTAAAAAGATGCAATCAGGTAAATGATAAATAAAATTTTTGGTTTTGCACAAAACTCAGTGTGATGATGGGATATGGTATGTGGATATCATTTTATTTGTATTAATATTTTACTGATTATCATGGTGTTCTCTAGTAGGATGAGTTATTTGCTTTTTGATGAATGGCTGTGGTTGCCATCTGATATCAGCCCCCACAGTACTGTACTGTTATCTATTCACAGGGTCAGTGAATAATCCTGTTTGCTAATATGCTAATGACATAGTGACCTAGCTTGTTGAAACAATGAGCCCCTGCGACCTTCCCCCTCCTGACCTGTGAAAGAGGAGGGGGACTTTTAAAATATCAGGGAGGAGAGACAGATCAGTCCTGTGTGGAATGATGATGTGTTCACAGAACCTCAGAGAGAAAGAAGCATATATGGACTATGTTAAATTACATAAATGAGCGCAAAGTGGGTGTCCCCACAAGCCTACAATATCATAGCCATGGATCCAAATACCACACAAAGACAATAAGCCCACCTCACGTACATGTGCAATCACCCCAAGAGACCTCTGATGAAATAGGAAATGGCAGGCTGCTATTCTGCAAGTAATAAGTCTGTCAAAGGTATGCAAGGTAAAATACCCGACAGTGAAAAGCAAAGCCGTCGGCTCAAGAGGGGGAGGGGGTAAACGGCAAGAAGAAGATGTAATAACACGGGGGTGTGGGAGAGCTCTGCCATTTCCTATTTCATCAGAGGTCTCTTGGGGTGATTGCACATGTATGGGAGGTGGGCTTTTAGTCCTTGTGTGGTATTTGGATCCATGGCTATGATATCGTAGGCTTGTGGGGACGCCCACTTTGCGCTCATTTTTGAAATTTACTCATAGTATGTACTTCTGCCATAACAATGCATTAGAATATGTCATTTCTCTAGTCACCTTCCACGACAGCAACTTCGGAGGTTGTCTTCCCTGCCCTAATAGGGGACAGGAACACAAAGAGGTTAAATACCCCTCCCCTTCCTGCAACCACTAGTGTTTTCCTGTCCCCTATGGGGCATGAAGAGGATCTGAAGGGGCTGCCGTGGCCGGCGATCAGAGCTCCACGCCATACCTTACAAAGCCGGGCAGCCGAGGTCGGGGGCTTTGCTCTCCTCCTCTGGTGCTGCTCCCGTCTCCTCATTTCGGCGGGACTCGGGACCATCCCGCCTCTCCTGCGCCCTCTCCGGAGGTAAAGCGGGGCGGTGACGTGCATAGCTGGGGGCCTACGATAGCCCCCCGGTTTCCTCCTCCCTTGCTGCGTTCCGGTCCGGTCCTCGCGTTGGCGCACTGGGAGAGAGTGACGAGTGTCTCGGCGCCATGCCGCGTCACTTCCGGTGAGATGCGCGTCACTTCAGGAAGGTTATTTGTACCATCTAATCAGCGCCGCAAAGTAATTAAGGAACATCAAGGCCATCCAGGTGGTAAGGTTACTGCGGACTTCATTTTTTGTCATTTTTGGTGGCCGGGGTTGATTCAGGATGTGTGATGAACACGTATCTGTTTGCAGTGTCTGCATACGTTCTAAGGTATCGCACACCCATCCGTCTGGTACTCTTCTTCCGCTACCTATTCCTAGCAGGGCATGGAGGAACTTGTTTGTGGATTTTATTACTGACCTACTGGTGTCTGCAGCCAAGACTGTGGTTTTGGTGGTTGTGGATAGGTTTAGTAAGATGGTTCATTTCGTCGTATTACTGGCACTTCTGAATGCCAAGACTCTTGCTCAGGTGTTTAGGAATGAGATAGTGAAGCTTCACGGGATCCCCTCCAATGTGGTGTCAGATCGGGGGACCCAATTTGTTTCCTTTTCCTCTGCATTCCATCCCCAGTCGAATGGACAGACCGAGCGCGTTAATCAGAATTTGCAGACTTACCTCAGGTGTTTTGTCTGACTAGGCATCCTACTTACTGCTGGCAGAATTTGCTATTAATAATTATCGTCAGGAGTCTGTCGGCAGGTCACCGTTCTTTGGTGCATACAGTTACCATCCACAGTTTGGGGGGCTTCAGGAGTCCCCGAGGAGGAACGTTTTGCTTTGCCGCTCTCTTTCATGTGGCTTGGGGGTTCTGAGTAGTTTGAAGATTATGGGAGACAGGTACAAACGTATGGCTGACAGAAAACGCTTACCAGGTCCGGACCTGAATGTGAATGACCTCGTGTAGTTGTCTACCAGGAATATGAAGTTGAGGGCTCATTCCTGGAAGTTCGGTCCTAGATTTATTGGCCTCTATAATATAACCGCCATCATTTAACCTTGCAGCATTTCGTCTTGAGCTACCCTCAAGCTCTTAAAATCCACAATGTCTTTCACAGGTCTCCGCTCAACAAATACGTGGAACCTCTTGAGTCCTCACCCCTACCACCTCCCCCAATAATGGTTGATGGAAATCTAGAGTTTCAGATTTTGAGGATTGTAGATTCTCGTCGTTCCTTACAATACTTGGTGCGGTATTATGGAAATTACAAATACTATTATTATCCAGATTTCTGTGAAACTAACAGATGTGCAGCTGACTCTGGACACTGATAATAATCTTGAGGAATTCTTATGTTTGCAATTAGCAATATTTTATAGTCATGAATGCTTACACCAAAATATTCAGTGAATTATTACATTACTTTTTCTATCTGCCCAAAAACTTAGATTTGACTGGTAAAGAGGACACAAATGCCAGAGATGCTGCAACATTTTTAACAGGTTCGACATTTTTTTTTTGTAAAAAGATGCAATCAGGTAAATGATAAATAAAATTTTTGGTTTTGCACAAAACTCAGTGTGATGGTGGGATATGGTATGTGGATATCATTTTATTTGTATTAATATTTTACTGATTATCATGGTGTTCTCTTGTAGGATGAGTTATTTACTAATTGATGAATGGCTGTGGTTGCCATCTGATATCAGCCCCCACAGTACTGTACTGTTATCTCTTCACAGAGTCAGTGAATAATCCTGTTTGCTAATATGCTAATGACATGTTGACCTAGCTTGTTGAAACAATGAGCCCCTGCGACCTTCCCCCTGCTGACTTGTGAATGAGGAGGGGGGACTTTTAAAATATCAGGGAGGTGAGACACAGATCAGTCCTGTGTGGAATGATGATGTGTTCACAGCACCTCAGAGAGAAAGAAGCATATATGGACTATGTTAAATTACATAAATGAGCGCAAAGTGGGTGTCCCCACAAGCCTACAATATCATAGCCATGGATCCAAATACCACACAAGGACAATAAGCCCACCTCCCGTAAATGGTCAATCACCCCAAGAGACCTCTGATGAAATAGGAAATGGCAGGCTGCTATTCTGCAAGTAATATGTCTGTCAAAGGTATGCAAGGTAAAATACCCGACAGTGAAAAGCAAAGCCGTCGGCTCAAGAGGGGGAGGGGGTAAATGGCAAGAAGAAGATATAATAACACGGGAGTGTGGGAGAGCCCTGCCATTTCCTATTTCATCAGAGGTCTCTTGGGTGATTGCACATGTATGGGAGGTGGGCTTTTAGTCCTTGTGTGGTATTTGGATCCATGGCTATGATATATATATATATATATATATTAGAAAACATCTCCATGTTTTGTGATAAATAATTAGAAAAATGTAGAAATATTTAATTCACCAGTCCTCTGTATGTAACACAAACACTGGACTCAGCTGTCACAATATTTAACCCCTTAACGACCAGGGGTAATTTTGGTTTTGCATTTTCATTTTTTGCTCCCATTCTTCCCAGAATACTACCATACAGAGCACACATAATACAACCATACAGAGCCCACTTAATACTACCATACGGAGCTCATATAATACTACCATAGGGAGCCCAATTAATACTACCATACAGATCCCACCTAATATTACCATAGAGAGCACACATAATACTACCATAGAGAGCCAACTTAACACTACCAGACAGAACCCACTTAATTCTACCATACAGAGCCTACATAATACTACCATAAGGAGCCCACTTAATTCTACCATACAGAGCCCACTTAATTCTACCATACAGAGCCTACATAATGCTACCATACACAGCACACATAATACTACCATACAAAGCCCACATAATACTACCATACACAGCACACATAATACTAACATACAGAGCACACATAATACTACCATACAAATCCCACATAATACTACCATACAGAGCCTACATAATACTACAATACAGAGCACACAATACTACCATACAGAGCACACATAATACTACCATACAGAGCCCACATAATACTACCATACAAAGCCCACATAATACTACCATACAGAGCCCCCATAATACTACCATACAGAGCCCACATAATACTATCATACAGAGCCCACATAATACTACTATACAGAGCCTACATAATACTACCATACAGAGCACACATAATACTACCAGACAGAGCACACATAATACTACCAGACAGAGCCCACATAATACTACCAGACAGAGCCCACATAATACTACCATACAAAGCCCACATAATACCATACAGAGCCCACATAATACTACCATCCAGTGCACACATAATACTACCATACAGAGCCTACATAATACTACCATACAGAGCACACATACTACCATCCAGTGCACACTGTCATGATCTCCATGGCCAGAGAACTAGCATAAGCCTCAATAGGAACAAGCTCTTGGAAGATGTAACTGTACTGACCATGAACTAAACCTACCGCATCATCTAGAAGTAGCCAGGTAGCATGTCCTACTTTTTATCCCTATATGCCCAGCGCCGGCCGGAGAACTAAATAATGCTAGCAGAGGGAAATATAAGACCTGACTCACCTCTAGAGAAATGCCCAAAAAGGAGACAGAAGCCCCCCACATATATTGGCGGTGATATGAGATGAAACAACAAACGCAGCAGGAAAATAGTTTTAGCAAATTTGAGGTCCGCTTTCTAGATAGCAGAAGACAGAAAGCATACTTTCATGGTCAGTAGAAAACCCTAACAAAACACATCCAGAAATTACTTTAGGACTCTGGCATTAACTCATAATACCAGAGTGGCAATTCCTGATCAACAAGAGCTTTCCAGACACAGTAACGAAACTGCAGCTGTGAACTGGAACCAAAATACAAAAACAAAACATGGACGAATGTCCAACTTATCTAGTAGATGTCTGGGAGCAGGAACAAGCACAGAGAGGCTTCTGATAACATTGTTGACCGGCAAGCATCTAACAGAGAAGCCAGGTTATATAGCGACACCCAGATCTAATCAGAACAGGTGAACAGGGAAGATGATGTCACAAGTTCAATTCCACCAGTAGCCACCGGGGGAGCCCAGAATCCAAATTCACAACAGTACCCCCCCCTCAAGGAGGGGGCACCGAACCCTCACCAGAACCACCAGGGCGATCAGGATGGGCCCTATGAAAGGCACGAACCAGATCAGAGGCATGAACATCAGATGCAGTGACCCAAGAATTATCCTCCTGGCCGTATCCCTTCCACTTGACCAGATACTGGAGTCTCCGTCTGGAAACACGGGAGTCTAGGATTTTTTCCACAACGTACTCCAACTCACCCTCAACCAACACCGGAGCAGGAGGCTCAACGGAAGGCACAACCGGTGCCTCATACCTGCGCAATAACGACCGATGAAAAACGTTATGAATAGAAAAGGATGCAGGGAGGTCCAAACGGAAGGAAACAGGGTTAAGAATCTCCAATATTTTATACGGACCGATGAACCGAGGCTTAAACTTAGGAGATGAGACCCTCATAGGGACAAAACGAGAAGACAACCACACCAAATCTCCAACACAAAGCCGAGGACCAACACGACGGTGACGGTTGGCAAAAAGCTGAGTCTTCTCCTGGGACAACTTTAAATTGTCCATCACCTGCCCCCAGATATGATGCAATCTCTCCACCACCGCATCCACTCCAGGACAATCCGAGGATTCCATCTGACCGGAGGAAAATCGAGGGTGGAACCCCGAATTACAGAAAAACGGGGACACCAAAGTGGCAGAGCTGGCCCGATTATTGAGGGCGAACTCCGCCAATGGCAAAAAAGCAACCCAATCATCCTGGTCAGCAGACACAAAACACCTCAGATATGTCTCCAGGGTCTGATTAGTCCGCTCGGTCTGGCCATTAGTCTGAGGGTGAAAAGCAGACGAAAAAGACAAATCTATGCCCATCCTAGCACAGAATGCCCGCCAAAATCTAGACACAAATTGGGTTCCTCTGTCAGAAACGATATTCTCAGGAATACCATGCAAACGAACAACATTTTGAAAAAACAGGGGCACCAACTCGGAAGAAGAAGGCAATTTGGGCAGGGGAACCAAATGGACCATCTTAGAAAAACGGTCACACACCACCCAGATGACAGACATCTTCTGAGAAACAGGCAGATCTGAAATAAAATCCATCGAGATGTGTGTCCAAGGCCTCTTAGGAATAGGCAAGGGCAACAATAATCCACTAGCCCGAGAACAACAAGGCTTGGCCCGAGCACAAACGTCACAAGACTGCACAAAGCCTCGCACATCTCGTGACAGGGAAGGCCACCAGAAGGATCTTGCCACCAAATCCCTGGTACCAAAAATTCCAGGATGACCTGCCAATGCAGAAGAATGTACCTCAGAGATGACTCTACTGGTCCAATCATCAGGAACAAACAACCTATCAGGCGGACAACGATCCGGTCTATCAGCCTGAAACTCCTGCAAGGCCCGCCGCAGGTCTGGAGAAACGGCTGACAAGATAACTCCCTCCTTAAGAATACCTGTGGGGTCAGAGTTGCCGGGTGAATCAGGCTCAAAACTCCTAGAAAGGGCATCCGCCTTAACATTCTTAGAACCCGGTAGGTACGATACCACAAAATTAAACCGAGAGAAAAATAATGACCAGCGCGCCTGTCTAGGATTCAGGCGCCTGGCGGTCTCAAGATAGATCAAATTTTTGTGGTCAGTCAATACCACCACCTGATGTCTGGCCCCCTCGAGCCAATGGCGCCACTCCTCAAACGCCCACTTCATGGCCAAAAGCTCCCGATTCCCAACATCATAATTCCGCTCAGCGGGCGAAAATTTACGGGAAAAGAAGGCACAAGGCCTCATCACGGCGCAGTCAGAACTTTTCTGCGACAACACTGCCCCAGCCCCGATCTCAGAAGCGTCGACCTCAACCTGAAAAGGAAGAGTCACATCAGGCTGACGCAACACAGGGGCAGAAAAAAAACGGTGCTTAAGCTCCTGAAAGGCCTCCACAGCATCAGGGGACCAATTAGCAACATCAGCACCCTGTCTAGTCAAATCGGTCAATGGCTTAACGACATCCGAAAAACCAGAAATAAATCGACGATAAAAGTTGGCAAAGCCCAAAAATTTCTGAAGACTTTTAAGAGAAGAGGGCTGCGTCCAATCACAAATAGCTTGAACCTTGACAGGATCCATCTCAATGGAAGAGGGAGAAAAAATATATCCCAAAAAGGAAATTCTCTGAACCCCAAAAACGCACTTAGAACCCTTGACACACAGAGAATTAGACCGCAAAACCTGAAAAACCCTCTTAACTTGCCGGACATGAGAGTCCCAATCATCCGAAAAAATCAGAATATCATCCAGATACACTATCATAAATTTATCCAAAAAATCGCGGAAAATATCATGCATAAAGGACTGGAAGACTGAAGGGGCATTAGAAAGACCAAAAGGCATCACCAAATACTCAAAGTGGCCCTCGGGCGTATTAAATGCGGTTTTCCACTCATCCCCCTGCCTGATCCGCACCAAATTATACGCCCCACGGAGATCAATCTTAGAGAACCACTTGGCCCCCTTTATGCGAGCAAACAAATCAGTCAGCAACGGCAATGGGTATTGATATTTAACCGTGATTTTATTCAAAAGCCGATAATCAATACATGGTCTCAAAGAGCCGTCTTTTTTTGACACAAAGAAAAAACCGGCTCCTAAGGGAGATGACGATGGACGAATATGTCCCTTTTCCAAGGACTCCTTTATATATTCTCGCATAGCAGTATGTTCAGGCACAGACAGATTAAATAAACGACCCTTTGGGTATTTACTACCCGGAATTAAATCTATAGCACAATCGCACTCACGGTGCGGAGGTAGCGAACCCAGCTTGGGTTCTTCAAAGACGTCACGATAATCAGACAGGAACTCAGGGATTTCAGAGGGAATAGATGATGAAATGGACACCAAAGGTACGTCCCCATGAGTCCCCTTACATCCCCAGCTCAACACAGACATAGCTCTCCAGTCAAGGACTGGGTTGTGAGACTGCAGCCATGGCAATCCTAGCACCAAATCATCATGTAGATTATACAGCACCAGAAAACGAATAGTCTCCTGGTGATCCGGATTAATACACATAGTCACTTGTGTCCAGTATTGTGGTTTATTATTAGCCAATGGGGTGGAGTCAATCCCCTTCAGAGGAATAAGAGTCTCCAAAGGCTCTAAATCATACCCACAGCGTTTGGCAAAGGACCAATCCATAAGACTCAAAGCGGCGCCAGAGTCGATATAGGCGTCCGTAGTAATAGATGACAAAGAGCAAATCAGGGTCACAGACAAAATAAATTTAGACTGTAAAGTGCCAATGGGAACGGATTTATCAAGCTTTTTAGTACGCTTAGAGCATGCTGATATAACATGAGTAGAATCCCCACAATAGAAACACAACCCATTTTTCCGTCTAAAATTCTGCCGCTCGCTTCTGGACAGAATTCTATCACACTGCATGTTTTCTGGCGTCTTCTCAGTGGACACCGCCAGATGGTGCACTGGTTTGCGCTCCCGCAGACGCCTATCGATCTGAATGGCCATTGTCATGGACTCATTCAGACTTGCAGGCACAGGGAACCCCACCATAACATCCTTAATGGCATCAGAAAGACCCTCTCTGAAAGTAGCCGCCAAGGCACACTCATTCCACTGAGTAAGCACAGACCATTTACGGAATCTTTGGCAGTAAATTTCAGCTTCATCTTGCCCCTGCGATAGGGACATCAAAGTTTTTTCTGCCTGAAGTTCCAAATGAGGTTCCTCATAAAGCAAGCCCAAGGCCAGAAAAAACGCATCCACATTGCGCAACGCAGGATCCCCTGGTGCCAATGCAAAAGCCCAATCTTGAGGGTCGCCGCGGAGCAAGGAAATCACAATCCCAACCTGCTGTGCAGGGTCACCAGCAGAACGAGATTTCAGGGACAAAAATAACTTACAATTATTTCTAAAATTCTGAAAGCTAGATCTATTCCCTGAGAAGAATTCCGGCAAAGGAATTCTCGGCTCTGATACCGGAGCATGAACAACAAAATCTTGCAAACTTTGTACTTTCGTGGCGAGATTATTCAAACCTGCAGTTACACTCTGTAGATCCATTATAGACAGGTGAACATAGAGCCATTCAAAGATTAGAAGGAGAGAGAAAAAAAAAAAAGACTGCAGCATAGACAGACTGGCAAGTGATCCAATTAAGAGCACACTAACTACTAGAGAAAAAAAAAAAAAAAAAAATTTTCAGCAGACTTCTTATTTCTCTCCTTTCTCAGCCAAGGATTTTAACCCTTTAGGGGGCCGGTCAAACTGTCATGATCTCCATGGCCAGAGAACTAGCATAAGCCTCAATAGGAACAAGCTCTTGGAAGATGTAACTGTACTGACCATGAACTAAACCTACCGCATCATCTAGAAGTAGCCAGGTAGCATGTCCTACTTTTTATCCCTATATGCCCAGCGCCGGCCGGAGAACTAAATAATGCTAGCAGAGGGAAATATAAGACCTGACTCACCTCTAGAGAAATGCCCAAAAAGGAGACAGAAGCCCCCCACATATATTGGCGGTGATATGAGATGAAACAACAAACGCAGCAGGAAAATAGTTTTAGCAAATTTGAGGTCCGCTTTCTAGATAGCAGAAGACAGAAAGCATACTTTCATGGTCAGTAGAAAACCCTAACAAAACACATCCAGAAATTACTTTAGGACTCTGGCATTAACTCATAATACCAGAGTGGCAATTCCTGATCAACAAGAGCTTTCCAGACACAGTAACGAAACTGCAGCTGTGAACTGGAACCAAAATACAAAAACAAAACATGGACGAATGTCCAACTTATCTAGTAGATGTCTGGGAGCAGGAACAAGCACAGAGAGGCTTCTGATAACATTGTTGACCGGCAAGCATCTAACAGAGAAGCCAGGTTATATAGCGACACCCAGATCTAATCAGAACAGGTGAACAGGGAAGATGATGTCACAAGTTCAATTCCACCAGTAGCCACCGGGGGAGCCCAGAATCCAAATTCACAACAGCACACATAATACTAATATGCGCTAATAAGACTTTGAACCAGTTACGGAAGAAGAAGTAAGCAGGCTCCTTGCATCTTCTCGCCCGACCACTTGCACCAGTGACCCCATTCCATCACATCTCCTCCAGTCCCTTTCCCCGGCTGTCACCTCTCGCCTAACAAAAATATTCAACCTTTCCCTCACTTCCGGTATTTTTCCCTCCTCATTTAAGCATGCCATCATACATCCATTACTTAAAAAACCCTCCCTCGACCAAAACTGTGCCGCTAATTATAGACCTGTCTCTAATCTTCCCTTCATCTCTAAACTCCTGGAACGCCTGGTCCACTCCCGTCTTACCCGCTATCTCTCAGATAACTCTCTTCTCGACCCTCTTCAATCTGGCTTCCGCTCTTTACACTCTACTGAAACTGCCCTCACTAAAGTCTCTAATGATCTACTAACAGCTAAATCTAATGGTCACTACTCCATGCTAATTCTATTGGATCTTTCCGCAGCATTCGACACTGTGGATCATCAGCTCCTCCTCACTATGCTCCGCTCCATGGGCATCAAGGACACCGTTCTCTCTTGGTTCTCCTCCTATCTCTCTGACCGATCCTTCACTGTATGTTTTGCTGGTTCCTCCTCCTCTCACCTTCCCCTTACTGTTGGGGTTCCTCAAGGATCAGTCCTAGGCCCCCTCCTCTTCTCTTTGTATACTGCCCCTATTGGACAAACAATCAGTAGATTTGGTTTCCAGTACCATCTCTATGCTGACGACACCCAATTATACACCTCTTCTCCGGCTTTCACTCCGACCTTCTTAGAAAACACCAGTGATTGTCTTACCGCTGTCTCTAACATCATGTCCTCCCTCTATCTGAAACTGAACCTGTCAAAAACTGAACTCCTCGTGTTCTCTCCCTCTACTAACCTACCTTTGCCTGACATTGCCATCTCCGTGTGCGGTTCCACCATTACTCCAAAGCAACATGCCCGCTGCCTTGGGGTCATCCTTGATTCCGAGCTTTCATTCACCCCCCACATCCGATCACTGGCTCGCTCTTATCTGCATCTCAAAAACATTTCTAGAATTCGCCCTTTTCTTACTTTCGACTCTGCAAAAACTCTTACTGTTTCTCTTATTCATTCCCGTCTGGACTATTGTAACTCTCTACTAATCGGCCTCCCTCTTACCAAACTCTCCCCGCTCCAATCTGTCCTGAATGCTGCTGCCAGGATCATATTCCTCACCAACCGTTACACCGATGCCTCTACCTTGTGCCAGTCATTACACTGGCTACCCATCCGCTCCAGAATCCAGTACAAAACTACTACCCTCATCCACAAAGCACTCCATGGCTCACCACCACCCTACATCTCCTCTCTGGTCTCAGTCTACCACCCTACCCGTGCCCTCCGCTACGCTAATGACCTCAGGTTAGCATCCTCAATAATCAGAACCTCCCACTCCCGTCTCCAAGACTTTACACGTGCTGCGCCGATTCTTTGGAATGCACTACCTAGGTTAATACGATTAATCCCCAATCCCCACAGTTTTAAGCGTGCCCTAAAAACGCATTTGTTCAGACTGGCCTACCGCCTCAACGCATTAACCTAACTATCCCTGTGTGGCCTAATAAAAAAAAACAAAAAAAACAAAACATAATCAGGTTCCTCGCATCATGTTCTCATACACTTTATGCAGTTAATAACCCTGTGTGTCTGTACTGCTACATACTTAGGCTGTTAACTGGTTCATGCAGCTTTACATGAACACCCGGGCCTTACACTATGGCTGGTCCAAATAACTAAAGCAATTGTTACCATCCACCTCTCGTGTCTCCCCTTTTCCTCATAGTTTGTAAGCTTGCGAGCAGGGCCCTCATTCCTCCTGGTATCTGTTTTGAACTGTGATTTCTGTTATGCTGTAATGTCTATTGTCTGTACAAGTCCCCTCTATAAGTTGTAAAGCGCTGCGGAATATGTTGGCGCTATATAAATAAAAAATATTATTATTATTATTATTATTACTACCATACAGAGCCTACATAATACTACCATACAAAGCCCACATAATACTACCATACAGAGCCCCCATGATACCACCATACAGAGCCCACATAATACTATCATACAGAGCCCACATAATACTACTATACAGAGCCTACATAATACTACCATACAGAGCACACATAATACTACCAGACAGAGCCCACATAATACTAACATACAGAGCCCACATAATACTACCATACAAAGCCCACATAATACCATACAGAGCCCACATAATACTACCATCCACTGCACACATAATACTACCATACAGAGCCTACATAATACTACCATACAGAGCACACATAATACTACCATCCAGTGCACACATAATACTACCATACAGAGCCTACATAATACTACCATACAAAGCCCACATAATACTACCATACAAAGCCCACATAATACTACCATACAGAGCCGACATAATACTACCATACAAAGCCCACATAATACTACCATACAGAGCCCTGTTATGGACCTGGTGGTCAGGAGCACCCGGAATGACCTGATGGTTAAAACGTAAAACCTGGGACAAGCTCTGAGGAGGTGGTAACTCTACTGACCGCAATCCCTAATCCTATCACACACACTAGAAATAGCCGTGGAGCGTACCTAACTCTCCCTAGACGCCTCTTCACAGCCTAAGAGCTAACTACCCCTAAAGATAGAAATAGGAGCCTACCTTGCCTCAGAGAAATTCCCCAAAGTAAAGGTAGCCCCCCACAAATATTGACTGTGAGTTAAGAGGGAAGTGACAAACACAGGAATGAAACAGATTTTAGCAAAGGAGGCCAAATCTTCTCTAGAAAGACAGGATAGGAAAGGGAACTTTGCGGTCAGTATTAAAAACTACAAAAACCTCACGGTGTGGAGGCGCAACTCTGCACCCCCAGAGCTTCCAGCTAGCAAGGAAATATCATAATAGCAAGCTGGACTAGAAACATAGCATGTACTGAGAAATATATTCAGAAACCAATGAACAACAAATGAACTAGCAGGGACTTAGCTTCTGCTGGAGTAGACAGGTCATCAGACAAATCCAAGAGAGAACTGAACCAGTACTGAGACATTGACAGCTGGCATGAACTAAGGATCTAAGCAGAGTTAAATAGGAAAGTCAGCAGAAGCAATAAGCGAGGGCAGCTGAGAAAGCCAACCTCAAAGATCAGCAGTTCCACTCAAAGCCACCAGAGGGTGTCCAAGGACAGAACTCAACAAAGTACCATTCACGACCACAGGAGGGAGCCCGAGAACGGAATTCACAACAGAGCCCACATAATACTACCATACAGAGCCCACATAATACTACCATACAAAGCCCACATAATACTACCATACACAGCACACATAACACTAACATACAGAGCACACATAATACTACCATACAAAGCCCACATAATACTACCATACAGAGCCCACATAATACTACAATACAGAGCACACAATACTACCATACAGAGCACACATAATACTACCATACAGAGCCCACATAATACTACCATACAAAGCCCACATAATACTACTATGCAGAGCTTACATAATACTACCATACAGAGCACACATAATACTACCATACAAAGCCCACATAATACTACCATACACAGCACACATAATACTAACATACATAGCACACATAATACTACCATACAAAGCCCACATAATACTACCATACAGAGCCTACATAATACTACAATACAGAGCCCACATAATACTACCATACAGAGCCCACATAATACTTCCATACAGAGCCCACATAATACTGTCATACAGAGCCCACATAATACTACTATACAGAGTCTACATAATACTACCATCCAGTGCACACATAATACTACCATACAGAGCCCACATAATACTACCATACAAAGCCCACATAATACTACCATACAAAGCCCACATAATACTACCATACAGAGCCGACATACTACCATACAGAGCCCACATAATACTACCATACAGAGCCCACATAATACTACCATACAGAGCCTACATAATACTACCATACAGAGCCCACATAATACTACCATACAGAGCCCACATAATACTACCATCCAGTGCACACATAATACTTCCATGTAGCACCCATGTAATACTACATACCACTCTCACATAATACCATCCATGCTGATCCCTGTCAGACAGATCCTACATAATCCTGCCATACAGTGTATTGTTGTTTTGTAATAATTGACTTATTTCACTAAAAATTGCTGTAGTTTAACACATACTTGTCTGGATGGAATACAGCGATTCAACTATCTGACTAAAATATCAACTTCTTTTTGTATCTTTCACCTGTAATGTTTTTTGGGATGATATACACATAATGGACACTAGGTGACGGTCTATACAAACACAAAATAAGTTTTGTGTGAGCAAATTAGATACTGATTCTGTCTGAGCCTCATTCTAAGGCCGGGGCCACACTTGTGTGTATAATGCGAGAAACTCGCAGCAATACCCGGCACCAGGGCCAGCTTTAGACAAAATGGGGCCCTGGGCAAAATTCAAAGTGGGGCCTCCAATCCTGAATATTCCACCAACAACACTGTTAGGCCCCTTCACATCTCCATATAAAACATGTACGTGTTACACCGATATCGGGGTCACCAGGGTTTTCCGTGTGTCGTCCATGTGCCATCCGAGGTTTTCAGGTATGGATACTGGAAATGAAATTACAAAGATTCTCATATACTTTCCATGTGAAACACGTACAGCACACGGACGGCACACATATGGCACATGGACGGCACACGGACGGCACACGGACGGCACACGGACGGTACACATATGGCACACGGATTTGTTATAGTAGATTCAGATTCTCCTCATAGATTCTGCTCAGAGTTGAGAGCACAAGTGCTCAGTGTGTACAGGGGATGTAGCTCAGTGGTAGAGCGCATGCTTCGCATGTATGAGGCCCCGGGTTCAATCCCCGGCATCTCCATGTTTTGTGATAAATAACCAGATAACTTCCAAATATTCGTAAATGTGCGGAGAGTCACCGATCTTCTGTCTGGATGTGACACAAAGATTGGACTCAGCACTAAATATCAGACAGATTTGCTTTTGTTGATAATCTTATGTAGACCGTCGGACACCAGGGGGCGCTGTAATCAGCACTATACATGTACAGAGCGGCATCAGTAAAGACTACAGAGGAGCAAATCCTATTTGTGGTTCCTGCTACAGAGACCTCCAGAGATGATAGCCCCCAAACCTCCCCCTACCTGCAGCTCTTCTCAGACTTGTAGGCTAGGCACAATGTTTTCAAAGATGCATATCTGATGCTGGCAGGTGGAAGGGGGTTCCCATAATAGCAGTCTTACGTGGGCGCTGAATGGCAGTATTATATGTGCTCTGTATGGAAGTATTATGTGTGCTCTGTATGGTAATGTTATGTGGGCTCTGTATGGTAGTATTATGTGTGCTCTGTATGGTAGTATTATGTGTGCTCTGTATGGTAGTATTATGTGGGTCCTGTATGGTAGTATTACATGGGCTCTGAATGGTAGTATTATGTGTGCTCTGTATGGTAGTATTATGTGTGCTCTGTATCTTGGTATTATGTGTGCTCTGTATAGTAGTATTATGTGGGCTCTGTATGATAGTATTATGTGGGCTCTGTATGGTAGCATTATGTGTGCACTGTATGGTAGTATTATGTGGGCTCTGTATGGTAGTATTATGTGTGCTCTTTATGGTAGCATTATGTGTGCTCTGTATGGTAGCATTATGTGTGCTCTGTATGGTAGTATTATGTGGGCTCGGTATGTTAGTATTATGTGTGCTCTGTATGGTAGTATGCAGGCACTGTATGGTAGTATTACTATATGTGGGCTTTGTATGGTATTACGTGGGCTCTGAATGGTAGTATGCAGGCACTGTATGGTAGCATTATGTGGGCTCTGTATGTTAGTATTATGTGTGCTCTGTATGGTAGTATTATGCAGGCACTGTATGGTAGCATTATGTGGGCTCTGTAGTATTATGTGTGCTCTGTATGGTATTATTATGTGGGCTCTGTATGGTAGCATTATGTGTGCACTGTATGGTAGTATTATGTGGGCTCTGTATGGTAGTATTATGTGTTCTCAGTATGGTAGCATTATGTGGGCTCTGTATGGTAGTATTATGTGTGCTCTGTAAGGTAGTATTATGTGGGCTCTGTATATTAGTATTATGTATGCTCTGTATGGTAGTATGCAGGCACTGTATTTTAGTATTACTATATGTGGGATCTGTATGGTAGTATTATGTGGGCTCTGTATGGCATTATTACGTGGGCTCTGAATGGTAGTATGCAGGCACTGGTAGCATTATGTGGGCTCTGTATGGTAGTATTATTTGTGCTCTGTATGGTAGTATTATGTGGGCTCTGTATGTTAGTATTATGTGTGCTCTGTATGGTAGTGTAATAATTATAGGGGATAATTCAGGAGACTCTTTGCGTGGAACAAGACAACAGGACACAGTTTTATAAGTGGTAAAGTTTATATTATCACACGGTGATTCAAGCAGGTGCAGAGAGAAACTCAAGTCCACAACACTTGGTGCAAATAATAAACGCAGCTTAGCAGTCAATAGGAAACTTCAGAGGTAGATGCAAACAAACAGAAAGTCTATGAAGCACAGTTATTCTTGAGGAAACTTGACACGAATAGATCCTTGACTTAGTCCAGACACAGATAGATATGCTATTAGGCAGTTCAAATCATATCTTAGCTCAACCAGGGAGGCCTGGTTAATAGTCTTAGGTTTTGCAGTGCAGAAACAGCTTACATGTCCAGCAAATGCAGATGGAAGTAACACAAGCAGCAGATGAAGGAGGATTACTGAACACTGGTGAATGCAGCAGGAACTCAGAGCAGAGTGGCAGGATCTCCAACACAGGTTCACAGGAGCAGGTGCAGGTGCAAGGCCTGGGAGTAATCAGGAGCTGGATGCAAAGCAGAATAATCTAGGACAGACTGAAAGCTGGGGTGGAGTTTTATAGCAGGAAGACAAGTGCACATGAGACCAAAGACACCATGTTGGAAAAGGGAAGTAATGCACAAAAGGTAAAAAATGTTCAGAGTCCTGACATTACTCCCTCCTTAGAAGCGGCCTCAGGACGATCCTGGACCTGGTTTCTCAGGGAATCTCTGATGAAAACGAGAAATCTTCTGTTGGGCATTGATGTTTTCCACAGGTTCCCAAGAGTCTTCCTCAGGGGGATATCCCTGCCATCTTATCAGATATTGGAGCCGATTCCTGCGAATCCTGGAATCAATAATTTCCTCCACCACGAATTGTTCTTGCCCATCAAACACCACAGGCTGCAGAGGTGGCACAACACGTCCCTGGAAGGTATTAGGAGATACAGGCTTTAGTAAAGATACATGAAAAACTGGGTGTACCTTCACTGTCCTAGGTAGCTTCAGCCGGCAGGCCACAGAGCTCACAATACCGTTGATCTTGAAAGGGCCAATGAATTTCTGTCCAAGCTTTTGTGAAGGAACGTTTAACTTCAGATTCTTAGTTGCTAACCACACGGAATCTCCTACCTTGAACATGGGTGCAGGTTTACGAAATCTGTCAGCCGATCTCTTATAACGTTCTTGAGCTGTGGTCAGGGATTCCTTCAGAACCTCCAGATTTTGTCTCATCGCAGTCAGCCTTTCCTCCACTGCCGGAACCGGAGAATTAATTGGAGACCTAGGTAAAATACACGGATGATAACCCAGATTGGCAAAGAAAGGTGTAAATTTAGTGGAGGCGCTCTGAGAATTATTATATGAAAATTCGGCTAACAGCAACAACTCCAACCAATCATCCTGGAGATGGCTGACATAGCATCTTAGATATTGTTCCAGCGTCTGGTTGGTACGCTCAGTCTGACCATTTGTCTGGGGATGGTAAGCAGAAGAGAGACAGACATTAATATTGAATGGAGAGCAAAACCCCTTCCAGAATCTTGAAGTGAACTGTACTCCACGGTCAGAGATGATCTCATCCGGCACCCCATGCAACCGAAAGACATTCTGTATAACCAAGTTTACTGTATCTTTAGCTGAGGGGAGGCCGGTGCATGGAACGAAATGAGCAGCTTTAGTCAGGCGATCAACTACCACCATGATTGTATTCATGCCCCCCGATGTAGGCAGCTCCACAATAAAGTCCATTGATATAGACCCCCAAGGGCGGGATGGAACAGGTAATGGTTGTAGAAGACCCGTAGGTGCCACATGAGGAGTCTTGTAACGGGCACATACCTCGCAAGAGAGAACATAGTCCTTGGTATCCTTCAGGCAAGTTGGCCACCAGAAGAATCGGCTCAGGAACTCTTGTGTCTTCTGTACCCCCCTGTTACCAGCCAACTTGGAGTCATGTACCAACTTGAGGATCTGCAGACGGACGACCTCCGGGACGTAGATACGTCGATCTCTGAACCACATGCCACCCTTAAAGATAAGATTAATATCCACAGGTGGGTTGGCCAGAAATACATCACCTTCATAGGCCTCCCTGCACTCCTTCCACAAGTCCTGATCGTGGATAACTCCGATGAAATTGGCATCAGATAGAATGGTCTTGGACGGGGCTCCAGGTACGGAATCCGCAGCATGGATTCGGGATAAAGCATCAGCCTTCCCACTACGAGAACATGGACGGTACGAGATAACAAAGTTAAATTGATTTAAGAATAAGTTCCAACGAGCCTGACGAGGAGAAAGACATCTAGCGGATCTAAGGAACTCTAAATTGCGATGGTCAGTTAGCACTATGATCTGTTGTGCAGCTCCTTGCAGATGATGCCTCCATTCTTTGAAAGCCGCAATAATAGCCAGCAATTCCTTGTCTCCCACGTTGTAATTCTTCTCTGCTGAGGTTAGTCTATGGGAAAAGAAAGCACAAGGATGTAGCAGACCCTTCTCTCCAGTTCTTTGGGAGAGAATAGCCCCCAAAGCATTATCAGAAGCGTCCACCTCCACAATGAAAGGAAGTGTTGGATCTGGGTGTATCAACAGCGGTGCTAATGTGAAACATATCTTCAGCCGATCAAAAGCTTCTTGAGCCTGTGATGACCACTTAAAGGGCTTTTCCTTCTTTGTCAAGGAAGTAATGGGACGGACAATATCAGAAAAATTTCGAATGAAACGTCTGTAGAAATTTGCAAAACCAATAAAACGTTGGACCTCCTTAACGTTCTTGGGTACCGGCCAGTCAAGGATAGCCTGGATCTTACGAGATCCCATGTTCAGCCCCTGGGGAGAGATGATATAACCCAAGAACTGTATCTCAGAACGATGGAACTTGCATTTCTCCGGCTTGATATACAGTTGGTTCTCTTTCAGACATCTTAAAACAGTTTTGACATGTTCTTCATGTTCCTGTAGAGAGTCAGAAAAGATTAGTATATCGTCCAAATAGATCACCACAAACTGGTCCAACAAATCTCTGAAGATGTCATTAACAAGGTGTTGAAATGCTGCAGGGGTGTTACAAAGCCTGAAGGGGATCACAAGAGATTCAAAGTGTCCATACCGGCATCTGAATGCTGTCTTCCACTCATCCCCTGGACGAATACGCACCAAATTATAAGCCCCACGAAGATCCAGCTTAGAGAACACCTTAGCATGGCGGACTCTTTCCAGTAATTCGGGAATCAGAGGCAAAGGGTAATGGTTTCGTACGGTTACCTTATTGAGTTCCCGATAGTCAACACAGGGTGTCAGGGTCCCATCCTTCTTCTTTACAAAAAAAATGGGTGCCCCTGCTGGTGAGGAAAAAGGACGTATGAAGCCTTTGGCCAGATTTTCATCAATATACTCCTTTAAAGCTTGAAGTTCAGGTGCCGCCAAAGGGTATAGGTTACCAAAAGGAATATCTGCCCCAGGAAGCAACTCAATGGAACAGTCATAATGCCTGTGTGGAGGAAGTTGATCTGCATTCTTCTTGTCACAGAGGTCAGAGAACTATTTATATGCTGGAGGTAAAGAAGATACCTGTACATGTGGTTCCGTAGCCGTGGACTCAGGGACAGCTTCTGTTAACACTGAGTTGCTCCTTGTTGGGAAGATAATCTCCTTGGTCTCCCAGTGGATAATTGGGTTCTGAGAACGCAACCAAGGAATGCCTAAAATCACAGGAAAATGAGGAGAAGAAATTAGCAAGAAAGAAAGTTGCTCCTGATGATTAGGCTCCAACAAAATTTCAAGGGGTACGGTCTCCTGATCCACAGGCCCAGAGATTAAAGGTGACCCATCCACTGTTTCCATGGTAATTGGAGAGGCGCTTTGCTGAATTTTAATACCATGTTCCTTGGCAAATGCGATATCCATGAAATTGACACCTGCACCAGAGTCAATCATAGCTGAACTGGAAATCCACTTTCCTGAACACAGGATCTTAATAGGGACAGAACAGTGAGAGTTCTTTTCCTTAAGCTCCTTGGGGGGTGAAGTCATAGAAAGTGAATGGAATACAGCGTTTAAAGGCAGGCTACATTCAGAGATGTCAGATTCATCATCACAGTTGTCATACTCCCCTATTGCTGCTAGCACCTTGTTAGGCCGTCTAGGACACTTAGGACAATTGATCAAGAAGTGGCTAGTTCATCTTTTATAATACTAGACAGTAAAAATAGGCAATTGTGCATAACTGTCCCAATTGGTATCTACCGCTAATCTCCTGAATTCAGTGGCATACTCAATAACAGAACGTTTAGCCTGGTGTAAAGACAACAAAGCAGATTCAGCGGTTGCACGGCGATTAGGGTCATCAAACATTAGTGCCATAGCGGCCAAGAAATCATCCAAGTCATTTAACCGTGGGTCACGAGACTCAATCATCGGATTCGCCCAGGCGAGCGCTCGTGAGGTCAGTAGCACTATTACACACAATACTTTGGATCTATCAGTAGGAAAACAGTCAGCATGCACATCAAAATATAGCATACATTGATTCACAAAGCCACGAAATTTGTCGCGATCACCATTAAATCTGAATGGTGGCAACTTAGGTGGGCTAGCTGGTGGCGGTTGTCCAGAGGGTAAAGTCGCTTGTGCAGCTATTTGCGTGCTTATGTCCTGAAAAGCCTGTCCATACTGGGACTCTATGCCAGCAAGTTTGTTTTCCTGGGCTGCCATGCAGTTGCTTAAGTCCTGCAAAGTTTGTCCAAACACTTGTTGATTGTGTTCAAAGCTTCCAAACTTCTTTTGCAGACCTTCCACATCTTTCTGCAGTGATCTAATTATGGAAAACACCTGCTCTAATCTGCTCTCTGCAGTCATTGTTCCAGCAGTCTCCTTTTTTTTATGGCTAGAGTATCCTGTAATAATTATAGGGGATAATTCAGGAGACTCTTGGCGTGGAACAAAACAACAGGACACAGTTTTATAAGTGGTAAAGTTTATATTATCAAACAGTGATTCAAGCAGGTGCAGAGAGAAACTCAAGTCCACAACACTTGGAGTAAATATTAAACGCAGCTTAGCAGTCTATAGGAAACTTCAGAGGTAGATGCAAACAAACAGAAAGTCTATGAAGCACGGTTATTCTTGAGGAAACTTGACACGAATAGATCCTTGACTTAGTCCAGACACAGATAGATATGCTATAAGGAGTTCAAATCATATCTTAGCTCAACCAGGGAGGCCTGGTTAATAGTCTTAGGTTTTGCAGTGCAGAAACAGCTTACATGTCCAGCAAATGCAGATGGAAGTAACACAAGCAGCAGATGAAGGAGGATTACTGAACACTGGTGAATGCAGCAGGAACTCAGAGCAGAGTGGCAGGATCTCCAACACAGGTTCACAGGTGCAGGTGCAAGGCCAGGGAGTAATCAGGAGCTGGATGCAAAGCAGAATAATCTAGCACAGACTGAAGGCTGGGGTGGAGTTTTATAGCTATCATACAGAGCCCACATAATACTACCATCCAGTGCACATATATATTTAATAAACTGAGCAGAGCATGATGCCCCAAAAGAACCAATAACCACAACACAACATGACAACTATTGTGCAAACTAGAAATTTTATTGACAAATACAGAAATACTAAAAACAACACAGATATATGAGGGTATGGTGTATGACTACTATGAACACCATCAGGAACACGCATAAGTGCAAAAGTCACAAGGGTACAATTGTAAAGCCCTATGGCATGGTAATACAAGTAACGTTTGCAGTATAATGCACCATGTGGAAATACCACGGAGGGGGGGAGAGTGGGCACTATATTATGTCAAATGACCAATAACTTAATGCAGGAAAATCCCACCATGCCTAACACCCGCCCCTATTGCAACTGCCCGAGAATAAATATATAGTAACTAAACCATGAACTGCCGGCTGAGCTTACCCATGTATGCGATGTCCTGTGTATGGTGTCCAAAGAAAAATGCCCCGACGCACGTTTCGCGATTGTCGCTTCTTCGGGAGGCAGTGTAAGTGTGGCAAACTGAGGAGTGTTTTGTATCATTGTAGCAGCTGCTGCTAATTAGCGTTGGTGATAAGCGGCGCATGCGGGTGGACACACTCAGACGCGCCGCGCTACTTCCGGCCATCCCAGCGGCGCACAGAGAAGGGAAATATCCCCGTGACGTCATCAGATCTGTGCGTCGCTGTTAAAGGATGCCGTTAGGAGGCGCGGCTTATCCAAGAATCCATTGCGCATGCGCACCACCCGCGGCCATTTTGGAAAAGGGAATGAGTGCTGGCAAGTCGGAATAAAGGTAAAATATAGCTATACATTTATAAAAAGACATGAAATGTATATAAATTGGACCAAAGAACCCACGCTACCGTTAGAACACAATGAATCATAAATAATTAACATAAAACTGATGCTGGACATAAAAAAGATGGAAATAACATCAATAAATACATAATGCTCTATAAGTGCTAAGAAAGCGGCAAACATTGCCACTTCCCCTCTGATATATAATCAGAGAAGGTTCTCCCAGCAGATATCCAGTGCACATATAATACTACCATACAGAGCCCACATAATACTACCATACAGAGCCCACATAATACTACCATACAGAGCCCACATAATACTACCATACAGAGCCCACATAATACTACCATAAAGAGCCCACATAATACTACCATCCAGTGCACACATAATACTACCATACAGAGCCCACATAATACTACCATAAAGAGCCCACATAACACTACCATCCAGTGCACACATAATACTACCATACAGAGCCTACATAATATTACCATACAGAGCCCACATAATACTACCATACAGAGCCCACATAATAATACCATACAGAGCCTACATAATACTACCATACAGAGCACACATAATACTACCATAAAGAGCCCACATAACACTACCATACAGAGCCCACATAATACTACCATACAGAGCCCACATAATAATACCATACAGAGCCTACATAATACTACCATACAGAGCACACATAATACTACCATACAGAGCCTACATAATACTACCATACAGAGCACACATAATACTACCATCCAGTGCACACATAATACTGCCATGTGGCACCCATGTAATACTACATACCACTCTCACATAATACCATCCATGCTGATCCCTGTCAGATCCCACATAATACTGCCATACAGTGTCCCCATATAGGGGATGTAGCTCAGTGGTAGAGCGCATGCTTTGCATGTATGAGGCCCCGGGTTCAATCCCCGGCATCTCCATGTTTTGTAATAGTTTACTTATTTCACTAAAAATTGCTGTAGTTTAACACATACTTGTCTGGATGGAATACAGAGATTCAATTATCTGACTAAAATATCAACCTCTTTTTGTATCTTTCACCCATAACATTTTTTGGGATGTTATACACATAATGGACACTGGCGGTCTAAGCAAACACAAAAATATCAATGGACGGTTTATAAGTTTTGTGTGAGCAAATTAGATGCTGATTTTGTGTGAGCCTCATTCTAAGGCCGGGGTCACACTTGTGTGTGTAATGCGAGAAACTCGCAGCAATACCCGGCACCAGGGCCAGCTTTAGACAAAATGGGGCCCTGGGCAAAATTCCAAGTGGGGCCTCCAATCCTGAAATATTCCACCAACAACACTGATAGGCCCCTTCACATCTCCAGATACGATACGATACGATACACTTTATTGATCCCGTGGGAAACTATGGTATCACAGCAGCACAACTTACATCATAAGAATCATAAAATGAATTACTTAATTGACATGACAGTTTGTTGACCGAAGGACATTATACATTAGAATAGGACATACACAGCGGGTGAACTGAAAAGTAGAAGAAATAAAGTAGACAATCACCTTTATAATTTAACCCTAATGTTATTGTTGTACATCCCCATAGCAGTTGGCACAAACGATTTCCTATATTTTTCCTTCTTGCACCTCAGAAGTATTAGCCGGTTACTGAAGGTGATCTTCTGTCTCATGAATAGCTCATATAGTGGATGTGCATTATTGTTCATGATTGCCCTACAAAACGTACGTGTTACACCAAATATCGGGGTCACTAGTGTTTTCAATCAGTGTGTCGTCCATGTGCCATCCAAGGTTTTCAGGTACAGCACACGGACGGCACACGGACGGCACACGGACGGCACACGGACGGCACACGGACGGCACACGGACGGCACACGGACGGCACACGGATCTAGTATAGTAGATTCAGATTCTCCTCATAGATTCTGCTCAGAGTTGAGAGCACAAGTCCTCAGTGTGTACAGGGGATGTAGCTCAGTGGTAGAGCGCATGCTTCGCATGTATGAGGCCCCGGGTTCAATCCCCGGCATCTCCATGTTTTGTGATTAATCAGGTAACTTCCAAATATTCGTAAATCTGATAAATGTGCGGAGAGTCACCGATCTTCTGTCTGGATGTGACACAAAGACCGGACTCAGCACTAAATAGACAGATTTGCTTTTGTTGAGAATCTTATGTAGACCGTCGGACTCCAGGGGGCGCTGTAATCAGCACTATACATGTACAGAGCGGCATTGATAAAGACTACAGAGGAGCAAATCGTATTTGTGTCCCCTGCTCCACAGACCTCACTGAGGTTACACTGAGGCTGTGAAATGATAGCCTCCCGAACCTCGCCCTACCTGCCGCTGTTCCCAGATTTGTAGGCTCGGCCCATATGCAAATTGCCTCTTCAGAGTAAAAGAGGACTTGAACTCTATAGCACCACCTGTTGGAAGTAGCGATCCTACAAGTCACAATCAACGCTCCGCACAGCGTTTTCAAAGATGTATATCTGATGCTGGCATGTGGAAGGAGACTCCCATAATAGCAGTATTATGTCGGCTCTGTATGGTAGTATTATGTGGGCTCTGTATGGTAGTATTATGTGGGCTCTGTATGGTAGTATTATGTGGGCTCTGTATGGTAGTATTATGTGGGCTCTGTATGGTAGTATTATGTGGGCTCTGTATGGTAGTATTATGTGGGCTCTGTATGGTAGTGTTATGTGTGCTCTGTATGGTAGTGTTATGTGGGCTCAGTATGGTGTCATGTGGGCTCTGTATGGTAGTATTATGTGGGCTCTGTATGGTAGTATTGTGTGTGCTGTTTGGTAGTATTATGTGGGCTCAGTATTGTAGTATTATGTGTGCTCTCTATGGTAGTATTATGTTATCTCTGTATGGTAGTATTTTGTGGGCTCTGTATGGTAGTGTTATGTGTGTGCTGTTTGGTAGTATTATGTGGGCTCTGTATAGTAGTATTATGTGGGCTCTGTATGGTAGTATTATGTGGGCTCTGTATGGTAGTGTTATGTGGGCTCAGTGTAGTGTTATGTGGGCTCTGTATGGTAGTATTATGTGGGCTCTGTATGGTAGTATTATGTGGGCTCTGTATGGTAGTATTAAGTGGGCTCTGTATGGTATATGGTAGTATTATGTGGGTGCTGTTTGGTAGTATTATGTAGGCTCTGTATGGTAGTATTATATGTGCTCTCTATGGTAGTATTATGTTGGCTCTGTATGGATGTATTATGTGGGCTCTGTATGGTAGTATTATGTGGGTGCTGTTTGGTAGTATGTGGGCTCTGTATGGTAGTATTATGTGGGCTCTGTATGGTAGTATTATGTGGGTGCTGTTTGGTAGTATGTGAGCTCTGTATGGTAGTATTATGTGGGCTCTGTATGGTAGTATTATGTGGGCTCTGTATGGTATATGGTAGTATTATGTGGGTGCTGTTTGGTAGTATTATGTGGGCTCTGTATGGTAGTATTATATGTGCTCTCTATGGTAGTATTATGTGGGCTCTGTATGGTAGTATTATGTGGGCTCTGTATGGTAGTATTATGTGGGTGCTGTTTGGTAGTATGTGAGCTCTGTATGGTAGTATTATGTGGGCTCTGTATGACAGTATTATGTGAGTTCTTTATAGTAGTAATTTTATTGCAGTGCTATGTGGACATTGCATTGTGCTTTATATGGCAGCATTGTTTGTGATGTATACTGTGATATTCATAATAGATTTTCTTTTTATTAATCTACTACTCTCATAATGTGGCCAAATAGCGGGATCATTTATAAATGTCACATAGTCGAATGCCTCCATCTATGATTGGAGAAGCACAATGGCGGTGCACCCATCATGTATTGTCACATCAGGGGATGTAGCTCAGTGGTAGAGCGCATGCTTTGCATGTATGAGGCCCCGGGTTCAATCCCCGGCATCTCCATGTTTTGTAATAATTTACTTATTTCACTAAAAATTGCTGTAGTTTAACACATACTTGTGTGGATAGAATACAGCGATTCAATTATCTGACTAAAATATCAACCTCTTTTTGTATCTTTCACCCATAACGTTTTTTTGGGATGTTATACACATAATGGACACTAGGTGGCGGTCTATGCAAACACAAAAATATCAATGGAGGGCTTGTTAAGTTTTTTGTGAGCAAATTAGATACTGATTCTGTCTGAGCCTCGTTCTAAGGCCGGGGCCACACTTGTGTGTGTAATGTGAGAAACTCGCAGCAATACCCGGCACCAGGGCCAGCTTTAGATAAAATGGGGCCCTGGGCAAAATTCAAAGTGGGGCCTCCAATCCTGAAATATTCCACCAACAACACTGTTAGGCCCCTTCACATCTCCATATAAAACATGTAAGTGTTATACCAAATATCGGGGTCACTAGTGTTTTCAATCAGTGTGTCGTCCATGTGCCATCCAAGGTTTCCAGGTATGGATACTGGAAATGAAATTACAAAGCTTCTCATACTTTCTATGTGAAACAAATACAGCACATGGACGGCACACGGGCGGCACACGGACGGCACACATATGGCACACGGGCAGCACACATATGGCACACATATGGCACACGGACGGCACACATATGGCACACGGACGGCACACATATGGCACATGGACGGCACACATATGGCACACATATGGCACATGGACGGCACACATATGGCACACGGACGGCACACATATGGCACACATATGGCACACGGACGGCACACGGACGGCACACATATGGCACACATATGGCACACGGATGGCACACATATGGCACACGGACGGCACACATATGGCACACGGACGGCACACATATGGCAGATGGACGGCACACATATGGCACACATATGGCACACGGACGGCACACATATGGCACACGGACGGCACACATATGGCACATGGACGGCACACATATGGCACACATATGGCACACGGATGGCACACATATGGCACATGGACAGCACACATATGGCACACATATGGCACACGGACGGCACACATATGGCACACATATGGCACACGGACGGCACACATATGGCACATGGACGGCACACATATGGCACACGGACGGCACACGGACGGCACACATATGGCACACGGACGGCACACATATGGCACACGGACGGCACACATATGGCACACGGACGGCATGTTTACACAGACTCATAGACTTGTATTGGCCCTTGTCATCTCTGCTGCTGGGAAAACACGGACATGAGTGCAGCACCGTATGTTAAATAGGGCACATGTGGCATCCGTGAAAAACATGATACACTGCTGTGTGAAGGGGCCAATAATAGAAAACAGCAGAATTGCCATCTTTTTCTACATCCTACTTCTCAAATGGCAGAAAAAAAAAATTTCACCCCAAACTACTCTGCTAAGTCCCATTAAGCGGCGTGACACATATCAACCCTCCAGTACTCTACCAGTGACTACATACATATCCCCCCCCCCCCTGCCTAAAGGCGGGGGTTTTGGCACCTTCACTGGCTAAGCAGGGGACTCTGAACAGGGCATCTGTGTTCCATTGCAGCTTCCCTAGCCTGTGCTCCAAATGAAATGTAAAGTCCTGAGCACCAGAAACCACCTAGTTACCCAGGCATTTTTCCCTTTCTTTTCCCTCATCCATCTCACGGGCTCATGATTTGATGCTAGCCTGATATTTCTGCCTATCAGGTAGTATAACAGGGTGTTGGTTGCCCACTTGATGGCCAAACCCTCTTTTTCAAAGATGGCATAGTTCTTCTCACAGGGAGAAAGTTTCCTACTCGGGTATAGGACTGGATGTTCCTCCCCATCTATTTTCTGGGACAACACAGCTCCCAAGCTGACCTCGAAGGTGTCCGTCTGGAGCAAAACGGGCTGTTTGCATAGGCTGAGCTAAGCTTCAACATCTGGAATGCCATATCAGCTTCCAAGGACCATTTGGCCATCGACTTCTTTGTGCCCTTGAGAATGTCTGTCAGGGGGGCGGCTAACATGGCGAAATTCGGGATAAATCGCCGATAGTATCCCACAATTCCCAGAAACACCCTAACCTGCTTTTTGAAGACAGGCTGCGGCCACATTTGAGTTGCCTCCACCTTGTCTATTTGTGGCTTTATCTCGCCCCTTCCAAGGTCGTAAACAAAGTATTTTGCCTCTTCTTTCCCAAGGGCGCACTTTGGGTTTGTAGTAAACCCTGCCTTTCTCAGTGCATCCAGTACCACCTAGACCTTCTGCCGATGCTTCCCCAATCCGGGCTGAAGATCACAATGTTGTCCAAATAAGCAGCCTCGTATATTTTATGAGAGGCTAGTATCTGGTCCATGGCCCTCTGGAAAGTAGTTGGGGCTCCTTGTAGTCCGAATGTCTTCCGGGTATACTGGAAGCACCCGTCAGGTATAGAGAAGGCCGTGTTCTCCTTGGCACTTGGGGACAGAGGAATTTTCCAGTACCCTTTCGTTAGGTCCAGGGTAGTAATATGTCTGGCTGGCTCTAGCATTTCAATGAGCTCATCGACCCATGGCATTGGATAGGCATCAAACTTGGATGTCTCATTTAGCTTCTTGTAGTCATTACAGAAGCACCACTGTACGTCTGGCTTCGGCACAAGAACAAAAGCTCTGGACCAGCCGCTCTTTGACGCCTTGATGGCACCCAGGCTCAACATCCTCCTCACCTCCTTGGAGATCACCTCATGACGAGCTTCGGTAATCCAATACGGTTTTTGGTTCACCCTCACATGCGGTTCCGTCAAGATTTCATGCTCCACAACCTGCGTACATCATGGTAACTCTGTAAACAGGTCCTGGTTTCGCAGAAGCAACTCACGACACTGTTGTTTCTGGGCCGGCAATAGTGTTTCTGCCATGGTGACATCCTCAACCATGGCATCAGGATTAGCCTCTAGGCACATTGATTCCACCGGATCCCTGTCTCTCCACAGTTTTAGCAGGTTAATGTGGTACCCCTGGTACGTCTTTCTTCTCTCTGGTTGATGGACCTTGTAGTTGACGTCACTAAAATTTTCGACCACCTTGTATGGCCCTTGTCACTTGGTAAGGAATTTAATTTCCACCTTGGGGATCAACACCAACTTCCGGTCTCCAGAGCTAAACTGTTTCAGTCTTGCCGACCGATTGTAGACTCTTGCCTGGTCCTCTTGTGCTTGAAGGAGGCTCTCCCTCACAATCGGCATCATGCTCACGATCCTGTCCCGCATTTGGGCCACAAGTTCGATAACAGTTACCTCCGCTTCCCAGGTCCAGAAGTCCCCGAGGATGCCGTCCATACATGCAGCTCGAAAGGCGAGAACCCCATGGAGGCCTGTGGGACTTCCCTATTGGAGAACAGAAGGTACGATAACAGGCAATCCCAGTCCCAGTACCGTGTTGCATAGTCCATTACAACCAAGATGTATTGGTGACCTCTGGTGGACTTAACTAAGGGCCCTACAAGATCCATGGCAATCTGATCAAATGGGACCTCTATAATGGGTAACAGAACTAGGGGACTGCGGAAGTGGGATACCTGAGCAATTAACTGACATGTAGGACAGGACTGGCAATAATTAACAATATCCCGGTGACACCCAGGCCAGTAGAACCTTTGAAGGACCAGCTCTTGGCTTTTATCTATGCCCAGATGCCCCCCCCCCCCCAAGACATGAAAATGGGCAAGGTCTAGTACCCTACATCTATAGGGTCCCGGGACTAACAGTTTCTCTAATGCTTCCCCTCACTGTTTCGTGACCCTATTAGTCCATGAGCCGGGCCAGATATCGGTACCACCCGGAGTGACTAATTTTCTTTGGTATTTTTAGGTAGATGCATGTCTGTAGTTTATTTTTTGATATGATAGCCCTTACATATACGTAGCTTATTAACCCCTTCAGCCCTAGGCCTATTTGTACCCAAGTGCCTAAGCCAATCTGACCTGTGCCACTTCATGGGCTAATAACTTTGGAACGCTTTCACCTATCCAAGCCATTCTGAGATTGTTTTCTCGTGACATATTGTACTTCACGTCAGTGCTAAATGGGAGTCAATATATTTTACCTTTCTATATAAAAAAATGCTAAATATTCGGAAATTTTGGAAAAATCGGCAATTTTTTAACTTTGAAATTCTCTGCTTTTTACAAAAATACTGATACCCCCCATAATAGTTATTAATTTACACTCCCCACATGTTTACTTCATATTGGCATCATTTTGAAAATGAAACCTTATTGTTTTACGACGTAATAGGGCTTATAGTTTTATGCGCAATTTTTCACATTTACAGCAAAACCCACTTTTCAAAGGACCAAGTCACTTCTGAAGTCACTTTAAGGGGCTTACATAACAGAAACCACCCATAAATTACCCCATTTTGCAAACTACACCCCTCAAGCTGTTCAAAACTCATTTTTAAAAACTGTTAACCCTTTAGGTGTTCCACAGGAATTTTAGCAGAATGAAGGCGAAATTTCAAAATTTCATTTTTTTTCCAGATATTACATTGTAATCCAATTTTACCTGCAACCTAGCAAGGGTTAACGGCAAACCCAAACTTGGTTACCCTAATTCTGCAGTTTATAGAAACACCCCACATGTACTCGTAAACTAAAGTATGGGCACACAGCACAGCTCAACACGGAAGGAGCGCTATGTGGTTTTTGGGTGGCGGATTCACTGGAAGAAATCTAGGGGGCCATGTCACATTTGAAGGCTGCCTAAGGTACCCCCACAGTGGAAACCCCAAAAAGTGACCCTATTTTGGAAACTACACCCCCAAGGAATCTTTTAGGGGGTATAGTGACCACTTTGACCCAACCAGTGTTTCACAGTAGTTGGAAACACTTGGTTGAGAAAATGGAAAAAGTGCATTTTTTACATGAAGGTGTCATTTTAGGCTCATTTTTTTATTTTTAAGAGGTGTACCAGCAAAAAATGCACCCCACTATTTGTTCACCAATCTCTCCCGAACACAACAACACCCGATATGTTGTCGTACACTGCAGTATTGGGGAACGGCAGGCCTCGGAAGGGAAGGAGCGCCAAATGACTTTTGGAGTGCAAATTTTACTGGAAGAAATCTAGGGGGCTATGTCACATTTGAAGACACCCTGAGGTGCCCCAACACACGCACACACACTGACACATACACGTTCTGTGCTGAACAGGACTCTCCGGTCTTCTCTGCAGAGCTCCTATCTCCCTCTGTAGAGGCTGACACCTCCCAGGCAGAGCAGTGAGACTACACAAGCTGGTCTATGAAGCACTTATGAGGCTTGCTTGGAAAAACTTCCTTCCATGGCTAGAAGAAAACCATGCAAGGGACCTTCACCATCTGGATGAAACACTGAAGAACATCACAAACTTTCGCATCAGTGTGTCGCAGGGATCCTTCGAAAAGCTCTTGGATAATGAATCTTGCACACTTACCCTGAAGCTCTTTCAAGTTTATCTTGAGACCCTCAGAAATGAACAACTCTCAGCATTCTGGATGTCATACTTGGACATGGTCGAGACCATGCTGGCCCTGGTTCGAGCTTCAAGAGAAGGCAACTGGATGCTTCACCTAGGAGCAATCCGACAGATGATACCATGGTGTTTTGCCTATGACAAGGTCAACTATGCCCGATACCTAACCTATTACTATGCCACAATGTCTCGGCTGCCCATAGAACACCCAGAGGTCCATGAATACTTCATGCAAGGTGGCTTTTCGGTCCAGATCGGTAGCAAGAATCCTTTTGGACGAATTCCTGTGGACCAGACCATTGAAGAGACAATCAACAAAGACACCCAGACACCAGGGGGCACAAAAGGCTTCAGCCTCAAAGTTGGAGCTGTTTCCAGGTTCTACCTGACATCAGAGTACCGCAGTATGTACTTGAGGCAGCTGAGGGCCCTGGTAGGCCAACAATATACTGACTTCAGCCATTCAGACCTACAGGTGTCTAGGATTAGAAGAGATGAAGCCGATGTCCAATCTTTCGTTCAACTGCTGGAGACAGGTTGGGTGAACCCCTTCAACAAAGAGCATAATGGTGAACTTATCAGTTTGTCAACAGCGACTGTAGCACCACCAGATGTAGCCAAAGACCTTCAAGGGGCATACAGTATAGGAGAGGATGCATATCAAACATTCAAGGATGAGCGTTTGGGTACCGATAAGCCAACTACATTGTTTCATGACAAGATGACGAAGAACAAACTTAAAACGTTCTCTAACATCCAAATGAAGACACGCAGACAAGGTCTTGGCAAGGAGGTAATTTTGAAGGCTGACAGAAACCTATTTGGCCAGATGATACTTGTAGCTGAGAACAGAAAGCTACAAATGAGTGATGTCTTGACTCATCCCCTGGGTCCATTGCCATGGGCACTTGCCAATGGTGATGGGTCTATCCGCAAGACCAACAAGGCTGCCCTCGCAAGGGAGTTGGAGAGGAATGCTCGTCCTGCAGAAGTGATCCCCGAGCCCTCTGCAACCATCATTGATGGGATGAGCCTGGTTCAGAAACTGAAGGGAAACAATGCAACATTTGGCCAGCTAGCAGGCACAGCAATGAGTCGCGCTATCCATGAGGGTGCTAAGAGCAAGCGCATTGATATTGTCTTTGACGTCTACAAGGAGACATCCATCAAAGATACAGAAAGAGTCAACAGATATGAAGGCACAGGGATCCATTTCAAGAACATTCAACATGGGCACAACATCCAGCAGTGGAAAAAGCTTCTAAGTAGTTCCTCCAACAAGGCAAGTCTCATAAAGTTTCTGGTAGAAGAATGGAAGGCGAAACACCACAGGGAGAAGCTTGAGGAGAAGGAGCTGTATGTCACATGTGAGCAGCTCTGCTTTAAGATCACCAAAGAACAGTGGGAAGAGGCTGCTGACCTTAAGTCAAATCAAGAAGAAGCAGACAAACGCCTCCTTCTCCATGCTCTTCATGCAGCAGAATCTGGTTACAAGTCGGTCATCATCACTTCGGAGGATACTGATGTCATGGTCCTGTGTCTGGGCATGTGCCACAAAATCCCATCCCACCTGTTCCAGAAATGCGGTACACAGAACCGGACAAGATTCCTGGATATCACCACTCTGAGCCGAACATTGGGAGGCAGCGTATGTGATTCATTGATTGGTATGCATGCATTTACAGGCTGTGACACCGTCAGTGCATTCGCTGGCCGTGGGAAGATGACGACACTCAAGCAGTTGAAGATGAACAAGACATACCAGGATGCCTTTCAGGAAGTTGGTCGTTCATGGGAAGTGTCTACCGAACTTTTTGAGAAGTTACAGGAAATCACCTGCCACATGTACCTGCCAACTACCCAAACAACTGAGGTAAACAGGCTCCGTTATCAGCTGTTCTGTGCCAGACGTGGAGTGGTAGAGTCAAGTCAACTCCCTCCTTGCCAGGACTGCCTTTTCATGCATGCACTGCGTGCAAACTACCAGGCTGCGATCTGGAGGAGAAGTCTGCAGAGCCAGCCATGGGTTGCAAACCCAACAGACTGCGGTTGGATGATAGATAACGACGGAAAGCTTGTTGTCAAGTGGATGCAAGGGGCACCAGCACCAGAAGCTATTATACAGCTACTGTCCTGCAAGTGTGTGCGGTCATGTGAACTTCCTCAGTGTACTTGCCTCAGCAATGGCCTGAAGTGCACAGACATGTGCAGATTACAGACATGCCAGAACAAGGGTACTGAAGACGAGCCAGTAGAACAACAGTCAGATTCAGAGTCCGATGTTGAAGATATTATGGAGTAACATATATATATATATATATATATATATATATATATATATATATATATATATATATATATATATATGCACATGACATGTTCAGTGTGTATTTACATAACTTGGATTAAATTTTGTTACAAATACTACATCTAGTCACTCCGGGTGGTACCGATATCGTCATATTTGGTTCTTGGCTCATGCTAAAATTCCTGTGGAACACCTAAAGGGTTAACAGTTTTTAAAAATGAGTTTTGAACAGCTTGAGGGGTGTAGTTTGCAAAATGGGGTAATTTATGGGTGGTTTCTGTTATGTAAGCCCCTTAAAGTGACTTCAGAAGTGACTTGGTCCTTTGAAAAGTGGGTTTTGCTGTAAATGTGAAAAATTGCGCATAAAACTATAAGCCCTATTACGTCGTAAAACAATAAGGTTTCATTTTCAAAATGATGCCAATATGAAGTAAACATGTGGGGAGTGTAAATTAATAACTATTATGGGGGGTATCAGTATTTTTGTAAAAAGCAGAGAATTTCAAAGTTAAAAAATTGCCGATTTTTCCAAAATTTCCGAATATTTAGCATTTTTTTATATAGAAAGGTAAAATATATTGACTCCCATTTAGCACTGACGTGAAGTACAATATGTCACGAGAAAACAATCTCAGAATGGCTTGGATAGGTGAAAGCGTTCCAAAGTTATTAGCCCATGAAGTGGCACAGGTCAGATTGGCTTAGGCACTTGGGTACAAATAGGCCTAGGGCTGAAGGGGTTAATAAGCTACGTATATGTAAGGGCTATCATATCAAAAAATAAACTACAGACATGCATCTACCTAAAAATACCAAAGAGAATTAGTCACTCCGCTTGGTACCGATATCGTCAAATTTGGTTCTTGGCTCATGGACTATATAAAGTAATTCCTCATTCACTACAAAGTCAGGGAATCTGGTGTCGGCCACCGGCTCTTGAGCAACCCCATTTAGCACAGTTACATTTTCAAATGTCCCTTTCAGGGTAAGATCATGCAGTTGAGCAGTCCCAAAATTTCCCTCAGAAACCACCAGTTACGGAAACTTGGCATCACTGGTCACCGTCTCGTCCTTCTCAACCGTCGGGACACGCAAAGTGAACTCCTCCCCCTCCAACTGCAATGGGCTTTCATCAGAGTTGAGCTGGCTCCTGTCTGAGACCGTTGGTATCCCCACCGTCCTCCATAAGTCCTAGAACAGGTTAAAGTCCCACCCTATTATCACCGGGTGTAGCAAGTCCTTAACAACCCTTATCTCATGGGTCTCAGCCCCACAGTTTGTTTTTATAGACACTCTGGTAACGGGGTAGTCCTTGGTGTCACTGTGGATACAGCTGACGCCCATGTGTTTCCCTGGGATGAACTAGTGGGGGAGTGTGGCCCTTATCCCTGAGTCCAATAGTCCTGATATCAGCACCCCATTTATGGTCACGAGACATGACTGAGACCCCTTTCTGGGCTGATAGTCCACACTGCAAGCGGGATAAGCATAATACAAGCAGTGCCTGTTGAGGCTGCAGTCCATCTTCTCAGAGGACAAAGGACAACGGTCAGCTATATGTCCCAGATTGAGATCTCCAGCAGAGCAAGTCTTTACCAATGGCCCTTGGCAGCCCCTCAGCGACCCTTTGGTGGCTCTACTACCCCTCTTTTGGGACTCGGGCTCCTGATGGGTACCCTAGTATGGAGATTCATCACCTCATGGCTTCCTTAGGGACCTTTCAACCACCTGGTACCTTTCTACGAGGCCCACCAGGTCATCTGCATTCCGGGGGTCTCCCTAGGCAACCCAGTTCTGCACCGGCCTAGGGAGGCAGTGAATAAATCGGTCCATGACAACCTGCTCAACCATCTGGGCTTGAGTGTAGGACTCTGGCTGCCACCATTCTGTACCAGATACAGTAGGTCAAACATCTGAGAGCGAGGAGGTTTGTCACCATAATAATCTCAGTAATGAACCCTTTGGGCTCTTACAGATATAGTGACCCCGGAGCGTGTCAATGTCATGGTTTTTAAATTTGGCATATTCCCGGGCATCTTGTAAGGCCAAGTCATGATAAGTCTGGGGTTCGCCAGTCAAATAGGGGGCCAGCATCTCTGCCCACTGCTCAGGGGGGCCAGCTTCTCCAGTTCTGCAAACTGCTCAAACACAGTCAAAAATGCCTCTACATCATCACCAGGGGTCATTTTCTGCATTGCTCATCTTAACGCCTTCCGGACTTGTGTCGTCACCTGCATTTGGACTTGTGGAATGGGTTTCCGGTCTTCCATGAAACCCAACTCAATCTGCTGCTGCTGTTGTCGAAACTGGTACTGTTGATGCTTCTGTTGCTATTGGAGTTGCTGATACTGCTGCTGTTGCATCTGCTGGGTAAGCAGCTTACTCGACTCCTGAAGTGCCCGCTGTTGTCTGCTGCGAGTTCACCAAATGCTTAATCAGGTCCTCCATCTTGTCTGTCGTCTCCTGGATTATAGCCGCCTTTACCCAACACATGCGGTTTATCCACCACTTCTACTCGTCTTCCCGAAATGTTGCCCGCTTTTAAAACACCACTTGTGGTAGTTCAGCTCTCTCAGCAATACATGAAGGTAGAAAACAGGAACACTGTCTCTTTAAGTCTTTTGTTGGTTTATTATACAGATGGCATAAACCAACATGAAGGGAAAAAAATAAACACAGCCCTTCGGGCAAAACAAGAAAACAAACTGCTGCAAAACATTCCATACACTTGCAGGGAAAGGTTAAGTCATTCCTCCTCATGACACAAACCACTGGAGATCCTGCTGAAGCAAGAATGCTTCTGGAGTCCAGCTATTTAAGCCCCAGACCACAACCTGGGGTGGAGATAAGGTGGACATCCTCCCACCCGCTCTAAGGATGTCCACATAAAAGCCCGCCCATTATACAAATTAGTTAACCCTTCATCACACTTAGTGTGCTGGAGGAAAAACTCTGGGTTTTATATCACGGATACCATTAAACACAGTGAAACATATCTCCCCTCCAGCACTTTACCAGTGACTTTGTTACAATATGCATCTTGGAATGTGTTTTTTTTCCTTAACCACCCACTCACAAAATAACATAACAAATGAAATTGTGGTTAAAATTGTAATTTGGTTTATAGAAAAAAAATCATATCATGTTATTGCAAAAATAATACATAAAGTAAATAATAAAGAAATAAAAATATTACAGAAAAAAATTGTGTGTGGGTCTGCCGCCTTAGGTAAGGGATTTTTTCCAAATTTTAACTATAAAAAGTCTGCTAAGGTGTGCAGGGTCTCTAGAATCAGAGAAATACACAGGGATACACACAGAAATCATGGGGATCCAGAACAAAAGAGTGGGCCCCCAGATCTGCAGCATTAGTGGCGATCACACTAAGCATTTCTCCTGTTCACCCCGGGGGTATATACTTTAACCTTTTACTGGCACTGTTACGTGATGCACTGTACTGACACTACAGTCTATGGGGTCATCTCTGCTGGCTAAGATGGCACTATTAATGGGGGCATTATGGACTCTGATATATGTCTGTCTTATTTATATACTGTTTAGGAGCACTCAAAGGCATATCTGGGGGGGGCAGTCCACAGGAGGGTGCAGTATGACCGCCTGATGCGGCAGTCCAAAGTGTGGGGAGGTATTTACTGTGAGGGGGTATATACTGTGTGTTCTGTGTGTATATTTACTGTGTGGGGGATATTTACTGTGTGTGTATGAGGGTAGTTACTGCCGTGGGGGGAGGTATTTACTGTGTGGAGGAGGTATTTACTGTGTGTAGTTACTGTGTGTGTGGGGTATTTTCTATGTGGGGAGGTGTTTACTGTGTGGAGGAGGTATTTACTGTGTGTGTGGGGGAGGTATTTACTGTCTGGGGGGGTATTTACTGCCTCCGGTGTCTTTACTGTGTGTTCAAACACCTACACGGGAACATACGCAGAAACTTGCGAGTGTGATGAGAGAAACTCATGCTAGTCTCTCGCATCAGTACCCGGCACTGCCACCGGCTGCATAGAAATACATACCACTGAACGCTCTAGTCCCGAGTGCCAGCGACAGTGCCGGGTATTGATGCGAGAGACTAGCATGAGTTTCTCTCATCACACTCGCAAGTGTGACCCCGGCCTATGACTAGATTCTGCGTATGTTCCCGTGTAGGTGTTTGAACACAAATTTTAAATTTCACTATTGAATTTACTGTTAAATTACAGTGGGGAAAAAAAGTATTTCGTCAGCCACCAATTGTGCAAGTTTTCCCACTTAAAAGATGAGAGAGGCCTGTAATTGACATCATAGGTAGACCACAACTAATTATAGTTATATTCTTGTACATAGGGGCAGTATTATAGTAGTTATATTCTTGTACATAGGGGCAGTATTATAGTAGTTATATTCTTGACAATAGGAGCAGTATTATAGTAGTTATATTCTTGTACATAGGGGGCAGTATTATAGAAGTTATATTCTTGTACATAGGGGCAGTATTATAGTAGTTATATTCTTGTACATAGGAGCAGTATTATAGTAGTTCTATTCTTGTACATAGGGGGCAGTATTATAGTAGTTATATTCTTGTACATAGGGGCAGTATTATAGTAGTTATATTCTTGTACATAGGGGGCAGTATTATAGTAGTTATATTCTTGTACATAGGGGCAGTATTATAGTAGTTATATTCTTGTACATAGGGGGCAGTATTATAGTAGTTATATTCTTGTACATAGGGGGCAGTATTATAGTAGTTATATTCTTGTACATAGGGGCAGTATTATAGTAGTTATATTCTTGTACATAGGGGGAGTCTTATAGTAGTTATATTCTTGTACATAGGGGGCAGTATTATAGTAGTTATATTCTTGTACATAGGGGGCAGTATTATAGTAGTTATATTCTTGTACATAGGGGCAGTATTATAGTAGTTATATTCTTGTACATAGGGGGCAGTATTATAGTAGTTATATTCTTGTACATAGGGGGCAGTATTATAGTAGTTATATTCTTGTACATAGGGGCAGTATTATAGTAGTTATATTCTTGTACATAGGGGCAGTATTATAGTAGTTATATTCTTGTATATAGGAGCAGTATTATAGTAGTTATATTCTTGTACATAGGAGCAGTATTATAGTAGTTATATTCTTGTACATAGGAGCAGTATTATAGTAGTTATATTCTTGTACATAGGAGCAGTATTATAGTAGTTATATTCTTGTACATAGGGGCAGTATTATAGAAGTTATATTCCTGTACATAGGAGCAGTATTATAGTAGTTATATTCTTGTACATAGCGATCAGTATTATAGTAGTTATATTCTTGTACATAGGGGGCAGTATTATAGTAGTTATATTCTTGTACATAGCGATCAGTATTATAGTAGTTATATTCTTGTACATAGGAGCAGTATTATAGTAGTTATATTCTTGTACATAGCGATCAGTATTATAGTAGTTATATTCTTGTACATAGCGATCAGTATTATAGTAGTTATATTCTTGTATATAGGGGCAGTATTATAGTAGTTATATTCTTCTACAAAGGGGCAGTATTATAGTAGTTATATTCTTGTACATAGTAGCAGTATTGTAGTAGATATATTCTTGTATATAGGGGCAGTATTATAGTAGTTATATTCTTGTACATAGGGGCAGTATTATAGTAGTTATATTCTTGTACATAGGGGCAGTATTATAGTAGTTATATTCTTGTACATAGGAGCAGTATTATAGTAGTTATATTCTTGTACATAGGAGCAGTATTACAGTAGTTATATTCTTGTACATAGGGGCAGTATTATAGTAGTTATATTCTTGTACATAGGGGCAGTATTATAGTAGTTATATTCTTGTACATAGGAGCAGTATTATAGTAGTTATATTCTTGTACATAGGAGCAGTATTACAGTAGTTATATTCTTGTACATAGGGGCAGTATTATAGTAGTTATATTCTTGTACATAGCGATCAGTATTATAGTAGTTATATTCTTGTACATAGGAGCAGTATTATAGTAGTTATATTCTTGTACATAGGAGCAGTATTATAGCAGTTATATTCTTGTACATAGGGGCAGTATTATAGTAGTTATATTCTTGTACATAGCGATCAGTATTATAGTAGTTATATTCTTGTACATAGGAGCAGTATTATAGTAGTTATATTCTTGTACAAAGGGAGCAGTATTAAAGTAGATATATTCTTGTACATAGGAGCAGTATTATAGTAGTTATATTCTTGTACATAGGAGCAGTATTATAGTAGTTATATTCTTGTACATAGGGAGCAGTATTAAAGTAAATATAGTCTTGTACATAGGAGCAGTATTATAGTAGTTATATTCTTGTACATAGGAGCAGTATTATAGTAGTTATATTCTTGTACATAGGGAGCCGTATTATAGTAGTTATATTCTTGTACATAGGAGCAATATTATAGTAGTTATATTCTTGTACATAGGAGCAGTATTATAGTAGTTATATTCTTGTACATAGGGACAGAATTATAGTAGTTATATTCTTGTACATAGGAGCAGTATTATAGTAGTTTTATTTTTGTACATAGGGAGCAGTATTACAGTAGTTATATTCTTGTACATAGGAGCAGTATTATAGTAGTTATATTCTTGTACATAGGGGCAGTATTATAGTAGTTATATTCTTGTACATAGGGGCAGTATTATAGTAGTTATATTCTTGTACATAGGAGCAGTATTATAGTAGTTATATTCCTGTACATAGGGGCAGTTTTATAGTAGTTATATTCTTGTACATAGGAGCAGTTTTATAGTAGTTATATTCTTGTACATAGGAGCAGTATAATAGTAGTTATATTCTTGTATATAGGAGCAGTATTATAGTAGTTATATTCTTGTACATAGTAGCAGTATTATAGTAGTTATCTTCTTGTATATAGGAGCAGTTTTATAGCAGTTATATTCTTGTACATAGGAGCAGTATTATAGTAGTTATATTCTTGTACATAGGGAGCAGTATTATAGTAGTTATATTCTTGTACATAAGGGCAGTATTATAGTAGTTATATTCTAGTACATAGGGGGCAGTATTATAGTAGTTAAATTCTTGTACATAGAGGGCAGTATTATAGTTGTTATATTCTTGTACATAGGGGGCAGTATTATAGTAGTTATATTCTTGTAAATAGGGGCAGTATATAAGTAGTTATATTCTTATACATAGGAGCAGTGTTATAGTAGTTATATTCTTGTACGTAGAAGCAGTATTATAGTAGTTATATTCTTGTACATAGGGACAGTATTATAGCAGTTATATTCTTGTACATGGGGCAGTATTACAGTAGCTATTTTTTGCACATAGGGAGCATTATTATAGTAACTATAGTCTTGTACATAGGAGCAGTATTGTAGTAGATATATTCTTGTACATAGGGGCAGTATTATAGTAGTTATACACATGTACATAGGAGCAGTATTGTAGTAGATATATTTCTGTACATAGGGGCAGTATTATAGTAGTTATATTCTTCTACATAGGAGCAGTATTATAGTAGTTATATCGTACATAGGGTCAGTATTATAGTAGTTATGTTCTTGTACATAGGAGCAGTATTATAGTAGTTATATTCTTGTACATAGGGGCAGTATTATAGTAGCTATAGTCTTGTACATAGGGGCAGTATTATAGTAGTTATATGCTTGTACATAGGGGCAGTATTATAGTAGTTATGCTCTTGTACATAGGAGCAGTATTGTAGTATATTCTTGTACATAGGGGCAGTATTATAGTAGTTATATTCTTGTACATAGGAGCAGTATTATAGTAGTTATATTCTTGTACATAGGGGCAGTATTATAGTAGTTATGTTCTTGTACATATGAGCAGTATTGAAGTATATTCTTGTACATAGGGGCAGTATTATAGTAGTTATATTCATGTACATAGGAGCAGTATTATAGTAGTTATATTCTTATACATAGGGGCAGTATTATAGTAGCTATAGTCTTGTACATAGGGGCAGTATTATAGTAGCTATATGCTTGTACATAGGGGAAGTATTATAGTAGTTATGTTCTTGTACATAGGAGCAGTATTGTAGTATATTCTTGTACATAGGGGCAGTATTGTAGTAGTTATATTCATGTACATAGGAGCAGTATTATAGTAGTTATATTCTTGTACATAGGAGCACTATTATAGTAGTTATATTCTTGTACATAGGGGCAGTATTATAGTAGTTATATTCTTTTATATAGGAGCAGTATTATAGTATTTATATTCTTGTGCATAGGAGCAGTATTATAGTAGTTATATTCTTGTACATAGGGAGCAGTATTATAGTAGTTATATTCTTGTACATAGGGGCAGTATTATAGTAGTTATATTCTTGTACATAGGGGCAGTATTATAGTAGTTATATTCTTGTATATAGGAGCAGTATTATAGTAGTTATATTCTTGTACATAGGGGCAGTATTATAGTAGTTATATTCTTGTATATAGGAGCAGTATTATAGTAGTTATATTCTTGTACATATGGGCAGTATTATAGTAGTTATATGCTTGTACATAGGGGCAGTATTATATTAGTTATATTCTTGTACATAGGGGCAGTATATAAGTAGTTATATTCTTATACATAGGAGCAGTATTATAGTAGTTATATTCTTGTACTGTATGATATATTAATTTGCACCAATAATTTTAATTTTGTGCAGATTTCCCCCTTAATATTTTTACCTTCTGTCATTGAGCAGATACTTATATCAGTATTTGCCAAATCTCTCACACCCCATAGGGTAACAGGATGACGACGTCTCTGATTTATGTATGGTAGGAAACACATGAATAAACACTCATCTCCCACAGGCTTCTATTTTCCATTAGTTGTTTGTATCCTCAGTTGTCTCTATTGTACCATCTGAGAATTAATTGAGATGATAAATTATAGTCTTGATGTCAGGGTTTATTACAGTGTCACTTTCTGTGCCGATCCAACAGTATCCAGATATAACAGGTCTGTGGATCTTATATTACCCATCAATTGTGCTTCATATTTTCACAACATAAGTAATTTACTGCTGGAGGGAAACATATCTGGAGAGGGAGGAGGGAGAGACAGCTGCAGAATTGTGCTTAGGATTGCGGTCACTTTACGTACCCCACCGGGCAGGAAGAATAAATGGAGTTTTCGCAGACTAGGAAGATGATCCACCAAGTCTTGAAATACATATGGCTACCTTCAACCAAGCTTCTTTAGCTCAAATGTATGGGCTGTGATATACATATGAGTGCCAGAGTTTATCACATGTAGCAGAAGGTGCTAACCAGGCATTGGCCATTAGAAATGTAACATAAAGACCATAAATGTCAGGAGACAGAAAGGTACAGCAGATATTAATTCTAGATGACATTACATAAATATATGGATCTGGTCAAAAGCATGTCAAATAAATAAGGACATAAATAGTATTAATAAATACATAATAAATAGTGATGAGCGAACGTGTTCACTCGAACCTGGTGTTCGATCGGACATTAGGGCGTTCGAAGGTGTTCGGTATTCGGCCGAACATCTCGCGGTACTCGAGTGAAATCTCGTTTTTGTTTTTCTCATTTTTGGCGGTTTTTCAAGGAGCCAATCATGTTAGGTGAGCCTTCTAAGCTACTAGCATGACGTAGGGACATGTACAAGACGAGAGCAGTGAGTGGCTGGCCAGATCAGGTGACCTGACCAGCCAATAGACTGCTTTCATTATGTTCGGCGCTTTCAGCCATTTGCAGTGTGAAAGAGCATAGGGACAGACGTGCTGGGGGGACTGGGAATTGATAGGGACTAGAGCAGGGACAAAGACCAGAATTAATCAGGCAGGCAGGGTGCAGAAATCAACAGCCCTTGTCAGGGCTAATCTACGTTTACTGGGAGTTGGAAGTTTCGCCCCCAGCAGTTCACCCCCAGCATTTCGCCCCCAGCAGTTTGCCCCCAGCAGTTCGCCCCCAGGTACACTTCACCCCCGAACATTTCGCCCCCAGCATTTCGCCCCCAGGATGTTTCGCCCCCGCACATTTCGCCCCCGCACATTTCGCCCCCAGCAGTTCGCCCCCGGATGTTTCGCCCCCGGATGTTTCACCCCCAGCAGTTCGCCCCCGGATGTTTCGCACCCAGCAGTTCGCCCCCGGATGTTTCGCCCCCGGATGTTTCGCCCCCAGCAGTTCGCCCCCGGATGTTTCGCCCCCAGCAGTTCGCCCCCGGATGTTTCGCCCCCAGCAGTTCGCCCCCGTATGTTTCGTCCCCGGATGTTTCGCCCCCAGCAGTTCGCCCCAGGATGTTTCGCCCCCAGCAGTTCGCCCCCGGATGTTTTGCCCCCGGATGTTTTGCCCCCAGCAGTTCGCCCCCGGATGTTTCGCCCCCAGCAGTTCGCCCCCGGATGTTTCACCCCCAGCAGTTCACCCCTAGATGTTTCGCAGCAGCAGTTTGCCCCCGGATGTTTCGCCCCCGGATATTTCGCACCCAGCAGTTCGCCCCTGGATGTTTCGCACCCAGTAGTTCGCCCCTGGATGTTTCAACCCCAGATGCTTCGTCCCCAAGCAGTTCACCCCCGGATGTTTCCCCCCAGCAGTTCGCCCCCCGGATGTTTTGCATCCAGCAGTTCGCCCCCAGATGTTTCTCCCCCAGCAGTTCGCCCACAGATGTTTCACCCCCAGATGTTTTGCCCCCAGCAGTTCATCCCTGGATGTTTTGCCTCTAGCAATTTGCTCCTGGATCTTTCACATCCGGGAAAGACCTGCCTGAACTGAACATTGGCAGGTTTGCTTATCACTAATAATACACCATATGAGTCTAAGATATATAATTCTGATCAAATTAGTTTTTTTATTTTAAAACTTTGTTTTCTAGATGAGTAATTTTACAAACAGACAGGAAAATAGTAGGATTTCATTGGTTACTAAGGAGGTCGTGCCCCTTTGGTAGCAGAACGGATCCTGGCTCCCTATGATACATTCAGGGCTGCTTGTTCACAGCCCTATGCAAAGCTCCCCTTCACCCTCCGCTCATGTGCTCTGTCCTGGACAAGAGGAGGGCTCCCCCTGCCTGTGTAAAGCCATTACAGGATGGAACACATAGGGGGGCTTTGCAGAGGGCTGTAAACCAGCAGCCCTTTATACATCATAGGGAATATATTGCTAGTTGCATGCTCCTGTGCAGCCACACCCTCTAGAATCCATCCACAAGTACTGCTACTAAGGAGAAACAACCTCCTTAGCAACCACTGAAATCCTGCAGCACATGGAGCTTTAACTTGGATGAGACTTTTCACACAGAAGTGAAGCTGCTGGGAGGTCTCCTTTGGAAATGAATATCATGGGCACAGGTACTATAACATACCATATTTTTTGTAGAGTTATGCTTTAACTGTATGTATCAAAACTGTTTTAACAAGAAACATAAAAAGGTATAGAGGGGAAGGATTAGAGAAAAAGAGAAAATACAAATTACAGGTTATAATGCTTGAATTATTTTACAGCTAAGAACACTGCTCTCAAAACATACAATATGTGACCATGAACTAAAATTCAAAGCTGTAGGCAATGCCTCTCAGATAATCCATCAAGCTTCTATTATTGAAATCTTGCACGATACGTTTAACCCTTGCTGAAATTGCAGCATACTTTTTGTTTCTTGCAGCAATGGGATTTCCTGCTATTATCTGAATAATTTCAAAACTATGGAGCTCTTGCTGATGTTTCAGACAGTTAATGAACCGGTATATATTTTGGGAAAGAGTACCACATGTTTCTCGAAAGCTACGGTGCCATCCTTCGACATCATTATTTGTTCGCTGTTGATCATTCAATGTTCGCTCATACACATTCCAGAATTGAATTGGAAACAAAGGTGCTTGACGTCCTCTGCGATTCATTCGACCGATATAGCTGTCTTCAAAATAGTTAGCAATAGGTATTGCTTCTTGTGGAAAGTCAGGATCTTCCACCAACTCTTCAAATGATTGCACAACATTCTGTGGTGGTAGAAAGGCCAGGGCAGGTATCATGGTATCCAACGGGCAAATTCATGGTCACCTTGGTATTGCATCTTGAGTCCTTCATTTTGAACTTTACGCCAAACCGACTGTGATAGGTGGAAAAAGCCACCAGTCTTCACAAGGTTGGGGAACTCACTTTCAAATGCCTGTATTGCAGCTAGTTCAAAATCCAACATCAGGTTGTCTGGCTGCAGTCCAGGCTGCAAGTTCTTCAGCTCTTGCAGCAACCTCTGGTATGTAGAACGGCTCTTGTCTGTCAGCACGGTGTACACTAGCGGAACAACAAGGCCGCTGTGGACTACATGGATTGTGTAAAGTTGCCTAAACAAGGCTGGTGTAGTGAAAAACATGCCATCAGCAAACCACTCTTTACTTTGTGCCAGTAGATGGAGATTGTCTCTTGTTCCAAATATCAACATACGGCTGTGTCCATTTCCTAATTTAAAATGAAAGTATTAGTAGAGGAAATAACAGAAAAAGTGTAACAAGCAGCAGACAGAGAATTTTGGGATAAATTCACAAAAAAAAATATCCTAATCAGAAGCCTCTGTTCATATCTCACATTAAAAACTCACATTTTGCTCCAGATTTTCGGATTTCATAATAAAAAAACTGAAGCAAAATCTAGTGTGAAGGGGCCAACCAATAGTTTTTTACAACATATATTGTCCCAGTGGAAAATGATATATTTTTGTTTAAAATTAAAATTACTTCCAAACTTGAAATAGGTCACATTTTTAGGGTACCTTTAGACCCTTCAACTAGACGGCCGTTCAGCACGTCCGATCGCCGCCATGCTGAACAGCTGTCTAGTTGACAGCCTCATCCAGACGCGGCGTGCGGCTAGACGTCTGAATAAATGACTGGGAGGGCCGCCCGCCTGAATGAGGTGTTCCATTCAAGCGGATGGGCGCGCTAGTCGTCGGGTGGGCAGGGCGGACGTTCGTGACTATGCTGTCTCATTGAGAGGATTGTGCAGGATGCCAAAAACGCCAGTAAAATCACCAGTGTGCTTTTGGCCTAAGGCATAACTGAATGGTCCATTAGGCTGGGGTCATATGCAGTATTAATGTGTAAATCCCATCCACATGCTGATGAAAAAATTTTGTTTACAAAAAAAAAACATGCAGTGCAGCATGTCAATGTATGCTGCCATTATACAAAGAAAATTCCAGCCATTCAGATAAGAGGCTGAAATCCTGCACTAAAAGCTGCACCTAAATCCATAGAGTTAAGTGAAGAGTTTGATACAGAATTAGGGTACGACAATAGTGGCCACAATTGCAGGCACAAATAGATTCCTGTGGGATCTGCAGTTGCTACCGCAATTACAGCCGATGTGGAGATGCCGCTCCGCAATCCCCTTCCATCAGTGGGCACGAGGCCTCAGGCTTTATCCAGACAAGCTGGATTTACAGGCGTATTCCGTGCTGTGTTTCCTGAATGAAACCCGCCCTTTCATGTCTATGGTGCGGGTTACGGGCAGATTCCGGCTGGGGCCAGAAAACGCCCCACCGGAAAATAGCTTCAAAGCTATTTTCCGGCGGATCCCGTGCTTAACTTGCCCATTCAAGGGAATGGGCAAGAGGGAAACCTCCTGAAAAATGCCTGCAAACCACTGGAAAAACGCTTGGTTTAGGCAATAGCAAGGCATGGCCACGCCCATAGCAGAGCTTGGCCACGTCCCCTATTTGCAGAAGCGTTTTGCCAAAGCGCTTAAAAAGTGCTTGCAAGCAGCAGGCAAAATGCCTCTGCAAATCATGGCGTATCTCACCTGAGCTCTGGAGTTCAGCCCGACCTGTCCACGGATCTGCAGGACTGAACTACGAAAGCCGAGGAATCAGCCGGCGATGGCAGTTCAGCCCATGCATGCCCCAGACAGGCGAGGCTGAACTCCGGGGCAGCATCCAGGACAGGTATAGCCAGTACAATGCTGCATATTTGGAATTAGTGCTGGCCGATCCAATCACTGAAGATCGTAATTTATTACGATTTTCAGGCTGATCGTTATTTTAAATTACGATCCGATTTGTAGCCAGATCATGATGATGATCAGAATTAGAAATCGGAATCCTCCGTAATCTGAAAACACTGTCCGGGCATACATGCCCGAACAGTGTGCGTTATATATATATATATATATATATATATATATATATATATATATATATATATATATACACACACACACACACACACACACTGTACGGGTGTACAGCGTGTGTGCATATTTAGCTTTAGTAATTGGCACCAGGCTGCACTGTTAAAAAATAAACAAACCCAGTTACTCACCTCTTTCTCCAGTGTCCAGTACTGGCTCCGGCTCTTAGCCCAGCAGTGCAGGGAATCCCGAAATCCGGGCGGCGCATTGCCGCCTCTGTGCCTGCCGTACTATAACTACAATGGAGAGTGATCCCAGCACCGCTCACTAGACGGTCCTGGGAAAGCACCACATCACGTCACAGAACAGCCCGGCACATGTGCAGAGGTGGTGATGCACAACCCAGAATGCATAGCGTTGGGATTTCGGAATTCCCTGCACCGCCAGAGACAGCGCTGGACACCGGAGAGAGTTGAATAACTGGGTTTGTTTATTTTTTAACAGCGCAGCTTGGAGCCATTATACAGTACAGACCAAAAGTTTGGACACACCTTCTCATTTAAAGATTTTTCTGTATTTTCATGACTCTGAAAATTGTACAATCACACTGAAGGCATCAAAGCTATGAATTAACACATGTGGAATTATATACTTAACAAAAAAAAGTGTGAAACAACTGAAAATATGTCTTATATTCTAGGTTCTACAAAGTAGCCACCTCTTGCTTTGATGACTGCTTTGCACACTCTGGGCATTCTCTTGATGAGCTTCAAGAGATCATCACCGGGAATGGCCTTCCAATAATCTTGAAGGAGTTCCCAGAGATGCTCAGCACTTGTTGGCCCTTTTGCCTTCACTCTGCGGTCCAGTTCACCCCAAACCATCTCGATTGGGTTCAGGTCTGGTGACTGTGGAGGCCAGGTCATCTGGCGTAGCACCCCATCACTCTCCTTCTTGGTCAAATAGCCCTTACACAGCCTGGAGGTGTGTTTGGGGTCATTGTCCTGTTGAAACATAAATGATGGTCCAACTAAACGCAAACAGGATGGAATAGCATGCCGCAGCAAGATGCTGTGGTAGCCATGCTGGTTCAGTATGCCATCAATTTTGAATAAATCCCCAACAGTGTCACCAGCAAAGCACCCCCACACCATCACACCTCCTCGTATATGCTTCACAGTGGGAACCAGGCATGTAGAGTCCATCCGTTCACCTTTTCTGTGTCGCACAAAGATACGGTGGTTAGAACCAAAGATCTCAGACCAAAGCACAGATTTCCACTGGTCTAATGTCCATTCCTTGTGTTCTTTAGCCAAAACAAGTGTCTTCTGCTTGTTGCCTGTCCTTAGAAGTGGTTTCCTAGCAGCTATTTTACCATGAAGGCCTGCTGCACAAAGTCTCCTCTTAACAGTTGTTGTAGAGATGTGTCTGCTGCTAGAACTGTGTGTGGCATTGACCTGGTCTCTAATCTGAGCTGCTGTTAACCTGCGATTTCTGAGGCTGGTGACTCGGATAAACTTATCCTCAGAAGCAGAGGTGACTCTTGGTCTTCCTTTCCTGGGGCGGTCCTCATGTGAGCCAGTTTCTTTGTAGCACTTGATGGTCTTTGCAACTGTTCACAATTTTTCGGACTGACTGCCCTTCATTTCTTAAAGTAATGATGGCCACTCGTTTTTCTTTACTTAGCTGCTTTTTTCTTGCCATAATACAAATTCTAACAGTCTATTCAGTAGGACTAACAGCTGTGTATCCACCAGACTTCTGCACAACACAACTAATGGTCCCAACACCATTTATAAGGCAATAAATTCCACTTATTAAACCTGACAGGGCACACTCGTGAAGTGAAAACCATTCCCGTGACTACCTAATGAAGCTCATCAAGAGAATGCCAAGAGTGTGCAAAGCAGTCATCAAAGCAAAGAACCTAGAATATAAGACATAATTTCAGTTGTTTCACACTTTTTTGTTAAGTATATAATTAAACATGTGTTAATTCATAGTTTTGATGCCTTCAGTGTGAATGTACAAATTTCATAGTCATGAAAATACAGAAAAATCTTTACATGAGAAGGTGTGTCCAAACTTTTGGTCTGTACTGTATATATGCAAGAAAGCTGGAAGAAGAGTGGCTCAACTGAGATTGTTGCTGAGGACTCAGTGTGCTGCTAGAGCAGGGGTTGGCTTCCGCCCGTACTTAACATGCATCCATGAAGAAAGACCTCCGCACTGCTGAAGTCCTATACAAATCCTTTATTGCATTACAAAGTTCCAAAAGTGCCAGACCACCATCACCCACCCACATATATACATATATACACACACACTGTTTGGGCGTACAGTGTGTATATATATATATATATATATATATATATATATATATATATATATATATATATATATAAATAGCTCTGGAGAATTAATTCCAATCTTTTGGTATGATCAGCCCGATCTGATCCTATCTTTCCAGTAATCGGCCAACACTAGTTGGAATCAGTAGGCCTCGCTACATTATATTACCCTCAAAGTTTCCCTTGAAGGCAAAAATCACATAGTATTTTATATCAGCACCTTACAGTCTAGCATTTTTCACATTTGTGCAAAATAAACTTTGCAGTAATTATGCATAATGGAATTGTTTTAATACAATGTTCAATGGTTAAGTAGCTTACCAGAGTCATGCAGAAGGAACTGCTGCTGGACACCATCAATACTGATCTCCTGGAACTCCAGGGGGATAACAAGTTGATCAAGGGTTTGAGGTAACCTTGGGATATTGCCAAGTTGCCTTGCTAATCGTATTGTCCTCTTCAGTGATGCTTTCCTTGGGAGAAGTGCTGCAACATTAGAATGGGCTCCTGAAATGACATCTGTGAGAATCTGTTGTGGTGTCTCCTGTGTTGTCCTTGCCCTGGTGACTGCCTCATTAACAAGTCGGATTGCTTCAGGTCTTGCAGCTTGTGCTGCGTGACTGTGAAGATTGACTACTTTCACAACTTCGCCAGATTCTTCATTGGTCCAAACACGTCCCTTGTAAGTCGACCGTTTTTCACATACCCAGATGGAATGGACATCATCAGCGGTTCGTTTGGAAAATAAGTAAATGTGATTCTCATGGACCAACTTCCTCCTTCCACGTTTGGACAGAACTGAATTCATAGTTGTAGAAAGTGAATTGCTGTGGAAGCTGACTGATTTTTTGTGGCAGTACACTTCGCTCTTTGTGGAGATTTCAGACACTGCTATATTCTGATGTACAGGTGGAATAAAAGCTAGTCTAATGTAACTTGCAGGACATGTGACCTGCTACTTGTTACATCTGCAACAAAACTTGCAACAAAGCAGGTCAGTGCTGGGTCAGGTAAAAGTTCAAAATTGTTTAGATTTTAGGCCTCTTGCACACTGTAATTTTAGAGTGGTTTCACACTTGTGTTTGTGGCCGCCAGAGGTCAATCCGCTCTGGATCTGACATCCAGCTGACCCCGGGGCAATGCTGGCGGAATGCTGGCATTCCGCTCGCATTGCCCATAGAAGTGAACGACTCGGTTCCTCGATCTGCAGCCGCCCGTTCGCTTTTGTAATGCCGCATTCCGCTATCAGTGTCAGAATAAAAAGAAGAGCTTTTTCTTCTTTTCGTTTCGCTGCAGGTTAGCGGAATGCGGCATCACAGAAGCGAACGGGCGGCCTGTAGTGCATATGTAGCGGAAGTGTGAAAGCACCCTTATGCTGCCACTGTTTTAGAACTCCAAAGCACGTGCTTTACTGGCATTTTTCAGAGCGCTTTTGTGAGCGCGCTCGGTAATGACCCATAAGATACAGGCTATTGATGAATGCTAAGTGCTCAAAAATAGCTCCTGTAATAAAATAAAAAGAGCTGGCCGAAACAACTCCTCGCTTTTCCAGCCATTGACTTATTTACTATATAACTGTCTAAGGGTCACTTTCGTCTTTCTGTCTGTAACGTTTTATTCGTATATTCATTTGTCGCGGCGTCTGTCAAGTCTCTGATTGGTCATGGCAAAACACCCACGACCATTGCCACGACCAATCAGCGATGGTCACAGTCTGCCAGAAAAATGGCCGCTGCTTCACTGCCCTGCACTCACTGCTGACCGCTCACACAGGGTTAATGCCAGCGTTAATGGATCGCGGTGTACCGCACTCCGTTAATGCTGCTATTAACCCTGTGTTACATAGTTACATAGTTATTGAGGTTGAAGGAAGACTTTAAGTCCATCTAGTTCAACCCATAGCCTAACCTAACATGCCCTAACATGTTGATCCAGAGGAAGGCAAAAAGAACCCATGTGGCAAAGAGTAAGCTCCACATTGGGGAAAAAAATTCCTTCCCGACCCCACATACGGCAATCAGACTAGTTCCCTGGATCAACGCCTTATCAAGGAATCTAGTGTATATACCCTGTAACATTATACTTTTCCAGAAAGGCATCCAGTCCCCACTTAAATTTAAGTAATGAATCACTCATTACAACATCATACGGCAGAGAGTTCCATAGTCTCACTGCTCTTACAGTGAAGAATCCGCGTCTGTTATTATGCTTAAACCTTCTTTCCTCCAGACGTAGAGGATGCCCCCTTGTCCCTGTCTCAGGTCTATGATTAAAAAGATCAGCAGAAAGGTCTTTGTACTGTCCCTTCATATATTTATACATTAACATAAGATCACCCCTTAGCCTTCGTTTTTCCAAACTAAATAGCCCCAAGTGTAATAACCTATCTTGGTATTGCAGACCCCCCAGTCCTCTAATAACCTTGGTCGCTCTTCTCTGCACCCGCTCCAGTTCAGCTATGTCTTTCTTATACACCGGAGACCAGAACTGTGCACAGTATTCTAAGTGTGGTCGAACTAGTGACTTGTATAGAGGTAAAATTATGTTCTCCTCATGAGCATCTATGCCTCTTTTAATACATCCCATTATTTTATTTGCCTTTGTAGCAGCTGCCTGACACTGGCCACTGAATATGAGTTTGTCATCCACCCATACACCCAGGTCTTTTTCATTGACGGTTTTGCCCAGAGTTTTAGAATTAAGCACATAGTTATACATTTTATTACTTCTACCCAAGTGCATGACCTTACATTTATCCCCATTAAAGCTCATTTGCCATTTATCAGCCCAAGCTTCTAGTTTACATAAATCATCCTGTAATATAAAATTGTCCTCCCCTGTATTGATTACCCTACAGAGTTTAGTGTCATCTGCAAATATTGAAATTCTACTCTGAATGCCCCCTACAAGGTCATTAATAAATATGTTAAAAATAAGAGGGCCCAATACTGACCCCTGTGGTACCCCACTGCTAACCGCGACCCAGTCCGAGTGTGCTCCATTAATAACCACCCTTTGTTTCCTATCCCTGAGCCAGCTCTCAACCCACTTACACATATTTTCCCCTATCCCCATTACTCTCATTTTATGTAACAACCTTTTGTGTGGCACCGTATCAAAAGCTTTGGAAAAGTCCATATACACTACATCCACTGGGTTCCCTTGGTCCAGTCCGGAACTTACCTCTTCATAGAAGCTGATCAAATTAGTCTGACATGAGCGGTCCCTAGTAAACCCGTGCTGATACTGGGTCATGAGGTTATTCCTCTTCAGATACTCCAGTATAGCATCTCTTAGAATGCCCTCCAGGATTTTACCCACAGTAGAGGTTAAGCTTACTGGCCTATAATTACCGAGTTCAGTTTGTGCCCCTTTTTTGAATATTGGCACCACATTTGCTATACGCCAGTCCTGTGGTACAGACCCTGTTATTATGGACTCTTTAAAGATTAATAATAACGGTCTATCAATGACTGTACTTAGTTCCTGCAGTACTCGGGGGTGTATCCCATCCGGGCCCGGAGATTTATCAATTTTAGTTATTTTTAGACGCCGCTGTACTTCCTGCTGGGTTAAGCAGGTGACATTTAATGGGGAATTTTTATCACTAGTCATTTTGTCTGCCATGGGATTTTCTTTTGTAAATACTGATGAAAAAAAGTCATTTAGCATATTGGCCTTTTCTTCATCCTCATCCACCATTTCACCCAGACTATTTTTAAGGGGGCCAACACTGTCATTTTTTAGTTTCTTACTATTTAAAAGTTGTGACCAACTTTTCACTATTGATCGTGCCTATGCAGCATCAATAGTGAAAAGATGTAATGTTAAAAATAAAAAAAATTTAAAAAAGTTATTCTCACCCCCTCAGATGTCGCGCTGTCCTCCGCCCCTCTCTCCAGTGCACGCCGTGCCTTCCGGTCCGAATGATGCTATGCGTCCAGGACCTGCAATGATGTCACGGTCATGTGACCGCAACGTCATCGCAGGTCCTATGCTCAGACCGGAAGCCACTGCCAGCACTGCAGAGAGGCGCGAGGACTTCAGGGCCCGTGGCTGAGGTGAGTATATCTTTATTATTTTTTTTTTAACACGAATATAGTGCCCACATTCCTAGACTACGTGGGCAGTGCAATATACTATGTGACAAGTGCAATATACTATGTCGGCTGGCCAATATACTACATGTGCTGTGCAATTTACTACGTGGACTGTGCAATTTACGTGCGCTGTCCAAAATACTACTTCGGCTGTCCAATATACTACATGGCCTGTGCAATGTACTACGTGGACTGTCCAATATACTACATAACCTGTGCAACATACCACGTGGCTGCGCCTTCTAGAATACCCAATACGTTAGAATTGGGCCACCATCTAGTATATTCAAAATTGGCAATCTTCTTAGCGATTTTCCAGTGCTTAGCACTTGGGAAAGTGGCTACTGTGAAAGAGGTCTTAGGGCTAAAACACAAGGCCAAAATTCCCTGCCTAATTTTGGGCCAAAACATCTGGGGGGGCAAAAAGCTGGGGGTGAAACATCCGGGGCAAACTGCTGGGGGCGAAACATCGGGGGCGAAACATCCGGGGTGAACTGCTGGGGGCGAAACATCCAGGGGCGAAACATCCGGGGGCGAACTGCTGGTGCAAAACATCCGGGGGCGAACTGCTGGGGGCGAAACATCCAGGGGCGAACTGCTGGGGGCGAAACATCCGGGGGCGAACTGCTGGGGGCGAAACATCCGGGGGCGAACTGCTGGGGGCAAAACATCCGGGGGCGAACTGCTGGGGGCGAAACATCCGGGGGCGAACTGCTGGGGGCGAAACATCCGGGGGCGAAACATCCGGGGGCGAACTGCTGGGGGCGAACTGCTGGGGGCGAAATGTGCGGGGGCGAAATGTGCGGGGGCGAAGTGTACCTGGGGGCGAACTGCTGGGGGCGAACTGCTGGGGGCGAACTGCTGGGGGCAAAACTTCCTAAAACCACGTTTACTACTACTAGTCCTCTCTTGTATTTGCTGGCTAGCTGTGTGGCAGCTGGGACCAGGAGTGCAGCGGCCGCCATCTTAGCTGCGCACTCACTGTCTCAGTGCCAAGTCTCAATCTCAGTCTCCAAGTCAATCTTTATAGGCATTAGGCATTAGGCAGGGATCGTGTGTGCATTAGGCTGGGCTTTATAGTGCGGCGTCCGCCATTTTGGGCGAACGCCGCACTATTAGAATATCGGCTGCTGGATGTTCCTCAGACTCCATTTAGCCTCCAGCACACGCTGTCTGTAACCTCATTTGTGCTGCTGTCTGGGACTTGTAGTGCCTCAGACTCCAGCACACGCTGTAACCTCATTTGCGCTGCTGTCTGGGACTTGTAGTGCCTCAGACTCCAGCACACGCTGTAACCTCATTTGTGCTGCTGTCTGGGACTTGTAGTGCCTCAGACTCCGTAGAGTGGTACAGCACACGCTGTCACCTCATTTAATAATAATAATATTAATTAATAACAATAATTAATAAATTAAAAAAGGAAATATTTGCGGCCTAAAAATAAAACCGCATAAGATATAAAAATGCATTTTTGAGTGATACAGATATACCACACCTGGCCCAAAAATATTTGTTTAGCGTACACATAAGCGCAGTGTACAGAATACGCAATTCTGCCACATATATAGTATATATATATAGTATAGAATACCCTACATTCTAATCCAAGGTTTTGTGTGTCCAAAAAACCGCATTAGATAAAAATTGCATTTTTATAGCACGCCATATCTAATAGTTAAAGAAATAAAGGGTATTTGATGTGAAGAAATACCACAAATATAAACACAGTTTTATATCTGTTACTGGTACCCAAGTTTTGTGGTTCAAAAATACGCTCTGTATTTAGTGACTAGGCCTGTTGCCAGATTTGTGCACGCCATATCTAATAGTTAAAGAAATAAAGGGTATTTGATGTGAAGAAATACCACAAATATAAACACAGTTTTATATCTGTTACTGGTACCCAAGTTTTGTGGTCCAAAAATACGCTCTGTATTTAGTGACTAGGCCTGTGGCCAGTTTTGTGCACGCCATATCTAATAGTTAAAGAAATAAAGGGTATTTGATGTGAAGAAATACCACAAATATAAACACAGTTTTATATCTGTTACTGGTACCCAAGTTTTGTGGTTCAAAAATACGCTCTGTATTTAGTGACTAGGCCTGTTGCCAGATTTGTGCACGCCATATCTAATAGTTAAAGAAATAAAGGGTATTTGATGTGAAGAAATACCACAAATATAAACACAGTTTTATATCTGTTACTGGTACCCAAGTTTTGTGGTCCAAAAATACGCTCTGTATTTAGTGACTAGGCCTGTGGCCAGTTTTGTGCGCGCCATATCTAATAGTTACATAAAGAAGGGGTATTTGATCTGAAGAAATACCACAAATATAAAACACAGTTTTATATCTGTTACTGATACACATCAGTTTGCTGTAAACCAAGGTTTGGTTGCATAAAATACGCTCTTTACCGAATAGTCCTTTTTGCAACACGCAATATATCCTCTGTTTGGACAAATAGAGTGTATTTCACCTTCATAACTAGCTTTTCTAGCATAACCTTTACAATGGTGAACCCCAGGGGTAAGGGACGAGGACGAGGACGTGGTCGTGGGCGTCAAAGTGAGGTTGCAGGCAGAGGCCGTAGTCCTGGGCAGGGTGACACAGTACCTGCTTCTGATGGAGCACTGGAACGCCGCAGAGTACCCTTTTCTAGCTTCCTGTCCCAATTTACAGTGTCACGTGGCACACCCCTATTGGATCCCCAGCAGTGCGAACAGGTGATCAACTGGATAGCGGATAATGCATCCAGTAGTTTATCCACCGCCCAGTCTTCCACGCAGTCCACCAACGCTAGCCAAGGGAGTGGACCTCAGGATCTTTCAGCTCAACCTCCTCCCGCCCAGCCTGGCCCCTCCTTGGAAATTAGTGATTCAAATCCTGCATACTCCCAGGAACTGTTTTCCCAACCCTTCCTAGATTCACAAAGCACTGCTGAGCAGCAACCTGACCAGTGGGTCTGTCCCGATGCCCAAAATAGAGAGCTTTCCCAGTCTGTGGGTGATGAAAGTGGGGATTTACAAATAGTCTGTGGAGAGGTGTCTGAGGATGAGACACGGGTGTCAGACAGTGAGGTGCTTGTCAGTGCAGTAATTCCCAGGGGGGAGCAGGCTGATGAATGGGAGGAGGAGGAGCCGGTGGATGATGAGGTGACTGACCCCAGCTGGGTTGTTAGGCCTAGTCAAGAGAGTGCTTCGGAGGGGGAGGCAAGTGTAACATCAGAAAACGTTGCAAGAGGTAGACGTGCGACCAGAGGGAGAGGCAGGGCCAGAGTAATTTCATCAGACAGAGGTTCAACAAGTGAACCAGTTTGGTCGAGGCCTCGGTGTTCTAAAGTCTGGAGCTTCTTTAAAGAAAGTGAGGAGGACCGACGGACTGTGTTGTGCAACCTGTGCCACACCAAGCTCAGTAGGGGAGCCACCACTAGCAACCTAAGCACTACCAGCATGCGCAGGCATATGAGTGCTAAACACCCAACTCATTGGCATCAAGGCCGTTCACCTCCTTCTGGTCGCACCGCTGCTCCTTCCCCTGTGTCACATGCTGGCTCTGCCAGTAACTCCCCAGCCCAGGAGCCCGGCACCAGCGACTCCCGCCATGCAACCACCCCTGCACCTTCACCATCCCCCCCACAATCCACCAATGTGTCCCAGCGCAGTGTTCAGCTGTCTTTGCATGAAACATTTGAGCGCAAGCGCAAATATGCCTCCACCCACCCACATGCACAGGCCTTAAATGTCCACGTCTCCAAACTCCTGAGTTTGGAGATGCTGCCCTACAGGCTGGTGGAGACGGAGGCATTCCGCAACCTGATGGCGGTGGCTGCCCCTCGCTACTCCGTCCCAAGCCGCCACTATTTTTCTCGATGTGCCGTCCCAGCACTACACCAGCACGTGTCTCAGAACATCAACCGTGCCCTGACCAACGCGGTTACAGAAAAGGTCCACTTAACCACGGACACGTGGACCAGTGCTGGGGGGCAGGGACACTATATCTCCCTGACGGCACATTGGATTAATTTGGTTGAGGCTGGGACAGAGTCTGAACCGGGGTCAGCTCATGTGTTGCCCACACCCAGGATTGCGGGGCCTACCTCGGTGACTGTTTCCCAGGATTACTATACTTCTCACCCCTCCTCCTCCTCCTCCTCCTCCTCCTCCACAAACACCACTTGTAAATTTCCATCCGTGGACACGCCACCTTCAGTCGGCAGCTGCAGTCGCAGCAGGACCGCAGTGGGCAAGCGCCAGCAGGCGGTGCTAAAACTGCTGAGCTTAGGTGACAAGAGGCACACTGCCCAGGAGCTGTTACAGGGCATGACGGCTCAGACGGATCTTTGGCTGGCGCCGCTGAACCTGAAAGCAGGCATGGTCGTGTGTGACAACGGGCGTAATCTGGTGGCGGCTCTGCAACTGGGCAGACTCACACACGTTCCATGCCTTGCCCACGTGTTCAATCTGGTGGTTCAGCGGTTCCTCAAGACCTACCCCAATCTGTCAGATTTGCTCACCAAGGTGAGACGCATCTGTGCCCATTTCCGCAAATCCACCACTGATGCTGCCACCCTGAGGGCAGTGCAACGGCGCTTACAACTGCCAGCTCACCGACTGTTGTGCGACGTGCCAACGAGATGGAATTCCACCCTACACATGTTAAACAGGGTTTACCAGCAGCGCAGAGCCATTGTAGACTGTCAGATGACCACTTCCACCAGAACCGGTAGTCAAGTTAGTCAGCTTCCTCAAATCTACAATGAGGAGTGGACGTGGATGTCTGATATATGTAAGGTGTTAAGCCACTTTGACGAGTCAACACTGATGGTCAGCGGGGATGACGCCATAATCAGCGTCACCATCCCGCTGCTTTGTCTGCTGAAAAAATCATTGCTCAGCATGAAGTCTGAGGCGCATCGATTGTCACAGGAGATGGGGGAAGAAGAGTTGACTGAGAGCCAGAACACCAGCCAGTCTGTTTCTCAGAGTGTAACTGAGGAGGGGGAGGAGGAAGATGAGGATGAAGAGGAGGAGACTGTGGGCGAGACTGAAGACGGTACCCATTCCCTCTTCTCAGTTCAGCGTGTTTGGGCTGAGGAGGAGGAGTTGGAGGAGGAGGAGGAGGAGGAAATGGAGAGTCGGCCTGTTGCGGAGGGGGAATTCTTACGTGTTGGGACTCTGGCGCACATGGCTGACTTCATGTTAGGCTGCCTTTCCCGTGACCCTCGCGTGAGAAAAATATTTTCCACCAGCGATTACTGGGTGTTCACCCTCTTGGACCCCCGGTACAAGCACAACTTTTCCACTCTAATTCCTATAGAGGAAAGGAGTATGAGACTGCATCAATACCAACTGGCCCTGGTGCACAAGCTGAAAATAGCCTTCCCATCTGACACCGCTAGCGGCAGAGGACGTGGTTCTGAGGGCCAACAAGCGAGGGAGAGGAGGGGAGCAGGCAGCTTGTCAAGCGCTGGCAGAGGATCAATCTCCAAGGCCTTTGCCAGTTTTATGTCACCCATGCAAGAGTATGCCACCAATCCACAGTCTAGACAGAGTAGAGGCGAGATTTACAGAAAGATGGTGAAGGACTACCTAGGTGACCATACCAACGTCCTGCATGATCACTCTGCTCCATACAACTACTGGGTTTCAAAGCTGGACACGTGGCCAGAACTGGCACTGTACGCCTTGGAGGTGCTGGCTTGCCCTGCCGCTAGCGTGTTGTCAGAGCGGGTCTTCAGTGCAGCTGGTGGCATCATCACGGATAAGCGTACACGCCTGTCAACTGACAGCGCTGACAGGCTGACGCTTATCAAGATGAATAAAGCATGGATTTCTACAGATTTCCACTCGCCACCGTGTTAAAGCAGCTCAAACTGAAGTCTGTCATGTCACCGTGCCACTCTCCGTGCTGACGCTGCTGACGCCTCCACATGCTGGGTCTTCGCTACCTCCAAACTATGTAATTGTGCCACTCTGTGGCCTCAATGTGTAAGGAATGATGCTGCTGCCGCCTCCTCAAGGGTCCGTCACCGTGCCACTCTCCGTGCTGACGCCTCCACATGCTGGGTCTTCGCTACCTCCAAACTATGTAAATGTGCCACTCTGTGGCCTCAATGTGAAAGGAATGATGCTGCTGCCGCCTCCTCAAGGGTCCGTCACCGTGCCACTCTCCGTGCTGACGCCTCCACATGCTGGGTCTTCGCTACCTCCAAACTATGTAATTGTGCCACTCTGTGGCCTCAATGTGTAAGGATTAAGGAATGATGCTGCTGCCGCCTCCTCAAGGGTCCGTCACCGTGCCACTCTCCGTGCTGACGCCTCCACATGCTGGGTCTTCGCTACCTCCAAACTATGTAATTGTGCCACTCTGTGGCCTCAATGTGTAAGGATTAAGGAATGATGCTGCTGCCGCCTCCTCAAGGGTCCGTCACCGTGCCACTCTCCGTGCTGACGCCTCCACATGCTGGGTCTTCGCTACCTCCAAACTATGTAATTGTGCCACTCTGTGGCCTCAATGTGTAAGGAATGATGCTGCTGCCGCCTCCTCAAGGGTCCGTCACTGTGCCGCTCTCCGGCCTGATGCTGCCTCCGCATGCCGTGCCCATAGCTGCCATGCTGTGTCAGGCTCAATTTCGGTGTGTTTCACCTGCTACCTCATCAAAGTGGGTCACTCTGTCACCACAAAGCTGTTGGCCATAATTTGGCGTAATGGTGCATTTGGGCAGCCTCAGAGGCAACTATGCATGCTGCCCCTGCTGTTTCCTGTCCATTCCAGTGTTGTTTCCATCATTTTCTGAGCTTCCCAGGTTTTTAGGCGACCTTCCCTGTGCAGAGCTTTGGTCCCGCTGAAAAATGTTCGAGTCTCCCATTGACTACAATGGGGTTCGTTATTCGAAACGAACACTCGAACATCGGGAGATGTTCGACTCGAACAACGAGCACCCGAACATTTTAGTGTTCGCTCATCACTAATAATAAACCTATGAATCTTATAAATGGATATAAGCTCTTTGCATAATTACACTGCCTGGAAATTAATTAATATAATATTTCCAGTCATGGTGTTGGCACCCTTGAAATTGTTTCAGAAAGTGAAGTATTCCTGCCCGAAAATTATTGCAGTTACACATGATTTGTTATACACAGGTTTATTTCCTTTGTGTGCATTGCAACAACACAAAAAAACACACACAAAAAAGGCAAGTTGGACATAATTTCACAGAAAACTCCAAAAATCCACCCGACAAAATTGTTGGCATCCTCCTTAATATTTGATTGCACACCCTTTGGAACAAAATAACTGCAATCAATCACTTGCTATAACCATCAAAAAGCTTCTTACACCTCAAAATTGGAATTTTGGAGCACTCTTCTTTTTCACACTGCTTGCGGTCTCTCATATCTGAAGGCGTCTTCTCCCAACAGCAATTGTAAGATCTCTCCACAGGTGATCAATGGGATTTAGATCCCGACTCATTGCTGCCACTTCAGAACTCTCCAGCGCTTTGTTTCCATCCATTTCTGGGGGCTTCTTGAAGTATGTTTGGGGTCATTGTCCTGCTGGATGAGCAATGGCCTATGACGCAACCCAGCTTTCTGACACTGGGCACTACATTGTGACCCAAAATCCTTTGGTAATCTTCAGGTTTCATGATGCCCAGTGGCACCCAGTTCCAGAGGCAGCAAAGCAAACCCACAACATCTTTGAACCTCCACCATATTTGACTGAAGGTATTGTGTTCTTTCCTTTGTAGGTCTTATTCCATTTCCGGTAATCAATAGAATGATGTGCTTTACCAAAAAGCTCTATCTTGGTCTCATCTGTCCACAATATGCTTACCTAGGAGGATTTTGGCTTACTCACATACATTTTGGCAAATCACAGTCTAGTTTTTTTATGTCTCTGTGTCAGCAGTGGAGTCCTCCTGGGTCTCCTGCAATAGCGTTTCATTTCATTCAAATGTCAATGGATAGTTTGCATTGACACTGATGCACCATGAGCCTGCAGGACAGATTGAATTTCTTTGAACCTTGATTGGGGCTTATCCACCATCTGGACTATCCTGTTTGGCAACCTTTCATTAATTTTTATCTGCCGTCCATGACCAGAGAGATTAGCTACAGTGCCATGGATTGTAATCTTCATAATTATGTTGCGCACTGTGGACAAAGGAACATCAACATTTCTGGAGATGGACTTGTAATCTTGAGATTGTTGATATTTTTCAACAATTTGGGTTATCAAGTCCTCAGACAGTTCTCTTCTCCTCCTTGTGTTCTCCATGCTTAGTGTGTCACACACAGACACACAATGCAAAGATTGACTCAACATCTCCCATTCTAATCATGTTTTAGGTGTGATTTTCATATTGCCCAAACCTGTTACTTGCCACAGGTGAGTTTGAACTTTGAAACAGAGTTGTTTACCCACAATTCTGGAAAGCTGCAAACAATTCTATCTGGTCCATTATTAGGGTTTTGTGTGAAATTTTGTTCAATTTGCCTTTTTTTCTCTGTCTTTTTTGTGTTGCTCCAATGCACGGAAAGGAAATAAACATGTGTATAATAAAATGGGTGACTGCAATATTTTTTTGGGAGAAATACCGTATTTTCCGGCGTATAAGACGACTTTTTAACCCCCGAAAATCTTCTTAAAAGTCGGGGGTCGTCTTATACGCCGGGAATCGTCGTGTACGCCGGTGTATATGGTGGGTGGGGAGGGGGAGTGATCCTGATGACGAGGGGGCGTCTCACAGGAAAGTGAGTAATCCCCATTACCTTATCCTAGCGGTGCAGCGTGGGGGTGTCAGTGCTGGGAGCGGCTGTGTTCTGGTGCGGCGGCTCCTCTTCTGTGTGGGGCCTCTGTGCTGTGAGGTGGCGGCGGCGGCAGCGGCGTATCTTTATCCAGTTGGGGCTCCTCCGGCATCTCCTTAGCCCTGGAGGCCCCGCCGCAACTCCATCGGTGCAATGTGGTGGCCTCCGGGAAAATGGCCGCTGCTCAGATTCAGATCTCGTGTCCCGAGATTTCGGGACGAGATCTGAATCTGAGCAGCGGCCATTTTCCCGGAGGCCACCGCATCGCACCTATTGAGCTGCCTCCGGGAAAATGGCCGCTGCATTGCACCGATGGAGTTGCGGCGGGGCCTCCAGGGCTAAGGAGATGCCGGAGGAGCCCCAACTGGATAAAGATATGCCGCCGCCACCGCCACCTCACAGCACAGAGGCCCCACACAGAAGAGGAGCCGCCGCACCAGAACACAGCAGCCGCCGCACCAGAGCACAGCAGCCGCCGCCGCCACTCCCAGCACTGAGACCCCCACGCTGCACCGCTACGATAAGGTAATGGGGGATACTCACTTTCCTGTGAGACGCCCCCTCGGCATCAGGATCACTCCCCCCCCCCCAAAAGGCACATATTCACCGGCCCTATAAGACGACATAGGGTGTATAAGAAGACCCCCGACTTTTAAGAAGATTTTATATTTTAACTGGTAAAGTTGGGGGGTCGTCTTATACGCCCAGTCGTCTTATACGCCGGAAAATACGGTACTTCATTTTCTGGAACACATTCAAGGGTACCAACAGTTTTGTCCATGACTTTATGTAAATCTATAAATTAATATAGTAATATTGATACAAAAAATATATGATCGTAACCAGGGGTCAACTATGATATAAAGTTATCAGTAAACATAGATATACAAAGGGGGAGGAGGTGAGCTGTGACATCACCTATTATGAATGGTGGATCCTGTGTTATCTACTGTATATAGAGGTGTTATCAGTCATTGTACAGGAGGAGGAGGTGAGCTGTGACATCACCTATTGTGAATGGTGGATCCTGTGTTATCTACTGTATATAGAGGTGTTATCAGTCATTGTACAGGAGGAGGAGGTGAGCTGTGACATCACCTATTGTGAATGGTGGATCCTGTGTTATCTACTGTATATAGAGGTGTAATCAGTCATTGTACAGGAGGAGGAGGTGAGCTGTGACATCACCTATTGTGAATGGTGGATCCTGTGTTATCTACTGTATATAGAGGTGTTATCAGTCATTGTACAGGAGGAGGAGGTGAGCTGTGACATCACCTATTGTGAATGGTGGATCCTGTGTTATCTACTGTATATAGAGGTGTTATCAGTCATTGTGCAGGAGGAGGAGGTGAGCTGTGACATCACCTATTGTGAATGGTGGATCCTGTGTTATCTACTGTATATAGAGGTGTTATCAGTCATTGTACAGGAGGAGGAGGTGAGCTGTGACATCACCTATTGTGAATGGTGGATCCTGTGTTATCTACTGTATATAGAGGTGTTATCAGTCATTGTACAGGAGGAGGAGGTGAGCTGTGACATCACCTATTGTGAATGGTGGATCCTGTGTTATCTACTGTATATAGAGGTGTAATCAGTCATTGTACAGGAGGAGGAGGTGAGCTGTGACATCACCTATTGTGAATGGTGGATCCTGTGTTATCTACTGTATATAGAGGTGTTATCAGTCATTGTACAGGAGGAGGAGGTGAGCTGTGACATCACCTATTGTGAATGGTGGATCCTGTGTTATCTACTGTATATAGAGGTGTTATCAGTCATTGTACAGGAGGAGAAGGTGAGCTGTGACATCACCTATTGTGAATGGTGGATCCTGTGTTATCTACTCTATGTAGAGGTGTTATCAGCCATTGTACAGGAGGAGGAGGTGAGCTGTGACATCACCTATTGTGAATGGTGGATCCTGTGTTCTCTGCTGTATATAGAGGTGTCATCAGTCATTGTACAGGAGGAGGTGAGCTGTGACATCACCTATTGTGAATGGTGGATCCTGTGTTATCTACTGTATATAGAGGTGTCATCAGTCATTGTACAGGAGGAGGTGAGCTGTGACATCACCTATTGTGAATGGTGGATCCTGTGTTATCTACTGTATATAGAGGTGTTATCAGTCATTGTACAGGAGGAGGAGGTGAGCTGTGACATCACCTATTGTGAATGGTGGATCCTGTGTTATCTACTGTATATAGAGGTGTTATCAGTCATTGTACAGGAGGAGGAGGTGAGCTGTGACATCACCTATTGTGAATGGTGGATCCTGTGTTATCTACTGTATATAGAGGTGTTATCAGTCATTGTACAGGAGGAGGTGAGCTGTGACATCACCTATTGTGAATGGTGGATCCTGTGTTATCTACTGTATATAGAGGTGTTATCAGTCATTGTACAGGAGGAGGAGGTGAGCTGTGACATCACCTATTGTGAATGGTGGATCCTGTGTTATCTACTGTATATAGAGGTGTTATCAGTCATTGTACAGGAGGAGGAGGAGGTGAGCTGTGATATTACCTATTGTGAATGGTGGCTCCTGTGTTATCTACTGTGTATAGAGGTGTTATCAGTCATTGTACAGGAGGAGGAGGTGAGCTGTGACATCACCTATTGTGAATGGTGGATCCTGTGTTCTCTGCTGTATATAGAGGTGTCATCAGTCATTGTACAGGAGGAGGGGAGCTGTGACATCACCTATTGTGAATGGTGGATCCTGTGTTATCTACTGTATATAGAGGTGTCATCAGTCATTGTACAGGAGGAGGTGAGCTGTGACATCACCTATTGTGAATGGTGGATCCTGTGTTATCTACTGTATATAGAGGTGTTATCAGTCATTGTACAGGAGGAGGAGGTGAGCTGTGACATCACCTATTGTGAATGGTGGATCCTGTGTTATCTACTGTATATAGAGGTGTTATCAGTCATTGTACAGGAGGAGGAGGTGAGCTGTGACATCACCTATTGTGAATGGTGGATCCTGTGTTATCTACTGTATATAGAGGTGTTATTAGTCATTGTACAGGAGGAGGAGGTGAGCTGTGACATCACCTATTGTGAATGGTGGATCCTGTGTTATCTACTGTATATAGAGGTGTTATCAGTCATTGTACAGGAGGAGGAGGTGAGCTGTGACATCACCTATTGTGAATGGTGGATCCTGTGTTATCTACTGTATATAGAGGTGTTATCAGTCATTGTACAGGAGGAGAAGGTGAGCTGTGACATCACCTATTGTGAATGGTGGATCCTGTGTTATCTACTCTATACAGAGGTGTTATCAGCCATTGTACAGGAGGAGGAGGTGAGCTGTGACATCACCTATTGTGAATGGTGGATCCTGTGTTCTCTGCTGTATATAGAGGTGTCATCAGTCATTGTACAGGAGAAGGTGAGCTGTGACATCACCTATTGTGAATGGTGGATCCTGTGTTATCTACTCTATACAGAGGTGTTATCAGCCATTGTACAGGAGGAGGAGGTGAGCTGTGACATCACCGATTGTGAATGGTGGATCCTGTGTTCTCTGCTGTATATAGAGGTGTCATCAGTCATTGTACAGGAGGAGGTGAGCTGTGACATCACCTATTGTGAATGGTGGATCCTGTGTTATCTGTTGTGAACTCTGTTTTGGGCTCCCTCTTGTGGTCACAACTGGTACTGTGTGAGTGCTGTCTTTGGGCTCCCTCTGGTGGCTCTTTGTGTCATTCTGCAGGTCTGAGGCTGGATCAGCTGTCTCGTTATCTGTTAGCTGGTTCCTATTTAGTTCACCTGGACTCTCAGTTGTTGCCCGCTGCCAATGTCTTCAGTGCTATTTTGGAGCTCTCCTGCAGTCCTTCGTTATCAGTCTCTTCAAGAGAAGCTAAGTTTTGCTTGGTTCATTTTTGACCATCAGTGGTCATATGTTTCTTGCTTTATTTTTGTTTCTTGTCCAGCTTGCTAATATGTGATTTCCTTGCTTGCTGGTAGCTCTAGGGGGCTGAGTTTCTCCCCTCACACCGTTAGTTGGTGTGGGGGTTCTTGTATTCTCAGCGTGGATATTTTGCATAGGGTTTTAACTGACCGCACAGTTCCCTATCTGTCTTCTGCTATCTAGTATTAGAGGGCCTCATTTGCTTAATCTGTTTTCATTCTACATTTGTGTTTTCCCCTTACCTCACCGTTATTATTTGTTGGGGGCTTTCTATATCTTTGGGGTGATTTCTCTTGAGGCAAGTGAGGTCTTACTTTCCCTCCAGGAGTAGATAGTTTCTCAGGCTGCGTCGAGACGTCCAGGAATTTAGGCACGTTCACCGGCTACCTTTAGTGTGTTGGTTAGGATCAGGTTTGCGGTCAGTCCAGTTACCACCTCCCTAGAGCTTGTGTCTATGTTTATAAACTTAGCTAGTCCGTTTGGTGATCCTCAGCCACTAGGATCATAACAGGACAGCAGGCCAAAGAAGTGTTTAATGCATCGCAGAAGTGGGATAAGAGAAGCACTGAGTACATTTTTTTTTTTTCCTCTATCTTTGCTGCAGTCTGTCCAGCTTCTCTCATCCCCTTAATCTCTGGGTGGTTTTGTGTTCAGCTGCAGACATGGATATTCAGAGTCTGACTTCTAGTGTGGATCATCTTGCTGCAAGGGTGCAAAGCATTCAGGATTTTGTTATTCATAACCCTATGTCAGAGCCAAAAATACCTATTCCTGAGTTGTTTTCTGGAGATATATCTAGGTTTCTGAATTTTAAGAATAATTGTAAATTATTTCTATCTTTGAGACCTCGTTCCTCTGGTGATTCCGCTCAGCAAGTTAAAATTATTATCTCCTTGTTACGTGGCGACCCTCAAGATTGGGCTTTCTCTCTGGTGCCAGGAGATCCTGCATTGCTGAATGTGGATGCGTTTTTTCTGGCGCTTGGACTGATTTATGAGGAACCTAATCTTGAGAACCAGGCAGAAAAGGCCTTGCTGGCTCTTTCTCAGGGCCAGGATGAAGCTGAGGTGTATTGTCAAAAATTTCGGAAATGGTCGGTGCTTACTCAATGGAATGAGTGTGCCCTGGCTGCAAATTTCAGAGAAGGTCTTTCTGAAGCCATTAAGAATGTTATGGTGGGGTTCCCCACACCTGCAAGTCTGAATGACTCAATGGCTTTGGCCATTCAAATTGATCGGCGTTTGCGGGAGCGCAAATCTGCGCACCATCTGGCGGTGTTTTCTGAACAGAGACCTGAGTCTATGCAATGTGACTGAGTTCTGACCAGAATTGAGCGGCAAAATCATAGACGTCAAAATGGGTTGTGTTTTTACTGTGGTGATTCAACTTATGTTATCTCAGCATGCTCTAAGCGTGTTAAAAAAATCGCTAAACCTGTCACCATTGGTACTATACAGCCTAAATTCATTTTGTCTGTTACTTTAATTTGTTCTTTGTCATCCTACTCGGTTATGGCTTTTGTGGATTCAGGTGCTGCCCTGAATCTGATGGATTTGTCGTTTGCCAGGCGCTGTGGTTTTGTCCTGGAGCCTTTGGAATTCCCTATTCCACTGAGGGGAATTGATGCTACACCATTGGCTGAGAATAAGCCTCAATATTGGACTCAAGTGACCATGTGCATGACTCCTGTGCATCAGGAGGTGATTCGCTTTCTTGTGCATCATGATAATTTGCATGATGTTGTCGTTTTGGGTCTGCCATGGCTGCAGGCCCATAATCCAGTTCTGGATTGGAAAGCTATGTCTGTGTCAAGTTGGGGTTGCCAGGGGATTCATGGCGATGCTCCTTTGGTATCAATTGCTTCTTCCACTCCTTCTGAGGCCCCCGAGTTTTTGTCGGACTACCAGGATGTATTTGATGAGCCCAGATCCGGTGCCCTGCCTCCTCACAGGGATTGTGATTGTGCTATAAATTTGATTCCTGGTAGTAAGTTCCCTAAGGGACGACTTTTTAATTTGTCTGTACCAGAACATGCCGCAATGCGGAGCTATATAAAGGAGTCTTTAGAGAAGGGACATATTCGCCCGTCCTCCTCCCCTCTTGGTGCAGGATTCTTTTTTGTGGCCAAGAAGGAAGGTTCTCTGAGACCTTGTATAGATTATCGTCTTCTAAATAAAATCACGGTCAAATTTCAGTATCCTTTGCCATTGTTGTCTGATCTGTTTGCTCGGATTAAGGGGTCCAGTTGGTTCACCAAGATAGATCTTCGTGGTGCGTATAACCTTGTGCGCATTAAGCAGGGGGATGAATGGAAAACAGCATTTAATACGCCCGAAGGCCATTTTGAGTACTTGGTGATGCCTTTTGGACTCTCTAATGCTCCTTCTGTGTTCCAGTCCTTCATGCATGACATCTTCCGAGAATATCTGGATAAATTTATGATTGTGTATCTGGATGATATTTTGGTCTTTTCAGATGATTGGGAATCCCATGTGAAGCAGGTCAGGATGGTATTTCAGGTCCTGCGTGCTAATGCCTTATTTGTGAAGGGCTCAAAATGTCTCTTCGGAGTACAGAAGGTTTCCTTTTTGGGTTTTATTTTTTCTCCTTCTACTATTGAGATGGACCCAGTCAAGGTCCAGGCTATTCATGACTGGACTCAGCCTACATCTGTAAAGAGTCTTCAGAAGTTCTTGGGTTTTGCTAATTTTTACCGTCGCTTCATTGCAAATTTTTCTGGCGTGGTTAAACCCTTGACGGATTTGACCAAGAAGGGTTCTGATGTGACTAATTGGTCTCCTGCGGCCGTGGAAGCCTTTCGGGAGCTGAAGCGCCGGTTTTCTTCGGCTCCAGTTTTGTGTCAGCCTGATGTCTCTCTTCCTTTTCAGGTCGAGGTTGATGCTTCTGAGATTGGAGCGGGGGCTGTTTTGTCGCAGAGAAGCTCTGATTGCTCTGTGATGAAGTCTTGTGCTTTCTTTTCAAGAAAGTTTTCGCCTGCCGAGTGGAATTATGATGTTGGTAATCGGGAGTTGTTGGCTATGAAGTGGGCATTTGAGGAGTGGCGACATTGGCTCGAGGGAGCTAAGCATCGTGTAGTGGTCTTAACTGATCACAAAAATCTGATTTATCTCGAGTCTGCCAAGCGGCTGAATCCTAGACAGGCTCGTTGGTCGTTGTTTTTCTCCCGTTTCGATTTCGTGGTCTCGTACCTGCCTGGTTCGAAGAACGTGAAGGCTGATGCTCTTTCTAGGAGTTTTGTGCCTGACTCTCCGGGAGTTTCAGAGCCGGCTGGTATCCTCAGAGAGGGAGTGATTTTGTCTGCCATTTCCCCAGATTTGGACGAGTGCTGCAGAAATTTCAGGCGGATAGACCTGACCGTTGCCCACCAGAGAGACTGTTTGTCCCAGATAGATGGACCAGCAGAGTTATTTCCGAGGTTCATTCTTCGGTGTTGGCAGGCCATCCTGGGATTTTTGGTACCAGAGATTTGGTGGCTAGGTCCTTCTGGTGGCCTTCCTTGTCGCGAGATGTGCGTTCCTTTGTGCAGTCTTGTGGGATTTGTGCTCGGGCTATGCCTTGCTGTTCTCGTGCCAGCGGTTTGCTTTTGCCTTTGCCTGTCCCGAAGATGCCTTGGACGCACATTTCCATGGATTTTATTTCGGATCTTCCAGTCTCTCAGAAAATGTCTGTCATCTGGGTGGTGTGTGATCGTTTTTCCAAAATGGTCCATTTGGTGCCCTTGCCTAAGTTGCCTTCCTCCTCCGATTTAGTTCCTCTATTTTTTCAGAATGTGGTTCGCTTGCACGGCATCCCTGAGAATATTGTGTCTGACAGAGGATCCCAGTTTGTGTCCAGATTTTGGTGGATCTTTTGTGCTAAGATGGGCATTGATTTGTCTTTTTCGTCGGCCTTCCATCCTCAGACGAATGGCCAAACCGAGCGAACTAATCAGACCTTGGAAACTTATTTAAGATGTTTTGTTTCTGCTGATCAGGATGATTGGGTGACTTTTTTGCCATTGGCCGAGTTTGCCCTTAATAATCGGGCTAGTTCTGCTACTTTGGTTTCGCCTTTTTTCTGCAATTCTGGTTTTCATCCTCGTTTTTCCTCGGGTCAGGTTGAGCCTTCTGTCTGTCCTGGGGTGGATTCTGTGGTGGATAGGTTGCAACAGATGTGGAACCATGTGGTGGACAATTTGAAGTTGTCACAGGAGAAGGCTCAGCGCTTTGCCAACCGCCGTCGCGGTGTGGGTCCCCGAATTCTTGTTGGGGATTTGGTATGGCTGTCTTCTCGGTATGTTCCTATGAAGGTTTCCTCTCCTAAATTCAAGCCTCGCTTCATCGGTCCTTATAAGATTTTGGAAATCCTTAACCCGGTGTCATTTCGTTTCGACCTTCCAGCGTTGTTTGCCATTCATAACATGTTCCATAGGTCTTTGTTGCGGAGGTATGTGGTGCCTGTGGTTCCTACTATTGAACCCCCTGCCCCGGTGCTGGTTGAGGGCGAATTGGAGTACGTGATGGAGAAGATCTTGGATTCTCGTATTTCTAGACGGAGGCTTCAGTATTTGGTTAAGTGGAAGGGCTATGGTCAGGAGGATAATTCCTGGGTTGTCGCCTCTGATGTTCATGCGGCCGATTTGGTTCATGCCTTCCATGTGGCTCATCCTGATCGCCCTGGGGGTTTTTATGAGGGTTCGGTGACCCCTCCTCAAGGGGGGGGGGTACTGTTGTGAACTCTGTTTTTGGGCTCCCTCTTGTGGTCACAACTGGTATTGTGTGAGTGCTGTCTTTGGGCTCCCTCTGGTGGCTCTTTGTGTCATTCTGCAGGTCTGAGGCTGGATCAGCTGTCTCGTTATCTGTTAGCTGGTTCCTATTTAGTTCACCTGGACTCTCAGTTGTTGCCTGCTGCCAATGTCTTCAGTGCTATTTTGGAGCTCTCCTGCAGTCCTTCGTTATCAGTCTCTTCAAGAGAAGCTAAGTTTTGCTTGGTTCATTTTTGACCATCAGTGGTCATATGTTTCTTGCTTTATTTTTGTTTCTTGTCCAGCTTGCTAATATGTGATTTCCTTGCTTGCTGGTAGCTCTAGGGGGCTGAGTTTCTCCCCTCACACCGTTAGTTGGTGTGGGGGTTCTTGTATTCTCAGCGTGGATATTTTGCATAGGGTTTTTTACTGACCGCACAGTTCCCTATCTGTCTTCTGCTATCTAGTATTAGCGGGCCTCATTTGCTGAATCTGTTTTCATTCCTACGTTTGTGGTTTCCCCTTACCTCACCGTTATTATTTGTTGGGGGCTTCCTATATCTTTGGGGTATTTCTCTTGAGGCAAGTGAGGTCTTACTTTCCCTCCAGGAGTAGATAGTTTCTCAGGCTGCGTCGAGACATCCAGGATTTTAGGCACGTTCACCGGCTACCTTTAGTGTATTGGTTAGGATCAGGTTTGCGGTCAGTCCAGTTACCACCTCCCTAGAGCTCGTGTCTATGTTCATAAACTTAGCTAGTCCGTTTGGTGATCCTTAGCCACTAGGATCATAACAGATAACACCACTATATACAGGAGATAACACAGGATCCACCATTCACAATAGGTGATGTCACAGCTCACCTCCTCCTGTACAATGACTGATAACACCTCTATATACAGTAGATAACACAGGATCCACCATTCACAATAGGTGATGTCACAGCTCACCTCCTCCTCCTGTACAGTGACTGATGACACCTCTATATACAGTAGATAACACAGGATCCACCATTCACAATAGGTGATATTACAGCTCACCTCCTCCTCCTGTACAGTGACTGATGACACCTCTATATACAGTTGATAACACAGGATCCACCATTCATAATAGGTGATGTCACAGCTCACCTCCTGCTCCTGTACAATGACTGATAATACCTCTATATACAGTAGATAGCACAGAATCCACCATTCACAATAGGTGATGTCACAGCTCACCTCCTCCTGTACAATGACTGATAATACCTCTATATACAGTAGATAACACAGGATCCACCATTCACAATAGGTGGTCACAGCTCACCTCCTACTCCTGTACAATGACTGATAACACCTCTATATACAGTAGATAACACTGGACCCACCATTCACAATAGGTGATGTCACAGCTCACCTCCTCCTCCTTTATAATGACTGATTACACCTCTATATACAGTAGATAACACAGGATCCACCATTCACAATAGGTGATGTCACAGCTCACCTCCTCCTCCTGTACAATGACTGATAACACCTCTATATACAGTAGATAACACAGGATCCACCATTCACAATAGGTAATGTCACAGCTCACCTCCTCCTGTACAATGACTGATGACACCTCTATATACAGTAGATAACTGTTATGATCACCAAACGGACTAGCTAAGTTTATGAACATAGACACGAGCTCTAGGGAGGTGGTAACTGGACTGACCGCAAACCTGATCCTAACCAATACACTAAAGGTAGCCGGTGAACGTGCCTAAAATCCTGGACGTCTCGACGCAGCCTGAGAAACTATCTACTCCTGGAGGGAAGTAAGACCTCACTTGCCTCAAGAGAAATACCCCAAAGATATAGGAAGCCCCCAACAAATAATAACGGTGAGGTAAGGGGAAACCACAAACGTAGGAATGAAAACAGATTCAGCAAATGAGGCCCGCTAATACTAGATAGCAGAAGACAGATAGGGAACTGTGCGGTCAGTAAAAAACCCTATGCAAAATATCCACGCTGAGAATACAAGAACCCCCACACCAACTAACGGTGTGAGGGGAGAAACTCAGCCCCCTAGAGCTACCAGCAAGCAAGGAAATCACATATTAGCAAGCTGGACAAGAAACAAAAATAAAGCAAGAAACATATGACCACTGATGGTCAAAAAAGGAACCAAGCAAAACTTAGCTTCTCTTGAAGAGACTGATAACGAAGGACTGCAGGAGAGCTCCAAAATAGCACTGAAGACATTGACAGCAGGCAAGGAATAATGGTCCAGGTGAGCTAAGTAGCAAACCTGAATAGCAAGTGACGAAACAGCTGATTCCAGCCAAAGAGCCGCAGTAAAACAAAAAGGCCACTAGAGGGAGACAAAACAGAGAACTCACACAGTGTTCACAACAGTTATCAGTCATTGTACAGGAGGGAGAGGAAGTGAGCTGTGACAACACCTATTGTATACTACTATACTTAACTATCTAGGCATACTTTTCATTGCAATTGTGTCTGTGATGATAATAAAATGGATGCTAAGAAGTGATATCTGCAGAACAGGGAGGTTCAGTCTATTATGGGGCTCAGTGGTCTAAACTGCAAGATTTCAGGATTATTTTTAATATAAATAATTACATGAAAAAATAAATAAAAAAATTAAATATATGCACTGCAGAGAAACCTGATTTTGAGCAATAGGTCACTTTCTAATAAAATGTTGCCATCAGCTGTGTAATCAGATTGGGTAAGAAATCGAGCCAAGCTTTGGTCAGGCCATCTGTATGAGCCGTCAGGTTTTTTCTTGGAACCATATTGGATTATCCTCTAGATACACATGTAAACGCTGATGTGTCTCAGGAGTAGCTGGTCACACACCAGACATGGCTGCTTGGCTGACAGTTGTCAATACACCACCGGCAGCGCTCACCTCTTGGGAAGAGCAGAGGATCTGCTGTATATAGGAGGACTATACACCACCAATTACATATGCAATTAATTGTGCAGTGAAAGTTATTGACCGGGCCTCAGGAAATGGGAAATTCCATAGGTGGAGAGTCCGGTTACCTGGGATAACCTTTCTGCATGGCTCCCTTAAGACGCCAGTGTATTTTGGCTCATTATAGTGAATAACGCCTTCCCGAACATCCATACGTGTCTGAATGATTAGCAGATAAAGCCACCATAGCTCAGGAGTGTTTTCTCATTTTGTCACCTGGGCAGCAGGTCAGGGCATGCTGTCCGGGCTATCAGTGAGGGATGTAATAGAATGTGTGGCCCACACGGTCCATCACTGCTCTAATTATGAGCAATATGCAGACCCCTTGTGTTATGACCCCAGTGGACAGGGTCTCAGAGGAACGTGTAAGTCTGCGAGATTCAAAAATCCAGCTCATAGGGCTGTGGTAACTGGGTTGACCAAATAGCTACTCCTAACGCCAACACTAGAAGTAGCCGGGGATCATGCCTACGGTGATCGCTAGATGACTCGCGCCAGCCGGAGAATCTAACTACCCCTAGGAGAAGAAAACAAAGACCTCTCTTGCCTCCAGAGAAAGGGACCCCAAAGCAAGATACAAGCCCCCCCACAAATTATAACGGTGAGGTAAGAGGAAATGACAAACACAGAAATGAACCAGGTTCAGCAAAGAGAGGCCAGCTTACTAATAGCAGAATATAGCAAGATTATCTGGTCAACAAAAACCCTGAACCAGGTTCAGCAAAGAGAGGCCAGCTTACTAATAGCAGAATATAGCAAGATTATCTGGTCAACAAAAACCCTATAAAAATCCACGCTGGAGATTCAAGAACCCCCGAACCGTCTAACGGTCCGGGGGGAGAACACCAGCCCCCCAGAGCTTCCAGCAAAGGTCAGGATACAGATTGGAACAAGCTGGACAAAAATACCAAACAAAACAAAAGCAAAAAGCAAGGAAGCAGACTTAGCTTGAAATACAGGAACCAGGATCATAGGACAAGAGCACAACAGATTAGCTCTGATTTCAACGATGCCAGGCATTGAACTGAAGGTCCAGGGAGCTTATATAGCAACGCCCCTGAACTAACGGCCCAGGTGAGGATATAGGAAAAGACAGAAGCTCCAGAGTCAAATCACTAATGACCACTAGAGGGAGCAAAAAGCAAAATCACAACACCCTTGTCTCAGTCCTGCAAAAAAATATTCCTCTGATGAAAACTGTACTCTGTAGAAGAGGAAGCATAAAATAAAAGGGTCATTTTTTTAGCAAATGAGAAAGGAAATGGTACTGACATGGAAGGACAAAAGAAGTAATGTACACAGTATGTCACCACTCAACTATCGGGTGACCCGGGACTAGGGGCTCCTTTCCTGTTCCTGCCACTAGGCGCACCCTAGACCACCCTATTTCCTGGGATACTTCTGAAGGTGAAGATGCCAGGCCGCCACCCTTGCCTTATCTCTTGAGTTAGCCCTTAGTCTGTGCTCTTTCCCCACTCAGGGAAGAAGGGCGCTACAGTGCACCGTAGTACACCAACCCAACCAACAAGGCAACACAAACAAGAGTAAACAAATACCAGGCATACAAATATTCACTCACATATAACAGATGAATGAACTGGGGAGTGGAGGATGTGGGAAAAACCAAACTAGGAGAAGGAAGGAAAATATCACACTTACAAACCATGCAACAGTCACAGATAACTCCTCCAGACTTCTTCTCATATGAACTCCTCTCCTCCTAAGCCATGCAGCAAATGCTAGCTCTGACATGGCTTTGAATCAGGACCCAGATTATAAAGGGGATGAGAGTGGCTAATTGAGCTCACCAGAGTTTCCAAAATGGCCGATTAATCCCTGTTCTGCCAAAAGGAATAAACACCATTATAAAGAAGGAGAAGGTACAGGTGCTTCTCACAAAATTAGAATATTATCAAAAAGTTAATTTATTTCAGTTCTTCAATACAAAAAGTGAAACTCATATATTATATAGAATCATTACACACAGAGTAATCTATTTCACGTGTTTATTTCTGTTAATGTTGATGATTATGGCTTACAGCCAATGGAAACCCAAAAGTCATTATCTCAGTAAATTAGAATACTTTATAACATCAGCTTGAAAAATTATTTTAAAATCTGAAATGTTGGCCTACTGAATTGTATGTTCAGTAAATGCACTCAATACTTGGTCGGGGCTCCTTTTGCATCAATTACTGCATCAATGGGGTGTGGCATGGAGGCGATCAGCCTGTGGCACTGCTGAGGGGTTATGGAAGCCCAGGTTGCTTTGATAGCAGCCTTCAGCTCGTCTGCATTGTTGGGTCTGGTGTCTCTCATCTTCCTCTTGACAATTCTCCATAGATTTTCTATGGGGATAAGGTCAGGCGAGTTTGCTGTCAATCAAGCTCAGTGATACTGTTGTTTGTAAACCAGATATTGGTACTTTTGGCAGTGTGGACAGGGGCCAAGTCCTGCTGGAGAATGACATTCCCATCTCCAAAAAGCTTGTCGGCAGAGGGAAGCATGAAGTGCTCTAAAATTTCCTGGTAGACGGCTGCGCTGACTTTGGTCTTGATAAAACACACTGGACCCACACCGGCAGATGACATGGCTCCCCAAACCATCACTGATTGTGGAAACTTCACACTAGACCTCCAGCAGCTTGGATTGTGGCCTCTCCACTCTTCCTCCAGACTCTGGGACCTTGATTTCCAAATGAAATGCAAAATTTACTTTCATCTGAAAACACCACCTTGGACCACTGACAACAGTCCAGTTCTTTTTCTCCGTGGCGTGTTGTCTATTGGTCATGAGTGGCCTGAAACAAGGAATGTGACACTTGTAGCCCATGTCCTGGATACGTCTGTGTGTGGTGGCTCTTGAAGCAATGACTCCAGCTGCAGTCCACACCTTGTGGCTTACCCTCCTTGTGGAGTGTGTCAATGACTGCCTTCTGGACATCTGTCAGGTCAGCAGTCTTCCCCATGATTGTGGAGCTACTGAAACAGACTAAGGGACCTTTATAAGCACTTAGGAAGCCTTAGAAGGAGTTGTTTGCTTATCATTGGCCCCCTTTCCTGTATATATGTCTCTCATCCTGGTATATATGTCCCCCATTCTGCCACTGTTCTCTAACACATAAAAAAAACTTCCAAAAACCTTCCTGCAATTCACTGCCCCCACGATGGTCGGCGTCCTCTTGTATAGCCGGTGCAGAGGCTAACAGGGCAGCTGACATCTGCGTTCCTGCTATGGATAATGTACATTTAGCTGAAATAGGCGCTAGTTTAGCGCCCCCACTGCCGCAGGGCCGAGGGGTACCCGGTACCGGGCCTCTGAGTCTCTGCTCTGGGGTTGTCACGGTGGCTAGACCCGGTCCGTGACCCTGCTGAGGGGCGTACAGTGATAGATGTGGATGGTGGTGGTGGTGCGGTGCAGTAAATAACGAGGACACCAGGTTGCAGTCTCTTTACCTCTTTACTGAAGGTCTCTGGGTCCTCAGTCCGGAATACGGTTCACCAGGCTGCGCAAGTCCGGCTGGTCCAATGGCACCTCCAGAGTTCTCTTTGCAGGTGGAAATCTGTGCCTTCCTGCTAGCGCTATGTGTTGTGGTCCTCCCCTGCTGTGCTTACGGGATAGTCCCCACAACTGTTGTGTCTGTTTCTCGTGTTCCCTCACAACTCGATTAGATGATGTTCTGCTAATCCACCGTCCCTCCCTGATGTTACGGTTGGGACGTACCCGTATGACGGGTAGGCTCGGAGCTCTTCCGGGACCCTAGAGTCGCCCCTCTCCACAGGTTGCCCCCTATGTCTGCGTAGGTGATTTAGGTGAGACAGCCCGCCTGTGACTGACTGTCCTGCCGTTGGTTTGAAGTATGGCTTAGAGCTCTGTACTTCCTCGGCGTTCCGGCCGCCGGTTGTTTGCGCCTCAGTAGGATGTTGCCTCGATCTTACAGCACGACTCCTACTAGTATTCTCCTTCTTGCTTTGATCTCGTTTCTCACTCAGCACAATAAATCTCGCTTCTTATCCTTTCTTGGGGCACCGCCGCTATCCTGAGCAGGCACGGTCCCGTTGACGTTCTTTCTCGTTGCCAGGCCTCTGTCAGGATCCCACCCCTGATAGGGACCCTACCGAATCTTCCCCCCACAACACCCTCTGCTACAAGGTGTTGCCTGGTTCCAACCCAGTCAGCTTTCTCTCTAACTTCCTGCCTGACCCCCAGTTTTACCAGTATGTGAGGAGTGGCCTAATGAATAGTACCCTTAGCTCCCTCTGGAGGCCCGACTGTGAAATGTATTGGTGTATGTGATACCTGGTCAGATGAACTCCTTCAGTGCCATCAGACGTACCATAGCCCCCCTTAGCGGTGGAGCCACAGTACTGCAACGACCAGGACCCTGGGGCGCTGCACTCCCCCCCGGTTAAATCCAGTACTCCTGGACTGGGAAGAAAACAACAATACATGTCAGCAAAAAGACATACAATTTTTGTGAGTGCAATAACAGTAAGCATATTTGAACAGAGCTTCCCTTTATGGGAGGTGAGGACACTTGAACGTTACAAACATGGTTACTTATTTTTAAATAACTTACTATAAATAAATTTTCTTACCCAACCGGGTATTCTACTAAGTGCAAAATTTTTGAACAATAATTTAACATTGCCTTTAAGGATGTACACTCTGAATCCACTAAAGACCTTCTTATAACACATTATAAGGCATAAGCAACTGTGCTACATTCCCCTACTTTACGTCTGCAGGACCGCCTGTCCTAACTGCTCCAGACCTACTGCCTCTCCTTTCCGTTACAGGACCGCCCCATTCTGCCCGGGCCTACTGTCCTTCTACTACTATACACAGTATAGAACATGTTTTTCTTTCAGTTCGAGATCACTGAGCCATCTCTGTATGGCTCCTGGGAGGACCCACTAACTAACCCCATACGGGTTCACTTCTCTGTCCTCATTCTTCTATCAACATTATCAAACATTTCTCACAATTAACTCGTTGGTTACATATAACTTCTTCACATTAGCATCATTACTTTCTCTTTTAAGACATTATCACCATCTAACTGTCTTAAGGCAATACTTTTCTTAATTGCAACATGCGAACATCCCCTTTAAGAGGGGACCAAGTCTCTATGAGGTAGTGCAACTTTTCAAGCTGCAAGTCCGTACGCAGCAAGGACTCCAATGCTGTTTCCAGGAACAGTTTCTTCGCAAAGAGTCCGTCTTTTATGTAAAACCAGTAGGGAGCACCTTTAAGAAGGTGCAAACTATATACAAGGAGTTTGTATCATGCATTGTTCATGATTCAGCAGTTCTTTGATAACTGGTGCAAAATGTAGAAAACAAACAAAAAGGAATAGGGATCCCGGGTCAACAAACGGATCCCTTTAAGAGTTAACCCTGGACGGGTTTTAGCAGCAAAACGGTGAAAACAATTAACTTATTTACAGTTGCAGAGTATCAGTACAGTTACTTGAACCACTCAGGAGGCAGCACCGGCGGAGGCAACCCCTTTGGATATTGCGCACCGCCTGGTACTACATAAGGAGACGTGTTATCCCATCTGGGGGTCTGCGTACCCACTGTCTTCAGTGCTGGAGCAGCACGGGCACCACCCACCGGAAGAGGTGCCTCCTTGGCCACGAGGGTGGTGGAGGTGACAATGCTGCATGTCGTGGTCTTGACCATAGTGCACGTGGGGGTGACCTCGGTGGTCCTGGTAATGACCATGGGCTGACCACAAGGGGGCACCTTTGCTACAGGGGTTAGCTTCACTGGCACCTTAACCGGGGGTATCACAGGGCCCTGCCTCTTGCGGACATTCAGGGCAAACCACCCCTTTTCCCCAAAGTGCCTGGTGTACGAGACTTCATCCCCCGGGTAGAGATCCTGGTCTGGGTGGCCCTCTCTGAGATGCGACTCAACATTCCTTCGGTTTACAAACACCTCCGCATACAGGCCTGGCTCTTTAATGAAGCCCCAGCCTCCGCGGAGCTTGAAGGTGGTGATGATGCCCTGCCTGCGCGGGGCCTGGTGAGCGGTGGGGTCCTTGCGGGCCCGGTCCTTGACCGCCAGGTCTTTCTGATGGTAGGCCTCCAGCCCGGCCTGGTACGCCTTTTCCTTCTCCTTCCACTGCTGTTCCAGCTGGGCCTGGTATTCCTCCCAGCTCAGGGCCTGCACCATCTCCCCTTCCCGTGTCTTCACCCCGGGGAACCCCATGAGGTCGGATCCTGGGTTCACCCAGCGGCACACCGTGCGCTCCGCACGGGTCTCACACCACAGGGTGGTTGGCGCGATCGGGGCCTTCAGGCGTTGTTCCATGCCCATTGCCTCCTCCCATGGTAACAGGCGTTGGAGTCTATGGGTCCCAGGGAGAGGGGGTGCCGCAACGGGGCCTATTAACAAGTCCTCCGCCGGCGGGGCAGGGTCGACGGACTCACCAGCCGATGCAGGTTCCTCCTCCGCGGCGAGTTCCGCTGGTAGTGTCGGCGGAGGCCTCAGCAGCAACTCCGGTAGCGGTGCAGGATCCGATGCCAGGGGACTTCCTTCCGGCGCTACCTGGTGCGGAGCCTGGGCCTTCACGTTCAGCTGAAGGAGCTGGTGGATCAAGTCTCCCATCTCAGCCTGCAAGAGATCAGCGCTGTCCGTGGAGAATTGGCTGCGGTGCTCGTCCGGGTAGTTGGGGGAGTCTTCTGCTTCCACCCCACATTCGGGTTCCGAGCTGCTGGCCATGGCATCCTCCACGTGGGTCGCTTCCTGATCCTTTTCCCGCTCTCTCCTTCGTGGGCAGTTTCGCTTTCTCTGTTTCCGCCCACCATTGAGAATCAGGAGGCGGATCTCTGCTAGACCCGGTGGCTAGACCCGGTCCGTGACCCTGCTGAGGGGCGTACAGTGATAGATGTGGATGGTGGTGGTGGTGCGGTGCAGTAAATAACGAGGACACCAGGTTGCAGTCTCTTTACCTCTTTACAGAAGGTCTCTGGGTCCTCAGTCCGGAATACGGTTCACCAGGCTGCGCAAGTCCGGCCGGTCCAATGGCACCTCCAGAGTTCTCTTTGCAGGTGGAAATCTGTGCCTTCCTGCTAGCGCTATGTGTTGTGTCCTCCCCTGCTGTGCTTACGGGATAGTCCCCACAACTGTTGTGTCTGTTTCTCGTGTTCCCTCACAACTCGATTAGATGATGTTCTGCTAATCCACCGTCCCTCCCTGATGTTACGGTTGGGACGCACCCGTATGACGGGTAGGCTCGGAGCTCTTCCGGGACCCTAGAGTCGCCCCTCTCCACAGGTTGCCCCCTATGTCTGCGTAGGTGATTTAGGTGAGACAGCCCGCCTGTGACTGACTGTCCTGCCGTTGGTTTGAAGTATGGCTTAGAGCTCTGTACTTCCTCGGCGTTCCGGCCGCCGGTTGTTTGCGCCTCAGTAGGATGTTGCCTCGATCTTACAGCACGACTCCTACTAGTATTCTCCTTCTTGCTTTGATCTCGTTTCTCACTCAGCACAATAAATCTCGCTTCTTATCCTTTCTTGGGGCACTGCCGCTATCCTGAGCAGGCACGGTCCCGTTGACGTTCTTTCTCGTTGCCAGGCCTCTGTCAGGATCCCACCCCTGACAGGGACCCTACCGAATCTTCCCCCCACAACACCCTCTGCTACAAGGTGTTGCCTGGTTCCAACCCAGTCAGCTTTCTCTCTAACTTCCTGCCTGACCCCCAGTTTTACCAGTATGTGAGGAGTGGCCTAATGAATAGTACCCTTAGCTCCCCCTGGAGGCCCGACTGTGAAATGTATTGGTGTATGTGATACCTGGTCAGATGAACTCCTTCAGTGCCATCAGACGTACCATAGCCCCCCTTAGCGGCAGAGCCACAGTACTGCAACGACCAGGACTCTGGGGCGCTGCACTAGCCTCGGCGTCCCCCCTTCCCCACTCCTGAGCAATGTACAGCCCATTAAGAATGGAAATGTGACTATAAGGTACATCCACAGGACAGGTACACTTGTTAGTGGCCAGTGAAAGAAGAAGCCTATAGAGTAATTTCCGCCCATCTGATGTTTTGGAGAATACCCCTATACATGGCCAACTATGTGGGCGACGATACCCCACTAATAATCCACAGTGCAGATAGTAATTACACAGTGACAATGAGGTTAGTGTTTGGGACTCAGGAATCTGTAACACTGAGGACATTCCTTAATCTTTTGCCAAATCTGGAGAAACTTTTTTCCTTTTACATTTTTCCTCCCATGTAGATTTAGTAAATTAAAAATGCTGGAGGATGGACACGAAGTAAAGGAACGGTTCAGCTTGAACTCTATTACCCTTGGAAATAAAAGGCCGTTCACGTCTTTCAGCAATGACACCGCGCAGCAGCTTTGGCCTTGGAGGGAGTCCAATGTTGGTTATAATGAATGAAGTGTAAGGAGGAAGGATGGCCCCCGCAGCTCACAATACCGAGTACTCACTCTCGTGGTCCCGACAAAGGGGCATGGAAATAAGCACCTTAGTAATGCGTGAATGGAGCTTTTGTCACCAGTTTAAGGCCCCAAGGCCCTTGTTTTGCTCCTTGAGAGAGTTAATCGTAGTCAGTGACCTGACTGTGAAATCTCATCTGATACAAGTATAAGTATATTCCACGGGAAGTCTGCAAAAAAAAACAGAATATGGAGAAAAGGATTGGACGGACGTCTTAATTATTTACTACAGGTTGTCATCTGGTCCAATTGCCTCCCGGTGTATAACACCAAGCCCGTCACCCCCCAATTGTTTAACATCCAGCCATTCACCCCTCAGAGTATAACGTATAACACCCAGCCCTTCACCCCCGGTGTATAACACCCAGCTCTTCACCCCTCGGTGTATAACACCCAGCCCTTCACCCCCCCAATGTATAACATCCAGCCCTTCACCCCTCAGAGTATAACACCCAGCTCTTCACCCCCCAGTGTATAACTCCCAGCCCTTCACCCCCCCAGTGTATAATGCCCAGCTCTTCACCCCCCAGTGTATAACACCCAGCCCTTCACCCCCGGTGTATAACACCCAGACCTTCACCACCCAATGTATAACATTCATCCCTTCACCCCTCGGTGTATAGCACCCAGCCCTTCTCCCCCAATGTACAATATCCATCCCTTCACCCCTCGGTGTATAACATCCAGCCCTTCACCACCAAATGTATAACATCCATCCCTTCACCCCTCGGTGTATAACATCCAGCCGTTCACCACCAAATGTATAACATCCATCCCTTCACCCCTCGGTGTATAACATCCAGCCCTTCACCCCCCAGTGTATAATACCCAGCTCTTCACCCTTCGGTGTATAACACCCAGCCCTTCATCCCTCGGTGTACAATACCCAGCTCTTCACCCCTCGGTGTATAACACCAGCTCTTCACCCCCTGGGTGTATCCTTCACCCCCTTTGTGTATAACACCCATCCCTTCACCCCTTGGTGTATAACACCCAGCCCTTATCCCTCGGTGTACAATACCCAGCTCTTCACCCCTCGGTGTATAACACCAGCTCTTCACCACCCGGGTGTATCCTTCACCCCCTTGGTGTATAACACCCATCCCTTCACCCCTTGGTGTATAACACCCAGCCCTTCATCCCTCGGTGTACAATACCCAGCTCTTCACCCCTCGGTGTATAACACCAGCTCTTCACCCCCCGGGTGTATCCTTCACCCCCTTGGTGTATAACACCCATCCCTTCACCCCTTGGTGTATAACACCCAGCCCTTCACCCCCCTTGTGTGTAACACCCAGCCCTTCACCCCTTGGTGTATAACACCCAGCCCTTCACCCCTTGGTGTATAACACCCAGCCCAGGGCCGGACTGGCCATAGGGCAGTTCTGGCAAATGCCAGAAGGGCCGATGGCAGTAGTGGGCCGCTCGAATGTGCCGCTGTCGGCACACTCCCTACGCTGTCGCGGCACACTCCCGGCCCCGCATTCAACTATACCGGCGTCATAGACGCCGGTACAGTTGAATGCAATGATGGAGGAGAGAGCGTCTGCTGACGCCCCCTCTCCCATCATTCCCCGCTCTGCCTGCCGCTGACACTGCGGGTGCGCGATGACGTCATATCATCGCGCACCTGCTGTGTGACCGGGCGGGCAGACTGCATCTGCTGAGGCCGGAGCCAGGAGCAGCGCGGGACACGAGGAGAGAGGTGAGTAGTGTGTTTGTTTGTTTTTTATCAATGAGTGATGACTGGATTGTGGAGCTATTGGGGGGGGGGGGGGCTGCCTGCATTACTTTCTATGGGGGCTGCCTGCCTGCATTACATTCTATGGGGGCTGCCTGCCTGCATTACATTCTATGGGGGCTGCCTGCCTGCATTACATTCTATGGGGGCTGCCTGCCTGCATTACATTCTATGGGGGCTGCCTGCCTGCATTACTTTCTATGGGGGCTGCCTGCCTGCATTACTTTCTATGGGGGCTGCCTGCCTGCATTACTTTCTATGGGGGCTGCCTGCCTGCATTACTTTCTATGGGGGCTGACTGCCTGCATTACTTTCTATGGGGGCTGCCTGCCTGCATTACTTTCTATGGGGGCTGCCTGCCTGCATTACTTTCTATGGGGGCTGCCTGCCTGCATTACATTCTATGGGGGCTGCCTGCCTGCATTACATTCTATGGGGGCTGCCTGCCTGCATTACTTTCTATGGGGGCTGCCTGCCTGCATTACTTTCTATGGGGGCTGCCTGCCTGCATTACTTTCTATGGGGGCTGCCTGCCTGCATTACTTTCTATGGGGGCTGCCTGCCTGCATTACTTTCTATGGGGGCTGCCTGCCTGCATTACATTCTATGGGGGCTGCCTGCCTGCATTACATTCTATGGGGGCTGTGCTGCATTATATTGTATGGTGTCTGCCTGCATTATATTCTATGGGGCTGGCTGCATTCCATTCCATGGGCCTGTGCTGCATTATATTCTATGGGGCTGGCTGCATTCCATTCTATGGGCCTGTGCTGCATTATATTCTATGGGGCTGTGCTGCATTACATTCTATGGGGCTGTGCTGCATTACATTCTATGGGGGCTGTGCTGCATTATATTGTATGGTGGCTGCCTGCATTACATTCTATGGGGGCTGGCTGCATTCCATTCCATGGGCCTGTGCTGCATTATATTCTATGGGGCTGGCTGCATTCCATTCCATGGGCCTGTGCTGCATTATATTCTATGGGGCTGGCTGCATTCCATTCTAAGGGCCTGTGCTGCATTATATTCTATGGGGCTGGCTGCATTACATTGTATGGTGGCTGTGCTGCATTATATTGTATGGGCCTGTGCTGCATTATATTCTATGGGGCTGGCTGCATTACATTGTATGGTGGCTGTGCTGCATTATATTGTATGGGGCTGTGCTGCATTATATTCTATGGGGCTGTGCTGCATTATATTCTATGGGGCTGGCTGCATTACATTGTATGGTGGCTGTGCTGCATTATATTGTATGGGGCTGTGCTGCATTATATTCTATGGGGCTGGCTTCATTACATTCTATGGGGGCTGTGCTGCATTACATTCTATGGGGCTGGCTGCATTACATTCTATGTGGGCTGTGCTGCATTACATTCTATGGGGACTGTGCTGCATTAAATTCTATGGGGCTGTTCTGTATTACATTCTATGGGGCTGGCTGCATTACATTCTATGGGGGCTGTGCTGTATTACATTCTATGGGGGCTGTGCTGTATTACATTCTATGGGGGCTGTGCTGTATTACATTCTATGGGGGCTGTGCTGTATTACATTCTATGGGGGCTGTGCTGTATTATAGTCTATGGGGGCTGTGCTGTATTACATTCTATGGGGACTGAGCTGTAATGCTGGATACAGCTGTAATTATATGTTATATAGTCGTGTTACACTCCCCTCACTTCTTGTAGCCTACAAGTGTACAAAGATATTATACAGTCACCATGTGACAAGTGGGCCTGTGTGACTTCAAATGCCAGGGCTGAATTTTAGTCCCAGTCCGGCCCTGACCCAGCCCTTCACACCGCGCTGTACAATACCCAGCTCTTCACCCCCTCGGTGTATAACACCAGCTCTTCATCCCCTGGGCGTATCCTTCACCCCCCAGGTGTATAACACCCAGCCCTTCACCCCTTGGTGTATAACACCCAGCCCTTCACACCACAGTGTATAGCATCCAGCCCTTCACCCCTCGGTGTGTAACACCCAGACCTTCACCCCTCGGTGTGTAACATCTCGCCTTTCACCCTTCGGTGTATAGCACCTAGCTCTTCAGCCATCGGTGTATAACATCCAGCTCTTCACACCACCGGTGTATAACACCCAGCCTCTCACCCTTCGGTGTATAACACCTAGCTCTTCCCCCCCCCAGTGTATAACATCCGGTCCCACACCCACAGTGTATAACATTCAGCCCCCCGCCATGTCGCCTCCTTTTACTAACACATGACAGAGCGGCCGGTGGTGCAGAGCCAACTGATACCAACACGGTCCTGTAATTGGAGCCACGGGGTAACAAGTCCATTAATGACATTTCTCCTCCTGAATCTTCCCCCATCACCTGTGATTGATATTATTGAGAAGTGGAAGGAACCGCAGCAACTCAGCCACGAAGTGGAGACCCCGCAACACTACAGAGTGGGGGGCCGAGTACTGAGGAGCAAAGGACAGAAAAGTTACAATTATACACTATTATCCCCCCCTAACAAAAAACCTTAACCGGAATGCTACGTTGATTGGTACGTACGGGCATGGAATGGAAGTTGTTGTGGCGCGTTCGCAACATTACACTAAGAAAGCGGTTGTAAAAACCTTATCTTTTCTTTAAATTTTATTATATTTATTTTTTAATAAATTCTCCTTAAAATAAAAACATATATACAACATAACTCTAACATTTTACGTTACTAAATACTATAGGTTCACTTCCGGAAAGTAACATGCGTCAGTGGTGCGCAGTATGGAGGTTGGGTGCACAGCTGCTAAATAGGATTATTAAAAGAGATATTCCAAATTTAGAATGTGTCCTTCTTTTTTTATAGATAAAAATTAAATAAATAACACCTCATTCCTTTACCAAAAAGGCCAGGACAAGAAAAGCTACATAAGGTTAATGTCCTACAACCATCCTTCAAGGCAGGAAGCACAGACTTCCGGTGACACACAAGCCTTGGTTTCAGGATTTGTATTTAGTGACAAAATTAGGACAAAGGGGCATAAAACTCCCCTCCTTCTTTACAGTGTGAAGAAAAATTGACATGCTGTTGTTACAGAGAACCTGTTACCTGAAAAACCGCAAATAACCTGCAGATATGAGATTAGTCTGCAGGTTAATAGTGTTCTAAACCTGCCCAGCACCGGCACTTAGAACCCCGCTTTTGGGAAGAATTAATTTTTTTCCTCCTGGAAGCTTACGGGTTTCGCATGGGTTCAGTCACCGCTCTGTGCCCCCAATTCACTGAGAAAGTTGAAAAGTCACAATTAGGAGCATTTTTGGTGAACATTTTATATTGGTTTGTGGTAATAAACACATAATATCCCAGAAAACCCCATTTATTGTAGCTTTCCGACATCGTTCCTCTTCTTAAGTTTCAATTTTGCAATATTTTTCACAAGACAAGGCGCATGGTGTCAGACCGGTGACATTACTTCCCTTTTTATTGTACTGTCATACATGCTTCAAAGAGCGATTCCAAAAGCAGGTCCTGTGGGTAACCGTCCCGGGCGTTATTTTGCGGCAGTCAGGGCCATTGTTACTCCCTTTCCATGTAGTCTGAGCAGATAGGAGGAAAATAACCTAATCTACAGCAAATTTATTAAGAGACTCGCAAAATCTATATGCCATGTTCACCAGTTCGATAAATGTGGCATATTTTTCAATCATAATTTAGGCATCCCACAAGACTAATGCATCTCTTTGAATATTTTTGCTTTCTTTTGAAGCTTTTAGCTCCTAAAAATAGTAAAAAAATAAATAAAAAATCCCTTTTTACACATTTTCCTATTAACCATGAGACAAACCATTAAAAGAGAACACAATTTAGCATTCGGCATCTTTAACCCTTTAGTTTGATATGTAACATGGGGTAGTTATATATTTATTCATAAAATGACGTTTCCACAGCAACCAGAATGACACCCTCCCTACTTTACACTGCAGCCTGCACTTTGTGAGTGCTTATAGGTATTTTGTATTACAGGCATTTTCTTCTTTGCTGGCTGTTTGGATGTTTCTCTATGTCCGCTCCACCTCTCTCATCACAAGGTAAAATGGCTTCTGTTAACCCTCATGCTTTACACTGCAGCGCTACTTTTTCAAAGTGGGTGCTCCCGCAGAAAGTCAGTGCGATGGGAGCTGATTCAACAAAAATAAGATGATTATAGACAAGAATCTAAACCACTTGTGATGCTTAGAGGAATAAGGCTAAATTGCGGGGTTGGGATGGTCGACTTTATAACATTTAAGGGCAATTCTCACCTATTTGTTTACCAACTATCTGCAGCAAATTGCAAATGATGTATCTCCATCACATAAAAAGAACAGGAACCATCAAATACAGCAAATGTAATAAAGTTTCAAACTTTTATGGAAACTGACAGCCATCTAGGATAATGAACTTTAATAACCCTACACATCCATGCCACATGCATCCAAGTAATTTAAAGGGTCATAATCATTTTCATAAATGTTTTTTTTTTCACACAGAGCTTGTCCATACAAGCAATTTTTCAATTTATAGCGTATTAAAATTTTCAACCATTCTTGAGATATTAACACTTTTCTTTTGTTCTCGTTGCTTTGGAAACCGACCACCTCTGCTAGACAGTAGAACATGCGCACTACTTGCAAGCCCTTTTCTGTTGAGCATATATGCATTGCATTGAAGCTGGCCAGAATCACTGGGGCTTGCCGTTACCTATTAATCCATGCCAGATTCAACATAGTGGTTAAAAGTTAAACAATAGTGGTGGTCGGTCTCCTAGGTAACAAGTTGCAAACAATAGAAAAGTGTTAATATCTCAAGAACGGCTGCCAATTTTAATAAGCAGTAAATGGCAAAAGTGATTGTTTTTACAAGCTCTATCCAACAATATCCATTTCGGAAAATGTAAATGAAATGAAAAAAATCCCTTTAAATGGACTCTAAACCTAAAGTTTCTCCATTTGTCTAGAAATGAAGAGTCCAAACAGTACTGTGCTGTAGTTACAAACACAAGTGGATCCAAATGTCGTCCTCTGGACACATCTCTCAGGCAGTTCCAGTGTCCGAGCAGATCAAGGTGTAGACGGAAGAGCGCCCTTCACCTACAAAGGAAACAATGGGTTCATTTTAGAGCTATGTAAAGAATGTGATATAATTATCATCTACTTCCATCTATCGATTCGTTCGCACATTGGGTGCTCTTTGTGTTTCCCTTTTTATCTCCCTGGTAAAAGAAAAGTTCAAATAAACATTTTCATACCAAATCCATAGAATCCATGACACCAAACGTTATAAATAAGGAGGACTTAAAGGGCCGGGACCTCTAAAATTATCAGTCGTAAACTATATCTATATGTCTTGGAGTAGATTCTATACAGAGTGATACAATTTTCCTTTCCAAATTGGCTACTAACATTTAGGATAGGTTCATCCGGCTTTTTTTTTTAACCGTGAAACTGGAAAAATCAGATGAGTTTTTCAAAAGGATTAAACTTTATTTTTTTTTTACTTTTTTTTCTACTGTGATGTCTATTAGAGGAATGCAGCTATTCATTCCTGGAAGGATATGCCCAAGTTGCTACTCAGTAATTGTCCAGAGCCCAAAATTTTGTGCAGTCCTATCCGATGTACTGTAGTCAACAGCCACATTCCAGTGTAATTGCTGGTGAACGATTGTCCCTTATTACCGATAATTACACAACATTGATACTTTTTCTTTCAAATTTTAAATTCCCTTTAACTTCAGGGAAAAAAAACAAACTTTGAACTTTATTCTTAATTTATTCTTCACTTGGAGCCAGAAGATATTTTAAGGTTTGAGATGTTTTGTGGAATGTTACCATTCAGGAAAGGATTGTTTAGCAAGATTGGCCGGTGTTTGCACAGGACGGGTGTGTGGTTAACATAAAATGTTGTAATCGGTTATCATGCTGATTCCTTCCTGGAAAAACAAGAGCGAATTTCAAATCAGCAGATATAGATCATAAAAATAGTTCTGCAATGTATAACGTCCAAGAAAAAAAAAGAGATTAATATATTCCTCTTTATTTAGCAGGGCATGGATCCTCAGGGGCGGACACTAGCAGAGAAGGGTGAATTATTTCATTTATGGTTTTAACCAAGAGGATATTGATGGGGATGAAAAAGTTATGTCTGGAGAATAAAAATTAAGAACTTGTGCTATATTGTATCTGGCAGTGGCGTAACTACAAAGTTATGGGCCCCGGTGCGAACTTCCAAATGGGGCCCCCCCACCCCGGTATAGTTAAATGCGGCGGCGGCGGCACTGGCAGGGGGCGGGGGGAACAGTGCAGCGGCCCACTACTGGCACCGGCTCTTCTGGCATTTGCCAGAAGTGCCCGATGGCCAGTCCGGCCCTGCACTGACCTGCCAACCCGGGGCCCCTGACCTGCGGGGCCCGGTCGCAATGGCGACCGCTGCGACCGCGGTAGTTACGCCCCTGGTATCTGGCTGTGATGTGTTACATTTGTGTAATTGTATGCTGTGTTACACTGTGTCTGCCTGTGATTTGTTACAGTTGAGAAGTTGTATTTGGTGTTACACTGTGTCTGGCTGTGATGTGTTACAGTCGGGGAGTTGTATTTGGTGTTACACTGTGTCTGGCTGTGATGTGTTATAGTCGGGGAGTTGTATTTGGTGTTACACTGTGTCTGGCTGTGATGTGTTACAGTCGGGGAGTTGTATTTGGTGTTACACTGTATCTGGCTGTGATGTGTTATAGTCGGGGAGTTGTATTTGGTGTTACACTGTGTCTGGCTGTGATGTGTTACAGTCGGGGAGTTGTATTTGGTGTTACACTGTGTCTGGCTGTGATGTGTTACAGTCGGGGAGTTGTATTTGGTGTTACACTGTGTCTGGCTGTGATGTGTTATAGTCGGGGAGTTGTATTTGGTGTTACACTGTGTCTGGCTGTGATGTGTTACAGTCGGGGAGTTGTATTTGGTGTTACACTGTGTCTGGCTGTGATGTGTTATAGTCGGGGAGTTGTATATGGTGTTACACTGTGTCTGGCTGTGATGTGTTACAGTCGGGGAGTTGTATTTGGTGTTACACTGTGTCTGGCTGTGATGTGTTACAGTCGGGGAGTTGTATTTGGTGTTACACTGTGTCTGGCTGTGATGTGTTACAGTCGGGGAGTTGTATTTGGTGTTACACTGTGTCTGGCTGTGATGTGTTATAGTCGGGGAGTTGTATTTGGTGTTACACTGTGTCTGGCTGTGATGTGTTATAGTCGGGGAGTTGTATTTGGTGTTACACTGTGTCTGGCTGTGATGTGTTACAGTCGGGGAGTTGTATTTGGTGTTACACTGTATCTGGCTGTGATGTGTTATAGTCGGGGAGTTGTATTTGGTGTTACACTGTATCAGGCTGTGATGTGTTATAGTCGGGGAGTTGTATTTGGGGTTACACTGTATCAGGATGTGATGTGTTACAGTCGGGGAGTTGTATATGGTGTTACACTGTATCTGGCTGTGATGTGTTACAGTCGGGGAGTTGTATTTGGTGTTACACTGTATCTGGCTGTGATGTGTTACAGTCGGGGAGTTGTATTTGGGGTTACACTGTATCAGGATGTGATGTGTTACAGTCGGGGAGTTGTATATGGTGTTACACTGTATCTGGCTGTGATGTGTTACAGTCGGGGAGTTGTATTTGGTGTTACACTGTATCTGGCTGTGATGTGTTACAGTCGGGGAGTTGTATTTGGTGTTACACTGTATCAGGCTGTGATGTGTTATAGTCGGGGAGTTGTATATGGTGTTACACTGTGTCTGGCTGTGATGTGTTACAGTCGGGGAGTTGTATTTGGTGTTACACTGTGTCTGGCTGTGATGTGTTACAGTCGGGGAGTTGTATTTGGTGTTACACTGTGTCTGGCTGTGATGTGTTACAGTCGGGGAGTTGTATTTGGTGTGACACTGTATCTGGCTGTGATGTGTTACAGTCGGGGAGTTGTATTTGGTGTTACACTGTATCAGGCTGTGATGTGTTATAGTCGGGGAGTTATATATGGTGTTACACTGTATCAGGATGTGATGTGTTATAGTTGGGGAGTTGTATTTGGGGTTACACTGTATCTGGCTGTGATGTGTTATAGTCGGGGAGTTATATATGGTGTTACACTGTATCAGGATGTGATGTGTTACAGTCGGGGAGTTGTATTTGGTGTTACACTGTGTCTGGCTGTGATGTGTTACAGTCGGGGAGTTGTATTTGGTGTTACACTGTGTCTGGCTGTGATGTGTTACAGTTGGGGAGTTGTATTTGGTGTTACACTGTGTCTGGCTGTGATGTGTTACAGTCGGGGAGTTGTATTTGGTGTTACACTGTATCAGGCTGTGATGTGTTATAGTCGGGGAGTTGTATTTGGGGTTACACTGTGTCTGGCTGTGATGTGTTATAGTCGGGGAGTTGTATTTGGTGTTACACTGTGTCTGGCTGTGATGTGTTACAGTCGGGGAGTTGTATTTGGTGTTACACTGTATCAGGATGTGATGTGTTACAGTCGGGGAGTTGTATTTGGGGTTACACTGTATCTGGCTGTGATGTGTTACAGTCGGGGAGTTGTATTTGGGGTTACACTGTGTCTGGCTGTGATGTGTTATAGTCGGGGAGTTGTATTTGGTGTTACACTGTATCAGGATGTGATGTGTTACAGTCGGGGAGTTGTATTTGGGGTTACACTGTATCTGGCTGTGATGTGTTACAGTCGGGGAGTTGTATTTGGTGTTACACTGTGTCTGGCTGTGATGTGTTACAGTCGGGGAGTTGTATTTGGTGTTACACTGTATCAGGCTGTGATGTGTTATAGTCGGGGAGTTGTATTTGGTGTTACACTGTATCAGGATGTGATGTGTTATAGTCGGGGAGTTGTATTTGGGGTTACACTGTGTCTGGCTGTGATGTGTTACAGTCGGGGAGTTGTATTTGGTGTTACACTGTATCTGGCTGTGATGTGTTACAGTCGGGGAGTTGTATTTGGTGTTACACTGTGTCTGGCTGTGATGTGTTACAGTCGGGGAGTTGTATTTGGGGTTACACTGTGTCTGGCTGTGATGTGTTACAGTCGGGGAGTTGTATTTGGGGTTACACTGTATCTGGCTGTGATGTGTTATAGTCGGGGAGTTGTATTTGGGGTTACACTGTGTCTGGCTGTGATGTGTTATAGTCGGGGAGTTGTATTTGGTGTTACACTGTATCTGGCTGTGATGTGTTACAGTCGGGGAGTTGTATTTGGTGTTACACTGTGTCTGGCTGTGATGTGTTATAGTCGGGGAGTTGTATTTGGGGTTACACTGTATCTGGCTGTGATGTGTTACAGTCGGGGAGTTGTATTTGGTGTTACACTGTATCTGGCTGTGATGTGTTATAGTCGGGGAGTTGTATTTGGGGTTACACTGTGTCTGGCTGTGATGTGTTATAGTCGGGGAGTTGTATTTGGTGTTACACTGTATCTGGCTGTGATGTGTTACAGTCGGGGAGTTGTATTTGGTGTTACACTGTGTCTGGCTGTGATGTGTTATAGTCGGGGAGTTGTATTTGGTGTTACACTGTGTCTGGCTGTGATGTGTTATAGTCGGGGAGTTGTATTTGGTGTTACACTGTGTCTGGCTGTGATGTGTTACAGTCGGGGAGTTGTATTTGGTGTTACACTGTGTCTGGCTGTGATGTGTTATAGTCGGGGAGTTGTATTTGGGGTTACACTGTGTCTGGCTGTGATGTGTTATAGTCGGGGAGTTGTATTTGGTGTTACACTGTATCTGGCTGTGATGTGTTACAGTCGGGGAGTTGTATTTGGTGTTACACTGTATCAGGATGTGATGTGTTATAGTCGGGGAGTTGTATTTGGTGTTACACTGTATCTGGCTGTGATGTGTTATAGTCGGGGAGTTGTATTTGGTGTTACACTGTATCTGGCTGTGATGTGTTACAGTCGGGGAGTTGTATTTGGTGTTACACTGTATCAGGATGTGATGTGTTATAGTCGGGGAGTTGTATTTGGGGTTACACTGTATCTGGCTGTGATGTGTTATAGTCGGGGAGTTATATATGGTGTTACACTGTATCAGGATGTGATGTGTTACAGTCGGGGAGTTGTATTTGGTGTTACACTGTATCTGGCTGTGATGTGTTACAGTCGGGGAGTTGTATTTGGGGTTACACTGTGTCTGGCTGTGATGTGTTATAGTCGGGGAGTTGTATATGGTGTTACACTGTGTCTGGCTGTGATGTGTTACAGTCGGGGAGTTGTATTTGGGGTTACACTGTATCTGGCTGTGATGTGTTACAGTCGGGGAGTTGTATTTGGTGTTACACTGTATCAGGATGTGATGTGTTACAGTCGGGGAGTTGTATTTGGTGTTACACTGTATCTGGCTGTGATGTGTTATAGTCGGGGAGTTATATATGGTGTTACACTGTATCAGGCTGTGATGTGTTACAGTCGGGGAGTTGTATTTGGGGTTACACTGTGTCTGGCTGTGATGTGTTACAGTCGGGGAGTTGTATTTGGTGTTACACTGTATCTGGCTGTGATGTGTTATAGTCGGGGAGTTGTATTTGGTGTTACACTGTATCTGGCTGTGATGTGTTATAGTCGGGGAGTTGTATTTGGTGTTACACTGTATCTGGCTGTGATGTGTTATAGTCGGGGAGTTGTATTTGGTGTTACACTGTATCTGGCTGTGATGTGTTACAGTCGGGGAGTTGTATTTGGTGTTACACTGTGTCTGGCTGTGATGTGTTATAGTCGGGGAGTTGTATTTGGTGTTACACTGTGTCTGGCTGTGATGTGTTATAGTCGGGGAGTTGTATTTGGTGTTACACTGTGTCTGGCTGTGATGTGTTACAGTCGGGGAGTTGTATTTGGTGTTACACTGTGTCTGGCTGTGATGTGTTATAGTCGGGGAGTTGTATTTGGGGTTACACTGTGTCTGGCTGTGATGTGTTATAGTCGGGGAGTTGTATATGGTGTTACACTGTGTCTGGCTGTGATGTGTTACAGTCGGGGAGTTGTATTTGGTGTTACACTGTATCTGGCTGTGATGTGTTACAGTCGGGGAGTTGTATTTGGTGTTACACTGTATCAGGATGTGATGTGTTATAGTCGGGGAGTTGTATTTGGGGTTACACTGTATCTGGCTGTGATGTGTTATAGTCGGGGAGTTATATATGGTGTTACACTGTATCAGGATGTGATGTGTTACAGTCGGGGAGTTGTATTTGGTGTTACACTGTGTCTGGCTGTGATGTGTTATAGTCGGGGAGTTGTATTTGGTGTTACACTGTGTCTGGCTGTGATGTGTTATAGTCGGGGAGTTGTATTTGGTGTTACACTGTGTCTGGCTGTGATGTGTTACAGTCGGGGAGTTGTATTTGGTGTTACACTGTGTCTGGCTGTGATGTGTTATAGTCGGGGAGTTGTATTTGGGGTTACACTGTGTCTGGCTGTGATGTGTTATAGTCGGGGAGTTGTATATGGTGTTACACTGTGTCTGGCTGTGATGTGTTACAGTCGGGGAGTTGTATTTGGTGTTACACTGTATCTGGCTGTGATGTGTTACAGTCGGGGAGTTGTATTTGGTGTTACACTGTATCAGGATGTGATGTGTTATAGTCGGGGAGTTGTATTTGGGGTTACACTGTATCTGGCTGTGATGTGTTATAGTCGGGGAGTTATATATGGTGTTACACTGTATCAGGATGTGATGTGTTACAGTCGGGGAGTTGTATTTGGTGTTACACTGTATCTGGCTGTGATGTGTTACAGTCGGGGAGTTGTATTTGGGGTTACACTGTGTCTGGCTGTGATGTGTTATAGTCGGGGAGTTGTATATGGTGTTACACTGTGTCTGGCTGTGATGTGTTACAGTCGGGGAGTTGTATTTGGGGTTACACTGTATCTGGCTGTGATGTGTTACAGTCGGGGAGTTGTATTTGGTGTTACACTGTATCAGGATGTGATGTGTTACAGTCGGGGAGTTGTATTTGGTGTTACACTGTATCTGGCTGTGATGTGTTATAGTCGGGGAGTTATATATGGTGTTACACTGTATCAGGCTGTGATGGGTTACAGTCGGGGAGTTGTATTTGGGGTTACACTGTGTCTGGCTGTGATGTGTTACAGTCGGGGAGTTGTATTTGGTGTTACACTGTATCTGGCTGTGATGTGTTATAGTCGGGGAGTTGTATTTGGTGTTACACTGTATCTGGCTGTGATGTGTTATAGTCGGGGAGTTGTATTTGGTGTTACACTGTATCTGGCTGTGATGTGTTATAGTCGGGGAGTTGTATTTGGTGTTACACTGTATCTGGCTGTGATGTGTTACAGTCGGGGAGTTGTATTTGGTGTTACACTGTGTCTGGCTGTGATGTGTTATAGTCGGGGAGTTGTATTTGGTGTTACACTGTGTCTGGCTGTGATGTGTTATAGTCGGGGAGTTGTATTTGGTGTTACACTGTGTCTGGCTGTGATGTGTTACAGTCGGGGAGTTGTATTTGGTGTTACACTGTGTCTGGCTGTGATGTGTTATAGTCGGGGAGTTGTATTTGGGGTTACACTGTGTCTGGCTGTGATGTGTTATAGTCGGGGAGTTGTATATGGTGTTACACTGTGTCTGGCTGTGATGTGTTACAGTCGGGGAGTTGTATATGGTGTTACACTGTGTCTGGCTGTGATGTGTTATAGTCGGAGAGTTGTATTTGGGGTTACACTGTGTCTGGCTGTGATGTGTTATAGTCGGGGAGTTGTATTTGGTGTTACACTGTGTCTGGCTGTGATGTGTTATAGTCGGGGAGTTGTATTTGGTGTTACACTGTGTCTGGCTGTGATGTGTTATAGTCGGGGAGTTGTATTTGGTGTTACACTGTATCAGGCTGTGATGTGTTACAGTCGGGGAGTTGTATTTGGTGTTACACTGTGTCTGGCTGTGATGTGTTATAGTCGGGGAGTTGTATTTGGGGTTACACTGTGTCTGGCTGTGATGTGTTACAGTCGGGGAGTTGTATTTGGTGTTACACTGTGTCAGGCTGTGATGTGTTATAGTCGGGGAGTTGTATTTGGGGTTACACTGTATCTGGCTGTGATGTGTTACAGTCGGGGAGTTGTATTTGGTGTTACACTGTGTCTGGCTGTGATGTGTTACAGTCGGGGAGTTGTATTTGGGGTTACACTGTGTCAGGCTGTGATGTGTTATAGTCGGGGAGTTGTATTTGGTGTTACACTGTATCAGGCTGTGATGTGTTACAGTCGGGGAGTTGTATTTGGTGTTACACTGTGTCTGGCTGTGATGTGTTACAGTCGGGGAGTTGTATTTGGTGTTACACTGTATCAGGCTGTGATGTGTTATAGTCGGGGAGTTGTATTTGGTGTTACACTGTGTCTGGCTGTGATGTGTTACAGTCGGGGAGTTGTATTTGGGGTTACACTGTATCTGGCTGTGATGTGTTACAGTCGGGGAGTTGTATTTGGTGTTACACTGTGTCTGGCTGTGATGTGTTATAGTCGGGGAGTTGTATTTGGGGTTACACTGTGTCTGGCTGTGATGTGTTACAGTCGGGGAGTTGTATTTGGTGTTACACTGTATCAGGATGTGATGTGTTATAGTCGGGGAGTTGTATTTGGTGTTACACTGTATCAGGCTGTGATGTGTTACAGTCGGGGAGTTGTATTTGGTGTTACACTGTGTCTGGCTGTGATGTGTTACAGTCGGGGAGTTGTATTTGGTGTTACACTGTATCTGGCTGTGATGTGTTACAGTCGGGGAGTTGTATTTGGTGTTACACTGTATCTGGCTGTGATGTGTTATAGTCGGGGAGTTGTATTTGGTGTTACACTGTATCTGGCTGTGATGTGTTACAGTCGGGGAGTTGTATTTGGTGTTACACTGTGTCTGGCTGTGATGTGTTATAGTCGGGGAGTTGTATTTGGTGTTACACTGTGTCTGGCTGTGATGTGTTATAGTCGGGGAGTTATATATGGTGTTACACTGTGTCTGGCTGTGATGTGTTATAGTCGGGGAGTTGTATTTGGGGTTACACTGTATCTGGCTGTGATGTGTTATAGTCGGGGAGTTGTATTTGGGGTTACACTGTATCTGGCTGTGATGTGTTATAGTCGGGGAGTTGTATTTGGGGTTACACTGTGTCTGGCTGTGATGTGTTATAGTCGGGGAGTTGTATTTGGGGTTACACTGTATCTGGCTGTGATGTGTTATAGTCGGGGAGTTGTATTTGGTGTTACACTGTATCTGGCTGTGATGTGTTACAGTCGGGGAGTTGTATTTGGTGTTACACTGTGTCTGGCTGTGATGTGTTACAGTCGGGGAGTTGTATTTGGGGTTACACTGTGTCTGGCTGTGATGTGTTACAGTCGGGGAGTTGTATTTGGGGTTACACTGTGTCTGGCTGTGATGTGTTACAGTCGGGGAGTTGTATTTGGGGTTACACTGTGTCTGGCTGTGATGTGTTACAGTCGGGGAGTTGTATTTGGTGTTACACTGTGTCTGGCTGTGATGTGTTATAGTCGGGGAGTTGTATTTGGTGTTACACTGTGTCTGGCTGTGATGTGTTACAGTCGGGGAGTTGTATTTGGTGTTACACTGTATCTGGCTGTGATGTGTTATAGTCGGGGAGTTGTACATGGTGTTACACTGTGTCTGGCTGTGATGTGTTATAGTCGGGGAGTTGTATTTGGGGTTACACTGTATCTGGCTGTGATGTGTTACAGTCGGGGAGTTGTATTTGGTGTTACACTGTGTCTGGCTGTGATGTGTTATAGTCGGGGAGTTATATATGGTGTTACACTGTGTCTGGCTGTGATGTGTTATAGTCGGGGAGTTGTATTTGGGGTTACACTGTGTCTGGCTGTGATGTGTTACAGTCGGGGAGTTGTATTTGGTGTTACACTGTATCTGGCTGTGATGTGTTATAGTCGGGGAGTTGTATTTGGTGTTACACTGTGTCTGGCTGTGATGTGTTACAGTCGGGGAGTTGTATTTGGGGTTACACTGTATCTGGCTGTGATGTGTTACAGTCGGGGAGTTGTATTTGGTGTTACACTGTGTCTGGCTGTGATGTGTTATAGTCGGGGAGTTGTATATGGTGTTACACTGTGTCTGGCTGTGATGTGTTATAGTCGGGGAGTTGTATATGGTGTTACACTGTGTCTGGCTGTGATGTGTTATAGTCGGGGAGTTGTATTTGGTGTTACACTGTGTCTGGCTGTGATGTGTTATAGTCGGGGAGTTATATATGGTGTTACACTGTGTCTGGCTGTGATGTGTTATAGTCGGGGAGTTGTATTTGGTGTTACACTGTATCTGGCTGTGATGTGTTATAGTCGGGGAGTTGTATTTGGTGTTACACTGTATCTGGCTGTGATGTGTTATAGTCGGGGAGTTATATATGGTGTTACACTGTGTCTGGCTGTGATGTGTTATAGTCGGGGAGTTGTATATGGTGTTACACTGTGTCTGGCTGTGATGTGTTATAGTCGGGGAGTTGTATATGGTGTTACACTGTGTCTGGCTGTGATGTGTTATAGTCGGGGAGTTGTATTTGGTGTTACACTGTGTCTGGCTGTGATGTGTTATAGTCGGGGAGTTGTATTTGGTGTTACACTGTGTCTGGCTGTGATGTGTTACAGTCGGGGAGTTGTATTTGGTGTTACACTGTATCTGGCTGTGCTGTGTTATTGTCGGGGAGTTGTATTTGGTGTTACACTGTATCTGGCTGTGATGTGTTACAGTCGGGGAGTTGTATTTGGTGTTACACTGTGTCTGGCTGTGATGTGTTATAGTCGGGGAGTTGTATTTGGTGTTACACTGTATCTGGCTGTGATGTGTTACAGTCGGGGAGTTATATTTGGTGTTACACTGTGTCTGGCTGTGATGTGTTATAGTCGGGGAGTTGTATATGGTGTTACACTGTATCTGGCTGTGATGTGTTATAGTCGGGGAGTTGTATTTGGTGTTACACTGTGTCTGGCTGTGATGTGTTACAGTCGGGGAGTTGTATATGGTGTTACACTGTGTCTGGCTGTGATGTGTTACAGTCGGGGACAGGGCCGGCTCCAGGTTTTTTGAGGGCCCCGGGCAAAAGAGTTTCAATATAACAGCCCATATAGTATATAGCACAGCCACATACTATATAGCACGGCCCACATAGTATATAGAACAGCCATGTAGACTACATGGCTGTTCTATATACTATGTGGGCCGTGCTATATACTATGTGGCTGTGCTATATACTACATGTCTGTGCTATATACTACATGGCTGTGTTATATTCCCGTCCGTATCACTAACAGCTCTCTAGAGCAGTGACACAGAAAGCACACATGTTTTTTAGATATTAAAAACAATCTTTTTTATTGAACACATAAATATTTTAAAATACAACAAATGTCAACCGAAATATCACAGAAAACCGGGACCGACAGACTACTGCTCAAATACAGCAAAGGTTAAAGCCCTAAATACAAGGGGTAAGCTAAGCAGCAAAGATCAGTCATTTACTGCAATAATGAATGATTATCTTAAACCTCCATATAAATGGAGGATATCGACCCATATGCTGCAGCCATTTAATAGGATTAGAAGTAATGTCACCGCAAAAAAATATACTTCTATTACACAAATACCCTTGACAACATCATAGGGATTGTAAGGTGCCGTGAGCTTAGTCCTATGTTTGGAAATGCCGTACTTACATTGCTGTATGAGGAGTGTCACGGTCCCTCTTACCCCGACGCGCGTTTCGTGCCACAACTTCTTCAGGGGGCGTGTCGGGGAAGAGGGAAGTGAACTCACTTATAGCGCCCTGCATCCAATGTCCTTTCAAATTTACAGACCATGTGATCGGAGACTGTCAAGATCATTCGACGCGCTGAAGCGTTCACCCGCCGCCGTCTGATGACTCATTGTCCTCGGTCAGGTGAGACGCCGATGTAGCATGCTAGACTCATGCCCATCAGCTGACTCTAAAGACCGAAGATTTCCGAGTCTGCGGTCGGGTAGATACAAGTCAGCGCGCTGTTATATGCTACGTGGGCTGTGCTATATACTATGTGGGCTGTTATATGCTACGTGGGCTGTGCTATATACTATATGGGCTGTTATATGCTACATGGGCTGTGCTATATACTACATGGCTGTTCTATATACTACGTGGGCCATGTTATATACTATGTGGCTGTGCTATATACTATATGGGCTGTTATATGCTACGTGGGCTGTGCTATAAAATACATAGCTGTTCTATATACTACGTGAGCCGTGTTATATACTATGTGGCTATGCTATATACTATATGGGCTGTTATATGCTACGTGGGCTGTGCTATATACTACATGGCTGTTCTATATACTACGTGGGCCATGTTATATACTATGTGGCTGTGCTATATACTATATGGGCTGTTATATGCTACGTGGGCTGTTATATACTACATGGGCTGTTCTATATACTACGTGGGCCGTGTTATATACTACATGGGCTGTGTTATATAATATGTGGCTGTGCTATATACTATATGGGCTGTTATATGCTACGTGGGCTGTGCTATATACTATGTGGCTGTGTTATATGCTACGTGGGCTGTTATATACTACATGGCTGTGTTATATGCTACGTGGCTGTTATATACTACATGGCTGTGATATATGCGATCATGAATCGTGGTATGTGTTAAAGGGGGGGCCCACTGAAACTCTTTCGCCCGGGGCCCTCAAAAACCTGGAGCCGGCCCTGCCATGTAGTATATAGCACAGCCCACATAGCATATAACAGCCCATATAGTATATAGCACAGCCCACGTAGCATATAACAGCCCATATAGTATATAGCACAGCCCACGTAGCATATAACAGCCCATATAGTATATAACACAGCCAAGTAGTATATAACACAGCCATGTAGTATATAGCGAAGGAGTTGGCGCTGGCGACAGGTGGGCCCCCCTGCCTCACAGAGGCCCCATAGCACCTGCGTGATGTGCTGCTAGCTGAGGGCCCCTGGGGGAGCGGGGGCCCTAGGCAGCTGTCTGCCCTTAACGTCGGCCCTGAATGGGCCCCCCTGTTTCGCCAGGGCCCCGGCACTTGCCCGGGTGCTGACGCCGGCCCTGACCGGCAGACACCGGTATAGTTCAATACGGCGACGGAGGAGTTGGCGTTGGCGACAGGCGGGCCCCCCTGCCTCACAGAGGCCTAATAGCAGCTGCGTGATGTGCTGCAAGCTGAGGGCCCCTGGGGGAGCGGGGGCCCTAGGCAGCTGCCTGCCCCTAACGCCGGCCCTGAATGGGCCCCCCTGTCTTTGCCAGGGCCCCAGCACTTGCCCGGGTACGCCGGGTGCTGACGCCGGCCCTGGTCGGGGAGATGTATTTGGTGTTACATTGTGTCTGGCTGTGATGTGTTACATATGAAAGGGAAGATGGATGGCACTCCTAGTTTTTGCTAAGTGCTCAAATAGGGATCCACCCCTTATAAGAAAATACTGAGCTTGGCACTCCCTTAGAAATGTAGCGAGTATATTTATTCAATTAGCAATTCAAAACCATCCACATGATATTTTTGTCTTAGAGAGGCCAACCCTTCGTCAGATACTATAATCCATACAAAGCAATGCAAAAAAAGCAACAAAATATTTGTCAGAAATTACAAATATGAAACAGCATCATATAATACTTTTTCAGATAATAAACATAGTGGATAAATTTAACAACATCATTTTCCTCCTTGTAGAAACAGCTGCATATATTTCCAGGTAAGCCTATACAGCAATACGCCGCAAATAGTAATTATATAGCAAGAATACCACTGTTCAGAAAATTACAAGACTGTTAGGAAAATGGTCAGACTGTAAGTAATACAGTATATTGCTCTACTTATGTTAAATGTCTCATGGTATCCACTAGTATACTCTAATGTGGGAATGGGGGGGAAGAATGTTTAAGGAGATCTCAGAAAAAATCTAAAAAAATACTTTTTTTTTGTGACACAACACAGTCAGGATACCGAAAGTTGTGTATGGTGTTACACTGTAACTGGCTGTGATGTGTTACCGTAGGGGAGTTATATATGGTGTTACACTAGTTCAGGCTGTAATGTGTTACAGTCCAGGAGTTGTATATGGTGTTACACTGTATCAGGATGTGATGTGTTACAGTCGGGGAGTTGTATTTGGTGTTACACTGTATCAGGATGTGATGTGTTATAGTCGGGGAGTTGTATTTGGTGTTACACTGTATCAGGATGTGATGTGTTACAGTTGGGGAGTTGGTGTTACACTGTATCTGGCTGTGATGTGTTACACCCAGGGAGTTGTATTTGGTGTTACACTGTATCAGGATGTGATGTGTTACAGTCGGGGAGTTGTATATGGTGTTACACTGTATCTGGCTGTGATGTGTTACACCCAGGGAGTTGTATTTGGTGTTACACTGTATCAGGATGTGATGTGTTACAGTCGGGGAGTTGTATATGGTGTTACACTGTGTCTGGCTGTGATGTGTTACAGTCGGGGAGTTGTATATGGTGTTACACTGTATCAGGCTGTGATGTGTTACAGTCGGGGAGTTGTATATGGTGTTACACTGTATCAGCCTGTGATGTGTTACAGTCGGGGAGTTGTATTTGGTGTTACACTGTATCAGCCTGTGATGTGTTACAGTCGGGGAGTTATATATGGTGTTACACTGTATCAGCCTGTGATGTGTTACAGTCGGGGAGTTGTATTTGGTGTTACACTGTATCAGGCTGTGATGTGTTATAGTTGGGGAGTTGGTGTTACACTGTATCTGGCTGTGATGTGTTACAGTCGGGGAGTTGTACACTGTCTCTGGCTGTGATGTGTTACAGTCGGGGAGTTGTATTTGGTGTTACACTGTATCAGGCTGTGATGTGTTACAGTTGGGGAGTTGTACACTGTCTCTGGCTGTGATGTGTTACAGTCGGGGAGTTGTACACTGTCTCTGGCTGTGATGTGTTACAGTCGGGGAGTTGTATTTGGTGTTACACTGTATCAGGCTGTGATGTGTTACAGTCGGGGAGTTGTATTTGGTGTTACACTGTATCAGGCTGTGATGTGTTACACCCAGGGAGTTGTATTTGGTGTTACACTGTATCAGGATGTGATGTGTTGTTGGTGTTACTCTCTTTCTGGATGTGATCCTCCTCCCGCCTCCTCGTGTCTCACTCCTTATAAACACACCCTGTTTGTCTTCTGTTTCTGGCTGAACATCCAGCCTCGCTGCTTTGCCCAAACTGACAGCCCCAGGAGGCTCAGCCCGGAGTCTGGCGGTACTACAGGAAGGTACTGTACCCATCTCTCACTGTGGCGATGCCATTGTGAACCCTGGCATCTTATTGTCATTCTCCTGCACACTTCAGTGCCATCTAAACAAGGCATCATCTACTCCAAGACACTTGTTGTCTTCATGTCACTCGCTCCAGTATTGTATGTTTGCTGCAGCGTATATACACTGCTGCTGCAGAACATCTTTACTTATTGTTCTAATACTCATATGTAATTTTAAGATGTTCTGGGGCAGCTGTGGTCCAAACATTACAATGTGACTTTAAACAATGTTTTTTTAAATTACATTTTCTCCATTGCTATGATGTTTTGGGGGAATTTCAATCAAAACTAAAGGTTTACTTTTTACAAAAAACTGTATAGCTAGTCTCTATTCAGATTTTGGGGTCCTCGGTGGCTGTGATTTTTGGAGATCTTTTAAGGATCTTTGATCCAATTGTCCACTTTACCTGCTGCCAGAGAATGGGGAAACTTGTCAATGTCCTTCTTTATTCCTCCACAGTCCTAAACTCATTGCTGAACAGGTAATTAATTATATGGACAAAATGGGGGAAGGCTGCGGACCCCATTTCGGGACCCCTTCTGAGATGAGATGGATGGCTTATACTCAATAAATGATAACTAAATTCTCTTCTTACAGGAACATTAAATCTAAAGTCTGTATTGCCTTTGATATCCTGCAAGCTATTGTTCCCTGTTATCATCCATTTTAGTCTGCTGTAGAGGCTGACAGTAGTGGTTTTCAATGGCAGGAGTCCCTGCCCCCATGATCATTACTTTATCTCACAGCTTTCCAGATCTGAGAGCCTCCAGAGACATTTATACACAGAGAGCCGGGAGTTAGTATCAGATCATCTTATAATACTGTATAAGGTTTATATGGTGTCAGCAAGAAGATAGAAATTCTTTATAATTAACCCATCGCAGGTCTGTCTAGTATCTGGCAATCCACTGGTTGCATTATATTGCTATAGTGCTATGAAGAGGGAAGGATGCGGACATTTCTGTCAAGTTCTTAAAGGGGAGCTATATAATTATACCTTCCAACATTGGAATCTCATCATGAGATATGTTCAAGTCACAGATCACTGAATCTCTAAAAAAAAATGGGGGGTTGCAGGATATTTTTTGACAGTTTGAGGAAATTTCTTTGCATAATTCCAAAATACTTAAAATATCCTTTAGTTTAGGCTTCAAATGAGAGGAGTTGTCACTCAGCTCTTCTCAGCTCTATACCTGTCTTGTTACTTAGTGTCGCTGAATAATGGACATCCCTCTACATAATGGAGCACATATTCCATTCAGGAGCACGGGAAAGCTGGGGCCTGCAATGGTCACTATATTAGTTAACGCGCAACATCCCAAGGAACAAATCTAACTAATATATTTTGGGGAGGCAATATGATTTCCTAGTAGAGGTTGGTTCAAAAAATTTGGAAAACAATTTTAGCAATTTGACAGCAGAGGTTGAGATGCTTAATACGGATATAATCACATTTGTATTTCCATTAATAGAATATATAATACTACAGTATGTATGTATAATACAATGTCATACAGATTATATATGCTCAGATGTAACCAACATATGAAGTTGAGTCACTATGTACATATTGGGGTATTGGAGTATTCTACCCCAGAGCTGCACTCACTATTCTGCTGGTGCAGTCACTGTGTACATACATTACATTACTGATCCTGAGTTACATCATGTATTATACCCCAGAGCTGCACTCACTATTCTGCTGGTGCAGTCACTGTGTACATACATTACATTACTGATCCTGAGTTACATCATGTATTATACTCCAGAGCTGCACTCACTATTCTGCTGGTGCAGTCACTGTGTACATACATTACATTACTGATCCTGAGTTACATCATGTTTTATACTCCAGAGCTGCACTCACTATTCTGCTGGTGCAGTCACTGTGTACATACATTACATTACTGATCCTGTACTGATCCTGAGTTACATCCTGTATTATACCCCAGAGCTGCACTCACTATTCTGCTGGTGCAGTCACACATTACATTACTGATCCTGAGTTACATCCTGTATTATACCCCAGAGCTGCACTCACTATTCTGCTGGTGCAGTCACACATTACATTACTGATCCTGAGTTACATCCTGTATTATACTCCAGGGCTGCACTCACTATTCTGCTGGTGCAGTCACTGTGTACATACATTACATTACTGATCCTGAGTTACATCCTGTATTATACTCCAGAGCTGCACTCACTATTCTGCTGGTGCAGTCACTGTGTACATACATTACATTACTGATCCTGAGTTACATCCTGTATTATACCCCAGAGCTGCACTCACTATTCTGCTGGTGCAGTCACTGTGTACATACATTACATTACTGATCCTGAGTTACATCTTGTATTATACCCCAGAGCTGGACTCACTATTCTGCTGGTGCAGTCACTGTGTACATACATTACATTACTGATCCTGAGTTACATCCTGTATTATACCCCAGAGCTGCACTCACTATTCTGCTGGTGCAGCCACTGTGTACATAAATTACATTACTGATCCTGAGTTACATCCTGTATTATACTCCAGAGCTGCACTCACTATTCTGCTGGTGCAGTCACTGTGTACATACATTACTGTTGTGAGTGCCGCTCTTGGGCTCCCTCCGGTGGTTTTGAGTGGTATGGCTGCTTCTTGGATTTAGCACCAGCAGCTGCTTCCACTGATCGTCTTTCTGGCTCGGCTATTTTAGTCTGGCCTTATTCCTCAATCAATGCCAGTTGTCAATTGTTCCTGCTTGGAGCCACTGCTCTTTTGGATTTCCCTGACACTCTGTACAGTTCAGCAAAGATAAGTCCTTGCTTGTTCTTTTGCAGTCCACTTGTTGTGGACTTTATTGTTCAGCACATTCTATGTTTTGCTCATTTGCCCAGCTTATCAATATGGATCTATTCAGCTAAGCTGGAAGCTCTGGGCTGCAGATTTTGCCCTCCACACCTTTAGTCAGGTGTGGAGATTTTTGCATATCTCTGCGGTGGACTTTTTCTAGTTTTTATTACTGACCGCACAGTGTTCTTTTCTGTACTATGTATCTAGCTAGAAGTGGCCTCCTTTGCTAAATCTTGTTTCATACTACGTATGTCATTTCCTTCTCCTCTCACAGTCAATATTTGTGGGGGGGCTGTCCTATCCTTTGGGGATCTTCTCTGAGGCAAGATAGCTTTCCTATTTCTACCTTTAGGGGTAGCTAGTTCTCCGGCTGTGACGAGGTGTCCAGGGAGTGACAGGAACATCCCACGGCTACTGCTAGTGTTTGTGTTAAGATCAGGAACTGCGGTCAGTATAGTTACCACCTGCTCAGAGCTCGTCGCATGTTGCTCCTAAATTACCAGTCCATAACACATTACATTACTGATCCTGAGTTACATCCTGTATTATACTCCTGAGCTGCACTCACTATTCTGCTGGTGCAGTCACTGTGTACATACATTACATTACTGATCCTGAGTTACATCCTGTATTATACTCCTGAGCTGCACTCACTATTCTGCTGGTGCAGTCACTGTGTACATACATTACATTACTGATCCTGAGTTACATCCTGTATTATACTCCAGAGCTGCACTCACTATTCTGCTGGTGCAGTCACTGTGTACATACATTACATTACTGATCCTGGGTTACCTCCTGTATTATACTCCAGAGCTGCACACACTATTCTGCTGGTGCAGTCACTGTGTACATACATTACATTACTGATCCTCGGTTACATCCTGTATTATACTCCAGAGCTGCACTCACTATTCTGGTAATGCACCATGCACAGGCATTGTATTTTGCTTTACAGAAGAAAGAAATTCTTGAGAAATCTTCTGAGGATGTAAAATGGCAATGATCTAGTTCTGTGGTCCTTTCGGTTTTTCTCTATCATTTATGTATAATGGCTGACACCAGAGAGACGTGCCGACAATATACAGCTCTGATAAAAATCAAGAGACCATCACATCAAAACCCTGTCATGGCCAGCCCAATCTCCAGACCTGAACCCCATTGAAAACCACTGGAATGTAAATAAGAGGATGATGGATAGTCACAAGCCATCAAACAAAGAACTGCTTAAAGTTTTGCGCCAGAAGCAGTGTAAAAAAAAACGGTGGAAAGCATGCCAAGACGAATGAAAGCTGTGATTAACAATCATGGTTATTCCACAAAATATTGATTCCTGAACTCTTCCTGAGATAAAACATTAGTATTGTTGTTTCTAAATGATTATGAACTTGTTTTCTTTGCATTATTTGAGGTCTGAAAGCACTGGGTTTTTTAAAAAAATTTTGACCATTTTTCTTTGTCAGAAAAAAAACACATTTATTTCTTGGAACTTCGGAGACATGTTGTCAGAAGTTTATAGCATAAAAGAACAATTTACATTTTACTCAAAAATATACCTATAAGGAGAAAAATCAGACAAACTGAACATTTTAATTGTTGCCAGAGCTGTACATCTTTCTGAATTTTAGTTACTTTGCAGAAATGTTTGTTAAGTTTTGGGCCGAGCTGAAGAATGAGATTTCCCAGAACAAGCAAGTTATGCTGAGAGTTTTGCTCTGAAGCCTGCAGAATTAGGAGTACAGCTCTTGAGTATTAGGGTACATTTCTACAATCAGTGTTTGTTCAGGTTTTCATGCTGCTGAATTTCAGCATGATTCCCGCACCTCAGCTCACATGCGGTTTTAAGGCATCTTTGTACTTTTGTTTTTCCTAATAAAGTTGGTTGAAAAACATGCAGCAGAGCAAACAGGAAGTTGCCAAAAGCAAAGAGTTCAGTAACGTAAGTACATAGATAGAGGGAGATAATGCAGATAATTAATGTCACAACCCCCCAACATATTATAATCTTGCACCCTTTATTGCTGCTATTCATTTGGCACTAAAAGGTGTTTTTAGCCTTGCTTAGCCCAATAAATAAATAAATAAAAAAGACGTGGGGTCTCCCCTATATTGATAACAAGCAAAGGTAAAGAAGACAGCTGCATGCTAATATTATCAGGCTGGGATATTGGCCCCTTCCCAGCCTAAAAATTCCAGCCCTTAGCCACCACTGAATTGGCGCATCACATTATGTGTGCCAATTTTGGCTCTTTGGCTGGCTTTTCCTGATTGCCCTGGTGTGGTGGTAATCGGGGTAATAGTGTTGGGGTTCATGGCAACTGTGATTTCTCACAAATCACAGCTGGCGTCAAGCCCTTTGGTTAGTGATACTGAGGTTTCCACCAGACACCCACATTACTAACCCCGTGATCGTGGGCACGCAGCTTTCGACAGGCTCAGATACTCAGCTAAATCATTAATTCACTAAGAATTAATTTTATTTGTAAACCGCTCAATAGTGACCGTGTTCAGGAGGTGCTCGGAAATGGCGACCTTTCGTGCAGTGACCGTGCTGCACTTTGTGGTGTGCACAGGCTCCTACTCCTCCAAAAATGACAGGAATTCCATCATCCGCCAAGTCCTGGAGATCAGATCCTAATTCTCTGATAATATTGATGTGTTGATGGAGCTGAGGGTGGGGAGCGTTCATATAAACCCTTGTTAATACAGTCTTTACACATTGGACCTGAAAGGGAGACATGTGAGAGGATGTCCTGTAGCCACAATCGAGACCACCTTCTCGGCCCATTTGGTGTTTATGGGACAGTCAGAGGTTGTCCGCTCTGGAGAGCCCACACCTGTACATTACACAAATAATTCTGCCTTATAGTACTGAGATGTTGCCATATAGTGTAAAACACAAAACAATACTTTCCTACGGGGTATAATACATCATGTAAAATAATACTCCCATACAGTACCCATAAAATACGTGATGTCATACTACTCATCTATATTACCCACAGTATATGCCATTCTATGCAGAACTAATACTCCCAAACGGTACCCGCATCATACTGTGATACAATGTACAAATAATAATTCAAATAGTATGTAATATTATGCACAAAAAATACTGCCATACACCAAAAAACAATACAGCGCAGAGATAACACCCAGCTATAGTGCTAATATAAGATGTAGAACTATGCACAAATAATACTCTCATACTGTAATACTCATACTGTACACACAAAGTAGAACCATAAAAAAACAAATAATATACCTATATTGTAGCCAAATAATAGTATCATACAATAAACTATTACCGTAATACTCGCTGATAGTACCCATATAATACTGTCATAAAATGCACAAGTAATGCTCCTATACAATATCCATATAAAAGTAACATACACTAAATAATAGTCCAATATAGTGCTGACATAATACTGTCATAAAGTGCATATATAATGCTCCTATACAGTACCCTCATATTAGTACAATGTAACTAAATAATGCTCCTATACAGAACCCACAGAATACCACAATACAATAAACTATTAATACTCTGTCACAGTGCCACATAATACTGTCATATAGTGCACAAATAATGTTCATATATAATAGTACAATATAAAGAAATAGTAATCCTAAACAATATCCACATAATAGTAGCAAACAATAATGACATACTAATGCTACACACTACCCACATAACAGTACATTACAATAAACAAATAATACTTTTTTAAAGCAAGCACATAATACTGTCTGAGAGTCTCAAGTACCGTAATATTCCTATACTTTACCCTCATGATACTGCAATACAATGCATAAATAGTATTCACCTACAGTAATGCCATAAATATTAGGGACAAGCAATTTTCCTACAGTACCTGTGCAGCGCCCCAGAGTCCTGGTCGTTGCAGTACTGATGCTCCGCCGCTAAGGGGGGCTATGGTACGTCTGATGGCACTGAAGGAGTTCACCTGACCAGGTATCACATACACCAATACACTTCACAGTCTGGCCTCCAGGGGGAGCTAAGGGTGCTATGTATTAGGCCACTCCTCACAATCTGGTAAAACTGGGGGTTAGATAGGAAGTTAGTCAGAAGCTGACTGGGTTGGAACCAGGCAACATCCTGTGGCAGAGGGTGTTGCAGGGGAAGATTCAGGGGGGTCCCTGTCAGGGGTGGGATCCTGACAGAGGCCTAGCACACAGAGAGAGAACGTTACGGGACCGCGCCTGCACGATATAGCGGCGGTACCCCAAGAAAGGACAAGAAGCGAGGTTCATTGTGCTGAGTGAGAAACAAGATCAACGCAACAAGAAGAAACACCAGTAGGAGTCGTGCTGTAAGACGAGGCAACATCCTACTGAGGCGCGTAGCCGGTGGCCGGAACGCCGAGGAAGTATAGAGCTCCAGGCCAAACTTCAAACCTACGGCAGGACAGTCAGCTATAGGCGGGCTGTCTCACCCAATTGACCTAGAAAGACACAAGGGGGTAACAACAGGAGTGGGGCGACTCTAGGGTCCCGGAAGAGCTCCGAGCCTACCCATCATACGGGTGCGTCCTAACCGTAAGATCTGGGGGACGTGGAAGAACATCAGAATCGAGTTGTGAGGGAACACGAGAAACAGACACAACAGTTGTGGGGACTACCCCGTAAGCACAGCAGGGGAGGACCACAACACATAGCGCTAGAAGGTAGGCACAGATTTCCACCTGCAAAGGGAACTCTGGAGGTGCCATCGGACCGGCCGGACTTGTGCAGCCTGGTTAACCGTATTCCGGACTGAGGACCCTGAAGCCTTCAGTAAAGAGGTAAAGAGACTGCAACCTGGTGTCCTCGTTATTTACTGCGACCGGCACTGCACCGCACCACCACAATATCATCACCATACCTCCACCTTCATTGTACGCCCCTCAGCAGGGTCACGGACCGGGTCTAGCCACCGTGACAACCCCAGAACAGAGACTCAGAGGCCCGGTACCGGGTACCCCTCGGCCCTGCGGCCGTGGGGGTGCTACACCTGCATGATACTGCAATAAAATACATAAATAATACACCCATTTACCTTCAAAATAATACTCCCATACAGTGCCCATAAAATTAAACTCACAATGCCCATAAAATAATACTCCCATACAGTGCCCACAAAATAATACTCCCATACAGTGACCATAAAATAATACTCCCTCGGTGACCATAAAATAAAACTCCCATACAGTGCCCACAATATAACACTGCCATACTGTGCCCATATAATAAAACTCCCGTACAGTGCCCACATAATATTACTCCCATACAGTGTCCATGAAATAATACTCACATACAGTGCCTATAAAATAATACTCCCATATAGTGCCCATAAAATAATACTCCAATACAGTGCCCACAAATTGATACCCACATACAGTGGCCAAAAATACTACCATATAATGCACAAATATTACTTTTATAGCTCACCCACATCATTCTGCTACACAGTGCACAACTATCCCCATACAGTACCGGCATATAGTGAGACCATCATACGCCCCTCACTACGTTTCTGCCATTTCGATGGCTTTTGCTTAGTTTACTATTTTCATGGCCTTATTAGATGGGTTGTCCGGGACTCAAATATTGATGAATATATGTTTTTTTATAGTAATCTATCAACTTTGTTATTTTTTTAAAGGAAGGGTGGCGGCTTTATTTTTATAAAAGTTTAATAACTTAATTGTATTTGCTTTTACCCCCCTGGGGTCAGACAAACTCTATAAAGTTTTGTAATACACCATGATCCTAAGCATTATAGCCTGTTAGTATTACAGTGGTGTACCGTAATGGACAGAGGCTCAGGAAAGCCTTGGGGGAGCACAGGCCTCAGCAGGGAAAGCATCAGGCTCACTGTCACATTGTGGGGTGACAGAAGGAGCTCCTTTATTATGTCAAAACCTCAGTTTTGTCTGGAACGTTCCTTGAACAATTCTTGTGTTTGAGGCTCTAAGTAGATGCTACAATTTAAAGGGATCCTCCTGAACTGTGCCGAATTCTGCATCGCCAGCCGTCAGCACCCATCGGGGCCCGGGATCCATGCTGTGATATAACATAGTCTTCCCGGAGTCTCACTTCAAACAAGGTTTCCCCTGTCAGCAGCCGGCAAGTCTCATCACCGAACACACGTCCCCCGCTCCTAATTAGCTCGCGTCCCTTTCTAGCTCCTCTGTAACATCCACCTTTGAAGTGACAGTTGTGAAGTTGCTGTGACAACCCCGGCCGGGCGCCATTGTGTTCAAAAGGAATCACAGGAAGTCTTTTGTAGCGGGCGTCACAAGTGCAGTAGATGGCGGTATGTTCTGTGTCTGATCGGGGGAACACCATTGGGAACCACATCAGGATTAGGGATGAATGGACCCATTGAAGTTCGAGTTGTGGCACACGACCTCAACCTTCTTCCATAGTTTGGTTCAGGCATCAGAATTGTCCCCGAACTTGATGTGTGTCGGCGATTTTCTCACATAGGACACAGAAGCCACTCGGCCGAATGAGCGCTCCTGTGTCGGGGAGAGCCAGGTAACATCAGGTCGACCGAAGAATGTTCGGCCTACAGCCATCAGATGAGTATGGCCGGCTATAGACTCATTCCCAGGTAGAAACGCCCTCTAAAGTCATTTACAAATAGACGCTCTCCAGACTCAGGTACAGGAGATTCTCACACAATCAGAAGATCGTCAAAAAGTGAATTTATTTCAGTTCTTCAATACAAAAAGTGAAACTCCTATATTATATAGAGTCATTACACACAGAGTGATCTATTTCACGTGTTTATTTCTGTTAATGTTGATGATTATGGCTTACAGCCAATGAAAACCCAAAAGTCATTATCTCATTAAATTAGAATAATTAACAAAAACACACCTGCAAAGGCTCCTAAGTGTTTATAAAGGTCCCTTAGTCTGTTTCAGTAGCTCCACAATCATGGAGAAGACTGCTGACCTGACAGATGTCCTGAAGGCAGTTACTGACACACTCCACAAGGAGGGGAAGCCACAAAAGGTCATGGCTAAAGAAGCCGGCTGTTCACACAGTGCTGTATCCAAACATATTAATTTAAAGTTGAGTGGAAAAAAAAAAGTGTGGTAGAAAAAGGTGCACAAGCAACCGGGATAACCGCAGCCTTGAAAGGATTGTTAAGAAAACGCCATTCAAAAATTTGGGGGAGATTCACAAGGAGTGGACTGCTGCTGGAGTCATTGCTTCAAGAGCCACCACACACAGACGTGTCCAGGACGTGGGCCACAGAAGCGTCTTACCTGGGCCAAGGAGAAAAAGAACTGGACTGTTGTCAGTGGTCCAAGGTGTTGTTTTCACGTGAAATTTTGCATTGCATTTGGAAATCAAGGTCCCAGAGTTTGGAGGAAGAGTGGAGAGGCCACAATCCAAGCTGCTGGAGGTCTAGTGTGAAGTCTCCACAATCAGTGATGGTTTGGGGAGCCATGTCATCTGCTGGTGTAGGTCCACTGTGTCTTATCAAGACCAAAGTCAGCGCAGCCGTCTACCAGGACATTTTAGAGCACTTCATGCTTCCCTCTGCCGACAAGCTATTTGGAGATGGGAATGTCATTCTCCAGCAGGACTTGGCCCCTGTCCACACGGCCAAAAGCAATAATACCTGGTGTAAAAACAACAGTATCACTGGGCTAGATTGGCAGCAAACTCGCCTGACCTTAACCCTATAGAGAATCTATGGAGTATTGTCAAGAGGAAGAGGACAGACACCAGACCCAACAATGCAGATTAGCTGAAGGCTGTTATCAAAGCAACCTGGGCTTCCATAACCCCTCAGCAGCGCCACAGGCTGATCGCCTCCATGCCACGCCGCATTGATGCAGTAATTGATGCAAAAGGAGCCCGACCAAGTATTGAGTGCATTTACTGAACATACGTTTCAGAAGGCCAACATTTCAGATTTTAAAATCATTTTTCAATCTGGTGTTATAAAGTATTCTAATTTACTGAGATAATGACTTTTGGGTTTTCATTGGCTGCAAGCCATAATCATCAACATTAACAGAAATAAACACGTGAAATACATCACTCTGTAATGACATGACATGAGTTTCACCTTTTGTATTGAAGAACTGAAATAAATTAACTTTTTGATAATATTCTAATTTTGTGAGAAGCACCTGTAGAGATAGACACACCCTCTTGACTCATTTAGATAGACATACCCCATAGATCCAAGATAGACATGACCATATGGATGATGAGAAGGCCAATCTATTGGCGATAGGGCCATGTGCACATGTTAAGTATTTGTCAGAATTTCACATCAGTATTTATAAGCCAAAATGAGAAGTGGAACAATTAGGGGAAATTATATTAGAAACACATCACCACTTTTGTATTTATCACCCACTCCTGGTTTTGCCTTACAAATACTGATGTAAAATACGGACAGAATACTGAACCTGCGAACGTGGCCTTATTGTGAGGTTATTTACTTTGGCTGAATATATAAAAAGTTACAATCATTATTACACTGTAAAACAATGATTATAAATATCAGTGGAAAAGACTTGGGTGTGAGGGTGGGCGGCAAAATCCACTTTAGCACCCAATGCCAGGCAGCTGCCGCCAAGGCAAATAAAATAACTGGATGTAATAAAAGAGGCCGAGATGCCCATAACAAGAACATGGTGCTTACGGGAGATACTGGGTACAATTTTGGTCTTCTCTATAAATGCTTTATTTGTAATATTTAATAAATAAAGAATACACAAAAGAGTAATAAAAAAAAAGAATAGCAACCAAGATTATTATGGGAATGGGTGATGTGCCGAAGATGGGCTATTAAACTTTAGTAGACAATCCTTTTTGCTCAAGAGCCGATACCATCACTATATTGAGGGACCACATTTTATCTTTGCTATCTTTTTTACTTTTTGGGCTAGTCGTTATTTGTGTATTTGTGTCACGACCACTTTATACAGAAAGATAGTTTTTTTTTTTCTTCTTGGTTGAAGTCTTGTAATCCTTTTTTCTTTTGTCACCTGCAAGGATAATAGATGCTTGGTGACAAACACTAATGGCTGTCATTACTGCGCCCAGAGGGACCGTCACTTGCGAATTCACAGACCCTGAATAACATCTACTTCTTCACTGATTTTTAGGCTGCTCCCTCCCTGGTACCTGACCCTCTCCCATTGTGTGTCAGTCTTTACTGCAGCTCTGTGGAAAATGCTGTCCACATAACATTGTATACAGAAACTGAATAATACCACCATATAGTGCCTACATAATAGTGCCATACACTGCCGCAACAATGCTAAAACAAAAGCCAGCCCCATATAGAACCTATATAATAATGCCATACAGTACATAAATAATACCGCCAAAAAATACCTACATAATAATGTCATACAGTACTTAAGGAAGCCAAAAAATATCTACATATTAATGCCATACAGTACATAAATAATACTGCCAAAAAATACCTACATAATAATGCCATACAGTACATAAATAATCCGCCAAAAAATACCTACATAATAATGTCATACAGTATATAAATAATACCGCCAAAAGTACCTACATAATAATGCCATATAGTACATAAATACCGCCAAAAAATACTTACATAATAATGCCATACAGTACATAAGTAATACCGCCAAAAAATATCTACATAATAATGGCATACAGTACATAAATAATACCTCCAAAAATACCAACATTATAATGCCATATAGTATATAAATTAGACTGCCAAAAATACCTACATAATAATGTCATACAGTACATAAAAAATACTGACAAAAATTACCTACATAATAATGCCATACAGTACATAAATAATACCGCAAAAAAATACCTACATAATGTCATACAGTACATAAATAATGCCGCCAAAAAATATCTACATAATAATGCCATACAGTACATAAATAATACCTACATGATAATGCCATACAGTACATAAATAATACCGCCAAAAAATACCTACATAATAATGTTATACAGTACATAAATAATACCACCAAAAAATACTTACATAATAATGCCATACAGTACATAAATAATACCGCCAAAAAATACTTACATAATAATGCCATACAGTATATAAATAAGACTGCCAAAAATACCTACATAATAATGTCATTCAGTACATAAATACCGCCAAAAAATAGTTACATAATAATGCCATACAGTACATATGTAATACCGCCAAAAAATATCTACATAATAATGGCATACAGTACATAAAAAATACCGCCCAAAGTACCTACATTATAATGCCATACAGTATATAAATAAGACTGCCAAAAATACCTACATAATAATGTCATACAGTACATAAATAATACTGCCAAAAAATACCTACATAATAATGACATACAGTACATAAATAATACCGCCAAAAATACCTACATTATAATGCCATACAGTATATAAATAATACCGCCAAAAAATACCTACATAATAATGCCATACAGTACATAATACCGCCAAAAAATACTTACATAATAATGCCATACAGTACATAAGTAATACTGCCAAAAAATACCTACATAATAGTACATTCCTGTGCCAAAAATTTCACATACAATAGTTCCAAAATAAATAGGAGCCCCATAGAGAACCAATAAAATAATGCCGAACCTAAATAACACTGTCAAAAATGACTACATAATAGTACCATAGAGTGCTAAATAAGACCAATATAACGGTGCCATGCAGGAATATATCCATGTCCTGCCATGGAAATATTAAAGTATCATAAAGCAACGTACATAAAAGTGGCATACAGTATCTAAACAGCACTGTCAAACAATACCTACAGAATATTTCCATACTGTGCCAATAATAATGGCACCAAACAAACATATAACTATATTATAAATATGCAACAATGAAACAATTAGAGAAGTCTTTTTTGCCAATACAGAATCTATATACCAGTGCAATAGATTACCTAAGTGACACTGTCAAACAATAAATAATAGTACCATACTGTACCTATTTACTGCCACCATCCATACACAAGTCTGTGCTTTGCCATGACCATATAAAAGTACCACACAGAAACAGACTCGATGCAATACCTACTGTATAATAGTGCTGTAAATATACAAATAATACTCCAAACAATTCCAACATAATAGCGCCATATACTGCCAAATAAGACCAATATAATAGCACCATCCAGACATATAACTGTGCTGTGCAACAGCGGAATAAAAGATAATCCCAAAACAGAACCTACATAATAATGCCATACAGAACCTAAGTACCACTGCCAGACAAGGTCTATGTAATAGTGCCGTATTGTGCCATTGTAATGCTACCATGTAGACTTAGATGTAGCTGTGCCACAATGATATAACTGTACCACTTACCCCATACTTCAGATTCACAAGCCAGTGAATGTCTCTATACACAGTGAAAGACACAGAGTTTCCCCACACACAGTGTCAGTCAGACAGAGAGGGCCCACATGGACTAAAAGCTGAAATAAATGTGCCAATCTCATTATTAAATCAGAAACCAGCAGCGCCAGATCAAAGACCAGAAATATTGTAACAATATTGGAATTCTGTAATTCGGGTGGAGTCAACTCCGAGGCCACGCACAATGGTCAGGACACCAACGAGGCCAAGGACAATGGTCGGGACACCTCCATGGCCACGGACAATGGTCGGGACACCTCCGAGGCCACTCACAATGGTCGGGACACCTCCAAGGCCACGCACAATGGTCGGGACACCTCTGAGGCCACACACAATAGTCGGGACACCTCCGAGGCCACGCACAATGGTCGGGACACCTCCGAGGCCACAGACAATGGTCGGGACACCTCCGAGGCCACGCACAATGGTTGGGACACCTCCGAGGCCACAGACAATGGTCGGGACACCTCCGAGGCCACAGACAATGGTCGGGACACCTCCGAGGCCACGCACAATGGTTGGGACACCTCCGAGGCCACAGACAATGGTCGGGACACCTCCGAGGCCACACACAATGGTCGGGACACCTCCGAGGTCATGCACAATGGTCGGGACACCTCCGAGGCAATAGACAATGGTCAGGACTCCTCCGAGGCCACGGACAATGGTCGGGACACCTCTGAGGCCACAGACAATGGTGGGGACACCTCCAAGGCCACGCACAATGGTCGGGACACCTCTGAGGCCATGGACAATGGTTGGGACACCTCTGAGGCCACGCACAATTGTCGGGACACCTCCGAGGCCAAACACAATGGTCAGGACACCTCCGAGGCCATGTACAATGGTCGGGACACCTCCGATGCCACAGACAATGGTCAGGACACCTCCAATGCCACAGACAATGGTCAAGACACCTCCGAGGACACGTACAATGGTCGGGACACCTGCGAGGCCACACACAATAGTCAGGACACTTCCGAGGCCACGGACAATGGTCGGGACACCACCGATGCCATGCACAATGGTCAGGACACCTCCGAGGCCATGCACAATGGTTGGGACACCTCCGAGACCACACACAATGGTAGGGACACCTCCGAGGCCATGCACAATGGTCAGGACGCCTCCAACGCCACGCACAATGGTCAAGATGCCATCATCTCTCAGGTGGCTCAGCCTTGACAGGAGATGAAGTGTAATTATTCGGCTAATGAGTCCCTCATGACAACAATGAGGATGTGTTTTCTGAATATTGACTCTGCGCCGGTAACCATACACACAAAGTATCAACTGAGAAAGTGCAACAATGTAACATCGTGGTATCAGTCAGTCCATGCTTTTACACAGACCCTAGGCGACCAGTAGACAAGTGCTGTTACTGTTGTGGATACAAGGTTGTCAGCAATCATCAGGAAAAATCCATTTGTCACCTAGAGTATTCAGTGAGCTGAAGGAGTTCAGGTTGTCTAGCACCATTTCATTGTACCTAGCTGTAACAATTATTTGTTTTACAGTAGACTGCCTCTCTGTGCTGCACAGACTTGTTATAGATCGCCTTTCACCCAGTCATCAGGAAGGCACTGTATGCAGAAGCATGTCGTTTTAGAAAAATAAAACATGCAAAGAAAGGGTTTAGAACAAGGAATATACAGTTGTGCTCAAAAGTTTACAAACCTCGGCAGAATTTTTGCTTTCTTGGCCTTTTTTTCAGAGAATATGAATGATAACACCAAAACTTTTTCCCCACTCATGGTTAGTGGTTGGGTGTAGCCATTTATTGTCAAACTACTGAGTTTTCTTTTTTTTTTAAATCGAAATGACAATCAAAACATCCAAATTAAAAATCCTTTCAATTACAAAAAAAAAAAAAAAAAAAGAATTCTGCGCAAAGAGTTGTCAAGTTGTGTATTAAAAAAAAGACAAAGAAAAATAAAACAATTCCAATGCGAATTCTGAACAAAAAATACCGCAGCGGATTGATGAGATTACAGTGGAAACTCGTGTACTTTACCGATAGTATAAAACGCTGCTGATTTTAAGCGCAGAAAATCTGCACAAAGAAAAAGAAAATCAACCCCAAATATGCGATGTATGAACCCAGTCATGTGGTTCTGTCAAGTCTAAAACATTGTGTTCCGTAGACACTAAAAGCGCGAAAAAATCTAACGTGAAAAACTCCTGTAAAAAAATCCATCAGGTTTTCCTTGAGGTTTACAGTTCTTGATACCTTTTTATGTTTTTTTTTCATACGTTACTTTTTTTTTTAGTTTTCCTGGTATAGAACTAATTGAAAGTTTGTAAAACTTTTTGCGCAACTCGTAGTTGCCGTTTTTCAGTCTCCCCAACCTTTGGAAAAGGGAGCAACAAATTCATGATATTTTTTCCTCACCAGCTTAAAAATGTATCAAACATTACGGGTTGAGAAGATTTTCTTGGTTTAATTTCCACTTGACTTTTCACTCGTGTTTTCCCAAAGACTCTCGTTTTTGCATCACTGTTTCAGCGAGAGGCTCGATACAATACCCCATTGTCTGATTGCAAATGTCCGGTGACATCACCGCGGTGCCGAAATGTCAGTCCAGCTTGTCATCTTCTCTGTGTACCAGACGGCAGGACACAAGACAAGTCACCCCCGTGAGTCACGTCGTTTCTCGAAAACAAAATGACATTTTATAAAATATAATAAAAATATTAAAGAAAAATCAAGATTGAATCATGTTTTTTTTCCTTTGGTGTAGTAGCTTCTGCCATCCTGCAGGGGTCATTATTTCAGACTCATCTACAAAACTCCAGGACCCCAGAACAAAATTTGCAACAGGACCCCCAAAATGACGCATTATTTATTGTACTTTTCCCATAGGGTAGAGACCTTTTGTGTTGTGCACCTGCTACTGTTACTCCCTTGGTAAAACACAGACATTTTTTTTTTCTAGCGACACTTCCACTTTGGCCTGGGTTTGGCTTCTCATGAGGGTGGAGTGTGTTGCGCGTGGCTTAACATGGGGTTGGCTTTGATAAATATGTTTTTTCTGAAAATGGCATGTCCAGATCCCAAAATTTACATCCAAATATTTAACACCAGACCCTGTTAATCAAATTCCAGACTAGACCCCATACTTCAGATCCTAAACCTGACCTCATAATTTTGAGCTCAGAGCAGATCTCATACTTCAGTCCACAGGCCAGTCCCTATAATTCAGACGCCAGGCCAAACTTCACGATTCAGACCCAAGATCAGGCCCCATAATTGAGACCCAAGACAAGGCCCCATACTTCAGATCCAAGACCAGATCCCATACTGCAGATCCAAGACCAGACCCCATACTTCAGATCCAAGACCAGGCCCCATACTTCAGATCCAAGACCAGGCCTCATACTTCAGATACAAGACCAGGCCCCATACTTCAGATACAAGACCAGGCCTCATACTTCAGATACAAGACCAGGCCCCATACTTCAGATACAAGATCAGGCCCCATACTTCACATCCAAGACCAGGCCCCATACTTCAGATACAAGACCAGGCCCCATACTTCAGATACAAGACCAGGCCCCATACTTCAGATACAAGATCAGGCCCCATACTTCACATCCAAGACCAGGCCCCATACTTCAGATCCAAGACCAGGCCCCATACTTCAGATACAAGATCAGGCCCCATACTTCAGATCCAAGACCAGGCCCCATACTTCAGATCCAAGACCAGGCCCCATACTTCAGATACAAGATCAGGCCCCATACTTCAGATACAAGATCAGGCCCCATACTTCAGATACAAGACCAGGCCTCATACTTCAGACACAAGATCAGGCCCCATACTTCACATCCAAGACCAGGCCCCATACTTCAGATCCAAGACCAGGCCCCATACTTCAGATCCAAGACCAGGCCTCATACTTCAGATACAAGACCAGGCCCCATACTTCAGATACAAGACCAGGCCTCATACTTCAGATACAAGACCAGGCCCCATACTTCAGATACAAGATCAGGCCCCATACTTCACATCCAAGACCAGGCCCCATACTTCAGATCCAAGACCAGGCCCCATACTTCAGATCCAAGACCAGGCCCCATACTTCAGATACAAGATCAGGCCCCATACTTCACATCCAAGACCAGGCCCCATACTTCAGATACAAGACCAAGCCTCATACTTCCCATCCAAGACCAGGCCCCCATACTTCAGATACAAAACCAGGCTTCATACTTCAGATCCAAGACCAGGCCCCATAATTGAGACCCAAGACCAGGCCACATACTTCACATCCAAGACCAGGCCCCATACTTCACATTAAAGACCAGGTCCCATACTTCACATCCAAGACCAGGCCTCATACTTCAGATACAAGACCAGGCCCCATACTTCAGATACAAGATCAGGCCCCATACTTCACATCCAAGACCAGGCCCCATACTTCAGATCCAAGACCAGGCCCCATACTTCAGATCCAAGACCAGGCCCCATACTTCAGATCCAAGACCAGATCCCATACTTCAGATCCAACACCAAGCCCCATACTTCAGATCCAAGACCAGGCCCAATACTTCAGAGACAAGACCAGGCCCCATACTTCAGATTCAAGACCAGGCCTCATACTTCACATCCAAGACCAGGCCCAATACTTCAGAGACAAGACCAGGCCCCATACTTCAGATTCAAGACCAGGCCCAATACTTCAGAGACAAGACCAGGCCCCATACTTCAGATTCAAGACCAGGCCCCATACTTCAGATTCAAGACCAGGCCTCATACTTCACATCCAAGACCAGGCCCAATACTTCAGAGACAAGACCAGGCCCCATACTTCAGATTCAAGACCAGGCCCAATACTTCAGAGACAAGTCCAGGCCCCATACTTCAGATCCAAGACCAGGCCCCATACTTCAGATCCAAGACCAGACCGCATTCCACAATCAGACCCATATTTCAAACTCCACTTGAGACCCAAGACAATACTCACATGTCACACCCAAGACCAGGCTCCAAAAAATAATTTATACAAAATGTCCTGGTTGATGAGAGTGACTTCCCATCTCTCCTATTATTGTTTTTTTTGTGTTACATTAATCTTTTAAAAATGTTTGCCAATTTTCTTTTCAAGGTATCACAATCTTTAGTAAGAATAAAAAGTCTTGTAATTCTCACACTGGCCACAGGGATTTTTTTTTTAGACTTTAACCTATTGTATCAGGAAACAACACCTGTACACTACCCATCCTCCTGACCCGATCTTTTATATTGAAGTGTCAAATGAGCGTGTGCAAACGTCATTGTGCAAGGAGGGGGACCTATAACATTGGGCCAGGTATTATCAGCTGTGTATAGACATGTTACCCGCCATTGTAATCCTGCCTCTGCTGATAAAAAAACTGCTGAAAACTCTTCCTGAACATACAGGAAGTACAGTATTAGTGTAAAAAAAAAAATCCCCTACATTTGCTGGTTTGGGGTCACTGAGAACCAGACGGGGCACCGTAGTGTGGATTTACCATTTATTAGGGTGATGATGGCAGACAGAAGTCACCCATCCGCGCTCCTCCATGATACGTATGACGGCTCCTTTGTTGTGGCGGTTTATCGTGGGGCAGAGCTACAGCCGCGGTGTTTATGTGCGAGCAGCGGCGGCACCGGCGGCGTCCTCAGGGGCTCCCCGCAGGCTGCTCAAGGACGCCCCTGGGGAAACTGCAGACTAAGCTTAACCCATTGTTGCCCTCCAGTCTTTCCTGCAGACATAACTTGAAGATTTTGGGCCCTAATGCAAAATCTACAGCAGGGGCCCCTTAAGCGTCACGTGGTGTCTACTCCTCTGATGTAGCAGAGCTGCCCCCTGGTGTATAATTATGGGGGTATGCAATGTCCTGTGGGGGCACTGGAGAGTGAAGTTTTTATATCACTTCTTTTCACATAAATGTGGTTTATCTGCTCCTGGAAAAGCTGTGTGGCAAGCAATAGGATATAAAGGGGCTGTCACCCAGCTTTCCTACATTTCTAAGAAACTTGTCATTCTATGATCTATCTCCTAGTCTGCATAACGAGGCATTCTGGACTCTAGAAAAGATGGATGACATTGAAAATTATTATCATAATGGCTCTTACAGAGGTGGTCACCCAGCTTTCCTTTCATTGTGATATTTCTTCTTCTCTCATAGCACCATGTATCTGAGCAGATATGAAACTCAGGAGCCAGGGAAAGCTGGGTAATATGAGCTGTAATCAAATTTCTAGGAAAGCTGGGTCACAACAATCAGAATACCTGGCACTGGGATTGTCAGCTTTCCTAGGCTCCTGAATGGCTTCCCTGGCTATTTAGGAAATGATACTTATCACTATTAATCTAGTCTGAGTGGCAGGCAATATAATAAATAGCAGAGCTCTCAAAGAGGTTATCACCCAGCTTTGTAAGATTCCTGTAATGCCCAGTTATCTATAGCCATTCAGGACTCTGGAAAAGCTGAGTGATAACCAATACCATCACTATTACTGCTTCCGCAAAGACTGTCACCCAACTTTCCCACCCAGCAAGTTATGTAACCGCACGACAATGAAATGTATAATCAAGGAAATTTGACATTCAGGAGGCTGGAAAAGCTGGATAATAAATCATTTGGAATCTGTTGTTGAAGCCAAAATTAGTAGCTATATCTGTTCCTGGGAAAGCTGGGTGAATCCCGAGTTATAACCACCAGGACAGCCCTTGCGGAGGTTGTCACTCAGCTTTCCCGGATGACTGAAGGGCTTGTAGAGAGAGATTTTTCACGTGTATCTAGGATATTGACTTCTTTGGAATGAGAAGGGTTAAATTCCAAGATTGGAATCCATTGTTGGTGACATAACAGGAGAACCTGCTGGATCATGTCTGGCGAGGGCAGAGACAATGGTCGCCTGGCAGCCGCTCACGCCAAACTTCTTTCGAGAAATTCCCTTTGTTCCCGGCCCGGCCCTGAGATCACATTGCTGCATTGCCAGTTTCTGGGGAGGCGACCGGTGTGCGGAGCGGGGAGGGAAGTCTCTAAATATCTGCCCTTAGTTTACCCTGGCACATGTCCAAGGGTGGAAGCCGCCTGGGCCCAAAGCAACATCTGCCATAGGGCCCCAGGCTGCCATGTGTCCAGTGGTGCCGGTTAGGTCGCCAGGCTGCCATGTGCCCAGTGGTGCTGGTTGGGTCGCCAGGCTGCCATGTGTCCAGTGGTGCCGGTTGGGTTGCCAGGCTGCCATGTGCCCAGTGGTGCTGGTTGGGTCGCCAGGCTGCCATGTGTCCAGTGGTGCCGGTTGGGTTGCCAGGCTGCCATGTGCCCAGTAGTGCCTGTTAGGTCGCCAGGCTGCCATGTGCCCAGTGGTGCTGGTTAGGTCGCCAGGCTGCCATGTGCCCAGTGGTGCTGGTTGGGTCGCCAGGCTGCCATGTGCCCAGTGGTGCTGGTTGGGTCGCCAGGCTGCCATGTGCCCAGTAGTGCCGGTTAGGTCGCCAGGCTGCCATGTGCCCAGTGGTGCCGGTTAGGTCGCCAGGCTGCCATGTGCCCAGTGGTGCCGGTTGGGTTGCCAGCACTGTATGGCTGTATTATTTGTGCTTTATGTGGTAGTAATAATTCAGCACTGTATGGCTGTATTATTTATGCTTTATGTGGTAGTAATAATTCAGCACTGTATGGTTGTATTATTTGTGCTTTATGTGGTGGGAATAATTCAGCACTGTATGGCAGTATTATTTATGCTTTATGTGGTGGGAATAATTCAGCACTGTATGGTTGTATTATATATGCTTTATGTGGTGGGAATAATTCAGTGCTGTATGGCTGTATTATTTGTGCTTTATGTGGTAGTAATAATTCAGTACTGTATGGCTGTATTATTTATGCTTTATGTGGTGGGAATAATTCAGCACTGTATGGCTGTATTATTTGTGCTTTATGTGGTAGTAATAATTCAGCACTGTATGGTTGTATTATATATGCTTTATGTGGTGGGAATAATTCAGCGCTGTATGGCTGTATTATTTGTGCTTTATGTGGTAGTAATAATTCAGCACTGTATGGCTGTATTATTTGTGCTTTATGTGGTAGTAATAATTCAGCACTGTATGGTTGTATTATTTGTGCTTTATGTGGTGGGAATAATTCAGCACTGTATGGCAGTATTATTTATGCTTTATGTGGTGGGAATAATTCAGCACTGTATGGTTGTATTATATATGCTTTATGTGGTGGGAATAATTCAGTGCTGTATGGCTGTATTATTTGTGCTTTATGTGGTAGTAATAATTCAGTACTGTATGGCTGTATTATTTATGCTTTATGTGGTAGTAATAATTCAGCACTGTATGGTTGTATTATTTGTGCTTTATGTGGTGGGAATAATTCAGCACTGTATGGCTGTATTATTTGTGCTTTATGTGGTAGTAATAATTCAGCACTGTATGGTTGTATTATATATGCTTTATGTGGTGGGAATAATTCAGCGCTGTATGGCTGTATTATTTGTGCTTTATGTGGTAGTAATAATTCAGCACTGTATGGTTGTATTATTTGTGCTTTATGTGGTGGGAATAATTCAGCACTGTATGGCTGTATTATTTGTGCTTTATGTGGTGGGAATAATTCAGCACTGTATGGCTGTATTATTTGTACTTTATGTGGAGGTAATAATTCAGCGCTGTATGGCTGTATTATTTGTACTTTATGTGGTGGGAATAATTCATCACTGTATGGTTGTATTATTTGTGCTTTATGTGTTGGGAATAATTCAGCACTGTATGGTTGTATTATTTGTGCTTTATGTGGTGGGAATAATTCAGCACTGTATGGTTGTATTATTTGTGCTTTATGTGGTGGGAATAATTCAGCACTGTATGGCTGTATTATTTGTGCTTTATGTGTTGGGAATAATTCAGCACTGTATGGCTGTATTATTTCTGCTTTATGTGGTGGGAATAATTCAGCACTGTATGGAACTGTTGGTCAATATATCTACTTGCTTTTTGGACACCATAATCCTCTGTACATATAATTAGGCTCTGTATGGTTTGCATATTTGTACACTGCAGGGCAGTACATCATTTATGCAAAGTACCACACACAGGGCTCCATGCAAGAGAAGAGTGGGCTGCCACCAGGTGCAGGTGCGGCCTCCGCAGCTCCCCCATATTAGCAGAGTAAACGGCAGAGCTTTCCTCTCACCGCCCTGCGCGGCATTCCTGCGCCGTTATCACGGTGTAATACAAACACAGCACACCTCGTCCTTGCCCGCGGTCGCCACTATTCCGGGGCACACCATGATCGTATTATGTGGGTTAAACACTATGATATATTGGGGTAAAAAGACGTTTTTTACCTATTTATTTTCATTGTCAATATCTCTGCTTGCTGACAGTGAATGTTTATATCCAGAGGCTGAAATCCTGTACAGACCACTAGTACTTCTCGCAGCTGAAGGTTCGTTACAGCTGTAGCTGGTCCTGACCTCCCTTTTTTATTCACAAGTAGCTTTTTGCTTCATTTTTTTCTTCCATTCAAGCAAAATATATGAGATTTCTAAAATCTCGTTGCCACTATCCGTTTTTGTCTCCTTGTGTTTTTTGAGCTGTGGTGCATTTTTTTGGGGGGAAGGTGGGGAACGCAAGTAATAGGACAGTGAAAAAAGAACATAATACCCTGTAAAAAATATAAGGTAACAAGCGTTTTTCCTGACAACTCATTGTTTTTTTTTGGACCGTGAGATTGAGCTCACTGATGGATTCTCAGTTAACTCATTCTGCAGCCTGCAATAGACAGAAGGCAAACTTTTTCATGAAACCCGATTACAAAAATGATTTTTAGCCTGAAATGCATGCATAGGAGTAATAAAAAAAAAGACTGTCCCCTGAGGTGGACAACCCAATATTTCTCAATAGTTTGATCACATACAGTTTAGGTTTTAACAGAAGTGTCCTGCTGTACCCCCTCTGTGCACTTCATAAAGGGGCCCCCCTTTGTGGCTTGGGACCGCAGGCATTTGCCCAGTTTGTCTTCCCCTAATGCCTGCCCTATAAATGTCCAATTCTGTGATATTTTATGGGCATTTTTTGGCTTCTGAGTATTGGTAATGGGGATGGAACATGTAACAGGAAAGGAGCTTGTGTTCAGGGCGACCCTTGAGTCCTCTAGGGGTCTGTACCTGGATGCCCCTATAGTAAGTACATCAATGTGCCCGGCCCCTGAAAACACCGCTAGTCGGGTGCGTGACGTTATAGCGTTATAATTAACGGGTTGCACTTCTCCATCCTCCCCTATTATCTCGTGCCCATGTTATGTCTCGTCGTTACCACTGCAGTCAGCTGAAGGTCAAGGATATCGGAGATTCGGCAACAGAGCGGGGTTATATGAGACCTGAGGGTTGGGACGGCGCTGCCTACAGGCGACGAGACCCAGAAACCCATAGTATCCTATTATCAGATGGTGTCCTGTATCCTCCGCAGGTATAAGGTGGCCAAGAACGGTAGAAGGATGCGGGGAGGTCGGTTATGGTTTATCGCACCGCAATGCAACTCCAGTTGGGAGAAAAGTTGCACAAGACTAGCAAAAAGGCTGGAAATATTAATAATTTTGACTACCACCTATGTTTTATAACTTGAGGAAATCACCTGGTGTCCTGGAAGATGAGACAAGTGAAAGCTGCTGGCCTCACCACTAGAGGGAGCTCTCTGCAAAAATATATATATTTTCATCCACTGATTTCAATGGGATTACATGCATTACAAACCTGTATGCAGTGAGCTCCCCCTAGTGGCGGTTACTGGTAGTTAGAAACTTCTCATTTATAATTAACTTGTCACTAAGGTCATCCTGCCCTAAGAGGGTGTATGCATAACTCTAAACTGTAATATCAACAGCAGCTGGTGTCTGAATATTAGGCATTCGGAGAGAGGTGTCTGCTCCACCCCTTCAGATTTCCCCACCTGATGTAATATAATTAGTAGGTTTTCCTATTTGAGTAAAATTAGTAACCACCTAGATCAAGGCTATATTATGTTGGCTTATTAATATATCAGCTCTCATTTGTTTGATTTGTCTTTGCTAGTTATAAAATATGGGGGTCCCCCCTATTTTTAATAACCAGCTAAGGCAAAGCAGACAGCTGCAGGTTGATATTGGCCAAGGATATTGGCCCCTTCCCAACCTAATAAGAGCAGCCTTTAGGCACCCCAGAAATGGTGTATCGCTTAGCCTTTGCTCTTCCCGATTGCCACCGCACCAGAGCAATCGGGTAATTGGATTGTGGGGTTGATGTCAGCTGTATAATGTCCGCTGACATCAAACCCACGGGTCAGTAATGTAGAGGCATCTACCAGACACCCCCATTACTAACCCAGTAAGTAAAAAGAAATAAAATTCTTTATTTGAAAAAAACTCCCCAACAATTTCCCTCTTTCCCACATTTATTAAAATAAATAAATAATAATAATCCACAGGGTCTGCCGTAATCCATAATACGGAGGTCTCAAGATGATCCCAGTCTTCTTCATCCAGTCTATGGAGCTTTGTTCGGAGAATGTAGCTCCGTAAACTGGAGCAACAGTCAGTGCCGGGTCTCGCGCTGCTGTGAAGTGAGATGACGTCAGGAAGCAACCGCGGGTCTGTCACTCATCAGTCCAGCACTTGAGCTGCCACGAGACCCGGTGGCTGTGAACTCAGGTAACCTTAGTTCACATCCTCCGGGTTTTCCAGCAGCTGGAAACTCATGTAACCTTTAAGGTTACCAGAGTTTACAACCACCATGTCTCACTGCAGCTCGAGTGCCAGACTGATGAGTGACGGACTCGTGGTCTTTCATTAGTCTGGCCGCCCCTATGAGAACTGGCAGCTATGAACTGAGAAAAACTTATTAAAGTCACCTCAGTTAACACCAGTCACCATTCTATGGAGATACTTTCCCTGAGTGGAGTATTATTATTGTTATCATTTATTATATTTTTTTTAATAAATGGAGGAAATAGGGATTTTTTGGAGTTTTTTTTTTTTTTTTTCAAATAAAGATTTTTATTCTGTTTTTTTTTATTTTAAATAAAGTTTTTTTTGGTATGTTTTTTTTCTCTTTTTACTTACTGGGTTAGTAATGGGGCTGTCTAATAGACACCTCTCCATTACTACATTACTTACCCATGGGCTTGATGTCAGCGGACATTACACAGCTGACATCAACCCCCCAATCCTGATTATCAATTGGGAAGATCCGAGGCTAAGCCGGAATTGCCACACCCAATGGATGCGCCATTTCTGGGGCGGCAGAGGGCTGGTCTTATTAGGATGGGAAATGTTCAATATCCATGGTCCTTCCCAGCTTATTAAAATCACATCCCAGCTGTCTGCTTTACCTTGACTGGTTATTAAAAATAGGGGGAACCCTACATCATATTATTCATTTATTTATTACGTATTATTTTTCATTTATTTATTAGCAATAAATATATAAATAAATGAAAAAAACAGCGTGGGTTCCCACCTATTTTTAATAACCAGCTAATGGAAAGCAGACAGCTGCAGGCTTATATTAATAGGCTGGGAATGCCAATGGTTATCGGGCCATTCCCAACCTACAAATATCAACCTGCAGCCATCACAGAAGTGGTGCATCATATTTGATGGGCCAATTCTGGCGCTTAGCATTGGTACTTCCCGATTGCCCTGGTACCACGGTAATTGTAATCAGGGTTGATGTCAGCAGCTGGCTGACACCAAGCCCAGGGGTTAGTAATGCAGAGGTGTCAGTCAGACACCCCCATTACTAACCTAGCAGTAAAAATAAATAAAAACTTTATTTGAATAAAGTCTCCCCCGCACCTTTTTGTTTACCCTTTTATTAATAATAAATCCAGGAAATTCCGACTGTAATCCAATAGTGAAATGTCCCATGACACCCATCGAATCCTATGGAGTCTTGTTCTGAGAAAGTTCTCAGAACGAGACTTCACAGTTCACTCCCGTTCATTGGCAGGAACAAAAAGTCACACGCTCCTGCCCCTGACCATGAGTAACCCTATTGAGCCTTGTTCTCAGAATGGTGTGGAGGCCCCTCTCTTTTTTTTAATAACCAGCCAAGATAAAGCAGACAGCTGAGGGCTGCATTTGTTATCAAAAATAGGAAGGACCCCACATCTTTTTTTAATTTATTTTTTATCACATGGTGCGCCGGCCAATAACAACGATGCCAATACTTGGCATGGATGGGATGGTGCCGGAAGTGCCCACATTGGAAAAGCTTGTTGAATGGCTGTATTGCAGCCTTTCAACAAGTTTTATTTGTCTGTCAAACCAGAACAGTAACAGTAAAGAAGTTTTCAGTTCAGGTTCAGATTTTTCTGACTAAGGCTAAGTTCACACTGGGCGTTTTTGCTGCGTTTTTTTCTGCAGCAAAAACTCAGGTTTTGTTGCATTTTTTGTTGGCGTTTTTGGTGGTATTTTGTTAAGGTTTTTTATGTGTTTTTTTTTTTCATTCAATTCAATGGGTGAAAATCAAAACCGCCCAGTGTGAACTTAGCCTTAGAGACCAAAGGAAGGGGATCTCCATCTGCAAGATCCATATGCCCTATTAGGATTTTAAAAGATGACGCTTCCCCTTTAAATATATTGTTACTTTGTAACAGTTTAGAATCCCCCCCAGAATGTCCACAATATTTGGCTCGTTATAACAATCACTTCCTCTACTATGAGCCTTTCCAGGAATGTAGCAGTCACGCCCGGTTTACATAATATTCCGAGTTATACGTAGTGATACAATTCCCTCTCCCGTATGACTTTTTATCTAGGCTGATTTGCCTGTCAGGAACCTGGGAAAGTTTGGTGACCACACGACACCAATGCAGATCCCACAGGAGATCTCATCCAGGTTGTCCAGTTTCTTCCGAATCTTATAGTTAAATATCCCATCGCTCCTTAAAGGGCCAGTGTCAGTATTACATAATGCAAATATATTGCTCTGTATAACTAGAGCAAGATCACTATCGGGCAATCGCTTACTGGCAATTGCTTAAGAGATTTTTTTTTTCTCCTGAGTACATTGATTCTGATTGTTTCTATTTCTGGAAATCCTCAGGATGTTCACTCCACCCTGCTTCTGCTGCTTTTATAACTACCACTCCTGTATCTCCTGTAAGACCTTCATGAACCTGCATAAACAGGAGGAAGTTACTTATTAAAGGGACAGTAAAATGTTTCTGCTCTCTATTCATTGTACAAGTGAAAGTGAGCTATTATTCCCTGTTATCAGCCATTTTAAGCAGGGAGGAGGCTTAAGGTACATAGATGCTAAGGCTGCCATTGTTTCACCAGAACTTGTTCCATTTTATAATGCAGCAGTGCCTCCCGATAGGAATGGATCACTTCCAAAAGTGGGATGGATTGCTTTAATTTTGGACAGAAAAAAGATAAGCAGGGGTGGGGCAGTAAAAAAAAAAAAAAAAGAGGTGGGTGGAGTTCCATGATTTTAGATTGATAAATGTAAGCGAACGTGAAAAAGTACAAAAAAAAAGTTTGTATGGAGCAACATATTAGACAGATAAAAGCAGTTAGAAAATAAAGGGTGGAGTTACAATATTTGGATAGATAAAGGTAAGCAGGGGTGGGGCAGCTATAAAGTAGGTGGAGCTACATTCTTTTTGAACTTACAAATGTAAGCAAGTTAAAAAGCGGTTTGAATTATATTAGTTCATCATTTGGACAAATAAATGTAAGCAGAGGTCTGCAGTGAAAAAAGTTTAAGAACTTCTGAAATTTTTGACAGAGAACTTTGAGCAGGGGTGGGGTCGTAAAAAAAATGTCGCATGATTTTAGATTGATAAATATAAACAAAGGTGAAAAAGTAAAAAACAGTTTGGGTGGAGTAACATGACATTAGACAGATAAAAGCAGTTAGAAAGAGTGGGTGGAGTTACAATATTTGGATATATAAATGTAAGCAGGGGAGGGGCAGTAAAAAAGTGGGTGGAGTTCCGTGATTTTAGATTGATAAATGTAAGCAAAGGTGAAGAAGTATAAAAAAAAGATTGAGGATTGGGTGGAATAACATGATATTAGACAGATAAATGTAAGCAGGGGTGGAGCTGTGAAAAAAGGTTTATAAACTTTCACCATTTTGGACAGAGAAATGTAAGCAGGGGTGGAACTGTGAAAAAAGGCTTATAATCTTTCACCATTTTGGACAGAGAAATGTAAGCAGGGGTGTTGCCCTGAAAAAATAGGTGGAGTTACATAACTCTTGGAATGATAAATGTAAGCAGGTAGTTAAGCCATTAAAAGGAATGGGTGGAGTTACACATTTTGGACAGATAAATGTAAGCAGGGGTGTGACTTGAAAAAGTAGGTGGAGTTAAACCTTTTTCCATCTGGCAAATGTAAGCAGGGGTGGTACAATGAGAAATGTGGGAGGGGTTACATTTTAAAATCTGTCCTTGTAATACCTAACTGACACAGCTGCAGGGCTCGTTGCAGTGTATCGGAGCTCTCTGCAAGTTGGACACTTTTAGGACTGAGTTTGGGCCTCTGTAAGCAAACACGATGTTTCTATTCATTGACAGCAAGCAGAAGTTAGACAGAATTATGATGAACTTGAGCACAGATTACACAACGATGGGACAAGGATGTCCTGATTCTTCTAGTCAAGTGACAGATTTACATAGTGTGTCACTGATTGTGTTTGACACCCACACCCGGGACCTGCCTGGTTACAGCTGGGAGGGTGTCGCTGCCGCACAACACACACCCTATTGCGGGTGGCTTCCTGATATGCAGGTTGTGACCTTAGTATGTAGCAGAGCTCTATGAGGACAGACGAGGGGAGAGACCTTTCCAGAAAGGGTAAGAGGATCATACCTAGAAATATATAGGCGCAGATGTAGTAGAGCTGAGTTTGTCATTGAACTCTTTAAGGGCGACAGCGCATGTGATCACTCTCTGGCTGCAGTAGATTTGCTTGCAGTCCTATGTAAAATCATTGCAACACACCATGACAAACTCAGCTCTGCTGCACCTCAGTATAAATATAATGGAGGAAGCAAATCTCAGCAGTCCTATAGACAGATGTAGCAGAGTCTCTCTAGGTTGGCAGACATTGATCATTCACTATCGGAAGTTTACTTGCAGTCCTATGGAAAAAAAAACCCTCTAGGTACCACATTGGGAATCACCATAACAAACCCCGCTCTGCTACATGAGGGAGGGAAAGTGTAAAAATGAACATAATGTATACAGATATATAGAAAGATATAGCAGAGCTCACTATCGAGTTTACATTGTGCAGTAATTTAGCTTGCAGTCCCATGTAAAGTTACACATAAACGGTGATATGAGCATGATATCTGTAAACGTCTAGGTAAGACAGGAGGGCAATGTGCGCTGACAGCCCGCTCTAAGCAAATAGATGGATGTAGCAGAACTCAGTTTGTCACTGCTCGTGCATCAAGGTCATGGAATACCTTTACCTGCAGTCCTATGTAAAATCATCGTCATTGTGTTATACTAAACAGGTTTGATCGCTTGTACTATACAGACCATGCAATGCTCCCTGGAAAGTAATCCATGCTGAAAGCCTCCTTACAGAGGAAGAGATCGGGGTCTCTTCAGTTTGCTTTCCTGTGTAAGCATTAGATGGCGATATTATTACGGCACTATACAGTTTTATTTCTTGTATAATCATAGTATGGCGGTATTATTTAGGCACTATACAGCTTTTCTTCTTTTATAAGGGTTGTATGGCGGTATTATTCAGGCACTATACAGTTTTACTTATTGCATAAGGATTGTATTGGGGTATTATTTAGACACTATACAGTTCAATTTTTTCTATAGTCATAGTATGGCGGTATTATTTCGTCACTATACAGTTTGATTTCTTGCATAGTCATTGTATTGTGGTTTTATTAGGCACTATATGGTTCATTTCCTGCAAAGGGATTGTATGGTGGTATTATTTAGGCACTCTACAGTTTGAGTTAATGTATAATCATTGTATGGCGGTATTACTTATGTACTATAAAGGTTAATTTCTTGTAAAAGCATTGTAGTGGGGTATTACTTAGGTGCTATTATTTAGGTATAGTTTGACGAATTCTATAGCCATAGTATGACGATATCATTTAGACACTATACAGCTTGATTTCTTGTATAATCATTGCATGGCGGTATTATTTATGTACTATAAAGGTTAATCTCTTGTAAAAGCATTGTATTACTTAGGTACTATTATTTAGGTAAAGTTTGACGTATTCTATGGCCATAGTATGGCGGTATTATTTAGGCGCTGTACAGTTTGATTTCTTGTGTAGGGATTGCATGGTGGTTTTATTTGTAGAGCGTCAGTCTCATAATCTGAATTTTTTTGTCTGTACATGTCCCCATTCAATTGTAACGTGCTGCTGACGCTATATAAATTATTCTTATTATTTAGCCACCATATAGTTTGATTTCTTGTACAGGGATTGTATAGCGAGATTATTTAGGCACTATATAGATTGATTTATTGTATAGGCATTATATGGCACTATTATTTAGGCACTATACCGTTTTACTTATTGTATAGTCATTGTATAGGGGTATTATTTAGGCACTATACAGTTTGATTTCTTGTATAGGTATTGTTTGGTGGCTTTATTTAGGCACTATACAGTTTTATTATATAAGGATTGTATGGCGGTATAATATAAGCACTATACAGTTTGACTTATTGTATTGTCATTATATGGGGGTACTATTTAGGCACTATACAGTTTTATAGTATAGAGATTGAATGGCGGTATTTTTTAGGCACTATACACTTTGATTTATTGTTTTGTCATCATATGGGGTATTATTTAGGCACTATACAGCTTTATTTCTTCCACAGGGATTATATAACGGTATAGTTTAGGCACTATACAGTTTGACTTATTGTATTGTCATTATATGGGGTATTATTTAGGCACTATACAGTTTGATTTCTTCCACAGGGATTGGGCAGCGGTATTATTTAGGCACTATACAGTTTGACTTATTGTATTGTCATTATATGGGGTATTATTTAGGCACTATACAGTTTGATTTCTTCCACAGGTATTGTATAACGGTACAGTTTAGGCACTATACAGTTTGACTTATTGTATTGTTATTATATGGCGGTGCTATTTAGGCACTATACAGTTTGATTTCTTGTATAGGGATTGTATTTCAGTATTATTTAGGCACTATACAAATTGACTTATTGCATGGGCACATTATGGCACTATTATTAAGGCACTGTATGGCGGTATTACATGATAGGGCCTGATACTGTTTTTATGGTCACTTGCGGTATATGTATAGAGACCTTGTTGAATGTAAATGGCCCCTCCATTGTTATAAGTCGGAGCCTCGCCCTGTTGTAATGCTCGCTGTGCCTCAGACCTCAATAATACATGAATACTTATTGTTATTGCCCTTTATAAGTACCGTGATTTTCCAGCCTCACATCAAGCTAAAAGCCTTGGATAATCTGGATGAATTAGTCATGTAAAGAAGCGGAAAGACTGCGTCGTCTCTGACTGTAATCTAAGGTCTGATCAAATAAGTCGGTGGTCGGACATTTGTCTTCGTTAGCGCTTCTCGAGGATGGTTTTCTTTCCAGTTGACTTACATCTTTTTTCTCCTTTACTTTAGGTGGAAATCTGATTACATTGAGCGTCATCACTTCTTCCATTTTGCAATGACTACCGTCATTCTGGAATGTATCAGCACGTTGTCTATCAGCGCTCAGCAGCTCCGTCGCTTCCCCAAACTTCTGGAGAGCGGTCTCCTCAAGGAAATGCCTTCTACGGTCAAGGAGTCGGATGTTCCCAACCTCTTCCGAGAACCCTACATTCAGGCCGGATATAGACCGACAGACCAACACTGGAAGTATTACTTTCTCAGCCTTTTCCAGAAACACAATGAATCAGTGAACGTCTGGACTCACCTCCTGGTGGCCTTGGCCGTACTCTTAAGGTTTCGAGCCTTCGTGGAGACTGAAGGTTTCTCCTGGGACACCTTATCCATACCTCTGGTCCTATATGTACTGGCCTCATTGACTTATCTCACATGCAGTATCCTAGCACACTTGCTCCAGTCCAAATCGGAGCTGGCCCATTACACTTTCTACTTCATGGACTACGTCGGGGTCAGCACTTACCAGTATGGAAGTGCCTTGGCCCATTACTACTACAGTTCCCACCAAGCTTGGTATGACAAAGCCTGGTTTTTCTTTTTGCCAGGGGCTGCTGTATTGGGGTGGATGTCCTGTGTGGGTTGCTGCTATGCCAAATACAGATATAGGCGGCCGTATCCAGTAATGAGGAAGATCTGCCAGGTGGTCCCTGCGGGGTTGGCCTACATCTTGGACATCAGCCCGGTGGTCGATCGGATTATCGTTTGCTATGTTGAAGACTGCTCCGATAAGGCAATTTGGTACCATTCTCTACAGATCTTCTTCTTTGTTATTAGCTCCTACTTTTTCTCTTGTCCCGTTCCGGAAAAATTCTTCCCGGGTGGATGTGATATTATTGGTCATGGCCACCAAATTTTCCACTTGTTTTTAGGTTTGTGTACTCTGTCTCAATTAGAAGCCGTGCTACTAGACTACCGGGCCAGACATGAACATTTTACCACACGATACAGCCCAGCCTTGACCCTAGCTTCTTGCCTTTCCTTCTTCCTTCTCATTATCTGCACGGCCAGTACGGCCTTCTATCTACGACAGAAAATTAAGCAAAAACTAGAAAAGAAAGACTTGTGAGGAACGCAAGGAACGTGGTAGACGTCACATCTTACCCAGTCATGTAAATAACATAGGGCGTACTAATTTATTCACCACTAAGACTGAGGTTTGGATGTAACTCTGAATATGGGGCACGTTGTAGCCTAGTATAGATTACTTCTAATAACTGGTGACCATCCAAGGTGGCCATTAGGACATGGCCTACAAAAGGAAAAACATGAATATTGTACCTATTTTTCTTCTTTTTTTTCATTACTTTTGTTGGACATTTTTTTTTACCAGAGATGATTTTTTTGGGCAGTGCTGCAGTAATGTAATCAAGGGTAGGAATTAGATGTTTGGTGAGTTCTCCATCAAAGGAAGTCTTCAAACAGAGGCTGCTTTAGTGAGTCCTGCATTGAGCAGGGGGTTGGACACGAGGACCTCGGAGGTCCCGTCCAACTCTAACATTCTAGGATTCTAAGACTAGGCTGAGTCTCTTTAAAAGCCCAAAAGCAACCACCATAAAAATCTTAGGGTTCCGTTTTTAGAAAAATGTCATATATCCCCTATTCAAACTAGCTCCCCACCCGAAGAAGGAAGCCACCCAACACATCAACGTCTGACCCTCTAATAAGCCTTGCTAAAAGATTCAAGGCCCGATAAACATTGGATAAAAGGCAAACGGAATGGCCTATTTGGACCACACCGAACGATCCTCGTCGAGGATCCTCATCTGGATCTGCGAAACGAATGATCGTTCGTTACAACCGATGACCTACCGGCAAACGAAAAGACGAAAGACATTTTGGATTTTTCATCTGCTGTCGGCTATATTGTTGGCCAAAAAAAAAGTATAGTCTAAGATGGCTTTTTACCACCACCAAAGAAAGACTTTAAGTTCATCGGCACTTTAAATAGTCCAACATTGACTTATTTTGCTAGGTGGCGTTAGCTTTCTTCCTTCTGGAGAGGAGCTAATTTGCATATCTTTCCCCATCATGCATTGCTTTTAGCTGGATCTCCCTAATGAGAACCGATATTCCTCCCACACCAGAGGCTCAACCATTTGTTACATCAAATTAAAGACTGAGGCCATATTAAAGGATACAATCTCCACCATTTTGGTAATTTAGGGCCTCCTAGTATCTACATCTACTACTTACGTTCTAACTTTTAATTCTCTTTGTAACTTATTATGGACAGTCTTAACAAGTAACGAACTGGTGCTGGCGTTTGGAAGCCTTTTATAAATATATGTTTGCATCTAATTATTAATAATGTGATATTTAATTAATATAAAACTTGTCTAAATGATTGAAGTAGAGGCCGGCGGAGGCGTCTAGTCTGCACTGGAAAATATTCACTAGATGCAATGAGGCCGGCCTTTGCTTGTATACTGCACGTCAGACTCTGGGTCCACTGGCACCCTCACATTTTACCATTGGCCAATTTATTCCATAATAGCCAGTATATCATAAGCGATGACACATAATACTGTGACACATAATTAAAGGAATTGTCCACAGCTTTGTGGTTGTAAGACTAGATGTTATATTAATCCAGTGGTTGGCCCTGTTGATTAATTACACAATTTTTTGTGATCCAAATCCAACCAAGGAAAAGATATGGATACAATCATCTTTATATGGGCTAATTAGCTCCAGTAGTGCCCCACCCACGAGGAACTTCATCTCAGGTGACATCCCTCCATGAGTAACTGAATGGCCGCATTTTGTCAAATATTCAGTCTATCCTTAATACTTTTCCATTTCCCCTTTTGTTTCTAGAAGAAGCAAAGGGGTTCCCAAGACCCTCGAGGGGCCCTCAGATTTAATGACATTATCAGTAATAGTAAAGAATAGGCTGATGCCATGACCCTGTGGCTTTTGGTGGTCCAAATAAAATCTGTGTAAGCATAAAATAAAAAGTAACACATGACGGGGGTGACTTATAGTATAAATGAAAAGAGCAGTTCCTCCCGGTACAGACTTAAATCAATGTCACTCATTTCTAGCCTTTTAGCCGATCCCCTAAAATTTTAGGTGTAAAGAAAAACCCCTAAATCCCAAAAGGAATTAAAGAAACATTCCTCGGGCTCATAGCAGATAGATATCACAATTCTGGTGCAAGTTTATGTCAATTGTAAAGGGGAAATTGCATTATCAGCTCCTCGGGGGCGGAGTCTAATATGTGTAAACAAAAAATATCCACATATACGCTTAGCATAAATGAAAAGAGCTATGCCCTCTGGTACAGAATTAAAACAATGTCACTCATTTCCACCCTTTCAACTAGGTGTGGAAAAACCCTAACACCCAAAAGGAATGAAAGAAACATATCATGGGCCCATACCAGAGAGATATTGAATTTCTATCCCTAGTTTATGTCACTTATGAAGGGGAAGTTGCATTATCAGCTCCTCGGGGGCGGAGTCTAATATGTGTAAACAAAAAATATACACATACACGTTCAGGCACACATGAAGGGGGTGGCTTATAGCATAAATTAAAAGAGCTATGCCCTCCGGTACAGAATTAAATCAATGTCACTCATTTACACCCTTTCAACTAGGTGTGAAAAAACCCTAACACCCAAAGGAATGAAAGAAACATATCCCGGGGCCCATAGGAGATAGATATCAAATTTTTATCCCAAGTTTATGTCACTTATGAAGGGGAAATTGCATTATCGGCTCCTCGGGGGCGGAGTCTAATCTGAATAAAAGAAGAATATATCAGTGTTATAAATAGATAATATTATAAATTTATTGATTCATAAAAAGGGAATAAAAATATTTTAGGGAACCTAATAGTCATATTTGCTTACAACCGTACAAGAATGTGGACATAGTGGTCCAATACAATTAGAAAGGTTTGGTATTTTTAAGCATTTTTTTTATTATTATTATTATTATTATGTACTGATATTTAATCAATGATCATGCTGCTGACGTGGTAGAGTCCACTATGGATTTTACTATATATGATGTGAACATGTTTTAATACCTGGTACTGTACTTATATATTTTATGTATAAACACGTTATACGTGCAACTATGATTGATATATTGACGACTAAATCATTAAAAATTCCAACTTAAAGGGATTGTCCACTTTTTAAAACCACTACCGTGTGAGCAGGTCTCCTGGCAACTAGTGATGCCCAATTGTCTAAGGAAAAGAATCCCTTTAAACATTGTGCTTTCTGAAGAATGAGTGAACTGAGAATCCATCAGTGAGCTTGTAATTCTTTCATGGGTCATTTTTTTTTAACCTCTCTGTGTTGACTTACCCCCGCAGACCACATCAGTGTCGAGCGGATCTTTGATGTGGTCGTAGATCAACACAGAGGAGCTCAGAAAAGGACAGATATATGAGTTACAAACTCTCCGGCAGAACTCGCTCGCTGACGGTTTCTTACTTAACTCATTCTACAGTCAGCAACGAGCCTATAAAAAACGAATGTGCTACACTTTTAATGAAGCACAATTAATACATTATTTTTTAATGTATTCAGATTTTCAGACGGATAATACTTTTAAATAATTTATATTTTTATCGTATAATTTCTTAATCCTAAAACCTGAGTTCTGTGCTCAATGTTTGCACTCGGTATGACTTGTACGTGAAGACCAAATACAATAAATACCTTTTACACTCCGGGGGTTTCTGATTATTATTGTACCATATTTTTGTGTATTTTTTAGGGTGCTAGTGTGCAGTGATGCTATATGACTGTAGACCTGTGAATCCTCACAGTGCGCACAGTGTGTGCTGTTAGGATTCTCCAGTGACAGCGGTGGAAGCAGACACTCAGTTTGCGATTTGTATACTCCCGGTCACATTCTGACTAGACGTGTCTGGCCTCGCTAACGTCTAGTCTTCACAGGACAGCATGTGTACAAATCGCAAACTTGCGCTCACATGCATGATCCTGAGAGCGCGCACTGTGCTCGCTGTGAGGACTCACAAGTCTACAGTCACATAGGGGAGGAAAAAGACCCCTGAATCTGCAGAACATTACTTCCCGCTGTCATACATCTACAGCAGGAAGGTGTTTTAACAGGTGCGCTTTAAGGCAGCGATATTGTAATACTCACATACATTTTACCTGGACGGATGATGTATATGTTTACAGCAGGTCGCTCCGCGGCGGGAGGACCGCCAAGATGCCAGTGCCGCCAAGATGGAGAGGAAACAACCACATCCTCCAAAAGCACACGGTGTAAGAGCACCACCATGAGTCCAGCTCTGGAGCCATTATAACATGCACAGATATTATATCAGTATATTTAAAATAATAACACAATAATAATGTTATTGTTATAATATTATTATTCCTATTTATTACGCGTTATTAATATTTAGCAACAAATACCATATTTATCAACTATTATTAATAATTACATCTTTCAGCCTTATTATTCTATACCTAAATAAATTATATTATTGTGTAGATCAACTTTCATATGTGAATTATTTTACAAGTTATTTCCATATTATATATATTTTTTCGGTTTGCATTTTTCTATTTATTTCCTAAGTGATTAAGATATTTTTCTTCTAAGGCACGGGACTGTGGGAATTATTATTTTGTTAATATATGTCAAGATGATGATGAAATTAATAATAATATAATAATAATAGTAGTAAGATAAATAATAGTAGTAATAGTAATAAGAGTAATAGTAATAACAGTAATAATGACAATAGTTATAAGATAAATAGTAGTAGCAATAATAGTAATAAGAAAATAATAATAATAATAATAGTAATAATAATAGTAATAAGATAAATAATATATAATAATAGTAGTAATAATACTAATAATAATTGTAATAATAGTAATAATAATAGTAATAACAAATAATAATAGTAGTAATAAAAATAATAGTAATAAGAGTAATAATAATAATAGTAGTAATAAGAGAAATAATAGTAATAGTAAGAGAAATAATAGTAGTAGCAGTAATAATAATAAGAGAAATAATAATAATAGTAATAATAATAATAGTAATAAGAGAAATAATAATAGTAGTAGTAGTAATAATAATAATAATAATAATAATAGACCATGTTCATATGTTGATTTACACTTTGAGTTTGTCTGTTTAATGAGCAGACATGTGGAGTAAATGACCCGTTGCATAAGTTATGTAGGAGGAGCAGAGGAGCCCCTGCAATTACTATGGGGTCCAAGTTTTAAGATGGAAGAAAAAGTTCTGTATGCAGAAAGAACAGCAGAAACTATCAGCTCCATTTATCAGTGTAGCGTAAATAAGCCGTGTGCCCAAAGATATAATCCATCCAAAACTATTTTAACTTCCCCCTATAATTATATGCTGGTTTTGATCATTGTTCCCACGGTCGGTAAACGCTGCGGGTTGGACGCTTCCGTACATCTGCAGCGTCCAGCCCGCAGTGGCCAGATGTTACAGCATAGTGGACGGGATTTCAAGAAATCCCATCTCCACTATGCGTTCAGAGACACCCCCGGCATCCCTGCGTATACGCACATGCGGCGCGTCTTTCCAGACTGCAGCATGTCTATTTACGATGCGGAGGCGCTCAGTCTCCATAGCATAAATTTCCCATACAGCAGACTATCATTAGATGCGCTAAAACCGCATTATGTCTACAGTCACATGCGTATTAAAGTGCGGGGACGCAGCTTACTACGCATGTGAACTAATTTACCTAATGTCATACCTTGTTCCACAGCCGGAACTTCGCGTCCACTGCAGCTCTCGCGATGAGATCAGCTGATTGTGAGAACTGCAGTGCAGGTGACCGCTGGAGACCGAGTTATCTCCGGTGGTCATCTACAAGGTGGACAGCTATGGTATACTGTGGCTTTTTTATTTTATTTCTCTTACAGGACATCGAGGGCTTCGGTGGAATTAGGCGATGCAGTAAGTATGGTTTAATTAAGAATATTAAAGGAAAAAGCAGACAGCTGCGGCCTGGTATTCTCAGGCTGGCAAGGCCCATGGATTTTGGCCCTCACCAGCCTAAAAATAGCAGCCCCAGGCCGCAGCTGTCTGCTTTATCCTTGGCTGGTTAACAAAAAGAGGGATTCCACGCTGTTCTTTTTGGAGGGGATCCAGCTATTTTTGTTAACCATCCAAGGTAAGAAGACTGCTGCGGCCTTGTATTATCAGGCTGGTAAGGTTCATGGATATTGGATCCTTACCAGCCTGAAATACCAGGCCGCAGCTGTCTGCTTTACTCTGGATGGTTAACAAATACACTGTGTTCCAAATTATTATGCAAGTTGGATTTAAGTGTCTTAAAGATTTAATTGTTTTGTTTTTCAAATAAACTTGTGGATGGTATTGTGTCTCAGGGCTCAATGAATCACTGAAATCAATCTTAAACACATGTGATAATTAGTTTTCCAGGTGATTTTAATTAAAGGAAAACTACTCAAAAATGATGTTCCACATTATTATGCAGGTCACAGGTTTCAAGCAACATGGGAAATAAAAAGGATCTATCTGCTGCTGAAAAGTGTTAAATAGTGCAATGCCTTGGACAAGGTATGAAAAAATTAGATATTTCACGAAAACTTAAGAGTGATCATCATACTGTGATGAGATTTGTGACTGAAACAGAGCACAGAAAGAGTTCATGCAAATAAAGGCATAATGAGGAAGGTTTCTGGCAGACAAATTCATTGGATTAAGAGAGCAGCTGCCAAAATACCATTACAAAGCATCAAACAGATATTTGAAGCTGCTGGTGCGTCTGGAGTCCCTCGAACCTCAAGGTGTAGGATCCTTCAAAGGCTTGCTGTGGTGCATAAACCTACTATTTGGCCACTCCTAAAGAGTGTTCACAAGCAGAAACGTTGCAGTGGGCCCAGACATACATGAAGACTAATTTTCAAGCAGTCTTGTTTACTGATGAGTGTCAAGCAACTCTGGACGGTCCAGATGGACGGAGTAGTGGATGGTTGGTGGATGGCCACCATGTCCCAACAAGGCTGCGACGTCAGCAAGGAGGTGGAGGAGTCATGTTTTGGGCTGGAATCATGGGGAACCAGCTGGTAGGGCCCTTTAAGGTTCCTGAAGGTGTGAAAATGACTTCAGCAAAGTAAATAGAGTTTCTGACTGACAACTTTCTTCCATGGTCTAAAAAGCAGAAACGTGCCTTCAGGAGCAAAATCATCTTCATGCTGACAATGCCCCATCTCATGCTGCAAAGAATCCCTCTGAGTCATTGGCTGCTATGGGCATAAAAGGAGATAAACTCATGGTGCGGCCACCATCTTACCCTGACCTCAACCCTATAGAGAACCTTTGGATTATCATCAAGCAAAAGATCTATAAGGGTGGGAGGCCGTTCACATCAAAACAGCAGCTCTGGGAGGCAAAGAAATACAAGCAGAAACTCTCCAAAACTCACAAGTTCAATGGATGCAGGAATTCTGAAGGTGATATCAATGAAGGGTCCTATGGTAACATGTAACTTGGCCTGTTGGGATGTACACAGCGTCCAACCCACAGCATTTACTGACCGTAGGAACGTACCCCAATATATCTGCAAACAGGAAATCACTTTTTTCTTCCCAGAAGCCAACTTTCAACTAGTTTTATTTTAAGTGACAAAAAAATGCATGCAATGAAAAACGCATCAAAATCGCAGGTGACCTGCCAGTGACCTCAGATGCAGATTTCGTGCAGATTTCACCTGCGGTAAATCATGAGCAAATACTGAGCCATTTACAACTTATAGAGGGGACGTGTACAGACAACAGACATTACAGCATAACAGAAATCACAGTTCAAAACAGATACCAGGAGGAATGAGGGCCCTGCTCGCAAGCTTACAAACTATGAGGAAAAGGGGAGACACGAGAGGTGGATGGTAACAATCGCTTTGGTTATTTGGACCAGCCATAGTGTAAGGCTCGGGTGTTCATGTAAAGCTGCATGAACCAGTTAACTGCCTAAGTATGTAGCAGTACAGACACAGAGGGCTATTAACTGCATAAAGTGTATGAGAACATGATGCGAGGAACCTGATTTTTTTTTTTTTGAATGGGCCACACAGGGATAGTTAAGTTAATGCGTTGAGGCGGTAGGCCAATCTGAACAAATGAGTTTTTAGGGCACACTTAAAACTGTGGGGATTGGGGATTAATCATATTAACCTAGGTAGTGCATTCCAAAGAATCGGCGCAGCACGTGTAAAGTCTTGGAGACGGGAATGGGAGGTTCTGATTATTGAGGATGCTAACCTGAGGTCATTAGCGGAGCGGAGGGTGGTAGACTGAGACCAGAGAGGAGATGTAGGGTGGTGCTGAGCCATGGAGCGCTTTGTGGATGAGGGTAGTAGTTTTGTACTGGATTCTGGAGTGGATGGGTAGCCAGTGTAATGACTGGCACAAGGTAGAGGCATCGGTGTAACAGTTGGTGAGGAATATGATCCTGGCAGCAGCATTCAGGACAGATTGGAGCGGGGAGAGTTTGGTAAGAGGGAGGCCGATTAGTAGAGAGTTACAATAGTCCAGACGAGAATGAATAAGTGAGACAGTAAGAGTTTTTGCAGAGTCAAAATTAAGAAAAGGGCGAATTCTAGAAATGTTTTTGAGATGCAGATAAGAAGAGCGAGCCAGTGATCGGATGTGGGGGGTGAATGAAAGCTCGGAATCAAGTATGACCCGAAGGCAGCGGGCATGTTGGTTGGGAGTAATGGTGGAACCGCACACGGAGATGGCAATGTCAGGCAAAGGTAGGTTAGTAGAGGGAGAGAACACAAGGAGTTCAGTTTTTGACAGGTTCAGTTTCAGATAGAGGGAGGACATGATGTTAGAGACAGCGATAAGACAATCACTGGTGTCTTCTAAAAAGGTCGGCGAGATAACAGGAGAAGAGGTGTATAATTGGGTGTCGTCAGCATAGAGATGGTACTGGAAACCAAATCTACTGATTGTTTGTCCAATAGGGGCGGTGTACAAAGAGAAGAGGAGGGGGCCTAGGACTGATCCTTGAGGAACCCCAACAGTAAGGGGAAGGTGAGAGGAGGAGGAACCAGCAAAACATACAGTGAAGGATCGGTCAGAGAGATAGGAGGAAAACCAGGAGAGAACGGTATCCTTGAGGCCGATGGAGCGGAGCATAGTGAGGAGGAGCTGCTGATCCACAGTGTCGAATGCTGCGGAGAGATCCAAGAGAATTAGCATGGAGTAGTGACCATTAGATTTAGCTGTTAGTAGGTCATTAGAGACTTTAGTGAGGGCAGTTTCAGTAGAGTGTAAAGAGCGGAAGCCAGATTGAAGAGAGTTATCTGAGAGATAGCGGGTGAGACGGGAGTGGACCAGGCGTTCGAAGAGTTTAGAGATGAGGGGAAGGTTAGAGACAGGTCTATAATTAGCGGCACAGTTTTGATCGAGGGATTTTTTTAAAGTAATGGATGTATGATGGCATGCTTAAATGAGGAGGGAAAAATACTGGAAGAAAGAGAAAGGTTGAATATTTTTGTTAGGTGAGAGGTGACAGCCGGGGAAAGGGACTGGAGGAGGTGTGACGGAATAGGGTCACTGGTGCAAGTGGTCGAGCGAGATGATGCAAGGAGTCTGCTTACTTCTTTAACTGGTTCAAAGTCAGAGAGTGAACTAGATGCAGTGGGGGAGGGAGGACAGTGCATGGTATGAAGGGATTGGGAGATGATTTCCTGTCGGATGTGGTAACTTTTTTCTTTGAAGTAATTGGCCAGATCGTCAGAGCGGAGATCTGTGGTTGGGGCCTGCTCTCTTGGGTTGAGTAGGGACTGGAAAGTGTCGAAGAGACGTTTAGGGTTATTGGACAGCGAGGTGATGAGGGTGTTAAAATAGGTTCGTTTGGAGAGGTGAAGGGCAGAGTTGTATGTTTTAAGCATGAACTTATAATGGATGAAATCTTCGGGTAGATTAGATTTTCTCCACAGACGTTCGGCGCACCTGGAGCACCGCTGCAGGAAACGTGTTTGCAGCGTGTGCCACGGTTGTCGCCGCGTGTGCTGAGTTGTTCTATGTATAGGAGGTGCAGCTTCATCCAGGGCACTTTGCAGGGTTTCATTGTAATGCTTCAGAGCAGAATCAGGACATGAGATGGAGGAGATTGGGGCCAATGAGGACTGCAAGATCTTCATAAGTTTCTGGGTGTTAATGGCCTGTATGTTTCTATAAGTGTGGAAAGTGGGGGTGACCTGAGCGGGATGGCAGTTCTTGATAGAGAATGAAAGAAGGTTGTGGTCAGAGAGCGGGAGAGGGGAGTTTGTGAAATCGTCCACTGAGCAAAGCCGGGAGAAGACCAAGTTGAGGGAGTTTCTGTCTTCATGCGTTGGAGAGTTAGTATGCTGCCAGAGGCTGAAAGAGGAGGTTAGAGATAAAAGGTGAGAAGCAGATGGGGAGAGGGGAGAAGCAATGGGGATGTTGAAATCACCCATGATAAGGGTGGGGGTGTCACAGGAGAGAAAGTGTGGAAGCCAGGTGGCAAAGTGATCCAGGAACTGATGAGAGGGGCCAGGAGGACGATACACCACTGCCACTCGCATGGAGAAGGGGACATGCAGTCTGACAGAATGGACTTCAAAGGAAGGGAAGACAAGTGAGGGTACTTGGGGGATAACTTGGAAGGTACATTTGGTTCATAGGAGCAGAGCAAAGCCTCCACCTGCTCTGTTGTCCGATCTTGGGGTATGAGAGAAGTGTAGTCCACCATAGGAGAGAGCAGCAGCAGCGGTTGTGTCTGACTGCTGGATCCAGGTTTCAGTAAGAGCCAGGAGGTTAAGAGAATTGGAAAGGAAGAAGTTTTCTACTTCTGGGCAAAGCCTGTTCATGGGTCACACATAGTTGGAATATATAAAACAGGCTGATCCAGATAACACAGCGAGAAAAGTTTGTGAATCCAGTATGGTGGGATCAAAGGGGTCATGAATGTTTCCCAAACAATTAACTTGTTGACCAAAGGTCTCCAGACAGCAGACATGGAAGAGAAGCAAAGGTGAGAATAGTCCTGGTCTCCCACAGAGAGTTCCTTAATTGTACCCCAAAATATATTACATCTGTATAGTGGAGTACTTTTTTTTTAATAAAATAAAAACAATCTGTAACTAACTACCACTAAGGGAAGCTCACTGCAAATGGATATCAATGGAAGCTATATAAACCTGTATGTAGTGAGCTCCCCCTAGTGGTGGCTGTATAAATCTGTATGCAGTGAGCTCCCTCTACTGGTGGCTATATAAATTTGTCTGTAGTGAACTCCCCGCAGTGGTGACTGTATAAATCTGTATGCAGAGGTGTATCTAGCCTTTCCTGCACCCGGGGCAAAGGATCAGTTTGGCGCCCCCCTCAAACCTCCCCCATTTGAACCTTAACTCTATTGAAACTGTATGAGCAAGCCAAGGTACATTCCTGAATCCCCATAATGTTAAAATAGATACCAATAAAAGTAAAATTAATTGAGACAGCGGTAGGTTAAGTGTTTTTGAATATCCATATTGAATCAGGAGCCCCATATAATCCTGCATAAAGGTTAATAATGACCCCATAAGATGCTCCATAGACACATTTGCCCAATATAATGCTGCAGAAACGTTGATTATGGCCCCATAAGATGCTCCATAAATATATTTGCCTCATATAGTGCTGCAGAAATGTTGATTATGCCCCATAAGATGCTCCATACAGACACTTGCCCCATTTGCTTTTGCTGCGATAAAAAAAATAAAAATCACATACTCACCTCTCCGTCGCTCAGGCCCCCGGCACTTTCAATATTCACCTGCTCCTCGTTCTGGCGCCGCTCCATCTTCAGCACAGACGGTCAGGCAGAGGGCGCGCACTAACTACGTCACCGCGCCCTCTGACCTGAGCGTCACTGCTGAAGACGGAGCGACGCCGGAACGAGGAGCAGGTGAATATAGCGCAGCGCTCCCCTCCCCGTTATACTCACCTGCTCCTGGCGCGGTACAGTCCCTGCTTCCCTCGGCGGCGCTGCAGCTTCTCCCTGTACTGAGCGGTCACCATTACCACTCATTACAGTAATGAATATGCGGCTCCACCCCTATGGGAGGTGGAGCCGCATATTCATTACTGTAATGAGCGGTACCATGTGACCGCTCAGTACAGGAAGAAGCTGGGGCGCCGGGGAACCGGAGACCTGCAGGGACCACGCCGCCAGGAGTAGATGAGCATCTCAGTGTGGGGGCGGCAGAATGCCGCCGCCGAGGAGCCTCCTTGGACCGCCGCATCATCAGGAAGCCCGCTGGCGCCCCCCTGGATACGCCACTGTAGTGAGCTCTCTCTAGTGGTGGCTGTATAAATCTGTATGTAGTGAGCTCCTGTCATGTCGGACCCTGTTCATACTAGGGCGTTCGACAGACAGCGGTAATTCCGCTTTTGTCCACTATGCGCTCAGTGGCGTCAGCTTGATTTTATCTAGCTGGTCCGGGGTTAATTTAGCTGATGCTCGGATAGGAAGCTGGGCCATGCCCACTGCCTTTAAATAGTTCTTCTGAACATTGGGCGTCGCCGATTATAGCTTCTGTCTTGTGCTTGGTTATCTCGGTCTGGAGTGGTGAGCTAGGAGAAGGAGTATCGTATCTGGTGGTGTATATTTCCCTTTGTCATATTTTCCTCCTTCCTATATTTGTATTTGTTTTTCCCTGTGCATTTATAGTGTATTCCTGAGTGACTGCGGCGTGGTGTATATTTTCCGTTATCCTTGTCTGTGCTAACTGTGGGTTTTGGTTAGTGGTCTCTTCACTGGGTGGTGGGTGGTGGTTTCAGCCAGTGGTTGTAACAGGAGACAGGGTGAGGATGGAGGCCCAGACATGCACACCATCAGTGTAAACTCTGGGAGAGGGTCAGTCAGGGTTTCCCAGAGTTGAGGGAAATCGCAGGGGCCCGGGTTATTAGCTCTTGCCTACCTAAGTTTCCCGTGACAGCTCCCCCTAGTGGTGGCTGTATAAATCTGTATGCAGTGAGCTCCCTCTAGTGGTGGCTGTATAAATCTGTATGTAGTGAGCTCCCCCTAGTGGTGGCTGTATAAATCTGTATGTAGTGAGCTCCCCCTAGTGGTGGCTGTATAAATCTGTATGTAGTAGTGGCTCTAGTGGTTGCATGCTAGGTGACTTACAGTGTGGTCACCATTTTACTGTCTGGGGTTGTCACTCTGCTAATCTTCTGCATAACAATTCTGCCTATTTATACAACAGGCGTTCTATCAGTTCTTAGGTAGATACATTAGAGGAACTGGTCATAAATGTTATTTTTATATTAGATATAAATAGGTACACAGCAAGGCATACTTGCCATTCAGGCCTCTAGGAAAGCTGGGTATTCGGAATTTTAACAGCCAATCAAATCTCGCTATATAAATAGATGGGTTTGCCATTCAGGTTTCTGGGAAAGCGATGTATTACTGCATAGCAAAACAGATTTGTCATTTAGGCCACTGGGAAGATGTATGAGAGATGTATCACTGCAAAAAACAGAGAAATTTGACATTCAGCCTCTAGAAAAGTGGAGTGTTGAATAAAATTTCCACTTAATGAGCCGTGATGTTGTATGAGAACATAGATCTATATTTTGCCACTCAGAACGTTCAGAAAGCTGGGTGTCTCAAATGATAATTTTGTTTAGTTATGGGGGATGTGTAATTGCATAAAGAATCATTTGGACTAGCAGGAATTTGAGAAAGTTGGGTCTCCTGAATGCTAATTCTATCTAGTTATACAGCAATTGATGCAAATTTGACGGTCAGATCTCTAGGAAAGTTGGGTCTCCTGGAAAGTAATCATGTCTTGTTTAACTGCTGAATGGTATAGCTGGCATAGGATTGCTTTCTAAAAATATGGGATGTTTCACTGCATAAAGAGACATTTTGATATTCTGGTCTCTAGGAAAGCTGGGTCTCTTGAAAATGAAAGCTAACTACCAAGGTAAAATTATTATCACTGCAAAACCAGTTAATTCTAGTTATATAGCATGAGATGCATTACTACCAAACTAGGAAGATTTTTTTCTTCAAGCCGCTGGGAAAGCTGGGTGTCCTGCAAAGCAGTAATAATACAGCAGGCTGTTATCACTGGATAGATGGCAGATTTTTCTTTAAGGACATTTGAAAAATGTATTTTGTTGAGTGTTTGGGATGTGCCATTGTTTGATTATATTTTGCAACCCAGGACGTTGGGAAAGCTGGGTGTATGAAATGATAATTCTGTCTACTTATGAAGTCAGGGATGTGTAATTTGCCTAGCATGGATAAGCTGGGTCTACTGAATAGCAATTCTCCCTAGCTGAACAGCAAGAGATGAATATTTACACAAATGTGTCATTCAGGCCTCTCGGAAAGCTGGGTGTCCCGAATATTACAGCATCCTAGGGGATGCATCTGTGCATAATGAGGCAGATTTATTAATAGTAATTCAATCTAGTTATATAGCAGGGGACACATCACTGCTTAATGTGACAGATTTCTCATTCTGGCCTCTGGGAAAGCTGGGTCTCCTGAAAAGCAACTATCTGTAATAATTCAGCAGTGTAATATCAAGGGATAGCTTACGGATTTTACTACTCAAGACCCTGGAAAAGCTTGGTGTCAAACAACAAAAGATGTATGTCTGAAGAAATAGATGGTCATTCAGGACTCCAGGAAAGCTGGGTTTCCTGTATTAAAAAAGTATTATTGCATAGATATAAGTATTTAGTATTCAAGACTTTGGTAAATCTGAGATTTCCTGAATGGGAAATTCTATCTAGGTGTACAGCAAGGGATGCCTCATCACACTGCTAGAGAGATGTCAGGATGCTCAGAAAGCTGGATCTCCAAGATATAGTTTTCAAACGTTTACATAATTGACATTCAGGACTCTGGGAAAGCTGGGATTTGTGAAAGTAATTCTGCAGTGTGTGATTTATCACTGTAGACATTTTTCCTTTCAGGTCTCTGAGAATAGCAGCTGTGCCTATTTATATAGCAGGGAATGCATCACTGCCAAACTAGACAGGTTTGCCATTCAGGACTCTGGGAAAGCTGGGTGTCTGAAATCCTAACATATCTGTGCATTCAGGACCTTAGAAAATTCTGGTAAGCCATGCTGACCACTTACACACTGTGAGGTGTATAGTTGCATGAATAGACTGTTTACCGTTCAGGTCTCTAGGAAAGCTGGGTGTCATGGATAAATATAAGGCATAATATATAATAATATACACACTATAACGCATGGGTAGCTGGGACTTCCTGCATAACTAGACAGATTTCTGGTGTGCATATTTTTCCATTCAGTCCTCTAGGAAAGCTGTGTGTCTACAATGTTATGCAATGATGGATATCTCAGTGCATAAATAGACATTCTGTCATCCGGGGCTCTAGGAAAGCTGGGTCTCCTGAATAAAAAAAAACACCATAGCATTACTGCATAAATATATAGATTTACCATTCAGGACTGGAGGAAAGCTGGGTGTCATGGATGTATCATGGCCTAACTAGACCGAACTGCCGTTCAGGGCTATAGAAAAGTTGGATATTCTGAATGGAAATTCTACATAGTTATACATTATGTTTAGCAACCGTTTTCCATTCAGTCCTCTGGGAAAGCTGTGTGTCTTCTAATGTTGATTCTGTCTAGTTATGCAGTGATGGATATATCAGTGTATAAACAGACATTTTGTAATTCAGGACTCTGGGAAAGCTGAGTCTCCTGAATAAAAACAGTAATACTGCATTAATGTATAGATTTACCATTCAGAACTCGCGGAAAGCTGGGTATTATGGACATATAAGTGCATATCTAGATGGATTTGCCGTTCAGGGCTGCAGGAAAGTTGGATATTCTGAATGGCCTTTTTGCCTAGTTATAGAACATGGGGTGTGAAAAGCGACATTTTGCCTTTCAGTGCGCTGGGAAAGCTGTGTGTTTAGTTATGTAGTGAAGGGTATTTCAGTGCATAAACAGACATTTTATCATTTGGGGGCTGGGGAAAGCTGGGTGTAACTGGAAGATCATGGAGTATTACTAGTACTGGTCTTCTTATGTGGCCCCCAGGGCTCCGGGTGAGACCCTGCCCCGCTGCACACTGTGCGCTGTACTATGTAGTCAGGTGACCAGGCAGCATGGCCGCCTCCTGTGTACTGTTACCATGGAGACCAGAGTCATGGCTGACCGTTGCCTGGAGACAGCACAAGCTGCAGAGAGACAGCCGGGCCCATAGAGTGCAAGGAAAGAGACGTCCAGGAGGCAGCGGATCATGTCCTCTCAGCCGGTGCACGGGCTGCCGCTCCTGCCCGGGAACAGCTACCGGGACCCCACCGTAAGTGGAGATGGCGGCACCGATAATAATAATTCAGGCTCTGTGGCGTCTCTTGTGCTGCGGCTCCGTGAGCGGCATTTATTAATGGTGCTGTCGGTACCGGGGCGGTTTATTATTTATGGCTAATAAAGGGTTAATCGTGTGTGCCGCCATGCTGCGACTGCCCGAACCGATCGGCACTGTGTGTGGGGAGAGCGATCAGTGTGGGGCAGCGCCAGCGCTATAGTGTCCGGAGATGTGCGCCGTGTACTGGACTGGATGATATAATACCGCACCCTGTGTGATATATATAATACCGCACCTTATGTGATATATAATACCGCATCCTGTGTGATATATATAATACCGCATCCACTGTGTGATCTATATAATACCGCATCCACCGTGCCGTATATTATAATACCGCATCCTGTGTGATCTATATAATACCGCATCCACCGTGCCGGATATAATACCGCATCCTGTGTGATCTATATAATACCGCATCCTGTGTAATATATATAATACCGCATCCACCGTGCCTTATATAATACCGCATCCTGTGTAATATATATAATACCGCCTCCACCGTGCCGGATATAATACCGCATCCTGTGTGATCTATATAATACCGCATCCACTGTGCCGTATATTATAATACCGCATCCTGTGTGATCTATATAATACCGCATCCACCGTGCCGGATATAATACCGCATCCTGTGTGATCTATATAATACCGCATCCTGTGTAATATATATAATACCGCATCCACCGTGCCTTATATAATACCGCATCCTGTGTAATATATATAATACCGCATCCACCGTGCCGGATATAATACCGCATCCTGTGTGATCTATATAATACCGCATCCACTGTGCCGTATATTATAATACAGCATCCTGTGTGATATATAATACCGCATCCACTGTGCCGGATATAATACCGCATCCTGTGTGATCTATATAATACCGCATCCTGTGTAATATATATAATACCGCATCCACCGTGCCTTATATAATACCGCATCCTGTGTAATATATATAATACCGCATCCACCGTGCCTTATATAATACCGCATCCTGTGTAATATATATAATACCGCATCCACCGTGCCGGATATAATACCGCATCCTGTGTGATCTATATAATACCGCATCCACTGTGCCGTATATTATAATACAGCATCCTGTGTGATATATAATACCGCATCCACTGTGCCGGATATAATACCGCATCCTGTGTGATCTATATAATATCGCATCCTGTGTAATATATATAATACCGCATCCACCGTGCTTTATATAATACCGCATCCTGTGTAATATATATAATACCGCATCCACCGTGCCTTATATAATACCGCATCCTGTGTAATATATATAATACCGCATCCACCGTGCCGGATATAATACCGCATCCTGTGTGATCTATATAATACCGCACCCACTGTGCCGTATATTATAATACAGCATTCTGTGTGATATATAATACCGCATCCACTGTGCTGGATATAATACCGCATCCTGTGTGATCTATATAATACCGCATCCTGTGTAATATATATAATACCGCATCCACCGTGCCTTATATAATACCGCATCCTGTGTAATATATATAATACCGCATCCACCGTGCCTTATATAATACCGCATCCTGTGTAATATATATAATACCGCATCCACCGTGCCTTACATAATACCGCATCCTGTGTAATATATATAATACCGCATCCACCGTGCCGGATATAATACCGCATCCTGTGTGATCTATATAATACCGCACCCACTGTGCCGTATATTATAATACAGCATCCTGTGTGATATATAATACCGCATCCACCGTGCCTTATATAATACCGCATCCTGTGTAATATATATAATACCGCATCCACTGTGCTGGATATAATACCGCATCCTGTGTGATCTATATAATACTGCATCCTGTGTAATATATATATAATACCGCATCCTTATATAATACCACATCCTGTGTGATATATATAGGATAGGATTAGATACACAGCTCAGCAGACAGTATCACACATGAGAGGATTAGATACACGGCTCAGCAGTCAGTATCACACAGGATAGGATTAGATACACGGCTCAGCAGACAGTATCACACAGGATAGGATTAGATACACGCTCAGCAGTCAGTATCACACAGGATAGGATTAGATACACGGCTCAGCAGACAGTATCACACGGGATAGGATTAGATACACGGCTCAGCAGTCAGTATCACACAGGATAGGATTAGATACACGGCTCAGCAGTCAGTATCACACAGGAGAGGATTAGATACACGGTTCAGCAGTCAGTATCACACAGGATAGGATTAGATACACGGCTCAGCAGTCAGTATCACACAGGAGAGGATTAGATACAAGGCTCAGCAGTCAGTATCACACAGGATAGGATTAGATACACGCTCAGCAGTCAGTATCACACAGGAGAGGATTAGATACACGGCTCAGCAGACAGTATCACACAGGAGAGGATTAGATACACGGCTCAGCAGTCAGTATCACACAGGATAGGATTAGATACACGCTCAGCAGTCAGTATCACACAGGAGAGGATTAGATACACGGCTCAGCAGACAGTATCACACAGGAGAGGATTAGATACACGGCTCAGCAGACAGTATCACACGGGATAGGATTAGATACACGGCTCAGCAGACAGTATCACACAGGATAGGATTAGATACACAGTTCAGCAGACAGTATCACACAGGATAGGATTAGATACACGGCTCAGCAGTCAGGATCACACAGGAGAGGATTAGATACACGGCTCAGCAGACAGTATCACACAGGATAGGATTAGATACACGGCTCAGCAGTCAGTATCACACAGGAGAGGATTAGATACACGGCTCAGCAGTCAGTATCACACAGGAGAGGATTAGATACACGGCTCAGCAGTCAGTATCACACAGGAGAGGATTAGATACAAGGCTCAGCAGTCAGTATCACACAGGATAGGATTAGATACACGCTCAGCAGTCAGTATCACACAGGAGAGGATTAGATACACGGCTCAGCAGACAGTATCACACAGGATAGGATTAGATACACGGCTCAGCAGACAGTATCACACAGGAGAGGATTAGATGCACGGCTCAGCAGTCAGTATCACACAGGAGAGGATTAGATACACGGCTCAGCAGACAGTATCACACAGGAGAGGATTAGATACACAGCTCAGCAGACAGTATCACACAGGATAGGATTAGATGCACGGCTCAGCAGTCAGTATCACACAGGAGAGGATTAGATACACGGCTCAGCAGTCAGTATCACACAGGAGAGGATTAGATACACGGCTCAGCAGTCAGTATCACACAGGAGAGGATTAGATACACGGCTCAGCAGACAGTATCACACAGGATAGGATTAGATACACAGCTCAGCAGTCAGTATCACACAGGACAGGATTAGATACACGGCTCAGCAGTCAGCATCACACAGGATAGGATTAGATACACAGCTCAGCAGTCAGTATCACACAGGATAGGATTAGATACACGGCTCAGCAGTCAGTATCACACAGGATAGGATTAGATACACGGCTCAGCAGTCAGTATCACACAGGATAGGATTAGATACACGGCTCAGCAGTCAGTATCACACAGGAGAGGATTAGATGCATGGCTCAGCAGACAGTATCACACAGGAGAGGATTAGATACATAGCTCAGCAGACAGTATCACACAGGATAGGATTAGATACACAGCTCAGCAAAGTATCACACAGGAGAGGATTAGATGCACGGCTCAGCAGTCAGTATCACACAGGAGAGGATTAGATGCACGGCTCAGCAGTCAGTATCACACAGGAGAGGATTAGATACACAGCTCAGCACAATAACACACATGGGAGGAGATAACTGCTCAGAGTCAGCACCACAAAGGATAGGATTAGATTCCCTCTCCCCCTCCCCACTGATACTTACTTCACTGCTCCGCTGCTGAGTCCTTTCTCCCTCCCGTCCTTGGTCTTCTCCTTCTCCTCCTCCTATAACCGCAGGGCTCCTGTGCTTATACTGGGAAGCTGAAGCTCACAGATGCAGTGTGAGCTCCAGGAAGATGGCGCCGATCTCCTGCCTCTGCTGTGGTGTGGACGGCTCAGGGGGCGTGGCCACATCACAGCAGGGAGCTGCTCAATGTAAACTATACAGTCGGACACCGACTGCAGATCTCTATGCCCAGGGCTGCCGTATTTGCAGAGTGTAAGTGTCGTGCAGCTACACTTACACTCCTGCAAAGCAAAATGGCGGCGCCCAGTTGCTGAAAAACAAATTAATAATAAAAAAAATGTTAAAGTTAAAAAAAGGATATTTGTATGAAAAATAATTGTTTATATAAACAATTATTTTAATACAAAAAATAAAATGCGGCACGTTCCCTTTAACAGTTGCTATAGAGATGTGTCTGCCGCTAGAACTCTGTGTGGCATTGACCTGGTCTCTAATCTGAGCTGCTGTTAACCTGCGATTTCTGAGGCTGGTGACTCAGATAAACTTATCCTCAGAAGCAGAGGTGACTCTTGGTCTTCCTTTCCTGGGGCGGTCCTCATGTGAGCCAGTTTCTTGGGGTCACTTTCAAAGTTTTCCCAATTTTTCGGACTGACTGAAGTACTGATGGCCACTCGTTATTCTTTACTTAGCTGCTTTTTTCTTGCCATAATACAAATCCTAACAGTCTATTCAGTAGGACTATCAGCTGTGTATCCACCAGACTTCTGCACAACACAACTGATGGTCCCAACCCCATTTATATGGCAAGAAATCCCACTTATTAAACCTGACAGGGCACACCTGTGAAGTGAAAACCATTCCCGGTGACTACCTCTTGAAGCTCATCAAGAGAATGCCAAAAGTGTGCAAAGCAGTCATCAAAGCAAAAGGTGGCTACTCTGAAGAACCTAGAATATAAGACATCATTTCAGTTGTTTCACACTTTTTTGTTAAGTATATGTGGCACCCCAGGAGTCCGGGTACCACAGTAGTGCTGTCTTCCTCACAGGGAGGATAGTGCGATGTCTGGAGACAAGTGAGGTTTCCTTTGGTAGGTTTACACAAGCACAACACCTTCAACTTCCAGGCCAGGAAGGGGAGCTCCAAGCCCTGTTTTAGGGCAGCTTCCCTGAATAAAGAACCTGGTTTGGAGGCGTAGACAGCTCAGTTGGTAGTAGGAGTCTGTGTGCGAGGACAGACAGGAGTGGAGCACAGAGGAAAGTGAGAGCTCCAGGAGGCCACGAGCAGGCCTCTGAAGAGTGATAGCGCAAGTATCCGGGTACCGGGAGCCCGAGGCTTACGTGGATTACAACACACGGAGCAAAACCGGAGGGCATTGTACTACAGTGACGTTGCCCATAATTACCTGTGGCACAGCAGCACTCAGGAGCCTGGAGTCGCAGCTAGAGGACACCAACAATCACCGCTCGAGCTGCCTGCCATACAGGTACCTGCCCCAGAACAGGAGAACGAACAACTACCTTGCAGAGACACTTAGTGGCAGCAGGGACTTAGAGACAGAAAGCGCAGAGTGGTAGGCTCCCACCTGACTTTCCCAGGGGAAGTTGCTTGTCTCTGGACTGCCCGGACTTCTCTGCCTGCCCTGTGATCTGGTGCCCTGGACTGTGGCTGCTGAAACCAACAGTAAACAAGGTAAATACACTGCAATCCTGTGTCCTCGTTCTTCTCTGCGCCTCTCACCATCTACACACCGCGAGCCCTGGGGATATACTTCACCTGTGGGAAGGTATACCATCTAGCTGCCATAACATCACCCCAGAGGACCCCTTAAAGCAGCATCGGTCCCTACTGACCGAATACCACAGGTGGCATCACGAACATAAACTCTATACATGGGCTCCTAGGGCCACGGACCGGGTCACAGCCACCGTGACATCCCCCTGTGAACCGCAGGACCCGGTACCGAGTACCCCACGGCCCTGGCGGGGCGACTCATATATAATTCCACATGTGGTAATTCATAGTTTTGATGCCTTCAGTGTGAATGTATAATTTTCATAGTCATGAAAATACAGAAAAATCTTTAAATGAGAAGGTGTGTGCAAACTTTTGGTCTGTACTGTATACACAGTATAGCCCAGTGTGCCATATATAATACCGCACCCAGTGTACTATATGTAATACCGCACCATATATAGTGCTATGCACAGTATTATTATTTATTTATATAGCACCATGGTGCTGTACATGAGGAGTGGTTACATACAAGTTACAGATATCACAGTAAAGTAACAATGACAGAGTGATACAGAGGGGCGAGCACCCTGCCCTTACCGGCTTACATTCTACTGGACGGTGGGGAAGGAGACAGTAGGTTGAGGGTTGCAGCAGCTCCAGTGTTGATGAGGCGGTAGCTCTGGTAGTGGTGAGGAGTTTGCGGGGTCAGTGTAGGCTGTAGGCTTTCCTGAAGAGATGGGTTTTCAGGTTCCGTCTGAAGGATCCGACTGTGGTTGATAGTCGGACGTGTTGGGGCACAGAATTCCAGAGGATGGGGGATATTCAGGAGAAGTCTTGGAGGTGGTTGGATGAGGAGCGAATAAGAGTGGAGGAGAGAAGGAGGTCTTGGGAGGACCGGAGATCACGTGAGGGAAGATATCGGGAGATTAGGTCAGAGATATATGGAGGAGACAGGTTGTAGATGGCTTTGTAGGTCAGTATTAGTAATTTGAACTGAATACGCTGAGGGAATGGGAGCCAGTGAAGAGATTTGCAGAGGGGAGAAGCGGAGGAGTAGTGAGGAGAGAGATGGATTAGTCAGGCAGCAGAGTTAAGGATGGACTGGAGAGGTGCAAGGGTGTTAGCAGGGAGGCCGCAGAAAAGGATGTTGCAGTAGTCAAGGCGGGAGATGATGAGGGCATACACAAGCATTAGATTGAGGGTTGAGGAAGGGATGGATTCTGGAGATATTTTTGAGCTGGAGGTGACAGGAGGTGAAGAGAGCTTGGATGTGCGGTTTGAAGGACGGGGCAGAGTCAAAGGTTACTCTGAGGCAGCGGACTGTCATGGTTCTCAATGGCAAGAGACCGTAGTAAAGCATACAAAAGGACTAGCTCTTGGAAGATGGGAACTCGAGCTGACTGTGAGCTAAACCTACCGCACAAATAACAGTGGCCGGGTAGCGTGCCTACGTTTTATCCCTAGACGCCCAGCGCCAGCCGGAGGACTGACTGACCCTAGCAGAGGAAAATACAGACCTGGCTTACCTCTAGAGAAATTTTCCCCAAAAGGCAGACAGTAGCCCCCACATATATTGTCGGTGATTTCAGAGGAAATTGACATACGAAGTATGAAGATAGGTTTAGCAAATTGAGGTCCGCTTACTAGATAGTAGGAAGACAGAAAAGGGAACTTCACAGTCAGCTGAAAACCCTTTCAAAACACCATCCTGAAATTACTTTAAGACTCTAATATCAACTCATGACACCAGAGTGGCAATTTCAGCTCACAAGAGCTTCCAGCCTCAGAAATATTCAAACACAGAGAACTGGAACAAAAATGCAAAACAATCTTAGGACTACAAGTCCAACTTAGCTGATAGTAGTCTAGGAGCAGGAACATGCAACAGAAAGGCTTCTGGTAACATTGTTGGCCGGCATAGAAATGACTGAGGAGCAAGGCTAAATAGAAACTCCCACATCCTGATGGAAACAGGTGAACAGAGGAGATGAAGCACACAAGTTCAGTACCACCAGTGACCACCGGGGGAGCCCAGAAACCAAATTCACAACAGCGGACTTCCGGTACAGGGGAAAACGTGATGTCGTCAATTGTGATAGATAGATCAGGTAAGGAAGATCTGTGGGATGGATGAAAGATGATGAGTTCAGATTTGTCCACATTGAGTTTGAGGAAGCGAGAGGAGAAGAAGGAGGATATGGCTGATAGACACCCCGGGATTCTGTACAGCAGAGAGGTGACGTCTGGGCCAGAAAGGTAGATCTGAGTGTCATCAACATAGAGGTGGTACTGGAAGCCATGGGATTTTATGAGTTGTCCCAGGCCAAGTGTGTAGGTTGAGAAGAGTAGGGGTCCTAGGACAGAGCCTTGGGGGACTCCAACAGAGAGAGGGTGGGATGAGGAGGTAGTGTGGGAGTGGGAGACGCTGAATGTGCGGTTGGAAAGGTACAAGGAGATCCAGGAAAGGGCGAGGTCTTTGATGCCAAAGGAGGAGAGGATCTGTAGTAGGAGACAGTGGTCAACTGTGTCAAAAGCAGAGGACAAGTCTAGAAGGAGGAGTACAGAGTATTGTCCAATATGCCATATATAATACCCCACCATATATAGCGCTATACACAGTATGTACACAGTACATCCCAGCGTTTCATATATAATACCGCACCCAGTGTACTATATGTAATACCGCACCATATATAGCGCTATACACAGTATGTACACAGTACAGCCCAGCGTTTCATATATAATACCGCACCCAGTGTACTATATGTAATACCGCACCATATATAGCGCTATACACAGTATATACACAGTATAGCCCAGCGTTTTAAATATAATACCACATCCAGTGTACTATATGTAATACTGTATGATATATAGCGCTATACACAGTATAGCCCAGCGTTTCATATATAATACCGCACCCAGTGTACTATATGTAATACTGTATGATACATAGTGCTATACACAGTATATACACAGTATGCACACAGCCCAGCGTGCCATATATAACATTATGCTCGTTTTTCCTTTCCCAGAAATCCCTATTCCACCGCTCTCAGACGCTGACGTACCGTAATGGCTACAGTCGCCCGGTGCTTCCCACGGTCGGGGTCGGCAGGGAGCCGGTCACAGTGAACCAGCTGTCACAGGCGGAACTAGACGAACTCGCCAACAAGAGACCCACCCTGACCTACGGGCGAGTGACGCAGGCGCCGCCGTCCAGCTTCACCCCGGTGTACGTGGCGTTCGACAAGAAGGTAAATCAGGAGGGAATAAATCGGGCCGGCGTCCATGTCACTGACATCTGCGTCCCTTTAGGTTTTACGGTTTGAGGGTTACTTTAAAGAAGCCGTGCCCATCTCCCAAGACGAAGTGTGGCGGGTGCGGAGAGTGAGCGTCTACTACTACCTGGAGGACGACACCATCTCAGTGGTGGAGCCCCCGGTGGAGAACTCCGGGATACCCCAAGGCACACTTATGAAGCGGCAGAGACACCCTAAAAATGATCACGGGGATCACTACCACTGGAAGGATCTCAACGTGAGCATCAACCTCACCCTGTACGGCCGGACCCTCCGCCTCGTCAGCTGCGACAAGTTCACACAGGTGAGGAGCCACAAGAGGCAAAACTTGGGGAAACAAGTTGCACAAACTTTTTCTGAAACTTTTTCTGTAACTTTTTCCATATGTATCCAGTGCTGTAAAGTGTCGTCTTCTTACACAGGATTTCCTAGAGAGCGAGGGCATCGAACTGAACCCGCCAGATCTAATCCCTACTGATCCCTACACTGAGCTCCGCAGGGATCCGGACCGCACCTTCACCACGCCGCCCGACTTTGACAAACTGAAGCAATTCCTGACTATGGACCGCAAGGTATCAGTCATTATAAAGACAGGAACAGTCCTAAAATTCAGCGTAAATCGGACGTAAAAGTGACCAACATGGTCCTGAACTGATAATCCGTCGCTGCCTGTAGCCACCACTAGGGGGAGCTCAGGAGCTTATTGCAGACCCTTCCCACCACGGCCAGATTTTTTTTTTGCCTGTTTTTCCCTCCCCTTCTTCCAAGATCTGTAACTTTTTTTTTTTTATCAACATAGGTGAGTGAGGGCTTGTTTTTTTCGGGACGAGTTGAGGATTTGAATTACACCATCCGTTTTACCATGTAATGCATTGAAAAATGGGATAAAAATATACAAATTCCATCATTTATTGAGTTCTGTAAAAGGTTTTGGTTTGTGTCAACATTTTCTATGACTCGTAAATTTTTTTTAATTTAATTATTCCGTCATTAAATAATGAAATATTTTCATAGATCGGACTTCTGTGAACCTGAAGACACCAAATGTTTTTAAAATAAAAAAAATATATAATTTTTTTAAATTATTTTTTTAAAATATTTTTTAACTTGGAAAAAGTGAAATAATTTCAACTCCCAATAATTTCTCTGGGGGTTACAGAAATAGCTCAGCCGCCCCCTGATGGTTCCTATGGGGATCGATGCATGGACCGTTTCAGCCATAAAAGGTCTCCCCTTTAAATGGGTTGTCCACCTCTAAAAAAAACTTTGCCCATGATGGTGCAAAAATGATAAAAAAAAACCCTATACTCACTGATCGGGCCTCCACCGCTCCTTCGTACTGCAGCGCTGACATAGAAAGCCAGGAGTCCGGTGGGGGACACTAGCAGTTTTTGTGGGTTTTTTTTGCCTTTTTGCACCACCATGGGACCATTTTTGCAATTTTTTAAAGCTTTCAACAACCCCTGCTGACTAGATGCAATTGTAGCAACCCATCAGCTGGGATAAGTTTATCTCCGTACACCGCTTCCTTCCCAGGTCCTGCGCTTTTTCTCTCTCTGGGACGACTCTGGCAGCATGTTCGGAGAGACGCGGCCGGTCATCATACACTATTACCTCATGGATGACACCGTGGAGGTCCGGGAAGTCCACGAAAGAAACGACGGGAGGGATCCCTTCCCCGTTTTAATGAAGCGGCAGCACCTTCCGAAATCTGTGAAGGATCTCAGAGGTGAGAGACCCTCTGGGTGCTAAGTTCTCGCTCATACCGGAAGCTTCTAGGAAGTGTGGAGACGTCCTGGACTCCGGGAAGAGTTGGCAAATCCTCGGGGCTCCGCACAAATTTTTGCCTTTCATGTTTCATCCTTTTTTTTTCCCCCACAGATACTTTTCCAAAATGTGTCCTGGAAATCTCAGACAAGGAGGTGACGGAGTGGTATTCCCCCCGGGATTTCATGGTGGGCAGTCACATCACCATCATGGGGCGGAAGTTCTTTTTGTACGACTGCGACGCCTACACCCGAGACTTCTACCAGCAGAACCTGGGAATCCCGGACGTGACACCTGTCGACGTCAAGAAGCCACCAGAGGAAGAAGCGAGACAGGTAGATGTACGGCGAGACCCCAGGAGGGCGCCGCTAGGGGGGGATACAAGTAGTGACTTGTCTCTGTCTCCCCCCAGGAGATCCCCCCTTACAATGGCTACGGTCTGCTGGAAGACTCTCTCCAGAACTGTCTCACCCTGGTGCCCAAACCGCCCAAGAAGGACGTGATCAAGATGCTGGAGAACGACCACAACGTCCTGAGATACGCCGTCACTCTGGTACGCTCACAATCCTGTACTTTCCACAGGGGCGGGCGACCCGGACCACCCACCTAATGCCCCTCTATGCCTCCCTAGGACTCGATGAACCCTGAACACAGCGGGCGACGCTTCATCCTGTCCTACTTCCTCTCCGACGACACCGTCAGTATTTTCGAGCCCCAGATCCGCAACTCGGGAATCATCGGAGGGAAATTCTTAGAAAAGAGCAGAATTCCCAAACCGGGCTCCTCCATGAACGACCCCGTCTACTACGGCCCCGCCGACTTCACTATTGGCTCCGTCATTGAAGGTGAGGTGGTCTGACCCCGAGACCTCCACTAATCAGGGGCTGCCACTAGGTGGCGATGTATGTACAACTGGTTTAAATAGGAGATGTGTGTACACAGCGCCGCCCTAGTGGTGGCAACAGGAAAAATAGACATTGTTAACACGACGCCATTCCTCTAGTTTTCAGCCACCGCTTCGTCATCACGGATGCAGACCTGTACGTCCTCAACTACATGAAGGCTCACCAGCATCAGTATCCCTGCGAGGTGCTGAAGACATTGGAGAAACACCTGCAGCCACAAGAGGGCGACAGAGAGCCGGGGTAAGAGGACGGCGAATCAGAGAGCAGCTCTGAGCACACGGCACACGTCACGTGACAGAGTATCCAATATTCTGGATTATCGGACAGTGACAAGTAGGTAAAACTCATGCAGCTCTAGGACAGATGCCAGATTATCAGAATTTTCCGTGTAAATGGGTTATCAAATTTTCTGAATTATCAGGTTGAGCATTATCAAGCTTTATGGGTTATTGGGTGTCGGATTATCAGACTTTCCAAGTGTTAGGTGCTGGATTATCAGACATTCTTGGTCTCGGGTGCTGGATTATCAGACATTCTTGGTCTCGGGTGCTGGATTATCAGATTTTCTTGCTATTAATGTTAAATTAGGAAACTTTCTGGGTACTGGGTGCCAGTTTATAAGGCTCTCTGGATTACCAGGGGCCGGATTATCAGATTTTAAGGCTATTAGGTGTCAGTGTATTAGATTTTCTGAGTTATCAGGTTCTGGATGTTCAGTTTTTCAGAGTCTCTGTTGCGGACTAGAAGATTTCCTCTGTTTTGGGGACCAGATTATCAGATTTTCTAGGATACTGGATGACAGATAATCAGACTTTCTGGATTATCAAATCACAGATTATCAGACTTTCTGGATTATCAAATCACAGATTATCAGACTTTTCAGGGTATTGGCTGATTGGCTGTTTTTCTGGTTTCTGGCTTCTCGTCACCTCCCCCTAGTGGATGGATGTAGAACTACATCTGTGTACAACACTACACCCAGAACAGTGAGAACAATGTCCAAAAACCAGAATATGGCCCCTATGGAAAGCTAAGGGGTCTAATGCACCTTCCGAATCCATCAGAAAAAAATATATATGTTCTACTGGACTCATAGAGACATTGCTGTAATGAATAATATATATATATATATATATATATATATATATATATATATATATATATATATATATATATATATATAGTACAGACCAAAAGTTTGGACACACCTTTTCATTTTCTGTATTTTCATGACTATGAAAATTGTACATTCACTCTGAAGGCATCAAAACTATGAATTAACACATGTGGATTTATATACTCAACAAAAAAGTGTGAAACAACTGAAATTATGTCTTATATTCTAGGTTCTTCAAAGTAGCCACCTTTTGCTTTGATGACTGCTTTGAACACTCTTGGCATTCTCTTGATGAGCTTCAAGAGGTAGTCACCGGGAATGGTTTTCACTTCACAGGTGTGCCCTGTCAGGTGTAATAAGTGGGATTTGTTGCCTTATAAATGGGGTTGGGGCCATCAGTTGTGTTGTGCAGAAGTCTGGTGGATACACAGCTGATAGTCCTACTGAATAGACTGTTAGCATTTGTATTATGGCAAGAAAAAAGCAGCTAAGTAAAGAAAAACGAGTGGCCATCATTACTTTAAGAAATTAAGGTCAGTCAGTCTGAAAAGTCAGGAAAACTTTGAAAGTGTCCCCAAGTGTAGTGGAAAAAAACATCAAGCGCTGCAAAGAAACTGGCTCACATGAGGACCGCCACAGGAAAGGAAATACCAAGAGTCACCTCTGCTTCTGAGGATAAGTTTATCCGAGTCACCAGCCTCAGAAATCGCAGGTTAACAGCAGCTCAGATTAGAGACCAGGTCAATGCCACACAGAGTTCTAGCAGCAGACACATCTCTACAACAACTGTTAAGAGGAGACTTTGTGCAGCAGGCCTTCATGGTAAAATAGCTGCTAGGAAACCACTGCTAAGGACAGGCAACAAGCAGAAGAGACTTGTTTGGGCTAAAGAACACAAGGAATGGACATTAGACCAGTGGAAATCTGTGCTTTGGTCTGATGAGTCCAAATTTGAGATCTTTGGTTCCAACCACCGTGTCTTTGTGTGACACAGAAAAGGTGAACGGATGGACTCTACATGCCTGGTTCCCACCGTGAAGCATGGAGGAGGAGGTGTGATGGTGTGGGGGGCATTGCTGGTGACACTGTTGGGGATTTATCCAAAATTGAAGGCATACTGAACCAGCATGGCTACCACAGCATCTTGCAGCGGCATGCTATTCCATCCGGTTTGCGTTTAGTTGGACCAGCATTTATTTTTCAGCAGGACAATGACCCCAAACACACCTCCAGGCTGTGTAAGGGCTATTTGACCAAGAAGGAGAGTGATGGGGTGCTACGCCAGATGACCTGGCCTCCACAGTCACCAGGCCTGAACCCAATCGAGCTGGTTTGGGGTGAGCTGGACCGCAGAGTGAAGGCAAAAGGGCCAACAAGTGCTAAGCATCTCTGGGAACTCCTTCAAGATTGTTGGAAGACCATTCCCGGTGACTACCTCTTGAAGCTCATCAAGAGAATGCCAAGAGTGTGCAAAGCAGTCATCAAAGCAAAAGGTGGCTACTTTGAAGAACCTAGAATATAAGACATCATTTCAGTTGTTTCACACTTTTTTGTTAAGTATATAATTCCACATGTGTTAATTCATAGTTTTGATGCCTTCAGTGTGAATGTACAACTTTCATAGTCATGAAAATACAGAAAACTCTTTAAATGAGAAGGTGTGTCCAAACTTTTGGTCTGCACTGTACTTACTTCAATGTATGCATTTTAGACTAAAAATAATTTTTTGCATTTGGATTTCATTGAACATTTTGCACCATTGACTTTAACAGACTCTTTATTTCCCTGCACATTGCTGGCTGCAGAATGAGTTAACTGAGCCTCCATCAGTGAGCTCCTTTATTAACTGCTGCATTGGACAGGGAGGTTGTAATGTGACTTTTTCTGGGCCTCGCGTAGCTGAAAGCAGAGGCGATATTTGATGTGGTCATAAAATCGGCACAGACGAGCTCAGGAAGACACAGACAAGAGTGACAAAGCTCAGCTCAACCTCACAAACTCTCTCTCAGAAGGAGCTCACTGAGGGATTCTCTGTTAACTCATTCCGCAGCCAGAAATGTGTAATGAAGCAAAATGAAAATTTTGGAAGTCATGAATTTGGACGCATGCATTTAAGTAAAGTTCCCAGAGGAGTCCATATGCTTTAAGTGAGGAATATCTTCATAAGTTGGCACCCAGTGAAGACACAGATAATGGGAGGTCTAGGAAATTAAAGCGATTTTTTTTTCCAATATCTCCGCTTACTGTGTACAGAAGCAAACTTTGCATCTAGGAGGTAGAAAAGCTGCACAGAACGAATACTCGTGTTACAGCTGAAGGTTTGTTACAGTTACATCCAGTCTAGACAATACTTCTGGATGCTTCATTTTGCTACAATGTATCAGCTGAGTCCTTGTTTGTCCCACTGTGGGAAACATTTGCTGCAGACTCTCAGCGGTGCAAAATGAAGGCGTCGGGGGTCCGGATAACGTTTCCATTCACTGACAGCCAGCGGAGGTGCTGGGATTGTAAATGATAACCTCATTGGGATATGATCAGGCCTTATAAAGCAGTAGGTGTCCATGTAGCATGTACGGATCACAGGGCCGGGGTGGGATCGCTCCCCTCCTCCCAGTATTCCCGGACCACGTGGCTGGGAAACGTGATCATTCCTGGACACTGAATCACCCGCGCTGGAAACACAGAATCCAAACCCCGGCCCCCCACAGCCCCCGCCACCATCCCAGGACACCGCCAAACCTGAGAAATCACTGGGACGGCTTCATAAGGGCCTCTAACAAAGCAGCACAGAGGATTTCAGGATATGGTGTTTGGGTCATGAAGGGGGGAAATAGTGACCTATCCTCCTCTAGGATGACGGGACAGGGCTGCATCATACTACGAGGGGGGCAAGTAGGCGAGACCCCCAGCAGCACAGAGTATTTCAGGAAAGGGGAGCACTGACCTATCTTCTACTAGGCTGCAGTGTCCATGTGAGCGAGGGGATGGAGCTATGTGGGGGCGAGACCCCCAGCAGCACAGAGTATTTCAGTTGCGGAGAGTTGATGATCTCGCAGGAGGGCAGATAAATGTTACGTGGTCCCATCAGCCATTCTCCCTGTGCGACACTGATCGACACCATTTTTCGTGACTTCGCAGGAGAATCGACGCCCGGGAGACGACGGACGGACACGCGGGAGAATCCGAGCCGACCCATTAAACCTGAGCAGTCCTAGAACTCGGCCCCCCGACTGCGGGACAACAAACCGTTACTTGTTTCATTCTGGTACAAATAAAAATGGTGAAAAAAAAAAAAAAGAAAAGCGCCTGAGTGGCTTCATCGTCTCCAGCAAAAGACAAAAATCTGAGAATACAAAGATGTCACCTCTGCACCCCTAAAGATCCAGGGTCCGGGGGGCTTACATAGGAGACATTCAATAAAAAGAAACATTTCACAGAAATCATTTGGGGTTTTTTTTGTTTAGTTTTTTTTGCTTCTACACCTTTATTTTATTGAAAATAACAGTCGGTTTACAAAATTGACCAAAATCGGTTGTATAAAATGTTTCCCTCCCGTCCCACATTGAAAAGTAACAAATATAAAAAAAGGAGATAAGGCACTTAGAGGAGAAGATGGAGGCCAAACGGTGGAGGAAGAAGAAGAAGAAAGACGCAGATTCCCTTGAGGTTGTTTGGTCCATTGTACAATTACAGTCAGCTCGTTTGTGCATCGATTGGAGACATGGAAATGAGGAGGAGACGAGAAGGACGCCGGCTACACCAGCAACGCCACCATAACCGCCGGCGTATAACTAAAGTGCTTCCTGCTGGATCAAACATCACTGCCGAGGATGGCCTCCAAGCCATGGCCCTCCAGGTCATTGCAAAAGTAGCACTACAACTCCCAGCATTCCCTGGAATCGTGGTTTTGCAAAACGCTGAATATCCATGACTTGGAGCAATTGTCAAACTAGTTTTTTTTTTTTTTTAAAAATGGTGCCTGTCACTTTAAATTCATACCATTATCACATGCATTACATATGCTTTTAAAGGGGTACGCGCAGATGGCAGCTTCCTACAACCAACAGTACCATACTGTGTCTGGAAAAAAGAGATTGTATTATTTTAAAGGGGAAATGCAACAAAAAATGTGTTGTAGAGGGGTCTCATCTGTTATTGGGTTCAAGGTAATTCATATACCGTCCTGGACTGCAAATAAACCCACTGCCAATGGTGACCAGCTGATAAATAACATTTATAGAAAGCGACAAATGTTATTTTTTATTATCTGGTGTAAATGCCGCTGTTCTCCTGAATCCGGCGATGTTTTTCTTTTGTTCCTGCGCCTCTCCGTTCCTGAGATATGGCCCCATGTTCCCTTTATATAAATCTACTTAGTTAGCCAAGTGGGCGTGTGACTGTACTCTTGTTTGTGGGCGTTTTCTTGAGGGTTATGCCTAGTTGGCTAACAAGACTACATGGAAGAGAGGGTCATATCTCGGGAATGGAGAGGCGCAGGAAGAAAAGATAAACATCGCCGGATTCAGGAGAACAGCAGCAATTACAACAAATTTAAAAAAAAACAAAAAAAAAAACACATTTATGGCAAGTGACAGGTTCAATTTGAAGGACAGTATCATAGTGTCAAGAGTGATAATTGGTGTCTAAGCATACAGGTCTCATCTAAGCATACTTAAAAGTGAACCCCTCTCTGGAGACCGCCGTTCTGAGAGATATCAGTATACTGGTCCACATGATATGTGTGGTGTTACAGCTCAGACCCACTCACAATATGCGATGCCACATATACAGCGGTGCTCAAAAGTTTACACACCCCGGCAGAATTTTTGCTTTCTTGGCCTTTTTTCAGAGAATATGAATGATCACACCAAATCTTTTTCTCCACTCATGGTTAGTGGTTGGGTAAAGTCTTTTATTGGCAAACTACTGTGTTTTCTCTTTTAAAATCGTAATGACAACCCAAAACATCCAAATGACCCTGATCAAAAGTTCACACACCCTGGTGATTTTGGCCTGATAACATGCACAGAAGTTGACACAAATGGGTGTGAATGGCTACTAAAGGTAACATCCTCACCTGTGACCTGTTTGCTTGTAATCAGTGTGTGCATAAAAGCTGAGTGAGTTTCTGGGATCCAGACAGACTCCTGCATCTTTCATCCAGCCACTGACATTTCTGGATTGTGAGTCATGGGGAAAGCAAAAGAATTGTCAACAGATCTAGGGGAAAAGGTAGTTGAACTGTATAAAACAGGAAAGGGATACAGAAAGATATCCAAGGAATTGATAATGCCAGTCAGCAGCGTTCACACTGTGATTAACAAATGGAAAATCAGGGGCTCTGCAAAAAGAAAACCACGGTCAGGTAGACTAACAAAAATGTCATCCACAACTGCCAGGAAAATTGTTCGGGATGCAAAGAAAAACCCACAAATAACATCAGCTGAAATACTGGACTCTCTGAAAACTAGCGGTGTGGCTGTTTCAAGATGCACAATAAGGAGGCACTTGAAGAAAAAAGGGCGGCATGGTCGGGTCGCAGAAGAAAGCCATTACTGCGCAAATGCCACAAAGTATCTCACCTACAATATGCAAAACAGCACAGAGACGAGCCTCAAAACTTCTGGAACAAGGTAATATGGAGTGATGAGACCAAAGTTTAACTTTTTGGCCACAACCATAAACGTTACATTTGGAGAGAGGTCAACAAGGCCTATGATGAAAGGAACACCATTCCTACAGTAAAGCACGGAGGCGGATTGCTGATGTTTTGGGGATGTGTGAGCTACAAAGGCACAGAAAACTTGGTCAAAGTTGAAGGAAAGATGAATGCAGCACGTTGTCAGCAAATACTAGAGGCAAATTTGCAATCATCAGCCTGGAAGCTGTACATGGGAGGTACTTGGACGTTCCAACATGACAACGATCCAAAACACAAAACCAAGTCGCCCTGTCATTGGCTACTGCAGAACAAAGTGTAGGTTCTGGAGTGGCCATCTCAGTCTCCTGACCTCAATATCATTGAGCCACTCTGGGGAGATCTCAAGCACGCAGTTCATGCTAGACAGCCCAGGAATTTACAGGAACTGGAGGCTTTTTGCCAAGAAGAGTGGGCAGCTTTGCCATCTGAGAAAATAAAGAACCTCATCCACAACTACCACAAAAGACTTCAAGCTGCCACTGATGTTAGAGGGGGCAATACACGGTATTAAGGAATGGGGTATGTGAACTTTTGATCAGGGTCATTTGGATGTTTTGGGTTGTCATTATGATTAAAAAAGAGAAAACACAGTAGAGTGACAATAAATGGCTTCACCCAACCACTAACCATGAGTGGAGAAAAAGTTTGGTGTTATCATTCATATTCTCTGAAAAAAGGCCAAGAAAGCAAAAATTCTGCCGGGTATGTAAACTTTTGAGCACAACTGTATAACAAATGTGTCAATATTTTTAATAAAAAAAATTCAGGTGAGTTAATCCCCACTCTGGGACAGTGGCAACTTATGGGTGCGTGTTGTTTCCCCAAGCACAGCCAAAATTTGCAAAAAATGTCTTGGCTAAAACTTAGGACGAAGTTAAGAGCGTCATATGAACAAAATATACTGCAATTACAACCTACGACCACTAGTGGCAGTAAAGAGCACACATTTCTGCCCAATCACAAGATCCAAACCCCTTTTTGTGCGGCAATTAAGAAAATGTCAAAAATAGGTTTCCTTTATGGTTTGGCGCAATTATTATCCATATCAAAAAGGGACTAATTAGCACGATAAATCCAACATTAGATGATGCAAACTGGATTTCATTCCACAATTTTCACTGGATGAGCTATTGAGTGTTTCTTGTTCACAAATAAAGATGCAAAGATCTAAGGCTCATGCACCAAAGGCTTTGTGATCTTCAGCACAAAAGGTTGATGAGGTTTACCATGTTGAAAGTTATATCCGGTTGCATAAGGCAAAAAAATTAAGTTGACCAAGTTCATGAATATGCGATGAGGTACTTTTAAGTCTCCAGTCCCAGAAGAAAACATCCCACAGAAGGTTGAGGAGGAGACTTGACTTGGATCTTTAGGCCACTTTTTAAATTCCAACTTGTTTTATGCAGGAGAATATTCTCTGAAACTTTTTGATCTCCTGGGTGTAAAAAGAAAAAAAAAATCCCAAAAAAGGACAAAAATATTTTACCAATTGACAATCCTTAAGCCATGGATAGGAAGAGCCAAAAAACATGGACAAGGCAAGACCCAACATCCGGGCGGGACACAAGTGCCCCAGGTGAAACGTGCGATGGTGTAACTGGCGTCGGGAAAAGTTCACTGTACGAAGGATTCCAAAAAAAGAGAAATACTGTAACTCACCCAGAAGGAGAGAATGTCCGCGTTCCGGGGACTCGAGGGTACCAGGTACAGGCTGAAGGCAAGTTCGGCACGTAGCGGAATTTTTTGACTATTGTTTTAAATACCATAACAAAAAGTTACTAATGAGGATTCTTAGAAGGCACTTTAATTCTCGCCCAGACGGGGCACAGAAGGTGACCATATCCGGGGCAGGGTTCTAGTCCTGCTTCTCCACATGCCCCTGATTCTGTCACACGAGGGTTTGGCTTCGTTTTAGATGTTTGTTTGTTTTGTGTGTGTTTGTTTCATGCTTTTATTAAGGAATTTTGATCTTTTTCGGTCGAGGCGTGGAACCATTCTCAGCTTTTATCAATCCGTTTTCATGATAACCTAACAGCAGAAAAAAAATAAAGAAAAAACAAATGAGCAATGTACAAAGATGTCACAAACATTCCAAAGACATTCCGAAGGATGTTGGCCTATTAAAAGGGGGCATTTTCAGAAGTTAAAGTTATCACCTATCCTTAAGTTAAGCAATAACTTTTAGACCAGTGGGGTCCAATCGCCAGAACGGGGGCTTTTTTAATCCCGTCAGAAAGGAGAGCATGAGCGCCTGGGTGTCCACTCCTCCATCCATGGTGCAGAGCTCTGGTAGTCCAGATAGTGTGATAATGTAAAAGTCCATCGTTCCACAATTGGTGGTCGGACCCCCACTAATCTAAAATTCATCATCTATCGCCTGGAAAGATTATTTCTACCACCAAAATGGCCCTTTATCAAGTGCAATCTCATTGCCAGTATGAAGTCTCTGGCCAATAGTCAATATGATTGGGGGTGGGGGAGAAAAGGTGGTCATCCTTTGTGCATCCCATTAGACTTCTAAGATGGTATGTATGACCATCGAAGTAGTGGCACAACTTGGTAGACCCTTAAAAACGGTTATGGCAGAAGTGTCTGGGCTTATTATTCTCCTCCCAGTAGGCACCCCATCTATGAACCGGAACAAACAATCGCTCTGCAGGGGTGGTTCCTGTTCTGACACAGTCGGTGTATGGCACAGTCACCAGTTCTTCTGGTCCAGCTAGCTGAATTATCTGGTAAATCGGGATCTGGAATGATCAACCCAATCCTGAGGTCTATGACCAGCTTTAGGCTTATAGAGAAGACCGGGTTCATGATGTCTCGTGGACCACCAAAAATCTGATGATAATCAACCATGGTCAGTCATTGAGTCTCGGCCACTCAACCCGCCAACCACTCCTAATAGAAGGGCTCACAGATCATTTTTTTGGAGCCTCGGACTCTTACCTGAATCCCTTTTAAGTATCTTGATCTGTTGCTTGGCCATCACAGGTAAGGGAAGCCTCTTCTTAGAAGCTTGTTCTTTACAGCACTCCCGCCAACGACGCAACTGGAAGTGAATGAATCGCCACATCATCCATGTCTGCGATACGCACATCAAAAGCAACACAATCATCCTGTGGTAGACAGAAGTCCCAGATCTCAGGAAACCATGCCGAAAATTAGAGACTACTTAGTCTAAACACTGGCAATCAGAGTTGTCCGAGCCCCACCAGTGGTCTTAGTGGTCTTCTAACTTACCTGAAAAGTAATGTATTGAAGTTGCCTTTGTCTGGGTTGAAAGTGTGGATCTCCGCTCTAGCAAGTCCAAACCCGATCGTCAAGACAGAAAGGGTTAAAGTAAACAGCCGGGTGACTACAAACACCACCGCCCAGGCATTAAAACTGCAGAGAGAACAAAGATCGCTTGAAGGCTCGTTTAGTGCTGAAGAGATTAACACAGGTGGGTAAATCTGGTCTCCAAATAGACAATGCTCTGTGAGCTAAAAAGCCCGAACTCCAGACTGATGCAATGTACTCATCCAGACCAGACCTGGGCAAAGTGTGGCTCGCAGACCACGGCCAGCCCTTTGGCTATTCCTGTTCGGCCCACAGAATGGGACTGGCGAAAATGCTGAAAACAGTGACCCAGGGGCCACACGGTGCGGCCACCCTCCCCTGCCTGATTTCCCCAATATTTGCATCCTCATATGCAGACAACGGTGGAGAACATTGAGGACCATCATACTGTCTGTGGGGGACATCATACTGTGTGGGGGGCTGTGAGGACCATCGTATTATCAGTGAGGTCCATCATACTGTATGTGAGGTCCATCACACTGTGTGGGGGACTGTGGGGTCCATCATACTGTTTGTGGGGATCTGTGAAGACCATCGTATGATCAGTGAGGTCCATCATACTGCATGTGGTGGGCTGTGGTGTCCATTATACTGTATGTGAAGACCATTACACTGTGTGGGGGACTGTGCGGTCCATCATACTCTGTGGGGGGGATGTGAAGACCATATTATTATCAGTGAGGTCCATAACACTGTGTGGAGGACTGTGAGGTCCATCAGACTGTCTCTGGGGTCCATCATACTGTATGTGAGGTCCATCACACTGTGTGGGGACTGGGGCCCATCATACTGTATATGGGGTCCATCATACTGTATGTGGTGGACTGTGGTGTCCATCATACTGTATGTGGGGTCCATCATACCGTCTGTGGGGGACTGGGGTCCATCATACTGTGTGGGGGACTGGGGGGTCCATCATACTGTGTGGGGGGATTGGGGCCCATCATACCGTCTGTGGGGGACTGGGGCCCATCATACCGTCTGTGGGGGACTGGGGCCCATCATACCGTCTGTGGGGGACTGGGGCCCATCATACCGTCTGTGGGGGACTGGGGCCCATCATACCGTCTGTGGGGGACTGGGGCCCATCATACCGTCTGTGGGGGACTGGGGCCCATCATACCGTCTGTGGGGGACTGGGGCCCATCATACCGTCTGTGGGGGACTGGGGCCCATCATACCGTCTGTGGGGGACTGGGGCCCATCATACCGTCTGTGGGGGACTGGGGCCCATCATACCGTCTGTGGGGGACTGGGGCCCATCATACCGTCTGTGGGGGACTGGGGCCCATCATACCGTCTGTGGGGGACTGTGGGGTCCATCATACTGTGTGGGGGACTGTGGGGTCCATCATACTGTGTGGGGGACTGTGGGGTCCATCATACTGTGTGGGGGGACTGGGGCCCATCATACCGTCTGTGGGGGACTGGGGCCCATCATACTGTATATGGGGTCCATCATACTGTATGTGGTGGACTGTGATGTCCATCATACTGTATGTGGGGTCCATCACACTGTGTGGGGGTACTGGGGCCATCATACTGTATGTGATGGACTGTGTTGTCCATCATACTGTATGTGAGGTCCATCACACTGTGTGGGGGACTGGGGTCCATCATACCGTCTGTGGGGGACTGGGATCCATCATACTGTGTGGGGGACTGTGGGGTCCATCATACTGTGTGGGGGACTGGGGTCCATCATGCCGTCTGTGGGGGACTGGGGTCCATCATGCCGTCTGTGGGGGACTGGGGTCCATCATGCCGTCTGTGGGGGACTGTGGGGTCCATCATACCGTGTGGGGGGACTGGGGTCCATCATACCGTGTGGGGGGACTGGGGCCCATCATACCGTCTGTGGGGGGACTGGGGCCCATCATACCGTCTGTGGGGGACTGTGGGGTCCATCATACTGTGTGGGGGGATTGGGGCCCATCATACCGTCTGTGGGGGACTGGGGCCCATCATACCGTCTGTGGGGGACTGGGGCCCATCATACCGTCTGTGGGAGACTGGGGCCCATCATACAGTCTGTGGGGGACTGGGGCCCATCATACAGTCTGTGGGGGACTGTGGGGTCCATCATACCGTGTGGGGTCCATCATACCGTGTGGGGGGACTGGGCTCCATCATACCGTGTGGGGGGACTGGGGCCCATCATACAGTCTGTGGGGGACTGGGGCCCATCATACAGTCTGTGGGGGACTGGGGCCCATCATACAGTCTGTGGGGGACTGGGGCCCATCATACAGTCTGTGGGGGACTGTGGGGTCCATCATACCGTGTGGGGTCCATCATACCGTGTGGGGGGACTGGGCTCCATCATACCGTGTGGGGGGACTGGGGCCCATCATACAGTCTGTGGGGGACTGGGGCCCATCATACAGTCTGTGGGGGACTGGGGCCCATCATACCGTCTGTGGGGGACTGGGGCCCATCATACCGTCTGTGGGGGACTGGGGCCCATCATACCGTCTGTGGGGGACTGGGGCCCATCATACTGTATATGGGGTCCATCATACTGTGTGGGGGGATTGGGGCCCATCATACAGTCTGTGGGGGACTGGGGCCCATCATACCGTCTGTGGGGGACTGGGGCCCATCATACCGTCTGTGGGGGACGGGCCCATCATACCGTCTGTGGGGGACTGGGGTGCATCATACTGTATATGGGGTCCATCATACTGTGTGGGGGGACTGTGGGGTCCATCATACTGTGTGGGGGGACTGGGGCCCATCATACCGTCTGTGGGGGACTGGGGTCCATCATACTGTGTGGGGGACTGTGGGGTCCATCATACCATCTGTGGGGGACTGGGGCCCATCATACTGTATGTGGGGTCCATCACACTGTGGGGCCCATCATATTCTCATATTAACATTCATATTAACATTGAGCAGACATACTTTCAGCCTATTGCTTCGCTGGATGATTATCCCTCCCTGTGAGATGAGGACAAACGAGCAATATGGCCACTACACAAGGTCACATAATGCTCCGCAGACTGCGACACTTACAGCTTTTGATTGTTTTCATCAGTAAAGTAGAAAAGCCGCGCAATATGGAAGAGGAACTCGGCCACCGCCTGCAGCAGGAGCAAAATCAACCCCAAACGGGTTAAACTGTGGAGAGAAAAAAAAAAAAAAGCGCGGTAACCCTGAGGTGTAATAATTGGTGGAGGCAACGCCAACGTAATTATTGGATATTTTTGGCGAGTAGCATTATATGGAGGTGCAGGAGGGGCTACGACAATGTACTGATGGACGGGCGCAGAACGACTCACTTGAGTAAATACGCGCCTCCTATATGAAGTAGATATAGTACAATATACTGGAGCTGCCGAGGAATTTCCTCCTGAAAAAAAAAAAAGTTTTATTAAAAAACCAGCATGATATATCGTCACGTGCAGAGAACGGTGTCACCGACCTACAAGGTCCCGCCCCCGCGGAGCTCACAATCACTGCACCGCACTCTTATACTGGCGCATTATCTCCGATTATGGGGCATCCAGCAGGAGAGGACTGTGAGGACCTCGTGGGAGGCTGCGACCTGTCCATTTACTTGTGGAAACCGCTCTACACCTGCTTTATATCAGGAGCCATCGGGTCACCCGTCCTGGGACCTCAGCGTTTGTTTTTTGTTTTTGTTTTTTTTACCAAGTACTTGAACATTTCTCCCTTGTAGTTTTTTCTCAAACTATCAGAATGGTGACAGATCTGTGTAGCAGTATTATTTAGCAATTATATAGCAATGTGCGGCTCTATTATACACGCACTGTATGGCGGCATCATTTATTTTATACATATGACTAAAGTGGCTGTGATACACAACACGTATTCTCATTAGGTCAGTGTGGCACTATTATGTATGCCAAGCATGGCTGTATTCTAAAGGAGCTCAGTGTGTCACTACTATGTGGGCATTATATAGCTGGATTATGTGGCCATATGATATTCTCACAAGCTCACTATATGGCACTATTATAATATGCACTGTATAATGGTATTACTCTGTGTAGTACCATTACGTATACGCACATGCTATATTCCCAATGAGTTTACAGTGTAGCATTATTATTATATATGCACTTTGTGCCTGTATTATTTACCCATATAACTAAATTGGTTGTTATATACTACATCTATTCTCACTAGTTCACTGTGTGGCAGATACCATTTTCAGAAATTCATTGTGTAGCACTATATGGTTGCATTATTTATCAGACGATACTATTCTCAGGAGTTCACCGCATGGCACTATTATGTACGCACTATATGGTGGTATATATCCACATGATGAGATTCTGAGGAACTTACTATGAGGAATGACTATGTATGTACAGTCATGGCCAAAAGTATTCACACCCCTGCCATTCTGACAGATAATACTCAGTTTCTTCCTGAAAATGATTGCAAACACAAATTCTTTGTTATTATTATCTTCATTTTATTTGTCTTAAATGAAAAAAAACACAAAAAGAATTGTCCTAGAGCCAAATTGGATATAATTCCACACCAAACATAAAAAAGGGGGTGGACAAAAGTATTGGCACTGTTCGAAAAATCATGTGATGCTTCTGTAATTAGTGTAATTAACAGCACCTGTAACTTACCTGTGGCACCTAACAGGTGTTGGCAATAACTAAATCACACTTGCAGCCAGCTGACATGGAATAAAGTTGACTCAACCTCTGTCCTGTGTCCTTGTGTGTACCACATTGAGCATGGAGAAAAGAAAGAAGACCAAAGAACTGTCTGAGGACTTGAGAAACCAAATTGTGAGGAAGCATGAGCAATCTCAAGGCTACAAGTCCATCTCCAAAGACCTGAATGTTCCTGTGTCTACCATGCGCAGTGTCATCAAGAAGTGTAAAGCCCATGGCACTGTGGCTAACCTCCCTAGATGTGGACGGAAAAGAAAAATGGACAAGAGATTTCAACGCAAGATTGTGCGGATGTTGGATAAAGAACCTCGACTAACATCCAAACAAGTTCAAACTGCCCTGCAGTCCGAGGGTACAACAGTGTCAACCCGTACTATCCGTCGGCGTCTGAATGAAAAGGGACTGTATGGTAGGAAACCCAGGAAGACCCCACTTCTTACCCCGAAACATAAAAAAGCCAGGCTGGAGTTTGCCAAAACTTACCTGAAAAAGCCTAAAACGTTTTGGAAGAATGTTCTCTGTCAGATGAGATAAAAGTAGAGCTTTTTGGGCAAAGGCATCAACATAGAGTTTACAGGAGAAAAAAGAGGCATTCAAAGAAAAGAACACGGTCCCTACAGTCAAACATGGCGGAGATTCCCTGATGTTTTGGGGTGGCTTTGCTGCCTTTGGCATTGGACTGCTTGACCGTGTGCATGGCATTATGAAGTCTGAAGACTACCAACAAATTTTGCAGCATAATGTAGGGCCCAGTGTGAGAAAGCTGGGTCTCCCTCAGAGGTCATGGGTCTTCCAGCAGGACAATGACCCAAAACACACTTCAAAAAGCACTAGAAAATGGTTTGGGAGAAAGCACTGGAGACTTCTAAGGTGGCCAGCAATGAGTCCAGACCTGAATCCCATAGAACACCTGTGGAGAGATCTAAAAATGGCAGTTTGGAGAAGGCACCCTTCAAATATCAGGGACCTGGAGCAGTTTGCCAAAGAAGAATGGTCTAAAATTCCAGCAGAGCATTGTAAGAAACTCATTGATGTTACCGGAAGCGGTTGGCCGCAGTTATTTTGGCTAAAGGTTGTGCAACCAAGTATTAGGCTGAGGGTGCCAATACTTTTGTCTGGCCCATTTTTGGAGTTTTGTGTGAAATGATGAATGTTTTGCTTTTTGCTTCATTCTCTTTTGTGTTTTTTCATTTAAGACAAATTAAATGAAGATAATACCAAAGAATTTGTGTTTGCAATCATTTTCAGGAAGAAACTGAGTATTATCTGACAGAATTGCAGGGGTGTCAATACTTTTGGCCATGACTGTAGTGTGTGACGGTATTACACACACGATACAATTTTGTGGACATTATAGCAGCACTACCTGTTCCCCTTCCATCTCACAGTCTCATAATATAGTAGGGTAGAAGGAAGGGAGAAGCGCGCGCAGGGAGGCGATACCATGGAATCTAGTGATCTGCCCACTCAGGGCTCCTTTCCAGTAGAGAAGATATGGAGCACACTCGGCCAGTCTTAGGGGATTGGCAATTATGGACCTACCAAAACTCATTTCCATTTTTATCTCCCCATCTACCCAAAGAGCCAGAGATTAAAAGGGATATTTGAATCTCCAAGATCCTATCCCAATATGTAGTAGTAATATTAATATTAGCAAATACCTACCGTGTAGGTGTAATATTAGCAAATACATCCATTAAAAATGGAGTATAGTTCTTCTGATTTGCTATGTCTCTTTCCTCAGGTGCAGGCATTGCAGGACCTTAGGTACCCATGGTTATAAACATTAGCAACTAGCTGTCCCTATATCAGTGGTCGAAACCATGGATACCTAAGGTCCTGCAATGCCTGCGCATGAGGAAACAGACATAGTCAATCAGAACAACTATACTACATTTCTAATGGATGTATTTGCTAATATTACACCTACACGGGAAACGTCCATCTCCTGCCCCCTTAGAGACCCTGCAGATCAGATTTTGCAAAGACTGCACGGATATAATGTCGGTAATGGACGCAGGCGCGGCTCTCACCTTCTTTACTTTTTGGAAATATAATTCTGGCAGGGCGTGCAGCCAATACGCCAGCTGGCACAGGTAGAAAAACTTCACTTGAAATCTTGAATGGGGGGAAAAAAAAATAAAATAAAAGTAAAATAAATGTATAGATTTTAAAACAAATGGAACAATTATTTATACCCAAAATGGCTTTTGTTATTTAGAGAATGGCGGCGTGTTCTGAAGAGAGATGGACCCCGGCGACACTTACGGTAGATACACATGAGGATAACTTTCCCATAGGGTCTTTGGATTGGATAAATAACCTTCCTAGGGAGCAAAAAGAGCACAAAATGTTTTATAGAAGCATTAAAGGTCATCATCATCGCACAGTTAAAAAAAATATATATAATAATATTATATATATATATATATATATATATATATATATATATATATATATATATATATATATATATATATATATATATATATATATATATATATATATATGTGATTTCCCACTCATAGGATAGGAGACAAGTTGCTGATTGCTGGCGGACCGACCATTGGGAGCCCCATAAATCACGAGATCAGAGGTATGGAGCTGATGTGCGCATGCTCGACAGGTTCTAGAAGTCTTATAGGCAAAGAATGGCGCAGGGATGAGCATGCGCACCTCCATTTTAGTCAGGATCGGTCCCGGAGCGTCTATCTCAGCATTATGAGGGTCCCACCGGTGAGACCCCCTGTGATCAGCAAGTTGTCCCCTATCCCCCTCAGCCCTGTGCGCACTGCATGAACAGAACCGGTTGACGGGGTGTGAATGCTCCATACAACCTGGGTGCCGGCTGTGCTGTACAGCCATCACCTGAGACCAAGTGGTCTGATCACAGCAGTATAAACCTTTAAATGCCACGGGTCCATTATGACAGCGGCATTTAAGAGGTTGGAAATGGCGTGCTGATTGTTTTACCGTGGTAGCCAGGGACCGACTAAAAGTGGCTGAAATAAGTATTGAACTCGCCACCATTTTTATTTTTTTTTTTAAATTAAATATGTATTTCTGAAGGTGCTAATGACATGAAATTCTCACCAGATGTTGGTAACAACCCATCCAATCCACACAGGCAAAGAACTCACCATAGATAAATTATGTGTAATATTGAGAAAGTATTGAACACGCTTACTGAAATTTATTTAATACTTTGTATAAAAGCCTTTATTGGTGATGAAGCTTCAAAACACATTCTGTATGGAGAAACTAGTCGCAGGCATTGCTCAGGTGTGATTTTGGCCCAATCTTCTCCACGATCACGCTTCACATCTTCAAGGTCCTGTCGGCTCCTTCTATGAACTCTGAGACTTAGTTCCTGCCATACATTTTCCATTGGTTTTTGGTCCGGTGATCGGCTTGGCCATTTTCGTAGATTTATTTTCTTTGAAACCAATTGATAGGTAACTTGGCTGTGTGTTTAGGATCATAGTCTTGCTGAAACGTCCACTCTCGTTTAATCTTCATCATCCTGGTAGATGGAAGCAGATTTTTATCAGGAATGTCTCTGAACATATGTCCAGTCATCCTTCCTTCAAATTACATGAAATTTGCCAGAGCCGTGTGCTGAAAAACAGCCCAGCACCATGGTGGTCTCACCTCCAAACTTCACTGTTAGTATGGTGTTTTGGGGTGATATGCAGTGCCTTTTGGCCTCCAAGCATGAGGTGTATTATAGGTGTATTATACCATCCAAAAAGTACTATTGGTCTCATCTGACCAGAACTACATTCTCCCAGTATTCCACAGGCTTGTCTAAATGCTGTTGAGCAAACTTTAAAAGTTCTAGCATACTCTTTGTTGAGCAATGGAATGTTGTGTGGTGAGCGTGCCTACAGGCCATGGTGGTTACTTATAGTTTTCTTTGTAACAATTGTACCTGCTGTTTACAGGCCTTTCTGTAGCTCTTCATGGGTGGTTCTTGGACAACTCTTCTGATAATTCTTTTCACTCCTTTGTCTGAAATCTGCAGGGAGCACCTGGTCGTTGCCGATTTATGGTAAAATGATGTTCTTTCCACTCCCGGATTAAGGCCCCAACAGTGCTCACTGGAACCTTCAGTAGTTCATAAATTCTTCTGTAACTAATGCCATCAGTATGTTTTTTTTTTTTGTTTTTTTTTAACAATAAGGTTGTTAAGGTCTTGAGACAGCTCACAGGTTTTACCCATCATGAGATGTTTCTTGCGTGTCACCTTGGTAATGAGACCCATTTTAATAGGCCATAAGTTGAATCAGCTGATATTATTTTCAATAATTGGCAGGATTGCTTTTTAATTACTGATTTCAGCTGCTGTCATGACTTTCCGTGGCTTTTTGCACCTCTCTTACTTCATGTGTACAATACTTTTTACCTGTGTCATTTCTCACTATTACACATAATTTATGGACATCTAGGGCGATTTCTTTGCCTGTGTGGATTGGATAGATTGTTACCGACATGTGTGAGAATTTCATGTCAATGACACCTTTAGAAACAGATTTGCTTAGAAAATTGGAGGACATGTTCAATACTTCCTGAAAAAAAAAACCCTGAAAGCAAAGATATGCCCCCATGGGATTCTTTCACCCAAGGGTCTGCATAAACTTGGCCCTACTGTAAAACACATCCAGAGCTGCATTCAGAATTCTGCTCATCTCCCTTAAGCTCCAAGACTGCAGTGACAGACATCTCAATGTGCACACTGCTGGGGTAGTAGTTGTACAACTCTATCACATCTGCACCCTTGAGATAGGCACGTCTGTCACAAGTGTCATTTATTACCATCTTATTAGGGGTCCTAATTATCACCCCATTAATTAGTACAGAGCCAAATACTCCATCATAGTAAGACTCACCGTGGCTGCAACATAGAGACCCCAAAACATGGAGGTCATATGAAACGCCGCCAGCTGCCCGGACTCATTAAAGCGGCTTTGTTTTACCTTTGACAGGTGGAGGCGCCGGTTAATTTTCTGTGGATGAGATAAAAACACAAATAAAAAACAAAACTCACATTTTCCAAGTGTCTTTAGTACTTATGCGAACCACAGAAAGCATAACCCAGCTGACCGGTCCTCTATAGCAGAGTCCCGCTGGCTGTTATAACCTGCTGCAAATGTGATGCACGCTGCCAGAAGCTGGTGGTTGGCTGTGCATGTGGAATCAGAGCCCCTTCTTCATGGTCACTTACATTCTTAGGTTGTTGGGAGAGTGATCCAAATTCTAAAGAGATCATTGCTTTGTACAAACAAGGAAAAGGATAGAAACAAAATACAAAGCCAATGAATGCTCCTAGAGATAGAGTTGGAAGCATGGTTCACAAGTTCAAACTCATAAGAACACCGGCTACACCATCTGGACGTGGCAGAAAGAGGACGCTGTCACCGGCTGCCACCAGATTCCTGAGGCGGCGTGTGGTCAAAAACCCTCTAATGACTACAAAAGACCTGCAGCAAAATTTAGAGGCAGGTCTTTATACCCTGGAGATCTTCATGCCCAGACGTCACCTCCACTGACCATAAAGCCCAAGAAAAGTCTGAAACATGCTGAAAATCCTACAAATAAGTCTCCGAACATTTGTATCCTAAACAAACCTTGAATTTTTTTTATTTCTACAGATGAGTGGTATGTCTGGAGGAGGCAGAATGAAGCTGAAAAGAACACCCTGCATTTAGGGAAGCATGGTGGTGGCTCAGTGATGCCTACAGTGATGAATGATGGTGGCTTGGTGATGCCTACAGTAAAGCATGACACTAGCTCAGTGAAACCCTCAGGAAAGCATGGCGTTGGTTCAGTGATGCCTACAATGATACTGGCTTGGTGATTCCTTCTGTGAAGCACAGCAGTGGCTCGGTGATGCCTTCAGTGAAGCACGGTGGTGTCTTTGTGATGCCTACAGTGATTGAGCAGCAATGGCTTGATGATACCTTCATAAAGCATGGCGCTTGCTCAGTGAGGTGTATACTGAAGTACAGGCTTTGTGATGCCTACATTCATGAATGTAAGTAGCTTTGGGGCACCTACAGTAAAGCATGGTGGTGGTTAGGTGATGCTTTGCTTCCTAGCGTGTGGAGGGCAAGGTAGTTTAAAAAATGCCTTATGTGATGAAGCAGAAACTTGGGTGCCATTGGAGCTTCCAAAATGAGAATGATAAACACCTCAAAGTCCACCAAGGTTTGGTTTCAGAAGATGTCCTGGCAGACTCTGGATTGGTCATCACTTTCACCCGATTTGAACCCCATAAAGAGTCTTTGTAGGGATGCAAAGAAGGCGGCTGCAGCAGCAAATCCAGAGAAACTAGTGTCCTGGAGACCACTGCATAAGCCGATAGCTGATGTCTGGCTATACAACATGTGTACAGCAGGTCATAACAGCCAGAGGGGCTCTACTAAGTTCTTGAGTTACTTGTCAATCCTGTGACCGCAGTAACCAGTACAAGCAATATTTTGGGCTGCATTTGGAGAAACCGCTTGTTATATTAGTTATTAGATTTTACATTGCAATAAACCAATGATACAAGAACAAAGTTTGTGAACTTTTCTAATAAATCAAGTTTACAATGGGAGGTGGTGTTAATTTTAATTACAACTGAAGCCATTAATAAGGCCACCAGGGATCACACACTTGTCTATGGACAGGTGATAAAAGTCTTGGGTGGGAAACCCTTTTAAGTCACAACATAAGGCCTAACTACAGGGAAAATGTAATAAGTTACTGGGGGGATTCGGCCTTTATATACTGTAATTTACTGCACCCCCCCATATTTCTAATACCCCAAGTGACCGGTTCTGGATAATCATCTACTTACATCTAGGACATACTCCTGGACGATGGCGTGTAGAATGATTGTGATGATAATGTAGAACAATATGGTGACCAGATCCTTGGCCCCATAGTGATAGTAGACAATCTCGCCATCTGGAAGGTAACGAGACCAGTTAGAATCCAAAGACAAAATTACCAGTGAAAACCACCCAAAAATCAGCTCACAAAGTTTTCAATAACTAATTTGCATTGTTGTTCATAAAAACGTGGATTTTTTTCATCCCTAACGTAAAAACCGTTTCCGTATACGATATGTGACTTACTGAAACCATGGCTCAGCATCACAACTGCATGGGTCTGATCCACATCAGATTTTTGTCCAGGAAATATCAGGGGGAGACTGCTCCCCGACAGAGGGCAACGTGCAAGAGGGGAAGGGAGCACTCGCCGACAGAGGGCAACATGCAAGAGGGGAAGAGAGCGGTCGCCGACAGAGGGCAAAATGCAAGAGGGGAAGGGAGCGCTTGCCGACAGAGGGGGAAGATGCAAGAGGGGAAGGGAGCACTCCCCGACAGAGGGGAAGGGAGCGCTCCCCGACAGAGGGCAACATGCAAGAGAGGAAGGGAGCGCTTGCCGACAGAGGGCAAGATGCAAGAGGGGAAGGGAGCACTCGCCGACAGAGGGGAAGATGCAAGAGGGGAAGGGAGCGCTCGCCGACAGAGGGCAACGTGCAAGAGAGGAAGGGAGCGCTCGCCGACAGAGGGCAACGTGCAAGAGGGGAAGGGAGCACTCGCCGACAGAGGGCAAAATGCAAGAGGGGAAGGGAGCACTCGCCGACAGAGGGCAACATGCAAGAGAGGAAGGGAGCGCTTGCCGACAGAGGGCAAGATGCAAGAGAGGAAGGGAGCGCTTGCCGACAGAGGGCAAGATGCAAGAGGGGAAGGGAGCACTTGCCGACAGAGGGCAACATGCAAGAGAGGAAGGGAGCGCTTGCCGACAGAGGGCAAGATGCAAGAGGGGAAGGGAGCACTTGCCGACAGAGGGGAAGATGCAAGAGGGGAAGGGAGCACTCGCCGACAGAGGGGAAGGGAGCGCTCCCCGATAGAGGGCAAGATGCAAGAGGGGAAGGGAGCGCTCGCCGACAGAGGGCAACGTGCAAGAGGGGAAGGGAGCACTCGCCGACAGAGGGCAAAATGCAAGAGGGGAAGGGAGCACTCGCCGACAGAGGGCAATGTGCAAGAGAGGAAGGGAGAGCTCGCCAACAGAGGGCAACATGCAAGAGGGGAAGGGGCCGCTCCCCGACAGAGGGCAACGTGCAAGAGAGCGCTCCCCGATAGAGGGCAATGTGCAAGAGGGGAAGGGAGCGCTCGCCGACAGAGGGTAAAGTGCAAGAGGAGAAGGGAGTGCTCGCCAACAGAGGGCAACGTGCAAGAGGGGAAGGGAGCGCTCGCCTACAGAGGGTAAAGTGCAAGAGGAGAAGGGAGCGCTCGCCAACAGAGGGCAACGTGCAAGAGGGGAAGAGAGCGCTCCCCGACAGAGGGCAAGATGCAAGAGGGGAAGGGAGCGCTCCCCGACAGAGGGCAAAATGCAAGAGGGGAAGGGAGTACTCGCTGACAGAGGGCAACGTGCAAGAGGGGAAGGAAGCGCTCCCTGACAGAGGGCAACGTCCAAGAGGGCAACGTGCAAGATGGAAACGTGCAAGAGGAGAAGGGAGCGCTCGCCGACAGGGGGCATTTTGTAAAAGGTGTAAAGTGGTAGTATTAATAATAATAATCTTTATTTTTATATAGCGCTAACATGTTCCGTAGCGCTTTACAGTTTTGCACACATTATCACATCTCTGTCCTGTAAACAAGGCAATTTAAAATACATGACAATATCCTGCTGGATTTAGTTGCAGCCGATTGGTATTGCGCTGCCATATAGTTTATTATCAAATAGTACAACCAGATCCTTCAGTATAGTACAGCCAGATCCTTCAGTATAAGGGACTCTCCTAGTTTTATTTTCTCTCGGACTCTCCTAGTTTTACAGACCATTAGTACACAGATGCAGAACCAAGTACAAAGCAACGCCAGGATATCAACAATATAAACCACCAGAATAAGGCTCAGAGCAGAATACGGCCAAACAGCAACTGAACTCAGAGACCGGGCTGATCCCCAGCACAAAAACCCCAATAGTATCACAAAACATTCATAAAACATGGCTGAACTAGTGGAAGCAACTTACCGAGAGACTGGAGGCTGCTGTTATACTGAGGTAAGATGAAGATAAAGGCAGTTTTAGCGGTGACCTGTAATGGAACAAATATGTGACTGATCATTCTAAATAAGGAACATGACTTCTGTCTCGAGAACATTAAAAAATAAAAAGTGTCAAAAACAGCACAGAAAAATCATAACTAAAAAGGCGCAACCCCCCAACAAAAATCATGAACACTTGTGTTGGGCATCTTATGACTGACCTGCCAGTAAAGAGTTAAATCCGGTATTTAATTAATTTAAAAAAAGCCATTACTTTTTGGAACAGCCAAAAGCGAGGGAGTGTTTCCCAGTAATTAAAAACCTCATTAGACGTGTTGATTATGTCATATTTATGTCTGGAGCCGCCAGGTATAATCACATAAGCTTCTCCAAATACAATTTTACAAACTTTTCGACAAGTCATATTTTTGTTGGGCTGGGTCAAACACTAGGACAGCGACGAGGGATTTACACCGTGTAGCGGCACCATGCCACCTAATAAAGCCATTTAGGCAGCCTTGGTCCATATACCCCATTAGGTCCCCATTCAGAACTTAAAGCCCCAGGACAGAAAGCCGCCCCAGATATGGCGGACTCATCCAATCCACGCAATACACAGATCAACATTCATTGGAAAGCCGACCATGCAATGCTACAATTTCACCAATAGTGACATCTGCAGAGGAAATGAGCACTCCCAACAGTAACAGGTGATTACTAGGGGCGGGAGAAATCAGACTATTTCTGCAGCATTATTGTAGTTCTTGTATATAAGAGCAGTATTGTAGTAGTTATATTCTTGTACATGGGGCAGTATTATAGTAGTTATATTCTTGTACATAGGAGCAGTATTATAGTAGTTATATTCTTGTACATAGGGGCTGTATTATAGTAGTTATATTCTTGTACATAAGAGCAGTATTATAGTAGTTATATTCTTGTACATAGGGGCAGTATTATAGTAGTTATATTCTTGTACATAGGAGCAGTATTATAGTAGTTATATTCTTGTACATAGGAGCAGTATTATAGTAGTTATATTCTTGTACATAGGAGCAGTATTATAGTAGTTATATTCTTGTACATAGGGGCAGTATTATAGTAGTTATATTCTTGTACATAGGGGCAGTATTATAGTAGTTATATTCTTGTACATAGGAGCAGTATTATAGTAGTTATATTCTTGAACACAGAGGACAGTATTATAGTAGTTATATTCTTGAACATAGGAGCAGTATTATAGTAGTTATATTCTTGTACATAGGGGCAGTATTATAGTAGTTATATTCTTGTACATAGGGGCAGTATTATAGTAGTTATATTCTTGTATATAGGGGCAGTATTATAGTAGTTATATTCTTGTATATAGGAGGCAGTATTATAGTAGTTATATTCTTGTACATAGGGGGCAGTATTATAGTAGTTATATTCTTGTACATAGGGGCAGTATTATAGTAGTTATATTCCTGTACATAGGGAGCAGTATTATAGTAGTTATATTCCTGTACATAGGGAGCAGTATTATAGTAGTTATATTCTTGAACACAGAGGACAGTATTATATAAAAGTCTCCCTTCCGTACAGCTGATGTCACACTTTCTGTCTGGAATAGCTTTTTATAACAAGCTTTAGACACTGTCACTATTTCTAGTCTGGTCCAATTTAAGTTCTTGTAATGCTCTAACCCATTAATGTAAATGGACGGGTAATCCTTCCCTACCCAGTAAAATTCACCTTCTCGTCTGACACTTCGTACAGTTGTACATTTACCATATTTCCTTGGATGCATTCTTTCTTGCGTTGCTTGGCAGCGCACAAATAATGTCCGGACAACACTGGGTGCAGAAGTCGGAGTGAATCTTCTCACAAGATCATTTTACCAGGGACCAGACACTTTCACAGGAGGGTTCAGAACACATTGTGTCAGGGAAACTGCGCTTCTAATAACTGGGTTTAACCCTTTCAGTGTCTAGACTGATTCTGAAAAGATCCCTGCACAAAAAAATAAAAATTTGCATTCTGTGCCAATTTTTATTTTATTTATTTTTTTATGGTTGCTTGACCAAGCCTCTATTCACATGGGGCACTCTGGAGCCTCGTTCTCTGTATTGGTGGGGTTCCCAGCAGTCTGACGCCCAGCGATCAGCAATTTACCACCTAATAGGTGAGCATTCAAATCTTTACTACAATCCCTTTGAAGTCTAATGTCCAGAGTTCAGCGCCAACCGCCGAGTGACCGATACGAACCCCGAACTTTACAGTTCAGGTTAGCTCATTTCTAAATATAAATACAGTTACGGTATATGAAAAAGTTTGGCCACTCCTATTAATCTTAAGCTTAATGTTTTATAAAAATTGTTTTTTTTTTTTACAACAGCTATTTCAGTTTCATATATCTAATAACTGTTGGACACAGTAATGTTTCTGCCTTGAAATGAGGTTTATTGTACTAACAGAAAAAGTGCAATCTGCATTCAAACTAAAATTTGACAGTTGCATAAGTATGGGCACCCTTATCATTTTCTTGTTTTAAATACTCCTACCTACTTTTTACTGACTTACTAAAGCACTTTTTTTTTTGGTTTTGTAACCTCATTGAGATTTGAACTTCATAGCCAGGTGTATACAATCATGAGAAAAGCTACTTAAAGTGGCCACTTGCAAGTTGTTCTCCTGTTTGAATCTCCTCTGAAGAGTGGCATCATGGGCTCCTCAAAACAACTGTCAAATGATCTGAAAACAAAGATTATTCAACATAGTTGTTCAGGGGAAGGATACAAAAAGCTGTCTCAGAGGTTTAACCTGTCAATTTCCACTGTGAGGAACATAGTAAGGAAATGGAAGAACACAGGTACAGTTCTTGTTAAGGCCAGAAGTGGCAGGCCTAGAAAAACATCAGAAAGGCAGAGAAGAATGGTGAGATCAGTCAAGGACAATCCTCAGACCACCTCCAGAGAGCTGCAGCATCAACTTGCTGCAGATGGTGTCACTGTGCATCGGTCAACTATACAACGCACTTTGCACAAGGAGACGCTGTATGGGAGAGTGATGCGAAAGAAGCCGTTTCTGCAAGCACGCCACAAACAGAGTCGGCTGAGGTGTGCAAAAGCACATTTGGAGAAGCCAATTTCTTTTTGGAAGAAGGTCCTGTGGACTGATGAAACCAAGATTGAGTTGTTTGGTCATACAGAAAGGCGTTATGCATGGCGGCAAAAAACCACAGCATTCCAAGAAAAACACTTGCTACCCACAGTAAAATTTGGTGGAGGTTCCATCATGCTTTGGGGCTGTGTGGCCAATGCCGGCATGGATTCCTCTCAGTATCAACAGATTCTTGACAATAATGTTCATGAATCAGTGACAAAGTTGAAGTTACGCAGGGGATGGATCTTTCAGCAAGACAATGATCCAAAACACTGCTCCAAATCTACTCAGGCATTCATGCAGAGGAACAATTACACTGTTCTGGAATGGCCATCCCAGTCCCCAGACCTGAATATCATTGAAAATCTGTGGGATCATTTGAAGAGGGCTGTCCATGCTCGGCGACCATCAAACTTAACTGAACTGGAATTGTTTTGTAAAGAGGAATGATCAAAAATACCTTCATCCAGGAACTCATTAAAAGCTACAGGAAGCGACTAGAGGCTGTTATTTTTGCAAAAGGAGGATCTACAAAATATTAATGTCACTTTTCTGGTGAGGTGCCCATACTTATGCACATGTCAAATTTTGTTTGAATGCAGATTGCACATTTTCTGTTAGTACAATAAACCTCATTTCAAGGCAGAAACATTACTGTGTCCAACAGTTATTAGATATATGAAACTGAAATAGCTGTTGCAAAAAAAAACAACATTAAGCTTAAGATTAATAGGGGTGCCCAAACTTTTTCATATAACTGTATATATATGTGCATTTTCCTCCTAATTTCTTATTCTCTTGATTTTTACATTTCACTTAGATTAATTTCCTTAAGTATCGGCGGTTTGAAATTCAAATAACAGAAACAAAAAGTTTGAATTTTGAATTTCCAACTGCCGACACTTTGAATTTTAAACTGACGATTCTGTAAGATAAAGTTTCGGCAGTTGGAAATTCAAAATTCAAACGTTTTGTTTCTGTTATTTGAATTTCAAACCGCCGATACTTAAGAAAATTAATCTAAGTGAAATGTAAAAATCATGAGAGAGTAAGAAATGAAGAAGAGGTTAATACAAACTTATAATCCCCCCGCCTGGTGTGAGAGTATCTGACACGTGTGTGTTCCAGTTCATGTTTCGGTTATGTGCTGGGGAGGAAATACGTTTCTCACTTCTAGATTCGTAGAGAGCAGAAGGCCGGGGGTGTTATTCAATAAAGGCATTTTTTCTTTTCTGGAGTGCCCCCCCCCCGCTCCACACCCCCAATCACGCTGCTGCGGCTTTAATCCATTCAGTTTTGGAAACGTGGCAGTCAGGGAGGGGGGAGAGGAAGGGGAAAAAAAAAAAAAAAGGAAAAATTTGTGAAGAATCCCACCATTTAAAGCCATGAATAGGGAAGCAGGTTCCCCCCCACCATGAGCCAGGTGTACAAGAGCTGGGTTGTTTCAGACACTGCAGTCACTCAAACCCCTGAACTGCAGGGGAAAAAAAAAAAATTTGCTCTCTTCTCAGGGAGAGAGAGACACATTCCAGTCATATTTTGGCAGAGGCGAGAGGCGCACACAGAGCCGGCTTTAACTTCCTGCATGGAGAGGAGGAAACTGAGAGGACGGCTTTATTCCCTCTTCTCCAGCGTAATCACCAGCAGGATGGAAAAAACAACTGGAAGATAGGAGTCAACAAGGATTTTATTAAAAGTATTTTTTTTCTTGCCCATTTAACAAATAAATCATTTTTTTGTCACTTGTTAAAGAGAAGACTGCAATCTAAATAAATGATAAATCTGGATTTTCGTAAAGGTCCCAGATCCTGCGGGACACTTCCGAATTTGGGAAGCAGTCCCATGGCCCAGTTTCGACAGTATCTGTGTCCTTTCTCCTTTGGATGCAGTTACAGTTGAATACGTTGGTGGAGCGGGGAGCGACAGCGGTGGAGCCGGGAGCGACAGCGGTGGAGCCGGGAGCGACAGCGGTGGAGCCGGGAGCGACAGCGGTGGAGCCGGGAGCGACAGCGGTGGAGCCGGGAGCGACAGCGGTGGAGCCGGGAGCGACAGCGGTGGAGCCGGGAGCGACAGCGGTGGAGCCGGGAGCAACCAGCTCCACAACAAGGTTTTTCATACATAAAATTTATAAAAGTTGCTTTTGTGTTTTTGCAACAATTTTTTTTTCTTTCAAAAGCAGCAAACCGCGATCTTCAGCGTTAATATAACGTAACGTCAATGTGTCACCAGCGAAGTCTGTCGCAAGGCGGCGATTGCAGAACTTCCTATACAAAGTGTCTGAGAACCAGAGATAAATGACAGGGAAATATCTATTCTCCCCCAGTGACTACAATGTGTGCACAATGTGGCAGCCGTGACCAGAGGCCACCGAGGTCCTTCACCGCTGCGGTCAATACCTCCCACAGGTGACCTCCACATAATATTTGCTTCTAGAGAAAATGGGCAGCGCATGTCCAGACTGGAGGTGGCACAGGAGGTCGCTCACCACCTCCCACCACGCGACATGACAGCACAGGACACATCATGTCGTCACCACCTCCCACCGCACGACATGACGGCACAGGACACATGTCGTCACCACCTCCCACCGTGCGACATGACGGCACAGGACACATCATGTCGTCACCACCTCCCACCGTGCGACATGACGGCACATCATGTCGTCACCACCTCCCACCGCGCGACATGACAGCACAGGACACATCATGTCGTCACCACCGCACGACATGACGGCACAGGACACATCATGTCGTCACCACCTCCCACCGTACGACATGACGGCACAGGACACATCATGTCGTCACCACCTCCCACCGCGCGACATGACGGCACAGGACACATCATGTCGTCACCACCTCCCACCGCGCGACATGACGGCACAGGACACATCATGTCGTCACCACCTCCCACCGTACGACATGACGGCACAGGACACATCATGTCGTCACCACCTCCCACCGCGCGACATGACGGCACAGGACACATCATGTCGTCACCACCTCCCACCGCGCGACATGACGGCACAGGACACATCATGTCGTCACCACCTCCCACCGCGCAACATGACGGCACAGGACACATCATGTCGTCACCACCTCCCACCGCGCAACATGACGGCACAGGACACATCATGTCGTCACCACCTCCCACCGCGCAACATGACGGCACAGGACACATCATGTCGTCACCACCTCCCACCGCACGACATGACGGCACAGGAGGTCGCTCACCACCTCCCACCGCGCGACATGACAGCACAGGACACATCATGTCGTCACCACCTCCCACCGCACGACATGACGGCACAGGACACATCATGTCGTCACCACCTCCCACCGTGCGACATGACGGCACAGGACACATCATGTCGTCACCACCTCCCACCGTGCGACATGACGGCACAGGACACATCATGTCGTCACCACCTCCCACCGCGCAACATGACGGCACAGGACACTCCACCCCGAACACATGAGGGGCTCCAAAGCTAAGGTTCCCCTCAGTCACAAACAGTGGCCGCTAGAGAGCAGATTGTTCTTTTCCATCTTGGTTCATCTGCACGTCTTTCCCTCGAACGGTAACACACTAACACCGCAGCCGCACATGGTCCACAATGGCGCTATGTCTGGGGGTTAAAAAAAAAAAAAAAACTATTTCTGATCAACCCCTTTAAGTGTTCCTGCATCACACAGGACGGAGCTGTGTACCCCTGTGTGCACGGGCCCTTAATGTGCGCCCACGCCTCCACCTGAGATCAGCGGCGTCTGATGCATCAGAAAAGTACTACAATTTATAAGACCACGGAGGGGCCACAGATTCCCGAGCTCAGCGTCCGGCGCCATTCATCAGAACCAGTACCACCGAAGAACCAATGGACCCAGGTATAACTTAAGGGGTCCGGTGCTGCCGGGGTCCGTCATATTCTGCACAAGTCCTTCAAAGTCATTTTGCCCAAACTTCTTGTGAGCTTGTAATCAGGGGTGTAAATGTTGGGGGAGCACGAGACCCTGGAGCCTTTTGGGGGCCCTATTGCAGATACTGTATTGCGGGCCCCAATAAAAGGGGGTCTTCCTGTGATTGGTGGCAGTCATTTTACAGTGCGGCTGCCTCCATTCACTTGTAGTACTAAACCGAGCCATAACCAAGTGGTGGCGCTGTGGTTCTGGAATTCATCAGATTCCTCCTGTAGGAATCCTCGCTGTTCGGAGAGTCGGTCCAGACACAAAGCGCCTGAACGTGACTCACGGACGTCACCCAGCTCTAGCGCAATCCACAGTGACCCCCCACCCTCCGCCATGTGTCCGGATATCCACACACCAAGTACACGCCAGAGGGGTGAAAAGATATGCACTGCACCCGGGGTGCTAAGGCTTACACTACAAAGTTCAATCTTTATACTAGGACACTCATAGTTAAAGGGAATGACCCTGCTAGAAGAGGACTTTAAGGGGACTTTGATTTTGCAACGTTCAAGGGAAGGCACTATGCGGTGGTCCTTTCCCAGTACAGCAGACATGTGGCCATGCTGATTCTCATCTGGTCCTTGCGATGAGATGTCCTGCACCTCTGGCGGGCATGAACCTCTGGCGGTGACCCTGCACCTCTAGCGGCGACCCTGCACCTCTGGCGGCGGCCATGCACCTCTGGCAGCGACCATGAACCTCTGGCAGCGGGCATGAACCTCTGGCAGCGGGCATGAACCTCTGGCGGTGACCCTGCACCTCTGGCGGCGGCCATGCACCTCTGGCGGCGGCCATGCACCTCTGGCGGCGGCCATGCACCTCTGGCGGCGGCCATGCACCTCTGGCGGCGACCCTATATTCCACTATCCATAGGAAGATGGCACAGCTCGGACAACCATTTCTGCTTTCAGCCATGGACGACTCCACTTTCGTCCAGAGGTAGGATCTGGTACTGCAGCGCAATCCCATTCATAAATCATGGGCCATGGACAAGAGAGGCACTGCTCCTTTAAGAAAGCGGCCATGGTTTATAAATGACATCCAATCATTTTCAGGGGCGCTAGGACTTTTTGTAGCACAGACTATCACTAATTCCGGTAAATGGATTGTGGGAGATTATGCTCAGAGCTGCAATACCGGACAAAACCAATCGGCAAGGGTGGCGCTGTGACCGGGAAAAAATAAATGTGCCCCCTCTACAAACTAATTATATTCACCCCCTTTAAAAGTTCTGATCCCCCAAGAATCAGATCACTGGTCAATGACCAGATGGCAGAAAAAAGTGCCCCCCTCCTCACCAGCCCTGAATTTGAGGATGGTATGACATGCTGGGATTTGTAGTGCCACAATATCTGTAGATTCCTGTCCCTATACACGCCTGCAGTACGACAGGCCGCCCTCCATGATCTACTTGGTGGGGTCTACTCTGGGGTTGTGTGGGGACACGGGGCAGGCGCAGTGTTGTGGGGCCCACCTGCAGCAATGGGAGCAGCCAGAAGGCAGGGAGAGGGTTAACTTCCGCTACACAGCGTCATGCAAATATAGGGGTTAACCCTCTTACCGCCGGGGGATTAGTGGCAGGTAAATCACAGCGGAAAGAATGCTCATTCCATAGACAGGCAGCAGGTGTTCTGCAGACGTTACACTGGTTGTACCCCACCACCAGGTGGCGCCATGGAGTCAAAGGCTGAGGCAGGAAGATGGACACATCAGCAAAAGAGTGTTAAAGGGGTTCAGAAACTTTTTAAAGGGGATGATATGAACAACAGAGAATAGGATTGGGGTAGAAAGTCATAAATGTGAATATTAAAGTAATGTAGGAAAAAAAGACACTAGTGCACCCCACCCCCCTCAAGGATTAACAAGCTTTTTAAAGGGCCAGGAAACACAGTGAATCTGCATGAGATCTGTGGCACTGCCTGCAGGTAGAGGAGTGAGAATATAGGAGTGTGGCAAGTCACTACACACCCCACCACCAGGGGGAGCCCATAAGTAATGCACTGGGGGAGGCAGAAGAAGAGGAGGAGGAGGAGGAGAAGGACACATCAGCAGAAGTCACCAGGAAAGGGTTAACAGACTGGATACAAAGTAACATCTGCAGGGTTCTACAATCAGTGCAGGGGAAACACAGGGATACAAGAGGGGAAGGGGGGCACAGGAGGGTGCAGAGGGGGGCACAGGAGGGTGCAGGGAGGGGCACAGGAGGATGCAGAGGGGGCACAGGAGGGTGCAGAGCGGGGTGCAGAGGAGGCACAGGAGGGTGCAGAGGAGGCACAGGAGGGTGCAGAGGAGGGTGCAGAGGAGGGGGGCACAGGAGAGGGGGGCACAGGAGGGGTGCAGAGGAGGGGGGCACAGGAGGGTGCAGAGGGGGGGCACAGGAGGGTGCAGAGGGGGGGCGCAGGAGGGTGCAGGGAGGGGCACAGGAGGATGCAGAGGGGGGAACAGGAGGGTGCAGAGGGGGACAGGAGGGTGCACAGGAGGGTGCAGAGGAGGGGGGCATTGGGGGTACCAGGGGGCGCAGCCGGACACCTACCTCAAACATGAGACCGATGAGGACGCACAGGACGAAGAAGAAGCCGATGTCCGCATGATTGTGGATGACAAACTCCTGGCTGAAGATGGGGTAACTTTTCCTTCTTCTGAAAGCCATAACGTCCCAGGAATCTGCTTGCCCCCTCCCTGCTCCTCTCCTCTCTCCACCCTTCCTCCACTCACTCTCCCCCTCACTGAGGATGAGGAGGATACAATGTAACAAGTAGCCGCAGACTGAGAACCTCTCCTCCTCCTCCTCCTCCTCCCAGGCCCCGCCTCCTTAACCCCTCCTGCCCCGGCTTCTCCTGACATTCCCCGCACAGGTCACGTGACTGCAGGAGACCAAAGTGTCACTGAGGAGAAGTGCAGAGAAGGAAGGACAGACAGACGGCAGAGCATGGGGGCAAACTATGGGGTCACTATTATAGGGGCACTGTGGATGGGTCTGTTATGGGGGCACTATGGCTCACTATTATAGGGGCACTGTGGATGGGTCTGTTATGGGGGCACTATGGCTCACTATTATAGGGGCACTGTGGATGGGTCTGTTATGGTCGCCCTATGGCTCACTATTATAGGGGCACTGTGGATGGGTCTGTTATGGGGGCACTATGGCTCACTGTTATAGCGGCACTGTGGATGGGTCTGTTATGGTCGCACTATGGCTCACTATTATAGGGGCACTGTGGATGGGTCTGTTATGGGGGCACTATGGCTCACTATTATAGGGGCACTGTGGATGGGTCTGCTATGGTCGCACTATGACTCACTATTATAGGGGCACTGTGGATGGGTCTGTTATGGTCGCACTATGGCTCACTATTATAGGGGCACTGTGGATGGGTCTGTTATGGTCGCACTATGGCTCACTATTATAGGGGCACTGTGGATGGGTCTGTTATGGTCGCACTATGGCTCACTATTATAGGGGTACTGTGGATGGGTCTGTTATGGGGGCACTATGGCTCACTATTATAGGGGCACTGTGGATGGGTCTGCTATGGTCGCACTATGACTCACTATTATAGGGGCACTGTGGATGGGTCTGTTATGGTCGCACTATGGCTCACTATTATAGGGGCACTGTGGATGGGTCTGTTATGGTCGCACTATGGCTCACTATTATAGGGGCACTGTGGATGGGTCTGTTATGGTCGCACTATGGCTCACTATTATAGGGGCACTGTGGATGGGTCTGCTATGGTCGCACTATGACTCACTATTATAGGGGCACTGTGGATGGGTCTGTTATGGGGGCACTATGGCTCACTATTATAGGGGCACTGTGGATGGGTCTGTTATGGTCGCCCTATGGCTCACTATTATAGGGGCACTGTGGATGGGTCTGTTATGGGGGCACTATGGCTCACTATTATAGGGGCACTGTGGATGGGTCTGTTATGGGGGCACTATGGCTCACTATTATAGGGGCACTGTGGATGGGTCTGTTATGGTCGCCCTATGGCTCACTATTATAGGGGCACTGTGGATGGGTCTGTTATGGGGGCACTATGGCTCACTATTATAGGGGCACTGTGGATGGGTCTGTTATGGTCGCCCTATGGCTCACTATTATAGGGGCACTGTGGATGGGTCTGTTATGGGGGCACTATGGCTCACTATTATAGGGGCACTGTGGATGGGTCTGTTATGGGGGCACTATGGCTCACTATTATAGGGGCACTGTGGATGGGTCTGTTATGGTCGCCCTATGGCTCACTATTATAGGGGCACTGTGGATGGGTCTGTTATGGGGGCACTATGGCTCACTGTTATAGCGGCACTGTGGATGGGTCTGTTATGGTCGCACTATGGCTCACTATTATAGGGGCACTGTGGATGGGTCTGTTATGGGGGCACTATGGCTCACTATTATAGGGGCACTGTGGATGGGTCTGCTATGGTCGCACTATGACTCACTATTATAGGGGCACTGTGGATGGGTCTGTTATGGTCGCACTATGGCTCACTATTATAGGGGCACTGTGGATGGGTCTGTTATGGTCGCACTATGGCTCACTATTATAGGGGCACTGTGGATGGGTCTGTTATGGTCGCACTATGGCTCACTATTATAGGGGTACTGTGGATGGGTCTGTTATGGGGGCACTATGGCTCACTATTATAGGGGCACTGTGGATGGGTCTGCTATGGTCGCACTATGACTCACTATTATAGGGGCACTGGATGGGTCTGTTATGGTCGCACTATGGCTCACTATTATAGGGGCACTGTGGATGGGTCTGTTATGGTCGCACTATGGCTCACTATTATAGGGGCACTGTGGATGGGTCTGTTATGGTCGCACTATGGCTCACTATTATAGGGGCACTGTGGATGGGTCTGCTATGGTCGCACTATGGCTCACTATTATAGGGGCACTGTGGATGGGTCTGTTATGGTCGCACTATGGCTCACTATTATAGGGGCACTGTGGATGGGTCTGTTATGGTCGCACTATGGCTCACTATTATAGGGGCACTGTGGATGGGTCTGTTATGGTCGCACTATGGCTCACTATTATAGGGGCACTGTGGATGGGTCTGTTATGGTCGCACTATGACTCACTATTATAGGGGCACTGTGGATGGGTCTGTTATGGGGGCACTATGGCTCACTATTATAGGGGCACTGTGGATGGGTCTGTTATGGGGGCACTATGGCTCACTATTATAGGGGCACTGTGGATGGGTCTGTTATGGGGGCACTATGGCTCACTATTATAGGGGCACTGTGGATGGGTCTGTTATGGGGGCACTATGGCTCACTATTATAGGGCACTGTGGATGGGTCTGTTATGGTCGCACTATGGCTCACTATTATAGGGGCACTGTGGATGGGTCTGTTATGGGGGCACTATGGCTCACTATTATAGGGGCACTGTGGATGGGTCTGTTATGGTCGCACTATGGCTCACTATTATAGGGGCACTGTGGATGGGTCTGTTATGGTCGCACTGTGGCTCACTATTATAGGGGCACTGTGGATGGGTCTGTTATGGTCGCACTATGGCTCACTATTATAGGGGCACTGTGGATGGGTCTGTTATGGTCGCACTATGGCTCACTATTATAGGGGCACTGGGGATGGGTCTGTTATGGGGGCACTATGGCTCACTATTATAGGGGCACTGTGGATGGGTCTGTTATGGTCGCACTATGTCTCACTATTATAGGGGCACTGTGGATGGGTCTGTTATGGGGGCACTATGGCTCACTATTATAGGGGCACTGTGGATGGGTCTGTTATGGTCGCACTATGGCTCACTATTATAGGGGCACTGTGGATGGGTCTGTTATGGTCGCACTATGGCTCACTATTATAGGGGCACTGTGGATGGGTCTGTTATGGGGGCACTATGGCTCACTATTATAGGGCACTGTGGATGGGTCTGTTATGGTCGCACTATGGCTCACTATTATAGGGGCACTGTGGATGGGTCTGTTATGGTCACACTATGACTCACTATTATAGGGGCACTGTGGATGGGTCTGTTATGGGGGCACTATGGCTCACTATTATAGGGGCACTGTGGATGGGTCTGTTATGGTCGCACTATGGCTCACTATTATAGGGGCACTGTGGATGGGTCTGTTATGGTCGCACTATGGCTCACTATTATAGGGGCACTGTGGATGGGTCTGTTATGGGGGCACTATGAATCACTATTATAGGGGCACTGTGGATGGGTCTGTTATGGTCGCACTATGGCTCACTATTATAGGGGCACTGGATGGGTCTGTTACGGTCGCACTATGGCTCACTGTTATAGCAGCACTGTGGATGGGTCTGTTATGGTCGCACTATGACTCACTATTATAGGGGCACTGGGGATGGGTCTGTTATGGGGGCACTATGGCTCACTATTATAGGGGCACTGTGGATGGGTCTGTTATGGTCGCACTATGGCTCACTATTATAGGGGCACTGTGGATGGGTCTGTTATGGTCGCACTATGGCTCACTATTATAGGGGCACTGTGGATGGGCCTGTTATGGTCGCACTATGGCTCACTATTATAGGGGCACTGTGGATGGGTCTGTTATGGTCGCACTATGACTCACTATTATAGGGGCACTGTGGATGGGTCTGTTATGGGGGCACTATGGCTCACTATTATAGGGGCACTGTGGATGGGTCTGTTATGGGGGCACTATGGCTCACTATTATAGGGGCACTGTGGATGGGTCTGTTATGGGGGCACTATGGCTCACTATTATAGGGGCACTGTGGATGGGTCTGTTATGGGGGCACTATGGCTCACTATTATAGGGCACTGTGGATGGGTCTGTTATGGTCTCACTATGGCTCACTATTATAGGGGCACTGTGGATGGGTCTGTTATGGTCGCACTATGGCTCACTATTATAGGGGCACTGTGGATGGGTCTGTTATGGTCGCACTATGGCTCACTATTATAGGGGCACTGTGGATGGGTCTGTTATGGTCGCACTATGGCTCACTATTATAGGGGCACTGTGGATGGGTCTGTTATGGTCGCACTATGACTCACTATTATAGGGGCACTGTGGATGGGTCTGTTATGGGGGCACTATGGCTCACTATTATAGGGGCACTGTGGATGGGTCTGTTATGGGGGCACTATGGCTCACTATTATAGGGGCACTGTGGATGGGTCTGTTATGGGGGCACTATGGCTCACTATTATAGGGGCACTGTGGATGGGTCTGTTATGGGGGCACTATGGCTCACTATTATAGGGCACTGTGGATGGGTCTGTTATGGTCGCACTATGGCTCACTATTATAGGGGCACTGTGGATGGGTCTGTTATGGGGGCACTATGGCTCACTATTATAGGGGCACTGTGGATGGGTCTGTTATGGTCGCACTATGGCTCACTATTATAGGGGCACTGTGGATGGGTCTGTTATGGTCGCACTGTGGCTCACTATTATAGGGGCACTGTGGATGGGTCTGTTATGGTCGCACTATGGCTCACTATTATAGGGGCACTGTGGATGGGTCTGTTATGGTCGCACTATGGCTCACTATTATAGGGGCACTGGGGATGGGTCTGTTATGGGGGCACTATGGCTCACTATTATAGGGGCACTGTGGATGGGTCTGTTATGGTCGCACTATGTCTCACTATTATAGGGGCACTGTGGATGGGTCTGTTATGGGGGCACTATGGCTCACTATTATAGGGGCACTGTGGATGGGTCTGTTATGGTCGCACTATGGCTCACTATTATAGGGGCACTGTGGATGGGTCTGTTATGGTCGCACTATGGCTCACTATTATAGGGGCACTGTGGATGGGTCTGTTATGGGGGCACTATGGCTCACTATTATAGGGCACTGTGGATGGGTCTGTTATGGTCGCACTATGGCTCACTATTATAGGGGCACTGTGGATGGGTCTGTTATGGTCGCACTATGACTCACTATTATAGGGGCACTGTGGATGGGTCTGTTATGGGGGCACTATGGCTCACTATTATAGGGGCACTGTGGATGGGTCTGTTATGGTCGCACTATGGCTCACTATTATAGGGGCACTGTGGATGGGTCTGTTATGGTCGCACTATGGCTCACTATTATAGGGGCACTGTGGATGGGTCTGTTATGGGGGCACTATGAATCACTATTATAGGGGCACTGTGGATGGGTCTGTTATGGTCGCACTATGGCTCACTATTATAGGGGCACTGGATGGGTCTGTTACGGTCGCACTATGGCTCACTGTTATAGCGGCACTGTGGATGGGTCTGTTATGGTCGCACTATGACTCACTATTATAGGGGCACTGGGGATGGGTCTGTTATGGGGGCACTATGGCTCACTATTATAGGGGCACTGTGGATGGGTCTGTTATGGTCGCACTATGGCTCACTATTATAGGGGCACTGTGGATGGGTCTGTTATGGGGGCACTATGGCTCACTATTATAGGGGCACTGTGGATGGGTCTGTTATGGTCGCACTATGGCTCACTATTATAGGGGCACTGTGGATGGGTCTGTTATGGTCGCACTATGACTCACTATTATAGGGGCACTGTGGATGGGTCTGTTATGGTCGCACTGTGGCTCACTATTATAGGGGCACTGTGGATGGGTGTGTTATGGTCGCACTATGGCTCACTATTATAGGGGCACTGTGGATGGGTCTGTTATGGGGGCACTATGGCTCACTATTATAGGGGCACTGTGGATGGGTCTGTTATGGTCGCACTATGGCTCACTATTATAGGGGCACTGTGGATGGGTCTGTTATGGTCGCACTATGACTCACTATTATAGGGGCACTGTGGATGGGTCTGATATGGTCACACTGTGGCTCACTATTATAGGGGCACTGTGGATGGGTCTGTTATGGTCGCACTATGGCTCACTATTGTAGGGGCACTGTGGATGGGTCTGCTATGGTCACACTATGGCTCACTGTTATAGCGGCACTGTGGATGGGTCTGTTACGGTCGCACTATGGCTCACTGTTATAGCGGCACTGTGGATGGGTCTGTTATGGTCGCACTATGGCTCACTATTATAGGGGCACTGTGGATGGGTCTGTTATGGGGGCACTATGGCTCACTATTATAGGGGCACTGTGGATGGGTCTGTTATGGTCGCACTATGGCTCACTATTATAGGGGCACTGTGGATGGGTGTGTTATGGTCGCACTATGACTCACTATTATAGGGGCACTGTGGATGGGTCTGTTATGGTCACGCTATGGCTCACTATTATAGGGGCACTGTGGATGGGTCTGTTATGGGGGCACTATGGCTCACTATTATAGGGGCACTGTGGATGGGTCTGTTATGGTCGCACTATGGCTCACTATTATAGGGGCACTGTGGATGGGTCTGTTATGGGGGCACTATGAATCACTATTATAGGGGCACTGTGGATGGGTCTGTTATGGGGGCACTATGGCTCACTATTATAGGGGCACTGGATGGGTCTGTTACGGTCGCACTATGGCTCACTGTTATAGCGGCACTGTGGATGGGTCTGTTATGGTCGCACTATGACTCACTATTATAGGGGCACTGGGGATGGGTCTGTTATGGGGGCACTATGGCTCACTATTATAGGGGCACTGTGGATGGGTCTGTTATGGTCGCCCTATGGCTCACTATTATAGGGGCACTGTGGATGGGTCTGTTATGGGGGCACTATGGCTCACTATTATAGGGGCACTGTGGATGGGTCTGTTATGGTCGCACTATGGCTCACTATTATAGGGGCACTGTGGATGGGTCTGTTATGGTCGCACTATGACTCACTATTATAGGGGCACTGTGGATGGGTCTGTTATGGTCACACTGTGGCTCACTATTATAGGGGCACTGTGGATGGGTCTGTTATGGTCGCACTATGGCTCACTATTATAGGGGCACTGTGGATGGGTCTGTTACGGTCGCACTATGGCTCACTGTTATAGCGGCACTGTGGATGGGTCTGTTATGGTCGCACTATGACTCACTATTATAGGGGCACTGTGGATGGGTCTGTTATGGTCGCACTATGTCTCACTATTATAGGGGCACTGTGGATGGGTCTGTTATGGGGGCACTATGGCTCACTATTATAGGGGCACTGTGGATGGGTCTGTTATGGTCGCACTATGGCTCACTATTATAGGGGCACTGTGGATGGGTCTGTTATGGTCGCACTATGGCTCACTATTATAGGGGCACTGTGGAAGGGTCTGTTATGGTCGCACTATGGCTCACTATTATAGGGGCACTGTGGATGGGTCTGTTATGGTCGCACTATGACTCACTATTATAGGGGCACTGTGGATGGGTCTGTTATGGGGGCACTATGGCTCACTATTATAGGGGCACTGTGGATGGGTCTGTTATGGGGGCACTATGGCTCACTATTATAGGGGCACTGTGGATGGGTCTGATATGGTCACACTGTGGCTCACTATTATAGGGGCACTGTGGATGGGTCTGTTATGGTCGCACTATGGCTCACTATTGTAGGGGCACTGTGGATGGGTCTGCTATGGTCGCACTATGGCTCACTGTTATAGCGGCACTGTGGATGGGTCTGTTACGGTCGCACTATGGCTCACTGTTATAGCGGCACTGTGGATGGGTCTGTTATGGTCGCACTATGGCTCACTATTATAGGGGCACTGTGGATGGGTCTGTTATGGGGGCACTATGGCTCACTATTATAGGGGCACTGTGGATGGGTCTGTTATGGTCGCACTATGGCTCACTATTATAGGGGCACTGTGGATGGGTGTGTTATGGTCGCACTATGACTCACTATTATAGGGGCACTGTGGATGGGTCTGTTATGGTCACGCTATGGCTCACTATTATAGGGGCACTGTGGATGGGTCTGTTATGGGGGCACTATGGCTCACTATTATAGGGGCACTGTGGATGGGTCTGTTATGGTCGCACTATGGCTCACTATTATAGGGGCACTGTGGATGGGTCTGTTATGGGGGCACTATGAATCACTATTATAGGGGCACTGTGGATGGGTCTGTTATGGGGGCACTATGGCTCACTATTATAGGGGCACTGGATGGGTCTGTTACGGTCGCACTATGGCTCACTGTTATAGCGGCACTGTGGATGGGTCTGTTATGGTCGCACTATGACTCACTATTATAGGGGCACTGGGGATGGGTCTGTTATGGGGGCACTATGGCTCACTATTATAGGGGCACTGTGGATGGGTCTGTTATGGTCGCCCTATGGCTCACTATTATAGGGGCACTGTGGATGGGTCTGTTATGGGGGCACTATGGCTCACTATTATAGGGGCACTGTGGATGGGTCTGTTATGGTCGCACTATGGCTCACTATTATAGGGGCACTGTGGATGGGTCTGTTATGGTCGCACTATGACTCACTATTATAGGGGCACTGTGGATGGGTCTGTTATGGTCACACTGTGGCTCACTATTATAGGGGCACTGTGGATGGGTCTGTTATGGTCGCACTATGGCTCACTATTATAGGGGCACTGTGGATGGGTCTGTTACGGTCGCACTATGGCTCACTGTTATAGCGGCACTGTGGATGGGTCTGTTATGGTCGCACTATGACTCACTATTATAGGGGCACTGTGGATGGGTCTGTTATGGTCGCACTATGTCTCACTATTATAGGGGCACTGTGGATGGGTCTGTTATGGGGGCACTATGGCTCACTATTATAGGGGCACTGTGGATGGGTCTGTTATGGTCGCACTATGGCTCACTATTATAGGGGCACTGTGGATGGGTCTGTTATGGTCGCACTATGGCTCACTATTATAGGGGCACTGTGGATGGGTCTGTTATGGGGGCACTATGGCTCACTATTATAGGGGCACTGTGGATGGGTCTGTTATGGGGGCACTATGGCTCACTATTATAGGGCACTGTGGATGGGTCTGTTATGGTCGCACTATGGCTCACTATTATAGGGGCACTGTGGATGGGTCTGTTATGGTCGCACTATGACTCACTATTATAGGGGCACTATGGCTCACTATTATAGGGGCACTGTGGATGGGTCTGTTATGGTCGCACTATGGCTCACTATTATAGGGGCACTGTGGATGGGTCTGTTATGGTCGCACTATGGCTCACTATTATAGGGGCACTGTGGATGGGTCTGTTATGGGGGCACTATGAATCACTATTATAGGGGCACTGTGGATGGGTCTGTTATGGTCGCACTATGGCTCACTATTATAGGGGCACTGGATGGGTCTGTTACGGTCGCACTATGGCTCACTGTTATAGCGGCACTGTGGATGGGTCTGTTATGGTCGCACTATGACTCACTATTATAGAAGCACTGGGGATGGGTCTGTTATGGGGGCACTATGGCTCACTATTATAGGGGCACTGTGGATGGGTCTGTTATGGTCGCACTATGGCTCACTATTATAGGGGCACTGTGGATGGGTCTGTTATGGGGCACTATGGCTCACTATTATAGGGGCACTGTGGATGGGTCTGTTATGGTCGCACTATGGCTCACTATTATAGGGGCACTGTGGATGGGTCTGTTATGGTCGCACTATGACTCACTATTATAGGGGCACTGTGGATGGGTCTGTTATGGTCGCACTGTGGCTCACTATTATAGGGGCACTGTGGATGGGTCTGTTATGGTCGCACTATGGCTCACTATTATAGGGGCACTGTGGATGGGTCTGTTATGGGGGCACTATGGCTCACTATTATAGGGGCACTGTGGATGGGTCTGTTATGGTCGCACTATGGCTCACTATTATAGGGGCACTGTGGATGGCTCTGTTATGGTCGCACTATGACTCACTATTATAGGGGCACTGTGGATGGGTCTGATATGGTCACACTGTGGCTCACTATTATAGGGGCACTGTGGATGGGTCTGTTATGGTCGCACTATGGCTCACTATTGTAGGGGCACTGTGGATGGGTCTGCTATGGTCGCACTATGGCTCACTGTTATAGCGGCACTGTGGATGGGTCTGTTACGGTCGCACTATGGCTCACTGTTATAGCGGCACTGTGGATGGGTCTGTTATGGTCGCACTATGGCTCACTATTATAGGGGCACTGTGGATGGGTCTGTTATGGGGGCACTATGGCTCACTATTATAGGGGCACTGTGGATGGGTCTGTTATGGTCGCACTATGGCTCACTATTATAGGGGCACTGTGGATGGGTGTGTTATGGTCGCACTATGACTCACTATTATAGGGGCACTGTGGATGGGTCTGTTATGGTCACGCTATGGCTCACTATTATAGGGGCACTGGGGATGGGTCTGTTATGGGGGCACTATGGCTCACTATTATAGGGGCACTGTGGATGGGTCTGTTATGGTCGCACTATGGCTCACTATTATAGGGGCACTGTGGATGGGTCTGTTATGGTCGCACTATGACTCACTATTATAGGGGCACTGTGGATGGGTCTGTTATGGTCGCACTATGGTTCACTATTATAGGGGCACTGGATGGGTCTGTTACGGTCGCACTATGGCTCACTGTTATAGCGGCACTGTGGATGGGTCTGTTATGGTCGCACTATGACTGACTATTATAGGGGCACTGGGGATGGGTCTGTTATGGGGGCACTATGGCTCACTATTATAGGGGCACTGTGGATGGGTCTGTTATGGTCGCACTATGGCTCACTATTATAGGGGCACTGTGGATGGGTCTGTTATGGGGGCACTATGGCTCACTATTATAGGGGCACTGTGGATGGGTCTGTTATGGTCGCACTATGGCTCACTATTATAGGGGCACTGTGGATGGGTCTGTTATGGTCGCACTGTGGCTCACTATTATAGGGGCACTGTGGATGGGTCTGTTATGGTCGCACTATGGCTCACTGTTATAGCGGCACTGTGGATGGGTCTGGTCGCACTATGTCTCACTATTATAGGGGCACTGTGGATGGGTCTGTTATGGTCGCACTATGGCTCACTATTATAGGGGCACTGTGGATGGGTCTGTTATGGTCGCACTATGTCTCACTATTATAGGGGCACTGTGGATGGGTCTGTTGTTGTCGCACTATGGCTCACTATTATAGGGGCACTCTGGATGGGTCGGTTATGGTCGCTCCATCCAGCAGAATGATGGAAGGAAGGGATGAATGAAAGATTGTAAGTGAAATATGGAGATTAAACAGCAACAATGTAAAACAAAAATAAAAAAAAAAAAATCTGACAGCAACACAGAGAGGTGAAATATGACTACCGCTATGTACAAATAATTCTCTAAACGAGCTTTGCTACAATTGTATTGGCTAAAATTCTAATTCTTTGCAAACTTGCGCCTTCCGTACGGTAGTTCTTCGCTTGATGTTGAGTTTCTTCTCTTTATTCCCATACTTCCATTCTTAGTTTTTCCGTCCACAGACGTATGAGAGCTCTTCTTCTGTGGGACAAGTTGTTGACATTGCAAAAAAAAGCACAATTGTTTTTTTATTTCCCATATTCACCATACGGTAACACTAACATGTCAATGTGATTGTCCAGGTGAGTGCAATTATTCTGATGCAAACAATGCAATTTGTTGTCTATTCAAAAATATTTTTAAATTTAAAATAAAAATTTGCTCGTCGCCTTTTTCAAGACCTGTAACGTTTTTAACATTCGGCCGATGGAACTGTGTGAGGATTTATTTCCTGCACCCTGAGATTACATTTTTATTCATATAATTTTGCGGTAGATATGATGTTTAATCTCATATTGCATTTTTATGCAGTTTTGTGGCAGCTGAAAAAAAACATAATTCTGTATAGATTTTTTTCTTATTACGTTTATTGAATCAGTTTATTAATTTTATGTTTTAGTAGATCGGACGTAATGATATCACTTTTTTATAATCATTTTTATTACTTCTCACTGTATTTTTTACTCCTCTTAGGGGACTTGGATCTGCGATTGTCTGATCGCTTGTGCTGTATGCAGCGATACCACAGTTTTGCTGTGTATAGCAAAAACGGTCTCCTGTAAACATCAACCATAAGCTGGCATCCACAGGAGTATTATCATGACAGATATCAATCCAATGGATGATGCTATCCATCCAATGGATGATGCTATCCATGCCATGTTTTCTCACTATGGAAAGGTAACATCGCTATAGGAAACATGATAATATCTACCACCTTGGACCTCCAGGGGCGAAGATAACCTGGAAGTCAGGGATCTCATATACTTCTAAAAGACCTAACACATCGCACAACCAATCCTGATACGAGCTCACCAAGGGGAGGTATGTGGGTGTAACCTTGATCTAATAAAAACAGAGTTTGGGTTTCTGTTATTGTTCATTCCCTGCATGGTGTCCTCTTCCCCTTTCATGCAGGGACGCCGGCTTACTAACCGCCCCAGCCTTGCGGTATGGTCCCCGGCATCCTTCCGTGTCACTTTCTGGTCAGTGTATGCGTGCCACAATCTGGCGGCACGCCTAATACAAGTGTGCTGGCGCTTCTCGAGGCTCTCAGCCTGTTGCTAAGAAGCATTTAGCATAAGTAGTACACCTGCAAGATGGCTCCAAGCCAATAGTTGGGAGGCATATTGTATAAAAACTCCCTCTTCCCTATTGAGTCGCCAAGCAACGTAGTGATTAGTTATTAAGGTGTACTGCTAGCGAGTTGTAAAGTCCCCTTGTCCTGGTGTAGCCAGAGCCTGAGCATTATCCCCTGGTCCCAGTTTGGCCAATCCTGTATCCTTGTCCCCTGATCCTGAAACAGCCATTGCCTGAACCTCATCTTCTGGTCCAAGAACAGCCAGTGCCTGAACCTCATTCCCTGGTAATGGAGCAGCCAGCGCTTGAACCTTGTCTATTGGTCCCAGTGCGGCCAGTGCATATATACAATTCGCCGGCTCATGAGTGGCCTTATCCTGACCCTAGACCGGTGTGACTGAACTAAGCCCGAAATTAGTGTCAGCATATCTGACCCCTGGGGTCAGCCCAGGGGGGTTCCTGGTGGCGACCTGCCGCACAAGCCTGACCTCACAACTAGAGGCTCCAGTGAATATGAAGGTAGCTCTTAGTTACGCCCCTTCCTGCATAGGCCCGACACAGTGGGTTCACAAATCCACATGCACCATATTTGGGCTTAACAGAGACCGCAACAACTGCCTATTTTTCCACATCAAATATAAAAAATAGCTCTGTTCCTCTTGCTCTGTAAACCGCAACCCTAAAGCCAAACGTTACCTGTAACGGGTGTCCGAATGGCTTGTATAAACAGTTGGTGGTGCAAGCTAGTAGTTCTTTTTGTTATTGTGAAGCTGGCAGTGACCGTACCTGGGTGTAATATATACAACTTTAAGAGACCACCACATCAAACCCTGTCATGAGCAGCCCAATCTCCAGACCTGAACCCCATTGAAAACCTATGGAATGTAATCAAGAGGAAGATGGATTGTCACACGCCATCAAACAAAGAAGAACTCCTTACATTTTTGTACCTGGAGTGGCATAAGGTCACCCAAAATTAGCGTGAATGACTAGTGGAAAGCATGCCAAGACGCCTGAAAGCTGTATTTAAAAATCATGGTTATTCCACAAAATATTGATTCTTGACCTCTTCCTGAGCTAAAACATTAGTATTGTTGTTTCTAAATAATTATGAACTTGTTTTTTTTTGCATTATTTGAGGTCTGCAATGCATTTTTTTGTTATTTTGCCCATTTCTCATTTTTAGAAAAAAAAATACAAAATTTATTGCTTGGAACTTCGGAGACTTGTTGTCAGTACTTTATAGAATAAATGAACAACTTACATTTTACTCAAAAATATACCTATAAAGAGAAAAATCAGACAAACTGAACATTTTGCAGCGGTCTCTTAATGTTTGCCAGAGCTGTATGTATATAATGTTATATATATTCCATGCATTGGAATCAGAGGTGTATACGTGAGGTAGGCTCACTGTGATTTCCCTAAAAAACAGCCTAGTAGTGGAAGCAGCTGCAGCCTTGTCCATCACTTGTCAGTCAATTGCATAATTATCCTGACGATTGGAGGCAGCCGAGGTGCGTCTCCCTGACAAATTGGTGGCAGCGATGGGATCTGCATGATCTCTTCAGTGTTAACCATGACAAACTGGAGGCCAGCGGTGGGATATCACAGACCTCAAATGATCTGGGGGGAGCAATCATTTATGTCACTAAAAACTTGCCCAGTCCCTGCGAGGATTCTGTGCCGAGTTTTGAGGATCGGACTCAGTGTTTATTTACACCTGGGGGACAATATTGTTAGTGTAGCACTTACATCCCTCCTCCCGCTCTTGTTTCTCTGTTCTATCTTTCATTTGGCAAGAAACTGCTAAGATGGAAGCTGCTTATAAGAAGCACGAGAAAGCGGTGCTGATCCATTTGTGTGAGAAGTGAGGTCTCGATGGGTCAGACAAGACCAAAGAGATGTTGACCTGTGCCTTGGTGGAGGATGATACCAGGCACCAACACGATGTGGCACCAGAGCTTGGGACAAGTGTAGCACCAGGATGCCCAATTGTGGATCTGGTTCCAGAACTGTCTGACGCAAAATGGGGCCAGCAGCAATTATAACCCCCACAGTGGAATGGAATCGTGCTTGCCACTCATTCTGCAGCAAATAAGAGCATGTGCCCTTCAAATGTGGATGCAGCTTGTGCTACAAGAACACAGAGCAGACCATGAGCGACAGGCAGAGGCTTAGCAAGAGGTTGCAGCGCATCAAGCCGAGCGAAAGGCTGCAGAGCGTCAAGCCAAGCAAGAAGCTGTGGCGCAACAGGCCCAGGCCGAACGGATTGACAGGCTGACAGAGACCACCAGTTTACCCAACTCCAGAAGGTGCTATTTAACCCCTCCAACTTAATATTGGTCCAATGAATGATGATATCCATGCCATGTTTCATCTCTATAGAAAGGTAAAATTATGGTAGGAAACATGATGGCAATATCTACCGTATGCGAACTCCAGTTGTGCAGATATCCTGAAACTCGGAGAGCTCAAAAACGTCTAAAAGACCTATGACATCCCACATCCAGCCCCCGCATGAGCTCACCAAGGGGAGGTATGAGGGCGTAACCTTGATCTCTGTTGATCACAGTTCTCTGTTACAGTGCTCCATTTTCTTAATTGGAGTGCTTCCCTCCATATGGATAAGAGCCGGCATTCTTGCAACATTAAGTTTGGCACTTCTGTTTCGTTATTACGTTTTATGTTATGTAATTTTATTAGTTCCCATTTTGTATAATCTTTGCATATTTTTTGTTCTAAACAGAGCCTGCCTTACCGGATTAATTATCTAAAATTGAATAGCTCTGTTCCTCTTGTTCTGTAAACCGCACCCCTGAAGCCATACGGTGCCTGTCAGGTGTCCAATCGGCCTGTATAAATGATTGGTGATGGCAGCTAGAAGTTCGATTTGTTACTGTGGAGCTGACAGTGACCATCCTGGGATTATATATATATATATATATATATATATATATATATATATATATATATATATATATATATATTCCATGCGGTGGCATTGGAGGTCTATATACCATACACTCACTGTGAGTTCCTCAATAAACTTCTTGTATTTCATTGTTGACAACTGAAAACTGACACTCTGTGTCTAAATGATATATCTGTATCAAAAATGAAATTATGTGACACAAAATGGTAAAGTTGTTACTAAAACTTTCAGAAGATCATGTTCGTGTCACAATAATAATAATGAAAAAATTGCATTTCAACATGTTTATCCGTGTTACTAAATGGGGTTTTGTATCACAACATTAGGCCGTGACAAAATTATTTATATCACAAAATATATATATATATAAGAAAAAAAATCTGGATTTCAAAACGATATTGTGTGTCACTAAATAAAACTTTCGCAAAATAAATATTCTGCAATCACAAAAAATAATGTACCCAAATGATATCCTGACACTAAAAGAAATTCTTTATCACAATTTTTTTCTGTATTTTAACATGACTTGATCCAATATTGCATTCGTGCCAGTTTTGTTTTGAGTTTCTAAGTGTTTTTTTTTTCTAGCTGTCTTATTCCTCTTCCCATTTTATATATGTTAGCCTATTTGTTTATTTCTCTTAGTTTGCCCGTTAGGGCGGAGTTAATGATTTCGAGATGTTGTCGGCTTAGGCCGGCGTCACACTAGCGAGTTTTACGGACGTATGAGAGCAGAAAATACGTCCAGAAAATACGCATTACACACGACCCAATGATTCTCTATGGGGCAGATCCTATCTGCCTTATATTACGCATCCGTAATATACGTTGTTACGGCCGTAGAAAATCGCAGAATGCTGCGTTTGTCAGCGTATTGCGCAAAAAATACGCCAATGAAAGTCTATGGGGGCGAGAAAAATACGGATTACACACGGACCAGCAGTGTGACTTGCAAGAAATATGCAGCGGTGTTCTAGAGAAAAGCCGGTAATTCACTGCGGTGTACAGTAAAATCACACTGACAGGTTAGAATAGGTAGAATATATATATATATATATATATATATATATATATATATATATATATATATATACATATAAATAACACATATATATGTTTATATTTAATTCAGCGCTAGATAGCAGAAAAGCCGGTAATTCAATTGCCGGCTTTTCCTATCTCCTTCACAAACCCGACAAGATATGAGACATGGTTTACATACAGTAAACCATCTCATATCCCTTATTTTATTACATATTCCTCTTTACTAATGTAACAAGTGTCTGTGTGTCAAATTTGGGGTCTCTAGCTATTAAATTTAAGGGTCAAATCACGGAAAAAATTGGCGTGGGCTCCCGCGCAATTTTCTCCGCCAGAGTGGGAAAGCCAGTGACTGAGGGCAGATATTATTAGCATAGAGAGAGTCCATGGTTATTGCCCCCCCCCCCCCGGCTAAAAACATCTGCCCCCAGCCACCCCAGAAAAGGCACATCTGTAAGATACGCCTATTCTGGCACTTAGCCTCTCTCTCCCCACTCCCGTGTAGTGGTGGGATATGGGGTAATGAAAGGTTAATGTCACCTTGCTATTGTAAGGTGACATTATGCCAGGTTAATAATGGAGAGGCGTCAATTATGACACCTATCCCTTATTAATCCAATAGTACGAAATGGTTAATAAAACACACACACACACACACACATTATTACAAAGTATTTTATTGAAATAAAGACACATGGTGTTGTAATATTTTATTCTATTCTTAATCCACCTGAAGACCCTTGTCACCTGAAATAAAGTTAAAAAAAAACAAACAACAATATTCTATACCTTCCGTCGTTAGTCTTATCCCACGCTGTAAATCCCTCTGAAGGGGTTAAATCATTTTACACCCAGGAGCTCTGCTAATGCAGCTGTGCTCCTGCCTGTAAAACTTGGTGAAGGAATGGAATGCAGGGGAATGTACTGTAGTTACCTCGAGTCGCGGTGATGCGCCCTCTGCTGGATCAACTCATATGAACTTGAGCCTGGAAACTTTTCATAATATTTTCTCATGCTCGAGTTCATATGAGTTTATGCAGCAGAGGGCGCATCACCGCGACTCGAGGTAACTACAGTACATTCCCCTGCATTCCGTTCATTTGCCAAGTTCTCATGGTAGGAGCACAGCTGCATTAGCAGAGCTCCTGGGTGTAAAATGATTTAACCCCTTCAGATGGATTTACAGTGTGGGATAAGACTGTAACGACGGAAGGTATAGAATTTTTTTTTTTTTTTTTACTTTATTTCAGGTGACAAGGGTCTTCAGGTGGATTAAAAGTACAATAAAATATTACAACACCCTGTGTCTTTATTTCATTAAAATACTTTTTAATAATATGTGTGTGTTTTATTAACCATTTCGTACTTTTGGATTAATAATGGATAGGTGTCATAATTGACACCTCTCCATTATTAACTTGGCTTAATGTCACCTTACAATAGCAAGGTGACATTAACCCCTCATTACCCCATATCCCATCACTACACGGGAGTGGGAAGAGAGAGGCTAAGTGCCAGAATAGGCGCATCTTACAGATGTGCCTTTTCTGGGGTGGCTGAGGGCAGATGTTTTCAGCCAGAGGGGCCCCAATAACCATGGACCCTCTCTAGGCTATTATCTGCCCTCAGTCACTGGCTTTACCACTCTGGCGAAGAAAATTGCGTGGGAGCCCACGCCAATTTTTTTCCAGGATTTAACCCTTTAAAGGGACACTGTCACCTGAATTTGGAGGGAACAATCTTTAGCCATAGGGGCGGGGTTTTCGGGTGTTTGATTCACCCTTTCCTTACCCGCTGGCTGCATGCTGGCTGCAATATGGGATTGAAGTTCATTCTCTGTCCTCCATAGTACACTCCTACGCAAGGCAAGATTGCCTTGTGCAGGCATGTACTACGGAGGACAAAGAATGAACTTCAATCCAATATTACGGCCAGCATGCAGCCAGCGGGTAAGGAAAGGGTGAATCAAACACCTGAAAACCCCGCCCCTATGGCTAAAGATTGTTCCCTCCAAATTCAGGTGACAGTGTCCCTTTAATTCAATATCTAGAGCCCCCAAATTTTACACAGAGACACTTCTTACATTAGTAAAGAGGAATATGTAATAAAAGAAGGGATATGAGATGGTTTACTGTATGTAATCATGTCTCATATCCTGTCCGGTTTGAGAAGGAGATAGGAAAAGGCGGCAATTGAATTACTGGCTTTTCTGCTATCTAGCGCTGCATTAAACATAAATATATGTGTGTCTCACTGACATATATATACACTGTATGTATATATATATATATATATATATATATATATATATATATATATATAGACTGTATATATGTTTTTAAGAATATTTGAGCCGATGGATCCATGATATGTCCATTTTGCAAGCCTGCGCAAAAAAAAAAATCGCCGTGTGGAAGCCATACGGATGACACACGGATAAATTTGTGCGTAAAAATCGCATCCTCGCATTGAATACGGAACAGTGTTTTGGGACACTTACTTTGTATTACGGCCGTAAAAAACGGACTGTATTTTCATACGCCTAGTGTGACGCCAGCCTTATTCTTCAATTGCAACTTTTAAAAAAGTGGCAAACTTTGTTGGAAATGCACTCTGGTCCACCCGTGAAGTGATTTTATGTACTCCAGAACTCCACCTCCACCCTCAATTTTTATGTGCAAAATTTGTAATTTTTTTTTGCTAAAAAAAATCCATTCTTAAAAACAAACAAACAAAAAAAACCAAAACACAAAAGGCAAAAATAAAGGCCATTTTTGACATTGTGCAAAATTCTAAAACTGATTGCGCCATTTTGAAGATTTTGGCACAAAGATGGCAATGAAAAGCACAAAAAAAGAAAAAAAGAAAATTGACTTAAGAAAAATGTATACGACGAACCAGGACGCCGAAGTATATAACATTCACTCCAAGGGATACTGGAATATATCTGAGCAAATATTTAGCAACATCTGGAAATCCCAACTCCTGGGACATAAAAAAACAAGTGAATACAGAAAATCGACTTTAAAAAAGGCACAAATTTGAAGAAGAAGAAGAAGAAGGCGGAAATGGAAACCAGTAAAAAAAAAAAGAAAAGTGGAATAAAAAAAGGCGCAATCACAACAATGAATCTTCACGGTTTTATGAAAAGTTGCCGGAACGAGGAAACAATGACACAAGTGCTCGTTACACTGTGACGTTTACGTGACGTCCATCGGCTGCACCCAGAGGACACACAATGTTACAGAACATAAATTATGTCCAAAAATGGAACCTTGTGACAAAACCTTTCATTACTTGTACTTACAAAACTCGTTTTGTGTCTCACGACTTTGGTGAATATTATTTTCCTATCACAAAACTTGACTTTTTACCAGCGATTTTAGCTCCTTGGGGAAGATGGTAGATTTCTGGAGCCAGACGGGCGCAGTGTGAATGTCGTGTCCGGGCGAGTCTGCTGCGTCTCGGGCAGGTTTACACTGGTCTGTGAGGGTTACCGGCCGTGCACAGCTGGCACCGGGCACACACAGCTGGAAGTGTTGGCAGGAACCAGGAGAGTTTTCTGAGTCTTTTTGTCAAGCAACTAAATCTGAAATTCTCCAAGTTAACCCCATACAGCCGGGCAATTTTGTGAGTCACTACTTTCTAACATAGGGGCAATCGCATAAACGGCAATTCCAGAATTACTGGAAGTGATCAGGATCGGAGATAACTCCAATCTTGGCTTTATAATTCCCCTTCATTGCCTCCCCCATAACAATGCAATTTCAAGATGCCAAAGTGTTGTAATGGCCGCCAGGGACCTAATGAATTTCCCCACACTTGCCCCTTTTATAATGGGAATGTATCATCAGAGAAAAGGGTTTTTTGTTTCAAATATTTTAAGTAAATGTTTACAGCTTTTTTTTCTCCGATTACAATGTTTATTGCAAAAGAAAATTAGTAATCATGCAATGTTCACACTGGCCACTAGGGCTGTTTTAGACTCATAATTCCTGTGCTTTCTGGAAGAGTTAGCAGCACTTTCCTTATCATCAGAGGAAGGATTACAATCACTGGTAAGGCTACTTTGACAAATCAGGTTTTTACCGTCAGGCACAATCCGGCAAATTTTGAAAAAAAACAGATCCGTTTTTTTTTTTTTTTTTTTTCAGATCTGTTTTTTTCTCATAGAGTTGTATTAGCGGCGGATTGTGCCAGATGGCTTAATGTTTCATCCGTGATTCTCTCACCCTCTCTCTCCGGACATTAGTCCCCAGAAATCAGCTAGTTGGATCGGACAAAAAAAAAAGATCCGCTGCATCAGTTTTTAACAATTTACAACGGATCAATTTTTTTTTTTAAAGTTGATGGATTCAGCATGACAGCGAAAACCTGATGTGTGAAAGTAGTCTAACACCTCTATATACAGTAGATAACACAGGATCCACCATTCACAATAGGTGATGTCACAGCTCACCTCCTCCTCCTGTACAATGACTGATAACACCTCTATATACAGTAGATAACACAGGATCTACCATTCACAATAGGTGATGTCACAGCTCACCTCCTCCTCCTGTACAATGACTGATAACACCTCTATATACAGTAGATAACACAGGATCCACCATTCACAATAGGTGATGTCACAGCTCACCTCCTCCTCCTCCTGTACAATGACTGATAACAACTCTATATACAGTAGATAACACAGGATCCACCATTCACAATAGGTGATGTCACAGCTCACCTCCTCCTCCTGTACAATGACTGATAATACCTCTATATACAGTAGATAACACAGGATCCACCATTCACAATAGGTGATGTCACAGCTCACCTCCTCCTCCTGTACAATGACTGATAACACCTCTATATACAGTAGATAACACAGAATCCACCATTCACAATAGGTGATATCACAGCTCACCTCCTCTTCCTGTACAATGACTGATAATACAGTAGATAACACAGAATCCACCATTCACAATAGGGGATGTCACAGCTCACCTCCTCCTCCTGTACAATGACTGATAACACCTATATACAGTAGATAACACAGGATCCACCATTCACAATAGGTGATATCACAGCTCACCTCCTCCTCCTGTACAATGACTGATAACACCTCTATATATAGTAGATCACACAGGATCCACCATTTACAATAGGTGATGTCACAGCTCACCTCCTCCTCCTGTACAATGACTGATAACACCTCTATATACAGTAGATAACACAGGATCCACCATTCACAATAGGTGATATCACAGCTCACCTCCTCCTCTGGTACAATGACTGATAATACAGTAGATAACACAGAATCCACCATTCACAATAGGGGATGTCACAGCTCACCTCCTCCTCCTGTACAATGACTGATAACACCTCTATATACAGTAGATAACAGGATCCACCATTCACAATAGGTGATATCACAGCTCACCTCCTCCTCCTGTACAATGACTGATAATACAGTAGATAACACAGAATCCACCATTCACAATAGGTGATGTCACAGCTCACCTCCTCCTCCTGTACAATGACTGATAACACCTCTATATACAGTAGATAACACAGGATCCACCATTCACAATAGGTGATGTCACAGCTCACCTCCTCCTGTACAATGACTGATAACACCTCTATATACAGTAGATAACACAGGATCCTCCATTCACAATAGATGATGTCACAGCTCACCTCCTTCTCCTGTACAATGACTGATAACACCTCTATATACAGTAGATAACACAGGAGCCACCATTTACAATAGATGATGTCACAGCTCACCTCCTTCTCCTGTACAATGACTGATAACACCTCTATATACAGTAGATAACACAGGAGCCACCATTCACAATAGGTGATGTCACAGCTCACCTCCTCCTCCTGTACAATGACTGATAACACCTCTATATACAGTAGATGACACAGGATCCACCATTCACAATAGGTGATGTCACAGCTCACCTCCTAAATGCGCTATGCAGCGGTGTGGCACTGTATATAGGGGCAGGCTCTGGCGGTGGGCACACTATCCGGGTGGTATATACACCATACAGTGTAGTTGGCAGATCTCCTTTCCCTTCTATCGTGCCCTCACTACAGAGATGGGATATTTGTAAGAGGTTCTTCTCTGTATAATCTGTTGGGTCAGTCCACGTTGCGGCAGAAGTTTCCGCCTCGCTGGTACAGATCGGTTTGTGCAGCCTAGGGACAGGAATGACACAGTAACGTTAAATTTACCATTTTAGAATCCTGCTCGGCCAGACTCCCCAGATATTAATGGAAGCATTGTTCCCCACCCACGTATGCAGCAAGTCCGTGCGTAATACAGAAGTGCTCCGAATATTACAGGACTGGAAGGTGGTGAACGCCGAGGATCCACACATGGGAAATAGAGAATATTGAAGAAATCACTCACCATCTACTGAATGATGAAATCCTCCTTCATGTGCGATGGATGCGTTTCCAATACAGCAGAAAATATGTCCAAGAAAAGTAAAGTTGATCGGCATATCCAAGAAAACAGATTAAATCTTACAATTTTATTCCATATATGTCAAAGTTTTTCTTTCAATCCCCATATGTGCATTCTAATTGTTTGACATATATGAAATAAAGTTTGAAGATTTTTTCTATTTTTTTTTTTGGTATATGCTGAACACCTTTATTTTTCTTGGACTAAAAGGAGAAATAGTATATACAGTGGGTACGGAAAGTATTCAGACTCCTTTACATTTTTCACTTTTTGTTTCATTGCAGTCATTTGGTAAATTCTATAAAGTTCACTTTTTTCTCATTAATGTACACTCTGCACCCCATCTTGACTGAAAAAACAGAAATGTAGAAATTTTTGCAAATGTAATAAAAAAGAAAAACTGAAATATCACATGGTCATAAGTCTTCAGACCCTTTGCTCAGACACTCATATGTAAGTCCCATGCTGTCCATTTCCTTGTGATCCTCCTTGAGATGGTTCTACTCCTTCATTGCCGTCCAGCTGTGTGTAATTAAACTGATAGGACTTGATTTGGAAAGGCGTACACCTGTCTATATAAGACCTCACAGCTCACAGTGCATGTCAGACCAAATGAGAATCATGAGGTCAAAGGAACTGGCCAAGGAGCTCAGAGACAGAATTGTGGCAAGGCACAGATCTGGACAAGGTTACAACAGAATCTGCAGTACTCAATGTTCCTACACTATGTTCCAAATTATTATGCAAATGACATTTTTCTCTGATTTTCCTAAATGGTCGGTGCAAATGACAATCAGTCTAATAAAAGTCATCACCCGTTAGATTATACATCGAATTTTATTGAAGAAACCTCCCAATGATAACAGTATAATCTCCAAAATGAATAAAAACTTAAAATGCACTGTTCCAAATTATTAGGCACAGTAGAATTTCTAAACATTTGATCTGTTTTAAAGAACTGAAAAGTCTCATTTGTGGAATTTGCAGCATTAGGAGGTCACATTCACTGAACAAAAAAGCTATTTAACTCCAGAACCTCCTAACAGGCCAAGTTACATGTTACCATAGGACCCTTCTTTGATATCACCTTCACAATTCCTGCATCCATTGAACTTGTTAGTTTTTGGAGAGTTTCTGCTTGTATTTCTTTGCCTCCCAGAGCTGCTGTTTTGATGTGAACGGCCTCCCACCCTCATAGATCTTTTGCTTGATGATACTCCAAAGGTTCTCTATAGGGTTGAGGACAGGGGAAGATGGTGGCCACACCATGAGTTTATCTCCTTTTATGCCCATAGCAGCCAATGACTCAGAGGTTTCTTTGCAGCATGAGATGGTGCATTGTCAGCATGAAGATGCTTCTGCTCCTGAAGGCACATTTCTGCTTTTTATACCATGGAAGAAAGTTGTCAGTCAGAAACTCTATACTTTGCAGAGGTCATTTTCACACCTTCAGGAACCTTGAAGGGCCCTACCAGCTGTTCCGGACCAAAACATGACTCCTCAACCTCCTTGCTGATGTCGCAGCCTTGTTGGGACATGGTGGCCATCCACCAACCATCCACTACTCCATCCATCTGCACCGTCCAGAGTTGCTCAACACTTATCAGTAAACAAGACTGCTTGAAAAATAGTCTTCATGTATGTCTGGGCCCACTGCAACCATTTCTGCTTGTGATCACTGTTTAGGGGTGGCCGAATAGTAGGTTTATGCACCACAGCAAGCCTTTGAAGGATCCTACACCTTGAGGTTTGAGGGACTCCAGAGGCACCAGCAACTTCAAATAACTTTTTGCTGCTTTGTAATGGTATTTTGGCAGCTGCTCTCTTAATTCAATGAATTTGTCTGGCAGAAACCTTCCTCATTATGCCTTTATCTGCATAAACGCTGTCTGTGCTCTGTTTCAGTCATAAATCTCTTCATAGTATGATGATCACTCCTAAGTTTTTGTGAAATATCTAATGTTTTCATACCTTGTCCAAGGCATTGCACTATTTAACGCTTTTCAGCAGCAGAGAGATCCTTTTTATTTCCCATATTGCTTGAAATCTGTGGCCTGCTTAATAATGTGGAACATCATTTTTAAGTAGTTTTCCTTTAATTAGAATCACCTGGAAAACTAAATATCACATGTGTTTAAGATTGATTTCAGTGATCCATTGAGCCCTGAGATACAATACCATCCATGAGTTTATTTGAAAAACAAAACGATTAAATCTTTATGACACTTAAATCCAATTTGCATAATAATTTGGAAAAAATAGGAGATCCAGCTCAACGAGGTAGTGAAAAAAACCCTTTCTTTATTCACTTCAAATCATGTTCAGTGGAGGATAAAACATCAGCAGCAACAAAGGTAAAAACGATATCAAAATTTTTTGATATATTTTGATATCGTTTTTATCTTTGTTGCTGCTGATGTTTTATCCTCCACTGAACATGATTTGAAGTGAATAAAGAAAGGTTTTTTTTCACTACCTCGTTGAGCTGGATCTCCTATTTTTTCTTTGATTCCTCCGCGCCCTGACACAGCGGTTCTCTGCTCCGAGTTCCTAAGGATGCCGACTATGGTGAGCTGAACTTTGTTTTATTTTGCAGAATAATTTGGAACACAGTGTAAGAGCACAGTGGCCTCCATAATCCTTAAATGGAAGAAGTTTAGGACCACCAGAAGTCTTCCTAGACCTGGCCGTCCAGCCAAACTGAGCAATCATGGGAGAAGAGCCTTGGTGAGAGAGGTAAAGAAGTCCACCAAGATCACTGTGGCTGAGCTCCAGAGATGCAGTAGGGAGATGGGAGAAAGTTCCACAAAGTCAGCTATCACTGCAGCCCTCCACCAGTCAGGCCTTTATGGCAGAGTGGCCAGAAGGAAGCCTCTCCTCAGAGCAAGATATATGAAAGCCTGAAAGCCCGCAAAGTTTGCTAAAAAACACATGAAGGGCTCCCAGACTATGAGAAATAAGATTTTCTGGTCTGATTAGACGAAGATAGACCTTTTTGGTGATATTCTAAGCGGTATGTGTGGAGAAAACCAGGCACTGCTCATCACCTGCCCAATACCATCCCAACAGTGAAACATGGTGGTGGCAGCATCATGCTATGGGGGTGTTTTTCAGCTGCAGGGACAGGACTACTGGTTGTCATTGAAGAAACACGAATGCAGCCAAGTACAGAGATATCCTGGATGAAAACCTCTTCCAGACTGCTCTGGACCTCAGACTTGGCCGAAGGTTCACCTTCCAACAAGACAATGACCCTAAACAAACAGCTAAAATAACAAAGGAGTGTCTTCAGAACAACTCTGTGACCATTCTTGACTGGACCAGCCAGAGCCCTGACCTAAACGCAATGGAGAATCTCTGGAGAGACCTGAAAATGGCGTCCACCAACGTTCCCCATCCAACCTGACGGAACTGGAGAGGATCTGCAAGGAGGAATGGCCGAGGATCCCCAAATCAAGGTGTGAAAAACTTGTTGCATCATTCCCAAGAAGACTCATGGCTGTACTAGCTCAAAAGGGGCTTCTACTCAATACTGAGCAAAGGGGATGAATACTTATGACTATGTAATATTTTAGTTTTTCTTTTTTAATAAATTTGCAAAAATTTCTACATTTCTATTTTTTTTCAGTCAAGATGGGGTGCAGAGTGTACATTAATGAGAAAAAATGAACTTTTTTGAATTTACCAAATGGCTGCAATGAAACAAAGAGTGAAAAATTTATAGGGGTCTGAATACTTTACATACCCACTGTAAGATTAATGGAGTGCAGGAAGAAACACAAGATAGAAGAGGCCACGGAGGAGCAAGTCTGAAAATATAACTACTATAATACTGCTCCTATGTACAAAAATATCTCTATATATAATTGTCTAAGGGGTACTTCTGTCTTTCTGTCTGCAACTTCTGTAACGGAAATCCCGCGTCGCTGATTGGTCTCGCCAGCTGCCTGTCATGGCTGCCGCGACCAATCAGTGACGGGCACAGTCCGATTAGTCCCTCCCTACTTCCCCGCAGTCAGTGCTCGGCGCCCACATACTCCCCTCCAGTCACCGCTCACACAGGGTTAATGCCAGCGGTAACAGACTGCGTTATGCCATGGGTAACGGACTCCATTACCGCTGCTATTAACCCTGTGTGTCCCCAACTTTTTACTATTGATGCTGCCTATGCAGCATCAATAGTAAAAAGATGTAATGTTAAACATAATAAAAAAACCAAAAAACCTGCTATTCTCACCTTCCTTCGACCGACGATGCGCTCGCGCCTGTCACTATCTTCCGTTCCCAGAGATGCATTGCGAAAATACCCAGAAGACTTAGCAGTCTCGCGAGACCGCTAAGACTTCTGGGTAATTTCAGAATGCATCCTGGGAACGGAAGATGGCGACAGCCGTGCGCGCATCGCCAGAGCTTCGCTGGATCCCGACAGGTGAGTATATAACTATTTTTTATTTTAATTATTTTAATAGGGATATGGTGCCCACACTGCTAAATACTGCGTGGGCTGTGTTATATACTGTGTGGCTGCTATATACTGCGTGGGCTGTGTTATATAGTACTATGTGTTGTATAGTACTATAATACTGCCCCCATGTACAAGAATATAACTGCTATAATACTGCCCCTATGTACAAGAATATAACTACTATAATACTGCCCCTATGTACAAGAATATAACTACTATAATACTGCCCCTATATACAAGAATATAACTACTATAATACTGCTCCTATGTACAAGAATATAACTACTATAATACTGCCCCTATGTACAAGAATATAACTACTATAATACTGCCCCTATGTACAAGAATATAACTACTATAATACTGCCCCTATGTACAAGAATATAACTACTATAATACTGCTCCTATATACAAGAATATAACTACTATAATACTGCCCTCTATGTACAAGAATATAACTACTATAATACTGCCCCTATGTACAAGAATATAACTACTATAATACTGCCCCTATGTACAAGAATATAACCACTATAATACTGCCCCTATGTACAAGAATATAACTACTATAATACTGCCCCTATGTACAAGAATATAACCACTATAATACTGCCTCTATGTACAAGAATATAACTACTATAATACTGCTCCTATATACAAGAATATAACTACTATAATACTGCCCTCTATGTACAAGAATATAACTACTATAATACTGCCCCATGTACAAGAATATAACTACTATAATACTGCTCCTATATACAAGAATATAACTACTATAATACTGCCCTCTATGTACAAGAATATAACTGCTATAATACTGCCCCTATGTACAAGAATATAACTACTATAATACTGCCCCTATGTACAAGAATATAACTACTATAATACTGCCCCTATGTACAAGAATATAACTACTATAATACTGCCCCTATGTACAAGAATATAACCACTATAATACTGCCTCTATGTACAAGAATATAACTACTATAATACTGCTCCTATATACAAGAATATAACTACTATAATACTGCCCTCTATGTACAAGAATATAACTACTATAATACTGCCCCTATGTACAAGAATATAACTACTATAATACTGCCCCTATGTACAAGAATATAACTGCTATAATACTGCCCCTATGTACAATAATATAACTACTGTAATACTGCCCCCTATGTACAAGAATATAACTACTATAATACTGCTCCTATTATTATTATGACTTATAAGACACTCGTCTCCATCGTCCCCCGCTATCAGGAATTCGCTGCTCATCACTTGTCGCCGGATGAATATCTGCTGAATCAACTTCCCGTCATCAGTATTTGGGATTACAGCAGGCAATCTGTAACATAAACAGGAATAAAATGACGACGTGTGATAAAATACAATGTGACCCCAGCAGAAGGGATCCATCATCCCTGCATCAGCAGAATTACTTTTTTTTTTTTTTGGGGGGGGGGGGGTGGATATCTGTGCTGAGCGGTGAATCTGCGCGGTTCTTGCCTTTCTGGGAAAGCTGTCCCTCTTTCCCCATATCAAATGATTGTCCACAGAGGTGAGGAGACTCCACAGCAAAGCATAAAATGGCCCCTTTCTCAGTTTGGGTGCAGGTTTGGTGCCATCCCATTTCCAAGATTATTGCTTTAAATCCCTACCTCCTTGTTTGTAGGATATGGGCACAACGCATCGGCCATTAGTTGTCATCACCGATCAAAATAATGGATGAACGTCTCGTATTTGCATATATTCCAGGACTAAAAGTCTCCTCAAAAAAGTCTGCAGAGGCGTGGTTAACCTTGAGGCCGTCCTACACCACCGGCCAGTCTCCATTCTATAAGACATGCATCCATCCTGTTCAGTGGCCTCGTTCATGAAGGCCTCAATAGATGGACAAGCCCTTTAGAAATGCTCCCATGGAGTGTTTGGTGGTCGGCGCTATTGTACAGCGATTTATGACCGTTACCCGTCTCTGGTCCTTTGGTTAGGAGGGTGATGATCGTCAGCAGGGACCTTTCACACATTAACTTTGCGTTTTAGAAATGTCAAAACCGGACAGACACAATAGTGCTGGGATCTGAGCCAAGAAGGCTGGAGGCTCCCACGCTGCCGGCCGGGGCCAGACAGGACGCGTCATGTCCCTATGGGGTGATCTGGATAAATGGGCGGCGAAAGGCCACGAGGCTCGGTGCCGATAAGTGGAAGGTTTGGACAATTTGGGGTCTAAAATGAAACCTGAGAATTCCTCAATGTGTCACTAGTGGGAGGACAATTCTAGCACTCAATGCCAGTCTGCTGCATCTAAAGCCAACAGAACCTGCCCTGTAACAAGCGAGGTGAGGCTCTTAGGGAAGGGTTGACTTTAACTTTCCATAAAAGGTTCGGGCAGGGCCAGATTTTGGGTTTGCGGTTCCGTTCTGAGCATCCTCATAAAAAAATGCATTTAAACTGGATTCCAAAATGTAATACTATCGAAAATAACGAATCCGTCATTAATTCTCCCCCGTTGCTCCAAACGTGTTTGTTGATGCTGCAGCAATGATGATATCACGCCTCATGCATGTGACCGCTGCAGCCCATCAGTGAGCTCTAACCTGATATAACCGCTGTACACAGTGATCCTGCTGGAGCAGGAGGTAAGTAACTATTTAGGTTATTTTCTAGAGGGCTGGGTGTTTGATATATTACATTTTTGAAGCTGGAAACTTCCCCTTTAACGACACATGGGGCTGCCATGATGTGAGGAATAGAGATGTTATCAGTCATTGTACAGGAGGAGGAGGTGAGCTGTGATCTCACCTATTGTGTATGGTGGATCCTGTGTTATCTACTGTATATAGAGGTGTTACCAGTCATTGTACAGGAGGAGGAGGTGAACTGTGATATCACCTATTGTGAATGGTGGATCCTGTGTTATCTACTGTATATAGAGGTGTGATCAGTCATTGTACAGGAGGAGGAGGTGAGCTGTGATATCACCTATTGTGAATGGTGGATCCTGTGTTATCTACTGTATATAGAGGTGTGATCAGTCATTGTACAGGAGGAGGAGGTGAGCTGTGATATCACCTATTGTGTATGGTGGATCCTGTGTTATCTACTGTATATAGAGGTGTTATCAGTCATTGTACAGGAGGAGGAGGTGAGCTGTGATATCACCTATTGTGAATGGTGGATCCTGTGTTATCTACTGTATATAGAGGTGTTATCAGTCATTGTACAGGAGGAGGAGGTGAGCTGTGACATCACCTATTGTGAATGGTGGATCCTGTGTTATCTGCTGTATATAGAGGTGTTATCAGTCATTGTACAGGAGGAGGTGAGCTGTGACATCATCTATTGTGAATGGTGGATCCTGTGTTATCTACTGTATGTAGAGGTGTTATCAGTCATTGTACAGGAGGAGGAGGTGAGCTGTGATATCACCTATTGTGAATGGTGGATCCTGTGTTATCTACTGTATATAGAGGTGTTATCAGTCATTGTACAGGAGGAGGAGGTGAGCTGTGACATCACCTATTGTGAATGGTGGATCCTGTGTTATCTGCTGTATATAGAGGTGTTATCAGTCATTGTACAGGAGGAGGTGAGCTGTGACATCATCTATTGTGAATGGTGGATCCTGTGTTATCTACTGTATGTAGAGGTGTTATCAGTCATTGTACAGGAGGAGGAGGTGAGCTGTGATATCACCTATTGTGAATGGTGGATACTGTGTTATCTACTGTATATAGAGGTGTTATCAGTCATTGTACAGGAGGAGGAGGTGAGCTGTGACATCACCTATTGTGAATGGTGGATCCTGTGTTATCTACTGTATATAGAGGTGTTATCAGTCATTGTACAGGAGGAGGAGGTGAGCTGTGACATCGCCTATTGTGAATGGTGGATCCTGTGTTATCTACTGTATATAGAGATGTTATCAGTCATTGTACAGGAGGAGGAGGTGAGCTGTGACATTATTGTGAATCCTATGATATCAGTAATAGTTGAGGAGCAGATTAGTGGCATTTGTTGTCCATGCTGGATCCTGTGTACAGGTAGACAGTAGAACAAAATATCACTTTCAGGAGTTTAAAGTTTCTCCTTTAAAACTCAAAGTCTAATACAGCATTGCAGGAAAGGAGCCATTCCTGTAAGTTTGATATATTTCTCCTTCATAGACCTGGAAAGGGATGTTCCAGTATTAATAAAACATAGCGGCTTTCCTCCAAACGCGACGCCACACTAGTCTACAGGTTGTGGGTGGTACTGCAGCTCAGCATCCTGTACACAAGTGTGACACCTTCCCTGGAGAAATAACAGCCATGATTTACTAATCCTGGAAAACCCGCTCTATAAGGAAACCCTTTGTGACGATGTAATTGGAGTAGCACAAGGTGGTGTAGACAGGTCCTTTATTTCATATAGAAAGATACAAAAGTCTTATCTTACCATATTAGTAACAGTCACAAGATACATGTGGTCAGTAAGGTACTCGGAGCGGACCCTCCGAATCATACAAGAACATAACCAGGGCATTTCAGCAGAGTACCATCAGGACCCCTAAGACATGGATAGAAACCTTGTGCACCACCTTTTTAGAAGTGGTCCTTGGGCGCCACCCCTTCCTTAGTGGTGGTTCTCAGGTTTCTTAGCACGTCAAGAAAGCCAAACACATATGTATATAAAGCTCTTGGGGCGCCACCCCCTCTTCAGAGGTGGTGATCGGGGGAGCCAACCCCTCTTTGGAGGTGGTGCTCGGGGGAGCCAACCCCTCTTTGGAGGTGGTGCTCGGGGGAGCCAACTCCTCTTCGGAGGTGGTGCTCGGGGGAGCCAACCCCTCTTTGGAGGTGGTGCTCGGGGGAGCCAACTCCTCTTTGGAGGTGGTTCTTAGGTTTTACCCAACATAGAGTAACCCAAAAAACATATGTATATAAAGCTTTTGGAGCACCAACCCCGTTTAGTGGTGGTCCTCGGGAACCACCCTGTGTTTAGTGGTGGTCCTCATGTCTTCTCCAACACCCAGTTCTTCATGGAAGATGGAGGTATTTACCAATATGGACACCTCCCCCACCATCATTATATGATGCTCACATTAGAAGGGACCCACTTTAAAAAAAAAAAAGTGAAAAATAAAAATGCTTGAGAACCTTTTTTCATATCTACAGGGGTATTGTCCCCAATCAATAGGATATTTTAAAAAAGGAGTAATTTAAAGCAGGACCTACCCCTTCATACCAGACCCTTCTTCGTACCGTCACTGCGGCCGGGCAGTCTGTATATTCGGCCACACACTGTATATTATGCTCAGAATACGACCACAATTATACATTTATCAGTCGCATAAATGAAAACTGCAAAGTGCAAGTTCGTGCTGCACAGCAAAGCATCATGGGATGCGACGAAACATTAGTACCGCAGCGATATTCAATAACAGGAAATGTTCTTGGTTAAATAAATACTTGACATTAATATATAGAAATGTATATAAAAGCTACAGAGTCTACAAAATATATTAATAAATTATTAAGACGGTTATTAAACGTAATAAGCTACACATTCAGCGGGGTCCGGGCGTCGCCCTCCGTCCAGTATCACGTGTGCATGAGATATACAGGAAAAGTCCGATAATCCGGCATGTGAGGGGCGGCCGGATTACTGGAAAATATACATATATATATATATTTTTTTACGCATATGTGACCTCAAGGTGGCACCGATGCCAATACAAAACCCACGAGTTGGTTTCCCAACTTTGGTTACTGAAAATGTTAAAGTCCAATAATCCGGCACACGATTAATAAATGAGCAGATTTTCCAGATTACGAGAAGGATAAGAGAGAACCGTTATTACGGGAGCCCGGGCTCATTTCTTCAGAATCTGTTTCTAAAAGAAGAAGTCTAAAATTCCAGATCGTAGGCTGCTTCCGGATTAAGAGACAGAACTGACCTTGATCTGAGGTTTGTTTTTTAAAAAATTAATTCATGTATTTGGAGGGAATTTTTTTTTTTTTTGCTGTTGACCTTTATTAAATATTTTGCACCGTTTGTCTTTTCCAGGCTTTGTTTTCCTGCCACATTCTACTTTGATGTGGTCTGTGGCCATAAGACCGAGAGGAGCTCACTGACCGATTCTCAGTTAACTCATTCTGCGCACACAGAGGCTACAGAAGGCAAACGGTGCAAAAGTTTTAATGAAACCCAATTATAAAAATCATGTTTTAGACCCAAATATGTGTATTTCAGAAAAGAAATACATTGTCCCTTAAAGGTTTACAACCCCTTTAAGTTGCATTTTTGGGACCCTGGAATATTACATTGCCCCGAATAGGTAAGTTTTGCTAATTATACAAATTTAATTGTTGACAGAAGTTGGTAAAACTTTTGGGGGTTTTCTTGTACCGTAACCTTAAGAGAAGGGGAGGAGTCAGTGCAGTTAGATACAATGTTTCACACATACATTCCTTAAAGGGCCAGTCTAGAATTAACAAAAAGTTGATTTTCTCAAAAAAGGGCGCCACACCTGACTACAGGTTGTATGTGGCATTGCAGCTCAGGCCTTAACTAAGGGGCAGCATATTGAACAGACCCCCAAACCAGAGTTCAGGGCGGATTATGCCGCTTCCACCATCCTACTCTTAAAAGGCAGCCGCTGCCAGGATATGTACAGTACAGCTTGCCGACCGCATTAGTTAATCCCCAACTCAGGAGCCTGTGTACCCCCCGATATTTTCAGGTCATCATACAGCTCTCCTAATTAAAGTACAGTATCTGGTTTGTCATGAGTCAGTCTCACCGCCGTCTGGGCCACTTGGGTGTTATGTAAAATTCCCTTTAACACTCTCCAAACTAAAAGAAAATCACTTTATAGAAAAACCATGGCCACTTTTTCTTTTCAAAATAGCGCCACCCCTAAATCAGGTTGTATCAGGTATTGCCTCTCAATCCTAATAAAGTAAACAGTGCTGAGTTGCACTACCACACCTAAAGGTGGCGCTGCTTTTTTTTTTTTTTTTTTTTAAGAAGTCAGCCATGTTCTTTCAATTTAAGAAATCAGATAGTGATGGGAATGAACATATTCCTAACTTTTTGTGAGAAGTGTATCTGGTTTTCGGGTGAAGTTTCTGGATGATCCTACAATGCCCTCTGACCTCTTCAGGTGAACTTAATGTGAGGTCTCTAAACTTTTGGATGCCCATGCCCAACTCTTCAACGCTTCAGGACTTTTTGCACAACTTACTGTTCTCTAACAAGGAGCTTAATGGCAAAATTCACAACTGGCGTTTGATCCATGAATCGGCCAATACATTTCAGGATTCTATTAGAATTGGTATTAACCAGTCCTCGTCATCATGAGACCAAGACCCAACCCAACCGTTGATGACCATGACCTCGCCATTGCGAGGCTTTAAGCCAGATGTTCTCAGGTGGAAGTGGCCACTGAGCTCTGAGCTTAGATGGGTCATCCACAGGTGACAACAGAGATACAAAGACTGGAAGAGTCACAGAACGCCAGAGAAGTGGAAGTCTTTTGGTCACAACCCACACTGATGACCGCTTCATTGAGATCAATTTTCTTCGGAACGGGATGACAAATGCCACACAACTCCAGGAACATGCAAGGTAGGCAAGAGACGTCATCATTCGAAACAGTTTACATCAACGTGGACTGCGTGGTAGACGACCTTCAAGGCTACCTGACCACATGACCATGGGCCAGGGAGCATCTACGTTGGACAAGAGACCAGTGGCCTCGGTGCTCTTCACTGTCGATTCATGCTGAGCAGAAATGATGGTCATCAACGATGTTGGAGATGTCAAAAACAGCGCTATGCAACAACCACTGTGGTCACCAGACGAGGCGTTGTTGTTACAGTGTGGGCAGGTATGTCTAGTCACTATAGAACTGCCCTACACTTTGTAACAAGCCCCACCTACTTGAAAAACATCAGTAATCCAGTCTCGAACAACACAGGCCTAATTTCATGTTCATGGACGTCCATGTTCCAGATGATCGAGGTCTCATCATTAGAGAACCGCTTCTGGAGAATGGAGGACCTCACATGGGGTGGCCTTCACTTTCTCCAGACCTGAATCCCATAAAAAAAATCTATGGGATAAGTCGAGTCATAGTGTAGAGGCTCGTAAATTTGTACCCCAGAACCTCAATGACCTTAGTGCCACCTTTCAAGAAGAGTGGGACGCCATGCCTCCACAGAGAATAACTCCACTTGTGAGGAGCAGATGTCAGCTATGATTGATGCTCAAGGCCACATGACAAGTTATTGAGACTGACATTTTTTGGGGTGTATGCCCACCACTGTCGTTGGCTTTTGTTTCAATAAATGGTTTGAGATGAGGGAATCACCATTTTTTTCCCCCTCTACTTAAATGTCTGACTTTCATTATAAAATCACTGTAGATGGAACTTTTCACATTTTCCATAAATTTTGCCGGAAAGCCAAATATCCCTAACTTTTTGGGAGTAGTGTAAAACCCAACGTACAAGTTCTAGTGGTAATAGGACTTATGTTGAGGAGGCGTTTGGTGGTGGGTGCCATGACTGAGGTGAAGAAACAGCTTGGACGGCCATGGGCTACACCTCACATGGAAATTTTCAAATACTGATCTTGGTTAATGACTTGCCGGGGGACACAGCATTTACCGTCCATACTATATTAACGGGTCTCCTTTGTTTTGGCAATGGAGCCAAAAATCGGCGATGGGATCCATCAAGAACCATATAACTATCCGTCTCATATGGTCTCATCTAGAGACCCCTAATTTCTCCAGAAAAAGTCACATAGGACCTACGTTCTTGTGATCACATGATCGAGCCTTCTCCTGGCTTTCTTTTCTTCCCGTGGTCCTACATCTACTGCCGACGCTTGAGGTTTCGGAGTTGACGTGAAGCAAGGCTGTTCTTCTTGGATGAGTCTTCCCTTTACGGCAGGAGGCAGAACCCCGGTAGATAACAGATGGAAGCCTCTTGTTTCTGGAGGCTCGGTAATGCCAGAGTCATCGATGGTCATCTCGGATTCTTCGCATAGACTTCCCACGTCTTCTGCAATGCTCCGGTGGAAGTTGCTATTGGTGGCCAGGCTGAGGATGGGGCTGACGCACATGACTTGGAGATCGTTGGTTTTGTCCGGTTCTATGTCTTTTATGGGGGTGTTTGTCGCGGCTTTCTTGGTGACCTCTACAACGCACACTGTACCGTTGCCAGACGGATTCATACCATCCGTGTGGGCACTGAAGTACAATGTGCCGCTCCCAATCAGGCCATTGCTTGGAGAGCAAGTGTTGGCCACCTCGGATGACTTCCCAGAGCCAACACCAGGAGGTTCATTACCAACCACACCATCATGAAGGCTATCATAATTGGAGGTTCCTTGAGGTCCATACTTGTGTCCCTGACCACTGTCTACCGGCGTTTTGCCTAAAGACCATGATTCAGACATCAAGAACCCACTTTTGACGTTGCTTCCTGAAACACTTCCACTCTTCACCAGAGGGTGCTGGGCATCTGTTGACCCTTGAATATAGAAGAGGTCTCCGATGCCACCTTCACCAAAGGCCGCGTTGATTTTTGAGAGGTTTCCGGTCTTCATGGCAAGCTTCAGGAGCAGGAGGCGATGCTGTTTTTCGGCGACCTTTCTCCAAGGAAGATCCTCCTGATCGACCCTTTTCCCGTCTATAAAGTTTTCTCTGGGAAATGCGTCGTCCACCGCTTCTTTCTGAGAAGTCTTATTCCACCCTTTGAAGGAGTAAGGAGGCTCCTCTTCCCTGCCGTGGAGGCCTGATCCAGCTTTTTTGAAGCTCTGTGAGATTTCTGTCGATTTGGGGTGCAGAAGCGTGTAATAAATGATTAAGGCAGCACAGCCTGAAAATCACAAAAGAGAGGAAATTACAACAAAATAATATATAAAATTATACATATATACATACATACACATTGTCAGATCATCTGCACACAACTTCTTCCCCAGTAGTCATAGCAGTAACTCCCTCCAGTTCCCCAGTAGTCACAGCAGACTGCTTCATCTTCCATCAATGCACACAGCAGGGCTTCCCTTTACCCCCAGTAGTCACAGCAATGGAGTCCTCTTCTCAGAAGAACCCCCTTTACCCACAGTAGTCACAGCAGAACCCCCTTCACCCACAGTAGTCACAGCAATGAAATCCTCTTCCCAGGAGAACCCCCTTTACCCACAGTAGTCACAGTAATGAAATCCTCTTCCCAGGAGAGCCCCCTTCCCCACAGTAGTCACAGCAGAACCCATTTACCCACAGTAGTCACAGCAGAACCCCCTTCACCCACAGGAGTCACCACCATGAAATCCTCTTCCCAGAAGAGCCCCGTTCCCCTCAGTAGTCACAGTAATGAAATCCTCTTCCCAGGAGAGCCCCCTTCCCCACAGTAGTCACAGCAGAACCCATTTACCCTCAGTAGTCACAGCAGAACCCCCTTCACCCACAGTAGTCACAGCAATGAAATTCTCTTCCCAGGAGAGCATTCTTACCCTCAGTAGTCACAGAGGAACCCCCCCCCGCTCCCGGGGTCCCTTCCATCATTCCAGTATAGAGCCCCTTATCCCCCAATCAGGTGTCGTTACCCCCAGTAATCACAGCAGAGCTCCCTTCACTCTACATCACTGCACTTCGTAGGATCCCTATTTACCACCAGTAATCACAGCACAGCCTCCTTCTCTCACTAATCACAGCAGTACCCCGTCACTGAACACAGCGGAGCCCCCCTTACCCCTAGTGGTCACAGCAAGGCATTACACAGAGCCGCCATGCTGTCAGGCAGGAATGGATACCCTGTAAGGAGAGTCGTGCTTAGATCGCACACACATCCAATGAGGGATGCCAGCGACGGCTGCTTGCTGATGGTTTCCTTGCTCAATGAATGAACACAAAGCTTTGAAGACGACACTAAATCCGCTACTTAAGGCGTGTGATGCGATTTACGATGTGAAGATGATAATTCGTTCCGCCTCTGCCACCATTTATTCTAGGAATTATCTATAATTACACAGCTAAGAAAGCTATGAAACGAAGCTTTGTGCTCCCGTCTGCGGCAGGACCCGTGACGGCGCGCGCCTCTACCGCGACCATCCACTCACCGATGAGAAACCCGGACAGGACGGCCACGGACAGCTTCACCTCGCTCCACGCCGCCCCCTGCAGGAAGTCTGTGGCCAGCAGCAGCAGGATGCAGTTTTCTAACAACATGATCTATAGGGACGACACAAGGGACGGCGTCAGTCGCAGAAAATCTAGGTAGTCTAGAGTGGCGTGTCGCTTCTTGCCTCGGAGGACCCGACCGTGTAATACATCATTTCCCCCGTGGTGGCGCTGCAGGGAAAATAAACAGTCACAAATTGGAGCCGATCGCTGGTGATCATGTGGGGACACCTCTGCTCATTGTGAAGGGATTATATAACCTGTCACTACTGGAAAATCCCTTTAAGGAAAACATCAGAAACTTAGAGGAATAATAATTGAGGCATTCGCGGACTTTGTTTTCACTTAAATGCTTGTATTTGAGGCTAAAAATCGTTTTGCAATAGGGTTTAATTAACATTTTTTCCTCCCATAGCCTCCATACTAGCTGCAGAATGAGGAAACTGAGAACAGTCAGCGAGCTCGTTCTGGAGGGGAGTTTTTAACACTTGATCTGTCTTTTCCTGAGCTCCTCGGTGCCAATTTATAACCACAGTGTTCAGCGAAACGGTTATGGTTTATGGAAGCAACAGAGGAGTTCAAGGAATAACCCAACGCTCTCACTGATAGACGAGAGCAATAATCACTGCAGCTCATAGGCTGTAGAAAAGCCAACGGCGCGACTTTGTGAACAAAACCCACTCACAAAAGTTGATTTTTAACCTTTAAGAGAAAAATAAAGATTCAGATTTCTCAACCACGGTTAAGAGTTCTAAGGGTGAATGCTCAGTGCGGAGCCAGGGGCCTAAAATTGGCCCCTGGGGCCGAAAATTGGCCCCAGGTCCCCCTTGTATGGAAGCTGGTCAGGGAAAATGACAACAACAAAGAAGAGTAGAGGACGTGAGCGATTAGGGAATTTCATGTTCAAGACCCCCTTGTGGGACGAAGAGGTATAGAAAAAAAAATGAAAAGAAAAAAAAAAAAAATATATATATATATACATATGTTTATATTTTGAAACAAAAGGGGCTGCTCACCACGTAGAAGATGGCGACGCGGTAGCGGGAGGGTCCATCCCGGACGTTAATGAAGCAGAAGGTGTAGACCGCGCCGAGGAGGACATTGAAGAGTCGCCAATAGCACGGCGTGGAGACGACATCGGTCTGCTGAGCCACCAGCCAGAAGGACATCACCAGCCAGTGAGCGCCTGCCGGGAGACAAGGGACACGTGACAGCAGCACAGAGTATTTCAGGAGAGGAGTGCGCAGATGGGGTAGGGTGCGGTGAGGAGGATGGTGGTGTCCGTGCTTCATGCGCAGCAGGATGTGGTGTAAGGAGGAGTAGTTGGAGGGACAGCAGCACAGAGGATTTCAGGAGAGGAGGGAGCGGACCATGTGGTGAGCGATGGACCGGTGATGTGAGGGGGGGGGGGGGGAGGGACAGCAGCACAGAGGATTTCAGGAGAGGAGCGAGCAGACCTTGTGGTGAGCGATGGACCGGTGATGTGAGGGGGAAGAGGGACAGCAGCACAGAGGATTTCAGGAGAGGAGCGAGCGGACCTTGTGGTGAGCGATGGACCGGTGATGTGAGGGGGAAGAGGGACAGCAGCACAGAGGATTTCAGGAGAGGAGGGAGCGGACCATGTGGTGAGCGATGGACCGGTGATGTGAGGGGGGGGGAGGGACAGCAGCACAGAGGATTTCAGGAGAGGAGCGAGCGGACCATGTGGTGAGCGATGGACCGGTGATGTGAGGGGGGGGAGGGACAGCAGCACAGAGGATTTCAGGAGAGGAGCGAGCAGACCTTGTGGTGAGCGATGGACCGGTGATGTGAGGGGGAAGAGGGACAGCAGCACAGAGGATTTCAGGAGAGGAGGGAGCGGACCATGTGGTGAGCGATGGACCGGTGATGTGAGGGGGGGGAGGGACAGCAGCACAGAGGATTTCAGGAGAGGAGGGAGCGGACCATGTGGTGAGCGATGGACCGGTGATGTGAGGGGGGGGAGGGACAGCAGCACAGAGGATTTCAGGAGAGGAGCGAGCGGACCATGTGGTGAGCGATGGACCGGTGATGTGAGGGGGGGGAGGGACAGCAGCACAGAGGATTTCAGGAGAGGAGCGAGCAGACCTTGTGGTGAGCGATGGACCGGTGATGTGAGGGGGAAGAGGGACAGCAGCACAGAGGATTTCAGGAGAGGAGCGAGCGGACCTTGTGGTGAGCGATGGACCGGTGATGTGAGGGGGAAGAGGGACAGCAGCACAGAGGATTTCAGGAGAGGAGGGAGCGGACCATGTGGTGAGCGATGGACCGGTGATGTGAGGGGGGGGAGGGACAGCAGCACAGAGGATTTCAGGAGAGGAGCGAGCGGACCATGTGGTGAGCGATGGACCGGTGATGTGAGGGGGGGGAGGGACAGCAGCACAGAGGATTTCAGGAGAGGAGCGAGCAGACCTTGTGGTGAGCGATGGACCGGTGATGTGAGGGGGAAGAGGGACAGCAGCACAGAGGATTTCAGGAGAGGAGGGAGCGGACCATGTGGTGAGCGATGGACCGGTGATGTGAGGGGGAGGAGGGACAGCAGCACAGAGGATTTCAGGAGAGGAGCGAGCAGACCTTGTGGTGAGCGATGGACCGGTGATGTGAGGGGGAAGAGGGACAGCAGCACAGAGGATTTCAGGAGAGGAGCGAGCAGACCTTGTGGTGAGCGATGGACCGGTGATGTGAGGGGGAAGAGGGACAGCAGCACAGAGGATTTCAGGAGAGGAGGGAGCGGACCATGTGGTGAGCGATGGACCGGTGATGTGAGGGGGGGGAGGGACAGCAGCACAGAGGATTTCAGGAGAGGAGCGAGCAGACCTTGTGGTGAGCGATGGACCGGTGATGTGAGGGGGAAGAGGGACAGCAGCACAGAGGATTTCAGGAGAGGAGGGAGCGGACCATGTGGTGAGCGATGGACCGGTGATGTGAGGGGGAGGAGGGACAGCAGCACAGAGGATTTCAGGAGAGGAGTGAGCGGACCTTGTGGTGAGCGATGGACCGGTGATGTGAGGGGGAAGAGGGACAGCAGCACAGAGGATTTCAGGAGAGGAGGGAGCGGACCATGTGGTGAGCGATGGACCGGTGATGTGAGGGGGGGGAGGGACAGCAGCACAGAGGATTTCAGGAGAGGAGCGAGCGGACCATGTGGTGAGCGATGGACCGGTGATGTGAGGGGGAGGGACAGCAGCACAGAGGATTTCAGGAGAGGAGGGAGCGGACCATGTGGTGAGCGACGGACCGGTGATGTGAGGGGGAGGAGGGACAGCAGCACAGAGGATTGTTTCACACCAGCCCTCACCTCCTACAGCGAACACCCAGAAGTGATAAACTCTAGCAAACAATATGAGAGCCATCACCCGGGTGCCGATCATACCCATCCTCCACAGCAGCTGGCACAGCACCGATGCCCAAGGTAAACAGAGGTGCCCCGGCCTCAGGAGACAGAGGAAGTGACTGAAGGAGACCAGCGCCCAGGAGAGGGACAGGAGGCACAACAGGGCGCAGCACACTGCAACACAAAACAGAGGAAAATTAGTGATAGTCAAACTTCTTTTAGGGGCCCGGTAATAATGTGCAGCTGATGGTATACAGCTATATACAGCGTGTACCGAACTGAGTAACTCTGTATGCAGGGATCCCCCTAGTGGTCAAAGCTAGAATTGCATCACATAAAGGGAATATGGAGGGCTCCCCCTAGTGGTGACAGGAATAATTGCATCACATAAAGAAGGGACTATGAAGTGCTCCCCCTAGTGATGAAAGGTAGAATTGTATCACATAGAAGAGAATATGAAGGACTCCCCCTAATGATGAAAGCTAGAATTGCATCACATAGGGGGAGCACTTCATATTCTCTTCTAGCAGAGGAAGCTAGAATTGCATCATGTAAAAAAGGGAATAAGAAGGGCTCCCCCTACTGGTGACAGCAATAATTGCATCATCTAAAGAAGGGAATATGAAGGGCTCCCCCTAGTGGTGACCGCAATAATTGCATCATCTAAAGAAGGAAATATGAAAGGCTCCCCCTAGTGGTGACAGCAATAATTGCATCATCTAAAGAAGGGAATAAGAAGGGCTCCCCCTAGTGGTGACAGCAATAATTGCATCATCTAAAGAAGGGAATAAGAAGGGCTCCCCCTAGTGGTGACAGCAATAATTGCATCATCTAAAGAAGGGAATAAGAAGGGCTCCCCCTAGTGGTGACAGCAATAATTGCATCATCTAAAGAAGGGAATAAGAAGGGTTCCCCCTAGTGGTGACAGCAATAATTGCATCATCTAAAGAAGGGAATAAGAAGGGCTCCCCCTAGTGGTGACAGCAATAATTGCATCATCTAAAGAAGGGAATAAGAAGGGCTCCCCCTAGTGGTGACAGCAATAATTGCATCATCTAAAGAAGGGAATAAGAAGGGCTCCCCCTAGTGGTGACAGCAATAATTGCATCATCTAAAGAAGGGAATAAGAAGGGCTCCCCCTAGTGGTGACAGCAATAATTGCATCATCTAAAGAAGGGAATAAGAAGGGTTCCCCCTAGTGGTCACAGCAATAATTGCATCATCTAAAGAAGGGAATATGGAGGGCTCCCCCTAGTGGTGACAGCAATAATTGCATCATCTAAAGAAGGGAATAAGATGGGCTCCCCCTAGTGGTGACAGCAATAATTGCATCATCTAAAGAAGGGAATAAGAAGGGCTCCCCCTAGTGGTCACAGCAATAATTGCATCATCTAAAGAAGGGAATAAGAAGGGCTCCCCCTAGTGGTGACAGCAATAATTGCATCATCTAAAGAAGGGAATATGAAGGGCTCCCCCTAGTGGTGACAGCAATAATTGCATCATCTAAAGAAGGGAATATGAAGGGCTCCCCCTAGTGGTGACAGCAATAATTGCATCATCTAAAGAAGGGAATATGAAAGGCTCCCCCTACTGGTGACAGCAATAATTGCATCATCTAAAGAAGGGAATATGAAGGGCTCCCCCTAGTGGTGACAGCAATAATTGCATCATCTAAAGAAGGGAATAAGAAGGGCTCCCCCTAGTGGTGACAGCAATAATTGCATCATCTAAAGAATATGGAGGGCTCCCCCTAGAGGAATCAGCAAGAATAGTATAACCAATAAAGGGGCTATGAGGTCTCCTCCAGGAGATAACGAACCTGCGTAGACGTCCGTGCGGTCCAGGGTCATGTACACATACGTCTGCAGGAGCAGTTGGGGCAGGGCCTGTAATAAGACTTCTATCAGCCGGAGAAGCGACAGGTCTCCCTGCTTCATCACCAGATCCTGCTCCTCGTTTGCGCTTTCCCCTTTTTCCCTGAGAACAAGTCGGAGAGAATCCACGTGTCTAAGGAAAGAGAAGCCAATGAGGAGCGGAGACCCCCGACCACAGACCCTCTACCTCTACAACAATAGCAGCTCCTCCTTCAAAATCCTCACATCCATCACAATAGTGGGCAAATAAAAAAATTTGGTTTAAAAAAAATAATAATATATATATATATATATATATATATATATATATATATATATATATATATATATATATATATATATATAAAATCAGCAGATTTGCTGCAGGAGGAAGCGCCCTGCTTCTTATTTGACCATTTTAGTGTTTCTAATAAAGATTTGAGGATCTATTTTTGTTGTTTGTTTTTCTGGGAAGCATTTTTTTTTTTTTATTTAAGAATTAAACATATAGAATAAAATTAACATATTTACCTACTTTGGATAAAGCCACATGTGGCGGTACAAAAATATGCTCATATATTACTTTTAATCGTAATTTTTTGTTTGTTAAGAGCTAATTAATTTTTTATTATAATTATATATCTATGTAAAATAATTTTTTTTTAACATTACTTGGGAGTATTGCTCCTGAGTCAGCCCCATACGCACACATCTGACATACATCGACAGCAGAACTTACCTAGGGGATAATATTTTATGGGGTTTTTTTGTTTTGTTTTTTAATCATTTTGTCTAAACTGTTACTTTTTTGTGTTCTACCATGGAATAAAACGACATCAAATACCCTGCAATTTAGTATTGCAATATTAGCTGTTCTAAGCTAACAGGCTTGCGGGCCACGGTCATCTCAGATTCAAGTATTCGCAGCGGACCTCAGAAACGTGCGCCATCAACGTACAGTTGTGAGTAAGAAATCATCATGGAGGCAGAACCATAATAGAAAGGGTTAATGACAGTATTGGTGCTGCCTGCAGCCACCACTAGAGGGAGCCGACCGTCTACAAATCCACAGCTCTGCTATCGACAAGGAATCCGTCTGCAGTGAGCTCCCCCTAGTGGTGGCTGCAGGCAGAGCCTCCACTCTTACTGACATGACATCATCAGCCCTCAGACCCCATCCAGCCCACGAGGACCCCCGGCATCAGGCTCGGCCATCTCCGCTACCTTTTCAGGATCCCAAGCTGCAGGATGTGAGCGAGACTCAGGAAGAAGCAATGGTGGTGCCCGTCAGCCCGAAACCAGACCAAACTGATCGCCTGTATCACACATCCAGGAAGGAGCAGACCGAGCGTCCATCCCGCCCAGAGGAACTGCGCAGTGACGAAGTAGTGAGCGACCGCCGCACATTCTGCGGAGAAAACACAACAACCAGCATCAGGAAACCAGTGTAAGGCCGGAGTCACAGCGTATGTATGAAATATCGGACAGAGTCTCCCTGCCGAGAGTCGCACGAGTGTAATGCGAGGACAATCCGATTTTCCACACCTAGCATCCAATTTACATCCGATGTATTATTGCAAGTGACAAATACAATTAGTACAGAGTGTGTGCAAATTACTGTACATGTATTTAATTAATAAAAGATTAATTTTTCTGGAAAAAAAAAAAAATATTGTGGGCTCCTGTGTAAATTTCATAACCAGCGGAGGGAAAGCCGACAGCTGCGGCCGATGTTTATAGCCTGGGAAGGGGGTAAGACCCGCGGAGCTTCCCTGGCTATTAAAATCAGCTCACAGCTGTATACTTAGCCTTGACTGGCTATTAAAATAGGGGAACCTTAAAAAAAGAAAAAAAAAAAATGACGTAGGACCTATAATTAATAACCAGCAAAGGATATGCAGACAGCTGCAGGCCGATATTAAGGGGCCATGGATACTACCCCCCCCCCAGGCTAAAAACCATCAGCTCTCAACAACCACAGAAAAGAAACATAGATAAGATGCACCAATTCTGTCAATTATGTTAATACGAGTGCAGTGGGAAGTGAAGTGAGCCTTGTGTTTTGGATCGTCATCTTGTTGGAGGCTGGAAGTACGTCCCAGGCGCAGCTTCCGGGCTGATGAGTGCAAATTTGCCTCCAGTTTTTGCTGATAACATGCTGCATTTATCTTTCCTTCAACTTTGACCAAGTTTCCTGTTCCTTTGTAGCTCACACATCCCCAAAACATCAGCGATCCACCTCCGTGCTTCACAGTAGGAATGGTGTTCATTTCATCATAGGCCTTGTTGACCTCTCTCCAAATGTAACGTTTATGGTTGTGGCCAAAAAGTTCAATTTTGGTCTCATCACTCCAAATTACCTTATTCCAGAAGTTTTGAGGCTTGTCTCTGTGCTGTTTTGTGTATTGTAGGTGAGATACTTTGTGGCATTTGCGTAGTAATGGATTTCCTCTGGCGACTTGAACATGCAGCTCATTTTTCTTCTAGTGCCTCCTTATTGTGCATCTTGAAACAGCCACACCGCTAGTTTTCAGAAAGTCCTGTATTTCCGCTGATGTTATTTGTGAATTTTCTTTACATCCCGAACAATTTTCTGGGCAGTTGTGGACGACATTTTTGTTGGTCTACCTGACCGTGGTTTTGTTTTTACAGAGCCCCTGATTTTCCATTTGGTAATCACAGTTTGTACACTGCTGACTGGTATTATCAATTCCTTGGGTATCTTTTTGTATCCCTTTCCTGTTTTATACAGTTCAACTACCTTTTCCCGCACATCGGTTAATAATTCTATTGCTTTCCCCATGACTCACAATCCAGAAACATTAGTGGCTGGATGAAAGATTCAAGAGTCTGTCTGGATCCCAGAAACTCACTCAGCTTTTATGTACACACTGATTACAAGTAAACAGGTCACAGGTGAGGATGTTACCTTTAGTAGCCATTCACACCCATTTGTGTCACCTTCTGTGCATGTTATCAGGCCAAAATCACCAGGGTGTGTGAACTTTTGATCAGAGTCATTTGGATGTTTTGGATTGTCATTATGATTTAAAAAAGAGAAAACTCAGTAGTCTGACAATAAATGGCTTCACCCAACCACTAACCATGAGTGGAGAAAAAGTTTTGGTGTTATCATTCATATTCTCTGAAAAAAGGCCAAGAAAGCAAAAATTCTGCCGGGGTATGTAAACTTTTGAGCACAACTGCAACTACAATAATACGGCCCCTATGTACAAGAATATAACTACTATAATACTGCTCCTATGTACAAGAATATAACTACTATAATACTGCTCCTATGTACAAGAATATAACTACTATAATACTGCTCCTATGTACAAGAATATAACTACTATAATACTGCCCCTATGTACAAGAATATAACTACTATAATACTGCTCCTATGTACAAGAATATAACTACTATAATACTGCCCCTATGTACAAGAATATAACTACTATAATACTGCCCCTGTGTACAAGAATATAACTACTATAATACTGCCCCTATGTACAAGAATATAACTACTATAATACTGCCCCTATGTACAAGAATATAACTACTATAATACTGCTCCTATGTACAAGAATATAACTACTATAATACTGCCCCTATGTACAAGAATATAACTACTATAATACTGCCCCTGTGTACAAGAATATAACTACTATAATACTGCCCCTATGTACAAGAATATAACTACTATAATACTGCCCCTATGTACAAGAATATAACTACTATAATACTGCCCCTGTGTACAAGAATATAACTACTATAATACTGCCCCTATGTACAAGAATATAACTACTATAATACTGCTCCTATGTACAAGAATTCAACTACTATAATACTGCCCCTATGTACAAGAATATAACTACTATAATACTGCTCCTATGTACAAGAATATAACTACTATAATACTGCCCCTATATACAAGAATATAACTACTATAATACTGCTATGTACAAGAATATAACTACTATAATACTGCCCCTATATACAAGAATATAACTACTATAATACTGCTATGTACAAGAATATAACTACTATATTACTGCTCCTATGTACAAGAATATAACTACTATAATACTGCCCCTATATACAAGAATATAACTACTATAATACTCCTATGTACATGAATATAACTACTATAATACTGATCGCTATGTACAAGAATATAACTACTATAATACTGCTCCTATGTACAAGAATATAACTACTATAATACTGCCCCTATGTACAAGAATATAACTACTATAATACTGCTCCTATGTACAAGAATATACCTACTATAATACTGCCCCTATGTACAAGAATATAACTACTATAATACTGATCGCTATGTACAAGAATATAACTACTATAATACTGCCCCTATGTACAAGAATATAACTACTATAATACTGCCCCTATGTACAAGAATATAACTACTATAATACTGCTCCTATGTACAAGAATATAACTACTATAATACTGCCCCTATGTACAAGAATATAACTACTATAATACTGCCCCTATGTACAAGGATATAACTACTATAATACTGCCCCTATGTACAGAATAGAAGCAGTATAATACCGCCCTCCGTGCACATTTGCTTCCCCTGTGAGTGGCAGTGTCCCCGTCTTGTGACCTCAGGACCTGTCACTTTATCCCGGCCTCTGGAGATAATAAATCCGCTCTCATCTATTATGTATCGGACGCTTCGCCACAAAGAGACCAGAACACCGGATCCCGATGAAGCTGCCGGGAGGCCGTGAAAAAGGAGAGTGATGACGCCTGGAAACTGCTGTGTGCACTGAGAGCGGAGCAACAAGAGATCCCAAGTACTACAACTCCCAATATCATCCCCAGTGATTGGGGCACTTCACATTGCTGCTGATTGTACATTTGTTGCAGCCCCTGCATTGGTACTGGGGGCACAGGAGAGCCGGGTCACGCCCCTGCGCAGGTATACTCGGGCACAGGAGAGCCGGGTCACGCCCCTGCGCAGGTATACTGGGGCACAGGAGAGCCGGGTCACGCCCCTGCGCAGGTATACTGGGGCACAGGAGAGCCGGGTCACGCCCCTGCGCAGGTATACTGGGGCACAGGAGAGCCGGGTCACGCCCCTGCGCAGGTATACTGGGGCACAGGAGAGCCGGGTCACACCCCTGCGCAGGTATACTGGGGCACAGGAGAGCCGGGTCACGCCCCTGCGCAGGTATACTCGGGCACAGGAGAGCCGGGTCACGCCCCTGCGCAGGTATACTCGGGCACAGGAGAGCCGGGTCACGCCCCTGCGCTGGTACTGGGGGCACAGGAGAGCCGGGTCACGCCCCTGCGCAGGTATACTCGGGCACAGGAGAGCCGGGTCACGCCCCTGCGCAGGTATACTCGGGCACAGGAGAGCCGGGTCACGCCCCTGCGCAGGTATACTCGGGCACAGGAGAGCCGGGTCACGCCCCTGCGCAGGTATACTGGGGCACAGGAGAGCCGGGTCACGCCCCTGCGCAGGTATACTCAGGCACAGGAGAGCCGGGTCACGCCCCTGCGCAGGTATACTCGGGCACAGGAGAGCCGGGTCACGCCCCTGCGCAGGTATACTCGGGCACAGGAGAGCCGGGTCACGCCCCTGCGCAGGTATACTGGGGCACAGGAGAGCCGGGTCACGCCCCTGCGCAGGTATACTGGGGGCACAGGAGAGCCGGGTCACGCCCCTGCGCAGGTATACTGGGGCACAGGAGAGCCGGGTCACGCCCCTGCGCAGGTATACTGGGGCACAGGAGAGCCGGGTCACGCCCCTGCGCAGGTATACTCGGGCACAGGAGAGCTGGGTACCGCCCCTGCGCAGGTATACTGGGGCACAGGAGAGCCGGGTCACGCCCCTGCGCAGGTATACTCGGGCACAGGAGAGCTGGGTACCGCCCCTGCGCAGGTATACTCGGGCACAGGAGAGCTGGGTACCGCCCCTGCGCAGGTATACTCGGGCACAGGAGAGCCGGGTCACGCCCCTGCGCAGGTATACTCGGGCACAGGAGAGCTGGGTCACGCCCCTGCGCAGGTATACTGGGGCACAGGAGAGCCGGGTCACGCCCCTGCGCAGGTATACTCGGGCACAGGAGAGCCGGGTCACGCCCCTGCGCAGGTATACTGGGGCACAGGAGAGCCGGGTCACGCCCCTGCGCAGGTATACTCGGGCACAGGAGAGCTGGGTACCGCCCCTGCGCAGGTATACTGGGGCACAGGAGAGCCGGGTCACGCCCCTGCGCAGGTATACTCGGGCACAGGAGAGCTGGGTACCGCCCCTGCGCAGGTATACTCGGGCACAGGAGAGCCGGGTCACGCCCCTGCGCAGGTATACTGGGGCACAGGAGAGCCGGGTCACGCCCCTGCGCAGGTATACTCGGGCACAGGAGAGCTGGGTACCGCCCCTGCGCAGGTATACTCGGGCACAGGAGAGCCGGGTCACGCCCCTGCGCAGGTATACTGGGGCACAGGAGAGCCGGGTCACGCCCCTGCGCAGGTATACTGGGGCACAGGAGAGCCGGGTCACGCCCCTGCAGGATGAGAGTTTGCATCGCGCGGTGATCAGCCCCGAGGAGCCCCGGGACCCCGACTGCGGAGCGGACCCTGGTATTCCGCACAAGTGGCAGACATGCTCCCATCCCCCTACGCGGCGGCCGGACGGAGGAGCGGGGACTCCGCGCTCAGTACTGGGGACTATCTCACTCACCCGCCGCCCGCTCCGCCAGGTACAGCACCAGAGACACCGCCGCGAACCAGCCGATCCCCCCGGCAGCCGCCATCCAGCTCCCGCCGGATCTGCCACCGGGATCCGTATTTACCGCTTTCCCGCTATCCCGCCACTCACTGTGCTGACTCCGCCCACTATGAAGCAAAGCCCACCCACACTGCCTGTCAGTCACCATAACGACCACGCCCCTGTATTATGATTCAGAGCACACTTTACGTCAATCAGAAATCTCGCACCGCCCCTTTATGCAAAACGCACCTTAACACCACGCCTCCAATATTATATATTCCAGCATAGTCCTCCCTCAAACTCCCCGCCCGCCAGATACAGGACCCGCCCAGTCTGTTGGCCACGCCTCTCAACTATAGCTCTCGCCTTCGATCAGTCTCTTTAACTAACTCCGCCCTTGTCCTGCGTCACTCACAGACAACGCCCACAAATTGTTTCCATACACTGGGATGCATGGTCACGTGACAAATTACGTACCGCCCCCCCAGGCTGCTCTGTCCAATGACTACAGACCACACAGGGAGTCAGACTCCGCCTAGTACACCCAGACCAACCAATCCACGGAAAACGCGCCGGCGGCGGCCATCTTTCTCCACTCACTTTCTTACTTGGTTTGAGAAAATTGTATTAATAAAAACGTCAAAAGATCATCTCTATACAAAGAGAAAAAAGTCTAGACTAATGATGGTATGCACACCAGAATGGAACAACTTTATTTAAAACTCAAACAGACATGTATATGTATAGATATAGGACCAATGGCCGACACCCCCCAAGTGATTCATGCAATAGACTATAACAGTTCTGCAAAGGGAGGTCTGTAGGTCTGAAAGGGAGCAAGTCATTTAGAAAGGTCCAAGGTCTCACCGAGCAAAGAGAGAAGGGTCTATCATAGCGAGGGGGAGATAATACCAATGATGTCATAGCGCTAATGACCCTAAGAAGAGAGACGTACATGTATAGCGCAGGGCAAAGGAAAGACAGGGTAACAATATAACCCCCCAAAACCCACAAATACAACAAACTATCAACGCTGGATGGCGGCAGCCAATATTTAACGTAACACCACACAAAAAGAACCCTAATAGGGATGTGGTGAATGTGTAGCCGGGGAAAAATCACTCAGAGATGCGACCAAAAGCAATTCCATAATTGCCGAGTCTTCTACGCACAATACCACTGGGACACATAATGTTATCTCGTACTACATGTACAAAGATAAGAATGGCTGCGGATACATGATGGCGACTGCATGGTCCCAACAGGTACCCAAGGAACATCAAATGCTCGAATCCCGAGCAACAAAGGGCAAATGGTGACCGAACCAAAACTGCCCACATGCCCGCCGTATATAGATCCCAGGGAATGACCCCAGAGTGCAGGAAAGAAGGGAACAAAAAACAAGATGAACAGAAAGTCCAATAATGGCCCCAGACTTTAAATACACTTTTTTTACATCCCCTAACCATCATAATTCCTAGTTCATAGTCCATAGTATTCCAGATTCCTGAACAATCCGTGAGAATATCCATCCGCGTGCAGTTGAATATTGATGTTACCATGCGGAACATACAGGTCCTTATGCTCCACTAAGAATAGATAGCCCCTGAACACCAATAGAGAGGAAGAAGAAGAAATCTCTACGTAGTTGAATCCAAAACCACCTGTTATTTGAAGAAGAGAAGGGTTTTTTGGTAAATATCATAAAAATTATGGTTAAAGTGACACACCCAAAATCTCCACCTAAGAACCCTGTGAACAGAAGTTCTTCCCTGAAGGGTTAATAGTCTTCTTGAATGTGGTTTTGAGCACCTTGAGGGGTGCAGTTTTTAGAATGGTGTCACACTTGGGTATTTTCTATCATATAGACCCCTCAAAATGACTTCAAATGAGATGTGGTCCCTAAAAAAAAAGGTGTAAAAACGAGAAATTGCTGGTCAACTTTTAACCCTTATAACTCCCTAACAAGAAAAAAAATTGTTTTCAAAATTGTGCTGATGTAAAGTAGACATGTGGGAAATGTTACTAGTATTTTGTGTGACATATCTCTGTGATATAAGGGCATAAAAATTCAAAGTTGGAAAATTACAAAATTTTCAAAATTTTCGCCAAATTTCCGTTTTTTTTTTTTCACAAATAAACGCAGGTAATATCAAAGAAATTTTACCACTAACATGAAGTACAATATGTCACGAGAAAACAATGTCAGAATCATCAGGATCCGGTGAAGCGTTCCAGAGTTATAACCTCATAAAGGGACAGTGGTCAGAATTGTAAAAAATGGCCCGGTCATTAACGTGCAAACCACCCTCGGGGGTAAAGGGGATAAAATATATTTTTACATGTTTAGTTAATTCTCTATGAGGGCTGGAACCTGATCAGCTATACGATATGCTGAAATACTGGTGAAAATGAAAATCTCCTTTGGGCTTCATAGGTGGACTATCAAGGCAATTACGGGTCTTCAGTAGGCCCTGACTGCCATGATGACCCATCAGCACCCTCCAATCTCGTTCGGGGATAGGGCCAGGGACAGCAATCTCCCTACTTTTTGTTCCTAAACTCTTAAATGCCGCTGTCACAATCTACGGCAGCATCTAAACGGTCTAAACTGTGTAAGCCCATTTCCCAGAAATAAGACAACCTCTTCAGAGTATGTGCGCAACAACCCCATGTAGTAGAAACAACACACTATACTTCTGTATTACCCCCTAGATGTCAGGGTCCATAGCAACTAAAGGGGGGTATAATTCTTGACTCAGGAAAATATAAAGCCAAAGCAGATCACATACTTTTGGGCAGACATTCTGTAAAATCTGACCCTGTTAGGCCCAGACCATTTATGAAAATTACAGACGGTCCCGACAAATTAGGTTCGGTGAGTAAGTATCTCGCCTGACGTCTTAATTAATTCTGCTTGCTCGGAGGAAATTGTCTGATAAACGGCAGCCTAGGGTAGAAATTAGGACACAGATGGGCCTCATTAGTTTTCGACCAATTGTCCTTGACTTTTGCAGCAACTTTTGGGTTGTGGGGGTCAGATAACAGGCTGGGGGCCCTTGTACTTCTTTAGGTCACTATACTGTTAGAACCATTAGTTTTTCTTCGTGTGATATCAGTTTATGTAGGATTTTTTTTCCTCTTTCCCCCCTATATTTACAGTGTATCTGCATTTTCACGACCAGCCTGCCCTTTGTAGTGTCTACCACACGGTGGCGAAAGAACTCCACATTTGTACAGGGTAACGCTCTCCCAGTGAGGGTCCGCGAGGGTCACTTTTCCTATACTCCAGCCTCGACCACAGCTAAAACACAGCTTATTTATATAGAAGAACAGTTTCTATCCTTTGGATAATGTTTAAATTAATGTTAAAGGGGTTGTCAACTTTCATGAATGTGGGTCCTAAACTTTGTAAAATTCCTAAAGTAACAATGTCCGCAGGCACGCGTCCTCCCCAGGTCCAACGACTGCTATGGTCTCAGTGTTTCGGCTGCAGCATTGACGTCAGGTCAACAGCAGGAGTCGCTGCTCTAGCCAATGATGGACCTCAGAGGCTGTCCTAAGATTGACGGCCGGCATCGCCCAGCTCAGTGGCGTGCTGTTGTGGGGAGGCCCAGCCAAGGGACATACGGCTGCTGACTTTGAAATTTTATGCATTTGGGGCAAACTTTCCTGAAAGTGGACAACCCCTTTAACCCCTTTACCCCAAGGGTGGTTTGCACGTTAATGACCGGGCCAATTTTTACAATTCTGACCACTGTCCCTTTATGAGGTTATAACTCTGGAACCCTTCATGATAGTGGTAACATTTCTTTGATATAACTTGCGTTTATTTGTGAAAAAAACGGAAATTTGGCAAAAATGTTGAAAATTTCGCAATTTTCCAACTTTGAATTTTTATGCCCTTAAATCACAGAGATATGTCACGCAAAGTACTTAATAAGTAACATTTCCCACATGTCTACTTTACATCAGCACAATTTTGGAACCACATTTTTTTTTCGTTAGGGAGTTATAAGGGTTAAAAGTTGACCAGCAATTTCTCATTTTTACAACACCATTTTTTTTAGGGACCACATCTCATTTGAAGTCATTTTGAGGGGTCTATATGATAGAAAATACCCAAGTGTGACACCATTCTAAAAACTGCACCCCTCAAGGTGCTCAAAACCACATTCAAGAAGTTTATTAACCCTTCAGGTGTTTCACAGGAATTTTTGGAATGTTTAAATAAAAATGAACATTTAACTTTTTTTCACACAAAATTTACTTCAGCTCCAATTTGATTTATTTTACTAAGAGTAACAGGAGAAATTGGACCCCAAAAGTTGTTGTACAATTTGTCCTCAGTACGCGGATACCCCATATGTGGGGGTAAACCACTGTTTGGGCGCAGGGCAGAGCTCGGAAGGGAAGGAGCGCCGTTTGACTTTTCAATGCAAAATTGACTGGAACTGAGATGGGACGCCATGTTGCGTTTGGAGAGCCCCTGATGTGCGTAAACATTGAAACCCCCCACAAGTGACACCATTTTGGAAACTAGACCCCCTAAGGAACTTATCTAGATGTGTTGTGAGAACTTTGAACCCCTTTTTTGTGAACATAAACTCCTATAAAACTGAATTTTATTATAAATATTTAAAAAGATCACCCACCCAGTGTGACGTAACGGGTTAAATACCATAAATAGATGGTCTTTTTCATCCGGACTACTATGGGTGTAGTGGTACCAAGGCCTAGAAGGGCATATACATGATATGTATTACTGTGGAAAGTGTCTCTGGTGGGAGCAGTATTAATGGCTGATCACGGATGCTTTTGTTGTCGTATCTTTAATTTTGTCATACAATATTCCTGCTGAATTAGGTCTATTAAGTGTTTATATCCAAAAGACTCTCTTCATCCCTATTCTGTTTGCATATTGTTTTCCAACCTTGTGGCAAGGGTTGTGATATGGAAGACAGGGATAGACTACGGTGAGTGGGGGCGCCAGATCGCTCTTTAGGGTGCCAACCCCCACAGTAAGGTAGGCAATCAGTTAGGCCTATTGCAGGGATTTTGTAGGCAAATTTTGGTCATCTGTTTATGGTATTTAACCTGTTAAGTCACACTGGGTGCGTGATCTTTTTAAATTTTTATAATAAAATTCAGTTTTATAGGAGTTTATGTTAACAAAAGTTAATTTAATTCCTTATTTCATAAATTTTTTGTTTTTGAGAATTTTGAACCCCCAAGTGTTTCACTACAGTTTATATCGCAGAGCCGTGAAAATAAAAAAATCATTTTTTTCCACAAAAATTATCTTTAACACCCAGTTTTGTATTTTCCCAAGGGTAAAAGGAGAAATTGGTCCCCAAAAGTTGTTGTCCAATTTGTCCTGAGTACGCTGATACCCGATATGTGGGGGGGAACCACCGTTTGGGCGCATGGCAGAGCTCAGAAGGGAAGGAGCGCCATTTGGAATGCAGACTTAGATGGATTGGTCTGCAGGCATCACGTTGCATTTGCAGAGCCCCTGATGGGCAGCACGGTGGCTTAGTGGACAGCACTGCAGCCTTGCAGCGCTGGAGTCCTGGGTTCAAATCCCACCAAGGATGACATCTGCAAAGAGTTTGTATGTTCTCTCCGTGTTTGCGTGGGTTTCCTCCGGGTACTCCGGTTTCCTCCCACATTCCAAAGACATACTGATAGGGAATTTAGATTGTGAGCCCCATTGGGGACAGCGATGATAATGTGTGCAAAACTGTAAAGCGCTGCGGAATGTTAGCACTATATAAAAATAAACATTATTATTATAAAGATTATTATTATGTACCTAAACAGTAGAAACCCCCCACAAGTGACCCCATATTGGAACCTAGATCCCCAAGGAACTTATCTAGATGTGTTGTGAGAACTTTGAACCCCCAAGTGTTTCACTACAGTTTACAACGCAGAGCCAATAAAAATAAAAAAAATCAATTTTTTCCTACAAAAATGTTTTTTTTAGCCCCCCCAATTTTTTTTTTCCCAAGGGTAACAAGAGAAATTGGACCCCAGAAGTTGTCCAATGTGTTCTGAGTATGCTGATACCCCATATGTTGGGGTAAACCCCTGTTTGGGCACACGGGAGAGCTCGGAAGGGAAGGAACACCGTTTTACTTTTTCAACGCAGAATTGGCTGGAATTGAGATCGGACGCCATGTCGCGTTTGGAGAGCCCCTGATGTGCCGAAACAGTGGAAAACCCCCAATTCTAACTGAAACCCTAATGCAAACACACCCCTAACAGTAATCCCAACCACACCCCTAACCCTAATCCCAACCATAACCCTAACCACACCCCTAACCCTGACACACCCCTAACCCTAATCCCAACCGTAAATATAATCCTAACCCTAGCCCCAACCCTAACCCTAGCACTAACCCTAGCCCTATCCCTAGCTCTAACCCTAGCCCTAACCCTAGCCCTAACACTAGCCCTAACCCTAGCCCTATCCCTAGCTCTAACCCTAGCCCTTACCCTAGCCCTATCCCTAGCTCTAACCCTAGCCCTTACCCTAGCCCTATCCCTAGCTCTAACCCTAGCCCTTACCCTAGCCCTAACCCTAGCCCTAACCCTAATGGGAAAATGGAAATACATACATTTTTTATTTTTTTTCATTTTCCCCTATCTAAGGGGGTGATGTAGGGGGGTTTGATTTACTTTTATAGCGGGCTTTTTAGCGGATTTTTATGATTGGCAGCTGCCACACACTAAAAGATGATTTTTATTGCAAAAAATATTTTTTTGCCTTACCACATTTTGAGAGCTATAATTTTTCCATATTTTGGTCCACAGAGTCATGAGGGGTCTTGTTTTTTTGCGGGACGAGTTGACGTTTTTATTGGTTACATTTTCAGGCACATGACATTTTTTGATCGCTTTTTTTTTGTGTAAATCAAGTTTATTGAGTTGCATATGAATATATACAAAAATCAGAGTAATAATTTGCATTCATAAACACATACAGGGATGTAAGATAGTCATAGTAATGAAATAATTTTGCATAACCAGTGTTTGTCATTCTTACAATATTGAAAGGAGTCGGGGTGTTATAAACTGGTTATTAAGAGTTTAGTCCTGTGAACATGGGCATGCCATGTTTACTACATTAAAGATTCGTTAATGATTATAATAAAAGTTTGCAGATATTACTCATCCTGAACTCCCATTAGTCTATTTTTAAAATTCAAAGATATTATTTATTTAACAATTGGGAGTAGTGGTGTCTAGGCTCTTCATAGCACCCAGTATCCTGAAGGAAATTCTAAATGTAGTCTAGATCATGAGAAGAGAAGAAGAATGAGAGAGATAGAAAGAGAAAGAGGAAAGAAGAAGAGAGAGAAAGAAAAAAAAAAAAAAAAAGGGGGGGAGGGGGAAAAGGAGGGGGGAGGGGGGGTGTAGAAGAAGTGGGAGTAGGGAGTAAGGAGTAGGAATCCGGTTTCCGGTCCAAATGAGCTAGAGTCTGTAGTTCTTTATGATAGTACATTATTTGTCCCATTTCCAAGGTAAATGGTGAATGTGGGTTTTGAATGCTTCGAGTGGATCATTTAGTATAACCAATTATTCAGCTCTTCAGTCTCCCTAAAGGCAATCCAGGGAGACCAAACCCCGAACACTTTGTCCGAGGTTCCAGTGTCCTGACCAATCAGTTGCTACATTCTAAAGATGTGATTGAGTTCCATAATGAAATCAGAGCGTGAGGGAGATTTTGATTGCTTCCAGTAACGGGGGATTAGGAAAGTGTCTTAGTAAGCGTCTCTTGAATTTGGCAATGGAGAGGTCACATATAGATAATACGGCCAATTCCATTGTAGGTTGAATTTTGTGTAAAAGTAGCTTATTGTGAAGTTCAAAGATGTTTATCCAAAAATTGTGTATTGGTGGACAGGACCACCAGATATGCGGGTATGTCCCTTTATCTTTCCAGCACCTCCAGCAAGTATCTGGGGTGGTGGGGAAAATGATATGGATATTGGATGGACATCTGTACCACCTAGACAAAAGCCTATAGCTTCTTTCTTGATAATCTGAGCATAATGAGGATCTGAAGGTGAAGAGAAGACTTTTGCAGTGATATTCCGGTGTCAGTGGTTTGCCTAATTCGTTCTCCCATTTTGAAAAAAATACAGTGGAATTATGTGAAGTTAGTTGGTGCCCTTGAAACATTTTGTATAATAGTGATACCGTATGAGTCGGGGGGTCCCCACCCAGGCACGTAGACTCAAAGGGAGTAAGCTGTCTGTAAATGTCAGTCTGTTTCGATAATTTAGTGAGATAGCTTTTAATTTGTTCATGGAGGAACCATGAACCTGGTGGTGGCTCGGTTCCGGCGAAAATCGTCCGCAAGGGCTTTATCGAGGCCTGATCTATGTAGTCATAGACTATTGGGTAGTTATCTTTATGTTTGTGTAGAAGATTAGCTTTGTCTAAACCAGCTGGAAAGTCTAAATTATCGGAGATTGGGGTAAGAGGACCTGGTATGGAGGAAGTATTAAGCTTTTGGTTACCATATTTAATGAATAGGATTAGGTTTCTTGTGATAAATGGTAGGTCATTTCGCTGAGCGTTCGTAATTCCCTCTTCCAGATATGAACTAACGGGGTATGGTTTGAAAGCTTCATTTCTAAATCAACCCATTTTTGATCGCTTTTTATTCCGATTTTTGTGAGGCAGTATGACCAATAACCAGCTATTCATGAATTTCTTTTTTTTTGGGGGGGGGCGTTTATACCGTTCTGCGTTTGGTAAAATTGATAAAGCAGTTTTATTCTTTGGGTCAGTACGATTACAGCGATACCTCATTTACATCATTTTTTATGTTTTGGTGCTTTTATACCATAAAATATATTTTATAGAAAAAATAATTATTTTTGCATCGCTTTATTCTGAGGACTATATCATTTTTATTTTTTCCGCTGATGACTAGGGTTGAGCGAAACGGATCGGACAATTTAAAAAATCGCCGACTTTCGGCAAAGTCGGGTTTCGTGAAACCCGACCCGATCCCAGTGTGGGATCGGCCATGAGGTCGGCGATCTTCGCGCCAAAGTCGCGTTTCATATGACGCGTTCACCACCATTTCTCAGCCAATGAAGGATGACGCAGAGTGTGGGCAGCGTGATGACATAGGTCTCTGTCCCCACCATCTTAGAGAAGGGCATTGCAGTGATTGGCTTGCTTTCTGCGGCATCACAGGGGCTATAAAGGGGCGAGCACGCTGACCACCATCTTACTTCTGCCGATCTCAGCATAGGGAGAGGTTGCTGCAGCTTCGTCAGAAGAAGGGATATTGTTAGGGAGGAAATATTAACCCCCAAACCGCTTGTGCTGTAGCGATTTCCACTGTCCAACACCACCTTTTCTTTGCAGGGACAGTGGAGGCTAGATTTCTGTGCATCAGCTCTGTAGCTTATAAGGCTCCCTGATAGCTGCATTGCTGTTTGTACGCCGCTGTGCAAACCAACTGCTTTTTTAAAAGCAAAAATCCTGTTGCTCCTTTCTGCACAGTTATCATGTATATTTGTCCCCACTTTTGTGTGCAGGAATCCTTTTTGTTGCTGCCATACTTGTCCTGAGATCATTGTAGGGAGATTATTATTGTAGTACAGTCCTATATATATATATATATATATATATATATATATATATATATATATATAAATCTTCCACCCCCTTTCTGCCACTTATACTGTGTAGTGTAATACAGTGGGCCTGATTTTTTCTGTGTCTCCCACACATAAAAAAGGAGATTTATATTGCCCCTAAGTGCATCTGCGTCAGTTCTGTTTGTCATATATCTGCCAGCCCCTTTCTGTCACGTACACTGTGTTGTGTTATACACTGGGCCTGATTTTTGCAGTAGTCTCCCACACATAAAAAGGGAGATTTAAATTCTCAACAAGTTTATATACACCTTCTACTTTGTTTTACAGTACCATATAACGGTTGTTAGTTTGGTTACATTTTCCCAAAACATGAGGAAGTCTGGTGGAAGAGGCCGTGGGCGGTCATTGCCAGCTGTTAATGATGGTGGTGGTGGGGGTGGAGCATCTGGTGGTAGTGGGAAAAGCAAAATAGCACCTAAGGCTCGAGTTGTTGAGCCAGCGTCATCGTCTGGCTACACAAGGCCTCGAAGGCTCCCTTTTCTGGGAGTAGGAAAACCGCTTTTAAAGCCGGAGCAGCAGGAAAAAGTTTTGGCTTTCCTTGCTGACTCTGCCTCTAGCTCTTTCGCCTCCTCTTCCGAAAGTTCCAAATATAAAAGCAGCGAGTCATCAGTGGATGCTCACGGTCAGGAACAAGTCGCTTCCTTGTGTCCTTCACCCAAAGCAAAAGTGAATGATGCGGCAGGCGACCCTACAGTTTACTCCATGGAGCTCTTTACACATACCGTGCCTGGATTAGAAAGGGAAATAGTTCACAGCCCATTACAAGATGAATCGGACATGGAGTGCACAGATGCACAGCCACAGCTAGATTATTATGCTGTTCCATTGACTCAGATCACTACATTGCCCTCGCAGTGTACTAAGCCAGAATCTGACCCTGATGAGACTATGGTGCCCCGTCCCGAACCCTATAGCACCTTACACGGTGTCACAGAGGACGGTGCACAGGACATTGAAAAGGAGGTGATAGATCACCCAGTTGTTGACCCAGATTGGCAGCCATTGGGGGAACAGGGTGCCACTGGCAGTAGCTCTGAAGCGTAGGAGTATGAGCCACAGCAGGCATCAACATCGCAACAGCTTTCATCTGGCAGGCCCGTATCTGGCCAAAAACGTGTGTCAAAAACAAAAACAGTTTTAGGACAGCGTGGCCATCCGGTGAAAGTAGCACAGCGTGCAATGCCAGAAAAGGTATTCGATAGTAGGAAGAGTGCAGTGTGGCAATTTTTTAACTAAGATCCGAATGATCAGTGCAAAGTTATCTGTAAGAAATGCTCAAAGACCTTTAGCAGAGGGCAGAATGTCAAAAATTTAAATACAACGTGCATGCGTAGACATTTAACCAGCATGCACTTGCAAGCCTGGACTAACTACCAAACGTCCCTTAACGTAGGTGCAACTGCTCAGAATGAAGGTAGTCAGCAACGCTACATTGATTCCCTCACTGTAAGCCCACCGTTTAGGACACCACCTGCAGCAAATGCGGAGGTATCGTCACAAGGCCAAGGCAGTCAGGGAATCACCAGGTTCTTGGTAGGAAACACTGTATGTAGGCCAACATCAAGAATACCATCACCAACCTTCTCTCAATCTGCCATGTCCACCACCATCCCCGCTAGTTCCACCATATGCAGCTCTTCAGTCCAGCTCACCCTACAAGAGACTCTCATTAGGAAAAGAAAGTACTCACCCTCTCATCCGCGTACACAGGGTTTGAACGCCCACATTTCTAGACTAATCTCATTAGAGATGATGCCCTACCGGTTGGTTGAAAGCGAAGCTTTCAAAGCCCTGATGGCCTACGCAGTACCACGCTATGACCTACCCAGTCGACACTTCTTTGCGAGAAAAGCCATCCCAGCCCTCCACCAGCATGTCAAAGACCGCATTGTCCATGCCTTGAGGCAATCAGTCAGTAGAAAGGTGCACCTCACAACAGATGCATGGACCAGTAGGCATGGCCAGGGACGTTACGTGTCCATCACGGCGCACTGGGTTAATGTGGTGGATGCAGGGTCCACAGGGGACAGCCATATTGGGACAGTTCTGCCTAGCCCACGGTCTAGGAAACAGATGGCTGTAGGCGTTCGCCACCCCTCCTCCTCCTCCTCCTCCAGCAGAAGCGAAAGCTCGTCCACAGAGCGCGGTCGCACGACCACTCCATCCGCAGCTGCCAGTGTTGCACACGAGGTGTCCCATTATGTGGTAAGCATCAGCAGGCTGTGTTGGAAATTAAGTGTTTGGGCGACAACAGACACACCGCGGAAGTACTGGCAGAGTACTTGCAGCTAGAAACTCAGTCATGGCTGGGCAGTGTACATCTTAAGGCAGGCAAGGTAGTCAGTGATAAAGGAAGGAATTTCATGACTGCCATAGCCCTTTCAGAACTGAAACACATACCTTGCCTGGCTCACACTTTGAACCTGGTGGTGCAGTGCTTCCTGAAAAGTTATCCGGGGTTACCCGACCTGCTCCTGAAGGTGCGAAGACTTTGCTCGCACATCCGCCGTTCGCCCGTACACTCCAGCCGTATGCTGAACCATCAGCGATCGCTGAATCTTCCCCAGCACCGCCTAATAATCGACGTTGCAACAAGGTGGAACTCCACACTGCACATGTTTCAGAGGCTGTGCGAACAGAGGCGTGCTGTTATGTATTTGTGGGAGGATACACATACACGGGCAGGCAGTTGGATGGCAGACATGGAGTTGTCAGGTGTGCAGTGGTCGAAGCTACAGGACCTCTGTCAAGTCCTTTAGTGTTTTGAGGAATGCACACGGCTGGTAAGTGCAGACGACTCCATCATAAGCATGAGCATCCCACTAATGCGTCTGCTGATGCAAAGTTTGACGCACATTAAGGAGCAGGCGTCTGCAGCCGAGGAGGAGGGAAGCCTTGATGACAGTCAGCCATTGTCTGCTCAGGGAACTCTCCTGGACGAGGTGGCGGACGAAGAGGAGGATGATGGGGATGAATATTTATGGGAGGAGGATGCTTCTCAGGGGGCAATAGAAACTGGTGGGTTTGCAAGGTCAGGTACAGGGTTTTTGCGGGAGACAAGTGATGTTGATTTGCAAGAAAGTGCTCCTCAGCCCAGCACAAGCAGTGAATTGACACCTGGAACATTGGCCCACGTGGCTGATTATGCCTTGCGTATCCTAAAAAGGAACCCCCGCATTATAAAAATGCTGACCGATGACGATTACTGGTTGGCCTGCCTCCTGGATCCACGCTACAAAGGGAAATTGCAAAATATCATGCCACATGAGAACCTTGAGCAAATATTGGCTACCAAACAAGCAACTCTTGTAGACCGTTTGGTTCAGGCATTCCCAGCACACAGTGCCGGTGATGGTTCTCACACGAGCTGCAGGGGGCTACAGGGCAGAGGTGTTAGAGGTGCACAGATCAGAAGTGGCGTTGGACAGAGGGGTTTTATGACCAGGTTGTGGAGTGATTTTTCAATGACCGCAGACAGGACAGGTACTGCTGCATCAATTCAAAGTGACAGGAGACAACATTTGTCCAGTATGGTTGCGAACTATTTTTCCTCCCTTATCGATGTTCTCCCTCACACGTCATTCCCCTTTGATTACTGGGCATCTAAAATAGACACCTGGCCTGAATTGGCAGAATATGCATTACAGGAGCTCGCTTGCCCTGCTGCTAGTGTGCTATCAGAAAGAGTCTACAGTGCTGCTGGTTCAATACTGACAGAAAAAAGGACTCATCTGGATACCCAAAATGTCGATGATCTAACCTTCATTAAAATGAACCAATCATGGATTTCAAATTATTTTGCCCCACCTTCCCCTGCTGACACGGAGCTTGCCTGAAAAATGTCTTGCTTTTGGCCTCCTCTTACTGACTACTCCAATTCCTCCATTTGCAGCTGCTGAATGTCCACCATAGGCCATTTTTTTACCTCCCTAAATGGGCTGACTCCCCCCACAGGGCCGTGGTCACCACCTAGCGCAAGCACCCGTGCGAGTGCCGTTTGCCTGGGCAGGTGGGTGTGCCCACTCTTGGGCGACGGCACTGGCACAGGGTCCCTCATAGTACAATGAAGTGTCTCTGACGGTGGTGGTGCACAACCAACGTCAGACACACCATCGTAATATGAGGGGCCCTGTGCCAGTACCGCCGCCCACGAGAGAGTGTTCCTCCCCAGGTCGAACAGTGCTCTACCACTTGCAATACTTACCTCTCCCTGCTCCACCACAGTGTAGTCTGTGCTGATAAATCCTTCAATGGCACTGCCATAACAAATTTGTTGACATGATAGATGATAGTTAAAATATACAGGGGCCCTGTCTTACATTTACACCAGTTAATACTTTGCGCCAACTACCACTATCTGCAAGTCAGCAGAGGAGCCCACCCCTGTACGTAGCTATGTCACCTGTTTATTTTTGAAAATTGTTTTGGCAGACATTTACCTCACTTTATTATTTTGACCTACTAACTGTGTCAGACACTCCTTACAGTTGACCTCCACTGAACTAACCAATGCCGCCTGTGTACTCCTGTAAGCAATTTTAAACTGCATTGAGCCTACTTTTTTATTTTAGGCCTACTAAGTCTGTCTGCGCCACTCCTTACAGTTGACCTCCACTGAACTAACCAATGCCGCCTGTGTACCCCTGTAACCAATTTTAAACTGCATTTGGCCTACTTGTTTGGTTGGGCCTACTAACAGTGTCTGCCGCTGCTTGGTGTTCTCCTCCACTGAACAAAGCTGAGCTTCAATTTTCAGGCTTTCGGCCTATATTTCGAATATTAAACTGCATTTGGCCTACTTGTTTGGTTGCGACCTACTAACAGTGTCTGCCGCTGCTTGGTGTTATCCTCCACTGAACAAAGCTGAGCTTCAATTTTCAGGCTTTCGGCCTATATTTCGAATATTAAACTGCATTTGGCCTACTTGTTTGGTTGCGACCTACTAACGGTGTCTGCTGCTGCTTGGTGTTATCCTCCACTGAACAAAGCTGAGCTTCAATTTTCAGGCTTTCGGCCTATATTTCGAATATTAAACTGCATTTGGCCTACTTGTTTGGTTGCGCCCTACTAACGGTGTCTGCCGCTCCTTGCTTTTCTCCTCCACTGAACAAAGCTGAGCTTCAATTTTCAAGCTTTCGGCCTATATTTCGAATATTAAACTGCATTTGGCCTACTTGTTTGGTTGGGCCTACTAACGGTGTCTGCCGCTGCTTGGTGTTCTCCTCCACTGAACACAGCTGAGCTTCAATTTTCAGGCTATATCACATATTAAACTGCATTTGGCCTACTTGTTTGGTTGCGCCCTACTAACGGTGTCTGCTGCTCCTTGCTTTTCTCCTCCACTGAACAAAGCTGAGCTTCAATTTTCAGGCTTTCGGCCTATATTTCGAATATTAAACTGCATTCGGCCTACTTGTTTGGTTGGGCCTACTAACGGTGTCTGCCGCTGCTTGGTGTTCTCCTCCACTGAACACAGCTGAGCTTCAATTTTCAGGCTATATCAGATATTAAACTGCATTTGGCCTACTTGTTTGGTTGGGCCCTACTAACGGTGTCTGCCGCTGCTTGGTGTTATCCTCCACTGAACAAAGCTGAGCTTCAATTTTCAGGCTTTCGGCCTATATTTCAAATATTAAACTGCATTTGGCCTACTTGTTTGGTTGGGCCCTACTAACGGTGTCTGCCGCTCCTTGCTTTTCTCCTCCACTGAACAAAGCTGAGCTTCAATTTTCAGGCTTTCGGCCTATATTTCGAATATTAAACTGCATTTGGCCTACTTGTTTGGTTGGGCCCTACTAACGGTGTCTGCCGCTGCTTGGTGTTATCCTCCACTGAACAAAGCTGAGCTTCAATTTTCAGGCTTTTGGCCTATATTTCAAATATTAAACTGCATTTGGCCTACTTGTTTGGTTGCGCCCTACTAACGGTGTCTGCCGCTCCTTGCTTTTCTCCTCCACTGAACAAAGCTGAGCTTCAATTTTCAGGCTTTCGGCCTATATTTCGAATATTAAACTGCATTTGGCCTACTTGTTTGGTTGGGCCCTACTAACGGTGTCTGCCGCTCCTTGCTTTTCTCCTCCACTGAACAAAGCTGAGCTTCAATTTTCAGGCTTTCGGCCTATATTTCGAATATTAAACTGCATTTGGCCTACTTGTTTGGTTGGGCCTACTAACGGTGTCTGCCGCTGCTTGGTGTTCTCCTCCACTGAACACAGCTGAGCTTCAATTTTCAGGCTATATCAGATATTAAACTGCATTTGGCCTACTTGTTTGGTTGGGCCCTACTAACGGTGTCTGCCGCTGCTTGGTGTTATCCTCCACTGAACAAAGCTGAGCTTCAATTTTCAGGCTTTCGGCCTATATTTCAAATATTAAACTGCATTTGGCCTACTTGCTTGGTTGCGCCCTACTAACGGTGTCTGCCGCTCCTTGCTTTTCTCCTCCACTGAACAAAGCTGAGCTTCAATTTTCAGGCTTTCGGCCTATATTTCGAATATTAAACTGCATTTGGCCTACTTGTTTGGTTGGGCCCTACTAACGGTGTCTGCCGCTCCTTGCTTTTCTCCTCCACTGAACAAAGCTGAGCTTCAATTTTCAGGCTTTCGGCCTATATTTCGAATATTAAACTGCATTTGGCCTACTTGTTTGGTTGCGCCCTATTAACGGTGTCTGCCGTTGCTTTGTGTTATCCTCCACTGAACAAAGCTGAGCTTCAATTTTCAGGCTTTCGGCCTATATTTCGAATATTAAACTGCATTTGGCCTACTTGTTTAGTTGGGCCTACTAACGGTGTCTGCCGCTCCTTGATGTTCTACTCCACTGAACAAAGCAGTGCCGCCTGTTTACTCCTGTTACCAATTTTGAACTGCATTTGGCCCACTTTATTACTTGGGCCTACTAACTGTGTCTGCCACTCATTACAGTTTTCCTCCAATGAACAAAGCAATGCCGCCTGGTTAGTCCCGTTACCAATTTTGAACTGCATTTAGCCCACTTTATTGTTTGGGCCTATATCTGTGTTTCCTCCTCATCCTGCCCATTGCCCAGCCACTGCTAGATGAGTCTGCTGGTACATTGACCCAGACCACTACATTCCCCTTGCACTCTACACAGCCAGTATCTGACCCTGCTGAAAGTCTGGTTCCCCTTCCCGCATACTATACCACCTTACACGGGGACAAAGAGGAAGGTGCAGATGAAAGTGCAGGTTCCTTCATCAGGTGGGGGGGCATACTCATTGGCGACGTCACTGGCACAGGGCCCCTCTTAGTACGCAAAAGTGTCTCAGCCGGTGGGAGGCGCCCCTGCCATCAAACACACCGCCGTACTTTGAGGGGCCCTGTGCCAGTGCGAACGAGTGGGCCCCCCTGCTTGCTCAGGGTCACAGCACTTGCAAAGTTGAAATACTTACCTCTCCCTGCTCCACCGTCGTGACGTAGTCCGCGTTTCCTGGGCCCACGAAAAACTTGAGCCAGCCCTACCCCCCCACAACTTTAGCCAAATGACCCCCAATTTTCAATGCCTAACTATTATTATAAGGTAAATTAAGATTGACAAGCTTAAGCAGGGCCAGCCCGAACGTATAGGTGAACTAGGCAGCCGCCTAGGGCACCGACCCTAAGGGGGCGCAAGAGAAAAAAATAGAAAAAAATTATAAAAAATCTTTTCAAAAGGGAAAAAGTTTTAGGGATGGAAAGAAAGTGTACATAAATTTTTTTTACCATAAATTTAAAAGAAAAACCGTTGTGCTTCAATTTTCGCACGGAAAGGAGACGCTAAACTACGGACGTGAGTCGTTTGCATCGTCTGCTGACAGGTATTTGATCCCGCGTGTTTATTTTGCTCCTAAGTTTTCAAATGTTGGCAAAGCAAAGCAAACAACCAAAAATGCACACTTAGCACACACTACACTAAGGGGGCGCCCGAGAGAAAAAAATACGTATACTTAAAAGTAGTAGGGGCGCAACAAAATAGTTTCGCCTAGGGCGCCGTAATCTTTCGGGCCGGCCCTGAGCTTAAGTAACAAGAATTTATGTTTTTGGCATTAAAATGGGCACTGTAGGTGTTTTCCTGTCCTCCACTCACTGCCGACTTTGCTTCCCCATTGACTTGCATTGGGTTTCGTGTTTCAGTCGGATCCCCGACTTTTCGCAATAATCGGCCGATTTCACCCGACCCGACTTTTGAGAAAGTCGGGTTTCGCGAAACCCGTCTCGATCCTAAAAAAGTAAAAGTCGCTCAACTCTATTGATGACGCTGTATGGCGGCTCGTTTTTTGCGGGACCAGATGACATTTTCAGGGGTGCCATGGTTATTTATATCCGTCTTTTTGATCGCGTGCTATTCCACTTTTTGTTCGGCGGTATGATAATAAAGCGTTGTTTTTTGCCTCTTTTTTTTTGCGGTGTTCACTGAAGGGACAGTTTTATAGGTCGGGTCGTTACGGACGCGGCGATACTAAATATGTGTACTTTATTGTTTTGGTTTTTTTATTTAGATAAAGGAATGTATTTATTGGAACAATATATTTTTTTTTATTTATTTATTTAGGATTTTTTTTTTCTACACATGTAAATATTTTTTTTTTACTTTGCCCCAGGGGGGACATCACAGTAAAGTGACAGATCGCTGATCTGATACTTTGCTGTGCACTGTGTCAGATCGGCGATCTGACATTCAGGGCTCCTGGCTTACCAGCGCTTGCTCTGAGCAGGCATTTGGTAAGCCACCTCCCTGCAGGACCCGGATGCAGCCCTGCGGCCATTTTGGATCCGGGGCCTGCAGGGAGGAGACGCTCGGTACAAGGTGAGCACATCGCCTTGTACCGATCGTCTCAGGGAAGCACGCAGGGAGCCCCCTCCCTGCGCGATGCTTCCCTATACCCCTGGAATGCTGTGATCATGTTTGATCGCAGTGTGCCAGGGGTTAATGTGCCGGGGGCGGTTCGTGACCACTCCTGGCACATAGTGCCGGATGTCAGCTGCGATAGTCAGCTGACACCCGGGCGCGATCGGCTACGTACTATCCCGTCCCTGGAAATTAAGTCCCAGGTCACCTTGACGGGATAGTACGTCAAATGGGATTAAAGGGTTAACTGTGGTTCTTCTCTGGGAGAATGGATCATACATGGGAGGCTTAGATACATCAACTCAATAACAGTCGCGGTACCGGAAACAGATGAATATTGTGAGTGCATTGCATGGCGCCTGTTGATATCAATGGGGAAGCATTCTTCCTGCACCTCTCCGTTCCTGAGATATGGCCTCCTCTTCCCTATATATACAGTGGGTACGGAAAGTATGCAGACTCCTTAAAATTTTTCAATCTTTGTTTCATTGCAGCCATTTGGTAAATACAAAAAAGGTAATTTTTTTCTCATTAATGTACATTCTGCACCCCATCTTAATTGAAAAAGAACAGAAATGTAGAAATTTTTGCAAATTTATTAAAAAAGAAAAACTGAAATATCACATGGTCATAAGTATTCAGACCCTTTGCTCAGACACTCATATGTAAGTCCCATGCTGTCCATTTCCTTGTGATCCTCCTTGAGATGGTTCTACTCCTTCATTGGAGTCCAGCTGTGTGTAATTAATCTGACAGGTCCTCTAGCAACTAAGTTCCAAATTGATGTATGATTATCTATCATTCCCCAGTAGTTTACCGCCGGGCTGGTCACATTAGCAGCGCTCCCGGTTGTAAACTGTACATTCCCCTAGATATCGATTACTGCGTGGGACTGACTGTACGCTGGACAGGTATGGAATATTGTTGGTTTATTATTTTGACTTTTTTTTTTTTTTTTACAGGAGATCGAGGGCTTTGCTTTGAATGGCAGACTAATAAAGATGGCAAAACTGTGTATATTGTTTGATTTCATTAAAATACTTTTTTCTTACTGTGTGGTGTTTGATTAACCCTTTAACAACTATAGGATAAGTAATGGATAGGTATCTTGTTGACACCTCTCCATTACTAAGCCGGCTTAATGTCACCTTACAATAGGAAGGTGACATTAACCCCTCATTACCCCATTTGCCACCGCTACAGGGCAAGTGAGAAGAACCAGGCAAAGCTCTCCAGAATTGGCGCATCTAATAGATGCGCCTTTTCTGGGCAGCTGCGGGCTGATGTGTTTAGGCTGGGGGGCCCATATCCATGGCCCCTTACCAGCCTGAGAATAGCAGCCTGCTCCTGTGAGTTTTGCCGGGTTGGTTTAAAAATATAGGGGGACCCCAAGTTGTTTTTTTCTTTCATTCATTCTTCCCGAGCAGGAGAGAAGGGGACGACAGCCGCGTTCAGCACCACACGCAGCGGAACAGCGCTTACTGTAGTGCTGCTTCCCCGCGGCTGTCTGTACTGATGCTTCACACGGGCCGCACATAGTACACAGACGGACACACGGACAGGGATATCTCCGGTACCATGTTTACCGGTACCGGAAATATCAGGACCTGTGAAACCGGCCTTACTGAAGGAAACTAACACAAATAATTGGAATATTCGATCCCTCTGGACATGGAGCCCTTAGATGGATTTAAACCCAGGGTGAATATGTATAGAATATATCAAACTTTCCGGCGTACTGGCCCTTTAAGTTTAGATGAAACATGTGTTTAGGTCAGTTATGGTAGCCATGCGGTAGACCAAATATTGGTAGGGGTCCATAGTCGCCATATTGGGCACAGAAAATATACCGCAATGATGTCACATTAAGCTCAATAATATAACAATGTAGCATCAATGCAGTGGTCAGGAGTTCAGCCATGCAAGTAAACAGAGTGAGTGAGGGGTCAGCCACGCTGCCAGGCATCGCAAAGTATCCCACCCTGGAAGGAGCTGTCACTGATAAGTCCGGATACTGGCTGCATGTCTGATCTCAGGCTCTGAGCTTCTGCAGGACTTTGTATAAAAGCCAAAATAACCAGCATCTTCCTCTGTCTTCTGGCAGGAAGCTGAGGTCACCCGTGACGCCATATGATTTCAGTGCTGGTGAGGACAAAGCCCATGTAGACAGGCGGCCTGACCCATATTGGCGCCTGGCATAATCAATGGTGCATATGTGTCCGCACGTAGCACAGGGGAACACAGGACAGCACAGGTTAATACTGCGGAATATATCACTGCTATACAGAAGTATATACAAGAAATGTGTGTCAGGTAGTAATACTAAAGTATTCCGAATTCTACTATTTACCCTACGTCTTTGCCTGATGAAGAGACGTATGTAGTCTCGAAAGCTTGCAATTTGTTACCATCTTTTCAGTTAGCCATTAAAAGGTATCAACCACTGAGGACTCTCAATTCTAAATATTTTACTATTTACCCTGTAATAAATATATTCCTGGGGCAATATTATACTGAAGGGGTTAATCTGATTGTTAATAGGCATCAAATGTGAAAACAGGATTCTGCCTCTATATATGCTCTGTTCCAACCCTTCATATTGTATGATAACATGATTAAGGGTCCAACTACCTGAAACTAGTTATTATAGTAGTTATATTCTTGTACATGGGGCAGTATTATAGTAGTTATATTCTTGTACATAGGAACAGTATTATAGCAGTTATATTCTTGTACATAGGAGCAGTATTATAGTAGTTATATTCTTGTACATAGGAACAGTATTATAGCAGTTATATTCTTGTACATAGGAGGCAGTATTATAGTAGTTATATTCTTGTATATAGGAGCAGTATTATAGTAGTTATATTCTTGTACATAGGGGCAGTATTATAGTAGTTATATTCTTGTACATTGGGGCAGTATTATAGTAGTTATATTCTTGTACATAGGAGCAGTATTATAGTAGTTATATTCTTGTATATAGGAGCAGTATTATAGTAGTTATATTCTTGTACATAGGGGCAGTATTATAGTAGTTATATTCTTGTACATAGGAGCAGTATTATAGTAGTTATATTCTTGTACATAGGGGCAGTATTATAGTAGTTATATTCTTGTACATAGGAGCAGTATTATAGTAGTTATATTCTTGTACATAGGGGCAGTATTATAGTAGTTATATTCTTGTACATAGGGGCAGTATTATAGTAGTTATATTCTTGTACATAGGAGCAGTATTATAGTAGTTATATTCTTGTACATTGGGGCAGTATTATAGTAGTTATATTCTTGTACATAGGAGCAGTATTATAGTAGTTATATTCTTGTACATAGGGGCAGTATTATAGTAGTTATATTCTTGTACATAGGGAGCAATATTATAGTAGTTATATTCTTGTACATAGAGGCAGTATTATAGTAGTTATATTCTTGTACATAGGAGCAGTATTATAGTAGTTATATTCTTGTACATAGGAGCAGTATTATAGTAGTTATATTCTTGTACATAGGGGCCGTATTATAGTAGTTATATTCTTGTACATAGGAGCAGTATTACAGTAGTTATATTCTTGTACATAGGGGCCGTATTATAGTAGTTATATTCTTGTACATAGGGGCATTTATTTACTATGAATGTTGAGAGTAGTTATAAGCTACATATATCTGATTGCTCACAGACTCGCTGCCTGGCAGTAATTGTTATCAAAACTACCCACACGCGGATGTGATGCAGTTCTCTGATCATTTTCCATAATACCAGCATTCTCATGGATAGAGGTGAGGGTGGAGACACGGCTTCTTATGTTATCTCACTTACATTAATATTTTTCTCTAATGTAACAGAAGATCTAAGCGTATGGCAAAGAATTGTCAAAGAACGTTACTGTGAAATAGAACTGTGAATAGAAGTTCTACACCCTATGCATGCCACGGAAATGATCGCCCCCTAATGGCAAGACTATGATTATTTCTTAGGATTAAATGTCTGCTTGCTGTAAGTTAAGGCCCCGTCTCACATAACGATTTACCAACGATCACGACCAGCGATACGACCTGGCCGTGATCGTTGGTAAGTCGTTGTGTGGTCGCTGGGGAGCTGTCACACAGACAGCTCTCTCCAGCGACCAACGATCAGGGGAACGACTTCGGCATCGTTGAAACTGTCTTCAACGATGCCGAAGTCCCCCTGCAGCACCCGGGTAACCAGGGTAAACATCGGGTTACTAAGCGCAGGGCCGCGCTTAGTAACCCGATGTTTACCCTGGTTACCAGCGTAAATGTAAAAAAAAACAAACAGTACATACTCACCATCTGATGTCCGTCAGGTCCCTTGCCGTCTGCTTCCTGCTCTGACTGAGCCGCCGTACAGTGAGAGCAGAGCGCAGCGGTGACATCACTGCTGCACTCTGCTCTCACTGTACGGCCGGATCTCAGTCAGAGCAGGAAGCAGACGGCAAGGGACCTGACGGACACCGAAAGGCGAGTATGTACTGTTTGTTTTTTTGGTAACCAGGGTAAACATCGGGTTACTAAGCGCGGCCCTGCGCTTAGTAACCCGATGTTTACCCTGGTTACCTGTGAAGACATCGCTGGATCGGTGTCACACACACCGATTCAGCGATGTCAGCGGGACCTCAACGACCAAAAAAAGGTCCAGGCCATTCCGACACGACCAGCGATCTCGCAGCAGGGGCCTGATCGCTGGTACGTGTCACACATAGCGAGATCGCTATGGAGGTCGCTGTTGCGTCACAAAACTAGTGACTCAGCAGCGATCTCGCTATGTGAGACGGGGGCTTTAATGTGAACACTACATTCTAGCAATCTAGCAGTATCTATTATCTATCATCTATCTATCATCCATCTATCATCTATTATCTATCTATTACTTATTATCTATTTTCTATCTATCTATCTGTAAAGGCTCAGTGTGAGCCAAAATCTCGCCACGCCATGTGGGTCTGAATAAATCCACTTTTTCATCTGAAATACATATGGAGTGCTGCCTTCCGTTTTTACTTCTTTATGGACTTTGGCAAGTATTGGATGAATTGCTGAGGAGGCCTGAGCACCCGCCAATGTAGTGTTGTGTTGTTATATTTTTTTCAATATCTATCATCTATCAATCTATTTATCTGTCTACAGTTGTGCTCAAAAGTGGCCTTGGTCTTTTTTAGAGAATATGAATGATAACACCCAAAACTTTTTCTCCACTCATGGTTAGTGGTTGGGTGAAGCCATTTATTGTCAGTCTACTGTGTTTTCTCTTTTTAAATCATAATGACAACCCAAAATACCCAAATGACCCTGATCAAAAGGTCACATAAGGAGGGTAAGCCACTGGTCATTGGTAATGAAGCCGGCTGTTCACACAGTGCTGTATCCAAGCATATTAAGGGAAAGTTGAGTGGAAGGAAAAAGTGTGGTAGAAAAAGGTGCACAAGCAACCGGGATAACCGCAGCCTGGAAAGGATTGTTAATAAAAGGCCATTCAGAAGTTTGGGGAGATTCACAAAGAGTGGACTGCTGCTGGAGTCATTGCTTCACCACACACAGACGTGTCCAGGACATGGACTACAAGTGTCACATTCCTTGTGTCAGCCACTCATGACCAATAGACAATGCCAGAAGCATCTTACCTGGGCCAAGGAGAAAAAGAACTGGACTGTGGTCAGTGGTCCAAGGTGTTTACAGATTAAAGTAAATTTTGCATTTAATTTGGAGATCAAGGTCCCGGAGTCTGGAGGAAGAGTGGAGAGGCCACAATCCAAGCTGCTGGAGGTCTAGTGTGAAGTCTCCACCATCAGTGATGGTTTGGGGAGCCATGTCATCTGCTGGTGTAGGTCCAGTGTGTTTTATCAAGACCAAAGTCAGCGCAGCCGTCTACCAGGACATTGTAGAGCGCTTCATGCTTCCCTCTGCCGACAAACTTTTTTGGAGATGGAAATGTCATTCTCCAGCAGGACTTGGCACCTGTCCACACTGCCAAAAGTACCAATGCCTGGTGTAAAAACAACAGTATCATTGGGCTTGATTGGCAGCAAACTCACCTGACCTTAACCCCATAGAGAATCTATTGTAAAGAGGAAGATGAGAGACACCAGACCCAACAATGCAGATGAGCTGAAGGCTGCTATCAAAGCAACCTGGGCTTCCATAACCCCTCAGCAGTGCCACAGGCTGATCGCCTCCAGGCCACGCCGCATTGATGCAGTAATTGATGCAAAAGGAGCCCCGACCAAGTATTGAGTGCATTTACTCAACATACATTTCAGTAGGCCAACATTTCAGATTTAAAATCATTTTTCAAGCTGATGTTATAAAGTATTCTAATTTACTGAGATAATGACTTTATGGCTTACAGCCAATGAAAACCCCAATCATTAACAATAACAGAAATAAACACTTGGAATAGATCACTCTGTAATGACTCTATAGAATATATGAGATTCACTTTTTGTATTGAAGAACTGAAATAAATTAACTTTTTGATGATATTCTAATTTTGTGAGATGCCCCTGTATCTACCTACCAGTCATGGACATAATATAATATTGATGTTATAAGAATGGAGGACACGGATCGGTAACATATTATACATACTTTTGGGATTTTCCCATTAATTTTCAGTCTTCACTGCAGCTCAGGTATTGTATACATGAAGCAGAGGGCTCAGGATGAGCAGTGCTATAGATCTCATGCTGTCATTTTCAGTAATTACTGGAATAACACGGCCATTATAATAATGAGTAATAAATACTTTTTACAAGAGCCGTCGATCTTAATGACGGGCTGACCCTCATCCTAATTATGTAATTGGTATCTGACAAGGTTAATAACGGAGCGTCCCTGGGTATAATATATGATGATGACGATGATGATGATGATGATGATGAAGAGTTGTGGTCCCCAGGGACCGACTGCTCCATTCCATGTGGTGTTATCAGCCCGTCCTGACTGGTGGGCCCGGCCCTCGCCTCCTCATCAATCAGAGCGCAGGGATTTCGCAGCGACGTCTCTCATCCGTACTTCATAAGTCACACAACAGCAGCCTCTCCTTCCATTAAACCTCCATTAGTCAGAGAACGAGGCGAGGAGATAATGGAGGTCACAGCCGATTACTGTCTGGAGGAATGGAGGAGACTGCGCTCCGAGCTGAGGACAAGATAGGAGGCGATGTGATCTCCTGTGTCCGGCTGGGGTTCACAGGAGACTGTGATATTTATACTGCAGAACTATGTATCCTAAGAAACCAGACAATCAAAGGTTAAAGACCCTTAAGGGAATTTGTCAGCAGTTTTTTTTTTTGCTATGTTATCTGAGAGCTTCATGATGTAGTGGCAGAGACCCTGATTCCAGCAATGTGTTACTTACTGGACTGTTCGCTTCTGTTTCAATACAATCAGTGTTTTATCAGTAGGAAATTATCACTGCAGGACTAGGTGTCTTGTGCCTTCTAGTCCAACCACACCCCCAGGACTGATTAATATACATTGTACAGAGAATGCAGCCAATCAGCAGTGTGGGCGGGGTTATACAGGGCTCTGCATTCTGAGCTCTGCTAGAACTGAGAAAACTGCTTTTTGGGAATTGTTTTTATGCTGCACATATTGTGGTAGAAATAACCTGATATGATTCTACTAATCAATATGATTACAGCGATACCAAACATGCCCCGATTTTTATTATCTTACTGTTGAAAAATATTGAGAAGTTTTAAAAAAAAACTAAATTTGGAGGGATTGTCACCATTTTCCAAGACTCGTAACATTTTTATTTTTCAGCCAATGAAGCCGTGTGATGACTTATTTTTTGCAGGACAAGATTACGTTTTTATTAATTCCATTTTGAGACAGATGTGACTTTTTGATCGCTTGTTTCAGCCTGTCTTTTGGGAAATTGTGGCAACCAAAAAAAAGTAATTTTGTCGTTCTTGAATTTTTTTTCGTTTATGGTGTTTATCAATCCACTTAATTTTTTTTAGATGTTTCTGAATGAGGCGATACCACATTTTTATATTTTTTAATTTTTTTTACAATTTCGCCATAATTGGATTTTTTCCCGTTTTACAACAAATCATACGGTAATGTGAATGGTGCCACTAGAGAAACTACTATAATACTGTCCCGTGTATACAACAATATAACTACTATAATACTGCCCCTATGTACAAGAATATAACTACTATAATACTGCTCCTATATACAACAATATAACTACTATAATACTGTCTCCCTATGTACAAGAATATAACTACTATAATACTGCTCCTATGTACAAGAATATAACTACTATAATACTGCTCCTATATACAACAATATAACTACTATAATACTGTCTCCCTATGTACAACAATATAACTACTATAATACTGCCCCTATGTACAAGAATATAACTACTATAATACTGCTCCTATATACAAGAATATAACTACTATAATACTGCCCCTATGTACAAGAATATAACTACTATAATACTGCTCCTATATACAAGAATATAACTACTATAATACTGCTCCTATGTACAAGAATATAACTACTATAATACTGCCCCTATGTACAAGAATATAACTACTATAATACTGCTCCTATGTACAAGAATATAACTACTATAATACTGCTCCCTATGTACAAGAATATAACTACTATAATACTGCTTCTATATACAAGAATATAACTACTATAATACTGCCCCTATGTACAAGAATATAACTACTATAATACTGCTCCCTATGTACAAGAATATAACTACTATAATACTGCTTCTATATACAAGAATATAACTACTGTAATACTGCCCCTAGGTACAAGAATATAACAATATAGTACTGCTCCTATATACAAGAATATTACTACTATAATACTGCTCCTATATAGAAGAATATAACTACTATAATACTGCCCCTATGTACGAGAATATAACTACTATAATACTGCTCCTATGTACAAGAATATAACTACTATAATACTGCTCCTATATACAACAATATAACTACTATAATACTGTCTCCCTATGTACAAGAATATAACTACTATAATACTGCCCCTATGTACAAGAATATAACTACTATAATACTGCCCCTATGTACAAGAATATAACTACTATAATACTGCTCCCTATGTACAAGAATATAACTACTATAATACTGCCCCTATGTACAAGAATATAACTACTATAATACTGCCCCTATGTACAAGAATATAACTACTATAATACTGCCCCCTATGTACAAGAATATAACTACTCTAATACTGCCCCTATGTACAAGAATATAACTACTATAATACTGCTCCTATGTGCAAGAATATAACTACTATAATACTGCCCCTATGTACAATAATATAACTACTATAATACTGCCCCTATGTACAAGAATATAACTACTATAATACTGCTCCTATATACAACAATATAACTACTATAATACTGTCTCCCTATGTACAACAATATAACTACTATAATACTGCCCCTATGTACAAGAATATAACTACTATAATACTGCTCCTATATACAAGAATATAACTACTATAATACTGCCCCTATGTACAAGAATATAACTACTATAATACTGCTCCTATATACAAGAATATAACTACTATAATACTGCTCCTATGTACAAGAATATAACTACTATAATACTGCCCCTATGTACAAGAATATAACTACTATAATACTGCTCCTATGTACAAGAATATAACTACTATAATACTGCTCCCTATGTACAAGAATATAACTACTATAATACTGCTTCTATATACAAGAATATAACTACTATAATACTGCCCCTATGTACAAGAATATAACTACTATAATACTGCTCCCTATGTACAAGAATATAACTACTATAATACTGCTTCTATATACAAGAATATAACTACTGTAATACTGCCCCTAGGTACAAGAATATAACAATATAGTACTGCTCCTATATACAAGAATATTACTACTATAATACTGCTCCTATATAGAAGAATATAACTACTATAATACTGCCCCTATGTACGAGAATATAACTACTATAATACTGCTCCTATGTACAAGAATATAACTACTATAATACTGCTCCTATATACAACAATATAACTACTATAATACTGTCTCCCTATGTACAAGAATATAACTACTATAATACTGCCCCTATGTACAAGAATATAACTACTATAATACTGCCCCTATGTACAAGAATATAACTACTATAATACTGCTCCCTATGTACAAGAATATAACTACTATAATACTGCCCCTATGTACAAGAATATAACTACTATAATACTGCCCCTATGTACAAGAATATAACTACTATAATACTGCCCCCTATGTACAAGAATATAACTACTCTAATACTGCCCCTATGTACAAGAATATAACTACTATAATACTGCTCCTATGTGCAAGAATATAACTACTATAATACTGCCCCTATGTACAATAATATAACTACTATAATACTGCCCCCTGTGTACAAGAATATAACTGCTATAATACTGCCCCTATGTACAATAATATAACTACTATAATACTGCCCCCTATGTACAGGAATATAACTACTATAATACTGCTCCTATGTACAAGAATATAACTACTATAATACTGCTCCTATGTACAAGAATATAAATACTATAATACTGCTCCTATGTACAAGACTATAACTACTATAATACTGCCCCTATGTACAAGAAAATAACTACTATAATACTGCCTCTATGTACAAGAATATAACTACTATAATACTGCCCCTATGTACAAGAATATAACTACTATAATACTGCTCCCTATGTACAAGAATATAACTACTATAATACTGCCCCTATGTACAAGAATATAACTACTATAATACTGCCCCTATGTACAAGAATATAACTACTATAATACTGCCCCCTATGTACAAGAATATAACTACTCTAATACTGCCCCTATGTACAAGAATATAACTACTATAATACTGCTCCTATGTGCAAGAATATAACTACTATAATACTGCCCCTATGTACAATAATATAACTACTATAATACTGCCCCCTGTGTACAAGAATATAACTGCTATAATACTGCCCCTATGTACAATAATATAACTACTATAATACTGCCCCCTATGTACAGGAATATAACTACTATAATACTGCTCCTATGTACAAGAATATAACTACTATAATACTGCTCCTATGTACAAGAATATAAATACTATAATACTGCTCCTATGTACAAGACTATAACTACTATAATACTGCCCCTATGTACAAGAAAATAACTACTATAATACTGCCTCTATGTACAAGAATATAACTACTATAATACTGCCCCCTATGTACAAGAATATAACTACTATAATACTGCCCCTATGTACAAGAAAATAACTACTATAATACTGCCCCCTATGTACAAGAATATAACTACTATAATACTGCCCCCTATGTACAGGAATATAACTACTATAATACTGCTCCTATGTACAAGAATATAACTACTATAATACTGCTCCTATGTACAAGAATATAACTACTATAATACTGCTCCTATGTACAAGAATATAACTACTATAATACTGCTCCTATGTACAAGAATATAACTACTATAATACTGCTCCTATGTACAAGAATATAACTACTATAATACTGCTCCTATGTACAAGAATATAACTACTATAATACTGCCCCCTATGTACAAGAATATAACTACTATAATACTGCCCCCTATGTACAGGAATATAACTACTATAATACTGCTCCTATGTACAAGAATATAACTACTATAATACTGCCCCTATGTACAAGAATATAACTACTATAATATTGCTCATATGTACAAGAATATAACTACTATAATACTGCTCCTATGTACAAGAATATAACTACTATAATACTGCTCCTATGTACAAGAATATAACTACTATAATACTGCTCCTATGTACAAGAAAATAACTACTATAATACTGCCCCCTTTGTACAAGAATATAACTACTATAATACTGCCCCTATGTACAAGAATATAACTACTATAATACTGCCCCTATGTACAAGAATATAACTACTATAATATTGCTCCTATGTACAAGAATATAACTACTATAATACTGCTCCTATGTACAAGAATATAACTACTATAATACTGCTCCTATGTACAAGAAAATAACTACTATAATACTGCCCCCTTTGTACAAGAATATAACTACTATAATACTGCCCCTATGTACAAGAATATAACTACTATAATACTGCCCCTATGTACAAGAATATAACTACTATAATACTGCTCATATGTAGAAGAATATACCTACTATAATACTGCCCCTATGTACAAGAATATAACTACTATAATACTGCTTCTATGTACAAGAATATAACTACTATAATACTGCCCCTATGTACAGGAATATAACTACTATAATACTGCCCCTATGTACAAGAATATAACTACTATAATACTGCCCCCTATGTACAAGAATATAACTACTATAATACTGCCCCTATGTACAAGAATATAACTACTATAATACTGCCCCTATGTACAAGAATATAACTACTATAATACTGCTCCTATGTACAAGAATATAACTACTATAATACTGCCCCTATGTACAAGAATATAACTACTATAATACTGCCCCCTATGTACAAGAATATAACTACTATAATACTGCCCCTATGTACAAGAATATAACTACTATAATACTGCCCCTATGTACAAGAATATAACTACTATAATACTGCCCCTATGTACAAGAATATAACTACTATAATACTGCCCCTATGTACAAGAATATAACTACTATAATACTGCCCCTATGTACAAGAATATAACTACTATAATACTGCCCCTATGTACAAGAATATAACTACTATAATACTGCCCCTATGTACAAGAATATAACTACTATAATACTGCCCCTATGTACAAGAATATAACTACTATAATACTGCCCCTATGTACAAGAATATAACTGCTATAATACTGCCCCTATGTACAAGAATATAACTGCTATAATACTGCTCCTATGTACAAGAATATAACTACTATAATACTGCCCCTATGTACAAGAATATTACTACTATAATACTGCCCCTATGTACAAGAATATAACTACTATAATACTGCCCCTATGTACAAGAATATTACTACTATAATACTGCCCCTATGTACAAGAATATAACTACTATAATACTGCCCCTATGTACAAGAATATAACCACTATAATACTGCCCCTATGTACCACATTGTGTTTAGTAAGAACTCTTTATTATCATTCGCTTTTCTTTGTTATTATGTAACATGTTCTTGTTTTTTTCGGTTAGTCATGTACAGTTTGTGATTGATCTGACCTGGTGACCATCCTGTGACCCCCGGGGTCCGCTCTGTCTCCTGCAGAGTCTGGGTTATCTCAGGACCAGAAGACCCCAGTACAATCTCAGGGAGGATGAGGACAAGGACCCCGAGCCTCGTCCTCTGCTGTCTGTAGAGGCCTGGCTGGCAGTGATGTATTGGACTGGATGGAGAAATTCCTGGAGGTCCAGGCGAGTGTCTTATATGGGAGGAAAAGCACAAACATTTCCTACAAGAACTCACTAATCACCCAGCTTTTCCACAGTCCTGCATGTGATATGTAGCAGTCTGTAATGCCCAGGCATTTATTTCTCTTGGTATTTGCTCTTCAGGAGACTGGTAAAGATTATAATTTGGGCATTAGACTGATACCTGCCCTGGAACACTGTGCATTTGCTTTATCATTCAGCTTTTCCAGAGCCCTGAATGTCTAAGGTATCTCGATACCCTGCATATGTCTTTGCATTTTAGCTGTTGTGCCATTCAGGACTTTGGAAAAGCTGGGTGGCTGTGTATCTCATGTTCATGTATTCACTTTTGAGGAGTTCCTGAATGATATTATCCAGTAATAGTTTTAGAAAGATGCGGAAAAACAGCTGAAAAAGTGATACAAGGACCCCCAACATCCCACCTATGTCAGTAAGAACGAGGAGTCCTGGGGGTGATGGTCCGGCCCCCGCAGAGCCCTGAGTCTGTCTGGGATCACATGAAGAGACGGAAGGATCCGCACAAGCCTCATACACAGGAGATCTGGGGTCAGGTCTCCAAGATGTTTGGAACAATCTCCTGCCAAGATCCTCCATAACCTGTGTACAAGTGACGAGGAGAAGTGATGGAGGAGACGAGCGGTCACCAGATACTGATGATGGAGGTGAGGGGCGGTCACCAGATACTGATGATGGAGGAGACGGGTGGTCACCAGATACTGATGATGGAGGAGACGGGCGGTCATCAGATACTGATGATGGAGGAGACGGGCGGTCACCAGATACTGATGATGGAGGAGACGGGCGGTCACCAGATACTGATGTTGGAGGAGACGGGCGGTCACCAGATACTGATGATGGAGGAGACGGGCGGTCACCAGATACTGATGATGGAGGAGACGGGTGGTCACCAGATACTGATGATGGAGGAGACGGGCGGTCATCAGATACTGATGATGGAGGAGACGGGCGGTCACCAGATACTGATGATGGAGGAGACGGGCGGTCACCAGATACTGATGTTGGAGGAGACGGGCGGTCACCAGATACTGATGATGGAGGAGACGGGCGGTCACCAGATACTGATGATGGAGGAGACGGGCGGTCACCAGATACTGATGATGGAGGAGACGGGCGGTCACCAGATACTGATGATGGAGGAGACGGGCGGTCACCAGATACTGATGATGGAGGAGACGGGCGGTCACCAGATACTGATGATGGAGGCGACGGGCGGTCACCAGATACTGATGATGGAGGAGACGGGCGGTCACCAGATACTGATGATGGAGGAGACGGGCGGTCACCAGATACTGATGATGGAGGAGACGGGTGGTCACCAGATACTGATGATGGAGGAGACGGGCGGTCACCAGATACTGATGATGGAGGAGACGGGCGGTCACCAGATACTGATGATGGAGGAGACGGGCGGTCACCAGATACTGATGATATAGGCGAAGGGCGGTCACCAAATACTGATGATGGAGGAGACGGGCGGTCACCAGATACTGATGATGGAGGAGACGGGCGGTCACCAGATACTGATGATGGAGGCGACGGGCAGTCACCAGATACTGATGATGGGGCGACGGGCGGTCACCAGATACTGATGATGGAGGAGACGGGCGGTCACCAGATACTGATGATGGAGGAGACGGGCGGTCACCAGATACTGATGATGGAGGAGACGGGCGGTCACCAGATACTGATGATGGAGGAGACGGGCGGTCACCAGATACTGATGATGGAGGAGACGGGTGGTCACCAGATACTGATGATGGAGGAGACGGGCGGTCACCAGATACTGATGATGAAGGAGACGGGCGGTCACCAGATACTGATGATGGAGGAGACGGGTGGTCACCAGATACTGATGATGGAGGAGACGGGCGGTCACCAGATACTGATGATGGAGGAGATGGGCGGTCACCAGATACTGATGATGGAGGAGACGGGCGGTCACCAGATACTGATGATGGAGGAGACGGGCGGTCACCAGATACTGATGATGGAGGAGACGGGTGGTCACCAGATACTGATGATGGAGGAGACGGGCGGTCACCAGATACTGATGATGGAGGTGACGGGCGGTCACCAGATACTGATGATGGAGGAGACGGGTGGTCACCAGATACTGATGATGGAGGAGACGGGCGGTCACCAGATACTGATGATGGAGGCAACGGGCGGTCAACAGATACTGATGATGGAGGAGACGGGCGGTCACCAGATACTGATGATGGAGGGAACGGGCGGTCACCAGATACTGATGATGGAGGAGACGGGTGGTCACCAGATACTGATGATGGAGGAGACGGGCGGTCACCAGATACTGATGATGAAGGAGACGGGCGGTCACCAGATACTGATGATGGAGGAGACGGGTGGTCACCAGATACTGATGATGGAGGAGACGGGCGGTCACCAGATACTGATGATGGAGGAGATGGGCGGTCACCAGATACTGATGATGGAGGAGACGGGCGGTCACCAGATACTGATGATGAAGGAGACGGGCGGTCACCAGATACTGATGATGGAGGAGACGGGTGGTCACCAGATACTGATGATGGAGGAGACGGGCGGTCACCAGATACTGATGATGGAGGAGATGGGCGGTCACCAGATACTGATGATGGAGGTGACGGGCGGTCACCAGATACTGATGATGGAGGAGACGGGTGGTCACCAGATACTGATGATGGAGGAGACGGGCGGTCACCAGATACTGATGATGGAGGCAACGGGCGGTCAACAGATACTGATGATGGAGGAGACGGGCGGTCACCAGATACTGATGATGGAGGAGACGGACGGTCACCAGATACTGATGATGGAGTCGAAGGGCGGTCACCAGATACTGATGATGGAGGCGACGGGCGGTCACCAGATACAGATGATGGAGGAGATGGGTGGTCACCACATACTGATGATGGAGAAGACGGGCGGTCACCAGATACTGATGATGGAGGTGACGGGCAGTCACCAGATACAGATGATGGAGGAGATGGGTGGTCACCACATACTGATGATGGAGAAGACGGGCGGTCACCAGATACTGATGATGGAGGAGACGAGCGGTCACCAGATACTGATGATGGAGGCGAGGTCACCAGATACTGATGATGGAGGAGACGGGCGGTCACCAGATACTGATGATGGAGGTGATGGGAAGTCACCAGATACTGATTATGGAGGTGACGGGCAGTCACCAGATACAGATGATGGTGTCGAAGGGCAGTCATCAGATACTGATGATGGAGGAGACGAGCGGTCACCAGATACTGATGATGGAGGAGACGAGCGGTCACCAGATACTGATGATGGAGGAGACGGGCGGTCACCAGATACTGATGATGGAGGAGACGGGCGGTCACCAGATACTGATGATGGAGGAGATAGGCGGTCACCAGATACTGATGATGGAGGAGACGGGCGGTCACCAGATACTGATGATGGAGGAGACGGGTGGTCACCAGATACTGATGATGGAGGAGACGAGCGGTCACCAGATACTGATGATGGAGGCGAGGGGCGGTCACCAGATACTGATGATGGAGGCGAGGGGCGGTCACCAGATACTGATGATGGAGGAGACGGGCGGTCACCAGATACTGATGATGGAGGAGACGGGCGGTCACCAGATACTGATGATGGAGGCGAGGGGCGGTCACCAGATACTGATGATGGAGGAGACGGGCGGTCACCAGATACTGATGATGGAGGAGACGGGCGGTCACCAGATACCGATGATGGAGGTGACGGGAGGTCACCAGATACTGATGATGGAGGCGAGGGGCGGTCACCAGATACTGATGATGGAGGCGAGGGGCGGTCACCAGATACTGATGGAGGAGGAAACGGGCGGTCACCAGATACTGATGATGGAGGAGATAGGCGGTCATCAGGTACTGATGATGGAGGCGATGGGCGGTCATCAGATACTGATGATGGAGGTGACGGTCGATCACCAGATACTGATGATGGAGGCGATGGGCTGTCACCAGATACTGATGATGGAGGAGACGGGCGGTCACCAGAAACTGATGATGGAGGAGACGGGCGGTCACCAGATACTGATGATGGAGGAGACGGGCGGTCACCAGATACTGATGATGGAGGCGATGGGCGATCACCAGATACTGATAATGGAGTCGAAGGGCGGTCACCAGATACTGATGATGGAGGCGATGGGCGGTCACCAGATACTGATGATATAGGCGAAGGGCGGTCACCAAATACTGATGATGGAGGAGACGGGCGGTCACCAGATACTGATGATGGAGGAGACAGGCGGTCACCAGATACTGATGATGGAGGCAAGGGGCGGTCACCAGATACTGATGATGGAGGAGACGGGCGGTCACCAGATACTGATGATGGAGGCGAGGGGTGGTCACCAGATACTGATGATGAAGGTGAGGGGCGGTCACCAGATACTGATGATGGAGGAGACGGGCGGTCACCAGATACTGATGATGGAGGAGACGGGCGGTCACCAGATACCGATGATGGAGGTGACGGGAGGTCACCAGATACTGATGATGGAGGCGAGGGGCGGTCACCAGATACTGATGATGGAGGCGAGGGGCGGTCACCAGATACTGATGGAGGAGACGGGAGGTCACCAGATACTGATGATGGAGGAGATAGGCGGTCACCAGATACTGATGATGGAGGCGATGGGCTGTCACCAGATACTGATGATGGAGGAGACGGGCGGTCACCAGATACTGATGATGGAGGAGACGGGCGGTCACCAGATACTGATGATGGAGGAGACAGGCGGGCACCAGATACTGATGATGGAGGTGATGGGAAGTCACCAGATACTGATGATGGAGGCGACGGGTGGTCACCAGATACTGATGATGGAGGAGACGGGTGGTCACCAGATACTGATGATGGAGGAGACGGGTGGTCACCAGATACTGATGATGGAGGAGACGAGCGGTCACCAGATACTGATGATGGAGGCGAGGGGCGGTCACCAGATACTGATGATGGAGGCGAGGGGCGGTCACCAGATACTGATGATGGAGGAGACGGGCGGTCACGAGATACTGATGATGGAGGAGACGGGCGGTCACCAGATACTGATGATGGAGGCGAGGGGCGGTCACCAGATACTGATGATGGAGGAGACGGGCGGTCACCAGATACTGATGATGGAGGAGACGGGCGGTCACCAGATACCGATGATGGAGGTGACGGGAGGTCACCAGATACTGATGATGGAGGCGAGGGGCGGTCACCAGATACTGATGATGGAGGCGAGGGGCGGTCACCAGATACTGATGGAGGAGGAAACGGGCGGTCACCAGATACTGATGATGGAGGAGATAGGCGGTCACCAGGTACTGATGATGGAGGCGATGGGCGGTCATCAGATACTGATGATGGAGGTGACGGTCGATCACCAGATACTGATGATGGAGGCGATGGGCTGTCACCAGATACTGATGATGGAGGAGACGGGCAGTCACCAGAAACTGATGATGGAGGTGACGGTCGATCACCAGATACTGATGATGGAGGCGAGGGGCATGCACCAGATACTGATGATAGAGGTGACAGGTGGTCACCAGATACTGATGATGGAGGAGACGGGCGGTCACCAGATACTGATGATGGAGGAGACGGGCGGTCACCAGATACTGATGATGGAGGCGACGGGTGGTCACCAGATACTGATGATGGAGGAGACGGGTGGTCACCAGATACTGATGATGGAGGAGACGGGCGGTCACCAGATACTGATAATGGAGTCGAAGGGCGGTCACCAGATACTGATGATGGAGGCGATGGGCGGTCACCAGATACTGATGATATAGGCGAAGGGCGGTCACCAAATACTGATGATGGAGGAGACGGGCGGTCACCAGATACTGATGATGGAGGCAAGGGGCGGTCACCAGATACTGATGATGGAGGAGACGGGCGGTCACCAGATACTGATGATGGAGGCGAGGGGTGGTCACCAGATACTGATGATGAAGGTGAGGGGCGGTCACCAGATACTGATGATGGAGGAGACGGGCGGTCACCAGATACTGATGATGGAGGAGACGGGCGGTCACCAGATACCGATGATGGAGGTGACGGTAGATCACCAGATACTGATGATGGAGGCGAGGGGCGGTCACCAGATACTGATGATGGAGGCGAGGGGCGGTCACCAGATACTGATGGAGGAGACGGGAGGTCACCAGATACTGATGGAGGAGGAAACGGGCGGTCACCAGATACTGATGATGGAGGAGATAGGCGGTCACCAGATACTGATGATGGAGGCGATGGGCTGTCACCAGATACTGATGATGGAGGAGACGGGCGGTCACCAGATACTGATGATGGAGGAGACGGGTGGTCACCAGATACTGATGATGGAGGAGACAGGCGGTCACCAGATACTGATGATGGAGGCGATGGGCTGTCACCAGATACTGATGATGGAGGAGACGGGCGGTCACCAGATACTGATGATGGAGGAGACAGGCGATCACCAGATACTGATGATGGAGGTGACGGTCGGTCACCAGATACTGATGATGGAGGAGACAGGCGATCACCAGATACTGATGATGGAGGTGACGGGCGGTCACCAGATACTGATGATGGAGGAGACGGGCGGTCACCAGATACTGATGATGGAGGCGAGGGGCGATCACCAGATACTGATGATGGAGGTGAAGGGTGGTCACCAGATACTGATGATGGAGGCGAGGGGCGGTCACCAGATAGTGATTGGATTTACACTTCTTTTTTCTTCTTTTACTTTACATTTTAATCATTGATAAACATAAGCTATTATCCCTTCTATGTTTGGAAACTTCTTACTTTGCAGCATTTTTTTCCACACCTGCCTAAAACTTTTGCACAGATCTGAATCTCTTGTTATTTTGCCCCTTTGTCAATACTTGTTTTGCCAGTCAGGGCTCTGGAAAAGCTGAATCTCCCCATCCATACCAGTATTGTGCATTTGTGATGGACACTGGGAGATCTCATCAGAGCCTTCTCGTTTCCTCCTTTGTTTTCTTGGATGTCGGAGCCGTCGGCCCCTCGCACTCTCCTATCTGGGCCGCACAATCCAGGATTTCCTCTGCCTCCTTCTTCTCGGCTTCTTCTTCTTATCAGCCATCACTTTCCTGTTTTCTTGTCCCTCTAACCCCCTGCGGTGAGACTGGAGCTTGTCCTGTGGGTCCAGACGAGACCCCCTAGATAGCCGCAGGCAGCGATTCTCTGGCCAGACATGGTGGGACAGTCTGGTGTCGCCATGTCGGAAGAAGACAAGGACAGAGGACACGAAGGACCAACAAAACAAGCCGGCACCATCCCGCTATGTCCTCCGAGGAGACGCCGTCAGGGGATTGTGTGTCACCGGAGTCATTGTGTTGATGGGTTTGGAGCAGATTGATGGTGACGTTTTCAGATGTGGCGGTATAATGTGTGGATGGGCCGGCACCGGGCGTATGTGGCCCAATGGGCTGCCAGTCATTACTCTGCCCATCGGGCGCCGCCATCTGCTGAGGCTGCCGGTGCCAGTGTCAGCCCTGCTGTTGGGTTCGTGCATTTGACATTTTTCGCACATGTAGGTTTGAAAGATCCAAGTTTTCTCTTTGTTATTAATGTATATTTGTTTCTTCTGTGAGACATCAGGCGGTCATTCCTGGGACTTTTCTTTCCTCTTTATTATTTTACTTTCTTTTTTTAATAGTAAAAAGTAAAATTAACATTTTTTCCATTAGGTCACTGGTTTCCAATGCGGATTTTCCTTCCTTTAATTTTTTACTTCCTTTTACTTTTTTTCTTTGTAAAAGAAAGAAATTCATCAAGAAGTTTAAACAATATTTCTGGAGCAAAACTGCCTGTAATATCACAGCATGGTTCTGTAACTTAGAGTTGAGAAAAAGTTATTATCTATCTATTATCTATCATTATTATTATTATTATTATTATTATTATACATTTTTATAGCGCCATTTATTCCATGGCGCTTTACATGTGAAGTACGGGGCAAATATAGACAAATACATTAAACATGAGCAAAAAACAAGGCACACAGGTACATAAGGAGGGAGGACCCTGCCCGCGAGGGCTCACAGTCTGCAGGGGATGGGTGAGGATACACTAGGAGAGGGTAGAGCTGGTTGTGCGGCGGTTCAGTAGGTTCAGGATCACTGCAGGCTGTAGGCTTGTCGGAAGAGGTGGGTCTTCAGGTTCTTTTTGAAAGTTTCTATGGTAGGCGAGAGTCTGATGTGCTGGGGTAGAGAGTTCCAGAGTATGGGGGAAGCACGGGAGAAGTCTTGGATGCAGTTGTGGGAAGAAGAGATAAGAGGGGAGTAGACAAGGAGATCTTGTGAGGATCGGAGGTTGCGTGTAGGTAAGTACCGGGAGACGAGGTCACAGATGTAAGGAGGAGACAGGTTGTGGATGACTTTGTATGTCATGGTTAGGGTCTTGAACTGGAGTCTCTGGACGATAGGAAGCCAGTGAAGGGCTTGGCATATCATCTATTTATCTATCTCCTATCGATCTGTCTATTATCTATCTATTTATCTATCTATTATCTATCTATTATCTATTTATCTATCTATTATCTATCTATCATTTATCTATTACTGTATCTATCTATTATCTAGCTATCTATTATCTATTTATTATTTATCTATAATCTACCGTATATACTCGAGTATAAGCCGACCCGAGTATAAGCCGACCCCCCTAATTTTGCCACAAAAAACTGGGAAAACTTATTGACTCGAGTATAAGCCTAGGGTGGGAAATGCAGCAGCTACCGGTGAATTTCAAAATTAAAAATAGATGCTCCATACCGTTCATTATGGCCCCATAAGATGCTCCACATAAAGCTGTGCCACATATAATGCTCTGCACCGTTCAGTATGGCCCCATAGATGCTCCATAGATAGCTGTGCCATATATAATGCTCTGCACCTTTGATTATGGCCCCATAAATGCTCCACATAAAGCTGTGCCATATATATAGTGCTCTGCACCGTTGCCCCATAGATACTCCACATAAATCTGTGCCATATATACAATGCTGCTGCTGCTGCTGCAATAACATAATAAAACACATACTCACCTGTCTTGCTTGCAGCTCCTCAGCGTCCCGGTGTCTCTCCGCACTGACTGATCAGGCAGAGGGCGGCGCGCACACTATATGCGTCATCGCGCCCTCTGACCTGCACAGTCAGTGCGGAGAGACGCCGGGAAGATGGTGCGGCGCCCGGCGTGTGGAACGAGGACAGGTGAATATGACATACTTACCTGCTCCCAGCGTCCCGCTCCTTCCCCCGGACAGCTGGTCTTCAGTGCCGCAGCCTCTTCCTCTATCAGCGGTCACCGGCACCGTCATTAGAGAAATGAATAGGCGGCTCTGCCCCTATGGGAATGGAGTCCATATTCATTTCTCTAATGAGCGGTAACGGTGACCGCTGAACAGGGCAAGAGGCTGCGGCACCCGGAGACCATGGGACGGGCAGGGGGAGCGCCAGGATCGCCGGGACTAGGTGAGTATATGACAGTGCTCACCCGCCGACCCCACCACCGATCATGACTCGACTATAAGCCGAGAGGGGCACTTTCAGCCCAAAAATTTGGGCTGAAAATCTCGGCTTATACTCGAGTATATACGGTATCTATTATCTGTCTATTATCTATCTATCTATCTATCTATCTATCTATCATCTATTATCTATCTATCTATCTACCTATCTATGATCTATGTATTATCTATCTATCTATCTATCTATCTATCTATCTATCTATCTATCTATCATCTATTATGTATATATTATCTACCTATCTATGATCTATCTATCATCTATCTATTATCTATCTATCTATCTATCTATCTATCTATCTATCTATCATCTATCTTTCTTTCTTCCTGTATTTCTATCTATTATCTTTCTTTCTTCTTTTCTTTCAAGAGAACAAAAAAAATAAGGAAGTAAGAAAAGGAAACTTATCTCTTTTATTAACTTTTCTCTTTCTATCTTTTCCCTTTTCTGTTTTTCTTCATTTATTTTTCTCTGAAACTAAGGAAGAAAGAGAAAATGAATGAGAGAGAAAAAAAAGAAAACTTATCTCTCTTTTTACCGTTCTCTTTTTCTTCTTTTCTCTGTCCTCTTTCTCTTTTTCTTTCTATCTTTCCATTTTTCCTTCCGTTTTTCTATCTTTCTTTCTAAGAAAGAGAGATTGAAAGCGAAAGATAGATAAAGAGATAGAAAAACTAAGGAAGTACTTACTTTTCTCTTTCTTTTGGTCTATCTTCCTACCTCACTTTCTCTCTTTTTTTCTCTTCTCCTTTCTTTCTCTTTCTTTTTTCTTTTTCTCTGAAACTAAAGAAGCAAAAGAAAACAATAATGCATTTTGTTCCTTCTTTCTTAAAAACTTCTCTCTAGATTCTCTCCCTCCCTTCGCCTTTGTGTTTTTCTTTTTCTCTGAAGCTAAGGGAAAAAAAAGAAAAAAGCATAGTCCTTCTTTCTAAGAAACAATGCGAAAATAAAAGAATGAGATGGAAAGAAGGAAAGTCCAGAAGAAAGAAAAGAAAACATCTTTTTTTTATCTTTCTCTTTTTTTTTATTTTATTTGTCTTTCTATTTCTCTTCTCATTTTCTATCTTTCCATGTTTCTTTCTGTCTTTCTATCTTTGTCCTTCTCTCTCTTTCCTTCTCTCTTTCTTTAGGGGTCCCCACCATCCAAATGGTGCTTTAATGAATCTGAAATATTCATGAATAATACAAATCATGGAAATATTAATATATACTTGCTAAAGAGGGTGGTGGAATCTAAATTGACTTTATAGTTATTTTTACTCATTTTATTTCAGTTCATCATTATATTACAAATGGAAATATATACAGGTCTAAAATAAAAAATAAAGGTCTTATTGCAGCACAAGTACAGAATAATATATATATATATATATATATATATATATATATATATATATATATATATATTAAATGTTGCTGTTCTGAGAAAGTCCACATGGTGGCAGCATAACCCAGAAAACACTAATACACAGCACCCCCTCCCTATGGGTAGAAGAGGCGATCCCTGCGGATTACCCAGGTAGGAGGGATCCTGTCACTTACGCAATAATTTTTTAAGGGAAGTATTTTGATTTAGTTTCTTTTCCTTATAGTCACAGGCACTTTGAGCCCAATAACAGTAGCAAAACCACAAGGTTTTCTATACGATGACTCGTGCGGAAATTTACTTCTGCGTTTGGGTCCTAAAATTAACTTGTTGGACTTGTCACACGGAACTGATTATTTCACTTCACTTTATTGGGCATGGCCTATCAGCCGCATAGGACAGGTTACACTACATGGACTAAAGTATGTGCCCCCTCTAGTAGTTTTTCTGACCTCCCAGGCTCCCATCCTACCTCCATGTACATTTACGTATATGGGGGGCGGACATATCACCGGTGCAATCCGTACAGCCGCAACTACACAGAACTATTAGACAGCAAAAAGCCCATCTGCATCGGGGCCCTTTTCTGTGCCCTGACTGACGGAGGAAGAAAAGAATTTGTTCCAGCTCCTTATAATAAATTCTGACTCAGATTAAGATCGTGGGATTGCGATAGAAACGCGCCGCCTTCCGCTCCCTGATAAGTTTTTCCGCTATTTCAATATATAGACTAAATAAATTTTGGATTTCATAATAAGGAGCTGGAACAAACTCCTTTCTCCCTCCCTTGTTGATTACGTCTCATCAGGACGGAGCTCCAAGCTTCGGTTACCCATGGATGTCTATTTGTTGAGCTGTTTTTTTTGTCTTTGCCTTGTTTGATTAATTGTGTCCCAACTGAGTCGTCTTCTTTCCAGATATAACGGCTGCGCTCTCCTGGGAAGGATTCCTACCAAAATTTTGGAGGCGTCTGTGGAAATTTCTGCAATTCATCCAGATGAGCTTTTGTGGTGTCAGAGTCTTATGATGGGGGGAAGCCGGGCTCACACTCTCTGTAATAGGTGTTGGATGAGGTTGGGGGTCCGGGCGCTGTGTTCTTTCCCCTCCATGTCTGTATGGACCTTGTGCGCTGGACACAGTCATGGGGAACAGAAAATGGTCTTTCCAAACTGTTCCCACAAAGCTGAAGCTACAATTGTCCACAACGTCTTGTGCTGAAGATTAAGTTTTTCCATCACTGGAGCTGAGGGCCCAATGCCGACCCCTGATAACAACCCATAGTATTATCCTCCTCCACCATCAGTACAGTGGGCACAATGCACTCAGGGGGTAACATCCTCCTTGAATCACCAAACCCAGACTCCTCAATCAGACGCAGATAGAGAAGTGTGTTCCATCACTGCATAGAACACGTCTCCTTCAGAGTCCAGTAATATTATTATTATTATTATTATTATTTATTTCTATAGCACCATTGATTCCATGGTGCTGTACATGAGAAGGGGTTACATACAAGTTACAGATATCACTTACAGTAAACTTACAATGACAGACTGATACAGAGGGGCGAGGACCCTGCCCTTGTGGGCTTACATTCTACAGGATGGTGAGGATGGAGACAATAGGTTGGGGGTTACAGGAGCTCCGGTGATGGTGACGCTGTAGCTCCAGCAGTGATGAGGAGGCAGCGGGGTCAGTGCAGGCTGTAGGCTTTCCTGAAGAGGTGAGTTTTCAGGTTCCGTCAGGAGGATCCGAATGTGGTTGATAGTCGGACGTGTTGGGGCAGAGAGTTCCAGAGGATGGGGGATATTCGTGAGAAGTCTTGGAGGCGATTGGATGAGGAGCGAATAATTGTGGAGGAGAGAAGGAGGTCTTGGGAGGACCGGAGATTACGTGAGGGAAGATATCGGGAGATTAGGTCAGAGATATATGGAGGGGACAGGTTATGGATGGCTTTGTAGGTCAGGATTAGTAATTTGAACTGGATACGCTGAGGGAATGGGAGCCAGTGAATAGATTTGCAGAGGGGGGAAGCGGAGAAGTAGTGAGGAGATAAATTAGTCGGGCAGCAGAGTTAAGGATGGACTGGAGAGGTGCAAGGGTGTTAGCAGGGAGGCCGCAGAAAAGGATGTTGCAGTAGTCGAGGCGGGAGATGATGAGGGCATGCACAAGCATTTTAGTAGATTGACGGTTGAGGAAGGGACGGATTCTGGAGATATTTTTGAGCCGGAGGCGACAGGAGGTGGAGAGAGCTTGGATGTGCAGTTTGAAGGACAGGGCAGAGTCAAGGGTTACTCCGAGGCAGCGGACGTCCGGTACAGGGGAAAGCGTGATGTCACTAATTGTGATAGATAGGTCAGGTAAGGAAGATCTATGGGATGGAGGAAAGATGATGAGTTCAGATTTGTCCACATTGAGTTTGGACTCAATTTGTCCACATCTGCTCGGCCATGAAGCTCCCGGTGGGGGCGCAGTGTTTGTTCTGATACCAGAGGAGGTCTGGGCTCTGCAGTTATGGGATCAGCAGAGCGGTGGTGACTTTTCTGTTCTCTGCTCCTCAGTATTCGGCCCCCCACTCTGTAATGTTACGGGTCTCTACTATGTGCGGTTCCTTCCACTTCTCAATAATATCACTCACAAGTGATGGGGGAAGATTCAGGAGGAAGAAATGTCATGGACGGACTTGTTACCCCGGTGGCGTCCTCTAAGCCCACTTCATACTCATCAGGTGCAGGCTGTGTTATACATCCAGCACCTGGCGCTAACAGCAGCGACCAGAGCGATATACAGAAAACAGACTATATAGAATAGCAGACCTGACAATTGCAGGTTCAAGTCACCAAGAAGTAAAAGTAAAATAAAATGTAAAAAAAATTGATAACTTTAGAAACCTAAACGTTGAAATCACCCCACTTTTTACGATAGAAAAAAGAAAGGAAATTCCCCCAAAAGTAAACTTTATTCATTCGCTGCACCTCCTCCAAAAATACAAAAAATAAACAACATAATTTTGGTAGCGCCATAATTTTACTGATCTGAAGAATGATGTTCTCAGGTCATTTTTACTGAACAATGAACGGAGTAAAAAAAAAAATAAAGCCAAAAAATAATTGTGGGATTTTAATAATTTCTTCCCACTTGGAATTATTTTTACCATTATTCAGTACAATGTATGGTAAAAAATATTTTTCTATTCAAAATTATAACTATTCCCGCAATAAAAACAAACAAAAAACAAAAACAAGCCTGTCAGCAGGAAAAAGAAAACGTATGCCCTGATAAATGGGAGTCAAAACGAAAAGTGGGAAAATGAAAATAAATCACAGCGGGAAAGGGTTAAAACAAAAAAAGATTAAAAAAAGATGCATAAATAAATGAAATGTAGCATGTGGCCATGCGGTAAGACGTCACTGCGGACGTAAATCTGTGCAGACATCAGTGACTACGGCTGCGGGAATCCACGGCCCAGGACAGGCATGTACCGCATATGGCGGAGTGAATAACTGCACTCACTGACATTACCCCAAATTCTGCTCCTTGCAGGTTAAAAGGGCCTGTGAATGTCTGTAACCGACCCCTGTACTGATCCGATGCCGTCAGTGATGTTACGTGGAGTTTCCGGCCCTGCACAAAGCTGAGGACGCCCTGTGCCATGCCATACCTTCTGTTGGCCTCCACTTCCCACTGACGCACATACAGACCTCACAAATCCTCGTCTAATTATTAATGCCGCACAGTATAAAGTCTGAATAACAGTGCCGTATATTGGCTGCCTAAATAATACTACCATACACTACTGCCAGCAAAATAATATAATAATACACTGTCTATAGGTATATAATGTGCCCAAGGAGCAGTGACACCATCCAAATACCGCCGTACAGTTATAAGATAATACTGCCATACACTGCTCCAATAATACTACCATACAGTGCTCGCAAAATACCTCTATAGAATACTCTAAGGATGCCACCATATAGTGCTGCAATATACTATAATACAGTGTTCATATAATATCACCATAGAGTGCTCAAATATATATCGAGAAAGTGCTCTAATGATGCCTCCATAAAGAGCTCCAATATACCATCATACAGTGCTCGTATAATATCACCATGTAGTGAAAAAATGGCACCACCATAGTGGTCAAATAATGCCATCATACAATGCTCATATAATACTAAGATATAGTGCTCAAATAATACCACAATACAGAGCTCATTTAATATCACCACGTAGTGCTCATATAATACCAACAAACAGGATTCAGATAATACAACCATACAGTGCTCAAATAATGGCAACATACCTAGCTAATATGAAAACAGTGTTCAAATAATGCTGTAATACAGTGCTTAAATAACACCACTATACAGAGATCAGATAATATAATCATACAGTGCTCAAATGATACCACAATATTGGGCTCATATAATACCACCATAAAGTGCTCAGATATTACAACCTTACAGTGTAGCAATAGTGTCACCATAAAGTGATCAAATAACACCACCATACAGTGTTCAAATTATACTACCATAGAGTTCTAAAAAAAAACCAATATGTAGTTCTCATATAATACCACCATACAGTGCTCAGATAATACCACCGTGCAGTGATCGAATGACACCACCATACACAGTGCTCATATAATACAGATAGAAAGTGTCCACATAATACCACTATAGAGTACTCAGATAATATCTCCATACATTTTCCTTGCAGCTCTACCAAAGAAGAAATAAATAATTGCACATTGAAATGAATGCGTCATATGTGTAATGCGTTGATATTTGGGGTCCTCTGAGGGAAAATAACATTAAGATCATACAATTCTTTTAAGATAAAGTAGCACTTGAGATTACTGGTGGATGTCCCTGTATTTAGGTATTATTTAGTTTCTCAGAATGTCACATAGGAGACACTGGGATACACTGGGACTGCTGTATATACATCATATAAGAGACACTGGGACACTGCAAATACATCTGTAAAGCATCACATAGGAGGCACTGGGAATGCTGTATATACATCACATAAGAAACACTGCGACTGCTGTATACACATCACATAGGAAACACTGTGACTGCTGTATATACATCTGTAAAGCATCACATAGGAGACATTGGGACTGCTGTATACACATCATATAGGAGACACTGGGACTGATGTATACACATCACATAGGAGACATTGGGACTGCTGTATACACATCACATAGGAGATACTAGAACTGATGCATATACATCACATGCGAGACACTGGGACTGATGAATACACATCACATAGAAGACACTGGGACTGCTGAATATACATCTGTAAAGCATCACATAGGAGACATTGGGACTGCTGTATACACATCACATAGGAGACACTGGGACTGATGTATACACCACATAGGAGACACTGGGACTGATGTATATACATCTGGATTTTTTTTTGTCCTTCCAGACAACTACTTCTTTAATAACATGGAGGATTCCATAACTAATAAATAGATATGAAGGAGGCATCATTGGGGAGGTGGGGAATATTTTTCCCTATGACTATCGTGCAATTTCATGAAGCTGATGAGCATTATATTTGCATTTACTCTATTTCCAAATATGCATTATTTTCCCACGTGATGTCCAAAACAGAAATGTTCCGTGTGACTGATGATATATCCACTGGTAATATTGATTACATAGTCAACAAATATATTGCTCATCTCCATAATGGATCTTTGTGAATGTAGTTTTTACTTTGTGCACTTTATTACTATGTAGAAACCATCATCAAGCTTCTACTGTCCAGGGGATCCTAGTTACAGTGCCTTGCGAAAGTATTCGGCTCCCTGGAACTTTTCAACCTTTTCCCACATATCATGCTTCAAACATAAAGATACCAAGTGTACATTTTTGGTGAAGAATCAACAACGCTTGGGGTATGTCTCTATCAGTTTTGTACATCAAGAGACTGAAATTCTCGCCCATTCTTCCTTGGCAAACAGCTCGAGCTCAGTGAGGTTTGATGGAGATCGTTTGTGAACAGCAGTTTTCAGCTCTTCCCACAGATTCTCGATTGGACTGAGGTCTGGACTCTGACTTGGCCATTCTAACACCTGGATACGTTTATTTGTGAACCATTCCATTGTAGATTTTGCTTTATGTTTGGGATCATTGTCTTGTTGGAAGACAAACTGCGTCCCAGTCTCAGGTCTTTTGCAGACTCCAACAGGTTTTCTTCAAGTATGGTTCTGTATTTGGCTCCATCTATCTTCCCATCAATTTTAACCATCTTCCCTGTCCCTGCTGAAGAAAAGCAGGCCCAAACCATGATGCTGCCACCACCATGTTTGACAGTGGGAATGGTGTGTTCAGGGTGATGAGCGGTGTTGCCTTTGCGCCAAACATATCGTTTGGCATTATTGCCAAAAAGTTTGATTTTGGTTTAATCTGACCAGAGCACCTTTTTCCACATGTTTGTTGTCTCCCAGGTGGCTTGTTGCAAACTTTAAACAACACTTTTTATGGATATCTTTGAGAAATGGCTTTCTTCTTGCCACTCTTCCATAAAGGCCAGATTTGTGCAGTGTACGACTGATTGTTGTCCTATGGACAGACTGTCCCACCTCAGCTGTAGATCTCTGCAGTTCATCCAGAGTGATCATGGGCCTCTTGGCTGCATCTCTGATCAGTCTTCTCCTTGTTTGAGATGAATGTTTAGAGGGACGGCCGGGTCTTGGTAGATTTGCAGTGGTATGATACTCCTTCCATTTCAATATGATCGCTTGCACAGTGCTCCTTGGGATGTTTAAAGTTTTGGAAATCATTTTGTATCCAAATCCGGCTTTAAACTTCTCCACAACAGTATCACGGACCTGCCTGTTGTGTTCCTTGGTCTTCATGATGCTCTCTGTGCTCCAAACAGAACCCTGAGACTATCACAGAGCAGGTGCATTTATACGGAGACTCGATTACACACAGGTGGATTATATTTATCATCATTAGGCATTTAGGACAACATTGGATCATTCAGAGATCCACAATGAACTTCTGCACTGAAAGTAAAGGGGACGCATAATATTGCACGGCACGTCCCACTTTTCAGTTTTTGAATTTCCACAAAAATTTAAAATAACCAATAAATTTCGTTCAACTTCACAATTGTGTTCCACTTGTTGTTGATTCTTCACCAAAAATTTACATTTGGTATCTTTATGTTTGAAGCACGATATGTGGGAAAAGGTTGAAAAGTTCCAGGGAGCCGAATACTTTCGCAAGGCACTGTATTAAGAGCACATGCATGTCAAAAGTCTACTATATCACAGCCTATTCATAGCAGACATTCTGCACTAAAACTTATGTATAGAGATGCATAGTAAGATGAGCAGTGCCGTCAATGACAACTTATTGATGGTTTCCACCATAAGTGAAGTGTAAAAAGAGTAAGAGATTAATGAAGATTAATGAAGTTGTAGACCTAAAGTTGATCAAATTTGAAGCAAAGCTAGAAGAAATCCTGTAACTCATAGCACGCATATATCCTAATAGCCTTCCTATAGTATAGCCCACTGACAGCAAACACGATTTTGTCCTTGTGATAAATTGAAATGCATTATAAGAATAACAGTGCAGTCAACAGCAGCTTGTTGATTTTTTTTCTGCTAAAAATTAAAAATTGAAACTGTGAAGAATCTGAGGGTTATAATTTCATGTCAATTGTCTATATCATATCCGGTCCAGGATTGTAGACCTCCCTTCACAATGTGAAGCTGAGACAGAACACCTGGCTCAGCTGGTGATCCAGCTTCAAAAGCTTCAAGTGGAAAGTTTTTCTTTTTTTATTAAATTTGCAAAAAATTCTACATTTCTGTTTTTTTTTTCAATCAAGATAGGGTGCAGATTGTACATTAATGTGAAAAAAATGAACTTTTTAGAATTTACCAAATGGCTACAATGAAACAAAAAATGAAAAATTTAAAGGGGTCTGAGTACTTTCTGTACCCACTGTTTATATATATATATATATATATATATATATATATATATATATATATATATATATATATTGTGATGCAGTGACCCCTGTAACAGGTAGGGGGCGCTGCATGGTCTCTCCACCATACGCACGGAGGCATATTGAGGCCATGGGTATGCATGGATGTGGTAATGAGACAGTGTCTGGCATTGTGGTTAATGGGAGGTATGTGTCACAGGGATGGGTGCTCCCTGCGATGCAACCCGGAGTATCTTGTCATTAGAGCACGTAAGCACTGAAGATGTCATTTAGTGCATCTGGGTCCAGGTTGCGGGTAGCTATGAGAGATGGGAGGGTCTGGCTACCCACATACCTCACCACTGGGTGAGGGCACTCACTGTACCTTTTTCCCTGCAGGAGTATGAGGACCTGTAGTGATGTCATGATCACGTGATCAGCCCATGTGATATACCTCACCTATAGGGTGGGGTTACAAGGTACATAATGTGACCAGGGTGTGGGTCACAGGTCCCGGTGTATGTTCCTGGAAAGCACATGCTGGTGTTGGGAGGTCCTGGGAGTAGGACCAGATCCCTGAGCAGCGCACAGTGAAACTTGGGGAAGCTACCGTCCTCCGGTGGGTCTCGTCTAACTAATGTGTGCCACCCAGGCAAGTTGCTGATCCCCGTGGGAAGCTTTCCCAGTGGACTGACAAGGAGTCAGCAGGTAATACCAGACTGTGCGTTTGGCTCCAGAGCGAGCCTGAATATTGAACTCGACCAAGAGTGTATGGTCACAGTCCTGATGGAACAAAGTCATGCTGTGAATATTGTTACTTTGTTTTGCCGTGCTATGAAGATTGTTGTTTTGTGTTTTCTGCCACTGGGGTTTATGGAGTAATAAACCCAGTTGAACTTTTGAAGAAAACGTCTTGCTGTGTGTTATATCGCTGCCAAGCGAGTATTCCCCAACCCGTAAGTAAGTGCAATCTTACAATATATATATATATACACAGCTGTGGAAAAAAATAAGAGACCACCACATAAAAACCCTGTCATGGGCAGCCCAATCTCCAGACCTGAACTCCATTGAAATCCTCTGGAATGTAAATAAGAGGATGATGGATAGTCACAAGCCATCACACAAAGAAGATCTGCTTACATGTTTGTGCCAGAAGCAGTGTGAAAGACTGGTGGAAAGCATGCCAAGACGCATGAAAGCTGTGATTAACAATCATGGTTATTCCACAAAATACTGATTTCTGAACTCTTCCTGAGATAATACATTAGTATTGTTGTTTCTAAATGATTATGAACTTGTTTTCTTTGCATTATTTGACGTCTGTATACAGTACAGAGCAAAACTTTGGACACACCTTCTCATTTAAACATTTTTCTGTATTTTCATGACTATGAAAATTGTACATTCACACTGAAGGCATCAAAACTATGAATTAACACATGTGGAATTATATACTGAACAAAAAAGTGTGAACTAACTGAAAATATGTCTTAGGCTGGCGTCACACTAGGCGTATGAAAATACGGTCCGTTTTTTACGGCCGTAATACGCAGTAATTGTCCCAAAACACTGTTCCGTATTCAATGCGAGGATGCAATTTTTACGCACAAATTTATCCGTGTGTCATCCGTATGGCTTCCGTACGGCGTTTTTTTCTCGCAGGCTTGCAAAATGGACATATCATGGATCCATCGGCTCAAATATTCTAAAAAAACATATATACAGTCTATATATATATATACAGCATATATATATATATATATATATCAGTGAGACACATATATATATATATATATATATATATATATATATATATATATATATTTAATTCAGTGCTAGATAGCAGAAAAGCCGGTAATTCAATTGCCGGCTTTTCATTTCTCCTTCACAAACCTGACAGGATATGAGACATGGTTTACATACAGTAAGCCATCTCATATCCCTTCTTTTATTACATGTTCCTCTTTACTAATGTAACAAGTGTCTCTGTGTAAAATTTGGGGGCTCTAGCTATTAAATTAAAGGGTTACATCCCGGAAAAAATTGGCGTGGGCTCCCGCGCAATTTTCTCCGCCAGAGTGGGAAAGCCAGTGACTGAGGGCAGATATTAATAGCCAGGAGAGGGTCCATATGAACTTAAGCCTGGGAACTTTTCAGAATATTTTCCCAGGCTCGAGTTCAGATGAGTTCATCCAGCAGAGGGCGCATCACCGCGACTCGAGGTAACTACAGTTCATTCCCCTGCACTCCATTCGTTCACCAAGTTTTACAGGCAGGAGCACAGCTGCATTAGCAGAGCTCCTGCCACAGCATCTTGCAGCGGCATGCTATTCCATCCGGTTTGCATTTAGTTGGACCATCATTTATTTTTCAACAAGACAATATCCCCAAACACACCTCCAGGCTGTGTAAGGGCTATTTGACCAAGAAGGAGAGTGATAGGGTGCTACGCCAGATGACCTGGCATCCACAGTCATCAGACCTGAACCCAATCGAGATGGTTTGGGGTGAGCTGGACCGCAGAGTGAAGGCAAAAGGGCCAACAAGTGCTAATCATCTCTGGGAACTCCTTCAAGATTGTTGGAAGACCATTCCCGGTGACTACCTCTTGAAGCTCATCAAGAGAATGCCAAGAGTGTGCAAAGCAGTCATCAAAGCAAAAGGTGGCTACTTTGAAGAACCTAGAATATAAGGCATATTTTCAGTTGTTTCACACTTTTTTGTTAAGTTTATAATTCCACATGTGTTAATTCATAGTTTTGATGCCTTCAGTGTGAATGTACAATTTTCATAGTCATGAAAATACAGAAAAATCTTTAAATGATAAGGCGTGTCCAAACTTTTGCTCTGTACTGGACGTAATATTAACGTCTGTGTATTTTGGGGTTTGTACCAATGAAGCACACTACAGTGAGTCAAGCCACACCCTGAACTGGCTGATAACAGGGAGCAATAGATCATATTCAACTGCAGATAAGATTGACCTTGTTCCTCTTTTTAATGTTTTATCTTCGGATCCCGGTAGCCACTGTGGTTTGGTTAATGACATCTGTACAGGAAGAGGAATAAATGCCGTGTCATCTACTCCGACCACATGGAAGCCTCCAGCTCCAGATCTGCTTTCACTTCCTGCAGACAAATTACGGGAATTACATAGGAATAGGAAGGGTTAATAAGATTGTATTCACACACTGCAGATCTTACACTGATTTTGGAGCTTCTTTTTTTTTTATACAAAGCTCCAAATCTGCAGTCACCACTAGGGGGCACTCACTGACGGGGCTCATATTAAAACCCGTCTTAACACCTTTGGGTGCCGCTGGATGGAGCGGGCTCAGGACCTGACTCAGCACCCTAACAAAAAATACACCAGCCACCTCCCCAAGTGTGAGCGTTTCACCTTTCCCGGGAACGGCACAGATTGCCCTCCTAACCAGATCTCTAACACTAGTAAAGATAATCATAAGTCATAATATACTTACGGATTTCTAGAAATTAAACAGCTCTGAATCATCATCTGCTTATACTTGGTATTAAACCCTTTACGTGCTGCTGTAAATAGTGGCCACGTCATCTAAACGGTTGGATAGATAGGAGACTTCAGTATCACTGATGGGTTGTCTCATCCAGAGGCCAGTCTTCCTGTGAGATCATTACATTTACAATATTGTGCAAGTCAGAAGTTCAAGCAATCAATCGATCACAGGCTCAAGTCCTGTAGGTGGATTAAAAAGTGATAAAAAAAACTGTTTAAAAATGTTTTTTAAAAAATATAAAGGTTTAAATCTTAATTAATAAAATTAAACATGTTCGTAGGATGTAAAAACTTTGAAACTATATTATTTTGTGAGATAATTGCCATAAAAAGAGGAAAAAAACACCAGCATGGTAATTTTTTTGGCCATCTCACCTACGCAAATAAATGGGAAAAAAAGCAATAGTCGTAGATGACCCACAATGATACAAGTAAAAATTGCAACTTGCCGGACAAAACAATCCACAAATATACAGTATAAAGTTGTGATGGCAACACAAAGCAAATTTTTGTAATAGTTTTTTTTATAATAGAAAATTTGTAAAACCTTTTAAAACTATAGAAATTTAGTATTGCCTGCCGAAGAAACTTACAAGCGTACCCTATAAAAAAAAAACATCCTTAGAAATACAACGCCTTGAAAAGTGTTCATACCCGATGAACTTTTCCACATTTTTTCACGTTTCACACTTAAATGTATTTTATTGGGACTTTATGTGATATCAAAATTAAGTATCGAGTATTTGTAATATGTAAATGAAACAATACGTGGTTTTCTATATATTTTAAGAATATATAAAACTGAAAATTGCAAGGAGCGTTTGTATTCAGCTCCCTGAAGTCTGATGCCCCTAAATAAAATCCTGAGAGACCAATCACCTTCAGAAGTCACATAATTAGTAAATTGATTCCACCTGGGTGTGACTTCTTCTTAGTAGAATTACAGCTGTTCTGTGAAGGCCTCAGAGGTTTGAGACCAATAGGGATCAAACAGCATCATGAAAACCAAGAAACCCACCAGACAGGTCAAGGATAAAGTTGTGGAGAAAAATAAAGCCGGGTTTTGTTCTAAAAAAAAAATCTTAAACTCTGAACATCTCACGGAGCACTGTTCAATCCATCATCCAAAAATCTAAGGAGTATGGCACAACTGCAAACCTACCAAGACATGTCCGTCCAACTAAACTGACACGCCAAGAAAGAAGATCACTAATTAGGGAAGCAGCCAATAGACCCATGGTCACTGGAGGAGCTGTAGAGATCCACAGCTCAGGGGCGAGAATCTGCCCATAGGACAACTATTAGGGCACAGTCAAATTACATGGACGACTACCGCATCGTAAAGCTCGGACTGGCAGGCAACTCACCTTGAAAACATCATTCCCACCATCACACATGGTGGTGGCATGCATCATGCTGTGGGGAGGCTTTTTTTCAGCAGGGACAGGGAAGCTGGTCAGAGTTGATGGGAAGATAGATGGAGCTAAACTTTTTAGAGGCTGCAAAAGACTTGAGACTGGGGTGTAGGTTCATCCTGCCAGAGCTACAATGGAAAGTTTAGATCAAAGCATATTTCTGTGTGTGAACGGCCCAGCCAAAGTCCAGACTTAAATCCCATTGAAAATCAGTGGCAGCACTTGAAATTTGCTGATCACAGATGTCTCCATCCGATCTCACTGAGTGAGAGCGAGAGTGCAAAGAAGAAGGAGCAAAAATGTCACCTCTAGATGTGGAGAGCTGTAGAGACAGACCCCAGAAGAGTGCAGCAGTAATGGCAGACAAAGGTGGTCCTACAGAGTACTGACTCAGGGGGTGAATACAAATGCATGGCACAATTTTCAGATTTATATTTTTTAAATATTTAGAAAACCCTGTATCATTTCCTTTACACGTCACAAATACTTTGCTACTTTGGTGTCACATAAAATCCCAATTAAATACATATACTTTTGTGGGTGTAATGTGAAAAAATGTGAGAAAGTTGTCAGGGTATGAAGACTTTTTCAAGGCACTCCAGTTTTGGAATTGAGTTGTTTCATCATTTCATTCCGCCAATAATTTTTTTGACCATTTTCAATATATTATCTGTTAAATGAAATTGTGGCTTTCAAAACTGCAAGTTGTCCCTCAAAAAACAATCCCTCATATTTAAGGAAAAACAAACACGACTCTTGAGAGATGGAGAGGAAAAAAAAGTGCAAAAGTACTATTTACACAGTATACAATTAGACCTATACATAAATGGAAGTTAATGCCACTAAGAGTACATTTTTCAACTTTATTAACAAATAGATAACAGATTAAAAGCAGGAAAAGATTGGGGGAAAAAAGTACAGAAAACTAGTACTAGTACTTCAGTCATACATGAACTTAATTCACATGTATAGAGTTATTCTTAATGCCCGTGGGCTAGAGAGAAAAAATAATAATAATAATATTACACAATTCCTGGTGGCAGATCCCCCAGGAAGAAGCTTATACGTGAAACGCGCGTCGGGGCCCGGACTACACTCACAGGTTACAGTGGGGAAAAAAAGTATTTAGTCAGCCACCAATTGTTCTCCCACATAAAAAGATGAGAGAGGCCTGTAATTGACATCATAGGTAGACCACAACTATGAGAGTCACAATGAGAAAACAAATCCAGAAAATCACCTTGTCTGATTTGGCAAGATTTTTTTTGCGAATTATGAGGGAAAATAAGTATTTGGACACCTAAAAACGTGCAAGATTTCAGGCTCTCACAGGCCTGTAACTTCTTCTTTAAGAGGCTCCTTTGTCCTCCACTCATTACCTGTAGTAATGGAACCTGTTTGAACTTGTTATCAGTATAAAGGACACCTGTCCACAACCTCAAACAGTCACACTCCAAACTCCACTATGGTGAAGACCAAAGAGCTGTCGAAGGACACCAGAAACAAAACTGGCTGGGAACACTAAATCTGCAATAGGCAAGCAGCTTGGTGTGATAAAATCAACTGTGGGAGCAAAAAAAAAGAAAATGGAAGACATACAAGACAACTGATAATCTTCCTCGATCTGGGGCTTCACGCAAGATCCCACTCCATGGGGTCAAAATGACCACAAGAACGGTGAGCAAAAATCCCAGAACCACACGGGGGACCTAGTGAATGACCTGAATAGAGCTGGGACCACCATAACAAAGGCTACCATCAGTAACATACTATGTCTCCAGGGACTCAGATCCTGCAGTGCCAGATGTGTCCCACTGCTTAACCCAGTACATGTCTGGGCCCGACTGAAGTTTGCTAGAGAGCATTTGGATTATCCAGAAGAGTATTGGGAGAATGTCATATCGTCTGATGAAACCAAAGTATAACTGTTTGGTAAAAACAAAACTCGTCGTGTTTGGAGGAGACAGAATGCTGAGTTTCATCCAAAGAACACCATACCTACTGTGAAGCATGGGAGTGGCAACATCATGCTTTGGGGCTGTTTTTCTGCAAAGGGATCAGGACGACTGATCCGGGTACATGAAAGAATGAATGGGGCCATGTATGGTGAGATTTTGAGGCAAACCTCCTTCCATCAGCAAGGGCATTGAAGATGAAACGTGGATGGGTCTTTCAGCATGATAATGATCCCAAGCACACCCCCAGGGCAATGAAGGAGTGGCTTTGTAAGAAGCATATGAAGGTCCTAGAGTGGCCTAGCCAGTCTCCAGATCTCAATCCCATAGAAAACCTTTGGAGGGAGTTGAAAGTCCATGTTGCACAGCGACAGGCCCAAAACATCACTGCTCTAGAGGAGATCTGCATGGAGGAATGTGCAAAGTGGAACAGAAAGCCATGTCTCGTGGATGAGCGTGTTTGTTGTGCTCGCGTAGCAGGCACAGTTTCACCTGGCCCATGGCCTCTGCGTGTACCATCAGTAGCATGTCCACTTCCCCGTCCCTTACCGCATACTTTGCACATTTTAAATTAGATATATAATATATGCCTGAAAACTTTCCGGTATTAATAGGGAAAAGAAAATATGTAATCCTCAAAAGGACTTTTATTTTAATGGTGCAGCAGTGGTATACAAGTACTACAATAGCAATATTAAACCCTGCCTATATGACTTTAATCCAAAACGATCCCTCCTCCACCAGTTATCCCTGCACTGAATGCAGGTAACTGCGGTTTTACTAAAGAACGGACAGTATGTAGCCCTGAGAAGGACTTTTCTTTTAATGGTGCAGCAACAGTATACAAGTACTGCAATAGCAATATTAAACCCTGCCTGTAAGCCACTTATCCAAAACTATCCCTCCTCCACCAGCTTTCTCTACAGGAATGCAGGTAACAGTGGTTTTCCTAGAGAAAGGAAACTATGTAGGCCTGAAAAAGTCTTGTAATAGCAAGTACTGCAATAGCAATATTAAACCTGCATACATACCTGCTCTAAAATAAGTTCTCTGCCTTTAACAGCTGTCCCTGAACTTCCATAGAGGAGTGTGATAAACATTGCATCACCAGGTCTTATATAAGACCCGATGACGCAATGCGGCTGGCCAGTCACAGTAATGCTAGTAGCCAACATAGCCACATGTTTATTGTCTGTTTAACAGGTATGAAACATGCAGGGCGCAGACTCGAGCATGGCGCTCAAGCACCCACAATTCTCGTGGAGCGCCCCCAGTAGGGCCGGGGGGTACTCGGAGCCGGGTCCTTCGGTTCTCAGCGGGGATGTCACGGTGGCTGACCCGGTCCAAGGCCCTAGGGGCATCCGTATTCAAAGGGAAAGGTCTTTAAAGGGATAGTGTTCGTTACGCCACCTGTGGTATTCGGTCAAGGTGACCGACGCTGCTTGGGTGGTCCGCTGGGGTGATGTTATGGCAGCTAGATGGTATACCTTCCCACAGGTGAAGTATATCACCAGGGCTTCCCAGTGTGTAGGTGGTGATGGTGAGAGGCGCAGTGAAGAATGAGGACACAAGGTTGCAGTCTCTTTACCTTTTACTGAAGGCTTCAGTGTCCCCAGTCCAAGGCACTCGATCACAGGGTAGGCAGAGTCCGGACGGTCTGAAGGCAAATCCAGAGTCTCCTTATTCAGGTGGAATGCAATAGCCTTCCTATGCGCACAGTAATACAGTAGGTCCTCACTTGCTTAAGCTCTAATGAAGTCCTCACTGTTATTACTCTTCTCGCTCTGTTCCCCGTGGTCGGATAGAACAAAACCCGTATGACTGATGGCCTGAGGCTTGTTTATAGGGACCCTAGAGACGCCCGACCCCCACAAGTTGCCACTGTGTCTTCTTAGGTATTAAGGTCAGGCAGCCAACTTGGAATTGACTGTCCTGCCAGTCTCTGAAGCAATGGCGTAGAGCACTTTACTCCCTCGGTATTCTGGCTACCGGAACGCGCACAGAAGGATGCAGCTCCTCTCGTCTACTCTCCTCTCTGGTATCCACTTGGTGCTATGCCTTCGTTTCTCACTCACTAGAACACGCTTCCTTTCAATGTCTCTCTATTGGATGCTGCCACACGTGGGGCAGGCGCAGCTCCGTGGACCCTTGTCTTCCACAGACCGCAGTCTGGATGTGGCTGGAACCCACTCCAGCCAGCTTCTGCCAAACTCCGTCGGGATCTGACTGTCTGTAAGAAGCCCAGTCAGCTTCTCTCTAACTTCCTAACCAGCCCACCAGTTTTACCTAACTGTGAGGAGTGGCCTAGTAGATAGAACCTTTGCTCCCCCTGGTGGACTGGAGTGTGAAGTGTGTGGTGTGGAAAGTAATGCAAAAGCTAGCACACAAATCAATGAAGTTCACGGTGCTAGTGAACGGGATGTTGAGTCTCACAAGTCATCAAAATCAAAAGATCACTGCACTCGTATGGTTTTCAAATGAATAATTCCAAAAGTTTATTAAATTTGTGTCAGAGAAAAAAAAGTTTCTTGGCGAATTGACGTTTCGGCTAACCCGTAGCCTTGTTCACAAAATCGCTGTAACAAGTGAAAGATAAAATAATGTCACTCACAAGTAAGTATTACATATTTACAATTTGTACACAAAAGAAAGAAATCCATATCACGGTGATACAATCGCCGATAGTTGGGCATATTATATAAGGATTATCAACTAGGAATCACATATTTTCCAAGATACGAGAATTGCTAGACAATCGAGAGGAGGAGTTTGATTGAAGGAGTTCATGTTGGATCTGGAGAAACCAATTATGGAGGAAGAACATACCCTGTTGGAACTGTATTGCATACAATGAAAGGACCCTTTACGTTTGGTGAGTCAAATAAAACGATGAAGAGGCATAACCTGAAAAGAACAATATAGCATAAAGAGGCAGCAGATTCATACGGTCCATAGCAGAGGGGGGCCTGCACCCGACACATAATATAATATTGACAGTAATTCCCTCCTTAGGTGCTGGTTATTTTTATCTCCACCCCAAATAGAGTAGTACGTCATAGAGATACTGACCTAGCAGGAGTGCTAGCGAACATAAGTCCATACACAAAAACCGTATCAGCGGCTGGACCGAGACTTGTGGCTGCAATATATACATGTAAGAACAATGAGGCCCAATGGTGTAGACAGATAGAACTGTGGGGTATATGGAGCTATTGGAATACCTGTCCTGTGGATGCAGTCAATACTTGATGTCAGCCTGTGTCCGTTCAGTATATTTTGCAGTGTCCCAGACGTAGTGTGATGGTATAGTGCTATGTGTGAGGAAAGAGAAGGGGGGAGCAATTATACATGGGACCATGTCTCCTATATGGAAATGGTATGGAGGACACGTTATAATGTCTGTTAAAGATCTAATTCAGTACCTGTGTCACCAATTGCTGCAGGGGACCACACAAGTGCTGGCCACTGGTTACAGTGGTGTCTCCTCACTATAATGGGAAATGCTGCCTGTAGGTTCAGGATTAGTGCACCTGTGTAGAAGGGATGATGGTATGAGCTATATAGTTCATAAGGTTGGTGGTATACTTATCAGATCACTGTGCTGTGGCCTCACGTCCTGATCCTGTGTGCAGGTAGGGGGCAAGCGTTGGTGGCGTAGTGGAGGAAGCCGACACAGTCCTGTGTCACGGCGGTGAGGCAGCTCGGCGTGCTGTATGGCTAGCGGCGTTTTATCTGTTTTCCCCGCCGGTCACATGACCGGAAGTGTCAGGGGACGCCGGCGCCTGCGCACAAGAGTGCCTCACTGTGCGTGGGCAGGCAGAGCGGCGCCTGCGCGCATCACACATGGCAGAGCGCTGGTATACAGCGCCTGCCTGTGTTTCCAGAGCCGGCGCCTGCGCACGAGAGTTTCCTCCCTGCGTGTGGACACGCAAAGTGGCGCCTGCGTACACCACACCTGACAGGGCGCTGGTTTGCAGCGCTTGTGTCTGTGAGCTAATCGGGCTGTAAAGGTCATGAGGCCGGCTTGTGCGCACAGAATAGTGTGTGGAGTGCTCATGTCTGGATGTGGATGCTTCAGCGCTCGTACAATATACCATGTGATCCCACAGGTCCATGTTAAAATGCTATGTATAATGGGGGAACATCAGCGTCTGTTGTCTGGGTAATTCCCAGTGTGCCCCTAATTGTATAAGAGGGATGTTCAGGGACAATATGCTAAATATAAGTGGACCCTATGTGGGAATGCAAAGTAATGCCAATTCTACAGGGCACAAGGCTGCAAGAGTGAACACATCATAGTAATGCATATACAGCAAATCACATGAGATACAGTACAATAACATATGTAATGGTAGGAGTCCAAACCTTAATGAAGAAAATAAGGAAAAAGTCAAAGAAAAGAAATGGAATAAAAGTAATGAAATAAAGGAAATGAAATGAACTAATGAAATGAAAAAATGAATATAAACTGAAAAGTAAAAAATAAAGACTAAAAAAATATAAAATGAAGACAATGAAAATGAAACGGGGGTTGATAAAATGGGATACAATTTTTTGGCCTTGAGGATGAAACCTCCTATGTAAAAAATGGTAACAAAAATTGAAAAATTAAATGAAAATGAAAAAAGAATGAAAAAAAGGAAAAAAGGGGGAAAAAATTTGTTAAAAATTAAAAAAAAAAAAAAAACATGTAAGGAAACTTATAAAAGGACTATTAGGGTATGTATCTTACCAACCACAACGCGTTTGTAATTGAAGACGGTTGTGCAGGTGGTCAGTTGGCCTATATAGGAGAAAAGTCAAATTAGCCAATCCATCTCGCGGTTCAAGCCCCGTGGGTGCAGGGTGTCGAGGGTATAGATCCAAAAGGTTTCTCGCTGCTTTAATAATTTTATATGATTCCCTCCTCGCCTAGGTCGGGGAACTCGCTCTAAAACTTGAAATCTTAATTGTGCTACATTGTGGTTGGCTTCTTTGAAATGAAGAGGGAGGGGGAGCCATACTTTCCCACAGCGGATAGTAGATTTATGGTTAGAGATACGGTCCCTAACCGCTTGGGTGGTCTCCCCCACATAAAGTAACCCGCAGGGGCACTTTATGATATACACCACAAAATTTGTTTCACAGGTATAGTAGTCCTTGATTCTATACGATTTGCCTGTTCTTGGGTGTACTACTTCGCTGCCCTTAATTACGTTTGAGCAGCTCATGCAGCCCAAACACGGAAAAGTCCCTGTGCGTTTTTGACCGGAAAGTGTTCTATGTGTCGATGTTTTCTGTGTGCCCAAGTCTGCTCTGACGACCCTGTCCTTTATGTTCTTCGGCCTCATAGTGCACATCAGGGGAGGTTCCTTAAATGTAGGGATGGTGGGATAAGCTCTAGTTAAGAGAGGCCAGTGTGCCCTGATCAGGTTATGTACTCTACGCATCGTAGGGTGATGACTATGCACGAATGGGAGTCTTGGGTTCTTTTGAGTTTTTATTGTCCCATCCTCAATTTCATTGAGAGCCCTAGTGGATTCGGTGTTAAGGAGGTCGGCTGGGTAGTTGCGTGCCCTGAATTTATTGGACATTTCCTCTAATCTGGTGGCCTTCAGGTCAGGATTGGAGACAATCCTTGACACTCTCTTGAACTGAGATCTTGGGAGACTATTTTTCGTGGATTTAGGGTGACAGCTGTTATAGAGCAAAAGGCTATTACAATCAGTGGGTTTCGAATATAGATCAGTATTTAGATTACCCAAAGCGTCCTTAAGGACTTTGGTATCCAAGAACGTGACCTCACTCTCGTGGTATGTAATTGTGAAGGTATGTTCAGGTCGAGTGGTATTGATGGTGTCAAAAAATTCCTGAAGGCTGGTGTGGGTTCCCCGCCAGATACAGAATATATCGTCGATATATCTGTACCAGATTAAAGCATTTTGTTGAAAAGTGGGGTTGGCGTATACATGCTCCCTCTCAAAGTGGTCCATGTAAAGATTAGCGTATGCTGGGGCCACGTTGGACCCCATAGCAGTGCCGCACGTCTGCACAAAGAAGTCATCTTCAAAGAGGAAGAAGTTTTCTCTGAGCACCAGGTTCAGAAGATCTATGCAAAGATCGTGTGAGTTCCTGTCCAGGCCTGCTTCTTGCAAAGTACGTGAGACAGCTGTAATTCCTCTATCGTGTACGATAGAGGTATACAGGCTGTTGACATCCAAGGTACATAGGAGGCTGTCAGGAGGGATATTAGAGATGTTGCGAATTTTAGATAAAAAGTCACTAGTATCGAGTATGAAGGATCTGGTCAACCGAGTGTATGGTGTAAGTACTTTTTCCAGAAATTTAGAGAGGGAATTGAGTACTGAGTCAGTGGAGGCTACGATAGGGCGGCCGGGGGGATTCTGAAGATTTTTGTGTATCTTTGGGAGAATATACAGAACTGGAGTCACTGGATAATGATTAATGAGGTAAGTCTTGGTTTTACTGTCTATAGTACCCAGGCTCATATATTTATCAATTACACTATTGATCTTCCGCTGTATGGAGCATGTGGGATCCCCCTGGAGCTTTTTGTAGGTACCTGTATCGGAGAGTTGGCGTCTCACCTCAGTAACATAATGGTGTTTGTTCATAACGACAATGGCTCCCCCCTTGTCTGCTGGTTTGATTATGATGTTCCTATTCTCACTCAATGTATCCAGTGCTTGTTTTTCTGAGGAGTTAAGATTGTGTCTGACTGGGAGGAGACCAAGTCGTTGATCATGTATAGTTCCCCTGATATCTCTGTCCAGGAGGTCTATGAAAGTTTCCACCGCATGATTTGATTTGGGTGGGGTAAAAGTACTAGGGTTCCTTAAGCCTAGAGTGCCTATGGTAATGCTGGTTCCTTCCCTCTGGCTAGGTGTAGTGCCCAACCTATTTGTTGGTGTGTCTGTGATACCTGGACAGGAGATCTCCTTAATTGCCTCCAGACGTAATATCACTCCCCCTGGTGGAGGAATAATATCACTGCAGCAACTAGGACTCTGGGGCACTGCACTCGCATACCCGATTGAGCAGTGGCGAGCATGCTCGCTTTTCACTAGTACTAACCCCTTTAGTTATAGGTCCTGCATTGCCGTGGATGGCAAGTATTAAAGAGGTTGTGTGTAAAGGTGGAGAAGATGGCTAACACCCCTCTGGCTAACCCTTGTTGTTAATTCTTGTGTGAACTGTGTTATATTGTGTGCAGATTGTATTTTATTGCATGTTTTATCTTCCTGAAGACTGCAGTTCTTGTTAGTCAGGGGTGACAGGGTTAACTGTAGGGCCGGCCCAGAGTTGGGGAAGAGTAATGGGGACTCATGTATTAGTTCCTGGTTTTATAGTTAGTGGACCCTGAGCTGGAGAAGTAGAAGGAGGAGGACACTCTCAAAAAAGGCTATCATCACTGGGTGTGTGTGTGGACGTAACAGACCGGCAAGGGAGCAAATTAGTCAACCAACAATCCTACTGTGGTGGCAATTTCTCCACAGCAGGCAAGGTGGGGCACCTAACTTGGAAGAGTTAAAGGGAACCTATCACCTGAAAAAAACTCTATTAACCTGCAGACATGAAGTTAATCTTCAGGTTAACCAGCCTGGCCCCAGCACTTAGCCAAATGTAGTGGAGAGAAAATCAACTTTATTCTCCCCAATAGCGTTCCGGTTTCAGTCAAGGGGCAGTGACGGAGTGGGTTCAGTCACTGCTCTGAGTATACAAAGCGATGGTGGCTGTAACCACGTCCCCGGCCCTGACTAACACTGGTTAGTCAGTCAGTCAAGGAAGCTGCAGCTTTAGCCAGACCTGGACATTTGCAGTGAAAGACTATGGGGTCAGCCAGGGTGGGACACGTCCGTAAGGTGGTAGATAGTAAGAGATCCCTTTCATTGTTCACAAGAGTGCAGTTTAGGGTGCAGTGGGCATAGTGTGACACATTGACACGTGTGTCCCTGCATCGGGAAGATGGAGGCCCCCAGGCGTAACCAGTTGTACACCTACAGTCATGGCCAAAAGTATTGACACCCCTGTAATTCTGTCAGATAATACTCAGTTTCTTCCTGAAAATGATTGCAAACACAAATTCTTTGGTATTATTATCTTCATTTAATTTGTCTTAAATGAAAAAAACACAAAAAGAATTGTCCTAAAGCCAAATTGGATATAATTCCACACCAAACATAAAAAAGGGGGTGGACAAAAGTATTGGCACTGTTGGAAAAATCATGTGATGCTTCTCTAATTTGTGTAATTAACAGCACCTGTAACTTACCCGTGGAACCTAACAGGTGTTGGCAATAACTAAATCACACTTGCAGCCAGTTGACATAGATTAAAGTTGACTCAACCTCTGTCCTGTGTCCTTGTGTGTACCACATTGAGCATGGAGAAAAGAAAGAAGACCAAAGAACTGTCTGAGGACTTGAGAAACCAAATTGTGAGGAAGCATGAGCAATCTCAAGGCTACAAGTCCATCTCCAAAGACCTGAATGTTCCTGTGTCTACCGTGCGCAGTGTCATCAAGAAGTGTAAAGCCCATGGCACTGTGGCTAACCTCCCTAGATGTGGACGGAAAAGAAAAATTGACAAGAGATTTCAACGCAAGATTGTGCGGATGTTGGATAAAGAACCTCGACTAACATCCAAACAAGTTCAAGCTGCCCTGCAGTCCGAGGGCACAACAGTGTCAACCCGTACTATCCGTCAGCGTCTGAATGAAAAGGGACTGTATGGTAGGAGACCCAGGAAGACCCCACTTCTTACCCCGAGACATAAAAAAGCCAGGCTGGAGTTTGCCAAAACTTACCTGAAAAAGCCTAAAATGTTTTGGAAGAATGTTCTCTGGTCAGATGAGACAAAAGTAGAGCTTTTTGGGCAAAGGCATCAACATAGAGTTTACAGAAGTAAAAAAGAGGCATTCAAAGAAAAGAACGCGGTCCCTACAGTCAAACATGGCGAAGGTTCCCTGGTGTTTTGGGGTTGCTTTGCTGCCTCTGGCACTGGACTGCTTGACCGTGTGCATGGCATTATGAAGTCTGAAGACTACCAACAAATTTTGCAGCATAATGTAGGGCCCAGTATGAGAAAGCTGGGTCTCCCTCAGAGGTCATGGGTCTTCCAGCAGGACAATGAATCAAAACACACTTCAAAAAGCACTAGAAAATGGTTTGAGAGAAAGCACTGGAGACTTCTAAGGTGGCCAGCAATGAGTCCAGACCTGAATGCCATAGAACACCTGTGGAGAGATCTAAAAATGGCAGTTTGGAGAAGGCTCCCTTCAAATATCAGGGACCTGGAGCAGTTTGCCAAAGAAGAATGGTCTAAAATTCCAGCAGAGCATTGTAGGAAACTCATTGATGGTTACCGGAAGCGGTTGGTCGCAGTTATTTTGGCTAAAGGTTGTGCAACCAAGTATTAGGCTGAGGGTGCCAATACTTTTGTCTGGCCCATTTTTGGAGTTGTGTGAAATGATCAATGTTTTGCTTTTTGCTTCATTCTCTTTTGTGGTTTTTAATTTAAGACAAATTAAATGAAGATAATAATATCAAAGAATTTGTGTTTGCAATCATTTTCAGGAAGAAACTGAGTATTATCTGACAGAATTGCAGGGGTGTGAATACTTTTGGCCATGACTGTATAATGTTTCTCACAAGTAATGTGCTGCCATCCAAAACCACGAAGAATGTGCCTCTGTGTTCTGCAGGAGACAAAGTCATGCATTGTACTTGCTCCCCTTTGTATATGAGTTTTATCTTCTGTAAACAAGACTTTATTTTTGCAAAGCCATCTGGTTCCTTCATCACTCAATTAAAGGGGTCCGGTGGCAGGATTACATCTGAAGGTGTCCGGAGCACAAACGCAACTGCACGCTCACATCTTGGGACTCCTATGTAAGGTGTTGAGGGGCGCGGAAGTAGTTGTCGGCTACATTCTCCCCCTACTTGACTGTGCGTCCACATAAAAAAACAAAACACAGAGACATGTCCGTGTTTGACTGGAGTCACGGATTAAAATCACCCTGTCAAGTGTGTGGGTCCGTGAAAACCTTGAACAGCACACAGATGGCATAAGTGTGTGTGCTTTCGAGGGATTATGTCATGATCCGGTCCAGGTTTTAGTTCTGTCTGCCCTTTTCTTGGGGCTGATCATGTCAAGGGTTAACTTTGCTCTGCCTCATTCTGGGTTCAGGTTTGCTATTTAGCTCCACTGCAGTTATAGCTTCTGCCTACGGCATCAGTAGCTGACTCTGGTTATATCCTGATTTGTCCCGCTGCGATCCCTGACTGTTCCTGTGTCTGTTTATTCCCCTTCCCCCTTTCTGACTCAGTGTTTTCCCTTTGTGTTTGGACTCTCTGGTACTTGACTTTGTCTCAGACCTGTCTCTGTCTTTTGCTCCTGGTACTTCTGCTTCCGTCTGGTGTTGACCCTCTGGCGAGTCTCTGACTCTGAGTTGATTTTCCCCTTTGTACTACGTTACTCTCCTGGTTTTTGACGCGGCTTGTTTGACTACCCTGTTGCCACCTGGTGGTGGCCTTGCTGCAGCGCTCTGGCAAGTGTTGCAGTCTTCCCTCCACTCTACTGCCATTTAGTGGACCGTGCATCCACCTGCATAGCTGCGGCATGACAGATTAATGATGCTATGGATAGTAAAAGTTTTGTGATTTATTTATTTCTTCATTCGTGAAAATCATTGAGGGTGACAACTGACTCACTGATAAACAACTGTCTGTCTTGCACCTGCCCATAAAGGAAGAAAAATACATTCACAAGGCAGAGAAGTGATACATTAACATTTGGAACAAATAAATACAAATTAACAAACTATGGAACAATTTACACAGGATCATTTACGGTCTGCTCAATAGTCCCTCCACAACATGAGCCTGCAGCTTTTGTATACTCCATCGTATGAGCGTATCTAAAGGCAACTCAGACATTCATGCAAGTCAGTCTGACACCGGACCATGATGCACGGACTGTCCTCAAGTCTCCATACTTAAGTGGGACAGTTTCATAGAAATATAGGTTGGGAGACCCGCGGTCAGTCCCTTTACTGTGGTTCGAGCTCAGACCCCTTGTACGGACGTCTGAATGAGCGCTAAGGCTGTAATCAAGGGGGTTCGTGTGAGAGGCGATTTGTAGTATCCTAAAGTGACAGATGCTTTGGGGTTCCCAAATCCCTTTATGTGAATCGAGTTGTAGCGACATGTGCAACCCCTACTCCATTCACATGAGACACAGCAGGAGATACAGCATCACAATATATTAATCCTGCTATTTATGCAACTCATTCCACAGTGCCTGGAGCTCATCCGTTCCAAGTCAATAGAAGTCCACAATGGCATTGTGAGCTCCTCAGGAGGATTAAAAGCAGCCCCTTCTTCTATCCAACATCTTAAGCGATACAGTTGCACTTGACTACGGCATCTAAGGGGTTAAATGACAGGAACTGCAATTACCTATAGCAGCATGGTGCTAATTCAAAGGGGCAGGAAAATCACCATCTTATAAATATGCGGCTGAAGTGGCGGACATGGACATAAGAGGGCCCCTGTGCAAGAACAATGTATGGGCCCATTACAGGCCAATAGCTCATCATAATGCACAATTTCACCTTGGAGGTAGAAGTGGGCCCCCTTACCCAATGGGCCCCTGTGGGACTGCATAGGGTGCACCAATGGTATGTCCGCCCCTGTGCAGCAGAATTCTAAGAGGAGCAGTCCCATATACAGTCTGTATGGCGGAGGTTCTCCACTTCGGTGACGTATAGTAATTGTTATAGGGACAGAGTTCGCTCACCCCAATAAAGAGAACTCTTCCCAACCTGACGGGGCCGAATACAGTGAATAATAGGCTGCATCCCCCCCGCACATGGAGAGAGGTTATGTAATATCACTGTAGAGGATCGCACAGTCACAGATCGCTCTGGAGGAAGTGAGAGTCGCTCTTCCCTGTTCTCGGTCACACGTTTAGAGTCAGCTGATTTACTTGTTAGACAAACAGGTTACACAATCCTCCCAGAGTTGTGCTGTCAGGTCTTTACTGTCTGAGTCACCAGCTCTGCAAGTACAAAGTGCAGGAAGCAAAGACCTGCAAATATCTGCAGCTACCCCCCAGTGCCGATACATGCCCGCCTATGCCCCCGACCCACCGGCCTGTGCACACCGTCCATCAGTAATGAGAACATTGTTCACTGTGTGATGTGCAGCTCTGGAGGACAATGCAGGATGTATCCGAGGATCAGTACAGGATCAGTAATGTATGTACACAGTGACTGCACCAGCAGAATAGTGAGTGCAGCTCTGGGGTATAATACAGGATGTAACTCGGGATCAGTAATGTAATGTATGTACACAGTGACTGCACCAGCAGAATAGTGAGTGCAGCTCTGGGGTATAATACAGGATGTAACTCAGGATCAGTAATGTATGTACACAGTGACTGCACCAGCAGAATAGTGAGTGCAGCTCTGGAGTATAATACAGGATGTAACTCAGGTTCAGTAATCTAATGTATGTACACAGTGACTGCACCAGCAGAATAGTGAGTGCAGCTCTGGAGTATAATGCAGGAGGTAACTCAGGATCAGTAATGTAATGTATGTACACAGTGACTGCACCAGCAGAATAGTGAGTGCAGCTCTGGGGTATAATACAGGATGTAACTCAGGATCAGTAATGTAATGTATGTACACAGTGACTGCACCAGCAGAATAGTGACTGCAGCTCTGGAGTATAATACCGGATGTAACTCAGGATCAGTAATGTAATGTATGTACACAGTGACTGCACCAGCAGAATAGTGAGTGCAGCTCTGGGGTATAATACAGGAGGTAACTCAGGATCAGTAATGTAATGTATGTACACAGTGACTGCACCAGCAGAATAGTGAGTGCAGCTCTGGAGTATAATACAGGATGTAACTCAGGATCGGTAATGTATGTACACAGTGACTACACCAGCAGAATAGTGAGTGCAGCTCTGGAGTATAATACAGGATGTAACTCAGGATCAGTAATGTATGTACACAGTGACTGCACCAGCAGAATAGTGAGTGCAGCTCTGGGGTATAATACAGGAGGTAACCCAGGATCAGTAATGTAATGTATGTACACAGTGACTGCACCGGCAGAATAGTGAGTGCAGCTCTGGGATATAATACAGGATGTAACTCAGGATCAGTAATGTATGTACACAGTGACTGCACCAGCAGAATAGTGAGTGCAGTTCTGGAGTACAATACAGGATGTAACTCAGGATCAGTAATGTAATGTATGTACACAGTGACTGCACCAGCAGAATAGTGAGTGCAGCTCTGGGGTATAATACAGGATTTAACTCAGGATCAGTAATGTAATGTATGTACACAGTGACTGCACCAGCAGAATAGTGAGTGCAGCTCTGGGGTATAATACAGGATGTAACTCAGGATCAGTAATGTAATGTATGTACACAGTGACTGCACCAGCAGAATAGTGAGTACAGCTCTGGAGTATAATACAGGATTTAACTCAGGATCAGTAATGTAATGTATGTACACAGTGACTGCACCAGCAGAATAGTGATTACAGCTCTGGAGTATAATGCAGGATTTAACTCAGGATCAGTAATGTAATGTATGTACACAGTGACTGCACCAGCAGAATAGTGAGAGGCAGACACTATATAGTATAATGCACCCCCATAGGCAGACTCTATACAGTATAATGAAGTTTGCATAGGCAGACTGTATATTGTATAATGCACCCCCCATAGGCAGACTCTATATTGTATAATGCACCCCCCCATAGGGCTCTATAGTATAATGCACCCCCCATAGGCAGACTATATTGTATAATGCAACCCCCATAAGCAGACTCTATATAGTATAATGCACTCCCATAGGCCTCTATAGTATAATGCACCCCCCATAGGCCTCTATAGTATAATGCACCCCATAAGTAGACTCTATATTGTATAATGCACCCTCTATAGGCAGACTTTATATGGTATAATGAACCCGCCATAGGCAGACTCTATATAGTATCATGCACCCTGCGCAGACTCTATATAGTATAATGCACCCCCCCATAGGCCTCTATAGTATAATTCACCCCCCATAGGCAGACACTATATTGGATAATGCACTCCCCATAGGACAACTCTATATAGTATAATGAACTCCCATCGGCTGACTCTATATAGTATAATTCACTCCCCCATAGAGCTCTATAGTATAATGCACCCCCCATAGGCAGACTGTATATTGTATAATGCAACCCCCATAGGCAGACTCTATATAGTATAATGCACTCCCATAGGCCTCTATAGTATAATGCACCCCCCATAGGCAGACACTATATTGCATAATGCACTCCCCATAGGCAGACTCTATAGTTAATGCACCCCCCATAGGCAGACTCTATATAGTATTATGCACTCCCCATAGGCCGACTCCATATAGTATAATTCACTCCCCATAGGCCAACTCTATATAGTTTAATGCACCCCTCATAGGCACACTCTATATAATAAAAAAGCACCCCCTTAAAAAAATACAATAGTCACCTCTCCTCCTCATTCCCCCTCTGCTCCGAGCACCAGCACATCTCTGGACAGCAGGTGCCAAGTAGTGGCGTCGTCGCACCCGCTGTCAGTGTCTGCGTCAGTAAAGTCAGACGCTGAAAGGAGGATGATGGAAGAGGGAGCGTAACGCTCCCTCTCTCATCTATGCGGTCAGCCATATTGGCATCTAGCCAATACAGTCGCACTTGCAATGACAGAGGGGGGCCAATGCTGGCACCGGACCTCCCTCCTGCTCAGGTGCCCCATAGTTCCTGGGTGGCCCATTGCTGGCACTGGGCCCCTTGCCTGCTCAGGGGCCCCATAGCGGCCGGGTGGCAGTGCAGGTAGATCGATACAGTGCACGCTGATACAGTTACAGTAGCCTAGCTCAGGGTGGGCCACCTCAGAGCGCAGGGCCCCCGATACCTATGTGAGCAGGTTGCGGGATGCAGTGACAGATAGAAGGCAGAGCAAGGGTTAACAACTTTACTTAACAGGGAATACTCCACGCAGGGAGGTAAATGGTTAGCAGGGGCGTAAACAGTTCAGGTGTAAATAATATGCAGAGATAATGAACAAGGTAATGGCAGTTCTGTTGTACACTAATCATGTTAGAAGTTTCTCCGACTGTCGATGCTCCTTGAAAGTCAGTAGCGCCGACAACAGCTGGCACGGTGCTTGTCCAAGGAGGTCCTGCTGGTAACGGTGGTCTGTCTTCTGGCGGCAGTGGTCGGTGTCCGGTACCTTCCACTGGGCCCCTAGTCCATATACTGATGTGGCCGGAGGAGTTTGGGCGACCGCACTGTCTGAGCCCAACTTGGCCCAGCAGAAATACCCTGGTGAATCGGTGTGCAGATGGCAGTCCTGCACCCGATCTCTCTCTGGCAGCATGCACGCAGTACTCACTAGCCCGAAACGTTCAACATCTCGCTCCGTGGTGACCAACGGGCACCCTGCACACCTCTCCTCACAGTCTCTGTCAGCGGTGGCGGTGCTTGGGCACGGGTCTGCGCTGTACGGATGCTCTGAGGCCGTAGCACTGACTGGTCTCTGCTGCGCAATGTCTGTTCCCGCCAAGTCTCTCTCTAGGCCACCGGGTCTGCCTGCTGCAGTCCGACGCAGCGCCAGTGGGTCGGGTGCAGAGCCCGCTGCCTGCCCTACTGCTCGCACGCTGATGGTGGGGGCCTCTCTGCAACATTGCGAGCTTTCTCCCTCTGCTTTTAACCGGCTTCCCTCTCTAAACATGCCCCCTCTTCCAAGGTCATGGGGCCTGTCTGGTCCCCTATTCCTTCCCCCAGGAAACAGGGGATGCAGCCTCAGAAGTTCTGGACCCGGCTCAATACAGGTACTTGCAGTCTGGTCTTCCTCCTTACACTCCCCCTCTCCTTTAGCTCGCCATTCCACAACTCTTTGTGCTCCTTTATGTTCTTCGGAGGTGGGTCAGATGACCACAATTTTCGCACCCATTTCTGCCTTTCTTGTGCTACATTTTGCAGAAGAAAATTGTTCTGCGCATACCGCAGAGGTGGAACACCAGCTTGGTCACACTGAGTACTTTGAGGTTCCTCTTAAATTTGCTTGTTAGGAGTACTCAGAACTTCAAGTTGAGTCGTAGAGGATGGGAGTATGTCCAGGTTCAATGGACCAGCTATCGCTGGAGTTTCAGGCCTACGTACTTTCCTTGGACTGGCGGGCGGCGTACTATCCATTTCAGAGAACGAGGCAAGTGGTTCTTCCTCATCTGTTGTGAATTCTGTTCTTGGGCTCCCTCCGGTGGTTGTTGGTGGTAGTGCAGTTGTCTCTGGGTTGTAATCCAGGACAGGTGTTTCTGCTGATTGCAGCTCTACTAGGTATTTAGGTGTGCAGGATCCATTAGTCCTTGCCAGTTGTCCATTGTTCTTGGAGGGATTGCATCTCTGTCTGGTTCCTCATGCCCTGCTGCCAATTCAACTAAGATAAGTGTCTGGTTTTTGTCTCTTCAGCACACATGCAGTGTGCTTTACAATTCAGTGCAATTCATTGTGTTTTTGTCCAGCTTAGACTTTGTTTAGATTTTTCAGTCATGCTGGATTCTCAGGAGATGCAGATGTACATTCTATGTCTTTAGTTAGATGTAGAATATTTGTATTATCTGCTGTGGATATTTTTAGGGTTTTAATACTGACCGCTTAGAATTCTGTCCTATCCTTTTCTATTTAGCTAGAAGTGCCTCTTTTGCTAAATCCTGTTTTCTGCCTGCGTGTGTCTTTCCTCTTATACTCACAGTCAATATTTGTGGGGGGCTGCCTATCCTTTGGGGTTCTGCTCTGAGGCAAGATAGAATTCCCATTTCCATCTATAGGGGTATTTAGTCCTCCGGCTGTGTCGGGGTGTCTAGGACGTGTTAGGTACACCCCACGGCTACTTCTAGTTGCGGTGTCAGTTTAGGGTTTGCGGTCAGTACAGGTACCACCTACTCCTGAGAAAGTCTCTCATGCGGCTCCAAGGTCACCGGATCATAACACTCATCACCATCAGGAACCATGAGAGTGAGCGTTTCAGGGACACTTGGCACTTTCTCCCTCTCTTCTCGGTGTCCGATGCCAGGGCTCTGCCTTGCTCTGGATGAGGTTCCCCTCTTCTCACTGTACCACTTCTTCCAGGGGCAGCGCTATCTCCAGTAGGCATGACTATCGGGACAGTGAGCGTATCTTCGCTGTCGGCTGTCTCTTGTAGGGCAACTTCTTGACCGGTGTTCCATTCTTCCACACATCCAACATTCACTTCTGCGCCTGTCTGGTGGGTGCTTCGGTCTGGATCGCCGTTCTCCAGGAGAGGCATACCCCCTCTGTAATCGCCCTTCATCCCAGCTTATTGTAAGGATTTGGACTGTACATCGCTTCCTGTCTGCTGTTGCCCTCAGTTCAGTTACTTTTGCCCTTACCTAAGATAGAGTCACTGGCCACACGGGGGCCATCTTGTTTCCTGTCAGACTTTCCCTGTTCCTGTCTGTGGTGTATATAAGGGAGCTCTGTATATTACTCATTGCTTGAGTATCTTGTTCCTGGACTTGTGATCAAGCTGGAAGAACTGCTATCTTGCTGGTTTCTTCGTTACCTTGGGATACCCCACCTGTCTCCGGATCTACGTCTCTTCATCGTAAGACTTGTTTCCCTGGATCTGCTCTGTACTCGTCTCTGCTGCTGGACTGTTCCCTGCTAGGAGGCCTGGCCTGGTCTCCAGGTCTCTGGACCTGACATACCTGGACTTCCACGGTCTGTACATGTGCTTACTGCTTTGTTGTGAATTTACTTTTTGGCTCCCTCTAGTGGCTACTAGTGATTTGACTCTGGGTTTGTCAGTCATTCCTTTTATGCTCACCTGGGTCGTTAGGTCAGGGGTGTTGCTATATAAGCTCCCTGGACCTTCAGTTCAATGCCTGGCAACGTTGATATCAGAGCTAATCTGTAGTGCTCTTGTCTACTGATCCTGGTTCCTGCTTGATTAAGCTAAGTCTGCTTTTTTGCTTTTTGCAATTCGTTATTGTTTGCATTTTTTGTCCAGCTTGTATATTATCTGTATCCTGACCTTGCTGGAAGCTCTAGGGCGGCTGGTGTTCTCCCCCCGGGCCGTTAGACGGTTCGGGGGTTCTTGAATCTCCAGCGTGGATTTTTGATAGGGTTTTTGTTGACCATATAAGTTATCTTACTATATTCTGCTATTAGTAAGTGGGCCTCTCTGTGCTAAACCTAGTTCATCTCTGTGTTTGTCATTTCCTCTTACCTCACCGTTATTATTTGTGGGGGGCTTGTATCCTACTTTTGGGGTCCTTTCTCTGGAGGCAAGAGAGGTCTTTGTTTTCCTCTTCTAGGGGTAGTTAGCTCTCCGGCTGGCGCGAGACATCTAGCGACCAACGTAGGCATGTTCCCCGGCTACTTCTAGGGTTGGCGTTAGGAGTAGATATATGGTCAACCCAGTTACCACTGCCCTATGAGCTGGATTTTTGTACTTTGCAGACTTGCTGATATCTCTGAGACCCTCGCCATTGGGGTCATAACAGTTTGCCAGGCCAGTACTAAATGTTAAATGCATTGCAGAAGTGGGATTATAAGAAAGAAAGTTCTGAGTTTTTTTTTCTCTCTCTCATTTTTTTTTTTTCTTTTCCCCTTTACCTTTGAGTGGCTTGTGATTGCTGCAGACATGAATGTCCAGACCTTGATTACAAGTGTGGACCAGCTTGCTGCTCGTGTGCAGGGCATACAAGATTATGTTACCAGAAATCCTATGTCAGAACCTAAGATACTGATTCCTGAACTGTTTTCCGGAGACCGATTTAAGTTTAGAAATTTCAGGAATAATTGTAAATTGTTTTTGTCCCTGAGACCCTGTTCCTCTGGAGACTCCGCTCAGCAAGTGAAAATTGTTATTTCTTTTTTACGGGGCGACCCTCAGGATTGGGCTTTCTCGCTGGCGCCAGGAGATCCGGCATTGGCTGATATTGATGCGTTTTTTCTGGCGCTCGGTTTGCTTTATGAGGAACCCAATCTTGAGATTCAGGCAGAAAAAGCCTTGCTGGCTATGTCTCAGGGCCAGGACGAGGCTGAGGTGTATTGCCAAAAATTTCGGAAATGGTCCGTGCTGACCCAGTGGAACGAGTGTGCATTGGCTGCAAATTTTAGAAATGGCCTTTCTGAAGCCATTAAGAATGTGATGGTGGGTTTTCCCATTCCCACAGGTCTGAATGATTCCATGGCCCTGGCGATTCAAATTGACCGGCGGTTGCGGGAGCGCAAAACCGCAAATTCCCTCATGGTGTTATCTGAACAGGCACCTGATTTAATGCAATGTGATAGAATCCTGACTAGAAATGAGCGGAAAATTCATAGATGCCAGAATGGCTTGTGTTACTACTGTGGTGATTCTGCACATGTTATCTCAGCATGCTCTAAGCGTCTTACTAAGGTTGTTAGTCCTGTCGCCATTGGTAATTTGCAACCTAAGTTCATTCTATCTGTAACTTTGATTTGCTCACTGTCATCGTATCCTGTCGTGGCGTTTGTAGATTCAGGTGCTGCCCTGAGTCTTATGGATCTGTCATTTGCCAAGCGTTGCGGTTTTGTTCTTGAGCCATTAGAAAATCCTATCCCTCTTAGGGGTATTGACGCTACGCCATTGGCAGAAAATAAACCGCAGTATTGGACACAGGTTACCATGTGCATGACTCCTGAACATCGGGAGGTAATACGTTTTCTTGTTCTGCATAAAATGCATGATTTGGTTGTTTTGGGGTTGCCATGGTTACAGACCCATAATCCAGTCTTGGACTGGAAGGCAATGTCAGTGTCAAGTTGGGGCTGTCATGGAATTCATGGAGATTCCCTGCCCGTGTCTATTGCTACTTCTACGCCTTCGGAAGTTCCGGCGTATTTGTCTGATTATCAGGATGTCTTCAGCGAGTCTAAGTCCAGTGCACTGCCTCCTCATAGGGAATGTGACTGTGCAATAGATTTGATTCCAGGCAGTAAGTTTCCTAAGGGAAGACTGTTTAATCTGTCGGTACCTGAACATACCGCGATGCGTTCATATATCAAGGAGTCTCTGGAGAAGGGGCATATCCGTCCTTCTTCTTCCCCTCTTGGTGCGGGATTCTTTTTTGTGGCTAAAAAGGACGGATCTTTGAGGCCTTGTATTGACTATTGGCTTTTGAATAAGATCACTGTCAAATTTCAGTATCCTTTGCCGTTGTTGTCAGACTTGTTTGCCCGGATTAAAGGTGCCAAGTGGTTCACCAAGATAGACCTTCGTGGTGCGTACAACCTTGTGCGCATTAAGCAAGGAGATGAATGGAAAACCGCATTCAATACGCCCGAAGGTCATTTTGAGTACTTGGTGATGCCATTTGGGCTCTCTAATGCACCTTCAGTTTTTCAGTCCTTTATGCATGACATTTTCCGGAAGTATCTGGATAAATTTTTGATCGTTTATCTGGATGATATTCTGGTTTTTTCTGATGATTGGGACTCGCATGTGGAACAGGTCAGGATGGTTTTCAAGATTTTGCGTGAAAATTCTTTGTTTGTTAAAGGCTCAAAGTGTCTCTTTGGTGTACAGAAGGTTCCCTTTTTAGGGTTCATTTTTTCCCCTTCTGCTGTGGAGATGGACCCAGTCAAGGTTCGAGCTATTCATGATTGGACTCAACCCTCGTCAGTTAAGAGTCTTCAGAAGTTCTTGGGTTTTGCTAACTTCTACCGTCGTTTTATCGCTAATTTTTCTAGCGTTGTTAAACCGTTGACGGATATGACCAAGAAAGGCTCTGATGTGGCTAACTGGGCTCCTGCTGCCGTGGAGGCTTTCCAGGAGTTGAAGCGCCGGTTTACTTCAGCGCCTGTTTTGTGCCTGCCTGATGTCTCACTTCCCTTTCAGGTTGAAGTGGATGCTTCGGAGATTGGGGCAGGGGCCGTTTTGTCGCAGAGAGGCCCTGGTTGCTCTACTATGAGACCTTGTGCCTTTTTCTCTAGGAAGTTTTCGCCGGCAGAGCGAAATTATGATGTGGGCAATCGGGAGTTGTTGGCCATGAAGTGGGCATTTGAGGAGTGGCGTCATTGGCTCGAGGGTGCTAAGCATCGTGTGGTGGTCTTGACTGATCACAAAAATCTGATGTACCTCGAGTCTGCTAAACGCCTGAATCCTAGACAGGCCCGCTGGTCATTGTTTTTCTCCCGTTTTGACTTTGTGGTTTCGTATTTACCAGGTTCTAAGAATGTGAAGGCCGATGCTCTGTCTAGGAGCTTTGTGCCTGATGCTCCTGGAGTCGCTGAACCTGTGGGTATTCTTAAGGAAGGAGTTATCCTGTCAGCTATTTCTCCAGATCTGCGACGTGTGTTGCAGAGATTTCAGGCTGGTAGGCCTGACTCTTGTCCACCTGACAGATTGTTTGTGCCTGCTAAATGGACCAGCAGAGTCATTTCCGAGGTTCATTCCTCAGTGTTGGCAGGGCACCCGGGAATTTTTGGCACCAGAGATCTGGTGGCCAGGTCCTTTTGGTGGCCTTCCTTGTCAAGAGATGTGCGGTCATTTGTGCAGTCCTGTGGTACTTGTGCTCGAGCTAAGCCTTGCTGTTCTCGTGCCAGCGGGTTGCTCTTGCCCTTGCCTGTCCCGAAGAGACCTTGGACACACATCTCTATGGATTTCATTTCGGATCTTCCGGTGTCTCAGGGCATGTCTGTCATCTGGGTGATATGTGATCGTTTCTCCAAGATGGTCCATCTGGTTCCTTTGCCCAAACTGCCTTCCTCTTCTGATCTGGTTCCTGTGTTCTTCCAGAACGTGGTTCGTTTGCACGGCATTCCTGAGAATATTGTGTCGGACAGAGGATCCCAGTTTGTTTCCAGGTTCTGGCGATCCTTTTGTGGTAGGATGGGCATAGATTTGTCGTTTTCGTCCGCTTTTCATCCACAGACTAACGGACAAACGGAACGAACTAATCAGACTCTGGAGGCGTATTTGAGGTGTTTTGTCTCTTCTGATCAGGATGATTGGGTGACCTTCTTGCCGTTGGCTGAATTTGCCCTTAATAATCGGGCTAGTTCTGCCACCTTGGTTTCGCCATTTTTCTGCAACTCTGGTTTCCACCCTCGTTTTTCCTCGGGACATGTGGAGCCTTCTGACTGTCCTGGGTTGGATTCTGTGGTGGATAGGTTGCAGCGGATCTGGAATCATGTGGTGGACAACTTGAAGTTGTCACAGGAGAAGGCTCAGCGTTTTGCCAACCGCCGCCGCGGTGTGGGTCCCCGACTTCGTGTTGGGGATTTGGTATGGCTGTCTTCTCGATTTGTTCCTATGAAGGTCTCCTCTCCCAAATTTAAGCCTCGATTCATTGGTCCTTACAAGATATTGGAGATCCTTAATCCTGTATCCTTTCGCTTGGATCTTCCGGTGTCGTTTGCCATTCACAACGTATTTCATAGGTCCTTGTTGCGGCGGTACGTTGTGCCTGTGGTTCCTTCTGCTGAGCCTCCTGCTCCGGTGTTGGTTGAGGGCGAGTTGGAGTACGTGGTGGAGAAGATCTTAGATTCTCGTCTCTCCAGGCGGAGGCTTCAGTACCTGGTCAAGTGGAAGGGCTATGGTCAGGAGGATAATTCCTGGGTGGTCGCCTCTGATGTGCATGCGGCCGATTTAGTTCGTGCCTTTCACGCCGCTCATCCTGATCGCCCTGGTGGTCTTAGTGAGGGTTCGGTGACCCCTCACTAAGGGGGGGGGGTACTGTTGTGAATTTACTTTTTGGCTCCCTCTAGTGGCTACTAGTGATTTGACTCTGGGTTTGTCAGTCATTCCTTTTATGCTCACCTGGGTCGTTAGGTCAGGGGTGTTGCTATATAAGCTCCCTGGACCTTCAGTTCAATGCCTGGCAACGTTGATATCAGAGCTAATCTGTAGTGCTCTTGTCTACTGATCCTGGTTCCTGCTTGATTAAGCTAAGTCTGCTTTTTTGCTTTTTGCAATTCGTTATTGTTTGCATTTTTTGTCCAGCTTGTATATTATCTGTATCCTGACCTTGCTGGAAGCTCTAGGGCGGCTGGTGTTCTCCCCCCGGGCCGTTAGACGGTTCGGGGGTTCTTGAATCTCCAGCGTGGATTTTTGATAGGGTTTTTGTTGACCATATAAGTTATCTTACTATATTCTGCTATTAGTAAGTGGGCCTCTCTGTGCTAAACCTAGTTCATCTCTGTGTTTGTCATTTCCTCTTACCTCACCGTTATTATTTGTGGGGGGCTTGTATCCTACTTTTGGGGTCCTTTCTCTGGAGGCAAGAGAGGTCTTTGTTTTCCTCTTCTAGGGGTAGTTAGCTCTCCGGCTGGCGCGAGACATCTAGCGACCAACGTAGGCATGTTCCCCGGCTACTTCTAGGGTTGGCGTTAGGAGTAGATATATGGCCAACCCAGTTACCACTGCCCTATGAGCTGGATTTTTGTACTTTGCAGACTTGCTGATATCTCTGAGACCCTCGCCATTGGGGTCATAACACTGCTTATCCAGCTCTGTCTGCTACTAACCTGCTGTGTCATAGCTTTTTACCTGCATACCATCATAAATATTATTGAACTCTTAACCTGTTGTCTCTCGGCCTCTTTTCTGACCCATGATACTGATCTCCACTGCACTTAGCACTAAGTTTATAACACTTATGGAATTAGATTCTGGGGCTGCTGTTGGAGTTGCTCTTACGCTCCGTATCTCTCCTCTGACTTCCCTTAACAATTGCTGTAAGTTACCCCAAGGTTACATAGTTATTAAGGTTGAAGGAAGACTGTAAGTCCATCTAGTTCAACCCATATAAGGTATAGGATCGGACTCCATGGCAGCAGCAAGGGCTTCCTTTAGGCTCTCGATTTCTGCCGTCATTTTTCGCATTCCCTGACGTAATTTGCGGGACCACTCCGGCTCTCCCTCGTTCGGGGTAGGTACTTCGTGGCTCAGGACCATCCCTGCCAAGGCTGCAGTCCTCTGCCCCTGTTCCCTTTTGCGTGCTTCTGTCCCAATTTCTACAAAAGTCAGCACGCAGGCGCTCCCGCAAAGCTAGCTTAAGCGGCACGTCTCTGAGGGCCGCCACAAACTGGTCTCTTAGAATTATGTCAGGGGGTCCTAGGCCTACATCATCCCACCTCACAATGGCAGCGTGGATTTCTTGCAGCACGTTCATGTATTGAGTCACAGTCTCCCCTCCATTAGAAGATGACTAAACAAGCGTAACTCCCCAACATCTGTGGGGTCCCCGTGCATCTCTTCTAGGATTTGTAACACCTTAGTAAAGGTGTTTCACACATGCTGGGGCCGTAGCATGATGGAGCACCTTGCTTATCCTTCCAGGGCCATCATGGCAATCTCTGCCTCCATTGCAGGGGTCATGGGGTACATACTCAACATACCCCTGGCCCGTTCAGTCCAGTCCCATAGTAGGGCGCTGTTCCCTGTAAATTTTGGGAGGTTACTCAACATTGTCCCCAATGAGATGCTGGCCCTTGGAGCACCCCTATCCACTTGGTCTGCCACTTCCATGCCTGTAGACTGCATCCTGCCGACTACGCCAAGTGTGAGCAGGTTGCGGGATGCAGTGACAAACAGAAGGAACACTGTAACAGCAGTTCTGTTGTACACTTATCGCGTCAGAAGTTTCTCCAACTGTAGATGCTCCTTGAAAGTCAGTAGTGCCGACAACAGCTGGCTCTGTGCTTGTCCAAGAAGGACCTGCTGGTAACGGTGGTCTGTCTTCTGGCGGCAGTGGTCTGTGACCGGTAGCTTCCACTGGGTCCCTAGTCCATATACTGATGTGGCCGGAGGAGCGTGGGCCACGGCACTGTCTGAGCCCGACGTGGACTGGCAGATATACCCTGGTGAATAGGGGCGCAGATGGCAGTCCTGCAGCACCCAATCTCTCTCTGGCAGCACGCACGCAGTACTCACTAGCCCGGAACGTTCAACACCTCACTACATGGTGATCAACGGGCACCCTGCACACCTCTTCTCACAGTCTCTGTCAGCGGTGGCGGTGCTTGGGCACGGGCCTGCGCTGTACGGATGCTCGAGGGCTGGAGCACTAACGTCCCCCTGCTGCGCGCTGTCTGTTGCCGTCAAGTCTCTAGGCCACGGCGTCTGCCTGCTGCAGTTCGTCGCAGTGCCGGCGAGTCGGGTGCAGAGCGCGCTGCCTGCCCTACTGCTCATACGCTGATGGCGGGGGGCCTCTCTGCAGCTTTTGCGCACTTTCTCCCTCTGCTTCCGGCCTGGTTCCCTCTTTAAACACGCCCCCTCTACCTGAATCGTGGGTCCCCTATTCCTTCCCCCAGGAAACGGGATGCAGCCTCAGTAGTTCCGGACACGGCTGAATGCAGGTACTTACAGCCTGGTCTTCCTCCTTACACCTTTGCTACTGACACTGAATAATGCTGATTTACCGCATCCAAATACATTTCTATTGTTGAAACTTCTGTTGTCGAGACTTTCATCAACGGAAGAGAAATTGACATGCTGCGGCTCGTAAACCCATGCCCCATGTCAATCTCTGCGGGTGATTCGCAGGCGCACATACACGCACAATATGCCGTAACATCCGGCCGCAGCGACAAAACCCGCAGTAATTCCTGATTGTGGGCACAGACCCTAAACCATCAGAATAACTATTTCCATACTTTGCTGCTTGTGTTTGTGCTTCTGGCAGTGAGAGGCTTTCTGCTCCATTTATTCTCTAGGGTCCTTCACATTGATGTCTTGCTTTGATTTGTTGTACTGAGCAGCATTCCTTGTGTGCAGGACTATATAAGAGGTTTCTCCATGTACCTCGGAATCACAGCAGCCGCAGGTGGTGAGCACTACTCCACACATGGACTACAACCCTCAACATCATCAAGTAGAAATGGTGAAGCTAAGGGTTAGATCCAGGGGGTCAATGAGGTGCACAGGAGTGAGTGTGTGTGTGTTAACTTATTGTTCTGGATTTTTCTCACAGTTTCCTCATACTTGGATCCTTTTTATGACCTGTGCCCCCTTTAATTGCTAACAAGAGGACTTTGTTTGCATGCAAATTGCAGAGGCCGATCATGTGGCTGGGAGACATGGGGTTAATCTCAGGGGGTCTTCCCAATTCAGCACTCGGCTTTTCCAACACCCAAAATGGAATAGATGGAGCAGCAGTCAAGCATGCACCCTAATGAGGATAAAAGTGCCCTCTCCTGTCTGTCTCTGGGGGTCCCGGCAGTTGGATTTCCACGATTTGTAAGTTATCACCTATCCGGTGAATGGACGACATCTTCATGTCATCGGACAGCCCCTTTCGCCAACGATAAAGCATCAATTCACTGACGAACAGTTACATAAGTGTCTCCAAAAATCAATTAATTAACTGTCTAATCCATTGATTGGACAGTGAATCAAAGACAAGGCATCACTTCAACCACTTTCCAACGTGGTCCGTAATTATACATCCCTGTGCCCTGGTACCTATGGACATGGGATGGCATTTTTTTAATGCGACACTGCGACCGAAGTCACTATAATCACATTAAAATTCCGAAGCCATCTTATCTCAGGGTAGATGGTGTCATTATCCTGGGGGGTGTCGCCACCCCCCCGCAACTACAATCGCTGTCAATTGCAGCATTTCTAGTGTTTAAGGCAATCAGATTTCCTGAAACACTAATGTCCCAGCCACCGATCATAGGCTGCTGCCTCACAACGCCAAGCATGGCCTGGACACACTCAGGTTGGTGCAATCGCCGATTACATCGATCGCACCAATCGCGGTGTGACCGCTCTGTGACCTGTCTGTGACCGCCCTGCACATCCTCACAGTAGCCGAGGATTTGTACAGGGCAGTCGATCTGCGCCGTGCTGGGCCTTGTGTTGCCACAGAAGCCTGTGACACCACAATCGCTCACTGCTCCTGCTGCTAAAGATGAAAGAAGAGAGAAGACAGAAAATATCTGTAAGAAGATCCCTGTCTAATCTCTCCTCATCCACCCCAACCCTCCTCTCCCCCCTTCCCCTCTCTTTTTACCCCTTCCACCTCCCCTTTGCACCACATCTGTGCGCTCATCCAGTAGCAACCAAGCATTGATTAGTGACGTAGTTCACTGATCAGCACTTGTGCCTGCTGTTTTTCACTTTTTTTTATTTTCACTGACTTTTTTTCTCCCCAGTTGCTGCTTTTTTCTTTTATCTTTTTCTTTAAAAAAAAAAAAGTTTACACCAAGCAGTCTCTCACACACACAGCTAAATAAATTACTGATGCACGCGCCACATACATAAAAAAAAGTCCCAATAGTCCAAAAACGCTAATCAGTGGAAGAGGCATATGCTTTTCTTGCCTCCGACACTGACAGTGTGGGAGAGGATCCCACCTTTCTTTTTTTTTCAGACTTTTACTCCTCGTCCTCCTCAGATGCTGCTGAACTGCCACGAAGATGCTCCAGGACAGAAGGTGACCCAGCACAATGACACCCCAGGAGAGAAGGTGAACCAGCGCCCCCCCATTGCTGACCCTGTATGGAACTCGTCCTCCAAAAATTAGGAGTCACTGATTTCTGAAGACACAATCAGGAATCAAGTTTGACACCTTCGGCCTCACAGAATTAGACTTTTTCAAAGTCTTTTTCTCTGAAGATTTTGTTAACCTCATGGTGGGCCAAACTGATTTGTACGCTCATCATTTTTTGTCACAAAACTGCGATTCATCATATTCTAACTGGTCTCCTGTAAACGCAGTTGAAATGATGCAGTTTTGGGGCCTGGTCCTTCACATGGGGATACTGAAGAAGCCAGAACTTCGGCAATATTGGACTGTTGATGTTTTATACAACACTCCAGTGTTCCTATTCGTCATGGCCCGGACACGTTGTGAGGCCATCCACAAATTCCTGCATTGTACCAATAATGCATGGTGTCCTCCCCGAGACGACCCCAACTTTGACCGTCTGTTCAAAGTTCGGCCGGTCATCAAACACTTCAACAAAAAGTTTGCTGAAGTGTACGTGCCCAAAAGGGACATCTGCGTGGATGAGTCCTTAGTTCATTTTAAGGAGAGGCTCAGATTCCATCAGTACCTGCCCAGTAAGAGGGCTAGGTATGGAATCAACCTCTAAAAGCTGTGTGAGAGAACCTCAGGGTACACCTACAGCTTTAGAGTATACGAAGGAAAGGATACTAGGATTGAACCCCCTAAATGCCCCCGTCCTGGGAGTGAGTGGGAAAATTGGGTGGGTTTTGGTGCACCCATTGCTTGATAAAGGTTATCACCTCTACACCGATAACCTTTATACCAGCATCCCGCTCTTCAAGTCCCTTTCTGTGCGAGGTACTGCAGCCTGCAGTACTGTCCACAAAAATCAGAGAGGCCTCTCGAAAACGCTACTTGGGCAGATGCTCAGAAGGGATGACGGCAGAGCCCAATGTAGCGGCCACCTGCTGGAGGTCAAGTACACGGCCAAGAAGGATGTCTTTTTCTTGACCATCATATACGCGATAGCAGCACCCTCAGCACTGTAGGAGGTACCTTTACAGAGGTCAGCAAATAAGACTGTGCCCAAGGTACAACAAAAACATGGGGGGCGTTGATCTCTCTGATCAAATCCTCCAGCTGTACAGTGCCTTGAGAAAGGCCAAGGTGTGGTAAGAGAGCTGGCTGTGCCCATCGTATAGATGGCAATGCTCAATGCATCTAGATAAGTTCCTTAAGGGGTCTAGTTTCCAAAATGGAGTCACTTGTGGGGGATTTAAGCACATCAGGGGCTCTCCAAACGCAAAGCGACATGACATCCGCTCTCAATTCCAGAGAGATTTGCGTTGAAAAAGTCAAACGGTGCTCCTTGCTTTCCATGCCCTGACGTGCGCCCAAACAATGGTTTTCTCCCACATATGGGGTATCAGCGTACTCACCAGAAATTGCACAACAACCTTTGAGGGCCAATTTCTCCTGTTACTTTTGTGAAAATAATAAAATTGGGGTCTAAAGTAACATTTTAGTAAAAAAAGTTAAATGTTAATTTTTCCCTTTCACATTCCATTAATTGCTGTAAAGTGCGTGAAGGGTTAATAAACTTTTTAAATGTGGTTTTGAGCACCTTGAGGGGTGCAGTTTTTAGAATGGTGTCCCTCTTTGGATTTTCTGTCAGATAGACCCCCCATAGTGACTTCAAATGTGGTGTGGTCCCTAAATAAATGGTTTTGTAAATTTTGTTTGAAAACTGAAAATTCGCTGGTCAACTTTTAACCCTCATAACTTCCTAACAAAAAAAAATGTTGGTTCCAAAATTGTGCTGAAGTTGACATGTGGGAAATGTTACGTATTAAGTATTTTGTGTGACATATCTCTATGATTTAAGGGCTTGAAAATTCAAAGTTTGATATTTGCTAAATTTTCTAAATTTTCATTTTTTCACAAACACAAGTCATATCAAAGAAATTTTACCAATATCATGAAGTACAATATGTCATGAGAAAACAATGTCAGAATCACCGGCATCTGTTGAAGCGTTCCAGAGTTATAACCTCATATAGTGACAGTGGTCAGAATTGTAAAAATTGGCCCAGTCATTAACGTGCACACGTCCTCTGGGGGTAAAGGGGTTAAGTCGCCCAGAATTACGCAAGTAGCACTGACCCTGAGCACAAGTGTTTAGTCAGTACTGAGATTATCAGGTGTTACTATTACATTTTCAAACGACTCTAATAACTGATATGAAAATTGGGTCCAATAATCAGATATCAGATGCACGCTCGCTACATCCATGAATGCACACAGATGCACGCTCGCTACATCCATGAATGCACACAGATGCACGCTCGCTACATCCATGAATGCACACAGATGCACGCTCACTACATCCATGAATGCACACAGATGCACGCTCACTACATTCATGAACGCACACAGATGCACGCTCACTACATCCATGACTGCACACAGATGCACGCTCACTACATTCATGAACGCACACAGATGCACGCTCACTACATCCATGACTGCACACAGATGCATGCTCACTACATTCATGAACACACACAGATGCACGCTCACTACATCCATGAATGCACACAGATGCACGCTCACTACATTCATGAATGCACACAGATGCAAGATCACTACATTCATGAACACACACAGATGCACGCTCACTACATCCATGAATGCACACAGATGCACGCTCGCTACATCCATGAATGCACAGATGCACGCTCGCTACATCCGTGAATGCACACAGATGCACGTTCACTACATCCATGAATGCACACAGATGCACACTCACTACATCCATGAATGCACACAGATGCACGCTCGCTACATCCATGAATGCACACAGATGCATGCTCACTACATTCATGAACACACACAGATGCACGCTCACTACATCCATGAATGCACACAGATGCACGCTCACTACATTCATGAATGCACACAGATGCAAGATCACTACATTCATGAACACACACAGATGCACGCTCACGACATCCATGAATGCACACAAATGCACGCTCGCTACATCCATGAATGCACAGATGCACGCTCGCTACATCCGTGAATGCACACAGATGCACGTTCACTACATCCATGAATGCACACAGATGCACACTCACTACATCCATGAATGCACACAGATGCACGCTCGCTACATCCATGAATGCACAGATGCAAGCTCGCTACATCCATGAATGCACACAGATGCACGCTCGCTACATCCATGAATGCACACAGATGCACGCTCGCTACATCCATGAATGCACACAGATGCACGCTCGCTACATCCATGAATTCACACAGATGCACGCTCGCTACATCCATGAATGCACACAAATGCACGCTCACTACATCCATGAATGCACACAGATGCACGCTCGCTACATCCATGAATGCACACAAGTGCATGCTCGCTACATTCATGAACGCACACAATTGCACGCTCACTAAGGCTGGTTTCACACTTGCGTTTTTATCTGCATGCGTTTTTTAAAAAACGCATGTGTGAAAAAACGCATGTAATCGCGGCAAAACGCCGCGTTTTTTAGACGCATGCGTTTTTTTTTCCCCATGAAAAAATCAACTAGAAAATCCACTAATAGTAGAATTAACTAGGGTTAGGCTTAGGGGTAGCTTTTTATTAGAAGAATGTCCTGGTCACCGTAACCCTAACCCTACCCCTAACCCCTAAACGTAACTGAAATACGTGGCACTGAAATACTTGGTACGTGGCACTGAAATACGTGGCACTGAAATACGTGGTACGTGGCACTGAAATACGTGGCACTGAAATACGTGGCACTGAAATACGTGGCACTGAAATACGTGGCACTGAAATACGTGGTACGTGGCACTGAAATACGTGGCACTGAAATACGTGGCACTGAAATACGTGGCACTGAAGTACGTGGCACTGAAATACGTGGTACGTGGCACTGAAATACGTGGCACTGAAATACGTGGCACTGAAATACGTGGTACGTGGCACTGAAATACGTGGCACTGAAATACGTGGTACGTGGCACTGAAATACGTGGTACGTGGCACTGAAATACGTGGCACTGAAATACGTGGTACGTGGCACTTAAATACGTGGCACTATGACTGTCAGAAAATGTTCATTAAACGGTTAGGGGTGAGGTTAGGGGTAGAGTTAGGGTTAGGGTTTGGATCCCTTTTATCACCTTGATGGTGGTGGGTGGCTTTTTAGTCTGTTTTCTGGGGTTTTTCTATAAAAACGCATGCGTTTGAAAACGCGACCAAACGCAAACAAAAAAAACGCATGCGTTTTCAATGTTAAATATAGGGGGAAAAAACGCATGCGTTTTTTGTGCAAAAAACGCTGCAGACAAAAACGCAAGTGTGAAACCAGCCTAATTCCATGATTGCACACAGATGCACGCTCTCTAAATCCATGAATGCACACAGATGCACGCTCACTACATCCATGAATGCACACAGATACACGGTCACTACATTAATTTACCACCATGACATGGGGAGAAGTGACCAATCTGATGAACCATATTGGGGCACAGCCAGGTGAACACATGGGAACGTGAGAGATGGGAATTCTGGTAATATCCCTTTAATATCCCCAGCAAAATAGACAATAAATGGAGGGAAGAAGCCGCAGAACTGGAAAACACAATAGTGGATGAACCTGTTAGTGTCTGTGGGCATCACACAGCCTCATGAGTAAGTGCCCTGTGTGCCATGTGCTGGGTGGGCGACCTGCAGTCATGTGAGGAGTCAGGCGCTGTATAGGGAGGTGCATGGCTGCTTATATAAGGAGGAGGAGGCTGCTTCCTCCCTGCACATCCCCAGCTCCTCTGTGTCTGCTGCTCTCCTGGGTAAGGCTCTGCTGCTTGTGCTTGTATTGTATCCCCCTTATGTTTCCCTGCCTGCAGGGTGGGCTCTGCATAGTCCTGTGCAGTGTGCGCTCTGCATAGTCCTGGGCGCTCACTATATACCGCAGGATACAATGTAACAACTGCTTCTGTCTTGATAGAGCTGAGTAGTTACTGCGCATGCGCTGATCTCTCTTTACAGGGTCTTTAAACTGCAGCTATTAGAGGGGCTACAGCTGGGACTCAATGATTTTTTTTATTTTCTTTTCTTTCGGAAAGAGTCAAATGTTTGTTGTTTACAAATAGACTTTGCTGTGGATACAATGTAACCAGTCACTTCCTGCCTGTGCTGGGGGGAGGTGATCCAGCTGGTAGGACTACAAGTGCTAGGTTATTACCCAGGCTGGGACTTCTGGTTCTTCTTTAACTATGGAGCTTCTGTATTGTGTATCCAGCTGCGCAGTTCCAGGGGAATTTGGTGTAATTCTAGGCATTGCTGGCTGTGGAGACACTAAATCCCCCTCCCCCTGCACAGCACAACAGTTCCTGCCCTGGTGCCTGGGTTTCCCCAGCTCCTCTGACATCACCATCATCATCATCATTCTCCTTCCTTCTTAATTGCAGCCTCTCTGACCTCTGAAATGACCTTTTTTTTTATATAATTATTGTAGCTTTATACTCGGTGGTGTAATCTGATGCTATGGACCCCAATTATTGCCAGTCTTCAATAGCATTGGTCTTTTTATATAGGTTATAAGGACTTTTGGGGGCCCCTAGGCTCCAGGGTGTGATTGCGTCCCCTGCACCGATTGTAGCTACGTCCCTGTTTATACTGCGATGTACTGATTATAGCGCAGTCACATGTTTGTGCCCGGCCCTTGTTTACTCCATGGCTGACCCCTGCTACTCTGGGACTAATCCTTCAGTACAGGAGCTTACAGAAATACAGAAGGGTGTTTTTGTTTTTTTTTTTAACTAAGGAATTGACACTTTAGGGGAAATTGCCTGAACAGGATTTTATTATTTAAAAAAAAAAAATAATAAAAATATATAATATATTCATAATGGAAATCTCCTTATTACACAACTGGCAAAATAGTCTGATGGCAGCAGGATCTCCAGCAATCTGTGACTTTGTACTGAAAGGTGTTGCCTTGTCAATAGTCGTTAAATTAGGCATTTATCTTCAAAGCGAGTGTTCATCTTCCCATGATTGACTTAAAGGCGATCTGTCAGAAGGAGCAACCCTCCTAAACCGTCTATATAGACACGTAGGTCATCGAAGGGTGAATCAAATGACACCTTGATGTCTGCGATCCAATGAACGGTTCCTGAGAAATACACGTTTTTACCAAATATGTAATTGAGTTTTAAAGATCTCCGGAGGCAGGCCAGAAAGTTATATTCGGCTCATTTGCATATAAGAAAAACATGGATTTGTCAGGAACTGTTCATCAGATCGCAGACATCAAGGTATCCTTTTGTTCAGCTTCCGATGACCTACATGCCTATGGAGCCTCCTACATATTTTTTTTTTTAAAGTTTTTTTATTTAATTTTGTACATTATGCCATGCAAACACTAAGTTAACCCCTTACCGACCTCCGCCGTACTATTAATGCGGAGGTCAATACCCCCGCTTTGATGCGGGCTGCAGTGGTGAGCCCGCATCAAAGCCGGGACATGTCAGCTGTTTTGAACAGCTGACATGTGCTCACAATCGCAATTGTGGTTCACCCGCCGCTATTAACTAGTTAAATGCCGTTATCAGATGCTGACAGCGGCATTTAACTACCGCTTCCGGCCATCAGGCCGGAAATGAGCGCATTGCCAACCCCCAGCACATGATCGGGGGTCAGCGATGCGTTGGCATAACAACCAGAGGTCTCCTTGAGACCTCTGTTTGTTGATGCTGGCTTGCTGTGAGCGCCCCCCTGTGGCCGGTGCTCATACCAAGCCTGTAATGTGGCTACATAGGGGAGAGCTATGCTTCGCTCCTATGTAGCTGAGTCGATCGAGTTGTGCCAGCTTCTAGTCTTCCATGGAGGCTATTGAAGCATGGTAAAAGTGGAAGAAAAAAAAAAAAGGCATTAACCAGATCGCTAAACAGCGTAGCGAGAAAAAAAATTAGAAACCCCAGAATTACGTTTTTTTGGTTGCTGCAACATTGAATTAAAATGCAATAACGGGCGATCAAAAGAACGTATCTGCACCGAATTGGTATCATTAAAAACGCCAGCTTGGCACACAAAAAATAAGCCCTCATCTGACCCCAGATCACGAAAAATGGAGACGCTATGGGTAACGGAAAATGGCACAATTTTTTTATTTTTTATTTTTATTTTTGCAAAGTTTGGAAGTTTTTTTTCACCACTTAGATAAAAAATAACCTAGTCATGTTAGGTGTCTATGAACTCGTACTGACCTGGAGAATCATAATGGCAGGTCAGTTTTAGCATTTGGTGAACCTAGCAAAAAAGCCAAACAAAAAGCAAGTGTGGGGTTGCACTTTTTTGCAATTTCACCGCACTTGGAATTTTTTTTTTCCCGTTTTCTAGTACACGACATGGTAAAACCAATGGTGTCGTTCAAAAGTACAACTCGTCCCGCAAAAAATAAGCCCTCACATGGCCATATTGATGGAAAAATAAAAGTTATGGCACTGGGAAGGAGGGGAGCGAAAAACGAGAATGCAAAAATGGAAAAGGGCAATGTCTTGAAGGGGTTAAAAGCTCCTTAGTGGAGACCTTGCTGTAATATCACGCGCACCGTGATGTCTCTTCAGCGACCTTCTACTTTGGATCTTGGGCCTGTCCTGACATGATGCAGCCATTTTAAAAGCTTGTGTTTGAGCTGTGGAGGCGGTGACTCCGTGGATTTGGAGAGATTTTAGAGATGTGTGTGTGATCAGCAAAGGTCTAATATAATGAATAAATAATAAAGAAAATGGTTTTGTGGTTTCCATTTCACATTAATATTCTTGGTTCTTTCTTACGTGCTTGTAGGAGACTTGCAGGAGCGTATGGTCAGTAAATGTGCGCGGTTGGCCATCTTAATGGGACAACTCTCCTTTTTTGAGCCGGCTGTGTGTGTGCCTTGTATCCCTATAGAAAAGTTTTTTTTTTTTTTATTTAGAGACCATTTGCATATTTCCTTTCACAGAAGAGCATGCATGGCCTACAAGTCTCCTCACGCTGGCACGTCAGGCTTGGCTTAACAGGGGGCTTTAGTTTGCATTTATGGTCTGGTTTGCTGACCGGATAAAGTCCAGTTCTACTTGAGAATTGTTCCTGTTGTGGGATCTGCAGAATACAAGCTGCCATAGATGACCTGAATTCTGCAGGAGGGACCTTGGCTACAAGGAGACATTACGGTTACAGAAATTGGGGGGATTGCAGTAAAAGGTGATGTAGTCATTGTATAAACCTCATGAGATCTTCCGCCTCCTAGAAAGTGATATCCAGTGTTGATACCGGTGAGACGTAGCCTCCTGTGACTGTTGATACAACAGACGCCGCTCCGGAGTACAACACTTGGCCGCTGTCTGTCGTCTCGTAACCGGAGCCTAAAGTGAATACATAACTGTACATGATCGGCGCTTACACTTAGAGGGGTGGTCCTCCTTAAAGGTGCGATCATTGAGGTCTGTAATGAAACGCCCCCTCCCATCCCCGTAAGTCATGCATGTAAAGGCAATAGATAGAGATGGGTGGTCCCCGAGACCCTCTGCAAAGAGCAGAACGAATGGCTTATTCACACGTTGCGCTTTTGCTGATAAACGCAGCGTTTTACTGTATCATCAAAGTGTATGAGATTTCTGAAACCTCGTGCTGGTGTGTAGTTTTCAAAAAAAAAGTTTCCTGCAGAAATGAGCTAAAGTTTTACATGGCAGCTATCAAATTTGGCCTTACAGGGGGTCAGGAGGAGCATTTGACATCATCTCCCCCCTATAGTGTCCTAATAAGTCCCTCTAATAGGAAAACGACTTTTAAAAAGAGGAGAAAAAAAACACAACTTTACAGGGTTCCTCCTAAGTAGAGATGAGCGAACCTGTACTGTAAAGTTGAGAGTTCGTACCGGACTGTCCGTGGCTGAATCCTGAACACTGACTTCTCCCAGTTGGAGACCCTTTAAAAGCATCAAGGTTCAGGTCCCCATTGACTTCTATGGGGTTCGAGTAGAGCTCTCACACCCGAACCAAACTTTGGTCGAACCTGACCATCATCATCCGCTAATCCCAGCTATCGACCATTGACATGACCTGCGCTTCTACTCTGCAGATGCAATTTTAACTGGTGTAACTGGTACGTCGGTGACCTACATGCACTGATCTGTAATTGTACCTGATGGTAAATGCAGGAAAAACCACTTCATCGGCCATTAATGCTAGAACACAAATGGGAGGATTTTTTTTTTTTTCTATAATTTATGATGGTGGTTTCCAGATTCCTGTAGGGTAATGATGAACCTGCTCCAGATGATTGAGTCATCACTCTTGACTTGCCCCATATATTCTGGAGCTAAAATCCTATGTATCATAAGTCGTTGACTTTTAACAATTAAAGGGGTTCTTGTCACAAGTTACATTTATTCTAGTAATCCCTGTCATCTATTGATAAGACTACGTGACCATATAATGCAGTCATATGGTCAATGGCTAGGAGAGACCTGAAGAAGGGGGACACCGCTCCTAGAACCTTCCTGTATCTTCACAGTAAGGGATCGTTCTATAGCATCTCCCCCCTTTTATTGCAATTTCTGTCTTGAGGCAAATATCTCTGGTGATCTGTCACATGGCACTTTGATCTTGGAGAAGGATGTGGCGTATCGACGTTTTGCTATATATATATATATTTATATTTATATATTTTTTTTATTTTTTTTCTTTAAGGAAGAAGCAACCTGCCTGTGTAAGGAGACTTAGGGTATGTGCACACGTAGAAGAGGTCCACTGCGGATTTTTCCGCAGCAGATTTGATAAATCCGCAGTGCAAAAGCACTGCTTTTTTTTTTTTTTTTACTGCAGATTTACCGCGGTTTTCTATAGTGGAGCAGGTGTAAACCCACTGCGGATTCCGCACAAAGAATTGACATGCTGCAGAATGTAAACCGCTGCGTTTCCGAGCTTTTTTTTTTTTCCCCGCAGCATGTGTAAAGCGTTTTCTGTTTCCCATAGGTTTACATTGTACTGTAAACGCGTGGGAAACTGCTGCGGATCTGCAGCAAAATCCGCATCGTGTGCACATAGCCTTATAGGCCATGCACTTCTCTGAGACATATGCAAATTGTCTCTTCAGTGAGGAATGAGGCTAGAATTCTAGTGCTACTTGCCCCTGGATACCAGAGTCCTCTCGTACAGCCAAATCAGATCACTTGCTTTGCACTGATGAGAGGCAAATGGCCTGAAACTTGTGTCTGCAAATAGATTATCTGGTGGCAGAGCTTGTTAAAGGGTTGATGTTTTGTTTTTGTTTTTTTACTATTGCTACTTTCAGTAGGTGGCACTAGAGTTAAAGTAATCTACCGCTCTGAAGAGGCAGTTTGCAACTTTGGGAAGAGTCACTCAGCAGTAATAATAATATTATAGCTCCATTTATTCCATGGCGCTTTACATGTGAGGAGGGGTATACATAATAAAAACAAGTACAATAATCTTGAACAATACAAGTCATAACTGGTACAGGAGGAGAGAGGACTCTGCCCGCGAGGGATCACAATCTACAAGGGATGGGTGAGGATACAGTAGGTGAGGGTAGAGCTGGTCATGCAGCGGTTTGGTTGATCGGTGGTTACTGCAGGTTGTAGGCTTGTCGGAAGAGGTGGGTCTTCAGGTTCTTTTTGAAGGTTTCGATGGTAGGCGAGAATCTGATGTGTTGTGGTAGAGGGTTCCAGAGTAGGGGTGATACGAGGGAGAAGTCTTGTATGTGATTGTGGGAAGAGGAGATAAGAGGGGAGTAGAGAAGGAGATCTTGTGAGGATTGGAGGTTGCGTGCAGGAAAGTACCGGGAGACGAGGTCACAGATGTATGGAGGAGACAGGTTGTGGATGGCTTTGTATGTCATGGTTAGGGTTTTGTAGTGGAGTCTCTGGGTAATGGGGAGCTAGTGAAGGGATTGACAGAGGGGAGAGGCTGGGGAATAGCGGGGGGACAGGTGGATTAGTCGGGCAGCAGAGTTTAGAATAGATTGGAGGGGTGCGAGAGTGTTAGAGGGGAGGACACAGAGCAGGAGGTTGCAGTAGTCAAGGCGAGAGATGATGAGGGCATGGACTAGGGTTTTTGTAGATTCTTGGTTTAGGAATGAATGGATCCAGGAAATATTTTGAGTTGAAGTCGGCAGGAAGTGGAAAGGGCTTGGATATGTGGTTTGAAGGAGAGATCAGTGTCAAGGATTACCCCGAGGCAGCGAGCTTGTGGGACTGGGGAGAGTGGGCAGCCATTTACTGTAATGGATAGGTTCATTGGGGGGGTCGCGTCAGATGGGGGAAAGATGATGAATTCTGTTTTGTCCATGTTAAGTTTCAGAAATCTAGCGGAGAAGAAGGATGAAATAGTGGACAGACATTGAGGGATTCTGGTTAGTAGGGAGGTGATATCTGGTCCAGAGATGTAGATCTGTGTGTCATCAGCATAGAGGTGATACTGAAAACCGTGAGATTCTATGAGCTGTCCCAGGCCAAAGGTGTAAATGGAGAAGAGCAGGGGCCCAAGGAATGAACCTTGTGGGACTCCGACAGATAGGGGCCGAGGTGAGGAGGTGGTGTGTGAGTGGGAGACGCTGAATGTCCGGTCTGTTAGATAGGACGAGATCCAGGCTAGAGCCAAGTCTGTGATGCCAAGGGATGAGAGGGCCTGTAATAATAGGGAATGGTCCATTGTGTCAAAGGCAGCTGACAGGTCGAGGAGGAGGAGGACAGAGTAGTGTTGCTTGCTCTTGGCGGATAATAGATCATTGGTGACCTTAGTTAGGGCAGTTTCAGTGGAGTAGTGTGACCGGAAGCCAGATTGTAAGCGGTCGAAGAGGGAGCAGGAGGAGAGCTTGGAGGACAGTTCAAGATGGACTTTTTTTTTTTTTTTTTATTCCAGTAGTTTTGAGGCATAGGGGAGAAGTGATGTAGGGCGATAGCTAGATACAGAGGATGGGTCAAGAGAAGGCTTTTTGGGGATAGGTGTGATTGAGGCATGTTTGAAGCATGAGGGGAAAACACCAGTTGTTAGTGATAGGTTGAAGAGATGGGTTAGGGTTGGGATGAAGATTGTGGTGAGGTTTGGGATGAAGTGGGATGATATCGGGTCAAGTGCACAGGTGGTGAGATGCGATCCTGAGAGTAGAGTGGTGAGTCTGTCTTCTGTAATGGTGGAGAAGTTGGTTTTGGAGGTGGAGGGCTGGGAAGTCGGGAGGAAGGGCTCTGGAGGTTGTCGAGCTAAACTGTCTCTGATGTTCTCAATCTTCTGCTTGAAAAATGAGCATCTCCACTGTCTAAAATGGCTGATAACCAGGAGCAGTCGTTTGTATTTTTGTTCTATTCCTTTTTTAAATTGAATTTTTTAACTAATTTGATACGTTGTATCTTTCCACAGGGAGAAATCCCGCAACAATGTGGCAATCTCTGGCCGTACTCTGTGTTTTGGCCTCCTGCGCCAGCACCCGCAATGTCCCATATTTCAAGCCTCTGTCCGGTGAAATGGTCAATTATATTAATAAGCTAAATACTACATGGAAGGTGAGTGAGGGTCCGTGAAGGGTGGTGGGCTGTGCTATGGAGGGGAAACTATATTTGTTGGATCTATATAAACACTCATTGGAAATTTAGCATGTGGATAAGGAAATAATGCAAACCTGGCTGGATAATAATAATAATAAAAATAATAATAAATTATTTTCCTTGCCATTTAAACAGTATTTACTTCTGTTCCATTCACTGACAGCAAGCAGTTTTACAACCAGATGCTTAACACTCATTCTGTCCATCAGATTTCTCTTATACTGAGCCGCCAGTGTTAATTTGAGATGCTCAAGATAAGTGTTCAACCTTGAAGAAAACTAGAATGTCTCCATCCATCACCAGGAATCAGAGCTTGAAAACTATTGATTTGATTTCAATGCAGCCTATATAGGTTTGCCTCAAAGTTCTGAACTTCTCAGACGTTTTCCATTCCCCAATGACTACGAGCTGGCTGTTATGTAGTCAGAGGGGGATGGGCTCATTGGGAAATTTTAAAGCAGCTGGAAGGCGACTTCAATTTATTTATTTATTTTAATTAATCTGCCAAAGAAGTGAACAGATATCTAGCTGCTGAAAACTAAAGCTAGATCCTAACTTGTCATCCTCCACGCCATCTTTCTTAGGCTGGGCATAACTTTCCGAACGCTGACTTTGGTTATGTGAAGAGACTCTGTGGGACAATTGTAGGAGGAAGCAAGAAGATTCTGCCGGTCAGGTAGGACGCGGGTCTTATAATATCGATCAGCATTGTGTTCTCTCCATTATTGCACCTAAATCTGCATTCAGAATTCTGTTCTCTAACTTATAAATCATTAGTGCCATTTTGGATATCACCAGCTCAGATTTTAGGAGGGCCGCATATACCCTCCCAGTGCTCTGGTCTGTGACTATAAGGTCATGCTCCTTAAAGAGGACCTGTCAAGTCCAAAAGTGCTTTGTATTTGTATTCATAAGTCCCTTTTCTCTTGAACATTTGTTGGTGGTGGTTAATTATTTAATACTTTTTTATTACATTTTTTTTTTTTTTTTTTTGGATAAAATTATAATACATTTTTTTTTTTGTAAAATTTTCCAGCACTGCTACTTAGAAGTACAAAGTGACTGGTGCGCAAACAGTCCAAGGTTGGCAGGTGATGGGTCCTGATGCTCTGTGCATAAACACTGCCAGCGCTTGTTTCAAAGGGAGTAGGCATAGTGCTGGGAACTGTCCTGTTGGTAGAGAAGGGAACTCTATTAGAGCCCTGTATGTAAAATTGTAAAGTTCTCCACAGCCTTAGATATTTGTAAAGAAAACAAACAAAGCCACTTATTATTCTGAAGAACCATGAACTAAACCAAAAACAAAATGGCTTTGAGTTAAAATAAACTGCTTTCACCCAAGAGTCCTCAAGGAGCTGAGTTCATTTATCCTGTTTTTCATAACCAAGCATTGTAATGACTGCCATGGTGTCAATGTATTGGTGGAAAGCAAACGTGAAGCCCATTTCCTTATCCCCCTTTTTTATATTTAATTTTTTTTCCTGAACCTTTTTTTGGATATCAAGAAAAACACAACTTGGGCAATGCTCTGGCTCCTGCCGGTGACTGGAAAATCTTGTTTTTTGTTGTGGATTGAGATACAATGTACAGTATATCTAAAAAGTTAATCATGTTGGTCTACTGATCACTAGTTGATACAAACACTGCAGCTCCCACAATGCACCGCAGTGCATGGGATGGATTTCACCCAAGAGTTCTCATAGAGCTTGGGTCAGTTATTGCAGTGTACCTGACTCTGTAACATGACACTTATTAGGGAGCTTTAATTTTTTTTTTTTTTTTCTGGGGGGGGGGAGCAAAGAATGGCATTAAGAGATAACGAGACAATTGGTGATCGAACCTAATGTCTTTGTGTAAGGGTTTTTTCTTCTCCTAATGGCAGTGTATCTTTATGTTTTTAGGTATTCATTTGCTGACAAAATGAATCTGCCCGATAACTTTGACTCCAGGGAGGCTTGGCCAAACTGTCCTACAATCAAGGAGATTCGAGACCAGGGCTCCTGTGGATCCTGCTGGGTTAGTATAAAGCAACTTTTCCATCAGGACTACTCTCCAATTTACTGTCTCTCTCAGATGTTTCTCACCAGCTTTGTCTGCCATAGGCATTTGGTGCGGTGGAGGCCATGTCAGACCGGGTCTGTGTGCACTCCAACGGGAAGGTAAACGTGGAGATATCTGCAGAAGATCTTCTGTCTTGCTGCGGATCGGAGTGTGGAATGGGGTAAGTATCCTAGCCCTGGTGAGATGGGATTGTGCATGCGCACACGTTGTCTTAGTACCGGATAGTGCACCCGAAAGTCTTGAATTTAGTAGACTTTCTCCCTATGGAAGAGGAAAACGGGCAACAAAAGCAGTACCCACAGAGCATTTTTATTTATAATTTTTTTTCCAGTCTCTTAGGATATATTATTATACAGTTTTTCTTATGAGTGTCTTTCTTGTCGTTATAGGCTGTATCTGAGTATCTAGGATACAGATTCTATCCTGAGTTTCCTCTTCGTGTGCTTTCCTCTTTTGCTATACGCTTTTTTTTTTTTTTTTTCTCTCTCTCTCCTCTGCCCTCCCTGAGACTACACATGCTTTATCTCCTCTCCGCACTATGGAAATCTGTGTTCAGACCCTTGGCCCCTAGCTGCTTTTTTATCGAACAAAGAGTGGTAGTGGGGGAAGAGCAGACAGGAGCAGTACTTCTGATAGACTTGTAACATCTTTGCAGATCACTCTGCTACATATAGGATGTAAGGAGACTGTAGCACTTTTTGTAATAGACTATTTAGAAAGTTGCTTTACTAAGCAAATGAAAACTAAGGCTGTACATAGACTCTTTAGACCCCTTTTTCAATGCCCCTTGTAGCCACCGTTTTATCTGTATAGGAACTTGGCGACCCCTTAGTTTCCACTTAGTCAGATGTCTCTTTGCATTTGAGAGTTGGATTGTACCAATTTCCCTCATTTATTTGCCGATTTGAGAGGAAGTGATTTATGTAAATCTTGGGTCTTAATTAGTTGCTTTCGGGGTGGTGTCGGCTGAGGATTCGGGTTGCATTACTGCGTTGTTTAACTTCCAAAAATGTCTTCTGTTTTCCAGCTGTAATGGAGGGTACCCGGCTGGTGCGTGGAGTTTCTGGACGGAGAAGGGTCTTGTATCCGGCGGCTTGTATGATTCGCACATTGGTGAGCACGTCATGTGGAGGTGAAGGCTTAAACGTATAGACTGAGGCAGAGCTTTGGATTAATCACAGCTACATCATCCTTTATAGAAAAAAAGGCCAGAATAAGAGAATAATCCAGAGAACATATTCCTTAATGAAGGATAGTCTCCAAAAACTGTAGAAAATGAAGAGCTGTCCTAATAAATATGGATATATCAAAGCAAATTCCAGATCTTGCTTTGCCAAAAAGTACAAAATTATTTTATTTATCCAAACACACATAAACAAGACAGTAACAGTATATGTCGATCCATATAGCAGATATAAAATCAGGCAGACAACAATACAACCATGGAGCGAACGAGCAAGGGGAGGCCCAAAATAGGGTCTTAAAAATGTAGACACCATAAATTCCGTCTTCTATGTCGTCCCCCCCCTACAAAATCCTAAGAAGGGAGGGAATGGAGGAGATAATTGTGTGCAAAAGTAGTGTCCAGTCTGGTCCAAAAAGTTTCCCCCAAGGAAACCAAAGCGAAACGTGCGTCGGGGCCCCTGTTCATTACACTTAGATCATTTGTGTCAGCATTACTTGTTTCTCTTTGGATGATTCTATGCACTCTTGTCTGCATTAACAGACTGTCAAATCTGAGTAGACTGGACACTACTTGAGCACACAATTATCTCCTCCATTCCCTTCTTAGGATTTCGTAGGGGGATGACACAGCACACGGCAATTTATGGTGTGGTCTGCCTTTAAGACTCTATTTTGGGCCTCCCTTTACTCTCCCTTTGACATTGTATGTCTATGTTCGCTCCATGGTTGTATTGTTGCCGGCCGGGTTTTATATGATGTAATCTGCTATAAGGATCTACATAAGGTGGGTACGGAAAATATTCAGACCCCTTTAAAGTTTTCGCTCTGTTTCATTGCAGCCATTTGGTAAATTCAAACAAGTTCATTTTTTTTTTCTCACTAATGTACACTCTGGCCCCCATCTTGACTGAAAAAAAAAAGTAGACATTTTTGCAAATTTAATAAAGAAAAACTGAACTATCACATGGTCATAAGTATTCAGACCCTTTGCTCAGACACTCATATGTAAGTCACATGCTGTCCATTTCCTTGTGATCCTCCTTGAGATGGTTCTACTCCTTTATTGGCGTTCAACTGTGTTTAAATTAAACTGATAGGACTTGATTTGGAAAGGCGCACACCTGTCTATATAAGACCTCACAGCTCACAGTGCATGTCAGACCAAATGAGAATCATGAGGTCAAAGGAACTGGCCAAGGAGCTCAGAGACAGAATTGTGGCAAGGCACAGATCTGGCCAAGGTTACAAAAGAATTTCTGCAGTACTCAAGGTTCCTAAGAGCACAGTGGCCTCCATAATCCTTAAATGGTAGAAGTTTGGACCACCAGAAGTCTTCCTAGACCTGGCCGTCCAGCCAAACTGAGCAATCATGGGAGAAGAGCCTTGGTGAGAGAGGTAAAGAACCCTAAGATCACTGTGGCTGAGCTCCAGAGATGCAGTAGAGCGATGGGAGAAAGTTCCACAAAGTCACCTCTCACTGCAGCCTCCACCAGTCAGGCCTTTATGGCAGAGTGGCCCAACGAAAGCCTCTCCTCAGTGCAACACATATGAAAGCCCGCATAGTTTACTAAAAAACCTGAAGGACTCCCAGACTATGAGAAATAAGATTCTCTGGTCTGATGAGGCAAAGATAGAACTTTTTGGTGATAATTCTAAGCGATATGTGTGGAGAAAACCAGGCACTGCTCATCACCTGCCCAATACAATCCCCACAGTAAAACATGGTGGTGGCAGCATCATGCTATGGGGGTGTTTTTCAGCTGCAGGGACAGGACGACTGGTTGCCATTAAAGGAAACATGAATGTGGCCGAGTACAGAGATATCCTGGATGAAAACCTCTTCCAGAGTGCTCTGGACCTCAGACTTAGCAGAAGGTTCATCTTCCAACAAGACAATGACCCTAAGCACACAGCTAAAATAACAAAGGAGCGGCTTCAGAACAACTCTGTGACCATTCTTGACCGGCCCAGCCAGAGCCCTGACCTAAACCCAACTGAGCATCTCTGGAGAGACCTGAAAATGGCGTTCACCATCCAACCTGATGGAACTGGAGAGGATCTGCAAGGAAGAATGGCCGAGGATCCCCAAATCCAGGGGTGAAAAACTTGTATCGTTTCCAAGAAGACTCATGGCTGTACTAGCTCAAAAGGTGCTTTTACTCAACACTGAGCAAAGTGTCTAAAGACTTATGACCATGTGATATTTCAGTTTTTCTTTTAATAAATTTGCAAAAATTACTGCATTTCTGTTTGTTTGGGGTGTTTTTTTTTTCAGTCAAGATGGGGTGCAGAGTGCACATTAATGAGAAAAAATGAACTTTTTTGAATTCCTGAAATGGCTGCAATGAGAGAGTGAATAATTTAAAGTGGTCTGAATACTTTCCGTACCAACTGTATACTGTTACTGTCTTGTTTGGGTAAATAAAATTTTGTACTTTTTGGCAAAACAAGATCTGGAATGTACTTGTGGATGTATCCATATATTAGGATATCTAAGCTCTCTATTCATTTTCTATCATCTTTTATAGATGGTGTCTACAGTGACTTTTTTTCTTTTTCCCCTGAAGTTTAATAAATATATATAATTTATTTATTTTTTCTTGAGTCCCCAAACGTTAGCTTCTGTATTAGACAACTTGACCCTCTGAGGAGCTCGAAGCCTGAGTCACTCATGATGCCCTTTATTATCCCCAGCCACACTGGTATTTACATCATGAGCACATAGGCTTGTGGGAAACCAGTCTCGTTATTGAACTGCCCATTAGAGCGCCCCTTTCTGGTGAGGTCATGTACATCTTGCTCTTACCTAGGCTGCCGACCATACTCCATCCCACCCTGCGAGCACCACGTCAATGGCTCCCGTCCCGCATGTAAGGGAGAGGAAGGAGAAACTCCGAAATGCGAGAAGAAGTGCGAGCCCGGCTACGGTCCAGACTACAGCAAGGACAAGCACTTGGGTGAGTGACGGCCTGCCAGACATGTGGACGTATTGGTACAACTTGCACAACCACATACCTCACATTAGCATGCCGTTTGCCAGGCTTGGTGTAAATGTTAGTTGCGTAGACCACAGGTTTTGTCTGTCTCGTTACCTGCAGGCATGGTTGGATGATCCTGACCAATCTCCATTAGATAGTGGCTCTGTCCTGCGACTTATCATAGATGGTGGTGACATCTTTATCTTCACCTTTTTTTAGGTTCTGATTCCTACAATGTCCCAAGCAGCCAGGAAGAAATCAAGGCCGAGATCTACAAGAATGGTCCAGTAGAGGGTGCTTTCTTGGTTTATGAGGACTTCCCTACATACAAGTCAGGTGGGCATCTATGGAATTCGTGGTTGTTGGTAGCTGTTCCTCCAGCTGTGGAAACGCCGATGACTTCCTCGCATTATATTTTCTTCTGCAGGAGTGTACCGTCACACGACCGGTGAGGAGATCGGAGGTCACGCTATTAAGATCCTTGGATGGGGTGTGGAGGACAGTACTCCCTACTGGCTCTGTGCCAACTCTTGGAATACTGACTGGGGCGATAAAGGTATGGCTGCATTTCTCTTGTTGTTCTTCTGGCATTTTGCAATCTGGGTAGTACTGTAGAAGCTTCAGGTGAATTCAACCCTGCTATATGTGCAACTAACATGTCCCACTCCCTATCAAAGGGAAGAAAACTTATCACAAGGATGTTTAGTGATGTCCGATCACTAAACTCCTAGTCATGGCTGCACACTATAAACTAGTGCTATGGCCTCGTATTGCTCAATCTTAGGGGGTTTTAGAAGTTGGACCACGTACACATCAGAATATTATGGTTTAGCCAAGCGTTATACCCCGCCTCTGAGGAGCAGCCCTTTGATAACCAAGCAAACATCGGGCACATTCATTTCTCCCTAGGCCTCAGCCTTCTGTCTTCCAACCACCAAATCTATTGTATGGATCTACAAGAGGCTTGGATATTCTATTACACCTTCCTCAATTCCTCCCATAGAGGCTTCCAGATTACTACATTTTTAAGGTCTTGTGGTCCCCTGATCCATGTAGATATGGAGGACTGGTCATGATTTTGACCTGATCATTTGTAAAAGGTCCAGAATTTAAAATGGTGGCCCACAAGTGTGCTATACAAGTTGTATAATTCCTTAATACAGCGCAGAAGTCTAGGGGTGGACCTTCTACATCCTACTGCTTCTATATGTTCCACTATATGCCGTATGGACTTGTTCTACGTTAACCCTTTTATAGTAGGGAAGAATCGCTCCAGGGGCACCATATGGCACCACACAGTCCCTATAGAGCCCTAACTATCTTGAGCCCTCTGGTTCTGGCCATAGTTATTTATGAATTATGTGGGATCATGAGTAACCATTGAGATGGAAACCCAGTGTAGACCAGTAACCCCCATTTATCCATGATCTGTTCGGCAAAAGTGTCCTGCACCCAGGTATCGGGCCAATATAGAAGTCCTTGAAGAAAGTGAACCATCAGTGGCTTGACTGCAAAATTGTGCATGGTATAACTGGACACATGGCTTCTTTGGGAACCGTAATGTTTTAATCTTGTACAATTCTTTCAATTTCCATCTTGACCATCCTTTAGTAATTTAGGAGATGTAGATATCTTATCTTTTTCTTTTAATTTGTTTATTCCCCACAGGTTTTTTCAAGATTCTTCGTGGAGAGGATCACTGCGGGATAGAGTCTGAAATCGTTGCTGGAGTTCCAAAAAATTAATGTCCAGTAATTGTGTCTTATCTTAGAGGAAACTTTTAGCGCCAAATGGATTTTATATATTTTTTTTTTTCTTTTACTGAAATTTCTGTTTTTAAATAATTTTTTTTTTTTTTCCTCTCCCCAACAACTGACAATGGAATGTGATTATGTCATCGGGGAAACATCTGGAACCAATCGTCATGGCTGGTAGAATAGTGAGAATCCCAGTGCTGTTGTTGGATGATGCCATGGAAAATAGAAATGTTAACATTTATTTTGTCTTAATGGATTCCCATCTTCAAAGTATGTTAATATCTTGCCATATAGATTTTTTTTTTTTTTTTTTCCCCTTTCTATTCCGGCTGACTAAAGCATCCACTAGAGGGAGCTGAGGAGCAAACTGTATACATCAAAGCCAAAAGTATACAGTGAGCTCCCCCTAGTGGCAGCTGCAGGGATTTTAATGTGTTTTTTTGTTTGTGTTTTTTTTTTTTTTTTTTTTTTTTTGTTTTTTGATTTACAATTTTTATATAGAAAATTATAGTGATCTGACTGCCATGGAAATAGAAGGTAGTAGAACTGGCACAGACAGAAATTTGGGTTCTAAAGTTGATTTTTGTTTTAAGGTTCATTGTGACTCTGTGAAACTGATAAAGGCTAACTAGTTCTTCTGGGCAATAACGCACTACTCCCCTGAAAGCTGGTAATTGTGGGCAGGCATGTCAGCTTGTTTTAATTGTCCTCATGTACGACCGCTGTTCAGATTCTTCCAAGCCATAATCTAAGTTGTGGTTTGGTTTCTTTTTCACCTGTGGGCAAAAAAACATAAGTGTTGGTCATTTCAACTAATTAGACTGCAATTAATTCTGCTGAGACTGGAGGGTTGTCCGTGAGGCCACTTTACATTGGGTAAAATTTTTATTTTTAATTTGCAGTTGCCCGAAGTAGTAATTGTGGGAAAGGGATTGTTGAGTATTAGAAATACATGGCTGCGTTCTTCTACATAAGGTGCCACGTCTGTCTGCACAAAAAAAAAACTCTCAGCGGTCACGGCTTTTAAATCCTAGAGAACAAGTCTGAACACTTAACCACTGAGCCCATATATCTGCTAGCAGCTGACTTGTACAATGGCCGCCTATTTTGATTTGGTTTTTATACAAAGAGCTGATTGCACAATAAACCATTTGATTACTAGATTTTATCTTTAAAAAAAAAAAGAAAAAAAAAATGTAACTTTTTTTTGCCAATAAAATGCCTTGTTTTCATTTTTTAATATGACTACATCTGATTTATTAATTTTGGGAT